>NC_064271.1:6797500-8047500 GCF_003254725.2 Canis lupus dingo | reverse complement strand
TGTCATCATCTGATATCATTTTCAGTGTGTTTGGCTAGTGTAAGGAAGTAACATGAGTAAAAAAGGACAGAATAAGCTTCCTTGGTCACTCATTTTTCTTAGAACACCACTGACTTCTTTCCATGTTCAGGTTAAGTTATGACAAATAGAAAGTGTGGTTTCTTGGAGCCAATATGGCCCCTACTTACTCAGTCATGGATATAACACACTTGCCTGTAGGCACTTTGAGTTTCCCTAAACTCCCATGTGTTGTGAGTCCACCTGATTTCTTGGTTCATGGACTGTCAAAATGCTATGTGTGAATGGGGCAGCAAAGAAGAGCAAGCAGTCACATGTTTCTGGAACCTCATCTGCTCATATGCACTCTCCACTGTCCTAATGGACATCAGTTGCAAAATACAAATTCAAAGATAAAATTATCAGAACAATGACAGCAGAATACTAAATCGAGCACAGAGCCCTTCTGAGTGTAGTCGTTGTGTTAACTACATAGACTTTGCACATCCATGAGGCCCATCCAGCTTACTACACAGCTTTGCATGCGTTGGGAAAATCCACATATGACAGCCTAGGAAGATGAGTGGGCCAACAAGGAAGCCTTCAATGACACATGATTGTGGAGTGACCCTTTTCACCAATGCATCCACTGGAGGATGCCTTGGAAGGATACTGCTCTGGTGTTCTAATATTGCCAAGCTAAGGTACTACCAGCCTGTTCCTCAATGGTGTTTCCGTCCAAATATAAGGATATTAGTCTTTAAAAAGCAAATAAACACAAATATAATACATAAAAATATATAAATAAAACTTTAAAAATAGCCCATAGAAATGAATAAAGACTACTAAATTATCTAAGTGCTAGCACATTCCACTGACAACTCTGATGGTGAATTGTATTTCTTTTTTATTATTTATTTATTTATTTATTTGAGAGAGAGTGCATGTGGTGGAGAGGGAGAGAGAGAATCTCCAGCAAATTTTCTGCTTGGTGCAGAGCCCGGCTCGATCTCACAGCCCTGAGATCAGGACCTGAGCTGAAACCGAGAGTAAGACCCTTAACCCACTGTGCCACTCTGGCATTCCCTGAATTGTGTTTCAAATGTTATCTAGCAGGCTACTCAAAGAGGTGCTGAGTATTTGCATATGAAAATACATGCTTATCTCCTGATTACAGCTTTACTCATTTTGAAGTCATCCATGTTCAGAGTAAAAAGAAAATTCTAGGAAAATTGCTCTTAGAACATTTGTTTACCTCCATTGTATTTCGAGAATTTAAAAAAATAATATAATTTGATTTAATGTAACTTGATACCACAAAGCACTACAGACTAGGAAGACAAGTTGACCCAAGCAGAATTGAAATAAGTAGACGTGACATAAGATTTGAAAGAGAAGACAATTTTTCGGGTCACTCAGACTTGTTCAGTCTTAGACACCAGATTCTGAATCCAGGCATCCAGATTCAAATCTTGGTGGGATTTACCATCTACTCTGAATTAGAATAGTGTCATTTTGCAGCCCTAAGGAAACAGGAATTTGGGAAATAGGAGTCAGTGGTTACTCAAACCATGAGGTGAAATGCTTATGGGAAGATTACAACAGGGGACAGGCTGATAGCCCATGAACTCACTGATCAATCTTAATATCTCTAAGAGATATGTCTCCTCATAGAAATACACACACCACCTAGGAAATATTAACAACAGCTGCAAATGAACCTGAATCTGGCCAGATGTAGAAACCTAACCAGAATTTAGAAGCACATGCTAATTAACATATATATAATATATAACATATTAACATATATTAACATATATTATATGTTAACATATATTAACATATATGTTAATATATTAATATATATTAACATATATATTATATATAACATATATATAATAACATATATATAATGATCAAAGTTCAGCATAGCATCAAACGTGCTATGGGATAAACACCCTAACCTTCCCAAATAAATTGCAGGAGACCAAGGATGTCAGAGTGGAGACCTATAGGTAAGAAGGGACTTTTTAAAAAAAATTTTTTTCAAATATTTTATTTATTTATTCATGAAAGACAGAGAAAGGTAGAGACACAGGCAGAGGGAGAAGCAGGCTCCATGCAGGGAGCCCGACGTGGGACTCAATCCTGGGACTACCAGGATCACGTCCTGGGCTGAAGGCAGGTGCTAAACCGCTGAGCCACCCAAGGATCCCCAAAGCTACATATTAGCCACATGCAATTTGTGAGCCTTGTTTGGATCCTGATTCAAAAACATCAACAGTAAAATATATATATATATATATATATATATATATATATATATATATATATGACAAGGGGAGCAGATGATAATTTGATATTATTTAGAAATCATTATTAATATTTTAGTGAGATAATGATGCCGCCTCATTATCTTTTTAATTATATTTTTAAAAAATTATAATTATTAAATTGTAGGGATTTAAAAAGAAACACAGATACAATTACATGATGTCTGGAATTTAAAGTAATCCTGTGGTGGAAAGTGGGGAAGTCACATCAAATGAGACTGGGTGTGAGCTGGTAATTGTTAAAGTCAGGTGATGGGTATGGAAGAAGGGAGGCATCATTACATTACTATACTTTTATGCTTTCCACTATTCTTTCTATTTATATGTATGTTTGAAATTTTCTATAATAAAGTTTTTTTTAAGGTTTCTATTTTATTTATTTATTTATTTATTTATTTATAGAGAGAGAGAGAGAGAGAGAGAGAACAAGCTTGGGGAAGGGCAGAGGAAGAAGGAGAGAGAGAATCCTCAAGCCGACTCCCAACTGAGTGCCCATCTTGGAGCTTGGTCTCAGGACCCTGAGATTATGACCTGAGCTGAAATCAAGAGTCAGAGGAGTAACCAACTGAGCCACCCAGGTGCCCCTATAATAAAAAGTGTAAAACATAAGATTTTGAAACCAGTATTCAAGCAATATTTCACAGCATGAACTACACTCTCCTTACATATTCCATTTCTCTGACACCAGCATAACCCACTTTACATAGGGAACCTCAAAGCAGCTATTACTCCAAGTCACAAGTGTCCAACTTACATGTCTTCCCCTACTGTCGTCCCTTTGCCCTTCGTTCTTCTGTTTCCTGCCTGAAAACAGATAGTCAAACAATATATGTTTAGCCCATTGACTGTTTGCACCGGTGTCTATCAGAGGTTGGTCCTCATTCCCTCCGTGCTAGGATACATGGATACTATCTATACATGTGTAAACAGATGGGAACAATATAATTATCATCTTCATCTTTCTTACTTCCTTCCTCAAACCCCTCCTCTATGGCATCCTGAGACCCTTCAAACCTCCAAGTCTAGTGCCAGGATCCTTTTACATTGATCTCCATGCTTATTTCACCACTAGAAAGGGAGAGTTTTGAAGGCAGCAAGTGTTCCTTATTTATCCCTTTAACTCCAATTTAAGACATACTAAGAATTTAATAAAGCTGGGTTTTGTTTGTCTGTTTGTTTTTGGTAAAGGAAGAAAGAGAAGGAAGGGAGAGAAGGGAAAGGGGAGGGAAAGATAAAAAAATGGAGACTATTTAGAGACTATGAAGATTAACAGTGTCAATGTTTGATATTTGTATCCGGTAAGCCTGGTGTTCATATTTTATATTTGAGTTATATTTTACTGCTTACAACATGTTTTTACAAATTCTCCAATCACAGAAAATAAGAGCTATGGAAAAATCCATAAATGTTAGAGTCAGTCCCTGCCGTGTTTCCTGGAATGAGGTCCTCTGCAGATCTAGATGTGATATAAAGCCAATACCTATACTCTAGCCTCTCTGCAAAGGACTTTGTGTGTAGTCAAAGGGACAGCATGAATAAGGCATCTTACCTATTCAGATGGCCCCACAGTTGAGGCCCTTAAAGTTCAAAATCTCAGAGCAACTTGGGACGCCTGGGTGGCTCAGTGGTTGAGCATCTGCTTTTGGCTCAGGTCATAATCCCAGGGTCCTGGGATCTAATTCCACATCAGGCTCCCCAGGGGGAGCTTCTCCCTCTGCCTGTGTCTCTGCCTTTCTCTGTGTGTCTCTCATGAACAAATAAAATCTTTAAAAAAAAGAAAAAAGAATCCCAGAGCAACTTAACAAAAGTATATTGATCCCAGAGAACTATTAAAATTTAATCTTTCTTTAATCCCTGAAACCTCCACCAAAAGCAAAAAAAAAAAAAAAGAAAAAAGAAACTCAATCTTTTGACACAAATTTATTGAGCAACTACTATTGCCCTGGTCTTGTGCTTTGAGGGTAATAATAAGAATAAAACTTAATCCTTATCTTGCAAAACCAGTCTGTTGGAAATCTCTGTGCTTTTCCATAACAGTTGGGACTGTGAGTAGGAGAGAAATTAGAAACCCAACAGTTGAAAATATCCTTCCTAATGCATGTACAACCATGTGAGTGCCCATTCACTTTTTAGTCGACAGTATTCATTCATTCATTCACCAGGTTTTTATTAAACACCTACTATGTGCCTAGCCCTGTTCAGACACAAGGAAGAGAGCCATGAATGGAAGAGACAACACTGGCTCTCAGGAAACGTGTCTTCTGGGGCTGAGCACTCCCCCTATTCTAGCTACAGTGCTGGGCTCTTGCTCACGTTAATGCACTCCGACTGTTATTACTTGGAGACTCTACAAGTGGCTAAATGATTGAATGACATAACCTGAAAATGAGATGAAATTTGTCCCATGAAGATTAATAACTTGATTTTCATTTCCTCAAATACAAAAGCTACAGAAACGAACTATTTGTGTTTCTGCCCAGAATCTACCATTTGAGTTTTTCTTTCTCTTCTCCAATTCGTCTGGACCATCCTCAGGGGTTCTGTCTTCCTGGAATATTTTAGGTAACTATCTTTAAGCCTCTCTGTGATTTCACTCATTATCCCATCACTCTTCAGGGTGCAGACCAGTTCTCTAGCAAAGGAAAATCACCTCAACACAACACACACACTCAAGATTCAATTACCATGGAGGGGAAAAAAACACCAGAGAGAAATAACACTGGTATGTTATTTTGTTTGTCTTTAAGATTTCAATTCAAACTTCACTGACCCTCAAACCAGATCAGAATCCAGACTGTTCCTTTAAAATACTCATAACAGAGTCTCATAACTTTAACAGCATATTTATTTGGGTGATTATTTGATGTCTATTTTTCTTCTCTGCTACAGGGCACAGATTAGCCAATCCATGAACATGTGATACATAAATAATATTGAATAAATGGTTCTCAGAGCCTACACAAGCTCTATATTGAAGGAATACAAAGTATGTTAATCATTCAAAGTTAATATTTTATAATAAATTAGAATATAAAATTTATTATTATTGTATATATTTCTTAGTCTTTGAAATACCTCTTCTTTTTGATAAACTAAGTAAAAATAATTTTCAAAGAATTAAAATTTTTAGGAGGAAAATAAAAACAAAGAAGGAGGAATTATGTATATGATCTCAAAAGTTTACCAAAATGTACGGTATTTAAAGATAATTTGGTTTGGGGGATTTTAGATCATAGCTTGTTTTAATTCTGCAGGTTCTAAAATAGCTAATGTATAATTTCTGGAACATGGTAAACAAATATGCTCTATTTAACTATCATTCCACATGCCTTCCACCTATCAGAAATAGATCATTTTTATCAGGTCCTGTCTGTTTGAAGTCAACTTCATTCTATTCATCAAGTTGACAATCTTAAATGAAAGTCAGTGTTCTATTTGATTTCCCACCACCATAATGTGCCTTCAGCCACAACAACCTTCAAATTGCTTTTCCTAGGAAAGATCGCAATATGATAAGCTCACAGCCGAAAAGCCTTAATAAATCAACTAGCATAGAGTATAAAAGTGAAAAATGTACTAAAAGAGAATGTCAGATCTCATTTATTTTTAATTTTACTCTTTTAGTATACATACATCATTTTTTATGTTTAAATATTATCTCCAAATCATCCATTCAAAAGAGGCCTTCAAATTAATTTAATTTCCATATCCTGTGTGAGCAAACACAATAAACAAAAACAATCTCTCAATCGCCAAACGGCATTTTTCATTCTTGGTGGATTAACCACAGTCTGCCTTAACTTCTGGCAGGGAGCTGATTCACTTATCCCAGAACTTAAAGTTTTTAAAAAATATTTTATTTATTTATTAATGAGAGACACACAGAGAGAGGCAGAGATACAGGAAGAGGGAGAAGCAGGTTCCCCGCAAGGAGCCTGATGTGGGACTCCGTCCCAGACCCCGGGATCACAGCCTGAGCCGAAGGCAGATGCTCAACTGATGAGCCTCACAGGTGTCCCAGAACTTAATATTTTTGACCTGTACCAGTATAGCTGGAAGAAATTATTCTGGGGTTTACTACAAATTCGGGATGCCTCTGCCTCTGCGTCAATTAGGACCTATGCAGCAGCAAGTAATGGCAAGTGCATGCACTCATGGTTTAAAACATCACTATTTTTTTCAAGATTTTATTTTTAAGTAATCTCTATACCCAAAGTGGGGCTCAAACCCACAATCCCAAGATTAAAAGTTGCATGTTCGACCAACTGAGCCAGCCAGGAACCCCAAAACATTTTTATTGATACCAACTCGAAAGCAGGCAGACAGGCTCAGGGTTGGTCTGGCATGACAGCAATGCCACCAACCACTTGCACTCCTCTTCTTTTCACCACGATCCTCATCATGTGGGCTGTTGCACTAGGGCTTGTCGTCTAGTAGACATCATGTGCTCACACAACAGTGTCCAAAAGGAAGAAGAAAAGAAGCCAGAAGAGCTGTCTTTTTGCCCTACTGTCTCCTGCCCTTCCATCAGGGAAATGAATCTTTCCCAGAATTCCCATTTTGAACTCAAAGGCCAGAAGTAGTCCCATGCACACCCTGGATTAATTGTTCTTTCAATTCAGGGAGAACCATCCGTTGCAATATGGTCTCCTCCTCTTCGGGATGGTTCTTAAAAGGAACAGAAAAGAGCAGAGTTTTCAAAAGAAATGAGGTTACGATGATTAGCCTGGATCAATTGACTCAATCCCTGAGAACTCACTCTAACAAAGCAAAAGGAGACTTTCCTGTTTATAAAACAAAGAAAGGACCACAGCCAATCAAAAAGGATGGCTTTACCCTCCCAGACACCCATAATTCCATCTTTAGTGGTTTAATTCATTGAAAAGGGACATGCAGTGAGTAGGATAGGATCAAAGTACACACGATTGATAAAATATTGGCCCTGAGTAGTTGCAGCTTTAATAAAAGGCTGAAAGAATTTCATTCTTACTTTTAAGATAATTCTAAGCATGATATAGTTACAATAAAGGCTTCATTAATGAATATTAGAGATTTACCATTTTCCTTTCATATAGTGACCTTAAACATTTACTAAATGACATTTATTAGATTAAATGAACAAGTCCTCCAAGAAGAAACATTGAATTGTAGGGAAGTGTCTAAATGTTAATGTTGAAAGCCCATGAATAATCTTCATGTCATCTCTGCAGGGCTATTTCATGATAAAATGTGACCAGTTCACTGCCACTGAAGAAAGGCATGTCAGCAGGACCTTCTTACTCTGCCATCATCAACCATTATTCATATTTCATACAAAAACTTTGCAATCACCTACTTATCAGTCTACCTAACTGTATCACCACCCTACCTATATATAGAACTTTGCCCACAAAGATAGAAAAGGGGAATTATCACATCCTCACTTATGCACATCTACACCATTTCTCTGGTGTACCAGTTCATCATTATATCCATAAAGTTCATTCTGGAAAGTTCCTTTTCGCCCCGAGTAAACTTGTGCTGAGTCCCAAGGGTCAGCTCTCCCTGTTTTAGATTCTAACCATTCCTTTGAGCATGGACTCATAGCGCCTCTTGGGCTAAGCTCTCCATCCATTGGTTCAAAGATGGTTTCCCTTTGGAAAGGCAGCACATCTGCCCTTCTTCACTTCTCTAGAGCAATCATCTTCTCTATTGTTCTTCAAATATCACAATACAGTGATACCCCCACAGATATCCCTATCTGTTTCTATTCTCAGATGAAATGCTTCTGGACAAGTTGCTTTAGATACTTTTGTCAATGTTTGTTCCACTCTGAAATATCTTTCTATTTGCCATGAAGTAATGGAAGCCAAATGAAGGTTGAATAGCTGTGTTTTTCTCCCTCTGATCTCTCAGCCCGGGCTACCTGCCCAAAGAATGAAACTTTATGCTCCCTGTATATTTTCTCAATCCAAGCAAAATGTGGAAATGTACAATAACTTATTTTCTTTTACTTAGAAAATGAAGCATCTCTGACAAATTTGTAATGCTCATCAACTCTGGGTTGATATATCATTCTCTTCTACTCTCCTGTGTTTTTACAAATTCTCTTTATTTTCCAATGAAAGCTAACATATTTTAGTTCTCACTATTCACTCAGCAAATATTTTAAGCACATACTACTACTTGCCAGGGGTTGGACCAGACACTTAATGAGTGCCATCCCTAACCAACACCATTTAGATATCTTCTGCATTTTTTGATTAGGGGATAGATGCATGGAGATCTTAATGAATTGGAGGTGTCAGAAACCCATACTACCTCCCAGTTTGTTTGAGTGTTATGTTCCTAACACTGCTAATAAGCATTGTCCTCTTTGTGATACTTCACCTTGCTTAGGTGGCTCTACTATGGTTAGTATGTGTCCATTTTATTCCTGAGTTCAGTGATAAACTCTGTGCTATGGAGTGGCTGCTTCAGGCTGTAGACACTTTCCAATTATCATCTTCATCAGGATCATTCACAACTCTGATGGTGGCATTTCATTTTTATTGTGCTTCAAGTGTCTCTAAACTCTGAGCATAGCCAGTACCAGTTAGAAAGGCAAAAACTCCAGAGAAAGTGGGGGGCAAATCTCAGAGGAGAAGAGAAGGCATCAGATTCCCCTCTACCCCAAACACCACTTTACTGATGCTCAGCCCTCCATCTCCCTCCTCATTCTCATCCCAGATTATTTTCCCTACTCTCTGCCCCGGGAAGTGATGGTAAACCTCACACTGATCCCATAAGCAAGCCCAACTGACTTTCTCTTTTTTGCTCCTTGACTTCAGCTCTGACAATTTCGCAAATCTCCCATCCCTTGTTCCAATCCCTGTCTCCTCCTTATTTTCTATTCCCAGAACCCTCTCATTGTATCTGTGCTACAATCAAAACAAAACAAAACAAATTCCATGTTCCAAAATGTCATCCTCTTGGATTGCCTTTCTGTTAAGTGCTGTAGACAGTGCCATCACAACTGTTTGTTGAACTTTTTAAAACTTATAATCTTAAGTTCTTCAGCCCTCATCTAATTAAGCCTGTAATGCCCTTCTGGTAGTACCAGACTTAAAGATGATTTAATGAGGGTAACCAAGAGTTGTTAAAAGCTAAGTCATTGAAAGCACAGAGGCTAGATCCAGAATCCCTGGCAGTAAATCCTGCTTCTATCAATTCCTTGCTGTGTAATTTTAGGTAAGGCATTTAGCTTCTCTCTGCCTTGGTTTCCATTTTACACAAAATTAGATTAAATATAGACTATACTCATAAAGATGGAATAGGGATAAAATGAGTTAGTACTTGTAAAGAGCTTAGGAAAGCGTCTGGCATATAAGAAGTTCTATTTAGAGCTTATCAAATATATTTCTAAAAGAAAGAGAAAAGATGGCTTTAAATTATTATAGAACCAAAAGAATCTCAGTTAGTAATGCTAGATTTGGTAGTTGCTAGAATGCTACTTTCTGTTATCTGTGAGAGAGAAAACTTTATTCCCTTAAAAATAATGTCAGGCCTTTAGGAGAAGCAAAGGTAGTCATGGTTAAGTAGATAGCCATGAAAATAGTGATGAAGACAAGATTTGGGGAACAAAGCCCCAGGGATCTCATGTGGCCTCAAGGCAGCCACATAAGAAAAAAGTGATCCTGGGCAGCCCTAGTGGCTCAGCGGTTTAGCGCCGCCTTCAGTCCAGGGCCTGATCCTGGAGACCCAGGATGGAATCCCACGTCAGGCTCCCTGCGTGGAGCCTGCTTCTCCCTCTACCTGCGTCTCTGCCTCTCTCTCTCTCTCTCTCTCTCTTTGTCTCTCTCATGAGTAAATAAGTAAAATCTTAAAAAAAAAAAGAAAGAAAAAGAAAAGAAAAAGAAAAAGAAAAAAAAACTGATCCAGAACAGTCAGAAATCAAACCAGACTTTAAGAAAGTAAAGAAGAATAGACAGATCACTTCTGATGACGGTGCTGTTAGGAAGTGGCTAAGCACCTGATATATCTTTCCAGATGGTTCACATAGCATTCTTTTCCATTTACAACTCATGTAAAATCAAACTTTTATTCATACTATGTACAACTGCAGTTTGATGATAAGTAATGTTAACACTTCCCGTGCATTTTAAAGATAGATGATATAGATGATAGATAGATAGATAGATAGATAGATAGATAGATAGATAGATAGATTGATTTATGAGAGAGAGAGAGAGCAGGGGCAGGAAAGGCAGAGGAAGAGGGAGAGAGAATCTCAAGCAGACTCCTTGCCAAGCATGGAGCCCCATGAGGGCTCGATCTCAAGACCCTAATGTCACAACCAAAAGTCAGATGCTGAACCAACTGCATCACCCATGCAACCCTTCCATATGCATTTTGAACACTTTATCTCATTTAAACACACCAATATGGCAAGAGAGGTATTGCAGTCTGCCTTTTGCATAGGAAGCACGTGAGGCTGTGATCTCTCTAAAAGTCAGAACACTAGTAAGAGCAGAGCTGAAAGTCAAACTCAAAACCGTCTGTCTCCAGACTCTGCGCTCTCAACGGGTCAGCTTAACTTGGTATTCAATGTCCTTTCTGAAGGTCTTATGATGGCAAATGATTTGAAGTGAAAAGAATTTTAGATAGGGACAGAGAGGGCTTGCCTCTGGTTCTTGCTTTGCCATAAAACAGTGGCTTAATTTTTATTTTAAGCACAACAAGAAAATACCAAGGCTAGGCTTCTTGAGATTCAAGAAACCTGAAACTCTGGTAAGGATAGACAAAATTTTATACTTATTTTTATCATATTTTATTTAATGTTTTGTTTTATCTTATTTTAACTTACTTTGGCTCAGTAAGAATGAGTTTAACCCAGAGACCTGCGAGTCTTAGTTACAAGGAAATAAGGAATTCATTCAATCAGAAGTGAGAGGTAGTTTGGTGGAGATATTTAAGAAACTTTCATTTCCTCACGACTATATAGAAAAAAACAATTAGAGTCAATCAGGATGAAAATTAAATGTGCATATCCCTAGAAAAGAGTCTTCTGCGCTACCAAGGGTATGTCGCTGTGGACACAGGTGCCCACGGGCACTCCACAATGGGGCAGCACCCTGCCTCTCGCCGCCTTCCCTTGGAGAGACAGTGGGGAGCGTTCACTCCTGGGGATCTCTCTCCAGGAGCTGCGGGCCTCCAGAGGGCAGTCTGTCCCTAGGAGCAGAGGGCGAGGATGCAGTGCTAGGGACTGAGTCTGTCCATAGGGTGGGGATGAGTATCCCTTTGGCCCACACATAAAACCCCCCATTCTCCCATCAGTCCTCCATGAGTCATAAAACCGGTGTTCCAATCTCTGCCTCTCCAGCTCCTATATGTCCCTTAACTGAGTCCCACCCCAAGAGAAAGGGGTGGGTAATAATAGCGACAATAGTAACAATAATGAACATATAATTTTTGTGAGATTGTGCCCTTGATTTGGGTTTATTGAAGCATCCATATTGATTTTGGCATTTGTTAGCAAAATGAATTTTATTACCGATTTTAAATACAAAAGGAGATCTGAAATGCTGCCCCTTTTGATTCCCTGAACAATCTCAAGGAATATTCTGGAACTGTACAAAGCTTAAACAATTGTTCATTCGCATTAGTAATCATCTTGCAACTCAGTACTAATGAGGTCCAGGTCTCCGTGCTCATTTTTCTTTCTATAAATTTTAGAAGTCATTGTGCCCTTTCTTTCCCCCAGTACTGTGTTGGTATTCCACTGATGTCTAATTATCTCTTCAGCCTTCTTTGAGAGGAACAATGCTGCCTTAGTTTTTCTAACGGACCATTTAAATGATAATCTCTCCTAGAATTAATTGACATTTTCTTTATTAGTCTCTTGATTTAAGTACAACTATTTGAATATACATTCGGAAAACATCATCCCAGACTCCAAGGGCTTGTGTGCCTGTCGTGGTTGTTCACAAATGCCAGAAGATCTCCCAATATAACCTCCACTCTGCTTTGGGAACGGTTATGATGATCAATGATTCTAGGGCTTCTCATTCTGCCTAATTAGAAATTTATATCTGTTTGACAGACCTAGCTCCGGCTGTTCTTGAGTGTCCCTTCTCACTAAGCACAAATTTGGTGAACAGGAAAACTTTATCCAGACTTTCTGAGTAAGGGACAGTGGGACTGAGCTACCAAGAAACACCTAGAAAAAAGATGTATTGGGTGATGTTGTACATTTTTTTAAAGGAAGCAATTTGCTTAATAACTGACAAAAGTAATCAAAAAGATCAAATAGCACAGATGTTACTGGAAAATCTGACAAACCCTACAACTCTAAATTATTTGTGATAGTAGAGGTAGTATGTAGTGACTTGAAATGCATTTTGTTAACTAAGTTTCTTTTCCATTAATAAAATTCTACCACACTAAACCTTCTGGTTAATTAGCTCTCCCTGGGCACCTGGGTGGCTCAGTGGTTGAGCATCTGCCCTCATTCAGTTCCAGGCATGATCCCAGGGTCCCGGGATCAAGTCCCGCATCAGGCTCCCTGCATGGAGGCCTGCTTCTCCCTCTGCCTGTGTCTCTGCCTCTCTCTCTCTCTCTCTTTGTATCTCTCATGAATAAATAAATAAAATCTAAAAAAAAAAGTTTAGCTCTCCTTGCCATCTACATAGAAGCAAAGTCCACTGAAGCCAATTCTGCAAGATGTTCTTGTTTTCATTTTTGCTTTCAGCAGAGAATACATAGTTCCTGCTCAGGAAAAAGGAGATAGATCTTAAGAGGGGAAAGAGGAGGTGCGAATGTGAAATAGCCAACAGTACACCTACAAGCTCAGTATAGATACAATATCTATGAGACATTTCTCTCTCTCATCAGACTTTGGCAGATCAAAGAAACAGAAACATTGAGATAGTCTCTCAGAGTTCATTTTATTTCTATTCTCCCTCTCTTTCACTAATGATTATTGCCTTTTCTTATATATAGAATTAATTCAATAAGATTGAATTCCTTCCACATTTTCAAACAATCAAAAAAATAAATAGCTAATTGTTAGACAAAAATAAAGAAAAAAGTAGGGGGAAAAGGAGACTAAAGTCTAAGTGACTTTGGAAAAATGTAATCCTTTTTTGAGTTTATGTTACAAAATTCAAACACATGGTCCCTGTGTAGACACAGTCGCTTGATTTAAGAACAACTACTTGAATATACATTCAGAAAACATCATCCCAGAATCCAAGGGCTTGTGTGCCTGCTGAGGCTGTTCACAGATGCCAAAGATCTCCCATATAACCTCTACATAAGGTAGTACTGAAGAAGTAATCCAGGCGTTGTTTCCCTGTTGCTTCAACTTAGCCAATAATGTCAGTTAGTTGCAATCAAACACCAATTAATTCACAAGTCTACTTGTAAAGAAAGCTGAGCTCGAAATATGTATACAATATGTTGGCAGATCAAACTTCGATAAAAAAAATGAAAAAAATGTCTATTCTACTAGGGGAAGCAGATTTATATTATTTATGTTTGTACTAGTCTTATTTATGTTTCCTTTTTAAGTCTCCACCCTTGATCAATTTCTCCATTTAAATCTCCTCAGAATCTGGTTCATTCTACAAGTCAGTACCTATGCTGACCATGGGGCAGATGCCTCCCTGCCACTTCCACGTCATAAGGGAAACACGGCCTGCTCAAGAGAATTGCGCCCAGAGAGAAGATGCTCCGTGGACGTCTCATGACCGCGAGCCCTATGTACCAGAAGGGATGAGGACTTCATACTTCTATAGCCATAAACCCAAATTTCATGAAGTTGTTTCTTACAGGGCCCCTCTGTTCAAGATTCACATCCCAAGTCTGTTGTAGGGGAAAAAAAATAAAAAATAAAAAATAAAAAAAGGCAAAAATGAGGCAGTATAGGCTATCTTTAAGGAGAAGGGGGTAAGCTCTCAAGTACTTTGTATCATTCTAGTCTCTCCTTCCACACATCCTACCTTGTGGGTTTCATCCATATTTCAGGAAAGGTGTCTCTCTGACCATAAAGTTATCTCTTGCTGGCCCTCTGCTCCAAATTCATCCTTTTGGTCTCTCTGTGAAAGTGGTTCTGGGCCGTCTAAAATATCATTGCTCTGCCAGCTAATAGGATGGGAAGCTTTATCAGTAAAGGTGATGGGAGAAAGGAGCAGTGTTTGCTTCCTGCCTCTGGCAGGGTCCTGCTCCTGGAGGGGTCCTGCAGTCAAACCTCTTCTCCAGCACTCAGCTCTTGCAGCGGCCGGGGGCCACCAGCACCCAGCACCAGCACCCCCCTCCCAGTAGTGCCTGGAAGGCAGGCTTGTGGCAGAAGCCAGTGCCTCCAGGGAGATGTCACCACAGTGTTCTACTGCACTGTGGAGAAAAGATTCCCAGGAAGCTCCAGAGGATGGATTTCCAGAAAATTCCACTCATGTGGCATGGCAGTGACTTGTCTGCCATCCGGTGAGCCAGGGCTGCACCCACCCCCAGAAGTCTGACCAGCAGCCCTTCTCTAGGTGTTTGTCTCAGCCCTGGGGGTGGTCACCACTTAGAGCAGCTATTCCTGTATTCTTTAGAGCTCTCTTTATTTCTTACCAGCCTGTCTTACTCTAATCTCTTATTACAGGTAACTCTCTTTACCTTAAGTTTTCCATGCTCCAATTTCTTTTTTTTTTTTTTAAGATTTTATTCATTTATTTGAGAGAGAGAGAGAGAGAGAGAATGCACAAGTGGGGAGCCAGGGAGAGGCAGAGGGAGTAGGAGAAGCCAACACCCCTCTGAGCAGGGAGCCCAACTCAGGACTCAGTCCCAGAACCCTGGGATCATGATCTGAGCCAAAGGCAGACACTATCCATGTTCCAATTTCTCTGGGTCTCTCTATCCTGACTGGAACAACACTGATATAGAGTAATTATTAATGCCTAATACTAATGTCATATTACACTAACTCCTCTTAAAGTTAACCAAAGGTAACCAAAGGACAATACTTACCTGTTTTTATTACTGTCACTATTATTGCTCTTATTTCAACGCCAAGATAAATTCGAGATTTTTGGATATTTAATTATAGGTGTCAAATATGAGTTGTGAATTAGCTATTAGATTAAGTAATATAAAGAAAGTTTCAACTTTTAAAAATGTATTTTTGAGGTGAGAGTACTCATTGTTTTCTCTAGGGGGCACTGAGGTTCAATGTCAGGGTTTGCTCCTTAGGAATTAGAGTAGCTCTATAATAATCCTATGGTGGTGAACCCACCATGGGTCAGAAACCAGGGTATGGATGTTACGGATATTACTTAATTTGCCTCTCTAAAAAAAATCTTGGGGCACCTGGGTGGCTTAGTTGGTTATGCATCTGCCTTTGGCTCAGGTCATGATCCCAGGGTCCTGGGATTGAGCCCTGATTGGGGTTCCCAGCTCAGTGGGGAGTCTGCTTCTCCCTCTGCCACTCTCGCACCCTCTCTTGCTCTCTCTCAAATTAAAAAAAAAATCTTCAAGGAACATATTGTTTGTGCCAATTATATAGATGAGGTAATTGGGCCTCGAAGTTAACTTGCTCAAATTCATACAATCGTAGAGTCTAGATTCACAGCCAGATTCTCTCGGACTCTGGAATAATTTTTCTTCTCCTAACATGACATAAGGAATCATGGCAGCTTCTGGGGACAGTCTGGGGACACAGTCATTTATTGCCCAGACATAACAGCAGCTATGTTACACTTCTAGGCTCATTCCTGCTGTTTATTTGTCTCATTTGTTAATTTAATCTAATTCTCTGGAAATGTGTGCAAAATTATACAAACTAGAGTGCACAACTATCTCAGATGACTCTGATATCTTTTTTTCTTAGGCAAGTGGTAACTTATAATTAGAAATAATTCTGTCTTCACATTTTTCCTTTTCAAATATGTATCTCTGTACTGACGTACCGCCCAATGATTCTTCACTAACTGATACTCAAAAGTAGATTTTATATTCTATCTGTACTTCTCTGTGGAAACAAATATCTCTCTTGATGACCAATCAATAAAACACTCCCATTAGAAAAAAAATGAGGAATGTAGTCTCCTGGGTTGCCAAAATGTGTCATACATTTAATCATCTCTTACTGAGAAGATGAGTATTGAAATGTTTCTTGTATACAAATTGCAAAATCCATAAAGAACCAAAGAAAAATATCCATAACTTGAATTTCAAATAAAAATTCTGTCACGGTGAGTTTGAATCGAACTTTATCCTTGGCAATTGTTAAAGTGCTTACTAACTTGCACAATGGCACTGTCATTTAAAACTCAATACAAGACACAAAATTGTGACAAAATACCAGTTTAGAAGGAGAAAATCTTCAGGGCATATATTATCTATTAACTTTGCCTTTCCTAACAAAAGCAACAACACAAAACATAGGGTGGTTCAAAGAATATAAAAATCCACACAGAGGGGAGAGAAGCAGCAAACAAAGACTTCTTTGTCAAGGCCACGTCATCAAGACAATCTAAGACATTTAAAAGTGCAAATGTATTCAAACACCATCTTCCCAAGGACTCAGGCAGCTATGAGGGCAGAAACCTGCTGACTTAATTTTCGCCCCTCCACAGAGCCTGTGCAGTATTACAGAAACTTCTTCATTATTTTGGACTTGGAAATCACATTGTCTGCATGAAGGATGGCTGTTGTTTCTGACACTCATGCTTCAAAATGCCTGGCTAATGGCTTGGCCAAACTCAACTGGTCACCAAAACTGAACCTAACTCCTACTTACTGCTAACCCTCAGCCCTAAACAATTCTTCCCACGAAATGATGCCAAGATCAGAGCAAATATAGCCCCTTTCTAAAAAAGTGATTTATACCTTCTGTTCACCTGCTTTTTAATGACTCTGAGCCATCCAATTTGAATTGCAAACCATGGAAGACTTTGCCATGCTTTATTTTTAAGACAGAACATACCTTATGCTCTCGCATAATAATTACAACAATAATTAGTCATTTAAAATCAACCAAGTATTCTAGGCATTTAAGGAGAATTTTATTCAAAAACAATTTACATATATTAGGCCAAACTATAATGGCTATAAAGTATAAAGTAGTTTAATTCAAGCCTCTACAATGATGTAGACGTTAAAAGATGCTTTTAAAACCTGGTATCCAAAATCTATTCAGAAAATATTTTTGATCACTCATAGTGCCTTACGATTTTTGATTCAAAGTAGCTTGTGGGGATCCCTGGGTGGCTCAGCGGTTTGGAGCCTGCCTTTGGCCCAGGGTATGATCCTGGAGTCCCGGGATCAAGTCCCACGTTGGGCTCCCTGCATGGAGCCTGCTTCTCCCTCTGCCTGTGTCTCTGCCTCTCCCTCTCTCTCTCTCTCTCTCTCTCTCTGTCTGTCTCTTGTGAATAAATAAAATCTTTAAAAAACAAAATAGCTTGTTGCTAGGAAAAAGTCAGCCTTTTCAACAAATGGTGCTGGGAAAACTGGTTGGGCACATGTGAAAGAATGAAACTAGGCCACTTTCTTTCATCATACACAAAATTGATTAAAAATCTACATGTGAGATCTGAAACCATAAAAATCCTTGAAAAAAGCAAGGCAGTAATTTCTCTAACATTGGTTGTAGCAATCTTAATAAATATGTGTCCTGAGACAAGGGAAACCAAAGCAAAAATAAACTATTGGGACTTCATCAAAATAAAAAGTTTCTTCACTGCAAAGGAAACAATCAACTTAAAGGCCATCTATGAAATGGGAGAAGATATTTGCAAATGATACATCTGATAAAAAGCTAGTATTTAATGTATATAAAGAACTTTAAAAACCAACAGCCAAAATACAAATAATCCAATTAAACAATGAGCAGAAGACATGAACAGACATTTCTCCAAAGATGGCCAAGAGACACATGAAAAGATGCTCACCATCACTTGTGATCAGTGAAATGCAAATCAAAACTACAATAAGATATCACTCCATACCTGTCAGAATGACTAAAATCAAAAACACAAGAAACAAGTGTTGGCAAGGACAGGAGAAATAGGAAACCTCATACACTATTGATGGGAATGCAAACTGGTGCAACCACTGTGGAAAACAGTATGGATGTTTCTCTAAATATTAAAAATAGAATTACCCCATAATCTGGAAATCACACTAAACGGGTATTTACCCCCAAATTACAAAAACACTAACCCAAAGGGGTACATGCATCCCTATGTTTATGACAGCATTATCTACAATAGTCAAACTATGGAAGTAGCCCAAGCATCCATCGATTGATGAATGGATAAAGGAGATGTGGTTTATAAATACAATGGAATATTACTTAACCAAAAAAAGAAGGCAGTCTTGCCATTTGCAACAATATAGATGGAGCTAAAAAGTATAATGCTAAGTGAAATAAGTCAGAGAAAGACAAGCACCATCTGATCTCACTCATATGTGGAATTCCTGGAAAGCCACAAACTACCAAAACTGGAGCAGGAAGAAATAGAAAACCTGAACAGGCCAATAACCAGGGAGGAAATTGAAGCAGTCATCAAAAACCTCCCAAGACACAAGAGTCCAGGGCCAGATGGCTTCCCAGGAGAATTTTATCAAACGTTTAAAGAAGAAATCATACCTATTCTCCTAAAGCTGTTTGGAAAGATAGAAAGAGATGGAGTACTTCCAAATTCGTTCTATGAAGCCAGCATCACCTTAATTCCAAAGCCAGACAAAGACCCCGCCAAAAAGGAGAATTACAGACCAATATCCCTGATGAACATGGATGCAAAAATTCTCAACAAGATACTGGCCAATAGGATCCAACAGTACATTAAGAAAATTATTCACCATGACCAAGTAGGATTTATCCCTGGGACACAAGGCTGGTTCAACACCCGTAAAACAATCAATGTGATTCATCATATCAGCAAGAGAAAAACCAAGAACCATATGATCCTCTCATTGGATGCAGAGAAAGCATTTGACAAAATACAGCATCCATTCCTGATTAAAACTCTTCAGAGTGTAGGGATAGAGGGAACATTCCTCGACATCTTAAAAGCCATCTATGAAAAGCCCACAGCAAATATCATTCTCAATGGGGAAGCACTGGGAGCCTTTCCCCTAAGATCAGGAACAAGACAGGGATGTCCACTCTCACCACTGCTATTCAACATAGTACTGGAAGTCCTAGCCTCAGCAATCAGACAACAAAAAGACATTAAAGGCATTCAAATTGGCAAAGAAGAAGTCAAACTCTCTCTCTTCGCCGATGACATGATACTCTACATAGAAAACCCAAAAGTCTCCACCCCAAGATTGCTAGAACTCATACAGCAATTCGGTAGCGTGGCAGGATACAAAATCAATGCCCAGAAGTCAGTGGCATTTCTATACACTAACAATGAGACTGAAGAAAGAGAAATTAAGGAGTCAATCCCATTTACAATTGCACCCAAAAGCATAAGATACCTAGGAATAAACCTCACCAAAGATGTAAAGGATCTATACCCTCAAAACTATAGAACACTTCTGAAAGAAATTGAGGAAGACACAAAGAGATGGAAAAATATTCCATGCCCATGGATTGGCAGAATTAATATTGTGAAAATGTCAATGTTACCCAGGGCAATATACACGTTTAATGGAATTTAAGAAACAAATGAGTAAAAGAGAAAGAGACAAACCAAGAAACAGACTCTTAATTATAGACAACAAACTGATGGTTACCAAATTGGAGGTCAGGGGGTGAAATAGAGGCAGAGGTTAAAGAGTACACTTATCATGATGAAAAAAAAATCAATAAAATAAAATAAAAATTCTTTTAAAGTAGCTTATCTCCACAAAATAGATTCCACATTCTTAATGACCTACATAGAAAAAAGTATATATTTTTATAGGGAGTATTAAGATGAAACCAGTTCAGAGGATAACTGAGTGACATATACAGGCAGGTTCCTATGACTTAGTACTTCAGTTTGGTTCTGTGCTCCTCAAACTGTATTCTGAGAGCCTAGAGGTAAAGCCTGAAGTAACTTCAAAATTGTGAAGGCTGCATGATTTTTATTAAGCATTTATAAGAATTTTCCACTCCCCCTCTTTATAAATCTGCTTTGGTAACAGAGAAAAATTCCGTAAATCTTCCAATAAAATCAACTTTCCCCACAGATTCTCCTTTTTTTGTTCTGTGGGTTCTCGTGTCTGCTGGGAAAACACAGCACACCCCAGTTTGCAGAATGCAGCTAACCCTATCGGGAGGTCACTGGCTATCTTTGAAAGAATTGCTTTATTGCTCTGACATGTTTTTTTCTTTAAGTAAAATATAAAGTACCAGTAACCCCCATGGAAAGCTGTTCAGAAAAGCAGCAAGCCATAGGAAGCGAACCCAAGGAAAGACTAACGCACTTGCCCATCGAGAACTTTAGGGTGTGGGCCCTCATCAGTGTCCGACTCTCCTGCCTGGTCTCCCCTTCAGAGATCTCACCTGGCTGTGACCAGCAGGCTTGGCCGGTGCTTGCCTTCAAGCCATCTAGACAGTGGGAAGTGGAACTTCAATCCTACAACATTCCCCCAGTAAATGAGAGTCCAATAAGCCACCAGGGTTTCGTTATAAATGGGTCTGGCTCTGCCCATGCTTTGCACAAACTGACCCACAGAGGGAGCCACCCCAGCGGGCAGCACAGCACCTCTGAACTGCCAAGAAGAGATCGCAGCTCTGGCTCTGCAATCCTGCATTTTCAAAGGAGTTCTATCCAAGACTAAACAGGAGTAGTTTGGCATCTTTGTTTCTGGTGGCAGAAGCCTAGTCTAGTAATTGTTAACTCCGGAAATGGTTGATCCAGAGCCTGACACCCCCACCTCAGGGTTGTTGGCTCCTCCTTGGTGGCAGCATTGACAACCGTCAATTCCTTCTGCCCCGTGGCTGCCATCATTTGAATCCTCTGGAAGATCTTGAGCATGTATACCCTTGATAAATGATCCATAGCAAGGGAAAATTCTAAGAGTCGTTGCAAAGTATCCTCTTGTCTAGACTCAAAGCCCCCAAACATGTTTGTTGGAAGGAGGGATTTGTCTCTGAACTTCCCAGGTAAACTAAAGCTGAAGCTGGAGTTTCTGAAGGAAAAAGTGTTTAATCAGAGAGACAGGCAAATCCAGCCAAAACCAGCAGACGGAGTCAAATGGCTATTAGCCGAGGTCATTTTTATAGAGACTGTCATGTGATTTTAACCAACAACTCACACTGACTTTGGAGACACTTCCTCTTCTGAAGTATCTTTTGATGTATGGTAATTCATTCATATGGATTCAGAAACCCTTGGCTGTCTACACTGCACATATTAATCAGACTTAAGTCAATCGGTTTTCAGTTACAAGGAATCTGGCAGAAAAGCAAGTGCGCTGTCTATTGCAAAGTTTTCTAATGGCAAAAAGCAAAAGGCATGGAGGTAGGGGGCAGTGACTAAACTTGACTTCTCAATTCTTGTTTTGTCATGATTTAAACAAAGCTGGAGTCGGTGGCGGTTATAAGTGTAGCTCTGGGCTTCCTGAGAATAGGAAGGAATTAGAGCCAACTTTGAGCCATAAGATGGATTTGGAGTTTCCACAGCTCAATCCCTGGAGCTTTTAGGTGATGGGAGCACAGCGAGACGATAAGAAACTTTCCTCAGGAAGGAAGGGATGGGAATTAGGGCTTTACAGATACCTCCCGAGATGTCCAAGGCATGGGAGCAGGAGGGTGAAATTGGCAGGGATTTGGGAAAGTGTAGCCCTGCCTTCGGCTGTTAAGAGAAGACTCGTGATGGAAGTCCAGCCAACCCGTCAGTTTTCATTGCCATTCATGAGATGCCCAGGGCCAGAGACCTTCAAGGTGCAAGAGCCTGGTGGCTTATCTACAGCCACTGCATGAAGCTGCAGTGATCTCCACATCATCTTATAACCCAAAACCCTTGTCTCTGAAGCCAGCTCAGTCATTTCCACTACCTGGATGCATCACTGTGGGAAGGTCATTTGACCTCTGTGATCCCAGCTATTTTGCTCACTTGAAAAATGCATCCGTGAGCAAAGGTGGGGACCTGGATAACCTGATGCATGGGCAGCTTATGGCAGTGCTTGGCAGGGAGCCAATTTCCTAAAGCAGTGGCTGTGTTGTGATTCTTCCATCCCCAGCCTTCTTTCTGTTCAATAATCCCAAAGTATCTCGGAATGTAGGTTTTATTATTACTTACGTATGACAAGGTCAACAGATCAGGATATGACTGGCATTGAAGAGAGAGTGTGTCATACTCACAGATCCTAAGAGGAGGGCTGCGGGAAGCCGGACAGAGAAGCACCGGGATCGGCAGGAGACAGAGAGTGCGAAGGGAAGATGGGGACAAGAGAATGTGTTGTAGTTTCCATGGGGAGAAACAGGTGGGACACAATAGACAGACTATTGTAAATCATTTCAGCAGCTCTGGAGCAAGAGGTGTTCGTAGATGTCTGGTCTCTAGCCCTGGGGGAACCAGAGCTGATGAATGACAGCCCCAGTGTGAGATTTTAAAAAATAATTATTAAATCTCTCTGGGGTGCACCCCAACCACTACAGACCCAGGTCTTCAGAGGCCATGTGCACGCTTCAGGCTGCCTGGATGAAGGAAAAAGGGAAGCAGTTGATTCACTCTTCAAGACATGATTTCCTCACTAATGGGGAGTTTGGTGTGATGGTTCATAATGGCTCCTCTTCCTGCTCAGAGGTCAGAAATCACTGAGAAAGATGCAGAGGCAGCCAGATGGAGATAAAAATATCAGGTTTGATGTGAATGATGTTGAACTGGAGAAATGCAGCTTGCACCTGGGGATAATAGAGCATCCATAGCCTCCCCTAGAATCAACACACCAGCCCGCATGCTTACACACACACACACACACACACACACACACACACACATGCCCTGAGACAGAGTTGACCTTGGCATGCCTTTCCATGGAGAGGAGGAGCATGTGTGACCCAAAGACAAGTTGTTTTGGGAAAGAGACCACTCCAAAGGTGGGAGCCACTCAATTCCAGCTCTTCTCCCAGGCTCACAGCTGAAGACTCACTCCCTACTGTTGAGGATAATAAGTGCAGGGCAAGGAAAGAGAGAGCTACTGTCCTCCAAAATTCCAGAAATGGAAAGATTTCCTATTTATTACTGTGGGTCCTATTTATTACTGTAGAATGATGAGGAGGGGAAAAGAATGATGTTTCCTACAAGTATATTAATTCCATTGCATTATCTGATACTTCATGTGTGCAGACTCTGGGCTGGGTTCTGGGAATGCAGAGACTAATTAGGTAAGGTTCCTGTCTTTATGCTCACAAGCTGGCAGGGGATTGAAGGGCACATAAAACAAGCCACTCTAGGACACTGTGCTATATAGTAAAAGCAACAAGGCTATAAATACTCTAGAAGATTTGTGAAAGCCCACAGTTGTCTCAAGCCTACTTCCTGAGACCTGGAAGGGGGAGTGGTTGTCCATCACCACACACATACACACAAACAGAAAAACATGCACAGACACACAGAGACACATACAGTGCACACACAAAGGCACACACAGAGACATACAGACACACTGTGCAATAAGCCAGATTCTCCCCAAATCTCAGAAAGGCCACTTTATAAAGCAACTAATATTGAACTCCTTCCATATGCTGGTCTGAAGGCATCTAAAAAAGCATAAGACACCATGCTTGCATTTGAAACAGAAAAATGTAAAACAAGTCAAACATCATTTCTAAGGGAACCATGATAAAGGCAGGTTTGTAGTGAATCAGTACAGAACATACAGAAGGAGGAGAAGTGATCACAGACTGGCATCATCACAAAGGCTTCCTGGAGAGGTTGGGTCTAAGTTTAGACTTTGAAGAATGTGTCTAGACAGAGGAGGGGAAATTTTCCAGATGAGAAAAACAGCTACTTGCAAATCTCTGATACAGGAGGTACAAGCATGTTGTGTGTGTGTGTTGGGGAGGGGGGTGAGCCATGGATTTAGGTAGGCATTTTGCCAAAACATACAGAACACTGGGACGTGTCTACTGCTCAGTCTGTGGATAGCAGCCTACCTGCTGGGCAAGGTAGGAAGTGACTTCCAATCAGTTCACTGGAGGCCTGAGGCACTTCTTATCTCTACACACAGATGATGGACAACGCTGGAGGAATAGTATATCTGGAACTGAAGGAGGAGAACACCATAGGAATAAGCCAGTCAATGGCCCAATCAAGCCTAGCAAATCTGGATCTGTCAACCCATTCCATTTTCCACGCCTGTGGCTCCTGTCACCTAGTCCCACAGAGCACAGGAACAGCCCCATTGAGGCACTCCTGCCTGTATTTGAGAACTAGAATGGAAATGGCACAAAGCATGCTAATAATCTCAAAGGCATTGTCTAAAGAAGCATTGCCACCTGCCCCAGGAGCCCAGGAAATTGACAGACTGCCTTCCTCTGTTCCTCGTGGTCATCTTGTCACCCACACCAGGCCTAAGCTGAACTTGGGTACTCTCTGCAGAGTTGTTCCTCTATCTTTCATGTATGCTCTCTCTGTGTTCTTACTGTACATCCTCAACTCTCTGCTCAGATTCCGTGTTGAGGGTTGGACAGCCCAAAGGCAATCCAATCTGTAACAAACCACCACAACAAGGCTGCTGTACAGAAAGTCCATTTTCATGACTGTTGGGAGGTTTCATCTCCCTGTTGCTGGAGGAGACCAGGCCAAGGGTATGAGAGGCATGATTCCTCCATTCTGCATGGTCCTGAAGCAGTGCAGCATCATCACGATGTCTGTCAAATCAGATTTCCCGCCTCTTAGTAAGAACTCCTAATCCTCAGTCAAGAGAGAAGTCTTTAATATTAAAGCGCTATAAGTAGAAGGTTAAAGTACAAAAGTGATTGCACAGAGGAGAGATGCCAGCAGTTGGGATGCCTTTACCTGTTTCATGTCTGGAGCCTACCTTGCTCACCTCCATTCTTAATGGGGAAGAAGGGCAGATTCCCCAGGACCAGCTATAATCAAGTATCTGTTAAATACTGGTACACTTTTGATTTTTCTTCCTTTTCCTAATATTTATTCCCCCAAGGAAGAAAAGATCAGTCAGGAAAAATAGTGGAAATCTTTAAGATAAAAATGCTTATAGCCCGTAGAATAATAGATAGAGTAAAAGGAGAACAGTTCATCATAAAGACATTTTTAGCCTCTGGCAACTTGTTTTTGCCCTGCTTACATCTGAGTGCTCTGAATCCGGCTTCTTAATAAATAAAACTCAACTGGACCTCAGAAAGCAAGGGCAAGAAGATGGAGAGCCGATGTGCTGCTTCTTTGTTCTAGAGAATGCATTGCTATAAGCATAAATTCAGATAGATTTCTACTTGCACAAAATAGGCAAAACCAGGGAAACAAAAACAAAAATGAATTATTGAGACTTCATCAAGATAAAAAGCTTCTGCACAGCAAAAGAAACAGTCAACAAAACTAAAAGACAACCCACAGAATGGGAGAAGATATTTGCAAATGACGTATCAGATAAAGGGCTAGTATCCAAGATCTATAAAGAACTTATTAAACTCAACAGCAAAGAAACAAACAATCCAATCATGAAATGGGCAAAAGACATGAAGAGAAATCTCACAGAGGAAGACATAGACATGGCCAACACTGCACATGAGAAAATGCTCTGCATCACTTGCCATCAGGGAAATACAAATCAAAACCACAATGAGATACCACCTCACACTAGTGAG
Organism: Canis lupus dingo; assembly: GCF_003254725.2. Lineage (NCBI taxonomy): Eukaryota > Metazoa > Chordata > Mammalia > Carnivora > Canidae > Canis > Canis lupus. The sequence goes on along the minus strand of NC_064271.1, from coordinate 8,021,457 downwards.
AATGGGGAAAATTAACAAGGCAGGAAACCACAAATGTTGGAGAAGATGCGGAGAAAGGGGAACCCTCTTGCACTGTCGGTGGGAATGTGAACTGGTGCAGCCACTCTGGAAAACTGTGTGGAGGTTCCTCAAAGAGTTAAAAATAGACCTGCCCTACGACCCAGCAATTGCACTGCTGGGGATTTACCCCAAAGATACTCATGCAGTGAAATGCCGGGACACCTGCACCCCGATGTTTCTAGCAGCAATGTCCACAATAGCCAAACTGTGGAAGGAGCCTCGGTGTCCATCGAAAGATGAATGGATAAAGAAGCTGTGGTTTATGTATACAATGGAATATTCCTCAGCCATTAGAAAAAATGAATACCCACCATTTGTTTCAACGTGGATGGAACTGGAGGGTATTATGCTGAGTGAAGTAAGTCAGTCGAGAAGGATAAACAAATGGTCTCATTCATTTGGGGATTATAAAAAATAGTGAAAGAGAATAAAGGGGAAAGTAGAGAAAATGAGTGAAAATATCAGTGAGGGTGACTGAACATGAGAGACTCCTAACTTTGGGAAACGAACAAGGGGTGGTGGAAAGGGAGGTGGGCGGAGGGGGTTGGGGTGACTGGATGATGGGCACTGAGGGGGGCACTTGACGGGATGAGCACTGGGTGATATGATATATGTTGACAAATTGGACTCCAATTAAAATAATAAATTAAAAAAATAGGCAAAACCACATGAACATCCTCCAGACTTTGCAAGACAATAGACTATGATTTGCATGCTTCCCACTCTCCCCAGAAGTTTTAAGCTCTACTTAGCCTCACCAGAGAAGTACTTGGGGTGTCCAAGCAATGGCCCACTGCATAGGGGGGGTGGAAACACACATTCACCTCAACCTAGCCCATCCCATCTACATCATGCCTCTTAGAGCTACATGGGGATCCAGGTTTGCAAACCAGTAGGCTTCTGTGGAGTCATATACCCTGGGGTCCTGCCATAACTGGCGGCGCGGTGTAGTAGAAAGAGTCTGAGAGCAGAGTTAGCGGACTCGAGGTGAACTCCTCTCTACCACTTACAGATTGGAAAGTGAGCAAGCTTGTTGACTATAAAATGCTGCATTTTCTCGTCACTATAATACCTGTCTGGGCAACATCACAGGGTGGGTATGAGGAGCAGCACGATAGAACACAAGAAAGAGCTTTGGGAACACAGAAGCGTGATTCACATGTCATTCTCTTACCTACCCACACGTAAAGTTTCTGATGTAGGAACACTTTTCCCTTGTCTTTGCACTTTCTAGCGCATGACTGGTAGGACGTGATTCCCAGATCCCTCTGCAGGGGTGGCCAACAGTGACAGCACGTCCTTCCTTTTATCCAAGTTGTCCTTTTACTGTTGAAGACCAGGCTTTCTCTTCTGTTCTCAGTAGACAACCCTGGAGGGACCCTCTGCTCTGAGTACCAGCACCTCAGTTCTCTATCTCCAGTACCACTGGGTGGGGTCAATTTGGAGTAAGTAGGAGAATGGATATCTCTCCCTCCTATCTCTCTTTCTCTACCCCTAACCTCCCTGTCTTGAATCTCCCTCTACACACACACACACACACACACACACACACACACACACTCTACAAACACATTCGCATCCCAGCTGCTGCTCTGAAGCAAGCACTGCCACATGCCTCATGTGTGCAATGTCCCCACCCGCCGCAGGAAGAATCTTGCCTAGGAATAGTTTGCTGTTGAGGTGTCTAGCTTATAGACATGGCTGCTCAGCTGAAGATGAAGTGCCTCGTCACAGAGACAGCATCTGTTTTGCCTCATGGGGAATAGAAGCACGTCAGTTACTCTTTTCGTTATTAGAACGTGATGTTATGCCAAGTAAGATATTCCAATGCAGGGGAATGTTAAAGGCTGCAATTTTTCCCCTCCTCACCTCTCTCCTGTCCTCACTGGGTGCTCCTTATCCCTAACCCCCCCCCCCCCCCCGCGCTGTCCTGTGTCATTTCTCAGCAGGGGATTGCCAGTGTCATTTCCTGGTGTGGTACATGTGGTGGGGAAGGAATAGACTTTCTGTTTTGCTAATTATGTTTTGGAATGTTTTAAAACAAATGCATTTTAATTCTAAGAGATCATAGAGTTAAATCCATCACACGAGAATTCTGCTATTACCAGGTCGGTTCCTTAATCAATCAATAATGGATTGTCACCCTTTTCCACTTCCAGCTAGGAAAATCTGTGTGCAAATGTTAGTGAGTGTCTGCACGTCCAAAGTAGAAAACGGTGCTCATCAGAGCTTCTTCTTCTTATTTTGTGTGTGACTCTAACACAGCAAACAGCTTCTGCAGACAGGGGGCCTCTTAACTAGACATGTGACAGGGGCCATAGTATTGCTGCCTGAGGCTTCAAGCCCTGCTCCCATCCCTTCTGTGCCCTGTTGGCCCAAGGGAGCATGGTCATTCTCTCTCCTCCCTGACCATGATGGGGCTCTAGCCACCTGCCAGGGAGATATTGCAGGGAAAGATAGCAGGCAGGTGCCCCCACTGTGTAGGAAATGTGAGGGCAGGCCAGTTTCCTCCTAATACCCTTCAATAGCCAGATTGAAATTGGACTCACTTCCACCAAGGTGAGCAAAGAACATCTGTCTTGTTCTTTTTCTACTCTGCATTTTTCTTTCCTTAGTCTCCCATCCCATAAGCCTTGCTGGTTAGTGAGGAGGGGAAAGGCCTTTTAAATCTGCCAGTTCCTGTAATAGTGGGGTCTCAAGATTCCCAGCTGTCTCCTTCCCTGTTATAGCTGTCTTTTCAGGAGCATGCTCCTTTCCCCACTGTGCCGCCACAGTGGCACCTGGTTGGTGGCAAACTCACGATGCCCAAGCATCTTAGAGTTGTGCTTGTCTCCCTTAAGCCTGACATCCTTCTCAGCTGACGATATGGCCTGCCATTGGCTCTCACAGGCACTGGGTATCCCATTCTGTCTCCCCTGCAGCCCTTGACAATGGGTTCATGATGTCCCCCATGGCAAACCCCTGAGTGTTCACCTAGTGGTTCTGATGTCAGCCACTCTCTCTGAGACCCTTCCAGGCTGCCCTGATGAAAACCATCCAAGGGTCACTAAAAGCAGACTCTCTCCTGTGTAAATACTCTCAATGGACATTATATTTACTTTCATGTAGTTACTGGATACTTCTGGTACATTCCCAGATCCCAATGGGTAAATGGGGAAAAGACCCACTTGCTTTCAGCTTTAATCTCATATATCCAACACCACCTCTGGTTTCTACAGCGTAGGCCTAGGATTAATGCAGTTTGGTGGTTTGCCTTCCTTCCTCTTCCCACAGTCTATCCATAGGCCAGAAGGAGCCATCAAGAAGATAGCTACATGTGTCATAAGGTCCTCCAGGCCAAAGGGACATCTAACCTGGAATCATACTGGCTGATGAAGTAGAGTGAGAAAACATCCTGCAGACAGAGAAAACCCAAAATATCATTCCCATGATATTTCCTTCAAGCTTTCTGCCCACTCCAAAAAATTAATAAAATAAACAAAAATTAAAAAGCTATAAAGTCATGAGCCATTATTAAAGCAAAAGGAAACATGACCGTTCACCTCAATGTCATTGAACTTAAGTAATCAAATCTGTGATAGAACAGGAAGATTTAGGGAAAATTCTTATAGTGACAAGTTATTAAAACCAGACGTTTCAGAATTCTTCAGAGCATTTGGGACATTTCCATTATGTAGATGAGAAAATTGTGAAATGCTGCAAGCTTAACTAATGTATCCTTGGTCCCAGATCCAGTGAGAGAGGGAGGACCAGAAATCACAGGTGGTTGACTGCCTCTGAAATTAGATATAATCAGCCCCATTATTTCCAGGCATAAACTGTAGATAAAAGGAAAACAAAACAAACAAACAAAAAGGGATCAGGCCAAGGCAAGGTATACACTCAGCACAGTCCACTAGACAAGAGCAGATATAAACTGGGGAGCCTAGGGGAGCCTGGGGCCTCCAAACAATTAGGCACATCAAAAAAAACATCAATGCCATCTTGGTCCAGTTGTTCGACAAAACCATAGTAAATCTCCACTGTGGACCAGACGCTAGGGAGGCCAGGCCAGAAAAGTAGGGAAGAGTAGAATAGCAATCTGGAACTAGAAAACACAAATTCCAAGAACAAACTGAAGGAGAAGGTCACAAAATGAGCAAGCTGGAAGGAAGAAAGGCAGAAATAGATGGCAGAGTCTGGATTCCACAAGATGTCTCGGCAAACCCCACCCCATTTTAGAAAGCTGCATAAAGAGTCAGCCATCTGCCCCAGGCAAGAAGTGTCTGATGTGTTTCACAGAAAGGTAGGAATCTCTCCCAAGAAGGCACCAACAAGAATCTGCAATCTCCACCAGTTCCACCCATCCAGGCCCTTCATGCACTCTACCTCCCAGATTGTTACAACACACATTTTCAACTTTGCTGCTTTTTCTCCTAAAGATCATCATGTGCACTTAATGAGGCAAAGGCATGTGGTTTGCTACATGTTCACCTTTTCATTATCATTATTTAGATAATTTTCCCCTCTTTCCTTTCTCTATTTTTTTCTGCTCCCTATCCTCCTTACCCAAGCAAAGGAAAACAGGAAAATATGAACAATAAGGACCATTTTTCAATTACAATGATTTTAGCAAAAATAGCTTTCTAATTACAATAAAAGCTCCAAATGGTGATAGAAAATTCCCCATTAAACCAGATTTTGCTTTACAGAATGGAGGAGAGAGATGCATTCCCTAAGCCATTTGTGAAGTATTTTTGATGGTAAAGAGTGTAGAGCATCTAATTATTATTAAGTATTTTATGACAATGCATTGCATTCTAAATGCTACACCTAGAGGATTTTTTAACTGTGCATTTTTAAATTTACATCTTCCTTGTTGCAAAAAGGATTTAAAATGGGAAAAAAATGTCATTACCATTTGCATGTGACTGATTTGCCTTTGTGTCCCCCAAGTGGTCCTCAAGAGGTTAGCAGAGCACTAGTCATCAATTTGTTTTGCATTCCTTTGCTGTCCAGTTTTATATTTTCCGATCCTTAAGAAAATAGATGAGTCTTACAGAATTTTTATGTAATAATTTAACTTTTCCTCCTTTATGCTCTTTCATTCATTTGCTAATGTTTCACTACTCTCTTTCAGCGAGAACTATCAATACGAGTGTCCTGTTATATTGGACAGGTGCTAAACACTTCATAGAACTAACTTGTATATTTTTCCCAGGCTTCACATCTATTCTGATAGAAAGAGAATGGTTGGTACATTTACTGCTCAAAGTTCTTAGCCTAGAAATTCAAGCTCTCCCCTTTCTGGTCCCAGACTGCTTTTGTGGCTTCTCTGCACACACTACATGATCCAGCTACATTAGGCTACTCTCTGGTGCCTTATTTACCTATTGTCATATTTTACTCCCTCCTTTCTTTCCACCTTCATGTGTTCTCCCCCAAATCCTGCTTGGAAATCTTCCTTATCTTCCACCCCTCTCTGTGAACACTTCCCTGATGTCCAGTTCTCCAGTAATCCTCTACTGTAGTTATTGCATCCATGCCTCTGTTATGCATGTGCATGTAGGAATCAGTTCTGTCACTTTGCGGCCTGCTCTACTACCTCTCACTTTTGTATCTTGGCCAATACCCCCTATTGTCGTGTCCCATGGACCTCAAGAGGCAAATATCTCAAGCTGTCATTCTTCATATATCCATTCATCCATCCAACAAGTATTTTCTGGGTACCAAATATCTGCAACCATTCCTTATGTTGGAGTAGACTCAGGAACACCTTACCCTTTTCTTTCAATCAACTTTCCACCTACTGTCCCCTTCTTGGTTCCAAATTCATGGCTCTGAACCCTATGTCCTGTGGATTTAACTCATCATCTTGACACTGGGCACCGTGTCAACTGGAGTTGAATTTCACTGTCCCCTTCTGTTCCTCACAGGCTCCTGGAGTTGGCCCCACTGAGTCCAGTTCCTGAGCAAATACTCAGATATTTTCCAAACAGGCTAGCATCCCACATCCCTCTATTGCTGCCCTCACACACAAAATAGAAAATTTATTTCTAGATTCACACTTAGATAATGTAGGTTGTCAGGCTCGTGACAATGAATAGGTGCTAGATAAATGGTTCATCATTTTATCTGAATCACTATAAAAGTGAAATATTACATGTGACTTTTACTGACAACTAAAACTTGTAAAAAAAAAGTCTTGAAAGTAAATATACAATCCACTTACTGTGCTTTCTCAAGTGTGATTTATATATAGCACAAGATCTGTTGCTTTCTATTGTGTTTCTGGGAGGTTGCAGGAAAATACTATTTCCTGATTGTGACTTTCATCAATTTCTGAGCCACTTTGGCTCAGCAAATGATTAGGCTTGAACAAAGCTAAGATCATTTCAGAAAGTAACTGGGCTTTTTCCAAGAAGCCAGTGGAGTACTTCTAAAATAACAAAGCCCATTCACTTTTCAGCAAATATAATCAAGAAACACTGGGATGGGAGTAAGGGAGGGAAAAGACATCTAATCCCACTTTCCATCCTGCGTCAGAATCCAGGCTATGGTAAGACTGCTGATGGCAGAGATTATTTATATCATGAGGAAGTTCCCTTTGGGGAAAAGGAAACTTTTCAAACTTTCTACTGATGGTGGGTTAAATTGGGGCATCAAACAAAGGACAAATGCCACTGAATGTTCTTGACAGATCAGTCCTCCTTTGGCAGGGGTCTTTGTCACTGATGGAGGGCAGAGCTCCCAATTGGAGAGCACAGAGACGGAGCCATGGTCTAACCAGCCACACCAGCAGACTAGCTGTGAAAGGAGATATGGTGCAGCTAGGATACCCTTGTCTTTTATTATGGAGAACCACATGATAACTGCCAGTAATTTTCACCCAACATTCTTACTACTGCTTCCTGAGGTGGTACAAAATGTCAATTCCCTTTTACAAAATGTTCTTCCAGTATGAAAATAATAAGTGTTATACTAAGGACAAAATAAGATTATACATGTAGGATGCCTGGCACAGACTGTGACTTTGATACATGCTGGTTTGCAACAAATATTTCAAATGATCTAGAGTATCTGACTTTGGCTTTCTCCTCTTCTCTGTTATCCAAACCAAATAAATAGTTTCCTTAGGGCAGGATCCATAACTAATTCTTCCACATGTTCTAACATAGACTATCGTCCACCTCCTCAAGCATGCACTTTGTATAAAATATCACCGTAAAGAGACTGAGTTCCATCTGTGATTGTAAAATGCATACCCTCTGCCACAGCCCTTTTTTGAAAAATGTAATCTCCTCCAAAATATTCACTTCATTCTCTAGATTTTCAAGAAATAATGTCTTTATTTAAGTTATAATGTCTTTTTGAGTTATAGTAGTGAGTTTTTTTGTTATTTGCCCTTTGTGAAAGAGTCCAATGAGAACAGCTTGACTAAAGTCGTATCTTCACCAATTATCTATCACAGGTCTGCCTTTGGCTTTTTAGAAGACTGATATAATTGCCCTTTGTCTTGAAATGACTAAAATGTCCAAAGGTTGCCCTACAAATTACGAATGAAGAGCACGTGAAATGGCATATGAACCATAAGAACAGAAGCACTGAAATAATTGCCTTTATACTCTTAAACTGAGTCCTTTAAATAATGCATAGGAAAAAAAAGTAAAAAAAAAAATTTTAAATGCATTGTCCAAAGTCAACAGTTACAATGTTTTTCTCGAGGATTACGAAAAGGATAAGTCCTCTTTTTAGTATTTCTATGTCTGAACTCTTCCAATAGAAGACTTCACTTTCATCTTTGTCTTCCTTAACAATGATATCTTAGTTTGTACAACATTTTATGGTGTTCAAAGATGCTACCATAAACCCTCCAGCCTGCCAGCAATCTTTTTTTTACATAAATTTATTTTTTATTGGTGTTCAATTTGCCAACATATAGAATAACACCCCGTGCTCATCCCATCAAGTGCCCCCCATCACCCAGTCACCCCCACCCCCCACCCACTTCCCCTTCTACCACCCCTAGTTCGTTTCCCAGAGTTAGGAGTCTCTCATGTTCTGTCTCCCTCCCTGATATTTCCCACTCATTTTTTCTCCTTTCCCCTTTATTCCCTTCTACTATTTTTTATATTCCCCAAATGAATGAGACCCTATAATGTTTGTCCTTCTCCAACTGACTTATTTCACTCAGCATAATACCCTCCAGTTCCATCCACGTCAAAGCAAATGGTGGGTATTCGTCGTTTCTAATGGCTGAGTAATATTCCATTGTATACATAGACCACATCTTCTTTATCCATTCATCTTTCGATGACACCGAGGCTCCTTCCACAGTTTGGCTATTGTGGACATTGCTGCTAGAAACATCGGGGTCTTACGGGCCAATACAAATCAATAACCAGACGGATCTTTGAGCCTCCTCTGCAGCATCTGGATGCTCCATCCTTCTGTCTCCTGCAGTGGGGAGTTTATTTCCTTCTAAGACATCTTATTCCTTATTTATGGCTTTGCGCCTCAGAGACCTCTAATAAATATTTTGCCCAGCAAAGTGCTATGAAGTGAATACCTAGAAGAATTATGAGGCTGATGTTACCAGTTAGTATAAAAAAAAAAAAAAAACAACCATGTGATCCCAACCTCCACCATTTTTAAGACACAATAAAATGTCATCTAAATTTAAGCATTATTCACTGAAGCCAGCATCATTTTGCTCTTTCAACAATGAAGAAATAAGGCTTATGCAATAGCAACCAATGCCCAAAGTCCCTCCATAGATGAGTAACAGAGCTGAAACCAGAGTCCAGATGTTCTGCTTCCCAGTAAGTCTCTTCAATAACGTCTCATTGCCAACCAGGGGGCTGCTAAATCCTTCCTGAGCTGATATACACATCAAATGATGACACCAGTAATAACCAGTGTATTCTTCTCCCCTGTTGATTTGGCTGGAAATTTTGACTACAAACAAAGCCTAGATTTTGACATGTTGTCTCTGAGAAAAATCAAATTTAAAAATTGACCAGTCATTTTGATAAAACAAGGCAGTATACTCAGCCTGGTTCAAAGTTGTGTATGTCGCCAGATGCTTTTTCACTGAAAAAATTACAAGAATACAGTGCAAATGATACTGCTTTGAAGAAGAGTCAGGAAAGAGAGCCTCCAAGGTCTTGCCAATTCTTACTTTCTGATTCCATTAGTACTTTTTTTTTTTATCTGAAAGGCTGTCATGAAGATATTAGACTTCACTTGGTTCTCCAAGGTTCTAGCTTATAGAACTAGATTCTGTTGCTTTTAAATATTCCATGGGTACTTTGATGTATATGTGTACCAGCATCATTATGAATTAGCCTCTTTCAGTCAGTGAATATCCCTCAAATAAAGCAGTGAATGAAAGCTTAGCAATTTCTGAGTCTTTCTTAGTTTTGTTCCAGAAATTTTATTCCTAAGCACTTTCATATCCTATCAATTGTTATTTTAAATTGGCAGTATTTTTAAAGGCAGTATATTACTTTGTGTCTCCTATATATCAGCAGGTGCTCACATTACTCAGAGTTTTTAAGTTATGGGACAGTTATTTATAAGAGCCTTAATTATTGCTCTGCAATTATAAAAATGGACTCTTAATGATACCATTGGAGGGTTAATCCTTGACACATGGATAAAAATGAACAGATTTTTTTAAATCTTCTGCATGACGTCATGTAATTGGACTCAGAAGATTCAGGTACAGTGTGTTTCTGTAATTGAGTTCTTTGTGATATAATTTTTAATTATACACGGAGAGTTTAATGTTCATTCGTTGACTTCTTTAAGCTTAATTTTTCTTTTCTACTGCACTTCCTTTATTCAGGTTTACCTCTTTCAATGTGGATTATTTGAATTCCTAACTTAACAGATTCAGCCATAGCTGACTTATTTTCTCTTGTGCAATGGTTAGATGAAAAGCATATAGCTTAGAAAATATAGCATAACCCTGGAGATAAAAGCAGTAATTGTTTTCTCTAATGAGGAAAATGTCTTGAGAATGGTCTAGGATTATCCCTTCATCTCTTTCATTATTCAAGTAAAAACCAGCTGCCTTTGGCACTTAACACATGTATCTGTATATAGTGCAACAGTCACCGACTTTGTACTTTCCCAAAAGGTAAATCCACACTCCATTGCCTTTCCCTGACTGTAATGCAGTAGGAATCTCTACTGCTAGACTGCAGGTGCTGACTTGGCAGCCATCATCTCTCTGGACCCTACAGTTTGGTTTCTCAGCCTGATCCATCTGGAAATGTGTCGGGGCCTCAAGAACAACTTGTTTATACAGACCAATTCATAGTAGACTGACTTGGGTGAAAACCCAACTTACAAGGGGAAACAATACTTTCCAGTAGAAATTCTGCCAAGACATCAACATTAAGGTCTGAAGGCACCTTGAAGGAAAGGGTTAATAACAACAATAATAACAATAGCAATAGTTAAGAACAGACACAAGGGAATGAAAAGAACATGATTTGGACACACCTGTTAGAACTGGGGCCCTAAAAAAATATTAATCCCAGCTTTCTTCATGTCTCCCTTTTTCAGACCTCGAATTATCTCACCCTTTCTTCTGATATAATAATTATGTTGTTTCAAGAAGACATGCCAAAATTGCCCGTGGGAAAGAATGAAAAGTTATAGAATTCTTCATAAAAAAAGTGTAGTTCACCTTGTTATTTCAAGTGGTGAAAACTGGGATAACATAATACAATGGAAAGATGACAAGCTGCAGTGTCAGAGCCCCTGTGCAGAATCACACTCCTGTTCAGCCTCAGCTCTGGTAGGCATGAGCTGTGCTGTGCTAAGCTCACCTCTTAAGTGGGGAGTGTAACAAAATGCTCAGAATTGTGGAAAGATTTGTGAAAATGTCTATAAAATACCTAAAGCCTGATATTTGGATGGCATTCAAGTAATGGTAGTTATTTCTACTACTATTACTACTACTGCTATTATTATTATTAGATAAAATATGTTTTAATTTACTCATTGTAACATTGTGAAACCGTGAAAATAAGGTTCATAAAGGTTGTAATTAGATGGAAAACATAACATTCCATTGATAATAAAAAAAATCATAAAATAAAATTACTTAAGCCATGTGAAATAAAGTAATTCATAGAAACAATGACCAGGAAAATACACCCAGTCATTAGGTTTCCTTACTTTAGAAGGTGTGACGTTAAGTAACTTTTCTTTCCTAATCATAGTTTTTTTTTCAAATTGCCAGATTTTTTTATGTTAATTATAGACATATTTTTCAAATAAAAGAAAATTTAGGCTTATTGCATTCTTAGAGGCTCCTCACCAGGTCAGCATCATATAAGCTAATGTACACTGCTTTTTATTGCACAACCACTATTCTAAGCACCTAACATAGATTACCTCATCAAGTGCTTATAATAGCACTATGAAGTATGTATTATTATTATTCCCATTTTGTAGATGAGACAATTGAGGCACAGAAAGGTTAAGAAGATTGCACAGCTTCTAAATAGTGAAAATTAACCCAAGATCACCAGCTCTGAAGTAGTGAAGCCAGGACTGAAGCTGAGAAGTCTGACTTGGTGCCAACCTGCCCAGACCAGCCCAATCCCACACTGCCCCACCCTAGCAGCCATCGCACTGTACATGGCCCTCTCCCTGAGCACCCATAGCCTGTGACTCTCCCCCAAAAAGCTTGGGCTTCTTCCTGCCACCTGAGGTCCAAGTAAAATGGTTATCCAGCTCCTTCCCTAACTAGCTGAATACCTATCATCACCCTTTCCTCATGGATCCTACCTACACTATCTTGTAACACTCAGAATTCTGTCCCCTGCAGATAATGGAAACCTGAACAACCTGACCCAGTTATTGAACCTTAAGGTAATCTTAATCTTTCTAAAAGATGTGAGTGTCATTTCCAAATGGTGCCAAACACTAGTAGTTATAAACAACTTCCTTTTAATTCCTCTCTTCCAGTATTCGCATTAGTAACTATACAGGGCTGCTTATGGACTGAAGTCTGTATTTCCCCACCTCCAGTTTACTTTAGTTTATTCAGGAGAATCACCATGCAACTTAATTCAGGACTGTGCTATAATAAAGAATATAGTTGGTCTTTTCTCCTGCTTCCTGGCATACAGCTTCCAAAAAACCTTGGGATTTCCTAAATTATAGGAGTGCCTTATTATGCTAATGAGGTGACTGCTGGTGGGCTCCTCAATAGCTTCAGGTTGGGGGCTGGTCTCCAAAGAGACCAAACATAGAACTAATGGGTTGGAACTTTCAACCACCAGAACTTCAGGAAGGGGAGCTGGAGGTAAATTCAATAATGTGGCCAATGATTTAATCAATTGTGCCCATGTAATGAAACTCCAATAAAAACTCTGCACACGTAGGCTCCAGGAAGCTTCCTAGTTGGCGTACATGTGATTGTACCCTGAGGATGATGTCCTAATTCAGAGGAGAAGGCATGGAATCTCTGTATTCCTTCCCAGACCTTGCCCTATGTTTACCCTTCATACTACACTGTAACCATAACTATGGCATTTTCAGAGCTCTGTGAGGCATTCTAGTGAATTCGTGAACCTGAGAAGGTCATCAATCAGAAGTTAGAGTGGTTCTAGGGACCCAGGAACTGACATCTGAAGTAGATCTGTGTAGGAGAGCAAAAATTTGCCACCCCAAAATGTGCCTCATTGGCATCTGTGGGTTATTTAGGGCTGATTATTTTTAAGAAGCATAAGACTTCACAGGTTTTCTGTTCGCCTCCCCCAAACTGCCTGAAAGAGTTTAGATAGAAGACTTGCTCCAGGGAGGGAGCTATCACCATATACAACTACAGTGTAATATGAATGAGGTGTGTGGTAGATAGGGAAGAACCTAGCAACTTCTATTTGTTAAATTCCTCTGTGTCGGAGGAAGGGGCAAGACGGCGGAAGAGTAGGGTCCCCAAGTCACCTGTCCCCACCAAATTACCTAGATAACCTTCAAATCATCCTGAAAATCTACGAATTCAGCCTGAGATTTAAAGAGAGAACAGCTGGAATGCTACAGTGAGAAGAGTTCGCGCTTCTATCAAGGTAGGAAGACGGGGAAAAAGAAATAAGGAAACAAAAGGCCTCCAAGGGGGAGGGGCCCCGCGAGGAGCCGGGCTGAGGCCGGGGCGAGTGTCCCCAGGACAGGAGAGCCCCGTCCCGGAGGAGCAGGAGCTGCACCGACCTTCCCGGGGGAAAGGGGCTCGTGGGGAGGTGGAGCAGGACCCAGGAGGGCGGGGATGCCCTCGGGCTCCCGGGGACACTAACAGACACCTGCGCCCCGGGAGAGTGCGCCGAGCTCCCTAAGGGCTGCAGCGGGCACGGGGGACCCGGAGCAGCTCGGGGGGCTCGGGGGCGGCTCCGCGGAGGGGGCTGCGGGGCGGGAGCGGCTCGGGGGAGCTCGGGGGCGGCTCCTCGGAGGGGGCTGCGGGGCGGGAGCGGCTCGGGGGGGGCTCGGGGGCGGCTCCGCGGAGGGGGCTGCGGGGCGGGAGCAGCTCGGGGGGGCTCGGGCGGAGGCTCCGTGGAGGGGGCTGCGGGGCAGGAGCGCAAATCCAACAGCGCAGGCCCCAGAGCACAGGGCGCCGGGACACAGCCCAGGATCCGGCCTCCCCCGGGACAGGCAGAGGCCGGGAGGGCCCAGGACAGCGAGGACGCTCCTGCCCCAGCTGAGCAGATCAGTGGCCCCGCCGCGGAGCCTCCAGGCCCTGCAGACCGAGAGCTCCGTGGTGACTGCGGGAGCTGACTCCAGGGCTGCAGAGCTGCCCCGCCACTGCGGTTGTTCCTCCTGGGGCCTCACGGGGTGAACAACCCCCACTGAGCCCTGCACCAGGCAGGGGGCAGAGCAGCTCCCCCAAGTGCTAACATCTGGAAATCAGCACAACAGGCCCCTCCCCCAGAAGACCAGCTAGACGGACAAGTTCCAGGGGAAGTCAAGGGACTTAAAAGTATACAGAATCAGAAGATGCTCCCCCGTGGTTTTTTCTTTTTTTTTTTTTTTTCTTTTTGATTTCTGTTTGCTTCCCCCAACCCTTTTTCCCCCTTTCTTTCTTTTTCTTTCTTTTTTTCTTCTCTTTTTTTCCTTTTTTCTTTTTTCTTTTTCTCTTTTCTTTCCTTCTTTCTCTCTCTCTTTTTCTCCTTTTCCCAATACAACTTGTTTTTGGCCACTCTGCACTGAGCAAAATGACTAGAAGGAAAACCTCACCTCAAAAGAAAGAATCAGAACAAAATCTGGATTACAATTCAATGTCAGAAAGCCAATTCAGAAGCACTATTATAAAGCTACTGGTGGCTCTAGAAAAAAGCATAAAGGACTCAAGAGACTTCATAACTACAGAATTTAGATCTAATCAGGCAGAAATTAAAAATCAATTGAATGAGATGCAATCTAAACTAGAAGTTCTAACGATGAGGGTTAACGAGGTGGAAGAAGGAGTGAGTGACATAGAAGACAAGTTGATGGCAAAGAGGGAAACTGAGGAAAAAAGAGACAAACAATTAAAAGACAATGAGGATAGATTAAGGGAAATAAACAACAGCCTGAGGAAGAAAAACATATGTTTAATTGGGGTTCCTGGGGGCACTGAAAAAGGCAAGAGGGCCAGAATATGTATTTGAACAAATCATAGCTGAAAACTTTCCTAATCTGGGAAGGGAAACAGGCATTCAGATCCAGGAAATAGAGAGATCCCCCCCTAAAATCAATAAAAACCGTTCAACACCTCAACGTTTAATAGTTAAGCTTGCAAATTCCAAAGATAAAGAGAAGATCCTTAAAGCAGCAAGAGACAAGAAATCCCTGACTGTAATGGGGAGGAGTATTAGGGTAACAGCAGACTTCTCCACAGAGACCTGGCAGGCCAGAAAGGGCTGGCAAGATATATTCAGGGTCCTAAATGAGAAGAACATGCAACCAAGAATACTTTATCCAGCAAGGCTCTCATTCAAAATGGAAGGAGAGATAAAGAGCTTCCAAGACAGGCAGGAATTGAAAGAATGTGTGACCTCCAAACCAGCTCTGCAAGAAATTTTAAGGGGGACTCTTAAAATTCCCCTTTAAGAAGAAGTTCAGTGGAACAGTCCACAAAAACAAGGACTGAATAGATATCATGATGACACTAAACTCGTATCTCTCAATAGTAACTCTGAATGTGAACGGGCTTAATGACCCCATCAAAAGGCGCAGGGTTTCAGACTGGATAAAAAAGCAGGACCCATCTATCTGCTGTCTACAAGAGACTCATTTTAGACAGAAGGACACCTACAGCCTGAAAATAAAAGGTTGGAGAACCATTTACCAATCAAATGGTCCTCAATAGAAAGCAGGGGTAGCCATCCTTATATCAGATAAACTAAAGTTTATCCCAAAGACTGTAGTGAGAGATGAAGAGGGACACTATATCATACTTAAAGGATCTATCCAACAAGAGGACTTAACAATCCTCAATATATATGCCCCGAATGTGGGAGCTGCCAAATATTTAAACCAATTAATAACCAAAGTGAAGAAATATTTAGATAATAATACACTTATACTTGGTGACTTCAATCTAGCTCTTTCTATACCTCGATAGGTCTTCTAAGCACAACATCTCCAAAGAAACGAGAGCTTTAAATGATACACTGGACCAGATGGATTTCACAGATATCTACAGAACTTTACATCCAAACTCAACTGAATACACATTCTTCTCAAGTGCACATAGAACTTTCTCCAGAATAGACCACATACTGGGTCACAAATCGGGTCTGAACAGATACAAAAAGATTGGGATCGTCCCCTGCATATTCTCAGACCATAATGCCTTATGAACTAAATCTAAATGAATTAGAACTAATCTAAATGAATTAGAACTAAATCACAACAAGAAGTTTGGAAGGACCTCAAACACGCGGAGGTTAAGGACCATCCTGCTAAAAGATGAAAGGGTCAACCAGGAAATTAAGGAAGAATTAAAAAGATTCATGGAAACTAATGAGAATGAAGATACTACCATTCAAAATCTTTGGGATGCAGCAAAAGCAGTCCTAAGGGGGAAATACATCGCAATACAAGCATCCATTCAAAAACTGGAAAGAACTAAAATACAAAAGCTAACCTTACACATAAAAGAGCTAGAGAAAAAACAGCAAATAGATCCTACACCCAGCAGAAGAAGAGAGTTAATTAAGATTCGAGCAGAACTCACGAAATCGAGACCAGAAGAACTGTGGAACAGATCAACAGAACCAGGAGTTGATCCTTTGAAGAATTAATAAGATAGATAAACCACTAGCCAGCCTTATTAAAAAGAAGAGAGAGAAGACTCAAATTAATAAAATCATGAATGAGAAAGGAGAGATCACTACCAACACCAAGGAAATACAAACGACTTTAAAAACATATTATGAACAGCTATACGCCAATAAATTAGACAATTTAGAAGAAATGGACGCATTCCTGGAAAGCCACAAACTACCAAAACTGGAACAGGAAGTAATAGAAAACCTGAACAGGCCAATAACCAGGGAGGAAATTGAAGCAGTCATCAAAAACCTCCCAAGACACAAGAGTCCAGGGCCAGATGGCTTCCCAGGGGAATTTTATCAAACGTTTAAAGAAGAAACCATACCTATTCTCGTAAAGCTGTTTGGAAAGATAGAAAGAGATGGAGTACTTCAAATTCGTTCTATGAGGCCAGCATCACCTTAATTCCAAAACCAGACAAAGACCCCACCAAAAAGGAGAATTACAGACCAATATCCCTGATGAACATGGATGCAAATATTCTCAACAAGATACTAGCCAATAGGATCCAACAGTACATTAAGAATATTATTCACCATGACCAAGTAGGATTTATCCCTGGGACACAAGGCTGGTTCAACACTTGTAAAACAATCAATGTGATTCATCATATCAGCAAGAGAAAAACCAAGAGCCATATGATCCTCTCATTAGATGCAGAGAAAGCATTTGACAAAATACAGCATCCATTCCTGATCAAAACTCTTCAGAGTGTAGGGATAGAGGGAACATTCCTCGACATCTTAAAAGCCATCTATGAAAAGCCCACAGCAAATATCATTCTCAATGGGGAAGTACTGGGAGCCTTTCCCCTAAGATCAGGAACAAGACAGGGATGTCCACTCTCACCACTGCTATTCAACATAGTACTGGAAGTCCTAGCCTCGGCAATCAGACAACAAAAAGACATTAAAGGCATTCAAATTGGCCAAGAAGAAGTCAAACTCTCCCTCTTCGCTGATGACATGATACTCTACATAGAAAACCCAAAAGCCTCCACCCCAAGATTGCTAGAATTCACACAGCAATTCGTCAGTGTGGCAGGATACAAAATCAATGCCCAGAAATCAGTGGCATTTCTTTTTTTTTTTTTTTAATTTTTTATTTATGATAGTCACAGAGAGAGAGAGAGAGAGAGAGAGGCAGAGACACAGGCAGAGGGAGAAGCAGGCTCCATGCACCGGGAGCCCGACGTGGGATTCGATCCCGGGTCTCCAGGATCGCGCCCTGGGCCAAAGGCAGGCGCCAAACCGCTGCACCACCCAGGGATCCCATCAGTGGCATTTCTATATACTAACAATGGGACTGAAGAAAGAGAAATTAAGGAGTCAATCCCATTTACAATTGCACCCAAAAGCATAAGATACCTAGGAATAAACCTAACCAAAGAGGTAAAGGATCTATACCCTAAAAACTATAGAACACTTCTGAAAGAAATTGAGGAAGACACAAAGAGATGGAAACATATTCCATGCTCATGGATTGGCAGAATTAATATTGTGAAAATGTCAATGTTACCCAGGGCAATTTACACGTTTATTGCAATCCCTATCAAAATACCATGGACTTTCTTCAGAGAGTTAGAACAAATTATTTTAAGATTTGTGTGGAATCAGAAAAGACCCCGAATAGCCAGGGGAATTTTAAAAAAGAAAACCATATCTGGGGGCATCACAATGCCAGATTTCAGGTTAGACTACAAAGCTGTGGTCATCAAGACAGTGTGGTCCTGGCACAAAAACAGACACATAGATCAATGGAACAGAATAGAGAACCCAGAAGTGGACCCTGAACTTTATGGTCAACTAATATTCGATAAAGGAGGAAAGACTATCCACTGGAAGAAAGACAGTCTCTTCAATAAATGGTGCCAGGAAAATTAGACATCCACATACAGAAGAACGAAACTAGACCACTCTCTTGCACCATACACAAAGATAAACTCAATATGGATGAAAGATCTAAATGTGAGACAAGTTTCCATCAAAATCCTAGAGGAGAACACAGGCAACACCCTTTTTGAACTCGGCCACAGTAACTTCTTGCAAGATACATCCACGAAGGCAAAAGAAACAAAAGCAAAAATGAACTATTGGGACTTCATCAAGATAAGAAGCTTCTGCACAGCAAAGGATACAGTCAACAAAACTAAAAGACAACCTACAGAATGGGAGAAGATATTTGCAAATGACGTGTCAGATAAAGGGCTAGTTTCCAAGATCTATAAAGAACTTATTAAACTCAACAGCAAAGAAACAAACAATCCAATCATGAAATGGGCAAAAGACATGAAGAGAAATCTCTCAGAGGAAGACATAGACATGGCCAACATGCACATGAGAAAATGCTCTGCATCACTGGCCATCAGGGAAATACAAATCAAAACCACAATGAGATACCACCTCACACCAGTGAGAATGGGGAAAATTAACAAGACAG
The DNA here is from genome assembly GCF_003254725.2 of Canis lupus dingo. NCBI lineage: Eukaryota > Metazoa > Chordata > Mammalia > Carnivora > Canidae > Canis > Canis lupus. The sequence continues at coordinate 8,002,650 of NC_064271.1, read as the reverse complement.
GAAACTACAAATGTTGGAGAGGATGCGGAGAAAGGGGAACCCTCTTGCACTGTTGGTGGGAATGTGAACTGGTGCAGCCACTCTGGAAAACTGTGTGGAGGTTCCTCAAAGAGTTAAAAATAGACCTGCCCTACGACTCAGCAATTGCACTGCTGGGGATTTACCCCAAAGATACTCATGCAGTGAAATGCCGGGACACCTGCACCCCGATGTTTCTAGCAGCAATGTCCACAATAGCCAAACTGTGGAAGGAGCCTCGGTGTCCATCGAAAGATGAATGGATAAAGAAGATGTGGTCTATGTATACAATGGAATATTACTCAGCCATTAGAAACAACAAATACCCACCATTTGCTTCAACGTGGATGGAACTGGAGGGTATTATGCTGAGTGAAGTAAATCAATCGGAGAAGGACAAACATTATATGTTCTCATCCATTTGGGGAATATAAATAACAGTGAAAGGGAATAGAAGGGAAGGGAGAAGAAATGGGTAGGAAATATCAGAAAGGGAGACAGAACATAAAGACTCCTAACTCTGAGAAACAAACTAGGAGTGGTGGAAGGGGAGGAGGGCAGGGGGTGGCGGTGACTGGTTGACGGGCACTGAGGGGGGCACTTGATGGGATGAGCACTGGGTGTTATTCTGTATGTTGGTAAATTGAACACCAATAAAAAATAAATTTATTTAAAAAAACTAAATAAATAAATAAATAAATAAATAAATAAATAAATAAATTCCTCTGTGTCCCATTATTTCTGAATAATGGCCCAGCAAACATTTGTTGACCATATACTCTTTGCCATCTTCCTGTACACTTTCTCCCTTCCCTTTGAAGTCCCAGGCTCCTATCCCCTTATCATTAGCCCTGGATGCCACATAAGATTCAATTGCCTGATTGCCTATAGGCCTCATATTCTTGTATAGCCTTTGTACATATGTAATTATATTTGCTTTTCTCCTGTTAATCTGTCTCATGTCAATTTAATCCTTAAACAAGCTAAATGAATCTTGAATAGTAAGGGAAATTTTTCCTTCTCAACAGCTGTCTGTAAAGGACACATGTAATCTAAGGCTAACTCTGGGTAGTTAAAATTGAAGGGTAGTATACGCAGTTGAGGTGGAAAATAAGCTATAATGATCAGAACTAACTTTACTGGCCCTGATCAAAGTACCTAAGTTTGGACAAATTCTGTCTTCCCACATTGTCACTGAAAATCTCTGCTTAGATTCAGATCATAGGCCAGGATATAAGTCAGGGATATACAGTTGATCCTTGAATAGCATGGCTTGGAACTGCATAAGTCCACTTATATGTGGATTTTTTTCAATAAATATGCTGGAAAAATTTTGGAGATTTACAACCCTTTGAAAAAACTTGCAGGTGAACTGCATAGCTTAGAAATATAACCAATCAATCAATCAATGTTAGGTACTATTGTAAAAATACAGTATATACTACATATAACATACAAAATAAATATTAATTGACTACTATTGGTAAGGCTTCTGGTCAACAGTAGGCTGTTAGTAGTTATATTTCTGGGGAATCAAAAGTTATACCTGGATTTTTTACTGCACAAGGGTCAGTGTTCCTAACTCTTGTTCGAGGGTCAACTGCATGACAAAGATATGTGAGAAAGGTATACCAAACAGCACCAGGAGTATCTGCATTTAAGACAACTATAGTCCTTAAATATTTCATAGTGCAAGAGACAGCCACAGTAGTGCCTTTTGAAATACTGACATGTGTTACGGAGCCAAAAAAAAATTCTGTTAGGAAATAGAATGTCCAGGCCAGGATGCATGACAGCAGAGAACAGGCTGATACAATGGCCTATTAAGATGTAGCCTTCCTTGGAAAGAATAGGGGACATGGCTGGGATCTTTGTTCTAAGGAGGGAGCCAGCTCTTGAGAAATACTTCATGAGTGAGAAGTCCCCTTTAACAACTCTTGGAAAGACCAATCTGAATTCTCAATAATAGGGACTCGGATGAGTAAATTACAGGACATCCCTGCATAGATGATGATGTAGCCACTGTAAATCATGTTGTAAAAGTGTAATATTGAAAAAAGCTATTCACTGATGAAGTAGAAACCATGAGTGACTGAACAGTGTATGTGGATGAGCCAGTTTGTCCTGGGGGAGGGGGCTGGACTGACTAGTCTCCAATCCCATCCTTCCCACCTTCTAGCACCTTTCCTCAGGCAGCCCTCTGGCAACTATATCCAGCGTCTCCAATAATAGTTTTTAGCAAATCCCATTCTCTCTACTGGAAGAATGAAAAAAGGAATCAAGAAAGGGAGGGGAGAAGAAGGAAAATGATCTTTTCTTCAGTCCTGCTTTCTAAGATTTCAAAGTGACCTGATACCTTGGTGTACTAATGGCTAAGGATCTTCACAGAGTTGGTAAGTTTACCACTGCAAGTAGGATATTTGGTTCTAAGGGAGACATTGAGCCAATGAGGGACTCATTTATTCACCAAGCAGAAATCAGGCATTAGGGAGTGCCAAGTATGCAAGGAAGATAGAGAGAAAAAGATAAGCCAGCCCTCCAAAAGAGTAAGATGATGGTGGCATGATCCCCATGCACCAGGTATGGTTTAGGCCCTTTGGACCCAAGAAAGATGTAACTCACTTCTGAAAGAGAAGCATTTAGAAGATGATTTACCAGGTCACCACTCAGATTTCACAACTGTGTATCTGTGTCCTCAAGCTCTTTGCTACTTAACATGACAGACAAAAGTGGCAGTGTATTGAAAAGTCGATTTCACCATATTTCCAAAATTATAAGTATCATTTATTACAAATAATAATAAGATATTACAATAAGTTTAGCACAGACTAAATGTTCTGATTTATTTATTCTTTCCAAGTTTTATTTAAATTTCAGTTAGTTAACATACAATATGGCATTAATCATTGTTCTAACTTAAATATAAATACAAGGTTACCTTTAACATATTAGCTCATATTTTCTAAAATTTTAATATTTTTAACTGTGTTAATTTTTTTAAAGAAACTTCATATTTCAATTACAACAGTTTAGGGAAAAGATTAAAAACTATGCTATTCCAGAAAAGAATGAAGTCTGTCTGAGTAATAATACTGTCATATTTTGAAGCTCAAAGCAATGAGTTTTCTGTCTTTATCAAAAAGAATAAAATGCCACACTATTTTGAAAGTTACTCAGAACTTATCAAAAAATGACAATGTAAGGAATGACATCTTTATTATAAAATGTATTCAACTTCTAGGCTTTGAGGAGGGAAGGCTTATAGCCTTTCAAAAGTATGTGTTTTCCAGCGACATATGAATTTATATTTCACAGCTACTTTTTTTTTTTTTTTTTTTTTTTTCATTTTATTTATTTTTATTTATTTTTATTTTTTTAAATTTATGATAGTCACAGAGAGAGAGAGAGAGAGGCAGAGACACAGGCAGAGAAGCAGGCTCCATGCCGGGAGCCCGACGTGGGATTCGACCCCGGGTCTCCAGGATCGCGCCCTGGGCCAAAGGCAGGCGCCAAACCGCTGCGCCACCCAGGGATCCCCCTTTAAGATTTCAGATGAGTTTTAAGAACTGTATTTTCTTAGTTCAGTGGTTTTTAAACCTTAGTGAGCACTGGGATCACCTGTCAAACGTGATGAAAATGCATAGATCCAGTCTCCATCCTATTTCAATGAGCCTTATCTCTGTGTTCTTTCTACTTCTAAGGTAACTGATACTTTTGAGAAATCTAACTTTTTTTTTTTTTTTTTTTCTATTGGTGTTCAATTTACTAACATACAGAATAACACCCAGTGCCCGTCACCCATTCACTCCCACCCCCCGCCCTCCTCCCCTTCTACCACCCCTAGTTCGTTTCCCAGAGTTAGCAGTCTTTATGTTCTGTCTCCCTTTCTGATATTTCCCACACATTTCTTCTCCCTTCCCTTATTTTCCCTTTCACTATTATTTATATTCCCCAAATGAATGAGAACATATAATGTTTGTCCTTCTCTGACTGACTTACTTCACTCAGCATAATACCCTCCAGTTCCATCCACGTTGAAGCAAATGGTGGGTATTTGTCATTTCTAATAGCTGAGTAATATTCCATTGTATACATAAACCACATCTTCTTTATCCATTCATCTTTCGTTGGACACCGAGGCTCCTTCCACAGTTTGGCTATCGTGGCCATTGCTGCTAGAAACATCGGGGTGCAGGTGTCCCAGCGTTTCATTGCATTTGTATCTTTGGGGTAAATCCCCAACAGTGCAATTGCTGGGTCGTAGGGCAGGTCTATTTTTAACTGTTTGAGGAACCTCCACACAGTTTTCCACAGTGGCTGCACCAGTTCACATTCCCACCAACAGTGTAGGAGGGTTCCCTTTTCTCCACATCCTCTCCAACATTTGTTGTTTCCTGCCTTGTTAATTTTTCCCATTCTCACTGGTGTGAGGTGGTATCTCATTGTGGTTTTGATTTGTATTTCCCTGATGGCCAGTGATGCAGAGCATTTTCTCATGTGCATGTTGGCCATGTCTATGTCTTCTTCTGTGAGATTTCTGTTCATGTCTTTTGCCCATTTCATGATTGGATTGTTTGTTTCTTTGGTGTTGAGTTTAAAAAGTTCTTTATAGATCTTGGAAACTAGCCCTTTATCTGATATGTCATTTGCAAATATCTTCTCCCATTCTGTAGGTTGTCTTTGAGTTTTGTTGACTGTATCCTTTGCTGTGCAAAAGCTTCTTATCTTGATGAAGTCCCAATAGTTCATTTTTGCTTTTGTTTCTTTTGCCTTCGTGGATGTATCTTGCAAGAAGTTACTATGGCCGAGTTCAAAAAGGGTGTTGCCTGTGTTCTTCTCTAGGATTTTGATGGAATCTTGTCTCACATTTAGATCTTTCATCCATTTTGAGTTTATCTTTGTGTATGGTGAAAGAGAGTGGTCTAGTTTCATTCTTCTGCATGTGGATGTCCAATTTTCCCAGCACCATTTATTGAAGAGACTGTCTTTCTTCCAATGGATAGTCTTTCCTCCTTTATCGAATATTAGTTGCCCATAAAGTTCAGGGTCCACTTCTGGATTCTCTATTCTGTTCCACTGATCTATGCGTCTGTTTTTGTGCCAGTACCACACTGTCTTGATGACCACAGCTTTGTAGTACAACCTGAAATCTGGCATTGTGATGCCCCCAGATATGGTTTTCTTTTTTAAAATTCCCCTGGCTATTCGGGGTCTTTTCTGATTCCACACAAATCTTAAAATAATTTGTTCTAACTCTCTGAAGAAAGTCCATGGTATTTTGATAGGGATTGCATTAAACGTGTATATTGCCCTGGGTAACATTGACATTTTCACAATATTAATTCTGCCAATCCATGAGCATGGAATATTTTTCCATCTCTTTGTGTCTTCCTCAATTTCTTTCAGAAGTGTTCTATAGTTTTGAGGGTATAGATCCTTTACATCTTTGGTGAGGTTTATTCCTAGGTATCTTATGCTTTTGGGTGCAATTGTAAATGGGATTGACTCCTTAATTTCTCTTTCTTCAGTCTCATTGTTAGTGTATAGAAATGCCACTGACTTCTGGGCATTGATTTTGTATCCTGCCACGCTACCGAATTGCTGTATGAGTTCTAGCAATCTTGGGGTGGAGACTTTTGGGTTTTCTATGTAGAGTATCATGTCATCGGCGAAGAGGGAGAGTTTGACTTCTTCTTTGCCAATTTGAATGCCTTTAATGTCTTTTTGTTGTCTGATTGCTGAGGCTAGGACTTCCAGTACTATGTTGAATAGCAGTGGTGAGAGTGGACATCCCTGTCTTGTTCCTGATCTTAGGGGAAAGGCTCCCAGTGCTTCCCCATTGAGAATGATATTTGCTGTGGGCTTTTCATAGATGGCTTTTAAGATGTCGAGGAATGTTCCCTCTATCCCTACACTCTGAAGAGTTTTGATCAGGAATGGATGCTGTATTTTGTCAAATGCTTTCTCTGCATCCAATGAGAGGATCATATGGTTCTTGGTTTTTCTCTTGCTGATATGATGAATCACATTGATTGTTTTACGGGTGTTGAACCAGCCTTGTGTCCCAGGGATAAATCCTACTTGGTCATGGTGAATAATTTTCTTAATGTACTGTTGGATCCTATTGGCCAGTATCTTGTTGAGAATTTTTGCATCCATGTTCATCAGGGATATTGGTCTGTAATTCTCCTTTTTGGCGGGGTCTTTGTCTGGCTTTGGAATTAAGGTGATGCTGGCTTCATAGAACGAATTTGGAAGTACTCCATCTCTTTCTATCTTTCCAAACAGCTTTAGGAGAATAGGTATGATTTCTTCTTTAAACGTTTGATAAAATTCTCCTGGGAAGCCATCTGGCCCTGGACTCTTGTGTCTTGGGAGGTTTTTGATGACTGCTTCAATTTCCTCCCTGGTTATTGGCCTGTTCAGGTTTTCTATTTCTTCCTGTTCCAGTTTTGGTAGTTTGTGGCTTTCCAGGAATGCGTCCATTTCTTCTAGATTGCCTAATTTATTGGCGTATAGCTGTTCATAATATGTTTTTAAAATCGTTTGTATTTCCTTGGTGTTGGTAGTGATCTCTCCTTTCTCATTCATGATTTTATTAATTTGAGTCTTCTCTCTCTTCTTTTTAATAAGGCTGGCTAACGGTTTATCTATCTTATTAATTCTTTCAAAGAACCAACTCCTGGTTCTGTTGATCTGTTCCACAGTTCTTCTGGTCTCGATTTCGTTGAGTTCTGCTCGAATCTTTATTAGCTCCCTTCTTCTCTTGGGTGTAGGATCTATTTGCTGTTTTTTCTCTAGCTCCTTTATGTGTAAGGTTAGCTTTTGTATTTGAGTTCTTTCCAGTTTTTGAATGGATGCTTGTATTGCGATGTATTTCCCCCTTAGGACTGCTTTTGCTGCATCCCAAAGATTTTGAACGGTTGTATCTTCATTCTCATTAGTTTCCATGAATCTTTTTAATTCTTCCTTAATTTCCTGGTTGACCCTTTTATCTTTTAGCAGGATGGTCCTTAACCTCCATGTGTTTGAGGTCCTTCCAAACTTCTTGTTGTGATTTAGTTCTAATTTCAAGGCATTATGGTCCGAGAATATGCAGGGGACAATCCCAATCTTTTGGTATCGGTTCAGACCCGATTTGTGACCCAATATGTGGTCTATTCTGGAGAAAGTTCCATGTGCGCTTGAGAAGAATGTGTATTCAGTTGAGTTTGGATGTAAAGTTCTGTAGATATCTGTGAAATCCATCTGGTCCAGTGTATCATTTAAAGCTCTCGTTTCTTTGGAGATGTTTTGCTTAGAAGACCTATCAAGTATAGAAAGAGCTAGATTGAAGTCACCAAGTATAAGTGTATTATTATCTAAGTATTTCTTCACTTTGGTTAATAATTGATTTATATATTTGGCAGCTCCCACATTCGGAGCATATATATTGAGGATTGTTAAGTCCTCTTGTTGAATAGATCCTTTAAGTATGATATAGTGTCCCTCTTCATCTCTCACTACAGTCTTTGGGGTAAATTTTAGTTTATCTGATATAAGGATGGCTACCCCTGCTTTCTTTTGAGGACCATTCGAATGGTAAATGGTTCTCCAACCTTTTATTTTCAGGCTGTAGGTGTCCTTCTGTCTAAAATGAGTCTCTTGTAGACAGCAAATAGATGGGTCCTGCTTTTTTATCCAGTCTGAAACCCTGCGCCTTTTGATGGGGTCATTAAGCCCGTTCACATTCAGAGTTACTATTGAGAGATATGAGTTTAGTGTCATCATGATATCTATTCAGTCTTTGTTTTTGTGGACTGTTCCACTGAACTTCTTCTTAAAGGGGAATTTTAAGAGGCCCCCTTAAAATTTCTTGCAGAGCTGGTTTGGAGGTCACATATTCTTTTAGTTGCTGCCTGTCTTGGAAGCTCTTTATCTCTCCTTCCATTTTGAATGAGAGCCTTGCTGGATAAAGTATTCTTGGTTGCATGTTCTTTTCATTTAGGACCCTGAATATATCCTGCCAGCCCTTTCTGGCCTGCCAGGTCTCTGTGGAGAGGTCTGCTGTTACCCTAATACTCCTCCCCATAAAAGTCAGGGATTTCTTGTCTCTTGCTGCTTTAAGGATCTTCTCCTTATCTTTGGAATTTGCAAGCTTCACAATTAAATGTCGAGGTGTTTGAACGGTTTTTATTGATTTTAGGGGGGGATCTCTCTATTTCCTGGATCTGAATGCCTGTTTCCCTTCCCAGATTAGGAAAGTTTTCAGCTAGAATTTGTTCAAATACATATTCTGGCCCTCTGTCCCTTTCGGCGCCCTCGGGAACCCCAATTAAACGTAGGTTTTTCTTCCTCAGGCTGTCGTTTATTTCCCTTAATCTATCTTCATGGTCTTTTAATTGTTTGTCTCTTTTTTCCTCAGTTTCCCTCTTTGCTGTCAACTTGTCTTCTAGGTCACTCACTCGTTCTTCCACCTCGTTAACCCTCGTCGTTAGGACTTCTAGTTTGGATTGCATCTCATTCAATTGGTTTTTAATTTCTGCCTGATTAGCTCTAAATTCTGCAGTCATGAAGTCTCTTGAGTCCTTTATACTTTTTTCTAGAGCCACCAGTAGCTGTATAATAGTGCTTCTGAATTGGCTTTCTGACATTGAATTGTAATCCAGATTTTGTAACTCTGTGGGAGAGAGGACTGTTTCTGATTCTTTCTTTTGAGGTGAGGTTTTCCTTCTAGTCATTTTGCTCAGTGCAGAGTGGCCAAAAGCAAGTTGTATTGGGAAAAAGAGAAAAAGAGAGGAGAGAAAGAAGGAAAGAAAAGAGAAAGAGAAAAAAAAAAAAAAGAAAAAGAAAAAAAAACGAAAAAAAAAAAAAAAAAAAAAAAAAAGAAGAAAAAGAGAAAGAAAAAGAAAGGAGAAAAAAAGGGGGGTGGGGGAAGGAAACAAATCAAAAAGCAAAACAAAACAAAAACAAAAACAAAAACAAAAACAAACAAACAAAAAAGAACCACCGGGAGTATCTTCTGATTCTGTGTTCTTTAAGTCCCTTGGCTTCTCCTGGAAGTTGTCCGTCTAGCTGGTGTTCTGGGGGAGGGGCCTGTTGTGCTGATTTTCAGGTGTTAGCAGTTGGGGGAGCTGCTGTGCCCCTGCCTGGTGCAGGGCTCAGTGGGGTTGTTTACCCCGTGAGGCCGCAGGAGGAACAGCCCCAGTGGCGGGGCAGCTCTGGAAACCTGGATTCAGCTCCGGCAGGAACTCCGTCTACAGGGCCTGGAGGCTCCGGGGCGGGGCCGCTGATGTGCTCAGCTGGGGCAGGAGCGTCCTCGCTGTCCTGGGCCCTCCCGGCCTCTGCCTGTCCCGGGGGAGGCGGGATCCTGGGCTGTGTCCCGGCGCCCTGTGCTCCGGAGCCTGCGCTGGTGGATTCGCGCTCCCGGGCCGCGCAGCCCCCTCCGCGGAGCCGCCGCCCGAGCCCCTCCGAGCTGCTCCTGGAACCGCGCAGCCCCCTCCGCACGGAGCCTCTTCTTCTGCCCGAGCCCCTCCGAGCTGCTCCCGGGGCCCCGCAGCCCCCTCCGCGGAGCCGCCGCCCGAGCCCCTCCAGCTGCTCCGGGTCCCGCCGGGTCCCGCCGTGCGCGCTGCAGCCCTTAGGGAGCTCGGCGCACTCTCCTGGGCGCGCAGGTGTCTGTTACTGTCCCCGGGAGCCCGAGGGCATCCCCGCCCTCCTGGGTCCTGCTCCAACTCCCTGGAGCCCCTTTCCGCCCGGGAAGGTCGGTGCAGCTCCTGCTCCTCCGGGTCGGGGCTCTCCTGTCCTGGGGACACTCGCCCCGGCCTCAGCCCGGCTCCTCGCGGGGCCCCTCCCCTTGGAGGCCTTTGTTCCTTTATTTCTTTTTCCCCGTCTTCCTACCTTGATAGAAGCGCGAACTCTTCTCACTGTAGCATTCCAGCTGGTCTCTCTTTGAATCTCAGGCCGAATTCATAGATTTTCAGGATAATTGGAAGGTTTTCTAGGTAGTTTGGTGGAGACAGGTGATTTGGAGACCCTACTCCTCCGCCATCTTGCTCCTCCCCCTCACAGCTACTTTTAAAATAAGCCCATATTCATGATCTTGGGTAGAACAGAAAGAAAAAAAGGAAGGCCATGCACACTTGTGCTTTTTTTTTAATTAATCAGATCTTAACATTAAAGCCATATTTTGCTCCTGGTTGAAAAACAATTCCATGAGAAAAAACAACACATATCAAAACAAAACAGAAAACTTAGCACTCTCTCCATCCAATCTAGGATATAATATTTGAAAATCAGTCCTTTATCCACACCTAATGTCTAAATCAAGAGCAAATGGGACCAATTCTTTCTTATGAGAGCTAGCTTCTAAAAGACGCCTAAATAGCTAAAAGATATATCCTCTCTTCAATAGTGCACCAAATTAATGCATGTCCAGAATGAAAAGGGCCTCAACCTCTTTGTAGCTACTATTCCCTTGGCCTCAAATGCTTATCCTCTGGTTCTACCCATTTCTGGGTCCTTCCCATACTTTGCAAGCAGATCAGGTCCTCACAGAGGCCATTGCAAATTACTTTACCAAAAATGAGTCTGACACAGGATTCTTCTCTCTTCTAGAATCCTGTTTATTGTCTCTACTACTCTAATCGGCATCTGCAATTATTTTGTTACCCATTGTTTCCTTGCATATTATCAGCTTCCTCAATGAGTTACGAGGTCATCCACGACAGTAGCTGGGCTCTGTCATCTTGTTCAGCACCCTCAGGCCTGGAGTGGGGCCTGGCAGAGAGTGGGCAAGCATTCAACAAAGTTCTAGATTCCACTAAATGTGTTAGTCACCTCCAGAAAAGAACATCTTCATACCTTTTTCCAAGAAGATATGTCTCTTGCACTCAATCTCAGACCCTACACGTCCAGACTTCTGCTCAGGACATTTCTTCTCTGTAGGCAGAACCCACTAAGCAGACAGTGTTTCTTTTAGAGCTGAAAAAAGCATGTGACAAAGGCCTCAAAAGGGTCAGTGTTTGGGGCCAAGAAGAGAGAGGTATCCTCAAGAAGGCCTTAATGCCATGTTTGTAGCATGTTTCCACCATTCCACCAAGGAGATCTTTGGAGAATCAGCTTGCATTTGGAGACCTCTGATTATCCCATCCAGAAACAGCTGCATTAATCCCTCCCAACGAACTACATATCCAATCTCTCATGTTTCAAAGTCTCATGAACTTTGGAACCGATACCAGGTTTATATGAACTAAGTACTATGGCTAACAATCTGCAAGTGAGTTACATTCCCTCCTACAGCATCAATACCTTAGGCATCAATGCATGATAAATCAAGTCACCTCATCTGAGCTTCACAGAAGTCAGACATTTGGAACAGGAACTTGTTCTTTGGAAATAGGTCATACCACCAGCACTCACCACCAGGCCATCATTTTTTCTACTGAAATTTTATTTTATTTCAGGTGTCTTACACTTTGAATGAAAAATTTCTAAGGGAAGGAGACAAAGTGAACCATAAATTCAACATGATTATTGTCATCCTTCCTTCCAGAAAGAGGAAGAATTATCCAAACAAGGAAGTAAAATAGTAATACTTCTAAATTTTGTCTCCACATAGAAAATAACACGAATACTAAAACTTAGAACAATAGCAGTCCTACAGTTTGACAAGGGTGTGTAGGAGAGGTGGTGAGCAACACTGAAATTCCTTCAGGTATTTGAAGAACTCCTGAGCTAAAGTTAAAAGCTAAAATTATCATTAAAAATACAAAGTATTTTTAACCCCACATAAATTAACAATGTGCCTATTTCAATTCTGTTGTTCTTGAGATGACTATGTCCTTTGGAAATTTTTTAAGTTACTTAAGATTTCCACCATGACTTTACTGTTTCAGGAAATGTGGTTATTTTTTGGTCTTTGTTTGTTTAACTGCAAGATATCTTTTATGCCATCAGGAGCATTGTTTTCAGCTACTGGCAAAACCTGGTTGAAGTTCCCCATTTTATATTCTAAACAATTGGGTTTATTGGCAACTGTATCCATTATCTCCCTACTGATTCATTTATATGGGCAAGATTTCAGAATACCTTAATAAAAAATAATACAAGCAAAATGTGGTTGCCTGTATCATGAGGAGCTCCCATACAGCACATCTCAGAAAAGTTGGTTTTAAAGTTCTCTAAAAAGATTTGCTGGCTTTGCACTACACCTCCTTTAAAATAGTCTTTTTTCATAGAAGAAAAAAGTAAGATTATAAAATACCAGCCATTTCAGGAAATTTCCCATTGCTTAATACCCGAACAGGGATAGTAAAGAGAAAGAGGTGAGGGTTTTAGGCTGGAGGAATGGGAATGATGTGTTGTGGATTGAACATTTGTTTCTCCCCCAAATTCATATATTGAAGCCCTAATCCCCAATGTTAGGGAGTTTTGGAAGTTAATTGTATTTACATGAAGTCATGAGGATTGTACTAATAATGGGTTCTACAGAGAAGAAAGGAGACCAGAGCTCTTTGTCCACCTGCACACAAAGAAGAGGTCATGTGAGCACATAGCAAGGTGACAGCCTACAGCAAGATGGTGGCCTTCAGCAAGCCAGTAATACCTCACCAAGAACCAATCTACTGGTGCCTTGACCTTGAACTTCTTAGCGTCCAGAACTGGGGGAAATGAATGCCTGTTGTTTAAGCCATTTATTCTGTGGCGTTCTGTTATAGCAATTGGAGCTAAGACAGAATGCCTGCTAGGAGAGAAATAATAGTATTTGAAGAAAATTTAAAGTGGCCACTGGCAAGCAATAAACAGCTTCAGCATTGTCACCCACTGAAACAGAATCATCACAATAAAACTGTCCCATGTCATGCCTCTTGGACACTTAATGTCTCTTTAGGTTGAGTAAAGAGAAGCCTGTGGTGCTTTGGAATGAAGTATGGCCTCACCCCGAGGCTACTGAAGGGCTCCCAACAAGTATCAGCCCCTAGAATGCAATCCTCTCCCTTCCTCAGCAGACTGGGTAGCTCCAGATAATAAATGGTCAAAACTTCTTCTTGGGCTAAATAGAACTTTAATGTAGTTTGTATTTTAGCAACATATAGACACTTGTGATAATTCTAGGCCTAATACTTAAGTAAGATATTAACTAACTATAAAAGAAAGCAAACTGATACAAATCTCTTCCCAGGTATCTTAATAATTAATAAACTTTACTCATGCATAATTATATATAAGACATCTATTGGGGTGCCTGGGTGGCTCAGTCAGTTAAACATTTGACTCTTGATTTCAGCTCAGGGTCATGAGATCAAGTCCCAGGTCATGCTCCACACTGACCGTGAAGTCTGCTTAAGACTGTCTCTCTTCCTCTCCCTCTGCCCCTCCCCTTCTTGCTCTCTCTCTCTCTCTCTCTGCCTCTCTCTCTCTCAAAAAAAGACATCTATTAATGATGTTTTCTGTATAATAATCCCAGGGTCCACAGTCTAGACTTGACAGATAATGAATGTATTTGCAGACAAAGAAAATGGAAACATTATATTCAGGAAAAGTAGAATGATTAGGCAGATAGTCATTGGTATCTGTGGATAATAATTTTATAATATTCACATAACATCAATTTTAATTCTAAGTTTGATCTCTGCTCTCAGTAGCCTCCTGCTATGGTTAAATTATCATAAATGCTGTAATGCTGACAAAACCTCAGAAAAACACTTGGGTGGATTCCTAAATTAGTCTCTTAAACTAAAAGAAAAGGAAAAAAAAGAAAGAAAAAGAATAAAACAATAAAAGAAAAAAGTTTGAATCAAGCTATCTATTTCATTAAAGACTGAGCAGCTAACTTTTCTTAAAAGGGTTATCACTAGACCAGAAAGAGACTGTGTCTAAATGTAGATATAATGTAGGCAGCTTAACATTATCAAAACAGCTGCCCAAATAATTAACTTAATTTTCTGTTATTTTGTGTCATGCATGATTTCAAATCATCAAAGATTTTTCTAATGCCCTCCTCCTATCTGAGACATAATACACTTTTCTAGCCTTGATCAAATCTTGAGAAATAGCACTAAAAATGCAAAGTTGCTAAACGTGCATCAAGGCAAGATGCAAATTCCTCTTCCATGTATCCCTTGTATTCTTACCTGACTAAAGTTTCTAGCAGGGGAATTGTTTACCAAGCAGGCACGGTAATTGCTTCTGGTATTCAATAATTATAATCTAAGAAATAGCATGTTGGCAAAAGTCATCTTCTAAAAAGTAATCTAATCTGGTTTTGATTAAAATCGATTTCCTTTTTTATTTATAGTGAGACCTGGTGCCAGATAACTCTTCCAAGAGCATACCGTATAATTTCGTTTCTAAAGAATGCACAATTGCTTCCTACTAACCAGTGGCTTTAGTCACTGGATTAAGATTCATGACTCTCTATAATCTACCTTTGCTTTTTTCTGCCCACATTAGTCTTTCTGTACTCTCAAAATTAATTCTGAACTCCAGCTGGGCCAAGTCTCTTATTGTTTTTCCTACCTACGCTTGTTCTTATCAATATTGTCCCTTACCTGAAATGCCTCTTCACAACCTGCCCAACACATGCATACACACACACACACACACACACACACACACACACATTCTCATCTTGGGAGTCATTAAGACCAGTCTGAACTTCAGCCCTCCCATTTGGTGGCTGTGGGAATGATGCCAACTTCACTGACCTCCTTAAGTGTGCCTGGAGCAGAGGAGAGCCTCGGTAGATGTCAGCTCCCTCCTTTGCCTTCAAAACCATAATCATCCTAACTTATTTCAATAATTCTGCTATGGTTCAAGTCATGTTTAGAATTCTTCTTATGGAATTATCTAAGTATCCTGTCAGAAATCCACTCCTCTGTAAGTCATGGGCAACCAGGCAAGCGGATGCTTTAGCAAGTCAGGTCTATTTTGTTCACGTAACAGGACATCCAGAGGCACAGAGTCCAGGGCTGGGCTGGCCATTCCATGATGCTATCAGGATCTCACTTCCTCCTATTTTGCCCAATCATCTTTAGGATTTTGTCCTCAAGATGTCCTCATGTTTGTAAACTAAGTAATACTCTGCCCCCAGGATCTAGAAGGGGATAATACTAACCCTAAATGTAGAAGGATCTAGAAGATTCCCCAGGCACAGAAGACAAAAGGCCAAAATCTTTCTCCATGCAAGGCTTTGCCTGTTAAATAGAAAAAAAAAAGAAACTTTTCCAAGAACTTCCACCTACATATTATTGGCAAAGGCAATATTTCCTGGCCATCTGAGATGCACACAAATGCCAGGAGGTTGACTATTTCAGTTTCCTGGACTCTGTAATAAAAGAAGGCAAAGGGAGAGTGGCTGATTAGATATTGAATAAGCCAACCTATAATACCTGCCACATTTGTAAAGTCGGTTCATGAGACTCTTAAGTTTACCAAAGAATTCATCCTAAATCTACCCTCAAAAATTATATTAACCATATCTGCCCAAAAGAATAGGTCATAGATTCTGCAGGCTGTTCTCATAGGGGAAAATGTAAACCAGTTTGGACAATTGTAGAAACCCTGGAAGAATATCACTCAGTTTCTAAAAGTAATTAAAGTGGAGAGCATTCATCTCTACAGGTGCTTTCTCATATATCTGGGCTTTAAACAAAGTCGATATGTCCTTGTCGAGTGGTATGCTTACTCTTTCATTCTCATACATGCCCAGGTAGCCTCCTCACAAAAGAGGGGCTCTTTGAAGATGGCCTATGTCCTGTGCATCTTCTTTATCCCTATTGTACCCAGCAGGGTGAATAATAGCATGCACTGAGGTGTGTGATTTAACCAATAGAAGGTGAACAAAGTGCTACTTTATAAAAGAAATTTCTAGGGCATGGTGATGGGAAGCTGTGAATTTGTGCTGGGTACACTGAGACACTATAATGTAATAATTGCATTTAACAGAGTCCTTTCATGTGGTAACCACTCAATAAATCTTTGCTAAACTGGATACAGGCCATTTATCTTCCATAGGATTAAACAGAGGCTGACCCATTTTCCACAGATCTGAGTGGGAGAAACTATTCTATTAGACCCTTCTAAAATTTCTGAGTTTCTAACTCTTTGCTCTTAATTTCTCCCTGAGTACAGTAGGGAACACCTATAAATAAAAATAGAAAAGGCAGTAGTATGTCACAACTGCAGGGAGCATCATTCCCACTGTAACCAATGGAACAGTGCTATGCACTAACAATGTGGTTCCATGCATCAGCCTTTTGGGGGATATTCCAATGAACATATGGCACTGGCACTTGCCTTGTTCATTTAACAACTGAATGATGGCTGAGAAAGAAAACTTCTTTGCAGGAAAAGACAATAATTCCAAGGAATTCATTGATATTGCTAAAGAGATCCATTTTACTTATCATATGACAAACGAAAGGTCTCCTGTTGATGAAGTGGTTAGCCTGTAAAGCAAGTGATTTTGACATTTCTCATTGTGACTGCCAGAATTGTGGGGGAGACCCATCATGACCCAAAGTGCTGTCATGTGCTTTGTAGGACGGATTTTTGAATGTGAATTTGAGTTTCATTCAGGGTGTCAGGAAAGGTAAATGGCACACAGGACACCAGCCCAACCCCAGTGAATTCTGATATCAGAATTAAGCACCACGTAAGTCCCCTAGGTTCTAGTTCTACAGATGGCAAATTGCAGTGTGTCCAGCAGCTCTAGAGAGTCAAATTCAAAACTTCTAGGGCTTCTGTGAACAAGTTCATCTCATGATGGTAGCTTGAAATTGACCCTGGTGAAATTATTCATACCACAGGAATCCAGGAACACTTCAAATTAGGGCTTTGTCTTTTAGAGCTGGTTGGAAACATTTATGAACACATCTCTGGTCATGATAAAATGGAAAAGAGGCTGCAACCTTGGAGTTACATGGCCAGACACCACGCAGGTCACAATCAGGAAAGCCAGACATCTCCCCAAAAGGTAATGCTAATAGATAACCACCAAACTCTAGGAACAAGTCAAGCAAGTATTGATCATCAGCAAATGTTCTACCCTGTGCTGGGTCCAATGGTTATAAAACAAAAAGATGAAGGCCAGTTCCCTGACTTTTGAAGAGCTCCCAACTGATTTTCCAACATTATTGTTCTTGACCCTGTTAACACTCAATCCTTACCATGTGCCAACTATTTACTTAGTTATCAAAACCTACGACATTAGGTTTATTAGCTTCATTCTACAGATGAAGAGATAGGAGCTCAAAGAGACTAAGCATATCACTCAATCTGACACAAGGTTGGTAAAGCCAGGCAGTAGCCCCAAGCAGGCAGACCCACCAGTGATAACACCCACAAACCATGATCACAATAGAGTGAGGGCTGGCTGAGGGCAGAGACGTCCATACTGGGCCATGTGCAGAAGGTCATCATGAGAAGACAAGCCAAGGACACAGCAGAGGGACAGGAGATGTAGATGGCTCATACAGCAGGGACAGTAGCAGGGGAAGGAAGCAGAAGAAGAGTCCAGAGCTGGCATGAGCATGGGGGCATCCCAGACTGGTGATTTGTGCCTGACTATAGCAAAAGGTGCCCCGTCGACCCCAGCACCATCACAAAGATCTCCCCCAAACAAGCCTCTGAGACAGGCACTGAACATGTCTCCCCAACATGAGCTGGCAGGAGACAACACTTGAACAGCTAGCCCATCTGCACTTGATGAAGGAAGGAGTGTGCTTTGAATCATATCACTATTGAATTTCCTTTTCTTAGAAACTCTAAATCATGACTCCAAATTCACATTCCCCAAGATTAAAATTGAACTAAACTTATGTTTTCTCTGTGTGCCAGAGCATTTTTTATTGAGCTATTTACTAAACTTCTGGTCGTGGAAATTACACTTCGTATTCATGTCATGGTCTAACTAAGGTTGATGATGCTGGAAATT
The DNA here is from genome assembly GCF_003254725.2 of Canis lupus dingo. Classification (NCBI taxonomy): domain Eukaryota; kingdom Metazoa; phylum Chordata; class Mammalia; order Carnivora; family Canidae; genus Canis; species Canis lupus. Next base: position 7,984,718 of record NC_064271.1, on the reverse strand, counting down.
GTAAAACTCTAGCTTACTATATCTAAAAACAGATGATGATGCTGGAAATTGTCAAACTCTAGCCTACTACATCTAAAACAGACTAGGCAGTAATTAGTGATTTCATCTCTTTGGTGACTCTGACATCTCTCTTTTTATTTTTTTAAAGATTTTATTTATTTATTCATGAGAGACACAGAGAGAGAGGCAGAGACATAGGCAGAGGGAGAAACAGGCTCCCTATGGGGAGCCTGATGTGGAACTCGATCCCAGGACCCTGGGATCATGACCTGAGCCAAAGGCAGGCTCAACCTCGGAGCCACCCAGGCACCCATGACATCACATTAATCAATCATTATCAGTCTTTAACTCTTTTTTTTTTCTCTTTAACTCTTTCAAAGCATGAGCTCCTACCTGCTGAGGTTCTGTGGATTGTTTTCTTAACCCTATAGATATGTTTCTTTACCAGAGCTTCTGCATAGCAAAACTTTGCACATGGAATCAAACACTCTGAGCAAAGTTATGTCTTCTGAGATACATGAAAATCACACAGAAAAGCTTTCAGGAAATAGCCACTAAGGTAGCCATAGAGTTTCCCTTTCCTGAATGCCAGAGTTAACTAGGGCTCCCACTGAATCTGCAGGTGCTTAATAGAGAAGAGAGCTTTGTCCCCATAAAGCTAAGAAGAGAAGGGGCTTTCTCAGGTTCCTTTCCTTCCTTGGAGAGCAGGAGATTTGGAAAGCAATTCAGTGAGTTCATTTTGGAACTGTTTCTTGACTCAATTCCAGTGAGACACTAAATTAAAACAGTCTTCCCTGGTTTGGGCTTATATTAAAGGAGCCATAAGTTAATATGATCAAAGATCAAAAGTGTAAACTTGGGATTATTCATTCAAACATTCCTTTGTAATAATAAATATTTAGAAACAGTATCAATGGCCCGAAATAAATTAATAATTCATTGTGATCATAACATTATGGATCACATAAGCTATTAAAAACCATGTACTTGAAGGATATTGAATCCCATAGGAAAATGTCACAGCATAATGTTAGATAAAAACTTAGTAATATCCAAATTTTAAAGTAATTTATGTCTGTTTCTGTGTATATATTTATAATGAAGTATATACATATACAATACATAATTAATTTTAGCAATATTTTGTGACCTTCTTTCCATTGTTAAATATATAATATATATTAAGATGCAAATGTTAATATGTGTGTGCATATATAAATAGCTGAGAGCTATTAGTAATAACATATATTTTATATATATTTCATATTGGAAGGATATATGCAAAATGCAAAATGTTGCTAAAGTTATTTCTGAGGAGTTGGTTTATAAGAAATTTTTATTTTATTCTTCATATTTTTAAATATTTTCTAATTCCCTACAATAAGCATGTATATGTTTATAGTTAGAAAAACAGTTAGGAAGCCTCCAGTTAATTTGATGCCCAGAATCACACTCCATCTAGACATAACTCTTCACTCATTGCTTCCCTAGCAAATGTGCTGTCCCTCTTGCTATGATTTAGTGACCATGGAAGCCAGCTGGCTAGGAGTGCAGGCTGATGTGCGTCAATCCCAGTGCACATAACCAGAGCTTCCTGCATCCTCACAAGTTCACTTTCTGCTCCCACCCTGGGGTATGGTAGAGATAGTGTACTGTCACAAACATAGGTTTGGCTGAAATGTCACCGGATATTAGAACAAAAATGCATTTGCCTTTGGCTAAGGAAGTGGGAACCCTTTTCATCCCCCAAACACAAAGCATAGATGGAAAACGCCTACAGAAAAATACTAGCAACAGACCCAGAGTTCCCTTCAAAAACTTAAAACAGGTACAACATTGAATCCTTCCCTCAACTAAAAAGGAAAATTATGCTCCCAATAATGCCATCAGAAGCATTTGAGTAATGAGCAACATGTAGAGTCAAAATAGTCTTTAAGTCATGAACCAAGTTTGTCGTGTTTAAATTTCTATTGCATTAACATTTCATCCACCCGAGGAAGATGGATCACTATGGTATCTAATCAAGACCTATATGCCCAGTCTTCAGCCATCAGTTCCCTCAAACATGTCTGCTCATCCCTGAGGATGGCTTCTGAGCAAAATGGCTTTGGTTGTGGGTATTGCTGCTTCCAGAAGAGTTTAAAGCTTTGTTCCTGAGCGTCTGTGTCTGAATGACCAGTGGTCCTTGAAAAGGTAAGTTTCTGCCCCCTGCTCTCTCGGCCTAGTGAAATCAGCAGTGCTGGATCTCAGCCCTGAAGTCCATATTTCACCTTCTTCACAGGTGATCTACATATACAGTATATGCACATATACATATACATATACAGTTAAGAAGCTGTCTTCTTGCTTTAAATTCGTCTGATTTTGCTTTATGGGAAATTCTCCCCCAAGTTGTTGACTTTCACCTGTTGTCTCTTACAGAAAGCAAGTTCCTTTTCATGTCAGGAGCTTTGTTTCTTAATGTAGTTTTAACCTCAGATGATATATTCATGGAGTCAGAGAGGTTTTCTCTCACTGCATATAAAGGTGGAGCCTTTTTAAAAGTCTACTCCAACTGAATACCTCAAAATGAAGGCCATCATAAAGTCATGCTGAGTCACTGGAGAATTGGAAGCCATATCTTCTGGGAGAAGAGGATGTGAGGAAAGAGCAGAATACCAAAGCCCAGTGAAGCTCAGGAGAGACATGCATCAGGAAGTGGCTGCCCGCTGGAACCTACAGACTTAATAAGCACAAGGGAGCTCAGGTGGACTTTCAGATGAATCAGAGCCCAGAAGTGTAAAAGGAGCGAGAGAAGCCAGGAGAACCAAGACTGAATTAAGATGACTAGAGCATCACAGGACCTACACTCCATGGGCTCATTGAGAGCCAAGTCCTCTTGTTGTAGTTATAACATTAGCTTTAGCACAGCAGGGAATTCAGGCAGCTTTGCCCAGAGACAGGTCCACAGAGAAGACTTGCTTACCATCAGGTCTGTGGCACTCTTCCAGAATTCTGTTTCTCTTACTTAAATGCCTCATATCTCAAATCTTGGGAAGGATTCCAAAATATCTATGCCCACTTAATTTATTAAATCCCTAGGGTTAGACTCTTAGAAATTAGACACCTAGAAATAATGAGACTGGGAACTTATTGGGACATTCCATGTAAGACTCATACTGAACAGCCCTGAATTAATGAATAAAAAAATATCAGAATCACAATATGCGGAAGTTTTTAAAGTATGTCATAGTTCATGTATATTTCATCCACTCAGAAAGTAGTTATTCAGCACCTCCATCTGCCAGGTATATGAGGATATGCAGTGAACAAAGATAAAGATGGTTTCTGTCCTCAAAGAGCTATGTTCAGAGTGGGAGAAGACAGAGAAGAATCAAGCGATCAATGAGCTCACATAAATTTGCAGGGCTGACATGACCTATGGAGAAGAGACCTAATGCTGGTAAAGTTGGGAGTAAGGGGTCTGCTCAGGTCAGGGAAAGCTTGCCTGAGGAAGTAGCGCTTGAGCTGAAGGCAGGAGGATGTGTAGGAGTTGACCAGGCAAAGAGGCAGTAAGTAACAGGAGCGTGGCTGAAAGAAGTTAGCATACCTAGAGAGGTGTGATGAGGCAAAGTATGGTGAAAGTAGGCAAGCAGACCAAGATGGTCTTGGAGGCCTGAGGACTGGGCTTTCTTTATCCCAAGAGTAAGAGGAAGACACTAAATATGGCCAATGGAGAAGATGGACCTGTGATGGAAGAATAGATATGAAGGAAGGGATTATTGAAGCAGTAAGATTAGACAAATCAATTAGAAGCCACATCAACTCCAGGCAAGTGAATGACCACTTAGATTGTAGGTGTCAGAGTGGTCAGTGGATTGCATTGGAGGATCTACTCTCAACATCTCACTGTGGAAATGCAGACAGATTTCTAGGGAGGTCAACTGACCTCCGAAGTCCTATATGTAGATGGGGCAGTGCTAGTGCAAGAGCTGTGTCCTCTGACCCCAACACCAGAGGTTGGGCAGGGTAAGGTAGGATACTGTGTCATTCACACAGAACATACAAAATAAATGTTCTTCTTATAATAATATGGCCAAGTCCATAACCAATTTTAAATATAACCAGAACACAGCAAAATGTGAACAGTGGTATTTAAGTAGCCCCTGCTGATGAAGCCTCATTGGGCAGAAACCCTCACCAAAGCTCCTTTGGCCCATAATATTCATAATAGCACACAACAGCAAAGGATCCATCACATTTGCATATAATACTTTGTATTTTAAACTAATATAATATGTATGATTCCACTTGGTTCCCACAACCCCCATGTCCATGGTCACAGAGCCAGTCAGTGCAGAGCCTAGGCTCTTGTTTCTGGGTTCCATATTTTCCTATAAAAAAAAACCTACTGGTTCTGATATTTACCCATAGTGCTTCCCAAATCACATCTCCACTCTTCCCCAGTGATGCCAGAAATGCCAATGGAATACAGGACAGTTATTTATACAAGTGATGCCAATGGTGGCGGCCGCTACAGCTCACTTAGGAGCAGGCTTCATGCTATGTGTAGTGTTTTCCTGAATTTTTACAAAATTCTATCGGGTAGGTGGTATCATTATGCTAATTTTACAGAGGGACATTCAGGCTCAGAGACATTAACTCAAGACCACCATAAATTTATGAAGCAAAGAACAAATTAAAAATCAAGTCTGACGCCAAAGCCTGACATTCCAGTAATAACCCATATTTCCCTATGTCGAGGGTGCCTGAGGCTCTCAGCCACCTCTTACATGGTCTGCACCATGTCAAATGTAAAATGAGCTTAGCGGGCACTAGCCATTTTGGATGAAGCCTTTGCCATCTCTTTATTATTTGCCTTGTCACACATCTCGCAGTTTAACTGAGACCACATTTATACAAACCATTTTGTCAAGATGCAGGTCATATAAACATCCCATAAACAGTCCCCTCCAAAAGAAACAAAGCATTGAGATTTTTCTCCCCAAACCACATACTCTGTCACAGTAAGTGGAAGTATCTAGCTTAGACAATTTTATGTAATAATAAATAGGAAAGAATACAAGGAAGGTCAGTTTTAAGGTCCAGGGAGGTTCATCCTGAGATAGTAGTATAACTGTTATGTGGATGGATGTTCATGTTTTGCACTGCTGGTTTTACAAATAAGTGTGGATACCTTGCTGATGTTATTGGTAGGTCAAACTGATAATAAAGCATCCAATGCCAGCCCTGATTGGTTCCAACTCAGATATTAACTATATGTGGGGAGGAGTGTGGATAGTCAAAATTGGGTTAGGAGGAAAAGGAAATTCCTAAGCAATTTCATCTGAGCAGCATGTAATAACGAAGTATAATGAAATGTAATAATAAAGTGGCTAAAAGCAATGAGGAAGTGACAAGCCTTATCATCCAAACTGGGTCAGTTTAGATATTGAAAAAGGACACGATTAATGACTGTGTCAGAATATCCTAAACTGAGCCATCATAACAAACCATTCATACAATCACCTAACAGTAAAAAATGTGGAATGAGGAGAAAGCCACACCAAAGAAAGTCTATATAACTGAGAAGTTAGGAAAGAAGAGAGAGTTCACACATTGGGGAAATTGAGGCAAGAGATGAGCTACTGCAAAAATCCATAAAAGCAAAGAGAATTTATTAAGCCCCTTTCAAGGTCCTAGCAATGAATTCACATGACCCTAGATTTTGTAAAAGAAGAAAAAGTAAGACAGGAATTCTATCAAGTTGCATGAGCATGAAGACTAAATGTTTCTCTACTCACAAGGCTGATCCTTCTACGTGGCTGCCACCAGGCGCCAAGGCACAGAGCCAGGCTCGACCACAGAAACAAAAAGCTTTTCCAACATGCCAACATTACTCCTTCAAATTCCTACTTTTTCTCAGGTCATGATATCACAGGTGGTCCGAGCGGTCAGAAGCCTGCCCTCCCCAGTGATGCACCCCAAATTAGACAGTAAACAGAGAGTCCATCAACATTGTCACTGACAGTAGTTCAGAGAAAAAGTTACATGTCAAAGGAAAGGTTGCAAAGCTTTAGATAGGGCAGCCTGGGTGGCTCAGTGGTTTAGCGCCGCCTTCAGTCCAGGGACTGATCCTGGAGACCCGGGATCGACCCACTTCTGGCTCCCTGCATGGAGCCTGCTTCTCCCTCTGTCTGTGTCTCTGCCTCTCTCTCCTCTCTCTCTCTCTCTCTCTCTCTCTCTGTGTCTCTCATGAGTAAATAAATAATTTTTTTAAAAAAAGAAGCTTTAGATAAGTATGTGCAATGGGCAATGTTGAAGTGTGCTTTCTGGTCTGTCAGTTGTGAAAGCTCTTGCTTAATTACATGTATGTCCCAGTAGATAAACTCATGGGCTTTCTCCTCTTGGGGCACAGCAAACTCACCCTTTAACCCTCTCTCCTTCACCACAAAGATGCTATGAGTACTGAAGACCAAGCAAGTCAGAACTTTCTAGAACAGGACTCATGCACTCTAAAATCAAATGCCAGCTTGTACTGAGGTACATATAAAAGCTCTTTGCTTTCCTAAGCAGAATCAGTGGAGGGGAGAAAGAAGATGACAATTTCTTCCTCAGAACAATGAACTTCTGAGAACCGAGTGGGAGAAATTAGTGACAATAACACGACGTCTGTCAACTTTCAGAAAATTAGAATCAGGAAATCCAAAAGTAAAGTTGACAGAAGACAAATTAGGTTATATCAAGATCTGACACATCACTGAATACCTACTAATGGGAAAAAAAGATTTTATTTAAACTTTCTTATTGTCTTTATGCATAATACTTTTAAAAGCACATAACATTTTCATAAAAGCATAAAGAGTATTAAAAAGTAATCTTGCTTTTAATATGGAAGAGAATATGAGAGGCATGTGGAGTTCATTCTCCAAAAATGGTAGCAGCTCATTCTTGAGTCTATTCTTTTTTCTTTTCTTTTTTGTTTTTTCCAATTTTCTAACCTTTACTCTCAGGTGGAAGCAGAGAGAGAAGATTTAACACATGCCAATCCTTTTTGTTCTGTTGGAAGTTTTAAAAAATAGATTGCAGTAAAGCCAGGAATGTGGTATGGGAGCAAAAGTGAGAACAGCTATCTGATTTGAATATCTTCCTCAAAATATTAAAATGCAATTTTTCGAGGTAAAAGACTGAGTCATTTTCTGCTGTCAGCAAATGTGACAAAGCCACATGGCCAAATGGCTTCTTAAACTTGATTGAATATTTAACAATGTTCATGCCAATGGTCACTTGAAGATAACTGGTAATTATTTTAGGAGCAGCCATGAAACCTACACACCTTGGAGACCTTGCTCAAAGATACTCACTGTTAGTGCATGTTTATATCCAAACCAAGGGCCATGGTTGAGAAACTTGGACCATGAAGGAGGCAGTCTAGGATCCAACAGTCCTGGGTTTTCATCCCACCTCCACCTCCTATAAGTTGTATAACTTTGAGCAAGTTACATACCATCCCCAGAAGTCAGTTTGGTGTGTTATATGTATATTAAGCAGGGGGGATGTGGTATTGGAACCTGGCACCTTACAAGCCCTAAATAAGTGTTAAGAACACTTTAGGGGATTGGCTTTGGGGCTTAGGCAGGTTTGAGAAAAAGGCCTTCTTAACCAAGTTAAGTTCTTTATTCATCCTTTATCTTACAATGGCAAAAGAAATGATTCAAGTTAAATATCTCTGTAAGTATACAGGTTCTTGACAATTAAGGGAGATATTACCTCAGCAGTTCCCAAAGAAATGAAACATTTACATGTTTATAGTTCAATGATGCATTTAATGTGAGCCATAGACATTCCAAGGTCCAAATTCCCAACCATCAATTATCCAGATTCCTAGATTCCCATTGTCTCTTCATGCTTAACATTGAGAACTCTGACAGTCATAACATCTCTACTAGAAGAAAAGCAAAAGTAAGACAAAGAGAACTGGGTCACCCAAATGATCAACTCTATTCTATGTGAATAGCAGTGGAGCTACACATGGACCACATGTGTTGGTGATTTGGGCCAAAGTAATAAAACAAGACAAAGAAATTGTGACATAAGAATTAAAAAGAAGAATATGCATATGATAGAATGCTTATGATAGAACTATACATCTGTGACATCCCCCCAAAACTAAATTAATAAAAAAGTTAACAATAAGAGAATTTAGCACAACAATTTTAAGTTGATATTTTTTCAAATAGCCCTCACATACAAAACAAGCATCAATTAGAATATATAATGGAAAAGAAGACTACTTAGATACAGAAAAAAATCACACATAAACTCAGCAAGATTAGGAGATATATAAAACTTACATGAGAAAAAGCATAAAGCACTCCTAAAAACTATAAGGTTTACTGAAAGATGGAAGGACGGGCAGTATGTCTTGGTAGAAAAACTTGTGCTGTAAAGACATCAGTGTTCCCTGGGGTGATTTATAAGCTTAATGCCATCTCAGAAAATATTAACAGATATTTTTTTTCCTGGAGCTGGACAAGATGGATATAAAGCTCATTGGAAGAAAAATCAAGCAAGAATAACTACAAACACCCTGGAAAAGGAACACAATGAGTCAGATTGAGTGGAGAAACTATTCCTACTATATATGAAATGACATTATAAATTACTGTTAGAGTAGTATAAATCTATATAACTAAAAACAGAATGAAATTGATTCATGAATACCAAGGCAGACTAATAGAATAAAACAGAAAATACAGAATAGACATAGTTGCATGTGAAAATTTAGTATATGAGAAAGGCAAAACCTCAAAGCAATGGGGAAAGGATGGACTTCTTCATAAAGTAATATTGGAATAACTGAATAGCTCTATGGGAAATTATAAAATAGAATCTCTTCATTACATTCGATGCCATGAAAGTTTCAAATAGGTTAGAGATTTAAATATAGGAAATAAAACCATACAAATAGGAGAAGAAAAGGAGCGAATTCCTTCATTACCTGAAAATGCACAAAGCTTCCCCAGTTATGACTCAAAGCACAAAAGCAACAAGGGAAAGTATTGATAAATTTAGCCATATAAAATTAAAACACATTTGCAGAAGCAAAGTGCAGACAAATGACGAACTAGGGGAATAGATTTGCAACACATTTCACAGACATGGACAAACAGCTAATGTCCCTAATATATAAAGAGCTTCTAAAAGTAGAGAAGCTAGAGAAAGAGGTAACAATGAAAAATTCTTAGAAAAAGAAATGCAAATAGCCTTTAAACATATAACAAGATGTTCAACCTTGTTCATGGAAAATAAATGTAAATTAAAATCTACTTTTCTGACAGCTAGGACAAAAATCCAGATACTTCACAGTATACCCACCACCCCTTTACCCCTCCAATATTCCACCAGTAGCTACAACAGGTACAAGGAGAAATAAATGGATACAAAGATCTATGTGAAATTCTTTACATTCCAGATGAATTCCTAAATCTGATAAATTCAGAAATTAGTCAGTTGTGAGGCTAAACTGTTTTCCTTAAGTGCTACCCACTGGCTGATCAACAGATACTCCTGAACATAGTTCAAAAGCTAGAACAATTTCTTACTAAAATTCTTCAATAGTTGTGTTTTAGCCCCTCAGCCTCTTCACAACTGAGATTATTACTGTACATTTCTTATTTTTTCGGTACCTAAACTGGAGTTTCCTGGTTCCTTCTGATGGTATCCAATGCAGCCAATAACCACAGTGTTGATGTCTCTATCAAGGATAGGAAAACCCTGCCCCCCATATGGCTCTCATGGAGCAGAAATAATTTTGACATTAGGCCTTGTCTACAGTCCAGTGGCACTATAAAACTTCATAGCAAGCAACCAGGTGTCATTTTGCCATGTTTATTTGATCCTACAAGTCAAATGAAGTTGTAGGAAGATGTGGTTTACCACCTTTCAAGAGGCTGAATACCAACACAGGACCCTCCCCTCTGAGGACAAGTGACATTGTAATGTAATTACTCTGAAAGGGGACAAAGTATAAAAAGGCAAAAGTAAATGTTCTCACCATAAACACCTTACCTCAACTGGACAAAGTTGGAATGCAAAGGGAATTTCCTAAAATGTGCACTTCTATAATTCAATCTGGTGCACTTAATTGGGGATTTTCAGGATAATTGGCTCTTGTGGACATTTAAAAGCAAAATAGCCAGTTCTGTTAATGGAAGATCAGGTGTTGGGCCTTTCAAAATAATATTCACAGTCATTAAGACGGTTCTAGGAAGAGCACTACTGGACAACGTGGTGCCCATTAACCAGAACCGTGAGATTAAACAGATGGGCATAGCATCACCGGCCTCCGCCAGCTGCCTCCACCAGAATAGGAAGCTCCCAGGGTCTCAATAGGCCTTTCCAGAACTCCTGTCCAGGTCCCCATCCTTTGGCAAAGAAAGAGAAAGAAGATGTATGGCTTCTCTCTGAACTGAAGGCAAACTTGAAAATAAAATCCTCTGAAATATGGAATACTCTGATGGTTCCTAGCTAGACGTATTTGTAACTTTAGGATTTCTTCTGTTTTCAAGTATTGCGTCTTTCAACTGTGCTATCCCCTCAGGGTGTTACATGCACTTAGACTCACGACAGTAAAATCAAAGAACAGCTTGCTGGATGGCATCACTCTTAGTAGCCAAGAATAAAGTCTTTATTTTCTCCACTGATCACTGTCCAAGTTTACTTTTGACAGGTCCCACTAGCTGGAGTTCGCCATCTTGGCCTATTACACATGTTTACTTCCTTCCAAACACCATCACATGCCTTAAGCCCACATTGGCAGAAACAAAGAAATCTGTGATCAGAAACCATAGGGTTAGCGGTGCTATGGATGGATGGTTGCAGCAGAACTACAGGAGCTGCCATAACGAAGCAGCATCGCTTTTCCAGTGGGGAGTGAAAACTCAGACAGACCTATGGTGAGAAAAGCCCAAGCAAACCTTTCTTCCAAAACTTATACTCTACTTTTTAAGAGATGTGCTGTAAGAACCCTTCCTATCATATTTGACAACTTTTCCTCACAGGGCTCATTCTGAAGCATCAAAAATTCATTTCCAGGGCTTTTGTGCAGCAAGAGGCAAAACACAATTACACTACAAACATTGTCACACTCAGGGGAAAATGCAGCAGAGTGGTTCACAAAGCCACTCCGCGGTATCATCTGCCATATAATTTCTCAATTCCTTATTACTCCCACCAATGAAAGGTACAATTACACTTCCATCCTCCTTCGCTACTGCAAACAGCGTGCATGGAGGCACCCTTCCTTCATTGTAATCACGCGCCTTGAGTAACTGAGAAAACTGCTCACCTCTAAGGAGCAAGGCAGTTTTCATAAAGGTGAAATGGACTTTTCTTTGAATTAATGTGACATTCTCTTCATCAATCTCTGATTCTTATTTCCTGTTCCTACGTATTTATTATTCTAGGTCTCATTGAGGAGTATTTGAGGGTGCTGCTATGCACAAGCTGGTGTTGGACTGTTTAGGTCTGCCTACAGAGTGCAAATGTATGCAATTCAACAGTTCTATAAAGATCTACCTGGATGTGGGCTTTGTTACTGATACAGAATGAAGAAGTCACTGATGTGGTGGAAATTCCATCCCATTCAGGAATGTGAGAAGCAGCATTAGATGAAAGAAAATTTCAACTGGTTTTGGACCTCTTTTTAGCTTTATCTCCAATGTGATTTTTTTCAATTGAGATGGAATTGACATAGACATTATATCAGTTTCAGGTGCACAACATAATGATTTGATATCTGTGTGCTCCACAAAGTGAGCACCATGGTAAGTCTAGTTAACATCCTTTCCAGCTGTATTTTTAGTGAACAGCACAGAGGTCTCATCTGCAGATGCCACACGTATTTCTCTGTATGGATGTCTTAATGAGTTTCCTTGTGAAGGTGGCTTCTTATTTTAAAAAATGTTAGTGCTTTATCTTTTTATGAAGAGATCCACTGTACAGAGGAAAATTGGCACTGATTGCAGACATGTTCTTTGGAAACATGGTCAAGCTGTTATTTCAAAGACAAAGCTGAAATTCAAATAGAGGTTTTACAGAGAGCCACATGCTAGGACGTGTTTCAGCTCCTCAGAAGATTATTTAAGACCGAAGTAGCAAAGCCTGCACTTGCCCAAAAGACGTGTATCAAGGTGTGTTTTTATCAGGCTGTTTCCTAAACCCAGGGAGTAAAATGATTCTAGTGGCACAGACAATATGCTTCTAAACATATTTGCTTATTTGCAGGTGAAAATTCTCCCTAACTGCTTATCACAGGATACCTATTCCATTATAAACATCTTACGAATAATAGTCAATAAATATTTGTTGAGTTATATTGAGCTTAATTAGTTGAAATGTAAGGAAAAGTTTTTGGATGCCACCAGTAATGCTTCACAAAATACTACATTGTTTTCTAAAGAAAAAAGAAAAAAACGCAAGGCCTGTCTTCTACAAACATTTTTTCTTAAATACTGTAGTTTTCAGCCAACAACAGAGGACCTATTACTAGAAATAAATAAACTTGGACTTTTGGAAACGTGACTGTAGAGGGATATATATTCCTGCAGAGCAGTTTGCCAGAGACTTCCGGGTGGTAGAGAATAAACGCTTCCTGCCCCCACCCTGTGCCCATTCTCTGCTCAAACTTGAGTAGCCTGCTCCTGCACTTACAGAATTGAAGAACAAGGCTGTCTTGAGGCAAAAACAATCTGCAGGCATTTTACCTGTCAAAAAGCTGAGCATCTGCTTTTCTCCCTCCACCAACCCCTCACCCTCCCTTTCTGGGAGCAGAAGGCCACCTCCCCATCTCTCCTTTCCTCCCTCTTAGACATAGAAGAAGCATCTCTTAAGAGAGTTGATGAAAGAGTTTTGAATCCAGCTATTTCTTAGAATTCAAATCTCCACAGCCCTAAATAGTCAACTATTCTGTGCATGTGGTTTACAGTTTGCTGTGTTTTCCCTTCCCTTAGTTCTATTCACATTGCTTCAACAAGTTGGCCTCAGTTTTTTTCCAGTGGCGAAGGAGAGGCTGAACTAGAAACTCCATGCCTGAACTCCATGCCCACTCCTTCCCTGGGCCTCAGCACAGAGGGTCTTTCAAAAAATACTTGGACTTCAGTTCAATTCAACAAAGAATCAAATGCCTCTTCCATGTGCAACATAGTGTTAAGCACCCAGAAGAGGAGAGGCATGAGTACAGTTCAGAGGAGTCTCAAAAAGTTCCCAGTCTCCACTCTGTTGAGTGCCAGGTGGGACTAGGAATGAGCTATGCAAGCATCAGATATCGAGATCCCCGTGTACAAAAAGAGAAAGAGAGATACAAATATAAACTCAGAAAAGTTAAGTAAAAACTACGTGCTTTATTATATAAATTAATAATATCATTTATAATTCATGCTTATTAAAAAATCTAGAGGCAATAATGACCCTTATAAGCAGATAATGCTTTCTGAATAATATTTATCACTAAAATGAATTAGGATTTCTTGGACAAATGGTCAATTTCAGGTTTAAGGCAGAGTATGGACGAGAGTCTGAGACATCTATTATGCCAGAAGGCAAAGAAGCTACGGGAGGTAGTGTCAAACACAGGACTAACTTGAAGAAACTGCTGCTAGCCATTGAACACCAAAAATATTATTAATGCATAGTTTGCAACATATCATATATGTAAAATCCCTGAGTTCTTATTATTCCAAAACGATAATGCCTCACATAATGGTAATGACAATGGCCAGGGTACTGATTTATTATTATAAAAAATTGAAAATGAAGGCACTTAACTTGCCTTTCTTATATGCATTGCATTTTAGAGTAGATGAATAGTTGATGGGGAAAAGTTATTTACATAAGAGTTCCAATCAGTAAATGCAGGAAAAACATGGCAAAATAAAAAATCAGAACTTTAGAGTCCTTACTGGCATCATTGATTTGGGCAATGGTAGTCCAAACCCTTAGGTGAGAAGCTGATGGGGAATTTTATAATGGTCACTTACATTATCTAAAGTCACCAGCCAATTTTAACATTACTAGAAGTGGAATAAAAAGGTGTTACTATCACTTGATGTGATGCAATTTGTAAGTTCATAATACCTTCCATGACATATTCGAGCCCCCAAAAAAACTTGTAATCAAATTGAGCCTCCATATACATCTGTTATTTATAGGACATATATACAATATATATTGAACAACACCTCGAGGTTGAAATTAGCTGAGTCCACAGTATAAGAAATTTTACAGAAAAATTACTTTATTTCTTTAATCCATAAATAGCAGAAAAAATAAGTGTGGAGATTTATCAAACAGTAGAAAAAAATCTTTCAGGACATAGCCCAGCAAATGAAATACAGTCTCCTTATTTTGACTCTAATTTGAAAAGGAAAAACAACCATTAGAAGTAACTTTTTAGAGAAAAATTGAATGTAGAATATACGTAGGGTAATTTTGGGATATCATTGTTAATTTTATTAAGTATGATGATGGTATTTCATAACTGTTAGAAATATATACATAAGTATTTGTAGGAGAAATGATACGGTCTGGGATTTATTTTGAAATACCTAACAATTATCTCTTTCTGCCATCTTTCTATGACGCTATAACGTTGAGAGTGAATGCCCTGGCAGCTGTTCTCAAGAGCATTAACACTGCTGAAAGGAGAGGTAAATGCCAGGCTCTCATTAGGCCACACTCCAAAGTCATTGTCCAGTTTCTAACTGTGATGATGAAGCATGCTTATATTGGCAAATATGAAATCACTGATGATCACAGAGCTGGGAAAATTGTTGTGAACCCCATGGACAGGTTAAACAAGTGTAGAGTGATCAGCTCCAGATTTGACTAAGACTCAAAGATCTAGAAAAATGGCAGAACAATCTGCTCCTAACCCACCAGTTTGGTTTCATTGTACTGACAACCTCAACTGGCATCATGGACCATGAAGAAGCAAGATGAAAACACACAGGAGGGCAGATCCTGGGGGTTCCTTTTCTAGGGATGTAATACATAAGTGCAAATAAAACGTCTTAAAAAATACTTAACAATTAAAAAAGGAAAATAGATGAAACCAAGAAGAGGCAAAATGTTGGTAATGATTCAAGCTGGTATTCTGCATATGAAAGTTTACTTTTTTATTCTATACTTTCGTATATGATTGAATGTTTTTGCAATAAAAAGTTAAGTAAGCGTAGATTATGTGGCACCTGAGTAAAGGGATGTATTACATAATATATGCATTGACAGGGCTGCACTATGTCCAAAATGATTCAGAATCATAACAAAGACGCATAATGGAAAAAACACTGAGCTGGAAGCTGGGCACTGGTTCCCATTTATGATCTCCCTCTGAACATCTCTATAACCTTGAGCAAGTCATTTTCTTTCTCTGCATCTTAATATCCTCAGCTGTATAATAAATATTTGACTAAAAATTGACCTCTAGCAATGCTAGCCTCAGAGTGTCCTAAGGTTACACTAGACAATATATGGTGTGGCTCTCAGGGATCAGCCTGCCCTAAATTCAAGTTCTCATGGTGTTCCAGATGCTCCAGATGTTTAGGATAGGAGATCCTTCATGAAAATTCCCCATGCAGTATCCAGCATATTATACATGCTCATTAACAATTCAACACCAGCAAAATATTTTTAAATATGAATTCCAGGAGTAGAAAAGTCCATGGTAACAGGATTTCCCTAATGTTACCCATATAATACCAGAACCAAGAATATAAATTAGATTTCTCAGCTTTTTCTTCCAAATAAACCAGGCTACACTGAAAAAAAAAAAAAAAGGTAGCAAGAAATTTAATTTTTAAACTCAGGCAGAAAGTAGAAAAGGCAATAAAGGGCCTGAATCATAGAGTCCAGAAGATGCTAAAAGACACCGATGACAGGAACCAATGAGCCCAGCCCAAGAAAGCCAGTGAAGAAAAAGAAAAGCAGGCCAGAGGCAGGGCTCAGAGTTGGCATGAACACTCCATGCAAACCCAGGATCTGAGTTCATTCCAATAGTCACTCACTCCTCTGAGCTTTCAGGACTGATGCTCTAACCACTGCTTCCTGCTTGCTCTCCTGCATCAAGCCACATGGAGATACAGGGCAGCCCCAACCTAACAGGCTGATTACAGTCCAACCTACAGGTCTGAGCCTTGGATTTGGCTGATGCCGAAATAGAGGTGTTGTAAGCAGCGAAAGGGCTTTAGTTACTAGTCTGCTATGAACCTCAGTGACCTCAGTAACATTAAATATTTAATGAGCATCAATTATTTATGAGCCTATTCCAAGCATGTGGAACACACCAAAGCATCCTTCCAGTGAACTTGCCATCCAGACGTGCTGATGACTGAATACTTGAGTCTGAACTGGGTTTTAAAGAGAAAACACTAATATAAATAAATAAATAAATAAATAAATAAATAAATAAATAAATAACACAGTACCCTACACACAATAATCAGTTGACCTATAATAAGCAAATAAATAAATGAGTAAATGAAAATAGATTGGAAATCAACATCTTATTTCTATCTTCCCCTATCACAACCTATGGACTGGATGGCAAGGGGCTGGGGCAGGGGAAAGAGATCTCTCACTTTTTTCTCTTGTCTTAGAGTTGAGAATTGGATTATCAGGCTGGAAAAAGAGAAACTGTAGCCCCTTCTTGATAATGGTTCAGTGTTCTTCCACACTGCTTCCCAAATGAGCATGTAGAGAATGACTCACCATGTAGGTCATCTTTCCAATAGTATACTATGAATCGAAGAACAGACTAATAAGAAATAAATTTGTTTTACTATAAGTCTTAGTTAAGAGATAGAAATAGATGTTTTTATTTCCTAATACAGATTATAGATAAAAATAGCCACAAAACAGTTTAGGCAAAATACAATTAAGGAAAAGATTTAAGGAAGGTCCTTAGTTTTATGACAAAGAACAATCCATCTGTCTACTTATTAATGGTAAGAGCCAAAAATGCTTTCCATCCTTTATTAATAACAATGGTATCAATTTCCATGTCCCAGTTATTCTGACCTCATTAAAACCCAAATGACTTCGGAGAAAGTCTTCTGGAGACTTGCTTTCCCAATCAGGGATCAAAACCAATGATACCATATGAGGCCTTAATTCTCTAAATTGCCACAACTCCCAGGAATTAACATGGTTATTTTTCTTTTTCTTCTTTCCCTCTGTTTTTGGATGGCAGGAAGGCCTATGTGGCAGGGCTAGAAACACTAAGATGTTTCCACACTGAAGAAGTCACCGAGGAAAGGCAGGAAGAAAAATGCCAAGTACTGCCTGTGTTCATCTCTCCACTCTTTACAGAAGGTAGTAAGGAATAACCCACCAGAGAAACCTCAAGAGTGGAAGTCAAGGGGTAATAATGGAAAGTGAAAAAATAAAAACAAGGAAACAAAGTTCAGAACCTGTCGATGGATGGGTGCCTCTGCTATGATAAAGAAAGAGTCAATAAGACATTACTTGCACACCGAGCCAAGTCAACCCTGGCTAGTGGGATGGGCAGCTATCAGGAGATCAGTCTCTGAAAGGTGATGGTAGATGTGAGATGCAGACAGGAAAACATGAAGAGGGGAACATGCAGGGGAGGAAGATGAGCAAAGAAACAGGATAAAAGCCATGAGTGGGAAAGTTACTAACAGTGAGGTACTTATGAGCAAAAAGGATACACTAAAAGAGAGTGAGGAAAATTAAGAAATCTGTGAAAGTTTGCTTAAAGCTGCCATCCATAAGCAAAACAGGCCATTACATTAGGCTTGCCATACAATTACTATACAGCTGCCAGAAGTCCCACTGTTTTCTCAAAATTGCAATACATTTTCTTTAATTTCCGTGCAAAAGTTCATTCGATCCACTAATTAAGTCTACCTGCAAGCACACCGGAAAAACACAGTAGCAGCATTTTGCTTGGTTTTCCTACATCTGACAGGTGGCTTCTCCCTGCATCTCTGAACATTGGTGATACCAACTTCCCAGAAAGCCAAATGTAGCAGACAATCCAAACAGCGGGCTGTTTTTCCTTGGTGTCAGTTCAGCTTCCTACAAACAAAATTAAGGCAGCATCTGGTTAGCAATTGAAAACACGTATCAAAGGGAGGAAGCCTAACTCAAAACAGATTTTTCTAACCATCCTCAATATACGTGTGTAGAAAGAATGTATCTTTTAGTCCTCTGACTGCAAATGTCAGTGATTATAAACATGTGTATCACAGCTTGCCAGCAATTTGTTCTTGCCCTTGAATGACGAGACCCATACAGAATCCAGGGCAGAATGTGGAACTCCCTTTGGCTTCAGCATGAAATACAGATATATAAATGGTGGTAACAGGAATGGACATGAAAATCCTCAGAATAACCCCTTATATAGCCAAGCACGTTGGTCTCTACTAAATGCCTATCGTCTTCTACCAAGACTAAGACGGCTTAAAGAATGCAAACAGAACTAAGTTTATTTGAGAGAAAAATTAATTCCCAAGGACTGGTAAAAGGGAAATCATTTTTGGAAGAGGAGCTCAGAGGGAGGGAGGTCTGGGAAGCTGGAACATTCTGATACATCCTGGCCCTTCTTCCCTTTTTCAGCAACCTGCATGTGTCTCACATTTTATTTCCCAAACAAGTGCTAGATTTTACCCCAGAAGGGAAAGAATTTATAAATGTACATTCTAAAGTCCTTTGTAAAGAAAAAATCTACTTTAGCATGCCTTAGAGTGTGTAAGACAAAATGAAAATGTTGTGGTTAGAGATGTTTCTGAATTAATATCAACAAATAGAATGATTGCCTGTTGGTTTCTGTTTCACCAAACAAAATATAGCTGCCAATTAAACCATCTGTAAGAGTACTCCTTATGGACTTACTCAAGAGAACCACTGAGTTATTTTGTTTGCAGAAGTGATTTCCTTGGGTATTGTTCACTTTCTGTGGCTGGAGTGGGAAATAGTTGGTCCCTTTACTGAGCTTTCTATACGTATGCTCTATTGGATGAGGTGCTCTCCCCGGGAGAACATCCAGTCCCAAATTCTTGAGTGTCATCAGGTCTAACTTAGCTCCTGGAGAGCCTTCCTCAACCTCTTATCCCCTGCAGGGCCATCCCCTTTCTCTCTGTGCTTACTCTCCAACATTGTAGCAACCAATTAAATGTTGTCTCAGTTGGTTATAAAATTCTTTGCTTTATAAGTCTGTCTTCTTCAACCAGGTGGCAAGATCCTCATGGATGGAGGCACGTTACACACTTCCCACATGTTACTGCAAAGTATGTTACACACTCTGCATTCCACTAAAATGGAACCAGAGATGCAAGAAGCACTCAAATAAAAATGCTCTGATCTCCATAAATCTCCAAGTGCATAATGGAACAGATATGCAGATTATCATGATATTTTCAAGCTACCTATTTGATGAGGGAAGAAAAAATATGCAACGTAAGGGAAAGGCTGTGCTGGGTTAGTGATTCTGATAACTCAGGGGCATGTTTCCACAAGAAGATAAAGGTAGAGTTAATAAGTAAACTTAAAGGGCATCAACTATTTAACTGGGAAAGAGATCTAAATTGAAGGACAGAGATTTACATGGAGGGGGATGCAAGTGGCTGGAGGGGAATTTTTCAAAGAATTTTTTCGTATTTCATGAAAATTGCAAGTTTCAAATAGGAGGATTCATCTTTCACTCTTCTGGAAAACAATTCAGCATATGATTGAAAACATTGGAGGCCTAACTCTGGGAAACGAACTAGGGGCGGTAGAAGGGGAGAAGGGCGGGGGGTGGGGGTGACTGGGTGACAGGCACTGAGGGAGGCACTTGATGGGATGAGCACTGGGTGTTATTCTGTATGTTGGCAAATTGAACACCAATAAAAAATAAATTTATTATTAAAAAGAAAATTTAAAAAAATAAGAAAACATTGGAGGCAATAGATAAACAAACAAGGAAATCTAGACATCAAACTCTAAGAGTGGTTTTAATTAGAAAACAGAATCTTTAGGGAGAATGAATTTTTAGCAATGTGGCAAACCAACCCTGTTAAAGAGTCCCTGGTTCCTGCTAAAAACACATAAAATACCAGATAAGTATTTAAAGAGTATTTTCAAACATATAATCAATTTTAAAATACAGGAAACTTTCCACTTGTCAGATACTAAGAATGAAATCAAAGTCTAAACACTAAGGGGAACCTGGTGTTTCCAGGGGGCATAGGACTGTTTTTAGACTAGATATGGGAATTTTGACACCCACACAGGAAGAAGTGTTGCCTCAAGTTCATATTAGGTGGAAGGAGAAGCCTCCCATGAGCTCCCTGCATACACAGAAATTTTTATTCATGAGAGATACAAAGAGAGAGAGAAAGAGAGGCAGAGACACAAGCGGAGGGAGAATCAGGCTCCATGCAGGGAGCCCGATGTGGGACTCGATCCTGGGTCTCCAGGATCACGCCCTGGGCTGAAGGTGGCATTAAACCACAGAGCCACCTGGGCTGCCCAACACAGAAATTTTTAAAAATAAGTCAATAAATTAAAATAAACACTGCTCTGGGGCCACTAATACCACCAGGACACATTAGCAAGCTAGCACAAAAATGCTGTGTACTGTCACTTTCCTAGCCTAGAGTACTTCCACAGAATAAACATACATAAACAAATAAGCATCTCTATAAAAAAAATCAACTCGCTATAAAAAGCTACAGACAATATGAAAAAACAGGTTGCAAAAAGGGGTAGGGGACATTTCACGAAACACAAGTTTTTCCCCCAAAGCACTCAAATTCATTGAAAAACCCAAAAGAGATTCCAGAACCATAATGTTTCAAGTGATTAAAGATAAAATTAAATGACCAGAATCCTTAAAAAAGAAAACAAAAAAGCAGAACAGTTGGGAAAAAGAATAGGGAAACCTTAAAAAAATTCTCCAAATGAGAAACAAAGTATAATCTTTAACATAAAAAAAATCCAATGAATGAAATACAGCAGATCATAAACAGCTAAAGAGAGTTGACAATTTGGGAGAGGACTCTGAGGAAAGATCGAACACAAAGAGATAAAATGAAAGAAAATATAAGGAGTGCTTATGAGACTACAGAATATACACATGTGATGTATCTCTAAATATAAAGCAGTAGGTCCAATTGCCAACCTGGACAAAGATTACAAGACTGACTATCCTAAAAACCTGGGAACACAGAAAAAAAATAGTGTATGTGTTGCATTCTTTCTAACCATCAGACACATTGCTTTAAATTTAGAGATATTTTTTAACCTGAAAATGTGTCTGTCTGAAGGTTGAAGAAAAGCATATTGGTCATATATTTTTCCCACCTCCTCAATCATGTATATTTTAATGTAACGAATACTCTGCTTAAAAATGAGTTCAGGCCATGCAAAGGTTTCTTAGGAAACAAAAAGCACAAAAAAAAGAAAAAGAAAAAAAGAAATTAGACTCCATTAAAATCAGAAGTTATGCTCTTCAAAAGATGCTGTAAAGAAAATTAAAAGATCAGTCACAAACTGAGAGAAATATTTTTAAAATACATACTTAGAAAAAGACCTGTGTATAATTTATATAAAGAACTTTTTCAATTCAGTAATAAGAACACAAACAACTCATTTCACTTTTTTAAAAGAGAAATTATGTATTTATTTATCTGAGAGAGAAGGAGAAGGAAGGGACAGAGGGAGAGGGTGGGAGAGACTCTTAAGTAGGCTCCACACTGAGCAAGGAGCCCAATGTGGGGCTAGATCTCACAACCCTGAGATCATGACCTGAGCCAAAACCAAGAGTGGGACACTTAACAAAATAAGGCATCCAGGTGCCCCCTGAACAATTCGTTTTAAAAATGAGTAAAAGATTTAAACAATTTACCAAGGAACTTTTTTTTTTTATTTAGAACTGACAATACAAAGTGCAAGCAAAGGTATAGAGCAACTAAAACCCTCATACATTGCTGGTAGGAAAACAGAATGGTATAACTACTTTGGAAAACAGCCTATTGGTGTCTTATAACATCCATAAGCAATCCATTCCTGAAGGATCATAACATCCCAGCAGCCCTACTCCTAGATTTTTAACCAAGAGCAATAAAAAAAAAAATCTGTGTGTAGATGTCTGCAGCAACTTTATTTCTACTTGTTAAAACCAGAAACAAATGAAATGTCCATCATTGCTAAGTGTATAAATGAATAGATACACTCATACAATGGAATATCCTCAGTAATATAAAAAAATTAATTACAGATATGTGCTACAACATAGATGAATCTCAAAAGCATATGAAAGAAACCAAATACAAAAGGCTACATCCTCTATGATTCAGTTTTATGACATTCTTAAAAAGGTAAAGCTATTGAGACAAAATCACATCAGTGATTTCCAGGGGCCCAGACTCATGGAAAAAGATTAAATACAAAAGGACATGAAAATAATTGGAGTATTAGGAATTTTTTACATCTTCATTGTCATAGCAATTACATAAGTGCAATATTTGTCAAAACTCATCAAATGGAACAAAATAGAGGGTACCCTATATATAAATTATTCTTTAATGAATTTGCTATCTTTTTAAAATTCATGTATACTATGCTTTCTGACTTTGGAAACACTCTGCAGAATTAAAAGTTCCAGCACAAATTAACTAAAGTTGCACAAGTAAAGAACAGAGTGGGTGAGAAGGTATAGTATTCAAAGTATAAAAGATGAGATTTTTACAAAATTAAATCTATTTCTTCAGAGTAAAGAAATATGTTAAGTCTGACTGTATAAATAAAAAAAAAACAGCCACCAAAAAACTATTATAACTAATAAATAATTCAGTACAATTGCAAGACACAAAATCAATATACAAAAATGTTGCATTTCTATATATAATAATGAACTCTCAGAAAGAGAAGTTAAGAAAACATTTACAATTGCATCAAAAAGAATAAAATACCAGGAATAAATTTAAGCAAGGAAGTGAAAGACCTATACACTGAAAACTTTAAGACATTAATGAAAGAAATTGAAGAAGACAAAAGTGAATAGAAAAATATTCCATGCTTATGTGTTGGAAGAATTAATATTGTTAAAATGTTCATATTACTCAAAACAATCTACAGTTTTACTGAAATTCCTGTCAAAATTTTAATATCATTTTTCACAGAAGTAGAATAAACAATCCCCAAATTTGCATGAGACCACCAAAGACCCAATAGCAAGAGCAATCTTGAGAAAGAACAAAGTTAGAGGCATCAAGCTCCCTGACCTCAAACTACACTACAAAAACTACAGTGATCAAAACAGTATGGTATTGTCATTAAAACAAACACACAGATCAATGGAACATGATAGAAAGTCCAGAAATAAAACCATGCATATATATTCAATTAATTCATGGCAAAGGAGCTATGAACCTATAATAGAGAAATGACAGCCTCAGAGAAAAGCCAGTTGAGGAAACTGGACAACCACACTCAAAAGAATGAAACTGGATGACTGTTTCACATCCTACACAAAAATTAACGCAAAATGGATTAAAGGTTTAAATATAAGACCTGAAACCATAAAACTTCTAGAAGAAAACATAGGCGGTAAGCTCCTTTACACAGGTCTTGGTAATGATTTTTTAAATCCTGCAGCAAAAGCAAAAATAAATAAATGGTATTACATCAAACTAAAAAGCTTCTGTTCAGCAAAGGAGACATCAATGAAATTACTATGACAACCTACTGAATGGAAGAAAATATTTGCAAATCATATATCTGATAGAGGTTAATATCCAAAATATATAAAGAAAAAAAACAAAATATATAAATAATTTGTACAACTTAATAGCAAAAGAAAAAAATCTGATTTAAAAATGGCAGAGGATCTGAATAGACATTTCTCCAAAGAAGACATCCAAATGGCCATCAGACACATGAAAAGATATTCAACATCAATTATCACCAGGAATATGCAAGTCAAAACCACAATGAACTATCTCTTCACACCTATTAAAATGGCTGTCATCAAAAAGACAAATAAGTGTTGGTGAGGATATAGAGAAAAGGAACCCTTGTATGCTATTGGTGCAAATATAGACTTGTGCAGACAATGGTGGATAAGAGTATCGAGATTCCTCCAAAAAATTAAAAATAGAACTACCATGTGATCTAGCAATTCTGCTTTTCAGTATTTATCCAAAGACCATAAAAATACTAATTTAAAAAGGTATCTGTACCTTCATGTTCATTGTGGCATTATTTACCACAGTCAGGATATGGAAACAACTTACAGGTTTATCAATACATGAATTTAAAAAATTCATACACACACACACACACACACACAGTGGAACATTACTCAGTCATAAAAAGAATGAAATCTTGCCATTTGAGACAACATAGATGGATTTTAAGGTCCATAAAAATGCTGAGTGAAATAAGTCAAAGAAAGACAAATACTGTATGATCTCACTTACATGTGGAATCTAAAAATGAAAACAAAAACACCACTTTCATAGATAGAGAACAAACTGGTAGTTGCCAGAAGGGGGTGGGCAGGTATAAGGGTGAAATGAGTAAAGAGGGTCAAAAGATGCAAAATTTCAATGATAAAGTACGTAAGTCATAAGGATGCAATGTGCTGCATGGTGCCTACAGTTAATAATGCTCTTGTGTGGGAAAGTTGCTAAGAGAACATATCTTAAAAGTTCTCATCACAAGAAAAAAAAATTTGTGACAATGTAAGGTGACAGATGGTAACCATACTTATTGTGGTGATCATTTCCCAATACATACAAACACTGAATCAGAATGTTGCTGTATACCTGAAACTAATATGTTGATTATATCTCATCTGAAAAAAAATAACTTGTAAAGCCAGCAATAGAATTCAAAACTTCAGGAAGATTAGAATGTGTACAGCAGGCCCAGCATGGCCTGGCAACCCGAAGGACCCTCATCCTTCCTAGGACAGCCACAACTTGGCCTCTACCTGTAGGTCCAAACAAGAATGGGAGCTTGGACAAGAGCTAGATGTGACTTCCAAAATAAGCTGGAAATAGACACTTTTATGTAAGGTTTCCTTTTTCTTAAATACCCCAACTCAAAATTTTAAAACATACCTTAT
Source organism: Canis lupus dingo (assembly GCF_003254725.2). Classification (NCBI taxonomy): domain Eukaryota; kingdom Metazoa; phylum Chordata; class Mammalia; order Carnivora; family Canidae; genus Canis; species Canis lupus. The sequence goes on along the minus strand of NC_064271.1, from coordinate 7,959,604 downwards.
CAGCCAAACAAAACGTCTCTGAGCCAATTTCCAACTGCTGGCCACTATTTTGTAACATCTGCTATAAAGAACTGTATCTGAGGGCTCCTCCTAGCCAGCTTTTACAGCCCCCAAATTCCAAGAAAGAAAAGAAGTTGCGTTCAAAGCTGCTTCTAATACTTGAGATATCTGAAATTAAATGTTCACTGCTATTTTAATGAAGAGCAGAAGTCGTAGAACTGATCAATATGTGCCTCTGAAGATTATAGCAAATAAAATTGGCCACCTGGATCCCCAATAAGACCATGATTGGCAGGATCTATTTGCAGGTGATATGGTTTGAAGCAGGGGGGAGCATGAGGCCACATCCAGGGATCCCAATGCACTCCACACCAAGACACTTCTCCTTCCTCCCCCTGGTCTCTCTGCCTTGTCCTCCCTATAGTCACGTTGCTCTCAGCTCTTCCCCATCTTCTTCTAGTAAGTGACCCGTAATTAGAACAGAAAAACAACAGGTGCAGGGGGTACTGAGAAAGCCATGGGAGCTTCGGTGGCTCCAGGCATCAATTCTGCTTATTAATAAAAATTTATTTACTCTTAACTATGTGTCCAGCCCTGTTATAAGCATTTTCCATTTGAATCTTTACAACAATCCTATGAAGTACTACAATTATGACCCTTTGCTGATGAAGCTGGGAGAGGTTATGAATTCCGTCAAGGCCTCTAGAAGCAAAGCCAGGATGAAAATCCAATCCAGATGATCCCAACACAAAGCCCCAGAGCTCTGCTCTTAACCACCCCTACTCCTACCTCCTGGTCATGATTTCACCAAGTTTTTTTTTATTATTATTATTTGCCCACTACAGAATACCATTCAGTTTCCCCACCCCCAGAGTGAATGTGAAATAAGACCATGTACCTGTGGGACATATATTAACATTTTAAAGGGAGCTTTGAAATCTACTTTCTCCTCATTATAGTAAAAAGAGTTTGTTCTTCGTCATGATAAAAATGAACAGGTTCTGTGAAGGCCACAAAGATGAGCTCATCTCCCTGATTTGCACTTTTTTTAAGGATTTCAAGAGACTTGGAAAAAGACCATTATTCTCCAACATACTACTGTTTTATGATGAGTGGTGTTTTCCCTGTATTTTATGAAAAAGCAAAATGCACGTGTGTGTGTGTGTGTGTGCATACAGGTGTGCTAGGTGTATGTGTGTGTGACAAATGAAGTATGTGTGTGGTGAGTATGTATATGTGTGTGATATGTGTGTGTGACTTTTTGATGTGTGTGAATATAGTGCATGTATATGTATATATATATATGGGGGATATGTGTATATGTTCATATGTATGTGTGGTTGTGTGGTATGTGTGTGTATACACATGTATGGGATGTGTATTTGGTGTGTGTGAGTATGGGGGATGTATGTGTGACTTTCAAGGTGCCATTCAGGGCAATCGATGTAGCCACATGCTGTAAGGTCCAGAGGTTAAACCATTAGCCCAGGCCACATCCATTTGAGTGTTTTTTCCTGTAGATAGCATTTCTCTTAAGTATGATCAGATGGTCTGACTGCAGGGGACCTTGCTATTGTGTATACTCCTGGACGTCTGTCTCTACAGATCACCAGCATCACACTGTCTGGGTGTAGGTCTAGGAATTTGCATATTTGTTTAATAGATGCCCTCATCAAGGTGAATACACTCCTATTCAAAGCCATTGCTACCAGCTATGGTTAGACATATGCATATCCAGCTCAGGCTGTATGTATCCATATAATCATGATACAAGGGGAAGATAATTTGGGTATAGACAAATTTTCTCTTACTTTTCTTGTACTAACTAAATAAGTGGAAGAAAAAGAATCTTACCCTGTACTCCCAGGACACACCCACGTACATACACATACATATGCACAGAGGTAAAGCACTTTTATGTTCTCAGTTTCTAAATTTGTTTTCATTTTGACAAGTACGTGAAACCTTTCATGAGAGAAGCTTTGATTCTTTTGTCAAGGTTTATAATCACACAGCATCACTATATATGTGAGGTTTTTCTGCCTACAAGTCAAAGAAATGGTGTCTGTCTTTTAAAATATTTGAAACAGTTAATATATTTGAGGTCTCTTTGCTTGACTGGTAGGCCATCGTGGATCTGGGATTCCACAAGTTATTATCACTGATGTTGCAAATGAAGATTTTCCGAATGTGGGAAACTCAAGATTGAGAAGTAATTTACTTTCATTGGATACAACTACACCTCTAATTCTTCAATTCCTTTCACCTCTAGGATTTCTTGGCAACCCTGGGATTCTATTACCCTGTAGTTGCTGTAATGGTCTTGAGCTATAACAGCTCCTACTCCCTACATCTGTGTGCAGTGCTGTAGATTTAGAATCACTCTTTTTTAGGCTTCTCTCCTGAGATAACACAAGTAAAAAGTGATTTGACACTTATCTTGTTAAGATGAACAATAGATAATTCGGATGCCAATCAAGTGAAGAAATGTCCACATATTTCAAATCAGTCAAGTAATTGTCAAATCACTTCACTCTGCTTTTCAGATATATCTCAAGCTATGAGAATTCCCAGAGTTTTAAATTCTGAGTGTTTTTAATGGTCTTTTGAAAACTAAACCAAAATGAACTTGAAAGTGATATCTTCATTCAAAAAACTTTTATTGGGTGTCTGTTACATACAAGTATATGTGCCTACATAAGGAGAATAAAAAGATTATGGAAAGTCATCTACAGGCTAAGAGAGGAGAAGTGTACTATCAATTATAAACTAACATAGAATAGCGTTAATACCTATACAAGTTTATCCCTCTTTTAAAAACAAAATAGAACTAGTAACAAACAACTGGGAAATAAGCTTTAAATAATATGATTTGAAAGCAATCAAAATGTGTGAAATGCTTAGGAGTAAATTTCACAAAATGTATGCAACACCTACACACTTAAGACTATAAAACACTGCTGACAAAAATTAAAGAAGACCTGAATAAATGGGAAGATGTACCACATACATGGATTGGAAGACACAGATGTTAAGATGCCAATTGTCCCATAACTGATCTAAGAATTAATTAAGCCCAAACAAAATCCCAGCAGGCTTTTCTGTAGAAACTAATGAACTGATTCTAAAGTTCATATGGAAGTGTAAAAACCCCATAATGGCTAAAACAATTACAAAAAAGAAGACCAAAGTTGGAGGGTTTACAGTTTGATTTCAAGACTTACTATAAAGCTATGGTAATCAAGACAGTGTGAAATGTTAGCATATACACAGACATGTTGATCGGCAAAACAAAGAATCAAATAGAGAGTTTGAAATAGATCCACACCCATAGAGTCAAGTGATTTTTTTGACCAAGCTTCCAAGTTAATCCAATGGGAAAAGTGTAGTCTTTTCAATAAATAGTGTTGAAACACTGGATATTCATTTTGGGAAAAAATTAACTTTGACTCTTATCACAGACACAAATATTAACTTGGTATATATCAAAGACTCAAATATAACAACTAAAACTATTAAACTTCTAGAAGAAAAGAAGAGAGTGTCTTTACAACCAGGGGCAGTAGGCAAAGATTTCTTAGATAAGACACAAATCTTTGGCTCTTCAAAGGACATAGTTAAGAAAATATTAAGACAAGCCTGACACTGGAAGAAAATATTCACTATTAACAGAATGTATTTATGACAAAGGATTTAGAAACAGATCATACAAAATGCTCTGACAACTCAATCATAAAAAATAAATATGAGCAAAGTATTCAAATTGACATCACACAAAAAAATATGAATGACCAAAAAGCATGAAAAGAAGCTCAACATCATTAAGTCAACAGGGAAGTATAAATTAAATTAGAAAATGCCACTGCACAGCCTTAGAATGGCTAAATTTAAATTTTAAAAAGAATGATTTCCAGATGTCTGTCATTCCCTGAGATTGAATACAGGAGCAAGGGCAGATTTGAAGAAGAAATGACTAAAGTAGTTAAACACAGACTAAGTTTGAGGTGCCTGGAACACATACAAATTGAGATATGCTCAAGCAGACAGAGGAGGAACCTGAACTAAAGATAAAAATTTAGGAATATATATGAATAAAGGTAAAGTCCTAAAGTGGATAGTTTTTCCCAAGCAGAATGTGTAACTTGAGATGAGATGAGGCACAAGACAAAACCATAGGGAATATCATCATTTAAGGGACAGATGGAGAAAGAAAAGCCCAGAAAACAGTTAGAAGGAAAAATGGAAAGGTTAGAAAAAAAATTTCAGGGACAATTCCTAGAAAGAGGGCACAGTCAACAGTGTCCAATACTGTGGATATGACAAATAATATAAGGATTGAAAACAGTTTCTTGGCTTTTCATCTAAGAGGCTATTGTTGAGTTTAACAAGTATGATTTCCCTACAATGATAAGAACAAAATCAAAATGGCAGTGGAATAAGAATTCATAGGAAGATGAAAATGGTCATTCTAGACCATTCTTGTTAAACCATTCTTCAACAATCTTAACTGTGAAGATAATATAAAGTTAGGCTAGAAGTCGGGCAGGGAGAATTACTACAGATTTAAGAGAGTGCTCTTTTATTTTTAATTTTTTTCAAAATTTATTTATTTATTTTAGAGAGAGAAAAAGGTGGGAGAGGGGGCCAGAGAGAGGGAGAGGGAGAGAATCTCAAGAAACCTTCCTGATGAGCATGGAGCCCAATGTGGGGCTCAATCTCACAACCTTGAGATCATGACCTAAGGTGAAATCAAGAGTCGGATACTTAACCGAGACACACTGGTGCCCCCAAGAAAGTGTTCTTTTAAACATAAGAGAAAAAACAAGCACATTTTCATGCTTAGGAATGCAATATGAGGACAAAGAAATAGCTGAGAGGCAAAGACTAACAATACTTGTGTCAATGACACAAGCTTCCCTAAGGGCTTAGGAGGATGTCAAGTGCAAAATCAGACTCATTTGATGTGAAAGAAGCAAATCCATTTGGAGGTTTTACAGCAAGGAGCTGAAGAACTTGTCCTAAGTGAGTGTCCATTAATTAATTAATGAGTGTGTGTCATCCTCTAGGGGAGGACAATGGATAGGGCAAATGGTAGTTATGATCCCAACATGTTCTCCTTCTGTCTGATTCCCACATCTTTTCTAGGGGATATGAAGTTAAAAAACAAACACATGGGATCCCTGGGTGGCGCAGCGGTTTGGCGCCTGCCTTTGGCCCAGGGCGCGATCCTGGAGACCCGGGATCGAATCCCACGTCGGGCTCCCTGCATGGAGCCTGCTTCTCCCTCTGCCTATGTCTCTGCCCCTCTCTCTGTGACTATCATAAATAAATAAAAATTAAAAAAAAAAAAACAAACAAACACATTGGGGCACCTGAGTGGCTCAGTGGTTCAGCGTCTGCCTTTAGCTCAGGTCGTGATCCGGCGGTCCTGGGATCAAGTCCCGCATCAGGCTCCCCACAGGGAGTCTGCTTCTCCCTCTGCCTATGTCTCGGTTTCTCATTAATAAATAAATAAAATCTTTTTAAAAAACACACACATTATACATGAAGGACAAAAAAAAATCTCTTCTTACATCACCTCTGCACAAATCTTGAAGACATCTAGCTCCCTGTGAAGTGGACATTGCAGAGCAAAGGGGGGCAGATAGAAGTCAGTGCTCCCTGTGTCACACTACCCTGAGCAACCAGCAGCTTTCCCACCACTCCCACTACCTCACATGGCTTATCAGTCTCCTTCCTTCCTCTTCATTTCCACTTCCCCTGACCCACCCTACCGGAGACTTTCCATATCAGATCAATTTCCCCGTCACACCACATTGCACCCTGACAGCTGTCTTCATTGATGGGCTCTTTCTTGTCTCTCTGCCTTGTCCTAGCTCTCTCTCTCTCCTATCATCTCCACTTGTTCCAACCCTGCTTTCCTTTGAAGCTTTCAAGTGCCCTAGGCTAAGTACCTCTACCACATTTTACCTCTCCTAAATTGCCCTGCTACACACAGAAATGTTGAAGATTAATGTTACACAATATATTCGAAATAAAATAAGATGTTAATATTGTGCTATCCACAAGTCATCTTTTCCATAAGTATTCCAATTTTATGAAGCAGCTTGCTACCTACAGTTAATATAAATTGTTCTATCATTGTAATTTTTAATTTGGAGCACCAGATCCAGGTAGATAAAAAACCTGTTTCCTTTAGCCATTATCAAAATATTCACTTGCTTTTATTATTTGAACACTACACTAAAGTAAACAAATCACAGCTTTGAAAATGAGAAGCCAAGAATACGACAATTCAGGAACTGAGAAAAAATATTTTGCTTCAGAAATTCAATACACAGCACAATAAAAAGGGTGATTAATATAAATGCAATACCTAACACAGGATGTATATTAGTTTTTCACTTAATCCATGCAATAAGTTAGTGAAGTTAGTTTTGTCATCTCTGTTGTACAGATGAGAAAAATGAGGTTTAGAAACTCATTTTCTCAAGTGCATACATTTAGTTGATAACAGAACAGAAATTAAAATGAGCACTTTCTGATCCTAAACTCTTAATAGAAACATAATCATCATTTTTCTTCATAAAATCTGCAATGTGTTAGTTTCTAGGATATCTGTTAAGATATTCACTGGATTTACTTTTCCAGCAAGTGTATTATCAGATAAGAGCTTCAGAGTTGAAAAAAAAAAAGGTGTCTATTTCAACCTTACTATTCTCTTACTACATTTTGCACCACACAAAACCACCTTCTCTAGACTGATTTTCACAAGAATTTTTTTAAAAATATTTTTCTAAGCTCTAGTATCTACACAAAACAAAGTAAATATCAAGAGAATGATGAGTCAGTAATGAATGTCTGCAGGCTTTTATCTTTGTCCTTATATAATTTTATGACAACATTTTAACTTGTTGAGTCCATCCCATTAACATGGGAGCCACTGGAAGATGTAACTACAAGTAGGAACACAGTTCTTAAAAACAACTTTACTGTGTATCCTTCATGTATAAAGAAAAGCTCTGTGTTGTGGATTATATGCAAGGAATTTCCTCAAGAATTCCAGGTAAACTGGAGTCCTTGCATTTATCCTAGGGATTTACTGTAGCTCAAATCTATTTAGAACTTCTCCTCTAGCACTGCTTCAACTGCAGAAATTGGTTGCTTGGTGGATGTTTTCATTCATTCATTCCATTAATATTTTTTGCCTTCTCTGCAGGTCTTGCGGGTAGGATATGCAATTTGGTTTTGGAAACAACCAAAAACAAATCAAAGTCAAGTCATTAAATAAGGTTGAGGTCCAAAGAGCAATACAATTTTCTAACATGACTGGTTTTCCGGTTTTCTTCAAGGCAATTCCTAAAATCTTTTTTTTTTTTTAATTTAAGCTGCTCAACTGATGAATGGATAAGGAAATGTGGTATACATGCACAATAGAATATAACTCACCCATCAAAAAGAATGAAATCTTGTCATTTGCAACAGCGTGGATGGAACTAGGGGTACATTATGCTAAGCGAAACATGTCAGTCAGAGAAACACAAATACCATATGATTTTACTTGTCTGTGGAATTTAGGAAACAAAATAGATTAATATATAGGAGGGGGAAGAAAAAGAAAAAAAGAGAGGGGGAAACAAACGATAAGAGACCCTTAAAGATAGGGAACAAATTGAGGTTGATGGAGAGACGTGGGTGGGGAGATGAGCTAGATGGAGGACAGGTATAAAGAGGGCACTTGTGATGACAAGATGTTGTATGTAAGTGATGAATCACTAAACTCTACTCCTAAAACCAACAATGCACTATATGTTAACTAGAATCTAAATTGAAATTTGAAAAATAAATGAAAAATATAAATCAAATAAAATAGAAGTCAAGCTACTTGGCAACCCTTCAAACATCTAAACTTTTTCAAACTGCAGCCTTTGTACAAACTTAGTTTCCCAAACAGGTTACCACGAATGGCTTGTATGCCAGGAGACACTACTCTCTTCCATCTGTGGGGCAGCAAGGCCAGATATGAGGCCATTACAGTCCTCAAGACGGTCACTTCAGACTGAGCACGGCTTCATCTGCAGCTCTGAGAAGGCCACATGATTTGAGCAGAGTCTGACAGCATGCCCCCCCACCCATGCCTGAATCAGAGGGCCAGATGAGCGACGCCCTGAACTCAGAGCAACGCTCCAACATTACATGGTAGCCAAAACAATGCACCTGGACATAAAATGCAGCCAGTTATACCATGCATGCCTCTTCTGTTGGACAAAGGATCATGGAGTTGCTAGACGGGTGTGTTTACCTGTGCCCAAGGAGCATGGTGTCACAATACAGAGTGATGCCAGTCAGGAGCAAGAAGGAGGTGATAAGCTGAGCAGGGGTCCTATAGGCAAAAGCCAGACTACAGTCCCAAATCTGTACCTTCAAAATATGGGAGGTTTATTCCTACATGGAGGATTTGGTTTAGTACTTACAAACTAGCTGCATGGGATTGGTTGGCAATCTGTGAATTAGAGTTTCACCACCATTTCTTAAAAACATGATATGGGGATCCCTGGGTGGCGCAGCGGTTTGGTGCCTGCCTTTGGCCCAGGGCGCGATCCTGGAGACCCGGGATCGAATCCCACGTCGGGCTCCCGGTGCATGGAGCCTGCTTCTCCCTCTGCCTGTGTCTCTGCCTCTCTCGCTCTCTCTCTCTCTCTCTCTGTGAGACTATCATAAATAAATAAAAAAAAATTTATAAAAACATGATATGAAAAAAATCCAACTTTGAAGTATTTTTGTATTAGCCAAAGAAATGGACTACATTTGTCAGTGAAAACAGGGAAATGTTGTTGGATTCTTTACTTTTGTTATAAATTTTATAATGAGAATAAAAAATGATTTCTTACCAATGAGGACTAATAAGAACCTGAAGATCATTCCAATCGAGTGGTCAATCACTCTAATTCAGTGGTTATTCTCAGCTTCACTCATAGTGGGGATAACCAGATATGTTTACATGATGGTATATAAAGTAGTATAAGTATATAAAGTAGCAATATCACCTATGACATAATCTAGCTAGAAATATTTAATTTTAATCTATCAGGATTTAAGATGCAAATTCCAGTTTCTACAAAATGCAGGCAATAGAGGAACAAGATAAATGACACGACAGGAAATAATTAAATTACGAGTTATGTTTTCCATTTATTAGGTCTAAGTATTTTTCATCAACATCTTTTAATGTTCTCTGTTAAGGCCTTGTACCTCTTTTGTAAGATTTATTCTAAAAACTTTCTATTCTTTATCAATATTATAAAACAAACCTTGTTTAAAATTAAATTTTCTGTTCCTCGTTTGAGTAAGAAATAAAATTAAGATTCAGATTCTTGGAAGAAAAAAAAAAGAATCCATATATTCGTTGGAACCCCAGGTATATCTTCTCCTAATCTAATGAGTCATCATGTAACTTGCTTTATTCATGCTTAATACTCAATTTTATTTTTTCCTGAGAGCTGAAGGCCTACCTTAGGAACTCTATCTCAATTCTGAGTTTACACATATATATACATTATGTTTGATGAGCTGAGTTTAGTTTCCCTTCCCTGCTGTTTTTATTATTGTTCACCTCTCTCCCTCTTCTCTCTGTCTGACCCACTCATCTATTATTTAAACTCATAGGCAACTTTGTATCAGCTCACTTTTTCTTCTAAGGGGTTTATTTCGTTTGCTGCATTTTTGAGAGTGGGAATGTACCAGCACTCATTTTCCCTGAAGCGGGGATTTATCACCCCATAAAAGCATCTCCTTCCAACCAATCCTACTTACCGTCTCTCCGTGACCTGGGTTCTGAGCCAGTCTGAAGAAGAATCCCTTCACAGGGATCCTTTATGGTAACGTGCCTAGCTCACAGAATCCTAGCTTGCAAAGCATGTTACTTTAGATTGTAAGGGAAAACAGGCAAGTTTACCCTGCCTCTGGCATGACTCCAAATATCTGAAATGTTAGAACGTGGTGTTTTTGTTTTTTTTTTGTTTGTTTGTTTGTTTTTTTTGCTGAAACATTATACAATCCCCGGAGTTCGGAGTGCAGAACTGCTGTATTCCTACTACTGATTTGTTAGGGATCGAGGGGCAGGGAGACAGCAAGTTCCATAATAAAGCATCTGTATCTGAGTGGGAGGAAAGGGAAGCAGGGGAGGAACAGGCACCTGAAAGACATCATTCAAATTAGGCATCTGCCATCCTGAAAATGATGAAAGAGGACATTGCAAGGACTTTTAAAATCCCTCCTACAGCTCCCAGAGCACCACTCATCACCAAGGGTTTACCAATCACCCTTTTTTTTTTTTTTTTTTTGTGGTTTCTGTAGTAAATCCCTTTTGTCTAAAGTTTGAGACCTCAGAATTAGAAGAAGGAGTGAACCTGATCCTGACATGGAAATCAGAATTCTCTGGATTAGATACCTTAAGAGAAGATTCTCTTCCCTTTTGTGAGTCTGATTTCTGGAACAGCCTTTTTCCCAGAAGGTAACTGCAACATCTATTAGTTTGAAATAAATATTTACAACACCACGAAAAAATGAATTCCCCGCAAGCCACTGCCACTATTCAAATATAAAGAAATGAATACAGAAATGCATGCCATTTTGCTTCCAGGATAGATGGGGAAGGGGATGAAAGAGATCCTCTTGGGGTGTACAACGGATATCGACCCTCACCCCTTCCAACAGTCAGGCCACACATTTATTCAGCATCCACTACGCCCCAAACACTGGCCAGGTTCTGGGGCACTAAGTATCCTTGCACTATCCTAGGGGCATCCCTCTCTCTCTTTCCCCTTCTCTTTCTCTCTTTCCTGATATTTAAAAAGCTACAGGGAAAGAAGCAGATTCACCAAGAGAAACCAACTCAGCAGACATTCATTATTCCAATCAGAAACAAACCAAACCTGTAGTAGATGCCAGGGAGGAGGCTTCCCCCGAAAGTTCTGGCAGAACCTGGTTTTTGCCACTGTCTGGGCTGGCCACCTGGGTGTCACTTGGACCCTCTAGGGTTCTGAGGATTCTAATTCCAGGATTGTAAGGAGCCTTGCCAGTGTCTAGCAATGCACATTGTCTAGCAAAGCCACGCCTGGCGCGGTCATTCCACGCACACGGATGTCTCGTCCCTGGTTGTGTATTTAAAGTTGTCGGGTGACGCCAGGCACGCCAATGCCCAGGTACAGCGAGATTCCATTCCTTTGGGGTAGGATTTGTTCGTGCACTCCTTATGCCCGGAGTACTGCCCTGAGGCCCGCTGCCTTTACAAAGCCCAGGCCACTGGGGGAAATCTCACTTACTGATGCAAAATCCCCTCTCCGTTGGAGAGAGAGTAAGCAGCTGGAGAGGAGACCAGCAGCCCCCTCGGGGGAAGAGCCTCAAGCGTTCAAGGGGCACGTTATGCTTTTCTGGCAAGACGTCAGCACCGGCTTCCTCGGGCTAGGTCGGGCGTTCCGCCGCCGCACCCCAGCGCTCCGCTTTCCATGTTCCCAGCTGCAGACTCACCCCTGCCCGAAGGCAGGCCTTGCACCCCTGCAGCTCTGCGGTCACTCCGGGTGCGGGTGCGGAGCTGGCCCTGAGACCCCTTCCCCGGGCTCCCAAACCTACGCAGGAGAGCGCTGCCCTCTAGCGACCAAAACGGGCGATGCAGCGCGGCCCGGGCCCGGGGAGCCCCTGCGGCTGCCGGTGCCAGCCAAGGCGGGGGTACGGCCCGTCCTTGTCGAGGGCGCCTGTGGCGGAGAAAGACCCGAGCCCCTCTGTACCGGCTCGGCTGGGACTGTGTGTGGTTTCCCCCTAGGGCCAGGACAGAGAGACGCATGGATGGATAAATAAACAAGATGTGCGACGAACAGGTGGTAGACGAACCGAGAGGTACAGGGACCACGGATGATTAGATCACCCCTTGCCAGGGCTTTGCCTATGTCAGACACAGGCTAGATGCCTTCGTCCGTTATGTCATCTGTGCCTCTCCGGAGTCTTAGGAATGGCGCATTACCCCCTTGTCCCTCTGCCAAATGGGAACACTGAGGCCTTACGCAAGATAAGTAACCAGCCCCCTGGCAACCTTCCGCAGAGCTAGGAAGTGGCAGGGTGGGTCTCGACCCACAGCCCGGACCCCGCCGTTGGCTCTCGGCGCCCAGCCCCGGGCGCCGGTGGACGGAGTCCCCGCACTGCCCCTCGCCATCACCCCCTGTGCCCCGGCACCCCGACAGCGCACCCGCCCCGCACCCCTCCCACTCATCAGACATCCCCAGGACACCCCAGGCAGCGCGCTTCCGGCAGAGTGTCCCCGACCTGGAAGCCTGCCTGGGGAGCTGGGTACGGGCTGGTCCCCGCCCGGGGGACGCTGCCCCATCCACGTTTGTCAAGGGGTCTCACTTAAGTGCAAGGGGAAAGCTCAGCCCCGAGATTGTGGGATCCCCCCTAAGTTTCCATCATTCTTTCCTTTAACCCTTCACAGCGCCTAGGACGCGCGCAGCGCTGTTAGAACCTGCAGCAGGGACGCGGAGCCCCGAGAGGACAGACACAGACGGGGGGACAGACGGCAGCCCCCGCGAGCGCCCCCGCGAGCACCCACTGGCCGGGAGAGGCAGAGGCCGCGCAGGCCCACTAGCTCGCGGACTAGCCAGCGCGCTCCAGCAGTCCGAGTCCGTGCACCTGCGCCTCCCAGCGACCCCCCCCCCCCCCCCCCCCCCCCGGCTCCCGCCCCGGAGTCCGCAACGCCAGGGAGAGCAATTCCGGCGACCTCACTGGGGGCATGTGATGTCATCCCACGGCTCCCGCGCGGCCTCGCTGCCTGGGCGTGTCCCCGCCGCGAGCGGGCCCCGCGCGCCCCCCACCCCGGGCGGTGCGGGCGGCCGGACCCCTCCCGCGCGGGCGGCGGGGCTGGCGTAGGGCCTGCGTCACGGCAGCCGGCCGGCGATTGGGGCGCGCGCGCCTCCGTGGCTTCGGGGCTAATTATAAAGTGGCTGCCGCGGCCGCCAGCCCCGGGACGGCGCGGACCCGCAGACGCCGAGGCCGCGACGGTGAGGCCGGGTCTGCCCGCGCACCTGGCGCGCACCTGGCCGCCTCGGCCCGCGCCCGCGCCCGCCGGCTCACACCTGCCCTCTTCTCTCCCCTGCAGAGCACAGCCCGGGACCCGATGTCTCCGAGCAGCCTGCGCCGCCGCGTCGCCGTCAACGTGAGTGAACTTGTCCGAGCAGCGCCTTGGCTGCCCGCGTGTGGCGCCGTCCGCCTGCTCCGGCTTCGCGTTTTGTGTTTTTGCGGGGTTCCCCCCGGCGTTTCATTCATTGCATGGGGTGTCCCAACTCTCTTCTGGCCCCGGTTTGTGAGTCGGGTGAACCCCGCCCCGGAGGCGCCCGTTCTCTCGCATTTGGTCTTCGCCTTCGGGTTTTGTCCCCAGGTCCTCCCGAGGCGGTGCGAGCCCAGGGAGCGAGCCGAGCGCCTGGGCGTCCCCGGGTTCGGGGCGGGGGGGGGCGGGGAGCGTCAACCTGGGCCCCTGGCAACTCCAGAAGCGGCTCAGGGGGGCGCGGCCCTGCGAGCTTCTGCTCCACAGCCCCCGGGTGGGACCCGCTTTGCTCCCGGAACGCTCGGAGTTCGCGCCCCCTTTTCCCCGCAGCCCATGGCGCGGCTCCTGAGACTCTGCGCTTGGCTCCTGGCGCTCGGCCCCGGGCTCCTGGCGACCGTGAGGGCGGAGTGCGGCCAGGACTGCGCGACCTGCAGCTACCGCCTGGCGCGCCCGAGCGACCTCAACCCCCTGGTGAGTGTGGGCCGGGGCCGGGCCGGGGCTGGGGCTGGGGCCGGGGCTGGGGCTGGGGCCGGGGCTGGGGCCGGGGCTGGGGCCGGACGCCGCCTGGACCCCCGGCGACGCAGGGGCCCCACTGCTGCCGGACGCCGGACGCCGACACAGCCCCGCCCCAGCCCCCAGCCTCAGGACCCCCGACCATCCAGGGACCGGTGAGGGCGGCAGTGTCGCCACCCAGACCAAGTTCGCTTTAACCCCGGGGGTGCAGGAGCCCCGAGATGTCCCCGAGAGCAGCTCGTCGCCCCACCTGTCCCAAGGCAGATACCAAGAGCCCCTTCCAGACAATCCATCCTCCCATCCTTCCTGCAACTAGTGTCATAGTATATCAGTGACATTTCGTTATCTTTCTTTGGATTTCATTTCCCCAGTCCTTCCACCCTCAGATCACGCAAGCCCTTACCCTCACCTGTGGGTAGAGGGAGCCTGGAGCAAAGGGTCCGGATCCCGAGGAAGGGAGAGGAGCGGGGTGCGCAGTAGACGGGAAAGAAAGAGATCAGCACGTCCTACCTACCAGCAAGTGACGCTGAAATTCAACTTCTGTCTTATCCTGGATGCACTTTTGTAATAGCCACTAAGACAGCAGTTGAATTTGGCTATGAAAAAGGCACAGGAGAGGTGGCCAGTGTCCAAGGAGGTGACAACAATGCAAAGATAAACTACCTGTCAGGGGCTGTGGGGAGGGCGGGGAGAGAAGCTGAGAACAAGAGAACACTCATATTCTGATCAGAGTCCCTGTGCTCTTAAATTGCCCCAGGTGCTCTACTGAATCAGAATCTCTGAATTTGGGACTCCAGGAAGCTTCATTTTAACTTACCCCTCCAATGACTCCTTTGCACTGTCTTGTCAATTTGTTGAAATTCTATGATAACTTAAAAGGCTAGGTAGAGAATAATGTATTAACCCAAGGAGTTAAGTCCCTCATTTGAGCCTTTGAAGAAATTTTGTGAAGTAGATGCGTAAAATAGGGATGAAAATTAAGGAAAGAATTCCACAAAACCCAAGGCGTACATTTCAGGTTCAACGTTTCCTTGTTTCATTTGAGTTACCTGATCCATTTCATTCCATCTGTGCAGGTACTAACATGGCACTAAAGAGAGGACACATAGTAGGGCTTTATATTTAAACTGTGATGAAATGCTGCATCGTAAGTTTTATTATGGATAATAATTCCCTTCATCTATCTTTTGTCTTTCTGATTTAACTGGTTGGTTTTTCTGGGGCTTACGTGTAGGGTTGTTATTTTCTCTGTGACAAAAGGCTTTGTTAATGACTATGTTGTTGGTATTATAGCAGTTCTGGAACTTCAGCTCAGATGCAGAAGACATGAGAAATGAGATTGCCTGACTAAAACCATGTAGAAGCAACATAACAAATATTGGGCCTCTACCGTCTGAAAGACACTTGTACTTGGTTCTGTGGTGGATGCAAAGCTAAGCAAGCATGCCGTGATTGATGTCCATATTGAATTCACTGTGTAATACGATCTTGACCATAGAACACAGAGTGTGATAAATATTACCGAAAAATGCATAGGAGCTTATTTTTTATTTTTACTTTTTTATTTTTTATTTATCCGTGAGAGACAGTCAGAGAGAGCAGAGATATAGGCAGAAGGAGAAGCAAGCTCCTCGCAGGGAGCCCGATGTGGGACTCAATCCCAGGACCCGGGGATCACGACCTGAGCCAAAGGCAGATGCTCAACCTCTGAGCTACCCAGGGGCCTCTGCATAGGAGCTTATAAATTAACAGAAGTTCTTTAGGGTGAATGTTTTATTCTAATTATTTGTCATTATTTCTTTTTGAAGGAATCCCAACATTAAGAAGCCTTTTGGTAGTACTGTACAAAATATTGAGTGGTAATTTTTGACAGAGATCATTTACATTTCATTTTAGAATGGAAATGTTATTGACATCTGAACATCTTGCATTTTTAACGATATTTTTATTTCCTAGATATCAAGAATAACATGGGATCATTTTAACAGCATCATCTGTAGATTTTTATATATGCATCTATTTAATTTTCTTAAATAATTTTTAAGAGCTGGTTAAAGATCCCTAAGGAATTTCGTTGCACTAATAGAGTGCTTTTTTGCATTGTGAAAATAATATGTGTGTATTTTATATAAATTAATATATCAATATATTTTAAATACCAAGAAAGGACCTGGTTTTTCTAAATCAAGGGTCTGTAACCTGAATTCTATAAGTATAGTTCAAGCAACTATCGAAAGCCCTGAAATACCCAGAAATATTATATAGATTTTATAAATTATCATGTAATATTAGTTCTCTTTTTATCATACCCAAATAATCTGTCGGTAGAAGAGAACCTAACAAGGTTATTAGAACATATAGTCTAAATCTTACAATGATTAGAATTTAATTATTTTATAATAAAAAGAAGGAATTATATATTTTATCAAATAATATGATTTCTATTGGGGGAAAAATTTTTTGTATACCTGTAACTAAATGCTAACAAACATGAATAATGTGTGAACATTTGCATATGATAATTTCATATCAGACTTTATCATTACAAACATTTGGTTCAAGGTGATTAAATCAGTTTTACTCTTTTTAAATCTGTTTTCAATCAAGAGAGAGGGAAAGCAAATCAATATGTTATAATCCAAATAATTCATAGGACTTAAAATGAGTTTTAGAATGTCTTTCTTTTCTGATTTACTTTGAAACTGTTGTTTTCCTTCAAAGAATGAAAATGTTTGAGGGCACCTGGGTGATTCAGTGGTTGAGCATCTGCCTTCGGCTCAGGTCGTGATCCCAGGATCCTGGGATCAAGTCCCACATCAGGCTTGAGCCTGCTTCTTCCTCTGCCTATGTCTCCAACTCTCTCTGTGTCTTTCATGAATAAATAAATAAAGTCTTAAAAAAAAAAAAAGAATGAAAATGTTTGCAGGAATACTAGATGCCATTCCAGGTAGAATAGTAACTCAGGAGAGTAAACAAAACTTATTAGTATTGATTTTATGTATGAGACAAGAAGATGGAAGGAATCTGGGGCTGATGTTCCTAATTAGGTAAAGAGAAATTTCTCCCTCTTGGTTAGAAAAAAGCTCAAACAAAATGCAATCAACAATGGAAAATTATCCAGTGAAATTAGATTGTGCAGGCAGCCAATCTAAGTTAAAATTGGGTGGGAAAAGTCTTTGACAATATTGAAATGGCATGGCAGAGATACAATCTGTTAAAATTCAAAGAAAAATTCTAATTCAATTCAGTTAATTACCTACAGTGATTCCACTTTCCATTGACTTGCCTGTTCGGTATACTGAAAAGTTGTGATAAGAAAATGGCAATTACTTTTTTATATGAGAGTTTCCATATCAAAGCACACACTCAATGGTTCACGAAAATGCCTTTACCTAATGAAATCTGAAAAGCCTCTTGGTATCACTAACTAGAATTCTTTTCCCAGGCTTGCACCCTGGAATGCGAAGGGAAACTACCCTCTCTCAAAACCTGGGAAGCCTGCAAGGAGCTCCTGCAGCTGTCCAAACTGGAGCTTCCTCAAGATGGTGCCACCGCCCTCAGGGAGACCAGCAAGCCGGAGGAGAGCCACGCACTGGCCAAAAAGTATGGGGGCTTCATGAAAAGATATGGAGGCTTCATGAAGAAAATGGATGAGCTTTATCCTCAGGAGGCAGACGAAGAGGCCAATGGAGGGGAAGTCCTGGCCAAGAGATATGGGGGCTTCATGAAGAAGAACGGAGAGGAGGAGGATGTCCTGGCCAACTCCTCAGACCTGCTCAAAGAGCTGCTGGGAACCGGGGAGAACCGAGAAGGTGGCCCCCACCAAGAGGGCAGTGATGATGAAGATGTGAGTAAGAGATATGGGGGCTTCATGAGAGCCTTAAAGAGAAGCCCCCAACTGGAAGAAGAAGCCAAAGAGCTGCAGAAGCGGTATGGGGGCTTCATGAGAAGAGTCGGTCGCCCCGAGTGGTGGATGGACTACCAGAAAAGGTATGGGGGTTTCCTCAAGCGCTTTGCCGACTCTCTGCCCTCTGACGAAGAAGGCGAAAGCTACTCCAAAGAAGTTCCTGAGATGGAGAAAAGATATGGAGGGTTTATGAGATTTTAACCCCATTGGCCGCCAGTGACCCCAGGCCCCAGCCAGCCTTCCTCTGCCCCCTGGTCAATCGTGTCTTACTATCGCGCACTGCTTGCATTGTAGAGCTGACTGTATTATCTGGATAACTTAACTATACAACCTGAAAGTGCTCACTTCAGGTCCTGTGTTCTCTTGACAGTGTTTATGCTCAGTATTGGTCTATTGCAGCTGTGTCATTTTCATGCTACAATCGCTGTTGTTCCTTGTCCCTTTATTTTTGACAAAGCACCAGTAATTGCTTATTTGTAAATAGATCCAATAAACCCATTACCCCAGCTGCATGACATCTTTGTAAGTTTCTTCTTCTCCCAGGTCCTCACTCGCCTTCTGGTTTCCACCTAAATCCTAAAGTTGAAGACACTGAAGCTTTGGACAGAATCATCATCACTGACTTCCTTCTCTTCCAACAGCCAAGGCTGCAAAACCATTTTTTTTAATTTACTTCCACATATATAGGGACGCCTGGGTGGCTCAGTGGTTGAGCATCTGCCTTTGGCTCAGGGCGTGATCCCGGGGTCCTGGGATCGAGTTCCACATCGGGGTCTCCACAGGGAGCCTGCTTCTCCCTCTGCCTATGTCTCTGCCTCTCTCTCTGTGTCTCTCATGAATAAATAAATAAAATCTTTAAAAAAATAATTCCTCATAGCTTAGGTGAGTGAACACACTGAGCAAAGCACAGCATATTTCCAGTCTCATTTCTGGAAATCACATACAGGAAGAAAAACCAAAGCCTGATAGAGAAACTAGCTGTGCCCTCATAAAGAAGGAGATCTGCACTTATATCCAGAGGTGCATGTCTGTTTTCTTCAGCAAAGCATTTAAGAAGTTAGTAAGAAATACAAAATAATTTAGCTCCATGTCACAAATGCAGATGAAGTCCAGGAAGGTTAAATAGTTGAACCAAGGTTGCCCAGCAGTTTAAGGATAAAAAATAAAATGAAGACCCCAAACTTCTTCTTGCTCCCTAGCAATGTCCTTTACACTCCAGCTCCTGATCTCTCACTCTGGTCACTACCAAGAATTGTAAAAACTTGGGACTGTATCCTCTTCAGTAGTGTATATCCTTATACCACAAGCAATGGTGGGTTCTCCAGTAACTGACAAACGGACATATGTGAATAAAGGAATGAATGAAGGAATTTGGTGACCAGATCACTGGAAAAGGTATTATGGATGCTTTAGAAGGCAAATTACCACACAAGAGGCTTATGGCTACTTCATATTAATTAAACCATTTGGGGAAACATTCAGGAACAAACACCAAAACTGTAACATTCTTCCTTTTTTTCTAATTGAAACTACTTGCTGCTCAACTCCCATCCACCAGGACCCTCACTCATTTTCTCTTTTGTGCTCTTTCTGACAAAATTCAGTGTTTAGCAACTCAGAAAAATAGAGGAAGAGTCTCTGCTCTGCAGCCCACCACCTGTGTGCTCCATTCTGATGAGGCAACTCTGCTGTCTTGGGCAGTCTGTCCCTCTGTGTCCAACCCTGCTAGGGTCCCCAGGACATCCACATGGCCAGGCACTATTAGAAGACTCCTGTCCTTCTGATCACTGCAAGCCACTCAGAGCCACACCACCACCTATCGTCTTGATCCCGGGCACTCTAACTTTTTCTTCCAGGTGAGAGCCCTCTCCTTTTGAACTAGAAATGGAAGTAATGTGTTTGAAGCAGATCAGGAAAAAGGTGATAAACAACAGCTGGCCCTTGGAAACCAGTGTCGTGAGCAACAGGGAGTGGCAAGCCTGTAGCACATTGGAGGTATTAGGTCTCTGTTCATCCTTAGACAATTGTTTCCCTGGGAAATGCCAGCATCATATTGCCAGACTTTTCCAAAGAAACCTGAAACCCAGACTTTTGTGGTAATAGCCCAAGTTTTTAACTGGGGCCATTGATTCCATTTAAAACGACATAGACCAAACAAAACCCATCTGCAGATCAGATTTGAGAGACATGGGGCTAGTCTTTTGAGGGAAAAAAAAAAAGTCATTTAATTCTCTCCCCTAGAGCAAAGGACCCAAACCTTGGAAACAGGAATCCAGCCTATTTCCTAGAGATGGTGAGAGTAAAATGCCCTTGTCCCTCCATGATAAGATAGTAACATCATTATTATAATAATACAACATGTATTATTATATATTTGCACATATATATACATACCTCATACAATAGGGTCTGAGAAAAATCACAATTTTTACAATCAAATGAACACAATATTTTCCAAATCAAGCACAGTTCTTTATGTAGGAGCCCCTTCTTTACTATTTTGTGGTAGCTGTGTAGACCGAACTGAAACTCTAACAGACCTCTCACCTCTTTCACCACCTGGCACCTCTGCTACGTGTCCAGCAGTGCCTGGGGTCAGACAGTACCATTCACTCTTGCATTTCCTCCCCTCTCCTTCATCTAGAAGGTGAAGAACCACAAAGGTTTAGGGAGGGAGAGAGCCGAGAAGGAGGACAGGGAAACAAGAAAAGAAGAAAGAGGAAAAGATGGCCAGGGCGGGGGCTCCTTCTCTCTGGCTGCCTATGAGGCCGCCTGCTCCTGCTGGAAGGTGAAAGTAGTCCTTAGCTTCACAGTACGGGTCGCCGCTGTCCAGGAGATGTGACTTGAGGGGTGCTCTGCGGTCTTCCTGGGCCCCCAGATAACTCTCACGTTGTCTGGCCTGCAGTCTGAAATCCATCATTGGGGTTTGGGGCCTTTCACTCTTAAAGTCATTGATTTTCAAGAATGTCCTAATCAGGTTCCCAGGAGCCTTTGCCCAAGTCTCCGGGGATGCTGTTTGCAACGCAGAGAACTGTGGACAGTTAGCTGCTGACTCAGATAGCTCTGATTGTGCTTCGGTGTGTGCTCAGCACAGGTGTTCGGGGGTCCAGAAACACGAGAGGGACTGGGGTTAGAACGAGCCTAGGAGGAAGACTTAGGGTTCCCTGGGCTGCTTGTGCCAGGAGCTCCCAACCTCTGCTGAGCGGAGAGCCTGGAGAACGCTGCGCGCCCTCGGCGAGGAGGCGCACACTCCCTGCAGGGGGCGCTGCTGCTCCATCCGTATCTTTCCAGCACTGCTTCACCCATCACCTCCATCCAGGCACTCAGGCCGCCCCAGTTCCACCTTAACCCTAGTCTTGGTCTGGGTTCCTTTTGAGAGTGGATAGCTGTGTACTCTGTGTGTAAACTCCGGCCCGGCTGCCTGGGTTGAAATCCCAACTAGTTTTGTGATCTGAAGTTCTTGTCCCCACTCTTTCCTCATTAGGTGGCTGTGATAACTCCCAGTTCTTAAAGGAGACATTGGGCTTTTCCCTACCTGGCCCTGCCTCATTCTGGGCCTCTCAGGACCAGGTGCTCTGTCACCCTGACGCTTATGGGGACCAGGTTCTCTCTCACTTGGGCTTCTCCAGCACCAGGTGCTGCTCTCTTACCCGGGGCCACTCAGGGATCAGGAGCTTTGTCACCCAGGCCTCTCAAGGATGAGCTCTGGTCTGGTGAAAGCCTGAGAAAACCCAACAAGAGCGTTTTCTCTTCTGAGGTCTGTGTCTCACGAGGCAGAAAGGATTGCAGCGCCACTTATACTCCTCTTCAGTTTCTCGTCCTTCTACTGCAAAGTGGAAACCCTGTGTAACGAGAAAGTTATCCAAAAATCAAAGGCCTGAAGAATCTGAGCCTTGAGCTACAGAGGTTTCTTCTTAGGAGAAAATGGAAGAGTGTACAGCTTTGAATGCTTTGAAACTATGACCAGCTTTTTTCTGGAAGCCTACTTAATTAAGCACCCCCACGTGAATCATTTGATTAAATCAACAAATTATAAAGACAGCTATATGAATATGTGGTGGAAAAGCATTCCAGACTGAGCCAACAGTGAATACAATGCCCCAGATGGGAACACATGAGTCTCTGGAGGAATGAGACTTACGAGGCCTTCAGGCTTTGGGCTGTAGTCCGGATGTGACAGACACCAATTCCAGACTGAGAGCAGGTAAGTGGCGAGATAAGTTGGTGTGTTTCGACTTCCCCCTCTGCCAAATAGAACAAGTTTCCTCACTCCCTGTTGTCCCGAGAGAAGAATGTTTAATGACATCAGTTCTATCTGTCATCATTTTGTACCCTTCAAAGTATCCTGGTTTATTGGGCGGGTGGTGGTGGCGGCGGGGGCAGTATACAAATGTTCATGTTTTATGATAAAAATACAATGAAGAGATTTTCTTCATCACTTTCTATACCAAATGCCCACACCTGCAATGCTCACTCATTGCAATTATGTCATTGACAAAACATACAATTATATTAGTGGCCAGGAATGCCTGTCTTTGCAGAGGAGGGAGTGCACAGCCACATCAGCAGAGGGATCTTGGCGATAACTTGCGCATACCCATCCATGTCACGTGCTTATGCTTTTTCTCTCAGTTTTTTTTTTTAATTAAATATAACATAGCTACAGAGAAGTCCACATATCACACATGCATATCATCTCACTGGTTAAAGAATTGTCTGGTAGGGCAGGAGCTGTAGGTGAATTAGGAATGGGCAGAACTTATACAGAACTTAGACCGTGAGCCAGTTATTCATTGAGTGAATATTTACGGAGCGTGTACCGCAGGCTGCGCACTACTCTAGGTCCAGGGGCTCCAGAAAACAAAAGTCCGGCCCATTCTCTGCTTCCTCACCCTTATGTTCTACTGGACAGAGTGAAACACTAACCAACAAACAAAGAAGGTAATCTCAGATAGTTTTAAGTACTCTACTTGTTCTTCCTAAGAAAATTCAAACAAATGCAGAACTCTACAATGTTACAGTGACCTTCCTCTTTCATCTCCCAAACCTTCCACAGGAGTAAGCACTATTAAATGTTTGGTGCTTATCCTAAGTATATATATATTTTTTTTCACTAATGAATACACACACATGCCTGCATGGACATACACAGTTTTGTTTTTATTGACAACTTGAATAAAATAATTCTGTACATATTATTCTGCCACGGTTTTTTTCTCCTAACATATTTTGGCAATATTTCTACATCAACATGTAAGTCACCCTGATGCTCTTCAACTACTACCTGGTTATTATGTAACATGTGTACTTTAAAAAAAAAAAACAACTCCATTGGCAATTTTTTCAGATTTACCAACAATGCTGCAGTAGATAACCTCACAAATATATATGTACTACATATCCTATCCTATATAAAAAGGTGTGTGTGTGTATGTGTGTGTGTGTGTGTAGCAGTAGCAGTTACAGCCATAGTTTTCAAGCAAAGTACTACATAATCCCAGAGTAAGACTCTAAACCCTTCTTCCCATTGTATATTAATATCAGAGCCACTAAGGAAAACACAATACAGTCAAGCATTGGATGGATAAATGTTTCACTCACATAGAGAAGAGACAGGGCAAGATCAGCTCCAATACTGGGCATTGGTCCCCCAATTACCACCAGGCTTCTACCCACTGCCAACATGGGACAATTCACCTACCTGTGTCCTTCCCTGCAGAGGACAGATATTGCAGTGGGGTTGGCCTGGTGTCATTTCACACACACCACACTTTAAGTAGAGACAAAAGGAGCTCGCTGAGCATGAAACAAGAAGAGATATTCCTACACAATCTGAGAAGCCTCCAAAAGGCTGTGCGGGTTCTTTGTTTCTTGCTAAGGAAGTGCAGGGACAAGGCTCATTCTTATACAGACTGCACATGAGACTGCCTTTCCTACCAGTACTATACATCACAACTATTCCATAGAATGACCTCCTAAAAGTGGAATTGCTGGGTTAAAGAATATGCATATGTAATATTTTATGGTATTGACACATGGTTTCCAAAAATACCATGCCAAATTATATTTCTACTTACAACATGTATGTATCCTTTTATCTGTTTGGTTGTTGGTCTTTGTCTGAATTGATTTATGGGTAATCTTTTGACAGGTTATACTAAATAATCCTTTTTCTGTATATATTGAATTATATAATTAAGAAGTTCAAGCTTTCCATCATGTATACCTTAAGCTGTAATTGTAATGCCTCAAGTTATAAGTCTTTTGGGAAAACTTTGGAATTAAACTTTCTCAGAGCCCTAGAAATCATACAGTTGTGTTCTCCATGGGACCATTACTCCAAGGAGGAACTAAGTCTGTCTCCTGATAATAGCTTTAATGTGAAATCATTTTTTGCAAAACAACACACATACACAAAATGTGGAAGGGTGCCTGGGTGGCTCAGTGGTTGAGCATCTGCCTTTGGCTCAAGTCATGATACCAGGGTCCTGGGGTGGAGGCCCACATGGGGCTCCCTCCAGGGAGTCTGCTTCTCCCTCTGCCTATGTCTCTGCCTCTCTCTGTATCTCTCATAAGTAAATAAACAAAATCTTTTTAAAAAATGTGGAAGCTTTTGGGAGTTGGAATGTGTCTCATGGAAATTCCTTTGTGCACACATAACCTCACAAAACAAGTAGTCATCTACTAATCCACGCAGACAATTATTGACTCAACCAGCTTTCCAAGACTGTAGGATAGCCTAGTAATGGCTGCCATAGCAAACAATATACCTAGAGACTTTGAACAGAGAATATTGAGTCATATAAGAAGACAAGGTAGAAATGGCTTGAGACAATCAAGAGTCTCTAAATTGAAGCCTGACATCCACCTTGAAGCTGCTTAGGAAGATTGGCCTAATTGAGCATCTCCTTTACCTGAAAGACTTCAAATAAAATCAAAACTAAATTTTATATGACCGGATCCTTGCTACATAGGGCCTTAGAAGATATTCTAGGGAAAAAAAGAAATTTATAGAATTTTATCAGAATTTAAAGCCACTAAAACAAAACATTTCACTGAAGATCAAGCAACCATCATAAATCAATTGCACTAAAAAGCCGGTTGCTGATTTATCCTAATACCAGTGACTTCCATGGGCCCACTTCTTCACTCCTCCCTATTTAGTGTCATCAGACTTGTCATGGCCTTTCATTATAATTCTCAAAAAACACTCCTTTTGTTTGATTGTTTGGTTTATTTTTCCCTTCACAGCACGTGTTTCATTTTATAACTATTTGTTAATTGGTGTGATTGATTTCTGTCTCAACAAGTGGTAAAGTAGAAACTGTTTTGTTTTGTTTTGCCATAGGCATTCAATAAAACAGCATTCTGAGTCCATGCTCCCATCTAAATTCATAGTGAAGATATGTGAGTTGTTTTAATTTAAAAGACAACCATGCTCAGAAAAAGATAAATTTATATGTAGCTTAGGCAAAAGAGAAACACACCATGCTAAGCAGGAGCTGAAATTGTGGGTTCCTGGTCTCTGAGCCTAGGGACTGGTGGAAGCAGTCCAATACTTAGCTTTTCATGAGAACTGGGACCAAGGGGCAAAGTAGAAGAACAAGTTCCACTTCCAAGGACCTCAGATGGGGCAGGTCTTGCCCATCTATTGCAAAAGGCTGAAAAAAGTCAAGAATACTGACTAAGACTGGTTTCTTGGGAAGATAGGAGTAAGTAGATACAGTTAAAGAACCAGTACCTGGCAAAGCCGCCTACCAGCTTAGCCACTAGATTTGCAATATGATTATGCAAATCTTCATTATGGAGAAGTATCCCCAAAACTCTAATATAAATTCAATTTTTGAACCAAAGCTCATAAACAAGCAAGGATGGGGAAAGAGGGAGAGAGAGAAATACTCCCATTTTATACAAGTAGCACTAAAAAATTCTAAAATATATAAGGAAATAACCTCAAGAAAAGCAAGCAAATGTAACAGCTTCACTTGTGGTAAAATGCAAATATTAAGACCATCTGAAAAGAAAGTTTAAAACAAGTATTTCAAGATTTACAAAGAAATAAACACAGGAAGGCCCTCTGTAAAAAAAGAGATCAATAACTGTGAAATTAAAATGTGTTAGCAATAAATGAGGTATACAGCTTTTGGAAAAAATTAATTAAGCAGGATAAATTCTAGACTAAACACAGTTCACAACTGCATTAACTCATAGAAAGTTAATAATGAGGAAATCACTGGAACAAAACAAACATTTTTTAATTGAAAAAGTATTTAAGTGACAAGAATAGATTAAATAGCTTCAATAAATATCCTTTCAAAGTTCTAAAAACTTAGACTACCAAAAATGACAGAGAAAAAAATGGCTACTAATGGCCATTATCCATTGTTCTCAAGGATGTGGAAAAGTTGGAATCCTCATACATTGCCGGAAAACAGTTTGGCAATTCCTCAAAAAGTTAAACATATAGTTGCGATATGGCCCAGCATTTCCACTGCTAAGTATATATACAAGAGAACTGAAGAAATATGTATGCACAAAAACGTGTACGCAAATGTTCAGAGCAACACTATTTATAATAGTTAAAAAGTAAAGACAACCCAAATATCTATCAGCAGATGAATGGACAAGTAAAATGTGGTACATCCATACAATGAAATATTATTCAACCATAAAAGGAATGAAATACAGATATGTGTTGCAACATGGATAAAACTTCTAAACATTAGGCAAACTGAAAACGGTAAGACACTGAAGGTAATGTATTATATAATTCCATTTATGTTAAATATATAGAATCTATAGGGGTAGAAAGTAGATTTGTGTTTACCAGGGGATGAGGGAGGGGCTGAATGGGGATTGACTATTCATAATGGTTCTGAGGTTTTCTTTGGGAATAGTAAAAGTGTTCTGGAATCATATTGTGGTGATAGTTACACAATTCGGTGATCTATTAAGCCTCAAAGAGTTAAAAATAGACCTGCCCTACGACCCAGCAATTGCACTGTTGGGGATTTACCCCAAAGATTCAGATGCAATGAAACGCCAAGACACCTGCACCCCGATGTTTCTAGCAGCAATGTCCACAATAGCCAAACTGTGGAAGGAGCCTCGGTGTACATTTAAAGATGAACGGATAAAGAAGATGTGGTTTATGTATACAATGGAATATTACTCAGCCATTAGAAATGACAAATACCCACCTTTTGCTTCAACGTGGATGGAACTGGAGGGTATTATGCTGAGTGAAGTAAGTCAATCGGAGAAGGACAAACATTGTATGTTCTCATTCATTTGGGGAATATAAATAATAGTGAAAGGGAATATAAGGGAAGGGAGAAGAAATGTGTGGGAAATATCAGAAAGGGAGACAGAACATAAAGACTCGTATCTGTTGTTATTCTGTATGTTGGTAAATTGAACA
This sequence comes from Canis lupus dingo, assembly GCF_003254725.2. Classification (NCBI taxonomy): domain Eukaryota; kingdom Metazoa; phylum Chordata; class Mammalia; order Carnivora; family Canidae; genus Canis; species Canis lupus. The sequence goes on along the minus strand of NC_064271.1, from coordinate 7,932,451 downwards.
CCAATAAAAAATAAATTTATTATAAAAAATAAAAATAAATTTGTGTTGGTTTAAAAAAAAAGAAAAACTGAATTGTACACTTTCAAAAAGTGAATTTTATAACATATCAATTATATCTCAATAAGGTTGTTATTCAAAAATACAATGGCTGCAAATTTTTTGAGACTGAGGAAAGGCTTTCATCAAAAGATAAAAAACATGAAGAGGGTGCCAAGCAGATTACATAAAAGCAAATTCATCTTTAGCTACACGACAGTGAAATTTAAAACATCACCAGTGAAGAGAAATTAAAAAAAAAACTACCAGAGATAAAAGACAAATTACTTACAACAGAGTGAAGGTTTTCTATTGACATAATATATGCCAGAATACATTAGAAAATGTCTTTTAAAAACTAAGGACAGTTGGGGGAGAGGTGGAGAGATTCAAGCCAAATTCCTATATTTAATTAAACTAATAGTTCAGGTTGTCACATTGAGACATTTGGAATAGTACAAACATTAGGAGCATTTGTAACTCTTTCTGAAAGATATACTAAAGGATATGTTTCAGCAAGAAGAATAATGAACAGAGAAGGAAAGAGTAAAAGGAAAGAAATAACATTGAGACTCTTAGAATGTTAATATTAATTAGCATTGACTACTTCAAAAAGTACATTTATATTTTTAAAGTGAAATAAAAATTCCAGATAAAAATAACTAAGAAGAAAAGAGGCAGATAATTCACTGAGTAAATAGTGATAGAATCAAAACTGTTTTCAAAAAATAACAAGAGAGGAAAACAAACTAGCTAATTCTTTTTATAGGCCTAGCAAAAAATTATAATAGCTTTATTAGTATATAACTGATATACAGTAAACTGTACATATTTAAAGTGGAAATTCTTCAGAGTTTGAAATATGTATATAAATGTGAAACTATCCTCACAATCAAAATAATAAACTTAATTTTGCTCCTTAAAAGTCTTCCAGTGGCACTTTGCATTTCATCTTTTTTTTTTCCAACTCTAGCTATCTTTATCCACCATCTTTTTCTGGACATTAATTTACATTAGTTTTTAGAATGTTTTCTGGACATTAGTTTACATTAGTTTTTAGAATTTTATGCGTATAGAATAATACAGAATATACTTAATGTACTCTATTTTGTTTAGCTCTTTCCACTCAGAATAATTGTTTTGAGATTCATCCATGATGTTACATGGATCAATAGTTCATTCCTTTTATTTTCCTTTCTATGGATAGACCACAGTTTATGTCTCCATTCACCTATTGATGATTTTTTTTGTTGTTTCCAACTTCTGATTATTGAAAATAAAGCTATCATTGACATTCATGTACAAGTCTTTGTGTGGGCATGTGCTTTCATTCTTCCTAGATAAATATCTAGAAGAAGAATGAGTGGATGGTAAGGAAGACATGTATTTAATGTCTTAGCAAACATAAGTTTTTTTGCAAACTCTTTCCAGAGTGGTTGTATCATTTTACATCTTTCAGTGCTACTAGCTTTTTTTTCAGGTTTCTTTTGATTTTCTACATGAACATTAATGTCATATGCAAATAAAGTTATTCTGGGCTCTTCCTTTCAAATCCATGTGCTTGTTATTTCAATTTTCTTGCTTTATTGCATTGGCCAGAACCTATAAGAAATGGTAATAGTAGACATCCTTACTTTGACTTATATCTTAGATGGGAAAGCATTTAGTCTTTCAGCATTAAGTATGATGTTAACTAGGTTTTTCATAGTTGTATTTTACCCTATCGAGGTTTCCTTGTAGTGCTAATTTGCTGAAAGTTTCTAAGATAAATGGGTATTTTATTTTGTCAAAATCATTTACATTCTCTTCTAAGCACTGTTTTATCTGCATCTCACAAATTTTGATCTCCTATTGTCTTTTTATTCAGTTCAAAGTTCTTTCTACTTTCTTTTTGTTTTTTTTTCATTGACCTACTTTTTTTTAGAGTTGTGTTAGTTTCCCGATACTTGGGGATTTTTTAGATATCATTCTGTTACTAACTGCTAATTTAATTCCATCGTGATCAGAGAACATACTTTATATGATTTGAAACTCTTATGTTACCCCAGACTTAACTAACAGCCAAAAATAAAGTATATCCTTATAAATATTTTGTGCATTCTACTCTCCTTGAGTAAAATGACTCTAAATGTCATGTAGATCAAGTTGATTGATAGTGTTGTCAACTTTATAGCCATATTTTTCTGTTTCCTTTTTCTATCAACCAGAGAATGTGGGGTATTGACTTTTTGACCATAATCGTGGAATGTCTATTTCTTCTTGTTCTATTGAGTTTTATATCATGTATTTTGAAGTTCTGTTATTAGGGATATAAGCATTTAGGGCTGTTATATCCTCTTGATTAATTGATTTCTTTGTCATCAACCTTCTTTATTCCTTGCTCTGACCTCTACTTTGTCTGATTTTTACTATAGAAATTATAGCTTTTTTAAAACTGGAAAAATTGTGTTTCTTTACCCATCCTTTTATTTTTAGCCTATTTGTATCTTCATATTTAAAGTGTTTTTCTTATAGACTGAGCAGATATTTGGATCTTGCTTTTCTTTATTTAATGTTTATAATATTTTTTAATTGGGATGTTGAGGCAATTTCATTTAATGTAATTATTAATATGAAGGAGTTTGTCTTTGCCACATTGCCAGTTGTTAAATAGTTATGTCTTCTTTGTTCTCTTTTCCTCTCTCACTATTTACTTATAGTTTATTTTTAATATCCTATTTTATTCCCTTTGTTACATTATTAGCTAATCTTTGTTTTATTCTTAGTGGTTGTTTTAAGGTCTACCTTTAGGTAATATTATACCATTATACCATTTAATGTATAGAATATATGCCTTACAATAATATACTTTCACTACCTCTCTCCTATGCTCCAATGTTATTGTTATTTTACTTCTAAATGTGATATAAACTCTATTGTATATTGTTACTATTTTTGCTTTAGATTATCAATTACTTCTTAAAGAACATAAGGAAGGAAATATTTTCATTTCCATAGAATTCGTTCCTTTGTGTAGAGTCAGATTGCCATGTGGTATCATTTTCTTCCTGTGTGCAGGACTTCCTCTAATAATTTACATTTTTTCCAGTGCTTGTCTGGTGGCAATGAATTCTTTACCTTTTGTATATCTGAAAAAGTATTTTTGCCTTTGTTTTTGAAAGATATTTTTACTGGGTGTAGAACTCTAGTTTGGGGAAGGGGTTCTTTCTGTGTTTAAAAGATACTACTTCATTGCCTTTATGGGTATGTGCTTCTTGCAGTCAATATGCTGTCATCTCTATTTCTGTTCCTCTGTAAGATGGTATTTTTCCCCCTCTGGATGTTTTTAAGAATTTCTCTCTAAAATTTGTTTTCAATAATTTGATTAGGATGTGCTTTGGTGTATTTTTTTTTCATTTTTCTTGTGATTGGGGTTTGCTGCATTCATTGAATACATGGGTTTATAGTTTTCACAAGATTTGGATGATTTTTGACCAATGCATCATCTTCAAATATTTTATTTTGTTCCTACCCTCTCCTTTGGAGACTCCAAATATACATATATTTTTCTTCTCGAAGCTGTCCCACAGCTCACTGATATTTTGTTCATTTTTTTCAGGACTTTATCTCTGTGCTAAACACTATTAAGCACTTTACCTATATTACCTCATTTTCTCTCACAGAAAACATACAACTTGGGTAATATTATCACCCCATTTAGAACACTAAATGTTAGGTAACTTATTCAAATTACAAAGTTAATCATTGGAATACCAACACTCTAACCTAGGCAGTCCACTTCTGGCTTTGTAATTACCACTGTTCATACCAAAATAACACAAGTAGGCATAGCTGTGGAAGCCAACTACTTCCCTCTCTTCTTTGCCTCAGAGACACATAACTTAACACATCTTAGTAGTAAAATCTTGCCACAATTCATAGCTCATTTTCCAAGGCTCTTCCATACTGGTACTGCTCTTCCCGAAGCATTAAGGGTGTGTAATGTTAGATGGCTTCAACCATGAGCTCCAAGCCTTCCCTAGTCCCCCTTCCCAGATGTTAACCCAGATCCCAGGAAGAGTTGAAAGAACAACTGGAACTTGACTCAGTCCACTAACCAATCCACCAAGTCAACTTTCATCTAGTTCAGTAAAACTAGAAATTCAATACTAAAAGATGTGAGGGTTGGGGAGCCTGAGTAGTTCATTTGATTGAGCAACCAACTCTTGATTTTGTCTCAGGTCATGATCTCAGTCAGGGCTGTCAGATGGAGCCCTGCATTGGGCTCCAGGCACAGCAGGGAGTCTGCTTGAGATTCTCTCCCTCTCCATGTGCTCCTCCCCCTGCTCACATATGCACTCACTCTCTCAAATAAAAAAAATAAGTCTTTAAAAAGAAAAGATATGACCTTTGAACATGACAGTCCTTATCCCATCCTCTCACTTCCTTAAGAATATCTCTTAAAGATATTTTGACATTTGTCCAACTTTAAAAGCTTAGAAAGGAATTCCTGTCCAGGATAAGGAAGTGATAAGCACTAAAATGATCTCAAAATGTATAGGACAGAGTTAAATATAAGGTATGGCATCTTCATATAAAGACTTATTAACATAATAACTTTGCTACACTGAAAATATGCTTCCAAAAGTGAGAATCTAGGATAAGATATAAAAATTCTTAAAGGAATAGGGAAAAGGCAGAAAAGTCAGTGTTGTCTGGACTTTAGACTTCTCAGGTACAGCTTGCCCAGAAGTTATCTCTTTTCAACCAATCAGGATAAGAAATGAATAAAAATAGATAACCCAAGGAAGGCAATTAGGGCCATCAACCAAGGAAAAACCTGGAATATGGGAATCAAGAGAGCTAATCAAACTAGAGTGACAGGTTGAACAGAAGATTTAGTCAAGAGAGGATCAAGGTAAAGCCTATTCATTTCTTTAACAGACTTAGTAGGCATCCTTCTAGATTGTGCCTAACTGAAAGGGTCTTAAAAGTGGTAGTACCAGGTTAGAAAACCAAAATCAATCAGCAGATACAGAAGGAAAGTGTTGGCTAGGGGAGGGCTGGAAGTTGGTAACTGAGGCAAAACGAACTGTACCAAAAATCAGAAATCATTATATTGAAACACTCAAGCTTCACCTGAATTGATGGCCACAACTTGGCTCTCTTAAAGTGGCCAGGTTTTGTTATAGGTTTGTGAGTGACTGTCTGATAAATAGCCTCTATACTGGGTATTTTCCATTCTCCCTCTATCTTCTCCACTTTGATCTGTACTCCCAAGAACCATAGATGACATCAATGGGTTGCATTGCTCTCTGGCTTCCCATTGAGTTTCACTGAGCAGAAGTCCTAGGGGACTAGAAAGTAAGTGTTGGATTATTTATACCTCCAGGTTCCTCTCTGCAGGGTTGCCACAGGCTAACTGGGCCCCCAGATTAAAGGGCTCAGATTTTAAAGGACAGCCATTTCTATGCAGCCTCTCTGGCTTCAATTCTGGTAATGCATTCCTTTGCTTCTTTATACCTAAGGTGGCAAAGTCACATGCTTTTTTCAGCCACTGAAAACTCCCTTGTTATTTTCTCAAGACCTGCCCATACCTCTGTAAATATACTCTTTCTTCAACTCCCCTTGAATTACTCTAATTTGAGTGTTTCTTCCTGAGGCTATAAACATACAGTTGCTGAGACCCAGCACACAACAAGGAGAAAGTAGATATCTCTAATACACAAAAGTAAATTAAATTTTAAAATGAGGTCATATATTGAGAGAAAAAGGGAAGAAAGGAAAGGGGAAAAAAAGAAAAGAAATTCCTGAGATTGGAGGAAAAGAAAAGACAGTAGAGAACCTGTAACCTTGATGGGGCTGGCACCTGCAGCCGGACCAGATTATTCTGTAAGGTTAACTGTTTCCATTGGCACACTGGTAAGGAATCTAGAAATATGTAACTGGTGAGATCACTGTGGGTCACAGGGGATTTGAAATTCCTCAATTGCTCAGAATTGTGACCATTAAAAATACACTGTGATTAGAGTGAACAAGGCCACTCATCGGAAGTCCACTCTGAGTCTTTCCCTCAATTCCTAAAGCAGAGCACATCAAAATATATCATTAAAACATTTGAATCTGCTCACAGAAAAGAACACTCAACTCCAGGAAAGATATTATATTTTCTGAATAAAAACGCACATGCAGTAATTTTAGTGGGTTATTTTATTCAAACATTACTCTCTGGTGCCCCTGAAGCCCTTAGTTTACAAGATCTGCATTGCTATAGAACACCATATCCTGCCGCTTGTTTCTCTTAAATAGATTTTGTTCTATTACAGTTGTTTTGGCCTCTAGGTATTGTTTTTAACTTTATAGATATTTGATTGTGCAAATTTTCCAGGTGCATTGTGGTGGGAAGAGTATCAGGCTATGGGTGAAAGCACTGGGTCCAGCATTGAGTCACCTATGTGACCTATGGTCAATTAAGTAGGGGTGGTAGTAATCAGTCTCATTTTGAGCATTCTTGCAATCAATGTCTTTATTTTAGTTTCACAAACTCTTCATGCTCGACATAAAATAGGACACTGTGTAAATACAAAGGCTAATATTCTGATAAGGGAGAGGCTCCTTTGTAAATGTTATTAAAGCAAGTCACATGTACATTTCTTTTGTCAGCTAAAAATATTTCTTGAAAATCAGTTTTATTTAATTCTCTACTACCACTATTATTTTAGTCTAACTAGCCCCAGGAAAATACATTTGTTGCAATTAACCTTTTACCTATTGAGTTGTAAGAATTTCAAAAATGACTTGTGCAATTACAAAAATTTCACAACAGCCCAAGATGTTAGTTGTCCTTTCAAGTCTTCTATGCCAATGTATTAGCAAATTATTAACAATGTATTAGCTGTTTCTTCCTGTTTGGCTTTATTTGACTATTGAACTTTAATCTGACTTGACAAATTTATGGCAAAAGACTATATAATCTCAAGGATCTAGCACTGTCCTACAATCTCACTTCAGAATCATGGGGCATATTTCAGTAAATTCCAAAAGGTAAAAGGAAACCACATATCTACACACTCTAAATTTTTCTTTAAGTATAAGAAATTCAAAGTGTTTATCTTTAATCTATCATCACCTTTCTTCCATTTGGTAAGAATTATGTTTTAAGTGCTTTATGGATGACATAAATTTTTATTTGCTCATTAATAATTAATAAATAGCTATTGTATACGTATAATGTGAAAAATGCTACAGGGTAACAAAGTACATAAATCTTACTAGATACATTCTATTTTAGATTCCCTGATACACTACATCTTTCTTCTGTCACATATAATGGAAGTTAATAGTTTTGCTCAATTAGTTGTTTTCTATCTGTGTTCCACTAAACTTCTAAGAAAAATAATTTTTGGTGCCTTGTCCTAGCTGTATCCCAGGAGATTAGCATACAGTTCTTAAGAAAACAGGTATCTGAAAAATATTTGTTGAGTAAATGAATGGCATCCAAATTTGTTGGGAGGGAAATGCATATTTTTTATTTGGAGTTAATTATCAATACATGGGAAAAAATTACAGGGTCAGAAAATAATTTGAAGAGGAGTGTTTCTGTATGCTATATAGAGGAGATGGAATCTCAGCTCTGATTGGACAGAGGGCCTGCCCATCCCAGGATATGGTGTGGAAGCAAGATAGGGGAGGGGAGGCTAGGGAGGAAACCTGGTCTGGGCATGACATAACTGTCTCACATACCTAAAGTCATAGAAGTTCCACCCAAAGTTCTGAAAGGTGACCACGCTTGTTACAAAACACATCATGAACAACACCATGAATTAATACTTTTTAGAATAAATCTGGTTATTGTGTCGTTGTCAAAAGTATACTTTGGTTGTCTTCTGGAATATATCATATGACTCATTAAATACAATTTTTAAAGGCATACTTTTGGTTCAGGTATGGATGGCACATAGACTTTACCCCAGGTGTCAATTGAGATTAATATCTAGCTAGAGCTGAAAAGGATCTATGCCATGTCACAGTTTGGTAGATACTGGCTAGCAATGTCCATCATGAGCATGGGATAGAGAATGTCTGCCCATGATCCTTGACTCAGATCAGAGACATGCCTGAACAGGTAAGGATTGTTGATAAGGTGTCCAATCTAAAGGGAAAGCACAGAAGGCAGGAACAATGCAAAAATGTCCACTGTTTACCAGCACTATTCACAGTGTCATGGAGGCATCAGTCAAATACATTTGAAAAGAAAAATTACAAGTTTAAGGATTGAAAAAGAAGAGGTAAAACTATGCTTCTTTACAGATTATATAAATGCAAGAATATCAATTAAAAAGCTATAGTCAGAAAATTACCGATTTTACCATCTAATAAGATAGAAAGTTGACAAAAAATTAATATCATAATGTATATGTAAACAACTGGTTAGAAGATCCAACTAAGAGAATACATTTGTTCGCCCATAACTGTTGCTCACCTCTTTCTGTGGCACATAGGAAACTTGACATCCTAGCCTCCTGCAGGCAGACAAGACCATGTGACTAATTCTGAGCATTTTCAGTAGACACTGTATTTGAAGGAAACCAAATAAAGATAGATCTTTACAGAAGAAGGTGAGCTAACAATGTAGAAGGAAAAATCGAATTAGAATATCATCATTCTGTAACACCTAATAAGATTATTGACTTACATATGTCAGTATTAAATGTATTAAGTGTATGATTTACTACTCATAAATGTGAAAATGTAACCGTCTAATAAAGTAACCAGATACTCATTATACTAATCCAGCAGACAATCTAAGCATTATAATCTTAACTAATCAGATATTTAAATTTCCTGAAGTGATGCAATGCGAATTACACATTACCCATCATTTGTCTCAATAAAAATGTTGAACATTTATCCTTAAGCTTTTATATCTAACTTCCAGTTTATAGGAAATGCCGGAGATAGAACAATCTAAATTGCACCATAAGGAAACAACCAGAAAATTCAAAGACATGCAACCCACAGATTAGTACCTGTGTCTCTTCAAAATATTCCTTTCAAAGGAGAGAAGCTTATGGCCTGGATATGCTCATTATAATTCCAAGTGCTTCCTCATACTTCAAACTTCCCTTGTCCTTAGGTTGGGACCACACAGCCAGTTGAGGACAGCAATTCTGGGCCAAGACAGTTAAGAGTCAGTGGCTCTTCTCCATTCCTTTCTTAGAGACCATCATCCAGATCTAGATGGCCAAATGCAAGGTAGGAGAGGGCCACCCAACCTTTGTTGAATTAAACAAGTTAAATGGCAGTCTTTGCCAGCTGTAATATCTAGCATTAAGTATTCTTCACCAATATTGGGCCTGTGCTGAATTTTAAAACACTCAAGGACAAAGCAACAGATGCACTGCATCCTTTTGGATTGGATCTCAATCTGAATAAACTCCTGAAAAAATTATTTGGGAATCGGAGGGAGAAATTCAAATATGAACTCAGTGTTCAGCAGGATGTTGGGCAAAGGCAGAGTGACATGTGTGACCCAGCCCTGGGGAACAGAGCCAGGTAGAGAAGCTAGCAGGAGACACCATGGGGTAGAGCTCACAAAAATAAAAAGGAGAGTCAAAGGAAGTGGCTAAAAATAACTGGTGGCAAAAGTCACAGAGAAATTTATCCATGGAGAGGGTCCATGTCTTGGTACTGTAACACAGCCCAAAGATGTGAACAGGATGTAGTATTTTGAATTGAGTATTCAAAAAAAAAAAAAAGACTAGGCTTTAACCCAGAAGAAATAAAGAATCACTTCAAATTGGTAAGATTAATTATCTGCCATCATTAAAAATGGAGGTTTGAGAACCAAGATAAATCAATTCTAGGAGAAATTGTTGTGCACTTGGGTCTTATGGCTCACGGAGAGTGTGGAATATAGGTGGACCCATAGTTAATTGATGATTAAGGTGTCAGTGGCAAAGGGGAGGTTTCTTTGAAGGAATGGGATTTTGAGAACAGACATCCATAGACAAAGGTATGAAAGGCAGAAGGAAAAGAGTAAATAGTCCATCAGACTGTGCACTCTCTCTTCTGGTCAGTAGCATCCAGAGGCACAAAAGATGCCTGCTCACTAGACTCTGGCCTCCTCTGGAGCTAGACAGTGGGCACCCCAAGGGCTGCCTCACCTCATAGAAACCCACAGAGTAGCCAGATGATGCTCTAGTAACTCTAATGACAACAGTAATTACAGAACAAAATGATGATGCGGAATACCGGCTCACAGCATGAATTCGGTAACTACCGAATAAACAGGTAAACCACCTGAGTAAGAATGTGTAGTAGCTCGCTAATCAGAACTACTCCTGGGCACTGCAGGATAGAGTTCCGTCGAATCAATGATTCTGCATTCATGATTTCTCATCCTTCACACCCTCTCCTCAACATTAATCCCAGAGAGTCGAAAAGAACTCCCGGAAAGTCTGACAAAAATACATAAATCTATGTGAACAGATACCTACATAATGGCTATATATATACACACGGGATCCCTGGGTGGCTCAGCGCTTTAGCGCCTGCCTTCGTCCCAGGACGTGATCCTGGAGACCCGGGATAGAATCCCACATCAGGCTCCCTGCATGGAGCCTGCTTCTCCCTCTGCCTGTTTCTTCCTCTCTCTCTCTCTGTCTCTGTGTCTCTCATGAATAAATAAAATCTTTAAAAAATAAAAATATATATGTCTGTTTTACGCATATCTATAAGTGTGATATATCTATGTGCATATATAGTGAATGTAAATGCATACATATGTACAATCATGGACATGTATATGTATGTATATACAGAGAGAGAGACAAATGTATATGTGTGTGTGTGTGTATAACAAGGTACTGTCTCCACAAAATCATATCAAAAGAGAAATTAGAAGGATGAGTTAAACTAGAGTCAAGACAACTCTACTAAAAATTTCAAGATAAAAAAATTGGAAAATTTTGTGCCCAATTGATTGTGCCAGAATACCATTCCCTCCTTACCTGGTAGCAAAACACTAATTTTACTGGAGGGGCAATATGCCCAACTAAAAGATGACATTTCCCAACTTGTCTGGCACATAGGAGTGGTCATGAACATGTAAATAGAAATAGCAGAAACAGGTATCTGTGGAAATACCCTTTTGGCCTATTGCTTTCCCCTTCTCCCTGGGTGGAACTCCAATGTGATAGTTGAAGCACCAGCAGCCACATTACACCACCTGAAGAAGTGGCTAAAAAGACAGTCTGGAAGTCCAGAAGGAACCTAGAATCCTAATGACTTTGGAGGGCTATCACACTAATATAGGAACGAAACGACTGTCCATGTATCTAAATTAAAACAGCAGTGCCTACTGCAAAACAATTGCTCAACAGTGAGCCAATCTACGTCTTTATTTCATGGATTCATCAAATATTTATGAAGAACAGACTATAATTTATACATCTTGTTGGATGCATGGTACCAAAGTGAATTGGGCCAGTCTTTTCCCTTTAGAAATCCATAGCTTTGTGGAGGAAAAAGGCATGTAAAACAGTAATCACAATTTGATAAATAATCTAAAAGATGATGTAGCAAACTCTGAGCTTTATAGTTATTATACTTCAAAATATTTCTCTTCTGACATAATATGTTTAATTCATATCATTTTCTATTTTCCAAAACCTTGAAAATACATTGAGAGTTTATTAACTATATCCATAATAACATTTGAAGATCACTGTTGAATTTAATTCAATTAAAAAAATGCCAAGGGGCACCTGGGTAGCTCAGTCAGTTAATCATTTGACTCTTGATTTCAGTTCAAGTCATGATCTCAAGGTCCTGGGATGAAGCTCCATGTCAGGCTCCAAGCTCATTAGAATTCCTTATTGCAAAAGAGGTGTCTTCTGAAAAACACAGCAAAATGTTTCCTGTTCCAGAAGAAGGTCAATTAATAAATACGGGGGGGAGGGGAAGCTAACTTAGAAAATCACCATTTTGCAATCCCCAGTGTAATCATCAATTCAGGCAAGGGTCAGGAGTGGTTGTTAATATCTCCAAGTGTGCCACATGCCTATCAGAATGACTACAGCATGCAGCACTGACAACATCCAGTCCTGGCCAGGGTGTGGTGCAACAGGATGCCCCATTCACAGCTGATGAGGACATAAAATGTTACAGCCACTTTGAAAGATTGACAGTTTCCCACAAAACTCAACATACTCTTACCATACAATCCAGTGATCACTCTCCTTGATAAACACAGGTGTTTTCAGTAGCTTCACTTATAATCATCAACTAAGATACATGCAAGATGCCCTTCAACAGGTGAATGAGTAAATAAACTTGGTACGGACAATGGAATATTATTTAGCTATGAAAAGAAATGAGCTTCCAAGCCATGAAAAGACATGAAGGAAACTTAAAGTGCATTTTACAGATTGAAAATATCCAAACCAAAAAGACCACATACTATTTAATTCCAGCTATATACCATTCTGGAAAAAGGTGAAACTAGAGATACAGTGAAAAGATCAGGGTTTTGGGGTGAGAAAGATGACTAGGTAGGACAGGATTTTTAGGGCAGTGAAAAGTATGTGGTAGGATACCATATGAGACTGTAACAGTGGGTATATGTCAAAACCCAAGAATAGAGTGAACCCTAATGTAAACTATGAATTTGGGGTAATAATGATGAATCAGGGGACACCTAAGTAGCTCAGCAGTTTGGCGCAGCCTTCAGCCCAGGGCGTGATCCTGGAATCCTAAGATGGAGTCCCACGTCAGGCTCCCTGCATGGAGCCTCCTTCTCCCTCTGCCTGTGTCTCTGCCTCTCTCTCTCTCTCTCTCTCTGTCTCTCTCTCTGTCTCTCATGAATAAATAAATAAAATCTTTTTTAAAAAATGATGATGAATCAGTGCATGCTCACCAATTGTAACAAATGTACCACTCTGGTGCTGATGTTAATAGTGGGAGAGGTTGTGCAAGTGGGAGGTGAGGGAATATACGGGAATATATATATATATCTCACATATGCATAAGATAAAAGATTGTCGGAAGCAATATAGTCACATGGTGCCCAAGTACCATCCCACAGTCTATTAGTAATTATAATTAGTTTGTCATTACAATGGAGAAAGCTTGTAGTCTCCACCTTCTCCTGGGGACTAAATTTAGCCTCTCTAGTAGTGGAAGAGCCCAGATATTACAACAGGGTGCAGTATGAAGTATTACATAGTATATGATATTTCTGAAATTAACATATCACCTATATATATCACACAATGGAATATACTAGAATGGAACTATACATACAATGGAATACTACTCAGCCATAAAGAATGAAATTTTGCCATTTGCACTGATGTGGGTAGGGCTAGAGAGAATTATGCTAAGTGAAATAAGTCAATGAGAGAAAGAAAAATACCATTTTATTTCACTTGTATGTGGAATTTAAGAAACAAAATGAATGAGCAAAAGGGGGAAGAGAGAGAGGCAAACCATAAGAGACTCTTAACTCTAGAGAGCAGTTACCAAAGGGGAGGGGGATGGGGGATGATTGAAGTTGGTGATGGGAATGACACTTGCTGTCATGAGCAATGGGTGTTCTATAAAAGTGTTGAGTCACTATATTGTATACCCGAAACTAACATTACACTGTATGTTAACTGGAATTTAAATAAAAACTTTTAAGAAAAGGAAAAGAAAGCTTTCTATATCTCAATGATGGGAATCTTTGGGGTGATAGACTGCAAACTGAGTGCATTATCAGAGTCTCTTGTGCAAATGATAAAAATCAAAATTTGCATGGCATTTTACAAAATGCTTTGTTATATTTGTTATTTCCATATTTTTAACCTTCTTGAGAGTCAGATATCTGTAGGAATTCTCACAGTCTATCCTCTAACCTGAAAAGCTCAGTACATGCCAGAAAAATAAAAGAAAATCTTGGGATTCAAAGTGCAGTTTATTGCAGATTATTTAGGAAAGTTACATGTGTAGTGTGGTCAGAGGAACAGGAGCTTTGGAATCACAGTCTGGGCTCAAAACCCACTTCTACTTGTGAAAGGTATACCCCTTGGTGAGTTATGTGCCTACCTGAGTCTCATACTTACCTGACAGGGCTGTTTTGAGGATTACATAAAATAGGCCATTGAAAGCACACAGTGTTTAGTACTTGATAAGTATTTCTCATCAGAACGCTTCATGATTTTTTTCTAGTTGTCTGGTTGCCACAGTGCCCAAGGACCTACCTGGGAGTGGTATGTCTTCCAGTCAGTGTTTCCTACATCCAGGGCTTGCCTGTACTTTTTACTTCAAAAGTAAAAAAAATGAATACTCATCGGGCTCCCTGCATGGAGTCTGCTTCCCCTCTGCCTGTGTCTCTGCCTCTCTCTGTGTGTGTCTCTCATGAATAAATAAACAAAATCCTAAAAAAAAAAAAGCGGGGGAGGGGGGAACGCCTGGTTGGCTCAGCAGTTGAGCGTCTGCCATTGACCCAGGGCGATCATGGAGTTGCGGGATCAAGTCCCACATCAGGCTCCCTGCATGGAGCCTTCTTCTCCCTCTGCCTGTGTCTCTCTCTCTCTCTGCATCTCTCATGAATAAATAAACAAAATCTTAAAAAAAAAAAAAGAATACTTCACATGCCTGAGAGTGTGGTCTCTTAGTTTAGAGTGAGGTCTCTCCAATTAGTGAATGATGGAGAAATGTCAAAACTTTTGTCCTGGGACGCCTGGGTGGCTCAGCAGTTGAGCATCTGCCTTTGGCTCAGGGTGTGATCCCGGGGTCCTGGGATCAAGTACTGCATCAGGCTCCCTGCACGGAGCCTGCTTCTCCCTCTGCCTGTATCTCTGCCTCTGTGTGTGTGTGTGTGTGTCCCATGAATAAATAAATAAAATCTTTAAAAAAAAAAAAAAAAACTCTTGTCCTCAGAATGGTCACAAAGGGTAACAATATGTTGCTGAAAATTAATAATTTTTACAGAAAGCTGCATGAACTTCTTTCAAGATAAATCATATATTTTGAGAGCAAATTTTTTCCTACACAAAACGTATAGGGAAAGTCATAATCTTCCCTTGTTCTCCACATAAAAATCCTGTGACCCAGAATGCTTTCACCATCACACTTGGATTTGTTTTGGGGGGGTTCCCCCCAATTTTATTGAAAAATAGTTGACATATTTCACTGTGTAAGTTTTAGGCATATGCAGGATGTTTTTGTTTACATATATTGTGAAATGATTGTAAAACATTCAACTAACATTCATTTTTCTAATACAGATACGATAAAAACAAAGAAAATCTCCTTGAGATAAGATCATAAAAAATCATAGGATTTTTTAATCTTCTAATTAGAAACTTGTGCCCTTGACTACCTTCCTCTAATTCCCCTTCCTGCCACCCTCAACCTCTAGTAACCACAAGTCTGACTTCTTTTTCTATGAATTTGTATCTTTTGTTCTCTTTTAGTTTCCACATGTGAATGAGATCGTACAGGATTTGTCTTTGTCTGACTTATTGCACTCAGCATAATGCCTTCAAGATCCATCCATGTTGTTGCAAATGGTAGAATTTCTTCATTTTTGTGGCTAAATAATACACACACACACACACACACATTCACTATTGTAAGTAATATTGCAACCAATATGGGAGGTGTAGGTATCGTTTTGAATTAGTGCTTTGTTTCCTTTGGATATATTCCCACAAGTGGAATTGCTGGATGATATGATAATTTTATTTTTCATTTTTTGAGGAACCTCAGTACTGCTTTCTATAACTGCTTCAGCAATTTCCATTCCCAGAAACAGTGCATAAGCGTTCCTTTTTCTCCACATCATTGCTATGTGAAAAAAATGAAACTGTACCCATATTTTACACCATTTACAAAAATTAACTCAAAATGGATTAAAGACTTAAATGTAAGACCTGAAACCATGAAACTTCTAGAAGAAAACATAGGGAAAAACCTGCTTGACATGGGTCTTGCTGATGATTTTTTGGCTATGACACCTAAAGTACAAGCAACAAAATAAAAAACAAACAAGTAGGAGACATCAACCAAGCAACTCTTGCAAGAGTTAAATGAATTGAGATGTGCAAAACACTTAGAAGTTGTATAATAAGTAGGAAGATTCCAAAAGTATTATTGCTATTATGATGATGATGATGATGATCACAATGCTAGTGGTTGTTATTTCCTTGAGCAACTGTAGTCTGTTCTAACATAGGTTTTGTAGGTGTACATATCTAATTTCTACATGAAAATAATTGTGTAAGAATGTTCAAGTGTAGCACAATATGATTGTCAAAAATCTATCACCAAAACAAAACAAACAAACAAAAAAGCTTCTGTTGTTTTTTTAAAAGGTGAATCTGAGAAAAGAACGCATTAGCTCCAAGAAAAGCCTGCTCTGATGGTAAAGGCATGGACTCTGTTCAGGAGACCTCTAACCGAATCCTGAGGTTACATTTATTTTATTGGCTAGCTATGTGACCTTGAATAAAGCTACTCCATCTCCACACATCCACACATCCCCCACCTCAGGTCCTCACTATAAAATAGAAATAACTACCTGGTGTGACTTTCAGAGGCATATTGTGAGTATCAGGTAAAATATATCAAGACCTTATTTGTATTACAATACTATTTCTATATTATTGAACAACTGCCTAATGAAAAGCATATTTCTAGTAGATATGAGATCATCAAGTGAATTCATATATTAGAAAAATGACTAGACTGAGAATTCAGATCCTTGTTTTACTAGTTACATAATGTTGGGCATTGAGTCAAGGTTCAGAGACCTTGTTTCTTTAACTATAAAGCTGTCCTACTAATCTGTGATCTCCCTGTGGGTCAAATTAGATTATGTGTAGGAAAGTGCCCTGTGAATTGGAAATATTCTTGTTAGGATAAAATATTTTCATACTCATTACTTATATAATTTAGAAATTCAGTGATTGTAGTTGTTGTTGCTAAAATATGTATTTGGGGGATTAAAGTCTCAAAGGTAAATCTCCTTGCATTAAATGCGTTATGTGCACCATGCTTGTGCTTTCTCACTTGTCTTCATACAGGAACCAAATGACTATTTTTTAAGATTTTAATTATTTATTTGAGAGAAGAGAGAGAGAGAGCATGTGTGCATGAGTGGAGGGAGGGGCAAAGTAAGAAGGAGAAGCAGACTCCCCACTGACCATGACCTGAGCAGAAGACAGATGCTTAACGGACTCAGCCACACAGGTGCTTCCACCCAAGTGATCTTTTAAACACATTAATCAAACCATCTCACCCCCCTTGATCAAAAATATCCAGAGGATTCCAAATGTACTTAGAATAATGTACAGTTAACCTATCAAGGCCTATAAGCCCCTCCATGATGTAGCAATCTCCTCCTTCATCTGCTTCCCATCTCTCACTTTCTCTACCTTCTGCACACTTTCTCTACTCCAAGGACCTTGATGAGACCCCAGAGCACATCAAGCTCTTTCGTATAGGAGGGCCTTTGCACAATAGTTCTCTCTAACAAGAATATATACTTTCTCCTGATTTTTGCATAGTTGCCCCTTACCATCCTTCAGACCTCAGTAAGCTCTAACTTGTACCTTTAACACTGTGTGTTCTATTCTCTTTGGCTTCGTTCATTTACATAGTTACAGCCAAAGGTATTGATAGCCTTCTTGATAAATGTCAGCAAACTTTGGGAGAGATGATGCTGAACAACCACTAAAACCAGAGAAATCCACTTCCATGTGACAGGAAAAGAATCTTCATTCGCTTCTGTAAAATTCCAAAGCTGTTTTTTTTTTTTTCAATTTTTTATTGCAGCTCTTAGCTCCTGTGTTCCAAGACTAGGAAAACAAAACAAAGAAATGTCTCTACCAAGTTTTGCCTGCAGTATTTCGAATTATGACAGCTTCCCTTTTCTTGAGATCCTCCCATCTTGCCAAGGTTCCTAGCCTCCAAGAAAAGACCTTTCTTTTTTTTTTTTTTTTTTTTTTTTTTTTTTTTTTTTTTAATATTTTTTTTAATTTTTATTTATTTATGATAGTCACAGAGAGAGAGAGAGAGGCGCAGAGACACAGGCAGAGGGAGAAGCAGGCTCCATGCACCGGGAGCCCAACGTGGGATTCGATCCCGGGTCTCCAGGATCGCGCCCTGGGCCAAAGGCAGGCGCCAAACCGTGGCGCCACCCAGGGATCCCAGAAAAGACCTTTCTTGATAACTATAAGACTGTGAGGAGCCCTGTTATTGATAAAACAGGTATCAGTACAGCTTCCTGGGAAAGAAGCTTAGTAGGCACTGGTTCCACATATGAACTATAACCATTGTCCCTAAAAAATGAGCTTGTTGTAAATGATTAAATGACACTTTTTCTTCTTTTTTAAATATTTTATTTATTTGACAGAGAGAGGAGAGAGAGAGCACAAGCAGGGGGAATGGCAGGCAGAAGAGGAGGGAGAAGTAGACTCCCTGCTGAGCAGAGAGCCCAATGTGGGACTCCATCCCAGGACCCTGGAATCACAGCCTGAGCTGAAAGCAGATGTTTACCTGACTGAGCCATCCAGGTGCTCCAAATGATACTTATTCCTAAATATGGCACTCCTATGCTGTGGTTACACTATCAATCTTTCCAATTACATCCTGCTAAAAAGAAGACTTGGTTCTTTTTTTTTTTTTTTTTAATGGAAGAGCCAGAATCTTGTTGAATTCAGGCTTTCCTTTTTTTTAAGATTTTATTTATTCATTCATGAGAGACACAGAGAGAAGATAGAGACATACGCAGGCTCCTCGCAGGGATCCTGATGTAAGACTCAATCCCAGAACTCTGGAATCACCCCCTGGGTCAAAGGCAGACGCTCAACCACTGAGCTACCCAGGCAGCCCGAAGACTTGGTTCTTATTGAACCTATAAAAATAAGTACATGCCCATAAAAGAGGAAGGATCTCAGTAATAGCCACTTTGATAGAATCAGTCTTCTGCTCTAAATAGGTTCATGGATAAAAGAAATTAATATCTTTCATGTTGTCAATAAAATGGTTTGATTGTTTATAGATATACAGTGGTTAGAGTAAATTTCATTCCATATATTTGTCTAAGCTTAACCCATATTAAGACATTCATCTGAAATCCACTTCAGAATTAGAATTAGTGGGCAGCCCTGGTGGCTCAGCGGTTTAGCGCCACTTTCAGTCAAGGGTGTGATCCTGGAGTCCCGGGATCGAGTCCCACGTCAAGCTCCCTGCATGGAGCCTGCTTCTCCCTCTGCCTGTGTCTCTGCCTCTCTCTCTCTCTGTGTATCTCATGAATAAATAAAGAAAATCTTTAAAAAAAAAAAAAAGAATTAGAATTAGTCTACTGAACACTTGTTATTTTACAATCTACACTAAGATTCCCCATAAGAGAATAGAGAAAAGAAAAAAAGGAGGGAAGGAAAAAAGCCATTAGAAACTCTTAATGAAAAAAAAAAGAAACTCTTAATGATAGAGAACAAACTGAGGGTTGATGGAGGGAGATTGGGTGGAGGATGGGCTAGATGGGTGATGGGCATTAAGGAAGGCACTTGTTGTGATGAGCACTGAGGGTTGTATGAATTCAGTGAATCACTGAATTCTACTCCAGAAACCAATATTGCACTGTATGTTAACTAACTAGAATTTAAATTAAAAAAAAAGATTCCCCATAAGACATTTTCTAGAATTCTGAGAGTATTGGTTGGAATGAGATCTTTCAAAAAGAGTTTTATGGCAACCTATATGCATATGCATAACTTCCTTCACTGAGGATCAGAAACAGATCAAGAGGAAAGGAAAAGACTTCATATGCTCATCAGAAAATAGAACATTAACCACCTTTAAATTTCTCTCATTGAGTCCATCATCCAGCCCTATGAAATTATTTCGTTCTACTGGATCTTGGTCTGAGTCTGTTTTTATATTGTCAACTACTTCTGGACTAAGAGGCCCAAGGGACCAGATTCACCCCCTGCTATGGCCTTATAAGTGTGGCAATGTCAGCAGTTCATGGTGGGAGGCCCATACCAATGAGTCAATTTCTTGGAACAGCCCTTTGCAAAGTGACTTTTTAGTGTTTCCTGCTATATGTGTTTTTCACAAGATACAATTCTAGCTTGTAGCACCAGAGCCTTCAGGCAGATGAGAATAGTTCAGAAACTTCCTATTGATTACAAAATTGAATGGACCTAATTCAATTATTTTGGTAACTAAAATTATCAACTGGAGGAAAGAGAAACCTCTACATTTTGGTGTAAGACATAACCACTTTAGGGATCCCTGGGTGGCGCCGCGGTTTAGCGCCTGCCTTTGGCCCAGGGCGTGATCCTGGAGACCCGGGATCGAATCCCACGTCGGGCTCCCGGTGCATGGAGCCTGCTTCTCCCTTTGCCTGTGTCTCTGCCTCTCTCTCTCTGTGACTATCATAAATAAAAAAAAAAAAAAAAAAAAAAGACATAACCACTTTACATTAATTTGGTTAATTATTACAGTGAAAGCATAACAATCCCCAGAGCCCTTCTTTCCATCCTGATGATTGTACAATCTGTGATGAAGCAAATATATATTAATAAATTTTCTCAGGAAAGGTCTAGTTGCCCTTTTTTGACCTGATAGCTTTTACCCACATTTTCTCAGGGCAAATCCCCTAATGGGGCTAAACTAATGCAGAAATGAAGAAATGTAGAGCATGCCAACTATACCACATTGTTCTCAGCATCCCTGTTGCCACTGATTCCCATGCCATGGATTTCAGCTAAAAGAACAAGCCTTAGAAGTCATCCCCTAAGAAGTGCCAAAGATGGCTCTGAGTATAATAATACCTCAGCTTTATTTTTCTAAACAAAAACATAGCTGAATGGTTGCATTGGATACCTTAATAGCTACAGTTTCTGTACAGTTTTTCCCCCCAAATAACAGGAAGGGGTACCTGGGTGGCTCAGCCAATTAAGCTTCTGACTCTTGGTTTTGGCTCAAGTCATGATCTTAGGGTTCTGGGATCAAGCCCTGCATGGGGCTCTATGTTCAGTACAGAGTCTTCTTGTCCTTCTCCCTCTGCTCCTCCACCACTCTTTCTCTCTCTCTCTCTCTAAAATAAGTATATAAAATCTTTTTAAAAATTAAAAACAGAGAAAACTAATAATATTAATTAATTAGGGGACAATTAACAAGAGACTTAATAGCTTTCAGATGCGATGAATTTTTATTCTTTGTTTTAACAATTCAGTAGCATAACAGAAGTTAGCCAAAGGGCTTAGAGTACCTGACAAGGTAAGAATTCCCAGTCTCTGGATGGATTACAGTAAGGTAGAGAATAGTTCTTGTTTACAGCAGACTCAATATTCTAAGGCCAATTTTAAGTTACCAGGTCCCTCATCTTTATTATACATGCATTTATTTTGCTTCTTAATTTGAAAATATACAGTAATATGTGCATATGATCTTAAACATATAGCTACATAACAATATCATGATTAGCTTTCAACCTTGACTTTAAAATATAATTTACTTAATCATCATATTAAAAAAATTAACTATATACCACATTGACCTTATCTTCTCAATTTCAGCCTTAGAAAAAAGAAGTCAAAACCATACTAGGTAACTCTACCCCTTTGCTCTATGAATTTTAGTTTCTTTAAAAATTTTGTAGAAAACCAAAGATTTCTCATAAATTTACCCTGCTAAATATTAATCCTAAAGTCTTTAAGTCATTTAAATTGACAATACAAAGTAACAAATCACTAGTGATATTAAAAGGTCATCAAAAAGATAATATGAATGAATTACAAAAGACAACGCAAGTGGGGTAGCTAAGTCCAAACAATTGCCAAAACGTACAATAAAGTCATCATTTGTTGTCATTCAACTTAACTGAAAACATTTGCATTCTTCATAACCTGAAATATTTTGTGGAAATAATGATAACTTATCTGACTCATAACCAATGTGAAAAAATCAGGATATTTATTAACTAGGATTTTCCATGAGAAAAGCCAAGTCTTGGAGTGCTGGGGTGGCACAGTTAGTTAAGGATCTGACTCTTGGTTTCAGCTCAGATCATGATCTCAGCAACCTGGGATCAAGCCCCACATCAGACTCCAAGATCAGCATGGAGTCTACTTGCAATTCTCTCTCCCTCTCCCTTTATACCTCCTGTTCATGCTCTCTCTCTTTAAAATAAATAAATAAATCTTTAGGGGGAAAAAATCAAGTCTTACATCAGATGCAATAAAATAAAATCGAGCAATTCTGATGCTTACTTGCATTCCACACATGGTAAAATCAGGGAAAATAGATAAAGCTATTTATCAGACAAGTCTCATCACTTCACAGATTACCTTGGCTAAGAGTAATGTGTAAATCTGGATTTATATATAATTCTATATTGAGTTCCCTAGCTAAAAATGCTTTATACAAGTGTTATTAATACATTTTTGATAATTGCTCATGCAACACTTATTTCTATTCCTTTTTCTTATTTTTAAAGGTAAATACCTATATAGTGAGAACAAATCATGAGTTTCTGTAATTAATTCATCTTCTAGAATGTGTTTAAAAAATCCTCCACTGATATGTAAGGCCACAAACACAAAAGATCCCTAAAGTACCTAGTCACTTCCCCTCTGGAAGGAAAAGTTTTCTCAAGTGGAAACACAGGAAACTTGTAGCGATTCTGGTCCTAGTTCCAAAGTAAACATACAGGGAGGCGCCCGCAGAGGCGAGTCTGCGGCTGCAGAGGGGGAGGCTCCTGGCTTGGTCTTCGGGCGCCACCGGGAAGGTGAACGTGGCCAAGTTACGTTACCTGAGCTGGGATGACTTCAGGGTCCTGACCGCGGTTGAAATGGGCGTGAGGAACCATGAAATAGTTCCCTGCAGTTTAGTTGCTTCTATAGCCAGCCTTAAACATGGTGGCTGTAATAAAGTTTTAACAGAATTAGTGAAACATAAACTCATAGCTTGGGAGCGCACCAAAACTGTCCAGGGCTACCGGTTGACAAATGCAGGCTATGATTACCCAGCTTTGAAAACACTTTCTTCTAGACAGGTAGTTGCGTCCGCTGGAAACCAGGTGGGTGTTGGCAAAGAATCGGATATTTACATTGTTGCAAATGAAGAAGGACAGCGGTTGGCGTTGACGCTTCACAGACTGGGTGGCGCAGCTATTTGGCGCCTGCCTTTGGCCCAGGGCGCGATCCTGGAGACCCGGGATCGAATCCCACGTCGGGCTCCCGGTGCATGGAGCCTGCTTCTCCCTCTGCGTCTCTCTCTCTCTCTCTCTCTCTCTGTGACTATCATAAATAAATTTTAAAAAAATAATAAAAAAAAATAAAGCTTCACAGACTGGGAAGAACCTCCTTTCGAAATCTGAAAAACAAGCGTGATTATCATAAACACAGGCATAACATGTCCTGGCTTTATTTATCTCGTCTCTCTGCCATGAAAGAATTTGCCTATATGAAGGCATTGTATGACCGGAAATTCCCGGTCCCAAAACCAATTGATTATAACCGCCATGCAGTGGTCATGGAACTCGTAAATGGCTAACCTCTATGTCAGATACACCATGTGGAAGATCCTGCGTCAGTACATGATGAAGCTGTGGAACTAATTGTCAGACTTGCAAATCATGGACTGATTCACCGAGATTTTAATGAATTCAATCTCATTTTAGATAAAGATGACCACATCACCATGATTGATTTTCCACAGATGGTTTCAACCTCTCATCACAACGCTGAATGGTATTTTGACAGAGATGTTAAATGCATTAGAGATTTCTTCATGGAACGTTTCAGCTATGAAAGTGAGCTTTATCCAACTTTTAGTGATATCACTAGTGATATCAGGAAGGAGCACTCCCTTGATGTAGAGGTTTCCGCCAGCGGCTACACAAAGGAAATGCAGGCAGATGATGAACTACTTCATCCAGTAGGTCCAACTGATAGAAATATTGAAACAGAAGATGAGTCTGAATTCTCACATTCTGATGAAGAGATGTCAGAAAAAGCAAGTGTTTGTAGTTTAGAAAATCAGAGTGATGTGATCAAAACTCTACAGATGAGTCAACTGACTGTTGTGTATCATCTGGAGACCTTGAACAAATAAAGGAAGATGATTTCTCAGAGGAGAGTGCTGATGCACACAATTTTGAATTACCTGAACTCAGTCAGGCTTTAGAAGAAATAGACGAGCAAGTCATTGACAACAGTTCTATAACTGAGTATTCTGAGGAAAAAAACAAAACTAAAAATGACACCAGGCAAGATGGTAAAGCAAGTCAAGGAGGAATGCCCATGGGCTATGAAAAGTATGAAGATGCATGCCCTCATCTGATTGCCTTGTCCTTAAACAAAGAAATCATGCCTTTCAGAAATGAAGAAAATACAGAAGATATTAAACAGTACAGAACAAGAAATCTGAGTGTTACATCTGTGGGCAGTGTTTTAAGCTGTTCAACAATTCCTCCGGAATTGGCGAAACAGAAGGTGAAACGTCAGTTGACAAAACAGCAAAAATCAGCTGTAAGATGTTGATTGCAAAAAGGAGAAGCAAATATATTTACAAAACAACGGAGAGAAAACATGCAAAATATTAAGTCAAGCTTGGAAGCAGCCAGCTTCTGGGAAGAGTAATATATTTAAGATCTTGAATATTTTTCAAAATGTTACTATGATCCCCCTTTTAAGACACCCCTTCACTAGTCTTTTCTAGACCAAGGCAGATACATAAATGGATAAATAAACTCTTTCATCTATTAAAAAAAAAAGTAAACATACATACATTAAATAAATAAATAAAAACTAATCTCTCTTCAGAAATAATCAGACAAGGGATAGGGTAATTGGATTATTGGCTTTAAGGAGAGCACCTGATGTGATGAGCACTGGGTGTTATGTACAACTGATAAATTATTGAACATTACATCTGAAACTAATGATGAACTTTAAGTTGGCTAATTGAATTTATATAAAAATTTTTTAGAAGAAATAATCAGATAAAAGAGTACAGCTCTTTGGGGGGAGATTTTGGGGAGAATGGAAAGGTTCCTTGACAGAATATGTTCTGATGATGGCAAGAGATGCAAGGGTGAGGGAACTGGGACTTTTTCATGGCATGGGGACTTAGAACACTGAGTTAATATCTTACTTGGATGAATGAGTAAATTTTACCAAAATAGCTAAGAATTTACCTAAGTCATGCTAGACAACTCCAAAGTGCTTTACTTACCAGAACATATTTTCCTTACATTAAAATCCATCTTTTGCAGAGCTCCTTAACCTAAAAGGGTAGAAACATAAGGCTGGCAGTAGACCTGTCCACAGTGACATGGTAAGCCAGAAAAA
Organism: Canis lupus dingo; assembly: GCF_003254725.2. Lineage (NCBI taxonomy): Eukaryota > Metazoa > Chordata > Mammalia > Carnivora > Canidae > Canis > Canis lupus. The sequence goes on along the minus strand of NC_064271.1, from coordinate 7,907,081 downwards.
ACTGGCATGATAAATTCAAGGTGCTAAATGAGAAAAAATATGCAGCCAAGAATACTTTATCCAGTAAGGCTGTAATTCAGAATGGAAGGCTAGATAAGGAGTTTTCAGGACAAAAAACAACCTAAAAGAATTTGTGATCACTAAAACATCCCTGCAAGAAATATTAAAGAGGATCCGTTATGCAAAGAGAGAGCCCCAAAGTAACAATGACTAGAAAGGAAGAGAGATAATCTGCAGAAATAGTGACCTTCCATGTAATACAGTGGTACTAAATTCATATCTTTCAATAATTACTCTGAATGTAAATGGACTAAATGCTCCAATCAAAAGACATAAGGTATCAGACTGGATTAAAAAAAAACATAAGACCCATAGATATGCTGTCAATAAGACACTCATTTTAGACCCAAGCTACCTCCAGATTGAAAGTGAAGGGGTGGAGAACAATTTACCATGATAAAAGACATCAAAAAAAAAAAAAAAAAAAAGCTGGCGTAGCAGACAAAATAGATTTTAAACCAAAGACTGTAATAAGAAATGAAGAAAGACACTATACATAATAAAAGGATCTATCCAACAATAAGATGTAACAATTGTAAATATTTATGCCCCTAACCTGGGAGCAGCCAAATATGTAAACCAATTAATAACAAAATTAAAATTATCATTGATTATTATACAATAATAGCAGGGAACTTTAACATCCCACTCAAAGCAATGGACAGATTATCTAAGCAAAAGAGCAACAAGGAAACAAAAGGCTTTGAATGTCACTGGACCAGATGAACTTCACAGATATATTCAGAACATTCCATTGTAAAGAACATACATTCTTCTCGAGTGGACATGGAACATAGATTACATACTGGGTCACAAATCATGTCTTAACTGGTACCAAAAGATTGGGATTATTTCCTGCATATTTTCAGACCACAATGCTTTGAAACTTGAACTCAATCACAAGAGAATATTTGGAAAAACACAAGTACATAGAAGTTAAAGAGCATCCTACTAACCACAAACTACCAAAACTGGAACAGGAAGAAATAGAAAACCTGAACAGGCCAATAACCAGGGAGGAAATTGAAGTAGTCATAAAAAACCTCCCAAGACACAGAGGTCCAGGGCCAGATGGCTTCCCAGGGGAATTCTATCAAACGTTTAAAGAAGAAGCCATACCTATTCTACTAGAGCTGTTTGGAAAGATAGAAAGATATGGAGTACTTCCAAATTCATTCTATGAGGCCAGCATCACCTTAATTCCAAAACCAGACAAAGACCCCACCAAAAAGGAGAATTACAGACCAATATCCCTGATGAACATGGATGCAAAAATTCTCAACAAGATACTAGCCAATAGGATCCAAGAGTACATTAAGAAAATTATTCACCATGACCAAGTAGGATTTATCCCCGGGATGCAAGGCTGGTTCAACAGTAGTAAAGCAATCAATGTGATTGATCATATCAGCAAGAGAAAAAACAAGAACCATATGATCTTCTCAATAGATGCAGAGAAAGCATTTGACAAAATACAGCATCCATTCCTGATGAAAACTCTTCAGAGTGTAGGGATAGAGGGAACATTCCTCAGCATCTTAAAAGCCATCTACATAAAGCCCACAGCAAATATCATTCTCAATGCGGAAACACTGGGAGCCTTTCCCCTAAGATCAGGAATACGACAGGGATGTCCACTCTCACCACTGCTATTCAACATAGTACTGGAAGTCCTAGCCTCAACAACCAGGCAACAAAAACAAATAAAAGGCATTCAAATTGGCAAAGAAGAAGTCAAACTCTCCCTCTTTGCAGATGACAAGATACTGTACATAGAAACCCAAAAGACTCCACCCCAAGATTGCTAGAACTCATACAGCAATTTGGCAGGGTGGCAGGATACAAAATCAATGCCCAGAAATCAGTGGCATTTCTATACACTAACAATGAGACTGAAGTAAGAGAAATCAAGGAGTTAATCCCATTTACAATTGCACCCAAAAGCATAAGATACCTAGGAATAAACCTAACCAAAGAGGTAAAGGATCTATACCCTAAAAACTACAGAACACTTCTGAAAGAAATTGAGGAAGACACAGAGAGATAGAAAAATATTCCATGCTCATGGATTGGAAGAATTAATATTGTGAAAATGTCTATGCTACCCAGGACAATTTACATATTTAATGCAATCCCTATCAAAATACCAGGGACTTTCTTCAGAGAGTTGGAACAAATCATCTTAATATTTGTGTGGAATCAGAAAAGACCCTGAATAGCCAGGGGATTATTAAAAAAGAAAACTATAGCTGGGGGCATCACAATGCCAGATTTCAGGCTGTACTACAAAGCTGTGGTCATCAAGACAGTGTGGTACTGGCACAACAACAGACACATAGATCAATGGAACAGAATAGAGAATACAAAAGTGGACCCTCAACTTTATGGTCAACTAATATTCGACAAAGCAGGAAAGACTATCCACTGGAAAAAAGACAGTGTCTTCAATAAATGGTGCTGGGAAAATTGGACATCCACATGCAGAAGAATGAAACTAGACCGTTCTCTTACACCATACACAAAGATAAACTCAAAATGGATGAAAGATCTAAATGTGAGACAAGATTCCATCAAAATCCTAGAGGAGAACACAGGCAACACCCTTTTTGAACTCGGCCACAGTAACTTCTTGCAAGATATATCTATGAAGGCAAGAGAAACAAAAGCAAAAATGAATTATTGGGACTTAATCAAGATAAAAAGCTTCTGCACAGCAAAAGAAACAGTCAACAAAACTAAAAGATAACCTACAGAATGGGAGAAGATATTTGCAAATGACATATCAGATAAAGGGCTAGTTTCCAAGATCTATAAAGAACTTATTAAATTCAACAGCAAAGAAACAAACAATCCAATCATAAAATGGGCAAAATACATGAACAGAAATCTCACAGAGGAAGACATAGACATGGCCAACAAGCACATGAGAAAAAGCTCCACATCGCTGGCCATCAGGGAAATACAAATCAAAACCACAATGAGATACCACCTCACACCAGTGAGAATGGGGAAAATTAACAAGATAGGAAACAACAAATGTTGGAGAGGATGTGGAGAAAGGGTAACCCTCTTGCACTGTTGGTGGGAATGTGAACTGGTACAGCCACTCTGGAAAACTGTGTGGATGTTCCTTGAAGAGTTAAAAATAGATGCGCCCTACAACCCAGAAATTGCACTGCTGGGGATTTACCCCAAAGATACAGATGCAGTGAAATGCCGGGACACCTGCACCCCAATGTTTATAGCAGCAATGTCCACAATAGCCAAACTGTGGAAGGAGCCTCGGTGTCCATCGAAAGATGAATGGATAAAGAAGATGTGGTTTATGTATACAATGGAATATTACTCAGTCATTAGAAATGACAAATACCCACCATTTGTTTCAACGTGGAGGGACCTGGAGGGTATTGTGCTGAGTGAAATAAGTCAATCGGAAAAGGACAAACATTATATGGTCTCACTGATTTGGGGAATATAAAAATTAGTGAAAGGGAATAAAGGGAAAGGAGAGAAAATGAGTGAAAATATCAGTGAGGGTGACAAAACATGAGAGACACCTAACTCTGGGAAATGAACAAGGGGTAGTGGAGGGGGGAGTGGGGGGGGGGTTGGGGTGACTGGGTGATGGGTACTGGGGGAGGGCACTCGGCAAGATGAGCACTGGGTGTTATGCTCTATTTTGGCAAATTGAACTCCAATAAATAAAAATTAAAAAATAAATAAATAAATAGCATCCTACTAAAGAATGAATGAGTCAACCAGGAAATTAATTAACAATTTTTTTAAATCATGGAAACAAATGAAAATTAAAAAAAAACAATTCAGAACCTTCAGGATGTAGTAAAGGCAGTCCTAAGAAGGAAGGATATAGAAATACAGGCATTTCTCAAAAAACAAGCTGGAGAAAGAAAACCAAAGAAAGCCTAAATCCAGCAGGAGAAGAGAAATAATAAAGATTAGAGCAGAAAACAATGAAATAGAAATCAAAAGAACAGTTCAATGAAGCTAAGACCTGATTCTTTAAAAGAATTAAAAAGATTGATAAACTGTGAGGTAGATCTATCACAAAGAAAAGAGAAAGGACCCAAATAAATAAATAAAATCATAAATGAAAGAGGAGAGATCACAACCAACACTGAAGAAATACAATTATAAGAGCATATTCTGAGCACCTATATGCCAACAAATTAAATCTGGAAGAAATGGATGCATTTCTATTTCAAAGATATATAAACTACCAAAACTGAAACAGGAAGAAATAGAAAACCTGAACAGACCCATAAGCAGCAAAGAACTTGAAGCAGTCATCAAAAATCTCCCAACAAACAAGATTCCAGGACCAGATGACCTCCCAGTGGAATTCTACCAAACATTTAAAGAACTCTTTTCTTCTGAAGCTGTTTCAAAAAATAGAAATGGAAGGAAAACTTGCAAAGTCATTCTATGAGGCCAGTATCATCTTGATCCCAAAGCCAAAAACCCCACCAAAAAGAATTACAGATGAATATCCTCAATGAACATGGATGCAAAAATTCTCACCAAGATATAGCTAATCGAACCCAACAGTACATTAAAATGATTATTCACCAAGATCAAATAGGCTTTATTCCTGGGCTGCAAGGGTGGTTTGACATCCACAAATCAATCAATGTGATACATCACATTAATAAAAGAAAGGACAAGAATTATATGATGCTCTTAATAGATGCAGAAAAGGCATTCAACATAATACAGCATCCTTTCTTGATTAAAACTCTCTGCAGTGTAGGGATAGAGGGAATATAGTATAATATAATAAAAGCCATATATAAAAACTCATAGCAAATATCATCCTCAATGGGGAAAAACTGAAAAATTTTCCCGTAAGGTAAGGAACAAGACAGGGATGTCCCCTCTCACCACTGATGTTCAACATAGTACTGGAAGTCCTAGCTATAGCAATCAGACAACAAAAAGAAATAAAATACATTCATTCTGGCAAAGAAGATATCAAACTTTCACTCTTCATAGATGACATGATATGCTATGGTGAAAACCCAAAAGACTCCACTCCAAAATTGCTAGAACTTATACAGGAATTCCGCAAAGTCGCAGGCTATAAAATCAACGCACAGAAGTCAGTTGCATTTCTATACACTAATAATGAGACAGAAGAAAGAGAAATCAAGGAATCAATCCCATTTACAATTGCACCAGAAGCCATAAGATACCTAGGAATATACCAAACCAAAGACATAAAAGGATCTGTACTCTGGAAACTGTAGAACATTTATGAAAGAAATTGAGGAAGACACAAAGAAATGGAAGAACATTCCATGATCACAGATTAGAAGAACAAATATTGTTAAAATGTCTATGCTACCCAAAACAATCTATATATTCATGCAATCTCTATCACAATACTTATACCATCAACGTTTTTCACAGAGCTGGAAAAAGCAATCCTAAAATTTGTGTGGAACCAGAAAAGACTTCAAATAGCCAAAGGATTGTTGAGGAAAAAAACACAAAGCTGGTGACATCATAGTTCTGGACTTCAAGCTATATTACAAAGCTGTAATCATCAAGACAGTATGGTACTGGCACAAAAAACTGGACAACCTCATGCAGAAAAGTGAAACTTGACTGTTATTACACTATTCACTAAAATAAACTCAAAATGGATAAAAGAAAAAAAAAGAAAAAATGGATAAAAATGGATAAAGACATAAATGTGAGACAGGAATTCACCAAAATCCTAGTGGACAATACAGGCAGCAACTTTGGTCACAGAAACCTCTTGCTAGACACATCTTCAAAGTCAAGGGAAACGAAAGCAAAAATGAACTATTAGAACTTCATCAAGATAAAAAGCTTTTGCACAGGAAAGGCAACAGTCGACAAAACTAAAAGATAACCTACAGAATGGGAGAAATATTTACAAATGTCTTATCAGATAAAGAGCTGGTATCCAAAAATCTATAAATAACTTACCAAACTCAACACCCAAATAACAAATAATCCAGTAAAGAAATGGGCAGAACACATGAACAGACATTTCTCCAAAGAAGACATACAAATGGCCAACAGACGCATGAAAAAATGCTCAACATCACTCAGCATCAGGGAAATACAAATCAAAACCACAATAAGAACTACCTCACATGTCAGAATGGCTAAAATGAACAAGTCAGGAAACAAGTGTTGGCAAGGAAGTGGAGAAAGGGGAACCCTCTTACACTGTTGATAGGAATGCAAACTGGTACAGCCTCTCTGGAAAACAGTATGGAGTTTCCTCAAAACATTAGATATAGAGCTACCCTACAACCCAGCAATTGCACTACTAGGTATTTATCCAAAAAATACAAATAGAGTGATTCAAAGGGGCACCTGCACTCCAATGTATATAGCAACAATGTCCGAAATATGGAAAGAGTACAGATGTCTATCAATAGATGAATGGGTAAAGAAGATGTGATATATATATATATATATATATATATATATATATATATACACACACATAATATTTAAACACATAAATATTATATATATAATATTTGTTCTTTTATATATATAATGGAATATTACTCAGCAATCAAAAAAAATGAAATCTTACCATTTGCAACAACATGGATGGAACTAGAGGATATTATGTTAAGCAAAGTAACTAATCAGGGAAAGACAATTATTACATTATTTCACTCAGATGTGAAATTTAAGAAATAAAACAGATGAACATAGGAGAAGGGAAGGAAAAATAAAATAGAACAAAATCAGAGAGGAAGACAAACCATAAGAGACTCAATATGGGAAACAAACTGAGGGTTGCTGTGGGGGAAGTGCATGGGGGGATTAGGGTAACTGGGTGATGGGCATTAAGGAGGGCACCTAATGTAATGGTCACTGGGTATTATATGCAACTGATGAATCACTTAACTCTACCTTTGAAACTAATAATACAGTATATGTTAATTAATTGATTTTGAATTTTTAAAAAAATCTACCTTTCCCCAAACAGTTTTTGCCATCCTGCCAATTTATTGGAATGAGAGCAATTCTGGTTTACAATAAAGCCAGGAAGGTTAATGTAATTAAATTTTAATACAAATTGCTAAAAACTGGAAAAATTAAGCATACTAGAAAAAGTAGTTTTTAGGATTATTAGCAAACTGTAAATGTAAAATATTGATTTAATTCAATTGGTATAGTTTCCCTAAAAGAAAAAACAAGCCAAATAATATTTCATATAGATTAACACATAATAAATTTTAAGATTCTTGAGAAGTGACTACATGGCACCAGTAACTATTTTGTACTGCCACAGAATTTCGCATAAATATCATCAAATATTTAGTGAGCAAATAAAATAAGAAGTGACTGAAACATTGACAGTGTGTTTATATCTTCCAGATGTGTAAGGCCTTCCTTCCTGCCATGATTAAATCTAACCATGGTCAGTTGGTCTGTATTTCAACTGTAGCAGGAGTAGTTGGCATAAGTGGACTATCAGATGAATACTTTACTTCACCAAGTGTCTTTGTATTCCCTAGTCATGGCACCCTCAAATTAGGACTCTTCTAAGATACAGAGAACTCTTCCTGCACCAAAGGAAAATCCCTGGTACGAGTGGTTCTATTTTAAATGGCAGTTATAGGGGAGATATTCTCTTCTTTAAAAAAGCAAAAACAGGGATCCCTGGGTGGCACAGCGGTTTGGCGCCTGCCTTTGGTCCAGGGCGCGATCCTGGAGACCCGGGATCGAATCCCACGTCGGGCTCCCGGTGCATGGAGCCTGCTTCTCCCTCTGCCTGAGTCTCTGCCTCTCTCTCTCTGTGACTATCATAAATAAATTAAAAAAAATTAATAAAAAAAAATAAAATAAATAATAAAAAAATAAAAAAGCAAAAACAAAGAGAAGAATGCATTTATTGGCTCATTAGTTTCTTGGGTTAAGAGAAATTGAAATAATTTCCACTTTGCTGTTGGGTAAATAGTGAAGGTATAGTAGAGTGGTCACAAAAATTACTTTAACAGTGATATTTTGTCCCCAAGGATAAACTAGAGAAAGGAAAGGGAGTTTCAATTTTTAAAATAATTCCAAGAATTAACTTTTCCAATTCTATTATGAATAGTGAATAGCTTTTCCTTTTGTTTCAGATGATTGTGCAAGCAAATTCACAGCTTTTGGCTTTGCAATTAAGAATTCTAAAAAAAAAATGAATTAAGAATACAAAAAAAAAGTACAATTTAAACCATCATAATTTGCTTGAAATTCATCAAAACTGGAATGTTTGATGGCTGTACAACCAAGTATGTAAACTCTTAATAATAATCTTTGTTCTTATAATAATCTTCTAATATATGTCAATTATCATCTTTTTATTTTGAAGTTTTAAAATATGGACAGTCAAACAAAAGAAATAATTGGAATGTCTAATTTGGTAAAAACATCAATATGCATTGAATTAATGAATTTATTCAATTTCAAGATAATAATATGCTAACAAGTTAATGGCATGGTGAAAACGTATAGCTAAATTGCTAATCTGAATATACAATATAACAGAAAAATTGTTGGTGAGAAGTTATTAAATAGTTAGCACTGTAGTGTTGAGAAGATAATTTCTTTCCCAAAAATAATATGAAGTAAAAATGATCCAAAAGATAAAATATTTCATGAGACTGATTAATATATGTGGGAAAGTGTCAGAGGGTGATATTTTGAAAAAAAGGTTACATTTGGAAGAAAGATCCAAATGAGTATACAAATGAAATATGATGGCTTTTACACAAAGGAGCCAATCAGTAGAGTATATTGAAAAGCATAAACATGATTTAGGGCAAGCACAGTTATTACAATTGCTAAAAAGAGGGTTGACATGATCCAAATGGCATTAATCAGCCATATTTGTAGGAAAGAGACACAGCCAACAAAAAGGCTGACTAAAAAGCAATGAGGCTATTTAAAGTCTAGTGGGACTAAAATTAAATAAAAAGTACTGGTCAACTAATATTCGATAAAGGAGGAAATACTATCCATTGGAAGAAAGACAGTCTCTTCAATAAATGGTGCTGGGAAAATTGGACATCCACATGCAGAAGAATGAAACTAGACCACTCTCTTTCACCATACACAAAGATAAACTCAAAATGGATGAAAGATCTAAATGTGAGACAAGAGTCCATCAAAATCCTAGAGAAGAACACAGGCAACACCCTTTTTGAACTCGGCCATAGTAACTTCTTGCAAGATACATCCACGAAGGCAAAAGAAACAAAAGCAAAAATGAACTATTGGGACTTCATCAAGATAAGAAGCTTTTGCACAGCAAAGGATACAGTCAACAAAACTCAAAGACAACCTACAGAATGGGAGAAGATATTTGCAAATGACATATCAGATAAAGGGCTAGTTTCCAAGATCTATAAAGAACTTATTAAACTCAACAGCAAAGAAACAAACAATCCAATCATGAAATGGGCAAAATACATGAACAGAAATCTCACAGAGGAAGACATAGACATGGCCAACATGCATATGAGAAAATGCTCTGCATCACTTGCCATCAGGGAAATACAAATCAAAACCACAATGAGATACCACCTCACACCAGTGAGAATGGGGAAAATTAACAAGGCAGGAAACAACAAATGTTGGAGAGGATGCGGAGAAAAGGGAACCCTCTTACACTGTTGGTGGGAATGTGAACTGGTGCAGCCACTCTGGAAAACTGTGTGGAGGTTCCTCAAACAGTTAAAAATATACCTGCCCTACGACCCAGCAATTGCACTGTTGGGGATTTACCCCAAAGATACAAATGCAATGAAACGCCAGGACACCTGCACCCCGATGTTTATAGCAGCAATGGCCACGATAGCCAAACTGTGGAAGGAGCCTCGGTGTCCAACGAAAGATGAATGGATAAAGAAGATGTGGTTTATGTATACAATGGAATATTACTCAGCTATTAGAAATGACAAATACCCACCATTTGCTTCAACGTGGATGGAACTGGAGGGTATTATGCTGAGTGAAGTAAGTCAGTCGGAGAAGGACAAACATTATATGTTCTCATTCATTTGGGGAATATAAATAATAGTGAAAGGGAATATAAGGGAAGGGAGAAGAAATGTGTGGGAAATATCAGAAAGGGAGACAGAATGTAAAGACTGCTAACTCTGGGAAACGAACTAGGGGTGGTAGAAGGGGAGGAGGGCGGGGGTGGGAGTGAATGGGTGACGGGCACTGGGGGTTATTCTGTATGTTAGTAAATTGAACACCAATAAAAAATAAATTAAAAAAAAAACAAAAAAATTGTTAATATATATTGTTTTTCAAGAAGTGATCAATTTTCAGAACTTCTGTTCTCACAGATTGTAAAATTAGTGCATGTTTATTGCAGAAAATTTAGCAAAAAAACAAAATAAAAATCTACCACAATATCTACCTCAAAATAAATAAATAAATAAATAAATAAATAAATAAATAAATAAAAAGTACCAAAGCAGATGGTAAAGATTGACAGAATATAGATGGGAAAGATAACTCACAAAGAGGTATGTATTAAGCTGGTCAAATTTAGAAGACGATCATTCAAAATCTTTGGAGCTAGATCAAAGGGCATGCAGTAAACTGAAAAGCATTTATTCAATAAAATCGACAGAAATTCAATAAGAACACAGGGAGGCCATGGCCTTGGGGATGGGGACCACACCCATCCACCTACAGCTCTGTCTTGTAGAATAACTGTTCCAGTGGGCTTGACAACCAAAGTCTTTTCCATCTCCCCCAGATCTCTGGGATGGAATTGCCATTCTGGGTAGTTTGGCAGCAGATGAATATCACAAGATCCCATCTTCTGTGGAAGACCAATATTGAGTGGAAAGACTCAGCCAGACAGTGCTGTTCCTCCACTCCTAGTTCCCACTATGCAGGAAAGATCCGGAGAGGCTGTTGCTGAAGAAAGCAATTCTTTAAAGAACAACTCTTTATTGTTGGAGAGACATACCAGTGGTTTCAGCAGTCAAGTAGCAGGTCCTAACTCTTCCATCTTCTTTTTTTTTTTTTAAGATTTTATTTATTTGAGAGAGAGGGAAAGAGAGAACAAGCAAGAGGAGGGACAAAGGGGAAAGGGAGAAGCAGACTCACCACTAAGCATGGAGCCCCATTCGGAGCTGGATCCCAGGACACTGAGCTCATGATCTCAGCCGAGTCAGATGCTTAACTGACTGAGCCACCCAGGCACCCCTCTCTTCCATCTTCTTAAGACAAGATCTGTTTTTGATCTTAAGTAGAGTCACCAGACAGTAAATATTTGGAAATCCCAACTTCCCAGGCTCTGGGTTGTGGAAGATCTGCACATGGTGGCGGCAGCAGCAGGGTGGCAGTCTTACTTCCTGACATCTCCTCAGCCCTCATATCCTACTCAATAGGGATAATTCCAATAGGTCAGTAAGTGGAGAAAGTTACTTATCACACCCAATTCTTGCTTCATAACTCAGAGGTTCTGCTAGGTTAAGGTCAAATTTAGCCTCAAAGATTGGCATCTCTCTGCTTCTCTCAAGGAACTGAACTTCAATTAGATAAGACTGTAGATCACAGAATTGTTGAAAGAAAGAAAGAACGAAAGAGAGAAAGAAGAAAGAAAGAAAGAAAGAAAGAAAGAAAGAAAGAAAGAGAAAGAAAGAAAGAAAGAAAGAAAGAAAGAAAGAAAGAAAGAAAGAGAAAGAAAGAAAGAAGAAAGAAAGAAAGAAAGAAAGAAAGAAAGAAAGAAAGAAAGAAAGGAAGGAAGAAAAAGAAATTCAACCACCAGCAAGTTATAGAGGTTAAGAACTTGATGTGATACAAATAGAGGCAGACCTGCTAGAAACTTAAGAGGAAGAAAGAGCAAAAAATTGCCTGGCTAAAATGATAATTATCCCTGACAGAAAGGAAGATTATTTGCATGCCAAAAATGGAATCTTTGAAGGAATGGCATCAATGACATATTGCAGGAGAAATAGACTTCACTGAACCAGTCCAGTCAAGTCACTAAATAAATCAACAAGCAAACAACCATAATAAGCCCCATGAGGAACTTTTTATCCAGAGCTTCTACAATATATTGCCTAAAATTTCTACTTTCATGCACCCCTGGGTGGCTCAGTGGTTGAGCATCGGCCTTTGGCTCAGAGTGTGATCCCAGAGTCCCAGGATCAAGTCCTATCGGGCTTCCTGCATGGAGCCTGATTCTCCTGTCTCTGCCTCTCTCTCTGCCTCCTTTTGTGTCTCTCATGAATAAATAAATAAAAAATTTTAAATGCCTACTTTCAAACAGGGAAGTATAAGATAAGCAAAGATACAAGAAAGCATGACCCATCCATAGAAAAAAAATGTAGGCAATAGGAATTGTCTTGAAGGAGACTCAGATTTTGAACTTAACAGAAAAACAACAAAGCAGTTATTATAAAATACATTCAAACATCTGATGGAATACATATTTTTAAAACAGAAAGTGGGGGCAGCCTGGGTGGCTCAGTGGTTTAGTGCCACATTCAGCCTAGGATGTGATCCTGGAGACCCAGGATCGAGTCCCACATCAGACTCCCTGCATGGAGACTGCTTCTCCCTCTGCCTGTGTCTCTGCCTCTCTCTCTCTCTCTCTCTCTCTCTCTCTCTCTCTCTCTCTGTCTCTCATGAATAAATAAATAAAAATCTTTAAAAAACTAAAAAAGGCAAAACAAAATAAACAGCTCAAAACAAAAGCAAAACAAAAACTGAAAGAACCTGTTGCTAGCACCTACCTTACAAGAAATGCTAAAGTTCTTAGGCTGAAAGTAAGTGACACCAGCGAATAATTTGAATCCAGTTGAAAAAAATTTAAAAACTGAGTGCCAGATAATAAAGTGGGCAATTTTAAAAAGGCAACATAAATGCATATTTCTTCCCTTAACAGATTCTAAAAGCAAATATGTAAACAATATGGACATAATAGTATTGTAGGTCCTATGTGATATAGAAATGTGGTATTTTTGACAATAAGAGCACAAAAGAGGTGAACGAAGACAAAACTATAGTAGTAAGGAAATGACATCAGATAGTAACTCAAATCTACAGGAAGGAATGAAGAGAACTAAAAAATAGAGAAGACTGATGTGGCAAACTCTATAAATATATACTTGTTCTCCTTTCCTCTCTAAGCTTCTTTAAAACATAAAATTTATAAGGTAATAATTACAACAAGGTTTTGTTTGGCTTAAAACATATACAGACATAATCTATATAATGAGAATAGCACCAAATGGATGAGATAATATAGCCATATAGGAGTAAAATTTCTCTATCTCATTGGAATTAAAGTAACATAAATCTGATAAATTAAGACATTGTATGTCCTGGAAAAATCTCTAAGAAAATAACTCAAAAATACAGTTTAAAAATCATTGAAGAATGTACCTATTATCAAAAGGGCACGGAACACCAGAACACTATAAACTAAGTCAACCTAATAGACAGCTATGGAACATTCCACCAACAAGAGCAGAATTTACTTTCTTCTCACACACACATAGAACATTCTCCAGGATAAACTATATGTTAGGCCATATGACAATCATACATAAACCTGAAAAGAATGAAATCACACAAAATTTGTTCTCCCACCAAAATGGAATAAAATTAGAAAACACCAGGAAAATTTTTGAGAAGTTTATAAATGCGTGGAAATACAAGATACCAAAACTTATGAGATGCAGCTAAAGCTAAAGCAGTGCTTAGAGACAAATTTATAGCTATAAATGACTACATTAAAAAAGAAGAAAGATTTTAAGTGAGGAATCTTTCACCTTAAGAAACTACAAAAAAAAAGAGCACATTAAATGCAAAGCAAGCAGAAATGATAAGAAATGTTAGCAGAGATAAGTGACATAGAGATTAGAAAACTAACTAAAATCAAGGAAACCCAAAATTGGCTCTTTGAAAAGATCAACAAAATTAATAAAACTTTGGCTGAACTGACCAAGAAAAAAAAAAAAGAGAGAGAAGACTCAAAGTACTAAAATCCGGAATAAAAGAAACTACAGACAGAAAAAAGATAATAAGGAAATACTATGAAAAACTATATGCCAACAAATTAGATAACTTAGATGAAATAGACAAATTCCTAGAGACATAAACTAACAAAACTGACTCGAAAGGAAATAAAAAAACCAAAACTACTCCAATAAAATAAAAAAGAACTGAACACTTCCCAACTCACTTTATGATGCTATTACCTTGACACCAAACTCGACAAAGACACCACAAGAACATAAAACTGAAGATCAATATCCCTTATGGATTCAAATACAAAAATTTCAATAAAAGACTAGCAAAGACAAATAAATGCTCCATAATCATCTCAATAAACACAGTATAAGTATATGACAAAATCTAACACTTTCATGATAAAAACACATGAACTAGGAATAAAAGGGATCTTCTATAACCTGATAAGCAGCATCTATGAAAACCTATAGCTAACATTTTATTTAATGGTGAAAGACTGAATGCTTGTACCCCAAGATCAAGACCAAGACAACGATGTCTGCTTTCACTACTCTGATTCAATTTCTGTTCAACAGGACAATTAGGCAAGAATATGAAAGAAAGATATTCAGATTGGAAAGGAAGAAGTAAAACTATTTTTACTGTCAGATGACATGATCTTGTACATATAAAAAATCCTAAAGAATATGCATACATACCCAAATTATTAGATCTAAGAAATGAATTAAGTAAGGTTATAGGATCAAAATACAAGATCAATATACAAAAAATAATTGTGTTTCTATACACTTATAATGACAAACCCTGAATTAAATTATTAAACAATTCCACTTACAATAGCATAAAAAGTAATGAAATACTTAGGAATAAATTTAACAAGAGAAATGCAAAACATATCTTGAAAATTACAAAACACGCTTGAAAGAGACTTTAAAAGACTTTGAGTAAGTGGAAATACATTCCATGTTCATGGATTAGAAGACATACTATTGTTAAGATGTCTATACTCTCCAAATTGATCTACAGATTCAATGGAATTCCTATGAGAAACCTAGCTGCCTTTTAGTTATTTGTTTATTTTGCAGGAATTGATGAGCTAATTCCAAAATATATATATAAATACAAGGGATCCAGAAAGCCAAAACTATACTGAAAAAGAATAAATTGTAGTGAATCACACTTCCCCAAATCAAAGCTTACTACAAAGCTACACTAATCAAGACACTATGATACTGGTATAAGGCTAGACATATAGATCAATGGAATAGAATTGAAAGTCCATAGCAAATCCTTAAAATTAGGTTCAGTTGATTTTCAACAAATATTCCAAGATAATTCAATGAGAAATTAATAGTCTTTTCAACATATGGTGCTGAGACAACTGGACAGCTACAAGCAAAAGACTGAGATTGAACTCCTACCTCCCACCATATACAAAAATTAACTCAAAATTAATCATAGACTTAAATGTAAGAGATAAAACCATAAAATTCTTAGAAGAAATGATTCAATATTTATGACCTTGGATTACACAATGGTTTATTAGCTACGACGCTAAATACAAGCAACAATTAAAGTTAAATAAATTTGATTTAAACAAAATTTAGGACTTCGCACTTCAAAGGACATGAAGAAAGTGAAAATACAATTCACAGAATACTAGAAATTTTTTGCAAATCATATATGACCAATAAGATACTTGTATCCAGAAGGTGAAGTTTCTGGCCCATTTTGCACCCTTTTGACTAATCAGTAACATGAATCAGCAAATGACAATATTTTTTCTCAAAATGGTTGAGTACTTATGACTTATCAGAGATTGGAACAAGCACTTTCCAAGAGTCATCCCAGTTAATTCTGAGAACTATAGGAAGTACATACCATTGTTACCTCCATTTCATAGGTGAATGAACTGAGACATGGAGCAATTCAGTAATTCACTCAAAGCCCAAAACAGCTGGAATCCAGATCTTCACCCAGGCAGTCTGAATATAGTCTATACTCTTAAATACTCTGTTAGATATGTAACATGTTAAAAATAAAATGAAATAACAAATGGAGAGACAATATTTTCAATATATATAACAGAATTATCAGTCTTAGTACATAAAAAGATACAAAGGATAGGAACAGGCCTTTCATGACAGAATTATTAAAGCTAACATCCAAAATCTCTACCTAAAAGAGTAAAGAAACTTTATAAAAGATATAATTTATATGAAAATGTATATTTAAAATCTAAATATATATAAAGTTTACCAAGCATATTGGGAAAGCTTTTTAAAGCAGTAATAAATGGAGTTGGTATAAAGTATTAAAAAATATAACAACATTCATAAACCACAAGAACAATAAGTTTTCCTCATTTTGGGAAGAGATTCAGCCTTAGAAATTGCCTATCTTTTGCCCCAGCAACTTTATAATTAAGAATTTTATCCCAAGGAAATAATCATGGGTGTGTATTGAGACTATCTACAGGGATCATCATTACAATATTACATCTTCCACTCCTGTTTTATTGAGATATAAGTAACATATAACACTGTTATTAATTTAAGGTATACAAAATAATGATTTGATATGTGTTCATTTGCAAAACGTTTACCACAATAAGGTTAGTTAACATTCATAGTTACAATTTTGTTTTCTTGTGATGAGGCTTTTTAAGATTTTCTCTTTAAACAACTTTCAACCATGCAAAACCATGTTGTTAACTATAGTCACCATGCTATACATTACTTTCCCAGAAATTATTTAATTTTAGCTGGAAGTTTGTGCCTTTGGACCACCTTCACTCATTTCCCCCAAGCCCCACCTCTGACAACTTCAATCTATTTTACGTTCCTGAATTACTTTTTTTAGATTCTAGATATAAGTGTAGTCATACAGTATTTGTCTTTCTCTGCCTG
Organism: Canis lupus dingo; assembly: GCF_003254725.2. Lineage (NCBI taxonomy): Eukaryota > Metazoa > Chordata > Mammalia > Carnivora > Canidae > Canis > Canis lupus. The sequence continues at coordinate 7,890,105 of NC_064271.1, read as the reverse complement.
ACTTACTTCATTTAACATAATGCCCTCAAGGTCCATTCATGTTGACACAAATGGCAAGATTCCTTCTTTATGTGGCTAAATAACATTCCATTATATGTGGCTGCACCAATTTACATTCCCACACGCAATGCACAAGATTCCCTTATCGCCCAATCCTTACCCACACTTGTTACCTCCTGTCTTATAATACCATGAGGTAGTATCTCATTGTGGTTTTGCTTTGCATTTCCCTGATGCTTAGTGATGTTGGCCACTTTTTCAACATGTACCTGCTGGCCAATATGTCTTCTTTAGAAAAAATGTCTATTCAGTTCCACTGCCCATTTATTAATTGAATGGTTTGTTCTTTGGCTATTGAGTTGTATGAGTTCTTTACATATTTTGGATATCCCTTCACCGGATATATGATTTACAGATATTTTCTCCCATTCCAGAGGTTACTTTTTCATTTTGTTGATGGTTTTCCTTTGCTGTGAAGAAGATTCCCATGCCATATTCCTATTACTCCCCAACTTTGTCAACATTTGGTGTTGTCAGTCTTTTTAATTTTAGCTCTTCTGGTAAATGTATAATGGCATAGAAGTAGCTACTTTTTTTTATATGTAAACGGTTCATTACAGAATTTTTTAACAGAGAAAAACAGCTTTATAAATATTAATAATATTGAAATGGTTAAATGTATTATAGTATGTCACCAAGGTGGAATATTTAGTCACTTAAATTTTTCAGGAAATATTTATAGACTACTATGTGGCACTGCATCAGACTAGAGACACATGCAGCTGAATTAAAGGAGCTATATGGTATACAGAACATTTGTTACAACTGGGAATATTTATTACCAATTGTTTTTTTTTTAATTTTGTTTATTTATTCATGAGAGATGAGAGAGAGACAGAGACAGAGACACAGGCAGAGGGAGAAGCAGACTCCATGCAGGGAAGCATGGGACTCAATCCTGGGTCTCCAGGATCATGCCCTGGGCCTAAGGCAGTGCTAAGCCACCTGGGCTGCCCTGGATTGTATTTTAAATTTACTTCAAAGTACTAGAATTAGTAATTATTACAAATATATCACTATATGATTAATGAAACCTTTTTTGTATGCCAAGCAATGTACTAGGCATGTCATACTCATTGTTTCTTTTACTACAAACCTACAAGATAGGGTTACAAAGCCCATTTTACCTATGAGGAGATGGAAGCTCATATAGTTAACATGACCACACAGCCTGTCACGGAGTGAGAATCTATATCAAAGGTGGCCTGGATCCAAACTACATAGTCTATCTGTCTTTGACACTGTAATATGTTTGGTAAGATTGACAAGGTCTATTGCTGTACTCTTTCTAGTTCTCTTTTGTTCCTATTCATTAAAAAATATCAGATGCCTCCAATATTCCAGGGATTGTTCAGGGTGCTCAGGATAGACAGCACAAGTGAACACAACAGATAGAATCCCTGAATTGAGTGAGAATGTGTCATGAAGAGATTGTCACATGGATAAATATAAGGTTTATTATGCTATTAAAGGAAAATAACACAGGTTTTGAGTATGTAAAAAAGGGATTTAGGGAACCAGCGCTCTCAAGAGAAGTCTTTATGGAGGAAGTAACATTAAAGGTGAGTCCCATGCAGTGGGCTCACCAGTTGAAAGAATGGGGACCACATTCTGGATGCAAGGACCCGCATCTTAGCAAGCTCTGTTCTAGAGGCATTTGCTGGTCCTGCATGAGCAAGAGGATGGCAGGAACTGGGTGATGCAGAACCTTAAGAACTGTAACATTTATTTCTCTTCATTTTGTTTACTGGGACTCTAGGAGTCCTTCCAGGTCCTGATGATGTATACCCTACTGCATGGAACATTTATGCCCACTCATGCCTATCCAACTTCTCCTTTCTTTGACTACAGTGCACATAACTTCAAGAGCTACTAGCAAAAATGTTAATACTTGTGAAACTATAGCTCCTTTAAGAGCAAGAATAAGGGGATGCCTAGGTGGTCCAGTGGTTGAGCTTCTGCCTTTTTTTTTTTAATTCTTGTTTTTTATAAATTTGTTTTTTATTGGTGTTCAATTTGCCAACATATAGAATAACACCCAGTGCTCATCCCATCAAGTGCCCATCTCAGTGCCCGTCACCCAGTCATCCCCAACCCCCACCCACCTCCCCTTCCACCTTTAACATTTTTATACATAATGAGATTTTCTCAAGCTACATAATGTTCCAAGGTGTGAATTTGGTTGGCTATATACTGTCATTAGTAGGAATGCACTATACTTCATTTAATCATTTCCCCCCTCTTATCTCCTTTACAGATAAGTAGATAAGAAAGTAAAGCAGATAAGAAAGTATGTGTAAACCGTGAGAACAGCCTTGAATGGCAGGAAGTTTCGAATGAAGAAAGCAGAAATAAGACTTCCTCATTTGCCAAGAAACTTTTTCTGACAACTGAATATAATGTTTTATATGTATATATATATATATATATATATATATATAAATGTTATATATTATATATATATAAATGTTATATATTATATATATATAATGTTAGCTTCTCTTGAATGGGGAGGACTAAAAATAGATTGTAGATTGTCAAGATCACACAATGAATGTGACCTACTCAGAGGGAGTGGCCTAGTAGCAAAGAAGTCAGTGATGTTAAATAATGGTTTTTGTAAACTCGGAGTCCCTATGTACATAAAAGCTAAAAACAATGTCTCCAGAAAAGGAAAGATTAATAATACTAAAACTATAGGGGGTGAAAGAAACATTGGTGTGTATAGATTAATTTTTTTCCAGATTTATTGAGATACAATGGATATATAATTTTGTGTAAGTATATGATGTACATTTTGGTTATTTTTGAACAAAATGCCCCATCATTGCTACCTCTTTTGCCAGAAAACAACTATATATACATTTTTTAAAGCTAAAAGCAACTATTTAATTTTTTAAATTTATTTACTTTTTAATTTTTTAATTTTTATTTATTTTTTAAGATTTTATGTATTTATTCATGAGAGACACAGAGAGAGAGGCAGAGACATAGACAGAGGGAGAGACAGGCTCCTTGCAGGGAGCCTGGTGTGGAACTCGATTCCAGGACCCCAGGATTACGACCCAAGCCAAGGGCAGACACTCAACCACTGAGCCAGCCAGGTGCCCCAAGAGCAAATACTTTAATAGCACAAGGACAATTTTTTGGACTATTGCTAGCTGTGTCTTAGTTCATCCAGACACTGAGAAAATTTAGTGACTATGAAGCCTTACAGAATATAAATTATTTACTTCAACTATGAATATGAAATGAAATGAATAACACTCCCTCAACTTTTTTTTATGAATTCTTTTAGTTCAAGTAATGGAGAATTTTGTTTGGAGAATGAAGGATTTAAAAAAACCTCGGTGCGTTGCCAGAAGAATATTAAGAATATTTGGCAAATTCCTCATTTAATTTAGTGAAAAAATACCTGTAACTTTATGCAAGGCAATTCTATGAGTTCCAGAGTATTTATGGATAGATTCAGCTCAGGTGCACTGTCTTCTCTAGAAAGCAGACAGAACAAAGTCTAACATTTATTGAGTGCCTGCCTGGGCCAGATTCTGTTTAGCAGATTTGCATGCATTTTACCACACTTAAAACATGTGTGACTTAAGGAGAATAAGTAATTTTTAAAGGGTTAAACAGCTAAAAACGCTGGAACAAAGTTTCAAACCAGAGATTCAAATCTGATTATAAACCTGAATTCTAATGCAAACTGACCCAAATTTAATTTTTAAATAGATAGCATATGATATTTTTAGAAGAGGGGTAATTAAAAATGATGACCTTGTAAATCAGTGTTTTAGGCTGATAATTTTTCAACATCAGATTTAAAGCAACATATTAGTTTTATAATGAAGAAAAATACTGTTTACCTCACAAAGTGAAGGCTTATTTGTGTTATCTATTAATTCCTGCTCTTGCTGGATGATCATAACAAGGTCCATAGTGGGACTGAATCTGCTTATTCGATAAAATAAACTTATAATTCATCACTTGAGTTTGCATCTGGGTGTGCCAAACAATTCCTAAGTACTTTACTCCATAAGGAAAAAAATATATACTAGATGGCTATTATATACTACCAATTTGAGAAGGAAACTTATCTTCATAATTAAGTCAATAAGATAATCTCAACACTGATGTATTTGAATACACAATATAAACTCCCTTTTTAAAAAGTCTATACTGACTTACATGTGCAGCACACATGCTTGCCATTTGGTGAATATTTTTAACATCTTCTGGGTGTGGAATGGTTCTTGATTCATAATCACTATACATCAATCTAGCTTTGCCTGTACCAGGTTCAAGAGCTGGGGAGTCATGTTCAAACCAAAACATGATATTTCAAATACATTAAAGTATATATTCTGTTAATCAAAGAGGGAGCATGCAATGGATAAGATTTATCCCATTATGTGAGAACTATAATTTCTACATTTATATAAAGGAAGCAGTTTAACATGGTATGAACAAACTAGAGAAAAATTCTGCGACTAACAAAGGAATAAAGAATTCCAAAATGCAATATTTTTAGAAAAACAAATTATCTTTTAACTATCTTTTAACTTATAATTATCTCTTAGTTATCTTTTAAAATTTTGACACCTCTCTGCCTTCTCAAACCAAGTATTCAAAGGATTATTCAACCTTGCCTTAATGCCTCAGGAGCATTCACACATTTTTGTCTAGCTGGGTTGACATCTAGCAATGGCTTTTGAAGGGCCATTTATCTCCAAGTAAAGTGGTCCACACCTCCTCACTGTGGTATCAGAAGACCTGTCCTGTTAGCTTTGACTTGATTGAGCCAAGAATATATCCTTCTGCTTCTAAGTTGGGCCTAAATAGAATCTTTTATGTATTCACTTATGCATTCACTGAACTGAACACATATTTCCTGTGTAGCTACTATGTATGGCACTAGAAATAGTGAATAAGATAGTCACCAAATAAGGTATAAGACCTTTGTGACAGCTGTTAGCCACACAGAGGCTTTAGTTTGGTTAGATTTTGCCTCCTTCCTGGTTAATATTGTTGGAAGTTCACTCTGCTTCTTATCTATGAGATTTATAATATTTAGAAACTGCATAGTCCGCTCCTCTGTTATCTTTCAGTTGTATTTAAAGGTATCATGGATAAAAGGTTAACAAAACCTTTTACTTTTCTGCAAGAGAATTTCCTCTTAGGTAACTTTCTAGCTCTGTTCCCCTAGTAACTTGGTAAAAACTGAATGTTGGGCAACCCGGGTGGCTCAGCGGTTTGGCGCTGCCTTCAGCCGAGGGCCTGATCTTGGGGTCCCGGGATAGAGTCCCACATCGGGCTCTCTGCATGGAGCCTGCTTCTCTCTCTGCCTGTGTCTCTCCCTCTCTCTCTCTTTCTCTCTCATGAATAAATAAATAAAATCTTTTTAAAAAAACAAACAAAAACCAAATGTCAAATATGTTCCTAAGCAACATTGCTTAGAATAAAAAGGATCACCAATTGGTAACTTGCATCAGACCAAGAGAAATTATAAATGGTTTATAGATACTTGACGGGGAGGGACACTATTCTTTGGGCTTCCTGGAGTTGGGGATCCTGATACCAGGGTTCACAGAGTCTATGCCCATGAAGTTGTGGGTCTTTGGAGCATGAGGCTATAATGCCTGGGCAATCCTGCACTTGCCCTATCTGATTCTCCTTGCATCATTTCTGGCATCTGAGGAGAAGTTTCCTGGGCATGTGTGTTGAATGCTGAAAGGCCTACCCCTCATGCAAACAAGAGGAGTGCCTGCCACTGCCCATTGGCACCTGAAGCTTCTCTCATACCCCCTGAGTAGACTCCTGCCCATGGCTATCTTCTGAATCTGAATGTTGAGTTGAACCTAAAAAGACTCCCTAGTGCACATTGCACTTTTCCTTCCTATTTCAGTAAGTTGGAACTTTTAAAATATATAATAGCTGTCCATGTGACTCTTTCATATCTTCACATATACTCATGAAATCTGCCCAATAAAAGCTACAGAACTAAACTGACTGTGTCTAAAATTTGGTCATGTCTATTCTTTTCTTCCACCAAGTTTTCAAAAAGCAGCCCAGTTGCTATAACACTTTCCATGTGAGGTCTCATCTTGTGTGATTACGGTACTTAAAGCACTTCATAGGCATGTCATTTTGGTGAAGTGGAGATTCATTGGGCCTGTCGGTCTTTAGAAATGAAGATTGATTTTTGCACCAGAATAATATTATAATGGATGGTTACTCTCCTCCTACAGGTTTTCATAATCTAATGCAATAAAAAATAGTCAAAATATTAATATGTGGAGATGGTATTTAATAATATATTAACCATTTTTATCTTTTTAAGATTTTATTCATTTATTCATGAGAGACACACAGAGAGAGGCAGAGGGAGAAGCAGGCTGCTCACAGGGAGCCTGATGTGGGACTTGATTCCAGGACCCCGGAATCATGCCCCTAGCCAAAGGCAGATGCTCAACTGCTGAGCCACCCAGGCACCCTGAATTAGCCATTTTTAAACCAAATACTTGAAAAAACATTTAAAGGCTGAGGAGATAGAAGTTTTTGATGACTCTGAAATAGATGACTAGAATCTTCCACAGGCTTTAGGAAAAAAAGAGCACTCTCTCTTACAAAAGTCATTTTCTAAAGTAAGCCTTTCCTTTCCTTGATACTGGAAAAGATGCAAATTTTGGCTTAACATAATAAAGAACTTTCTAATATTAACAGCTTCCTTAGACCAAGTGACTCTTGAGTTTGACTCTTGAAAATTGACTTTTCCATTTCTGAAAATCAAGGGTTAATGACTAAATTATTTGAATCCCTTCCTATCCTGAAAAATCTCTATTGAGAGCTCATTCTTGCAATAAATCTTTATTGAAGACCTATGTAGGAAATGTATAAATATTTGTGAAATTACTGAATGTACTTGTGACTCACAAACAGAACTCAGGAAGAGAAAAAGGAAATAGGAGAGTCAGGTAACTGCAGAATTTGACAGAACAATAAAAAGTAAGTGGAAAATCCAAAAAGAAAAAAAAGAATATCTTTTTTGGAAGATATTCTTTTTGGAATATCTTTTGGAAGAATTATACCTTAGGATGGAACATGCTTTTTCTGGAAGGCATATTAGAAACTTTTTTTTTTTTGGACACTTCTTAAAATGAGGAATGAGCCCCATCCACCCCCATGAACCAAGAGGCAAGAGGGAGAACAGCAGGTTCTTCAAGCAAGGCTCCCTACTCGCCGTTGAGTCACTTGGGTATGCAAGCTTTGGATTAGGTCTGAATTGTCTAGGATATTTGGGTTCTTGAGAAATGATGAAGAGAAAGAAAATTGTGATATGCTAACTGGAGAGCAGTGGAACTTTCAGGGTGAGAACAAACTCCTGAAATGGACAATTTTATTGTGTTTCTCTTGTATGTTATGTGATAAGGATTATCTTTCCCATCCATTCACACCATGCTTCACTTAGTCCCCACAGAGCTGGATATGTCTTAGCTAATGCTGTTAACATAAAATGCTAAGTATGGCCTTCAAGTGCATTCAGGATGGAAGCAGAGTTGGTTCAGGAAAGTCTGCTATACTTGGGTTACAAGGATGATAAGAAAAAGAATTGTATATATATAATGTATATATGGTGAATCAAAGAAAAGTGAGGAAAATACACCATTCCCTCTTAAAATGAAAAGATTTCTCCAGCAATTACCCCAGACTCAAGAGCAGAAAGTTGGCTCCTAGATTGCTATGGTCCGAGTAGCTTCATGGCGCTTCAGTGAAGAGGGTTCCAAGTGTGAAGAATGGCTGTGCAAGGCTGGAACAGAAGGTGCAAGGCCCAGTGCAAGATAAAAATGTGAGGCTTTCTGTTCAAAAAAACAGGGGGAAATGATAATTCTGATAAATGTACAAACTTACAAAAGTGTTGTCTCATAATTTATATAATAAATATTAATAAATAATAAATATTATATTATGTTTATTATATAATATTTTATTAATATTATTACCTTGTCATGATAACTTAATTGATCATAAGATGTTCCCAACTCACATTTTGGCAGATTCATTTCTTAAACTTTCACAATCCATACTGTTTGCAACTTAATTTTCAATCAGCATAATTGAAAGTGACATCTGTTTGTTACTCTAGGCAAGTAAAAGACTGCAGATAATAATATTTTTTAACTTTGAAAAGGAAATTTCTGCTGATGCAATTGTTCCTGGAGCTTATAAGAATATTTTAGAGACTATAACAAAACTACAATACATTTCTTTTTTTTCGTTAGGCTATATTTCTGATAAATTATTTTGAAACATAAATTTTATTATATCTAGAGCTGATAAATCTCAAGGAACAATGATTCTAAAAATATTAACTCCTGATATAATCCAGATGCATGTAAGTCTATATTTAATTTTAAATGTAAATGTGTACAATGGCATTTTAATGTTTTCTCTGGCATCTTGTGGATGTTGTACAAGAAACTGAGATGTACTTCATGATTTGTTCATAATTCAAAATGCCTGTTGATCCATTCTCTCAGTGTATCTTCAATTACAAGGGAAAAATTAATTTTTAAGTTGTTTTCCTTACTAATAATTGGTTCACGTGAAACTTCAACTGAAACGTGTTATTTCCCATCCAATGCAACAATCCTTAAACTTTAATTTTTTTATAAAGTTTAATCGTTAAACTTTAAATCTTTAATTTCTACTTCTAAGCCTGTGAATCTTTGCTTTGCAACATACAGCAGTTTTCACAACCAGAAATTCTAAATCTTTGAGGAATTCTAATACCTCTTTGATGCACTTTATTACAGTGTCACAGACTTTTATTTTCTAATGATATGCCCACTAAGCATACTGCCTGAGAACTGGCCATTTCTGTTCTGGTGCTCAGATGGGAGATTTAATATTCGTACAGAGGGGGATCCCTGGGTGGCACAGCAGTTTAGCGGTTGCCTTTGGCCTAGGGCGTGATCCTGGAGACCCGGGATCGAATCCCACGTCGGGCTCCTGGTGCATGGAGCCTGCTTCTCCCTCTCCCTCTGCCTATGTCTCTGCCTCTCTCTCTCTCTCTCTCTCTCTCTCTCTCTCTGTGACTATCATAAATAAATAAAAATTTAAAAAAATATTCGTACAGAGGTGTCAGGGCCAGGCTGTGGGGAAAATGAGCAAGTCAGCCTTCCACTCCTGGTCTTGACACTGCCCCCCATGTGGGACGTCCTGTCCCACCGCCTCTGCCAACTTCCAATTCTGCTGCTGCCGCTAATCTGGGCACAGTTTCAGGCCTAGCCACCTCCAGGGAGCTTTGTGGTACCCCCCAAGCCCCAAGGCATGCACATGTATGCAGAGCCAACTGTTATATGTGCACTGTCCACTCTGTAGGTGGGCCCCTGCTGGACCACACATCCATGTTCACATGGCAATGCACTTTACTGTCTGGATTCTCTCACATGCTACACTGTGCTGTCCAACTCCATTTACAAAAGCCAAGTTCAAAGACAAATGGTGACAAATTCTAAGACAGCAAAGGCAGACACTACACTGAGTATAAGGCCCTCCTGAGCACAGGACCTTGAGCAGCCCCACTTATCGAAGGTCTTTAAAGTGGGCCCTGCCCCTACGTGTCACTCACCATGCTGGATCTCCTGCAAGAGAGACCACATAATGGCCGGTTCAAATTCAGCTGCCAAAGTAAGAACTAGCTGACCTTCACCAAGGTTGCTCAGCCCTGATTTTCTAACATGTAAAATGAGAGTAATAACATGCCACAACTCAGAGGAGTAAGGACATGATGGACATGGGGTGGGATTAGTGGCAGGGGGGACTGCTTTACAATAAGTCATGTAAAGCTCTTAACATGGTGCCTGGCATAGAGTAAATGCTCAATAAATTAGCGCTCTCACCATTTTATGGCCCATCATGAGAAGCAGGATAGCACTGGGGTCAAGACTGTGGTCCTGACTAGAATCCAGTCCTGGCGCCACCCATTGCCAACTGTGACTCTGGGCAAGTCCATCTTTCTGTGCTTCAGGTGTCTCATCTGTAATAAAACTCACCGATGAATGCAGGTAAAGAATTTAGGAAAATGCCTGGCACCTTGCAAGTACTTGGTACTGGCTATTCCTATTTGTCAGTATCACAATTTATTCACACAACAACCAGAACACATGTGTGTTGTGACACTCACTTTACATATAAGAAACCAAAGCTCTGAAAGGTCAAGTGTCTGTCACACAGACAATAAGGGGTAGCACCAGCTCTCAAACACAGGCTACTCCACCACAGCCCTAGAGCCTACATTCATAACCACTCGCTATTCCCCAAAATAGACATTCAAAGCAGAACCGGTGCAGTTATCTGGGCAATAAGGGTCTCACATTGCCCGAGTTACTTCTGCAAAACCTCAGAAAATATTTGGGTTGAAAATATCTGGGTTTAACAGATCTCCAAAACCCTTGCTGCTCTAACATCCTATAAACCCAAATCAGAATCAGATCACATCACCTTTTGACTTTTCTACATATGAATTTCACTCACCCGCAGCCTCCACAGTATACGCTGATAAACCTGAACTACCCTTGACAGATGGAGGAGATCAACAGACAAACGATGACCACATACTGTTACCACCGGATTGTACTAACTCTGACCGCAAGCCAGCTGCTCAGTTACCTCCTGGGTTTCTGCTCAGCCAGGGTCCAGTGCAATTTTTATCACATTTCCCCATCCATCCCTGGAGCCCCTCTCTTCAGGCACAGCCCTGTTACACACAGGCCACCTTGGCTTCCCTCCTTATCCAGGAGGGGTCCTAGGCTGGGAGCCGAGAAAGGACAAGGGAAGGCCCTACAGAATGGGAGAGAAGTCTGCTACTGCAAAGGCTGATCCTCACAGGGGGACAGGCATGTGTCCCTCCCAGGGAAAGGCAAACCCAAAGAGCTGCTTATCCAGCAGGTTTTACTAGGGCCACTTTTCAAACTGTAAAGATAAAATCATGGCATAGAATGTGCAGAAACCCATCATTAGGAATTGGGCAATATGGAAGCTCTTTCTGAATTAATCTCTTAAAGAATATGAATCTACCATTAAACTTTTTTCTAAGGTTTTATGTATTTATTTGAAAGAGAGACAGAGGGAATCCCCGGGTGGCTCAGTGGTTTAGCACCTGCTTTCAGCCCAGGGTGTGATCCTGGAGACCCAGGATTGAGTCCCACGTCAGGCTCCCTGCATGGAGCCTGCTTCTCCCTCTGCCTGTATCTCTGCCTCTCTCTGTGTGTGTCTGTCATGAATAAATGGATAAAATCTTTAAAAGAGAGAGAGAAAGAGCACAAGCAGGGGGAACCACAGAAGAAGAGGGAGAAGGAGACTCCCCACTAAGCAGGGAGCCCCAGGCAGGGCTGGTTCCAGGACCCCGGGATCATGACCAGTGCCCCCCCCCCCCCCCCATGCATTCCTACTGTTAAACTTTTGAGGAATCCAAAAGAGACTGCCTGGCTTCAGGCAGGAGGCTCCTGCTGCATATACAGGGTTCACCTGCAAGCACTGCAAGGGTGGGTGCGGTGGGTGGAAGGATGTGTGGGGGTAGGCAGTAATATTGCACTGTATGAATAGGCCACAAATTATCTGGACATTTGGGCCGTTATAAATAATGCTAAAATAAGTACTTTGTATATGTCATTAGAATGAGGTTAACCTAAATCACCAAAGGGCTCTTTCAACTCAAAACTAAATTCTACCCCTAGCAATTTATATTTGATAATTGGACATACTGCTTACTCTATTCCATTATTTCTGGCTACATGAAGCAAGTTTTAAAAGTTGTACAAATAACTAACTATTAATTACAAAATCTATTACTAACATGATAGTATTTTACTAAAACGGTCATTTTGTAAAGGCAATACAAAAATATTAAAGAAAGAAAACTTGGTATATGTCAATAGTCTTCAAACTTATTTGAAGAGCCCCTAAAACAACTTTTGAAATCATAAATCTCACACATTTTTAATTTGGCATCTGTAATTTTTTAATATTTTTAACGCTTATAAATGTAAGTCATTGAAAACATGGAATTTCTTAGGTACTGTATATTTTATGTACTTAGAGTATATTTTTCATGATAACCTTTTATCTCTGCCATGTAAATATGACAGAGCCAGTCCTCGGTGTGAAACTAATGCAAAGCAAAATGACACTTGCTTAACTATTGGGGAGGTATCTAACTTTGATTTGAAAAATTCTGGGTAAAAAATTGTTTTAATCGTTTTAAATCATCAGTTCAGAAAAGTAGCTAGGTAATAAAGTAAAATTCCTGAGGGTTAAACCTATGTTGTGCTGGTGCTTGTCAAGAGATGGGGAAGAGGAATATATCTGTCTATCCTGGGGGACCCCTATAATGGGGAGAAGAGACAAAACCATGAAGCTTCTAAAAGGCAAGACAATTGGCTGGGAACCATCCACACGTGCCCAGAATTCCAGAAAGGTTACACTGCCCAGGCTGTTGAACTGTGGAGGGAGGGGGGACGCCCTAGAGACAGTGTTTCGGGACCAGAACTTATACCATGTGTGTTACATCCACTCCCCAGTAAATCTAGCCAAATAGTGGGTTTAAAGTGCTCCTAACAGAATATATTGGCGTGACGGAATGCACCCTAATAATGCACAACTATGTAAATTTATTAAAACTAAACAGCACCTTGAAAATAAGTGAACTTTCTAATATGCCAATTACACCTCAATAAAACTTTATAGGGTGGGGATTACAGAGGGGGGCAGATTTCCTGTCTTGTTCCACCTGTCATCTATCCATCCACTAGCAACCTTTTCTAGGGCTAATAATGCTCTGGAAACTAATTATTTAATTAATTAATAGGCGATTAATGATTTGCATAGTAGTATTTCCACCGATGAAAGAGAATCAAAAGCGAAAAGAAGCTCAAGAAGACCAAAGCAAAATAAAAAGAGGAAAAGCCTTATCGTTTAAAAGACAAAAAAAAAAAAAAAAAAAAAAAAAAGGAAAAGCCTTATCTGTGCCAGGAGACAGTGGCTCTGTTTGAATTGCCTTCCAGCGTGATTACACATCCTAGGAAGAACAAACCAGGTCAAACCTGCCGAAGTTTATTACCATAAATTCATGGTTGCTCAGAAATTTTTTTTTAAAGCTTGTTAGTAGTGATAATGATCTTGGAAGAAATAGAGGAGCAAAAGTAAACTTATAACACCACTTCCCTTTGTACATTTCCAGGACTGGGAGAATAATAGGGAATTTGGCTGCGGGTGGCCTGGGGAAGCCTAATGCCCTGGGAGTCCCAGTCACATGCCCCTCCTGGCACCACCTTCCCTGAACCTTAGCTTTCTGACTCTTCTTAGTTTCTTTGGAATATGGTTACTTTCCCAATAAGGTGGCAGGACAAGTGTCGCCTGCCTCTACTAATTCTTGGATTACTTATTCCTAGGTGTTGGTTTTCTAATCTTTGGCGTGAGTCAAATGTACCTGTGTCCTCCTTCCTGTCCAGTTTCCACTGCTTTCTTCTTGTCATAGAAATACAGATCTACCTTTAAGCTAACTCTGTGCTTTCCTGAAAATTTTTAGAATCTCCTTCTACCAAAATCAAGACAGTATCCCCAAATAGTACATTTTAGTAACACTACTATATTTTGAACATGTCATCTGGAGGCAAGATCTCTTCCGCTACTTTGCAAAGTAATCCCCAAAGACAATATGTCCTTAACATAGAGCCCTGGGGCCCCTGGGCGGCTCAGTCGGTAACCTGTGCCCTTCGGCTCAGGTCATGATGTCAGGGTCCTGGGATGGAGCTCTGCATCCCACACCCTGCTCAGCAGGGAGTCTGCTTCTCTCTCTCCCTCTGCCTGCTGCTCCCCTACTTGTAATCTCTCTTTCTCTCCCTCTGTCAAATAAATAAAATCTTTTTTTTAAAAAAAAGAGTCCTTTTTAAACAGAAAGTATGTACATCTTAATCATTATTTTGATTTTTGATATTATAAAATAATGCGTGACATTTGTAAAAAATGTAATAATAAAGAAACTTACATCATAACAAAAGAAACCTCCCTTCATGCCTCTCAATTCTGTTTCTTGCGGGGGTAACCATTGGGAATGGCTCCATCTGTATTTGTACATGTACATAGTTCACATGGCCACACACCCACAATGTACTCATAAATTTAACTTCAACGGAGTAATTTTGTACTTTCTTGTTCACTTAACACACCGTGGCGATCTTTTCCTGCCAGTAAATATAGTTCTCAGTTCATTCTCTTTTTGTCTACTTCTGGGAATTATATTATGTGACTACCCATGATTAATGAAATAGATGGGCATTTGAGTAGTTTCTAATTTTTTGCTATGGTAAACAAGTTTCAGTGATTCTTACACTTGGAGGAGAAGCATCACAAGGCATGATGGTTACTGCCCAGTTGCCTTCCACAAAGGATGTGCCAGTTTATACCTCCATACACAATACCTAAGAATGCCTGTGTTCTCATGTGCTCAGCATTCCCAGATTTTAATCTAACTTTTCAATGTCATAATATTGATGGATAAATAAAAGAATATTCGCATTCTTCAATTCGCATTTTCCTGAATATCAGGGAAATTTAGGATGTTTTCAGAAGTTTTCAGTCATTTATATTTATCTGCCTATGCATTGCCTATATATTTCATTTTTAAGTTTTAATTTTAATTTCAGTAATTAACATATAGTGTAATGTCAGTTTCAGGTGTACAATATAGTAATTCAACAATTCCATATACCACTTGGTACGCATGACAAAAAGTGTCCTCTTTAATTCCCATCACCTACTTAGCCCATCCTCCCACTCATCTCCCCTCTGGTAACCATCTATTTGCTCTCTACAGTTAAGAATCTGGGGTTCCTGGGTGGCTCAGTCAGTTGAGCTCCTAACTCTCTGTTTTGTCTTAGGTTATGATCTCGGGGTCATGAGATCAAGCCCTGCATTGGGCTCCATGCTTGGAAAGGAGTCTGCTTGAGGTTCTCTCTCCCCCTCCTCCACCCCTCCCCCCACCCATGCACATGCTCTGTAAATAAATGAATAAATAAAATCTTTTTTTTTAAAGAATCTGTTTCTTTATTTGTCTCTCCCTCTTTCCCCCCCCTGCTCATTTGTATTGTTTCTTAAATTCCACATATGAGTGAAATCACATGGTACTTGTCTTTTTTCGAATGACTTACTTCACTTAGCATTATACTCCCTAGATCCATCCAAGTCATTGCCAATGGCCAGATTTCATTCTTTTTTATGGATGAATAATATTCCATTGTGTATATTGCCTCTGCATTTTTTTACTCCTTTCTCTTACTTCTTGACTCACATGGGTTTATAGAAATGCTATAAAGTCGGCCTCATTATCAATTCTTTAGGTGAAAATATTTTCTCCTACTCTATAGTGTGTCATTTTACGTTGCTATACAATTTACAGGTTTTTTAAAATTTTTTTATTTAAATTCAATTTGCCAACATATAGTATAACACCCAGTGCTCATCCCATTAAGTGCCCTCCTCAGTGTCCATCACCCAGTTACCCTATCCCCCCCCATCCACCTCCCCTTCCACAAACCTTTGTTTCCCGGAGTTAGGAGTCTCTCATGGGTTGTCTCCCTCTCTAATATTTCCCACTCAGTTCCCTTCCTTTGCCTTATAATCCCTTTCACTATTTCTTATATTCCTCATATGAGTGAAACCATATGATGATTGTCCTTCTCTGATTGACTTACTTCCCTCAGCATAATACCCGCCAGTTCCATCCACGTTGAAGCAAATAGTAGGTATTCATCTCTTCTGATGGCTGAGTAATATTCCATTGTATACATAGACCACATCTTCTTTATCCATTCCTCTTTCAATGGACACCGAGGCTCCTTCCACATTTTCGCTATCGTGGACATTGCTGCTATAAACATTGGGGTACAGGTATTCCACCGCTTCACTACATCATCTCTTTGGGGTAAATCCCCAACAGTGCAATTGCTGGGATGTAGGGTAGCTCTATTTTTAACTCTTTGAGGAACCTCCACACAGTTTTCCAGAGTGGCTGCACCAGTTCACATTCCCACCAACAATGCAGGAGGGTTCCCCTTTCTCCACATTCTCTCCAACATTTGTCACTTCCTGTCTTGTTAATTTTCCCCATTCTCACTGGTGTGAGGTGGTATCTCATTGTGGTTTGGATTTGTATTTCCCTGATGGCAAGTGATGCGGAGCATTTTCTCATGTGCATGTTGGCCATGTCTATGTCTTCCTCTGTGAGATTTCTGTTCATGTC
This sequence comes from Canis lupus dingo, assembly GCF_003254725.2. Taxonomy (NCBI): domain Eukaryota; kingdom Metazoa; phylum Chordata; class Mammalia; order Carnivora; family Canidae; genus Canis; species Canis lupus. The sequence goes on along the minus strand of NC_064271.1, from coordinate 7,873,748 downwards.
TTTGGCCTATTTCATGATTGGAGTGTTTGTTTCTTTGCTGTTGAGTTTGATAAGTTCTTTATAGATCTTGGATACTAGCCCTTTATCTGATAGGTCATTTGCAAATATCTTCTCCCATTCTGTAGGTTGTCTTTTAGTTTTGGTGACTGTTTCTTTTGCTGTGCAGAAGCTTTTTATCTTGATTAAGTCCCAATAATTCATTTTTGCTTTTGTTTCTCTTGCCTTCATAGATGTATCTTGCAAGAAGTTGCTGTGGCCAAGTTCAAAAAGGGTGTTGCCTGTGTTGTCCTCTAGGATTTGGATGGATTCTTGTCTCACATTTAGATCTTTCAACCACTTTGAGTTTATCTTTGAGTATGGTGTAAGAGAATGGTCCAGTTTCATTCTTCTGCACGTGGCTGTCCAATTTTTCCAGCACCATTTATTGAAGAGACGGTCCTTTTTCCAGTGGATATCCTTTCCTGCTTTCTCGAATATCAGTTGACCAGAGTTGAGGGCCCATTTGCGGATTCTCTACTCTGTTCCATTGACCTATGTGTCTGTTTTTGTGCCAGTACCACACTGTCTTGATGATCACAGCTTTGTAGTATGGTTTGAAGTCAGGCATTGTGATTCCCCTGGCATTTTTTTTCAATATTCCTCGAGCTATTCAGGGTCTTTTCTGATTCCCCACAAATCTTGAGATTATTTGTCTCAACTCTGTGAAGAAAGTCCATGGTATTTTGATAGCAATTGTACTGAAAATGCAAATTGCCCTGGGTAGCATAGACATTTTCACAATATTTATTCTTCCAATCCATGAGCATGGAATGTTTTTCCATCTCTTTGTGTCTTTCTCAATTTCTTTCAGAAGCGATCTGTAGTTTTTAGGGTATAGATCCTTTACCTCTTTGGTTAGGTTTATTCCTAGATATCTTATGCTTTTGGGTGCAATTGTAAATGGGATTGATTCCTAAATTTCTCTTTCTTCAGTGTCAATGGTAGTGTATAGAAATGCCACTGATTTATGTGCATTGGTTTTCTATCCTGCCACATTGCTGAACTGCTGTATGAGCTCTAGCAATCTTGGAGCAATCTTGGGATGGAGTCTTTTGGGTTTTCTACGTACAATATCATGTTGTATGCAAAGAAAGAGAGTTTGACTTCTTCTTGGCCAATTTGAATGCCTTTTATTTCTTTAGGTTTTCTGATTTCTGAGGCAAGGCCTTCTAGTACTATGTTGAATAATAGTGGTGAGAGTGGACATTCCTGTTGAGTTTTTCCCCACTGAGAATGATATTCACTGTGGGCTTTTCATAAATGGCTTTTAAGATATTGAAGAATGTTCCCTCTATCCCTACCCTTTGAAGAGTTTTAATCAGGAATGGATGCTGTATTTTGTCAAATGCTTTCTCTGCATCTATTGAGAGAATCCTATGGTTCTTGTTTCTTCTTTTGTTGATGTGATCTATCATGTTGATTGTTTTACAAGTGTTGAACCACCCTTGCATTCCAGGGATAAATCCCACTTGGTCATGGTGCATAATCCTCTTAATGTATTGTTGGATCCTATTGGCTAGTATCTTAGTGAGAATTTTTGCATCTGTGTTCATCAGGGATATTGGTCTATAATTCTTTTTGGTGGGGTTTTTGTCTGGTTTTGGAATCAAGGGAATGCTGGCCTCATAAAACAGGTTTGGAAATATTCACTCCCTTTCTATCCTTCAAAACAGCTTTAGTAGAATAGGCATAATTTCTTCTTTAAATATTTGATAGAATTCCCCTGGGAAGCCATTTGGCCCTGGACTTCTGTGTCTTGAGAGGGTTTGAATGACTACTTCAATTTACTCACAGGTTATTAGCCTGTTCAGGTTTCCTATTTCTTCCTGTTCCAGTTTTGGTAATTTTTAGTTTTCCAGAAATGCATCCATTTCTTCTAGATTGCGTAATTTGTTGGCATATAGTTGCTCATAAGATGTTTTTAAGATCATTTTTATTTCCTTGGTATTGGTTGTGATCTCTCCTCTTTCATTTTTGATTTTACTAATTTGAGTCTTTTCTCTTTTCTTTTCAATAAGGCTGGCTAGGGGTGTATCTACCTTATTAGTTCTTTCAGAGAACCAGCTCCTGGTTTTGTTGATCTGTTCTACAGTTTGTCTGGTCTCTATTTCATTGAGTTCTGCTCTAATCTTTATTATCTCTCTTCTGCTTGGTTTAGGCTTTATTTGCTGTTCTTTCTCCAGTTCCTTGAGGTGCAAGGTTAGCTTGTGTGTTTGAGTTTTTTCCATATTTTTGAGGGAGGCTTGTATTGTGATGTATTTCCCTCTTAGGACCACTTTTGCTCTATCCCAAAGATTTTGAATGGTTGTATTTTCATTTTCATTAGTTTCCATGAATCTTTTTAATTCTTCTCTAATTTCCTGGTTGACCCATTCATCTTTTAGTACGATGCTCTTTAACTTCCATGTGTTTGAGTTTCTTTCAAATGTCTTCTTGGGACTGAGTTCTAGTTACAAAGCACTGTGGTCTGAAAATATGCAGGAGACAATTCCAATCTTTTGGTATCAGTTGAGACCTGATTTGTGGCCCAGTATGTAGTCTATTCTGGAGAAAGTTCCATGTGCACTTGAGAAGAATGTGTATTCAGTTGTGTATATATCCATGAAATCTGTTTGGTTCAGTGTATATTCAAGGCCCCTGTTGTTTTGATTATGTTCTGCTTAGAAGATCTATCTGTCATTTGCTGAGAGTGCTATGTTGAAGTCTCCTACTGTTAGTGTATTATCTAAGTATCTCTTTACTTTGTTTATTAATTGAGTGATATACTTGGCAGCTCCCACATTAGAGGCATAAATATTCATGATTGTTAGGTCCTCTTGTTGGATAAACCCTTTGAGTATGATATAGTGTCCCTCTTCATCTCTTACTACAGTCCTTGGGATAAACTCTAACTGATATGAGGATTGCTACCCTAGCTTTCTTTTGAGGACCATTTGATTGGTAAATGGTTCTCTGCCCCTTCATTTTCAGGCTGTAGGTGTCCTTAGGTCTAAAATGAGTCTCTTGTAGACAGCACATAGATGGGTCTTGCTTTTTTATCCAGTCCAATACACTGTGTCTTTTGATGAGATAATTTAGCCCATTCACGTTCAGAGTACCAATTGAAAGATATGAATATAGTGTTATCAAATTACCTATACAGTTCCTGTTTTGTGGATTGCTCCCTCTTTCTTTTACAGAGTCTCCCTTAATATTTCTTGCAGAGTCAGTTTGGTGGTCACATATTCCTTCAGTTTCTGCCTATCTTAGAAGATCTTTATCTCTCCTTCTATTCTGAATAACAACTTTGTTGGATAAAGTATTCTTGGCTGTATGTTCTTCTCATTTAGAACCCTGAATATATCCTTCCAGCTCTTTTTGGCCTGCCAGGTCTCTGTGGAGAGGTCTGCTGTTAATCTGATATTTCTCCCCATATAAATTAGGGATCTCTTGTCTCTTACTGCCTTAAGGATCTTCTCTTTATCTTTGGAATTTGCAAGTTTCACTATTATATGTCAGAGTGTTGAATGTTTTTATTGATTTTTTTGGGGGGGGTAAACCTCTCTACCTCTTGGGTCTGAATGCCTGTTTCCTTCCTCAGATTAGGGAAATTCTCAGCCATGATTTGTTCAAATATACTTTGTGGTCCTCTCTCTTTCTCAGCTTCTGGAATCCCAATTAGATGTATATTCTTCCTTCTCAAGCTATCATTTATTTCTCTAAGCCTTTCCTTGTGGGCTCTTAATTGTTTTTCTCTTTTTTTTTTCTCAGCTTCCTTCCTTTCCATCAACTTGTATTCTATGTCACTCACTCTGTCTTCCACCTCATTAACCCTAGCATTTATAGCATCCAGTTTGGATTTCAGCTCAAAAAAATTTTAATTTCGGCCTGATTAAATCTCAATTATGCAGTAAAGAAGTCTCTAGAGTCCTTTACATTTTTTCCAGAGCCACCAGTAATTTTGCAATTTTCTTCTGAATTGAATTTCTGACATCATATTTAAATCTACATTCCATAACTCTGTGGCAGAGAGTATTGCTTCCGGTTCTTTCTTTTGTGGTGAATTCCTCCTTCTAGTCATTTTGACCAGTGCAAAGTGGCTATATGAGTGAGCTGAGTCAAAAATATCAACCATGACCTAAATAAAATACACCCTAGATGATTCTGAAGAGGTCAGAGACCAGAAAATAAAAGAAAAAGAACAGGGATGCCTTGGTGGCTCAGCAGATGGGCGGCTGCCTTCAGCTCAGGTTGTGATCCTGAGATCCGGGACCAAGTCCCACATCAGGCTCCTGCAAGGGGCCTGCTTCTTCCTCTGCCTATGTCTCTGCCTCTCTCTCTCTCTCTCATGAATAAATAAATAAATATTTTTAAAAAGAAAGAAAAAGAAGAAAAGAACAACGTAAAACAAAAGGACCACTAAAGTGAAAAACAAATTTTAAAACAAAGTAGTAAAAATAAAAAGCCAAAAACAAAGAAGAAGGAAAAAAAAGAGAAGAAAAGAAGAGTTGGGGGGAGAATGGTGGTGGTGAGGAAGTGGTAGTGGAGGGAGAATGTAGTCTCCATGAGGGGACCTAGAGGGTGATCTTGTTGGTTCTGAGTGTATTTTGTTCTGTATGTTAGAAGATGCTCAATTCCAAATTTATATAAACCAGCAATACTTATATATAAAGACCCAACATCGACCACAAAAACATAAACAAGATAAAGGGGGGGGGGCAGAATGGAAAGGAAGAGAGAATATAATCTCACAGAATGAATCAATACAGTGTTCCACCTGGTTCTGGGTGTATATTGATCGTGTGTTAGCAGGTACTAACTTCCACCATTGCAAAACAAAATGAGACAGAGAAAACAAAAAGCAAAAATCCATATCTTGTATATCTACCAAAATTAAATTGAATAGGTTGAAGGAAATCCAGAAGTGAAAAATATATATATCTAAGACATGTAGAGTGTAGAGGATGTAGGGGATCCCTGAGCAGTGTAGCGCCTGCCTTCGATCCAGGGCATGATTCTGGAGTCCTGGGATCGAGTCCCGCATCAGGCTCCCTGCATGGAGCCTGCTTCTCCCTCTGCCTGTGTTTCTGTCTCTCTCTCTCTCTGTCTCTCTCTGTGTGTCTCTCACGAATAAATAAATAAAATCTTAAAAAAAAAAGACATGTAATTGTAGAAATATGAAAATCAAAAAGGAAAAAACTTAAAAATGAAGAGTTGGTAAAATATTATAGTTTAGGTGGGAAAAGAGAAAAAATATTGGAAATTTTTAACCTGATATAAAAATGAGTTATAATGAAAAGGGGGAAAAAGGGACCCTCTAGTTCTAAATACTATTTCCCCTCAGTCCTGGAGCTTTCCAGTGCTGCTTGGTCAAGAACTTGCTCTTCCCTGTCCTTCCAGCTGGGCTTCTGGGGGAGGGGCCTGCTGTGCTGATTCTCAGGTGTGTGCACCTGGGGAAGCTGCCCCGCCCCCTGCCAGGTGCACAGCTCAGTGGGAGCTGTTTACCCGGGGAGGCCTCTGTTCCCTGGCGGCCCTGACCCTTCCAGGCACAGGGTGACACCAAGAGGGACAACACCACTGGCGGCGGCCAGCTCTCCAGCCCTGGAGTCAGCTCCCGCAGTAACCACCGCAGCTCCCAGTGCACACTGGCCTGGATGCTCCAGGGGCGGGGAGCACTGATCTGCACAGCTTGGGGGTACCCGGCGGCAGGACCGTCCTCGCTGTCCTGTGCCCTCCCCACCTCCGCCTGTCCCGGGGAGTGCAGGATCCGCAGCTGTGTCTGCCCGGCGCCCTGGGATCCGGGCCCTGTGGACCCGCGCTCCCAGGGACCACCGCTCCGTAAGAACGGAGGACAGCCGCCTCTGGCCGTTAGCAGCCTCTGGGGTAAAGGACAGCCGCCTCTGGCCCATCCCCTTTCGCCTGCTAGTCATGGGGCCCCTCCCCCACTTTATTTCTTTTTCTTTTCCTTTTTTTCTTTGTCTGCCTTCCTACCTTGTTAGAAGTGAAAACCCTTCTCTCTGTAGCTTCCAGCTGTTCTCTCTTTAAATCTCAGGTTGGATTTGTAGGTGTTCAGGATGTTTTGAAAGTTATCCAGGTGAGTTGGTGGGGCCGGGTGAGCTGAGGACCCTACCCTCCACCACTTTGCCAGTCCTCTTTACAATTTACAGTTTTGATGTATGTAGTCAAATGAAGAATTGAAGGGGTTCCCTTGCCTAGCCCCAAACCACAAAATAGTTGTCCTATATTACCTTTCAGTACTGTCATTGTTTTGTTTTTGTGTCAAGACTCTTTGTCCACCTGGATGCCCCATGTCCTATTTCCATGGTCTGTTTGTTTACTGACTTGGAGTTGCTCAGGGTTTCTGTTGGGAAGAAGGATTCTTTTCTGCAATGCCTTACCCAGGTGTGTTTTAGGTTAAGCTATCTTTTGCTCTGGTTTTTAAAAATGAGACCCATCTGCTTACTAACCTCTAGTTCATGCTCACTGGTAGTCCCTTTCTTTCTCTAAGCACTGCTATGTTTTTATTCACATTTTTATATCTTCCCTTTTTTTTTCAGTGGAATTTTGGAAGAAAATAGGATATAAATGCATATACTCAGTCTACCGTCTTACATGGAAATCTTCTTGTGTCTGTATGCTCTAAGAAACATTTTTATTGGGAAATACAAATATGTATGTAATGGAAACTTTGGAAAATACAAAAAGAAAGAAAAAAAAATTCCACTATTTGAAAATAAAAGAATGCTAAGATATTGGTGAACTCACTTCCAGCATTTCTAATGCATTATAATGAAAATTGCCAGAAAAATTGAATCACATACATTTAGTCTTACACTATGCTTTCTAAACCAACGTTATGTAAAGAGTATTTTCCTATGCTCTTAAAACACATGGTTTTATAAAGAATGGTTGTAGAGCATGCCATCTGTGTATACTTGTCAGAAACTGACATTTGGTTTTTTTTAATTTTTATTTTATTTTATTTTATTTTATTTTATTTTATTTTATTTTATTTTATTTTATTTCATTTTATTTATGATAGGCACACAGTGAGAGAGAGGGAGGCAGAGACACAGGAAGAGGGAGAAGCAGGCTCCATGCACCGGGAGCCCGACGTGGGACTTGATCCCGGGTCTCCAGGATCGTGCCCTGGGCCAAAGGCAGGCGCCAAACCACTGCACCACCCAGGGATCCCTTGTTTTTTACTGACCTACTTATTTCCAGAAAGAGTAATACAGGATTCAATACAACCAAAAGTCTCCCTTCCAGCCCATGACTCCATTGGCCAATTTCCCTTCCTGGACTCAACAAATGAGACCTGATTATTTGGTAAAGATAAAATCCCATTGGTAGAACTTGGTGTGAGGTATAAACCTTTCTAGCTCTTGATACATACTTGCTCTCCAGCAATGTATAAATAACACCACCCCCTTAGGAAGACATGCTCTTTTTTTCTAATATTTGTCACTTTGGAAAGCAAGACACATTTTACTACTCATTTTGCTAAGAATGAAGTTAGAGCCTGTTTTCCTCTGTTCATTAGCCTAGTCTACATCTTCCATCATTTCATGGCTTTTCCTAGCCTTTACCACAAAGGACCTTTTAAAAATACTTTCTTATCTTTCAGGATCATGGTCAATCCACTGAGTCCTCACTTTGAGTCAAATTGGGGTCTTCTCCGAACCCAAAGATTTCTATTTCCCTTAATCACATCATTTATGAAACTGCCACTGCTTTACATTCATATTTTGTTTTAATGGGATTTCTGATAATGCTCGAGATTTCTTTCCTGAGCTCTGCCCTGAACTTCTCACCAGAAAGAAGAGTGACAGCTCAGAATGTTGCTCAGAGAAAAACATGAAGGGTTCAGAGGCTGGTGTTTTCCACTGGCTGCCCATGTGACCTCTTGCAGGCACATGGTGTGAGCAGGGCCCATGATTGACTAGTCTGCGCCAGAGTTCTCGCCACACCTAGGTGGTGCCCACCTCCCCACTTTGGCCCATTCTGTCTCCGAAGTCTGGAAGGCCCTTCCAGTGACCTCTCCTTGTGAAAACTAGTTAGGTCCTAGGTGCAATTCTATGCACCAGGAGCAAGCAGTGCATATCTGTTGTTGAAAAACCAACAGGGAAAAAAAAACAAAAAACAAAAAACAAAACAATAGGGGCCACATTGAAAACTCCCCAAGTAGACAAAACCAGTTTAGTCATAGGAGCAAAATTTAATTTAGCTTATTTTGTAAGGCTAACTTGACCTGGGTTGTTTCTCGCTTATACCTCGAAGCTTAAACTGCTTCTTAAGGTTGATATGTGGTACCCACTGGCCAATTTCCTATCATTTAAGAAAACTCTAATATTACAACCAGTCACAGTGAAAAATAACCGGTCACTGCTTTGTCACTATATAAGCTGCTTTACCTTGAGACTCATTCTATGTTTTGGGTTGAGTGCTCCCAGTCTGCAAACTTCCTGGTGTGTGTGCAATAAACTTTTACTAATTACTAGTTCAGTGATACATTGGTTTGATGTCTATTATTTCTGAACTTTTGGCACTGACCTTCACACATGTGCAGTTCATGAGTGAGTCTCCCCCTTGCTCCCAAAAGCTCTGCAGTTCTCCAGAGCCATACACCCAGCCCTGCACAGCACATGCCTCTACGCAATGATTGCTCACCTGCCCCTTTCACCTTCAGATAGCACAGCTATGCACTTTGCTCTACTCACCACAGCTTGCAGAACACCAGTAACATGCTGAAATGACACTCAAGGCTCTTCCCTCCACCCACTTTTCAAGGCGTATACAACCTACCTGTTCCTTCTCACAGCCAAGTAAAAAACAAATTCACATTCCTCACATACCAGTTGGCTAATCTGCTCTCCTTTGAGCTTTTACCACTTCTGTGTCCTTCCCAACCTTTGGTGGGAAGTCTTGTCCTGACTCCCTGGGTTTCTTTCAACACTCCATCATTTATTAATATTCCAGCTCCCTATGCCATCCAACACACCCCACCCTGTATTATAAGCATTTCAGCAGTGATTTACCCTACGTTAGAGGCTCAGCTAATAAACCGAACATCTTTTTTTTTTTTTTTTTTCTGGACAGATGCGGCATTGCTGTATCTTCTAGATCTTTGTACACAGGTGTTCAGTGAACACTCTGGTTGGGCCAGAGTACAGTGTTGACTTTTTCTCAACCTCATCTCCTTGGAACAAGCTTCGCCCTCCCCTACTTCTAGGCCTCCTGCCAGTGCCGCACCCACTTGGACCCAGCACCCCGCCTGCCTTCCAAGCTGTGTTCCCACACCCACACTCCTTACAGCCATGGGGCCAGGGAAGCTGTTGACCTTGATCCCAACTGCAGGAATCTGATTCTGCTGGGGAACTCCTCCTTTCTGCCCTGCTCTGCAAGCTGCAGAGAACTGACCTGGTTCCCAGAGCGTGCTCCCTGTCCCCCAGCCAAGGACTCCTGCACCTGCCTCCTTTCCTACCCTCCTCCTGGGCTGTGCTTTGGAAACTTTTTTTTTTTAATTTTTATTTATTATTTATGATAGTCACAGAGAGAGAGAGAGGCAGAGACACAGGCAGAGGGAGAAGCAGGCTCCATGCACCGGGAGCCCGACGTGGGACTTGATCCCGGGTCTCCAGGATCGCGCCCTGGGCCAAAGGCAGGCGCCAAACCGCTGCGCCACCCAGGGATCCCTGGAAACTTTTTAAATGCTGATACCTGGGCCCCTTCCAACTCAGAAATTCTGATTTAATTATGTGGGATGCAGCCTGGATACCAGACATTTCCAAACTCCAGGGATGATTCTTCAAACTGAAATCCCAGCGCCTGTGTCCAGCCATAACGATAGGATATCCCCGGGCTAGTGGCCTGGAGGAAAAAGGAAGGAAAAGGAAAGAAGGAAAAGGAAGGAAGGAAGGAGGGAGGAAGGAGGGAGGGAGGGAAGGAGGGAAGGAAGGAAGGAAGGGAGGAAGGGAGGAAGGAGGGAAAAAGAAGGAAGGAGGGAGAGAGGGAAGGGAGGGAGGGAGGAAAGGAGGAGGGAAGGAAGGAAGGAGGGAACAGAGGAGGGAGGGAGGGAAGGAGGGAAGGATGGAAGGAAGGAAGGGAGGAAGGGAGGAGGGAAGGGAGGGGGGAAGGGAGGGAGGGGAGAAAGACGGAAGGGAGGGAGGGAGGAAAGGAGGAGGGAAGGAAGGAAGGAAGGAAGGAAGGAAGGAAGGAAGGAAGGAAGGGAGGAAGGAAGGGAGGAAGGAAGGGAGGGAGGGAGGGAGGAAGGGAGGAGGGAAGGGAGGAGGGAGGAAGGGAGGAGGGAAGAAGGAAGGAAGGAAAGAGAAGGAGAAGGAAGGAGAAGGGAGAAAAAAAAGGAAAGGGGGGAGCGAGCGCGGGCCCACGTGGCTGCGGCCCCGGGGCGGCTCCACCCACGCGGGCGGAGCCGGCAGCCGTGGACTTGGCCTGGGGCCGCCTCCGAGATAAACCCGGAACCTCGCCCAGCCGCGAGCCAGCGACGCGGCGCCCCCCGCAGACACCGCCTGGGCCGGCAGCGACGCTGCGTGCGCTCGGTGAGCGACCGACCTCGGACCCGGCGCGCAATCCCCCGGGCGGGGAGGGGCGCTGGGCGGCCGGAGGCGCCCGTAGCTCGGTGCCCCGCCCGGGGGGCACTGCTGGGGCTGGGGGGGGCACGGGGCGGGGTACGAGGGGGCCCGGGGTGGGGGCCCACGGGCCGGCGGACTGGGGTGGGCGGGAGGGAGCGGCACCTGCTCTCCGCTGCCCGGCGCGTCTGCCCCCCTCGCCGCCCCCAATTCCTCACGTCCCCCTAACTGGCTGCGTGCGCCCTGGCCTGGGAAGAAGGCACGTGTTTACACTGCACAGGGTAGTTTAGCTGCTGCTGCTGCTTCTTCTTCTTCTTCTTCTTCTTTTCTTTTTCTTCTTTCTTTCTTTTTTATTTTTCCAAAGTGAGCTCTGTGCCCAGCGTGGGGCTTGAACTCACGACTCTGCGATCCAGAGTCGCTGCCCTCTGGACTGAGCTGGCCAGGTGCCTCAAGTTAGTTCAGTTTTTGAACTAGTCAGGGAATGGGATGCAGACCCCAAAGAGGTGTATAAACTGATTAAATTTAATATATTCTGTAACTTCCTAAGAGTCTTTACACTAAAATGAAACCTTACGTTTATTTACAAGGTGTTTGTAAGTATGCTTACTAGAACCATCTTTCCTTCCTATGGGCAGGGATCGTCATTCCTATGCAGGAGCACCAATCATAGCTCTAGCCAATGCATAGTCATTGTGCCCGGCATGGTTCTAGCAAGGCCTCCACATTCTGGGCAGGAGGGGTGGAGATGGAGATGAGGTGTCACCTGGCAGGTGCTGAAATCCAGCCCAGCTCCTCCTGCCCCACCCCTGCCCCCACCCAGTACATCCTGGAGGGAGCTGTGTGCAGGACAGTGAAGACCTTTTTCTTTGCCCAATGTGCTCAGAAATTTCATAAGGGAACATAGGGACCATATTACATGCCTTAATACTTGACTGTATTAAATCTTTTTTTTTAGATTTTATTTATTTATTCATGAGAGACAGAGAGAGAAGCATATTAAATCTTTTCACTTCCACATTTCCTCCATCAGTGCATAGTGTGGAATCCTCTTATTAGAAGAGGCACAAAAGAAAACTTTAACCAACGTTGCAGAGAAATCAGTGGCAGATCCAGAATTCCAGCGCAAACTTTATTCTCTACAACTGACTACCTGTGCAGATACCCAACAGACACCCTAAACCCCAAGTGAGGGCGATCTCAGGATGCCAAGCTCTTAAGAACCTAGTAAACATTGGCTGAGACAGCAATAAGCGGTAAGATGTTGCTCTAGGTCTTACATCGTGCCAGCACTGAGACAATGGGCTGCTGGAGTTTAGGGCCTCTGGCATTAAGAACCTTCTCCCAGGTCAGTGGTGAGAGTCCTAGCCATCCACATGGTGTTGGAACCCACTGAGGAAAGAAACAGACCTCTGTCCCTCTGGCATGGACTTGCATAGTGGTGTGCCTGAAAGGGGGCATGGATGAGCTGGTGTAGGTTTTCTCATGGAAGGACTGTTGGGAGTCACCCAGGCTGCTGCCTGGAGAAGGTGCCCAGGGTGCCCCATTACTGTGGCAAGTCTGGCCGTCATCCTTGCCAGTCTAAAGACACAGTCCCCTCAACTGTGCTTAAAATGAAAGTCTGAAAACCACTGTTTTCCCTTTAAGGCACCTTCCTTCCAAATTCTGCAGAGCCTGAGAGGCTCTTTTCTAAAAGGGGAGGCCTTTTTTTACATTCAGCAAATCATTCAAATCAATCATCCAAAGCTACTATATGAAAATAAATCCGAGCAAAAATGTCAGAGAGTTTGAGGGCCATTTCATCCAAAGTATGGTGAAACCCAGTGCTCCACAAGAACTCTCTTTTTTTTTTTTATTTATTTATTTATGATAGTCACAGAGAGAGAGAGAGAGAGAGGCAGAGACACAGGCAGAGGGAGAAGCAGGCTCCATGCACTGGGAGCCCGACGTGGGATTCGATCCTGGGTCTCCAGGATCGCGCCCTGGGCCAAAGGCAGGCGCCAAACCGCTGCGCTACCCAGGGATCCCCACAAGAACTCTCTTTAACCAAAACATCCATGCCTCCTACCACCAGGATTCTAATTCTCAGGCTTTAACTACCTCGAGCCTCAAACTCTTCCTTCCATCTGTTGGTCAGGCTACTCCCAGATCTCTCTCTCTGTGTACCTCTGACCATTCATCATTTGCTCAAATGTCACCTTCCACCAAATCTCTTTTGTTGCTTCTTCCCCAGCACCCAATCTAAACCAGATCTCCCATCTATTCTCTATAGCACCCTGTAGTTTTATTTGTAATATAACAGTTTGTAGTGATGTATTTATTTGCTCAGTGTCTGTTTCTTCAACTAGACCCTTGGTTCACAAAGACAGTGATCATGGGAGGCTGCTCACTCCCTCAGTCCCAATGTCCAGCATCAGACTTGCACAGCATCAGGGCTCAGTAAATATAATAAATGAACTCAGCTGGCCCTGCACTACCTAGCACCAGGACCTGGGGTAAACTATATACATAGTCTTACTGATCTTCAGTCCCATCTGTACAATGAGCCAAGAAACAACAATTTAGGTCACAGTGACTTCTAAGGGTCTCACCATGCTCCAAGCCCTGCTGTTGATGAATCTATCCACCCATCATCATAAATAGTGACTAGTCTATCCTCAACCAAACTGCCAAGTAAGTGAATCTGCTGGTTCTTTAATGAAGGACATCTCCTGCCCTCATCTGTGCCTCTCAATTGGACACCCCATTCAGAGAAGCCTCCCACCTCCAGCACAGGATGCTCCTGCTAAACATGTCTTCTCATCCTGTAGGAAATAAGACCTTCCCTTTCCGCTGGCTTTTAGTAAAGCATCTTATAAACTCATTCTCACTAAAGGGTGAGCAACTGATAACAGGATGTAAACTATAGCCCTGTATGAGCTTGTCAAAGGGAGGCCTTTTATTCATTCAGCAAACCTATTGGGTGATTTCTTGGTGAGCAGGACTCCAAATCTGAGAAACATGCTAACATTCATAAAGCACTTACTGTGAGCTAGCATTGTGGTCCTGCACATAACATTCATTCCTATTTCATCTGCAAAGCCACCCTATGTCACAGGACCAGTAGATACGTGGAGATTGTGGCCCAGATAGGCAAGTAGCCTGCCCTAGGTTTCACAGGTAGGCAGGGGCAGGGCAGGACAGCGGTCTCATCTGTCTCTCACCTATATTCTACAGTCCCAAGGCTGAAGGGTCAGTGATGTGGGATGGAGTTCCCAGAATCTGGGGAAGGGGTATCCCACGCTCACAGTGAAACTGAAAAGTTTAGAATATCAATGACTCCTTTTGGAATGTGTTCTACAAATAGGATTTTACATTTTTTTCTTGAATCTCGGATTTTTTTTTTAAGTTTTTTACTTGAGTATAGTTGACATGCCATATTACATTAGTTTCAGGTGTATAATATAGTGATTTAACAAGTCTAGATGTCATGCTGTGCACACAAGTGTAGCTACCATCTGTCACCACACAGCACTGTTACAGTGTCATTAACTATACTCCCTGTGCTGTGCCTTTTATTCTCATGACTTACACATTCTATAACTGGAAGGCAGCCTGTATCTCCCACTCCCCTTCAGTTATTTTCCCCATCCTCCCTCCATTTTTCTCTGTATTTATAGGTCTGATTCTTCTTTTTGTTTACTTGTGTATTCTTTTTTTTTTAGATTCCATGTATGAGTGAAACCATATGGTACTTGTCTTTCACAGTTTGACTCATTTTACTTAGCATTATACTCACTAGTTCTATCCATGTTGTTGAAAATAGCATGATCTCCTTCTTTTTTAAGGCTGCATGACATTCCTTTGTGTGGTATCTGTGTGTGTGCGCGCGCGTGTGTGCGTGCGTGTTGCCCTACATCTTCTTTATCTATTGAATGTCAGATTTTAAATAGTGACACAGAATTAAAGAAGAACTGTGCAAATTAAAAAACACAACCCAGAGGCGCCTGGGTGACTCAGTTGGTTAAGAGTTGGACTCTTGGTTTTGGCTCAGGTCATAATCGCAGGGTCATGGGATAGAGCCCTGCATAGGGCTCTGTTCTCAGCAGGAAGTCTGCTTCTCTCCCGCAACCTCTCCCTCTGCCCCCTTCCCCTGCTCATGCTCACTCTCTCTCTCTCTCTCTCAAATAAATAAATCTTAAAAACAACAACAACAATAACCACAAACCTAAAAGGAGACAAAAGTAAAACCAGAGAGGTAGCAGTTATCACACAAACATTACAATATAATAAAAGCAGTCAACAGGACTTGAGATTATTATGAAGAAAGGTTAACTATGAGAAATAATTAACTTCTCCTTTGTGTTAAACTTTGGCATGGTTACACCTCCTAGTTAGGGAACGTTTCTGTCCTGTACAACACTCAGATGTGAGCCCCGCTTGGTGCTGTCAATGAAAGCTGGCCAAGACACAGTCTCTGTGTCTAAGTTCAAAGTCTGCCACCAAGAGGGAAGTTTAAATTACATGTCCCAGTTTCTCCGACTATCTCAGAAAGCATGAGCTCTGGGTCGTCTGCACACTCAGAGGGAATAGTCACCGAGGTCTTTATGTGGGTCTCTTTTTCTCATAGGTCTCAGCCACAACATGGCTTCTAACCTGAAGTCAGCCAAGGACTTGGTCGTTTTCTTAGGAAAATCAGTGATTGCGTTTCTGGAATCTATGGTTTTCACCATCATCCCCAAACCACGGAAGAACGTTGCTGGTGAAATCGTGCTCATCACTGGCGCCGGGAGCGGACTGGGAAGGCTCTTGGCCCTCAGATTTGCCCGCCTTGGATCGGTGCTGGTTCTCTGGGATATCAACAAGGAGGGGAACGAGGACACGTGCAGGATGGCCCGGGAAGCCGGAGCCACAAGAGTTTATGCCTACACTTGCGACTGCAGCCAAAGGGAAGACATATACAGAGTGGCCGAGCAGGTAGTTCTTGTGTCTCGCTCTTCCCCGTGGGTAGTAAGCACTCTGAGATACGCCCACACGCATGCCTCCTCTGTCCCTTTGCCTTGCTCAGTGCAGATTTGCCTGTCTCCAGCACCCTTTAACTTAAAAGCTGTTAGGGAGGGCCGCCTGGGAGGCTCAGGTCATGATCCCAGGGTCCTGGGATAGAGCCTGCTTCTCCCTCTCCTCTCCACTCACCCTCTCTCTCGCTATCTCTGTCTCTGTCTCTCTCTCTCTCTCAAAAAAAAAAAAAAAAAGAATTGGGGAGTGAAAATTAGGGTTTTTGAATTGTCACTGTGTACAATATACCATACTAAGCACCCCATCTATATTATATCATAATCCTATAAAGTGAGGTCCATTATGAGGCCCATTTCACAAATAAGGAAACCAAGACTTAAGGAGGTAAGTAGCTCCCCTAAGAAACAGCTACTAAGTAGCAAAGATCCAGCTCAGCCTTGAGTCTGTTGACTCCAGAGGACCTACTCTTCCCTGCCCAGTGGACGGTAGGGACTGTGCGGCCCCTGTTACAGTATAAGAGGTAGAGGGTGGCCCCCTTCCTGGAGGAGAAAGGAGACCTAGAGATATGGAATAATCTATTCAGGGTCCCAGAGCTAGCACATAACTAAGTCAAGGCTTGAACCCATTTCAGTCTGAGTTTAAATCCAGCTGTTTCCACCATACCACAGTGCCTTTCATTTAAATGTGTATTTCTTTTAAAATAGTCATAAGAAAATCAGAATATTTTATTCATCCTAAAGACTCTTAACTGCTATGGCTTCTTTGGTGATGATACAGCTACACGAGTAAAGAAGGTTTCCAGGAAGTCATAACCCCACTATGCAGTGGAAAGAGTTTTCTTAGTTCATTGAGGCACATACTTGTTGCTGCCTCTTTTCCCTCATAAGGATTTTCTCTATCCCCTCCCCCCCTCATTGTCATGAGTACTCCGCACATCACTATCCTGGGCCACTTTTTTGGTGGCACCCAGAATTCCCCAATTCAGTAAGAAGGAAGGAACCAGACTGGCCTGCAAAGAGCAGGTCAGCCACATTGGAAAGCTCTTTCACAGCTTATAGACCCTACCTCAAATCTCCTTCCCACCTCACTTCCTAGTGGTAAGGTTGGCAGGTCATTGGTGGGTGATTGTGTAGCTTCTGTTTAAATTTGTCTTTAAATGCTATACATCTGTAACTACCATCTCCAATCCCTGGCAGCCCAGTACAGTCTGGAGACCGAAACCTGACAAGCTAGCACCTCCCTCAAGGTGCAGGTGTGTCTTTGCCTTTGCCAACCTCACAGATTAATCCCTGTGCATTTGAAGCACTGATCACCTGATGTGTTCACTCATGATGATGGCAAACAACTTCTCTAGCCACTGTTAAGCAATAATTGGTTCATGTTCAAGTCCTGATGACCTTCCAATATTGAGCAAGCTAATATGAGACACTCTATAAATAAATAATTGCCTCTTCCCTATATCTGTGATTTAGTTCTGGCCAAGATGCTTAGCTCAGAAATGGTCAAACATTGAATATTACCAGCTTATTATTCAGCTTTTCTTACTTATGGGTCTTGAAAAGAATTGATTACGTGCTCTTCTCAATTCAGGGGAAGCAAACTCAACTCCACTCATAAACCAGCCATTTGCCCTTCTTATTCTGGATAGAGAGAAGGTACTGGGAATTTTTTTTTTAAGTATTCCATAGAGCAGTGATCAAGGTGAAACTTTTCAGGGTGGTATGACAGTGTGCCATCTCCACAGACACCAAGAACTTTGAATGCTTGTGTCCCCAGATCATAGTTTGGCCCCAAGTTCAGAACTTGGCATCCTAGGTAAGCAATTATTTAGAACAATGAACACAAGACCAGACTAGGGCTATGTAGTGGCATACCTTTTACCATGGCATGTGGAAGTGTCTGAGTACATTTAATGATATCCCTTAGTCCAAATCAGAATCAATTTTACTTGGCATACCTCCAGTTGACTGCATTGATTCAATAGGGAAAAAAAAGCCTTATTTGTGACATCTATGAGAACACCTTAAGGTTTATTTCTGCTTCCTGATGTGCAAGGTCAAATTTCAGGAATGTTTCATTTTTTTTAAACCACGTGGTCACTAGCAGACCTTTCTTTATTGCCCATCACCACTAATAAGTTGTGGTTGGGAAGTTAAAATTAGTATCTTGGACAGTTTATTTTTTTAATTAATTTATTTATTCATGAGAGACACCAAGAGAGAGAGAGACAGAGACAGACACAGGCAGAGGGAGAAGCAGGCTCCATGCAGAGAGTCTGATGTGGGACTCGATCCCAGGACTCCAAGATCACACCCTGATCCAAAGGCAGATGCTGAACCACTGGGCCACCCAGGCATCCCAGTATCTTGGACAGTTTAAAGTTAGACACTGATTTGCTGTCTTCTTGCTTTTCTTACAGCGTGGATGTTTGTAGAGGAATCCCTACCATTAGGCAGGGACAGTTTCTGTGGGAATCTCACTAGACCTGTTATCCAGGGTTGAACAGACTGTTGCCACATTCTTACAATGAGGAGAATAATGGATGCAAAAA
Organism: Canis lupus dingo; assembly: GCF_003254725.2. NCBI lineage: Eukaryota > Metazoa > Chordata > Mammalia > Carnivora > Canidae > Canis > Canis lupus. Next base: position 7,855,601 of record NC_064271.1, on the reverse strand, counting down.
AAAGAAAACTAGTTAAAAACTAGTCTGTATCATTTCCCTTAGATGGTACCCCGTGTCTCTTATAAAAAAGCATAATTGCAAACAATTATGAGCATAAGTTCATCCCATGGATGAGCTTTATTGTGTTATCTGGTCAGTAATAGTTAAATATATAAGTGAACTACAGTTGAACTTGATCCCTTTTTTCCCCAACAGGGCAGAGGCTGAATACTCATGATGTCTTTCAAAGCTTTACATAAAAGGAAAAAGCAGACTTTGGAGCAAGATAATCCTTAAAAAAAAAAAAAAAGATAAACCTATGTACAAAACAGATAAAGCAATAGGAAGATTATTCACATGAAAAATCTTATCACAAATACTTAGCCCAGTACATTTAAAGTATGATTCATAAAGATAGAATTTTCACATACGTCAAAGATACAAGCCATGGATAATAAAACCAGATGCCATTTTGAAATTCTGATGTTTATTCTGTCAAGGACATGATAACATGCTTTGTTCATGAAGGAAGCACCAGTGGATACACACACCTATTTATTTCTCTGTGATGTAACTTCCAGCTTTGCCATCCATGATTGAGCTAGGACATCAGCCTCTGATGCTGGTACTGTCTTCCAGTCCACAGCCCTGTCCAGCTTTTCTTTTCTTTTCTTTCTTTATTTTTTTTTGGAGTATAGTTTATAGACAATGTTATATTAGCTTTAGATGTACAACACAGTGATTCAGCAGTTCCATGTGTTATGTTACGCTCACAACAGGTGCTGGTACCAACTGGCACCATACAACACTATTACAGTTCCCTGACTATATGCTTCATGCTGTGCCTTTTATTCCCTTGATTCGTTCATGACACCTGGAATGACCTGGAAGCCTGGACCTGATTTTAACCCCAGGTAAAGCTAGTTGTTTCTAGCCTCGACTGCTGTTCAGCTTGAATTTGACTTCAATGTTTTAGCCCCTCTCCAAATAAAACTTGAAGTCAGAGTGTTGACAGTGCTTTTATCTGAAAGCTCTATCATAAAATGTGGGGTTTCTGTAGGAAGCTCTGTCATAAAATGTGGGGTTTCTGTAGGCTCTATTTCATCCTGAATTTTCCCTAGGCTACGGATCTAGTTGGCTAATAAATACCTTACACATCACCCTCGTTGCTGGGACCCAGGCCTTCCACAACATAGATGAGAGAGGTGGCGGCTTCTACCCAGCTTCAGTAATACAGCCCGTTCTGTGCCAGCCTGTGCCAGCCTGTGCCATTCATATAGGGAGGTGCACGCATGCACGCACACGTGCACACACATATACACACACACAGAGAGAACTGGAGATGTTAAGGGTACTGCCGTGAGCTTCCTGTTGTTGAGCACAGGGCAAGTGCAACCAGTGGTTCTCACTGATCTGGGGACAGAGCCCCTGCTGTAGGATACAAATCACAGTAATGAAATTCAAAACACAGAAAGGCAAAGGGACACCACCATCTCCTGTCACCAATCCTGGAAAATCCTGTGCTCACTTCTACCATAAGAGCCAAGATTATAAGCTAAAGATTTACCATAAACAAAACGCTCCAAGGTCACACCCAGAAATCTTGTTTCTTAACTACAAGTCATTGAGTACCTGCTCTGGCCAGTGTTGCAGCAACCCCTGATCCTCCCTTCACATATCTTAACACCTAGAAGCGTGTGGTAGGGAGAAGAAAACCAGCTAGCTGGTACAAGCAGGACAGACAGGTTCTGAGCTGTGCCACGTCAAACCTGTTTAGGAACTTCGTGTTCTTTCTGTGTCTTCCTACTCCACCTCGCCTCAGTGTGTGCTGGGTCTTGATTTCTAGGACTTGGCTATAAGGCCTTATGTCCTATTACAATAATTGAAATGACCTGCCACTTACACAGAGCCTGAAGCAATGTGACTGATCACCGAGTATAAGAATAGCTCTAATTGCTCTAATTGTTAAGGAAGGTAGTGGCCCTGCAATGTTGGAATGGTCCTAAGACAGGGGGAAAAATAAGAAGAGCATCAGACGTGGATGTCTGACGCACTATAAACTCAGCAAAGAAAATAAAGGATACTTTATTTGCCGGGTGCGTACACTCCATCTGAGTTAACAAGGAAAAGAAACATAGAAAGCTATGGGAAGACGAGACTTAGATCATGTAAAGAATTACTCCATTGGTGCTGTTGCTCCTGTCATTCAATTCAGGTTAAAAAAGAAGTTGGCGATATCTCCATCCTAATCAACAATGCCGGAATCGTGACAGGCAAAAATTTCCTCGACTGCCCAGATGAGCTGATGGAAAAAGCTTTAGATGTGAATTTCAAAGCACACTTATGGGTAATTATTTCTTTCTTCTTATAACAAATATAAAGTTACTCTGAATTTAGAAAGAACCCCTCCTCTAGTTCTCTTAAAATTTTATTTGCCCCTAACTAAAGCACAGACGTCTTGATTTTAGATTCGTCTCAGTCTACCCAGTTGTCCCCCCTTGATCTGATGTAACCTGCACCTGTCTGAGCCTCTGCTCAGGAATCCTGCAAAGACACAACTGTCCCAAGGCCTTACTGTCACTTATTGATCGCCAGTTTATGTCGGATACTTTCCTTGGCACCTCCTGTATAATCCTTGAAATAGCTTAGTGAGGGTAGCCCCGGTGGCTTAGCGGTTTAGCGCCGCCTTCAGCCCGGGGTGTGATCCTGGAGACCCGGGATCGAGTCCCGCGTCGGGCTCCCTGCATGGATCAGGGGAGTTAAAAGATTTGCTCAAGGCTACACAGAAATGACAGCAGGGTGACCTTATAATTTGCCTAGGCGTGACCAGGGTGACCTTATAATTTGCCTAGGCAGAACTCTTTTGAAAGTGGATATATATATATATATAATAAAGTGAAAGTGAGCATTATTAAATAATCATTAATCACGTCTCTTCTGGGCAAACCAAGACCTGCAGTCACCTCCCTAAGTATCTAACCAGGGAAAGGAGAATTTGTACCAGTATGCTTGGTGACATCAAAAGGCACAGGACAGGAGCTGTGGGCATTAAAGGGCACAGCCCCTGACCTCCAAGGTGATCTGCCCCTTACAGATGTTGGGTTTTCCTGGCTTTAGCTAAAACCAGTCTTGCCATGCCTCCTCACCCACGGGCATTACCCTCCCTTGCCTTTCTCTGCTCCCACTGCCCTGGGTGGTTCTCTCCTGGAACGAAGGAGACATCTCTCCTTCGACTCTCCTGGACGTCTTAGCTTCCCCCCATGCTCCTTGTGTCTCCTCACTTGGACTCCCTGCCCAACTCTCATTTGACAACTGAAGTCCAATGTTATTTGGACTTTATAGGTTTCTGTCCCCTACTTTCACCAAAAGTGTCCTGGCATTGGTGGTATTATTGGTGTTCGTATTATTTCCAGGAGAAAGATGGAAAGATCCAGAACTAAGTGGCCACTGCCTACCTTCAGGAGCTACTGCAAGTGATTTATGGTGTCTTGTCCCAAATATCCCTCTCCTTCATTAGGATGAAGTTAGAGTCTTCAGCCAGAATTAAGATAAAACCATAATCTCATCGAAAGTCTCTACTCCTGCTGTGTTCTTTTTTCTCCTGGTTCTCCTCTCTCTCTCTCCTTTGTCTCCCTCTTCCTCTAGTTGTCCCCAAAATGCTGGTGTGTCCCCGGCCCCCATCATCCTCACTCTGGACACTCTTCCTGGTCAAATCCACATACGTTCTTTGAGCCCCTGCATAGAGTAGGCACTTGCTAGTGGGTCAGAGGGCTCCTGGTGACCGTGCTCCTAAGGGACGCATCCCCAGGGAGAAGTAAAGAGACTCATCTCAGGCCATCACAACTCAGGGAGCTCTTTATTATGCTGTGCTGTTGTGATTTTCCACCTCTCTCTAAGCGTTAGTTTCTCTCTGAAAGTCATTGTGATGCACACAAAGGTTGTTTGACTTTTATAAGAGATCCCTTTTCTCATATTTATTCATATGATTCAAATTTGAAAATAAGCATGAATACAAATTCACATAAATAAGCAAGTATTTCTTTTTTCTTTTTTTTTAAGTATTTCTATTTAAGACTTATTTCTGTGTTGTAGAATATATCTTCTATCAAAGCTCATTTCTCCCTCCTTTGCCTTCTTTTTCCAGGCCCCACATCAAAGGTGAAGGTGCTCTAGAGTACTGAGACACAGCACACATCCTTTCTTTCTCTCTATCTTCTATCCTCTCTACTGGCATGGAATAAAAATTAGAAACCATTATTCAAAGTAGAGGTGAATTTCAAAACAAAGTGATGTTTTTAAACTGACGCCAACATCAGTGTGTCCTATGAATAATGTTCCGAAAAATTTGAAATCCAAATATGATCCAAGCAGGAGTGTGGGAAAGGCAATGTAAATCTAAATAATCATACCTCTCCAAGTACTCTTACTGGTTTGTGGATTGTGTCTGCCACAGTTAAGATTCTCCAATACTGCTTCAATTATTGTCTGAATATTGTTTTTCAAAGTCAAATATGAGCTAAATATAAGTCTTAATAAATACTTTTTTATAATATTGGAACTGCCACCAGGAAAATACTGATTTACGAGCTTGAACAAACTACGAGGCTTACTTTCCAGATGTTTACATTTTTATACCCCAGTGCCTTCAGGTATTTTTATGAACTTGAAAGACTCTCTTTTCATCAGAATGGTCATATAACCTTCTGAAAAAAAGTACAAAATGTTAACAGTTCTTCCTTGTTCTTCTTAGACTTGTAAGTCCTTTCTACCTGCTATGATCGCTAATAACCATGGACATTTGGTTTGCATTTCAAGTTCAGCTGGATTAGTTGGAATAAGTAAACTGGCAGGTAAGAGAAATTTAGCAGTTGCAAAAAGTTTTATGACTTTATCTTACTTAGCTCTGAATAATCAGCGTTGATTTGATGTACAAATGATAAAGGGTTATAAATTAAGAGCCATACTCAATAAGGTAAGTGGTTGAGAACATGGTACAGCAAAGCTGCCCATCAGATTTGCTTATACAAGGTTGAACTATGCACTTTGGAATCATTGGGTCAGTGCAGTTCCCTGGGCTTTAAAAAAAGAAAGAAAGAGACCTTACTGATAAATTATTTTTATACAAGTGATGAGCATAGGCACCGTCCCCCAGAATTTCCCTGGTGCTGTTATCAGGATGGTAAGGAGGAGCATTCTGGCTTCTGAAATTTCCATTAAATAGATTCTTTCTGGTGTGGGCTTGGAGAAAGTTTCTCAAGCCCAAGAAATCTAAAATTATCCTCGCTGCTTGTCCACTGGTTGAAGACTCGAAGCTCAAGGTGCATAGCAGTGGTCTTGGCACAGTTCACCTCAATTACAGGAATAGGGTTTTCAGAACCACCAGTCACCCCAAATCTATACAGTTACCCATCTATACACATCTCCCCGTGCGTGAAACTTCCTTTCCTCCATCCTTCTTAGAATTCACCAGGTATTATTGTTACCTCATGGGTCTCTGAACTCCTACAGGTCTATTTGCAGCTCCTCTGAATCCTTTTCCTGGCACAATATCTCTGTCTTACGATATAAGACTCTCCCATGCCCTGTTCACCCTAGAAACATGTGTAAGATTTTTGTAATTCCCTCGGTGTGGATCTTGGCTCCCCTGCATCAGAATCAGCGAGGGTGCTATTTAGAATGCAGATTGCTAGAGTCCTGGACCACATCTGCTCATGGGAACCTCAGAAATGCAGGGGCTCACTGACCTGCGTTCGTACCAAATGACTCAGGTGATCCTAGAAGCTGCTCAGATCCTGTCCTCTACTGTCTAACCCACCACAACCTAGGGACCTGACTCCTGCCAGTTGTAGTGGCTGCTTCTTGCCAGAGCAAGGACAGCCCCTTTGCCTCTTCGGATGGTGTGAGGAAAAGGAAAGTCAGAGGCCACCTAAATGCCTTTTCTTCCCCCAAATGTTCCCATTTTTTGAGTCCAATATGCAGCTGTTTAGTTGATGTATGATTGTAGGCAGAAAGCTCAGAATTGACATCGACGCCGCTTCCCACTCCCCCTGCATTTTCAAGACGTGTAAGAGATAGAGCTTGGTGTTCCTCAGTCTGGTTTTCTCCAGCAAGCAGAAGAGAGTCAGAGTTAGAAGAAAATTTGATCTGAGTATCACAGCCCATGCAGATCTCTCTTGCCTGGACTCCTACATGCCTTTATTAATGGATTTCTTCTTCTGTGTATCTCTCTGTCCTGATACTTTGGAAAGTCTGTGGGACAAGGACTGGACGCCCACGTTGTGCCCTGTGTAACAGCTGGCACAGTGTCTGATCACTTGTCAGAGTGGAAGTGATGTCTAGCAATGTGACCTGCAGGAGGCGCCCGGAAGCCTGGTGTCTCCTGGAGGGCACTTGCCCCTTTTTGTCAACCAACCTTTACGTGATACTGTTCCTCTCCACTTGTTCCTCTTGGCACAGAGACCAAGATCTACAAAATAATTCTGGAATCATTGTCTCATTCTCCATTTGTATTAGTGTCATGAGGAAACTTTGATGTAATGCCATTTAAAAGCTCTAGAATATACATTAGCGTTGTTTGCCTTTTTCAGATTACTGTGCAAGTAAATTTGCAGCCCTTGGATTTGCTGAATCTATATTTGCAGAAACAGTAGTCCAGAAACTAAACGGCATCAAAACCACTATTGTATGCCCATTTTTTATTAACACTGGCATGTTTGAAGGTTGTTCAACTGTGTAAGTATGTCCTTTGATCTCAGAGAAACTGCATTTTTAGAAATGACTAACCACCTGTTTTATTTTGTTCTATTTTTTTTAACGTTTCTTAGCCTGATTTATAAGAGATCTCAGAATTTTTTCCTTCTTCAGATGTGTTTGTGTTTAAGATACTGATTTTAATGTGGATGGGTTTATCAAGGCTGGGTCCAGCTCCTACCACCCCGAGGCCAGATGTGCTGACCACCTCCCCAGCATCCCTGGCTGTAGCGTTCTCTCTCTGCCACCAAACTACATTCTGCCCCCTTCCCTGGCCGACTCCATGGAAGGACTGAAAAATCCCTGAAAGGGCATGAATGCCCAAGTCTGCCTCTCACAGAGATGACAGGAAGTTGCTTGCTATGGTTTCAAGTATATGCATATTGTAACACCAGTGTATTAATTAGAATCATCAGGTGCCATTTCAGAGGAAAGTTGTTATTAGCATGTTGATGATAAAGGAGTATATATAGAAATAGGTCAAAGAGGCAAGTAAGTGATAATTTCTTAAGCTTCTTTTATCCCTAATTTGTAAGATTTTTTTTTTTAGGAATTTATTAACTTGGGTTTTTGTTTTTGTTTTTACTCCTTAGCCGTCCTTTTCTGTTACCAGTTCTGGAACCAGAATATGTAGTTGACAAGATAGTAGATGCCATCCTGCAAGAGAAAGTGTACTTATATGTACCAAGGTTTATATCGTTTGTGATGTTTTTGAAAAGGTAACAATATCAACTTCCTGTTACTTCTCCAATGAGCCAGTCAATAGCTTAGTCTTCTACCAGGAGGAACCCCTTTAAAAATATCTGTCAAATGAATGAACTTTGATCCCTTCCTGTGGGAGTTTGCTGACACAGTCTCAAATCTGCATAGTTGCAGTGCTTCCCATGAGTCTAGAAGATGGAATTGGATCCTTCCAGCCATCTTACTATTGCATTATTGTTGGAGACAAGTGGGTTTAGTGAATGATCTGTGGACAGATTGAAGTGATTTTTTTTTCCCCTGACAGATGGTCTTTCTTGTGGGCATCATAGAATAATCATGTTGGAACAGATACTGTGTCCACGCTTCCTCGAGTACAGATCCCCCAAGTCAAGGGCAGACAGTAAAGCCAAACATTTCAGGAAGCTCTGGTATGGGTAAAACTGGCAGTGGAGGATAAATTTGAAGCATAAGATGGCTTAAAAAGTTGGAGGCAGGAGACTAAAATAATAACCACCTCTTGAAAGTACCAGAGGGCATCTTTGCTTACCCCCTCTGCTCCCCATTGGATTTTAGTGCTGAGACCCATCAGCTGCAGTCTGTGAACATGGGATCCAGCTATAGGAACGGTAATGCCAAATTGCTGAGCAGCTGCATATATCCACTATCTCAATTCATTTTCTGGACTGTAAGAGGTCATCTAATTATACCATACCTCCCTACCCTCTGCCCAATCAGGGCTTCTGCTTTGCAAGGAAGCACATTCCATTATCAACCCACTTCCCTCCATGGCTCTGAAATCTGTCTCCTTTAAATGTTCACCAGTTCTAGCTCTGCCCTCTAGCACTGTGTCTAATTCCATTCCTCTTGACAACAATTCTTCAGTTATTTGAAGGTAGATATTATGGCTGGTAGCCACTGTCCTTCTTGCATAAGGAAATGCCTTCTTCTCTTCAGTTAACTGTATCTACTTGGCACAAGTATTCTTTTTGTACTTGGTACAGAATTCTGCATGTGTCCTTTCATGGGTCCGGCTTCACCTAGCACAGGAGTGATACAGCCGGCAGGCTGTAGGAGGCAGGGTAAAGGATCTCTGACTAGCACTTTGAAATCTGGGGTTATGATCCAGCTGTTTCTTAAGTCTGAGCATGCCGTTTATTCTCCTGGCCACTTTTCTCATTTACAACCTCAAAGTCAGTGCTTGTAATAGCTTGTAGATTAGTGAGGGTCACACAGTTTATGGGACAGCGGGTATGTGCACAGGACGGTGGCCATCTATTATTGCCTAATAGATAGAAGTGTGTGATATAGTAATGCCAACAGTAAAGAACATGAGACTTAATTTTTCTAATGTTTTTGAATTATCATAGAGGTTATATTTACTTTTATAAGATATTAGTTCTGGACCCCGGTTAATGAGAGATCTACATAGTTCCTGAGAACCATTTAGAAACATGAAGTTTCAATAAAGGGGATGACATCACACATTCCTTCAAATACTCATTCAGTAAGCATGAGAGAGCACCCAGTGAGCACCACGAATTGCTAACCCAGTCCTAGGATCTGGGGTTACAACAAAGAACGAAAAAGACCAGAGTCCCTGCCCTCATGGAGATTTTCTTCTTGTGGGGTGGGTGACAGAGAACAAACAGACAAAAAAAATTAAGTTAAAGAAAAGGTATGCCAGGTAGTCTTAAGTGCTAGGAAGAAACAAAGCAAGAAAGAGAAATCCCAGAGTGGGAGGCATGGGTGTGATGCGGGTTGAGCTCTGATGTTTCAGTGTGTTGCTCAGGGGAGGTACCATGGAAAAAGTAACATGTGACATCCTGTGGTGCCTGCAGATGGATGTGAGCTCAGTGTCCTTTCCTTGATCTTACCGTGAGGACAAGTCTTAGGTTTACCATGCCTCCCTTTGCTCTGCAGTGTGAATGTCAGGATTAATGGGGTCTGCCCTCTGTTGGGAAGGGTGAGCAGGGATAGAGAAGATGAGTGGTCCTAGTTGGGTCTTGCCAAAGGTCTAGGGACCTATCTATTCCTCACAGGAGTCCCAGAAAATGAGATTTGATGGCTTCATTTTACAGCAGAAGAAACAGACTCAAGAGAACTAAGTAATGTACCTGGGATGGCATTGTAAGTGATGAAGCTAGGACTCAAGCCAGGCTCCTCCCACTCCACAAGACTTCACTGCTTCCCATCAATAATCACATAGTGCAGGGAGGCTCTGGAAACTGATGTGAGAAGTGAGTTGAGTAAACGTAAAGAAAGCAAGAAGACATATAGAGACCCCAGGCCAGTGCCCTCCCCCGATAGTGGACAAGCCCCCTACTACTGTGTGGGTAAGCCAGTGACTTCATCTGCAACAAGTCAGGGACACTGCATTTCCACCGAGTTGGTAAGATGCTTTCATGATAATAATAACCAAGAAAACTTCTCTTGTTTCTCTTTAGTATCCTGCCTGTCAAGGTATCACTGCTTGTGGCTGACTATATGGGTGCCTTGAATATAATGGATGGCTTTGTTGGCAAGAACAAGAAAGAGTAGAGACCAACTCAGTGTCTGATGTCATCTGATAGCCAGCATTCCATAATTCTTATTTCAATGAAGAAAAGCATTTTTGTCCAACAATATATCTGGAAACTACATGTACCATTCTTTTTCTGCTCTCTGGACTAGTATTTTCAACCAGTGCCTTTGAAAATAATGTTCGTATCTGCTTTTTGGTTGGGTTTTGTTTTGTTTAATTAAAAAAAATAGCCTGCTTTTGTCACTTCTGCTTGCAACAGATGTGTGAGAAAAAGAATCCTGTCTCTCATGAGCTGCCCTATACTTTAGCCATTGGGGAGGTGGCTCAAATGGAGCAGGCGGCTTTCCCTGGACTTGCAGCAGGGAACAGTGAGAGGTGAAGAGCATGGATGAGTATTTTGCTAGAATGCACTCCATAGCTCTGGGTTCCCCATCACTTTTCTTCTCAGCTTTGGCCTTTTTGAAACTGTGCCACCTGGCGTAGGATATGCCAGCATCCCATGGCCTTCTTCCCAAAGCAGCCATACAAATGCTTAATTCTACATGCCTTGGGTACTCCCAGACTCAGTGCCAGTCCCACTCAGGGCACATCAGGTGCCACTGTGTCAGGGAGTCTTCCTGCACATTCACTGAATGAACTTAGTAGGAGGTGATTTTATGCCAAATTCTAAACAGGAGCATTTTTTTCCTAGAAGAGATCAAAGAATGGCTACTTCTTACTCTGAAGATGACATTCCACTGCATTAGATGAACTGCTGCCTATTAGTCTGAAAACATATTCATGTGGTTAGTTTCAAATGTTTAATTTAGTATTTCAGGTTGAGATTCATGTTGTATTTTTCCACCAAATGGGACAGTTTTATGCATTGGCATTCATCTGTGCTGCCTTCATTTCAGACCTATTGTATTCCTACAGTTTAATGAACTGGCCAACTGCTTTCATGATTTGGAGATTAACTATAAAAGGAAGATTAAAAAAAATACGTTAATTGCCATATCCCTGGAACTCCTTCCCAGGCTGGGAGGGGTATCTGCCTTTGGAGAAAAACAGCAGCCTTTGTCTCTTACCTTCTTTTGTGTGGGAAGCAGGAAAGGATGGGAAGTACCTCAGGAGACTCAGTGAGAGTCAAAGAAACAAGTCATGAATATGGTGGGGGTAAGATGCTCTTAGAAAGGCAAAGGTCTCAGGGAATGTGGAAGCTGGAATCTACCGCAGACTGATTTATCTTGAGCTTGCCTGCATGATTCTGACAACTCTGCCCCTGTATTTCCTTTCCATACAGAAAACTTTTAAAAAGAGGGAGGGGGAAAAAAACCAACCTTGTTTTATAATGATAAAAGCAATAACTAAGGTTTTATTATGCCTGGCATGAAGCTCTGCCCTTTACACACATTATTTCACTAAACAAGAATATCACACGATTACTCAAAGAATAATAAAGGTATTTGGTGTATGCCAAAGAAGAAAAGGCATCTTATTTCACAAGAGTGACATCCTACTCAACTACAGATGTGTACTGAGCAGCTCAAAAGGCCCTCTTAGCCTAACCAGCTAATGTTCCAAATCCTTGGTTAACAAGGTTAATTAAGAGAGAGGCACAATATTGCTCCTCTATTACAATTCCAAAAGCGTAGAATCTAGGGGCCTGTCTATTTAGCTGAAGAATAAAGAAGAGACTCGAGGGATTTAGGAGAACAAAGGTCTGGGGTGCAGTGGGCAGCCACCACATCGTAACAACATTAACAGCAATTTTTTCTAATTGGAGTGCATCTTGGCTGTACTGCTACAAAGGCCTGAAGTTCAATTGTGGTTTTACAGTACCCATAAAATTGTCTAAACAAATTCGGATTTACTTGAAGAGCTCCTATGAGAAGACACCACATGTAAATTACAGGGTTCTAGAGGGTAATCTACAACAAGGTGACTTAATACAAGGGGGGCAAGTGCTCTCAGCATCTGTTTCGTACCAGTTTCCATTTGAAATTTAGTCCTAATAAAGCCATAATCAAGACCCTGACACCTAAGTGAGCCTTGAGGGCAAGAGTTATACCTCAGGACTGAGCCTTCTGCCATCCATTATGACATGATCTAGCATCCAGGAGTCACCATGCTGCTCAAGAACTGAGAAGAATTCTTGGTATTAGGAGTTTGGCTGGGTACAAATGTGTGGCCATGCCCTTTTTCTTTTTCTGTTCATTTGGTTTTTACATTGGGATGTAGTATTAGTCTGCTCAGGCTGCCATAAGAAAATACCGCAGACCGAGCGGCTGAAACAACAGAAATTTATTGTCTCACAGTTTTGGAGGCTGGGAAGTCCAAGATCAAGGCGCCAGCTCATTTGGTTTCTGGTGAGAGCTCTCATCCTGGCTCACCAACCACCTCATCTCCCTATAACCTCATGCAGCCCTTCCTCTGGGTATGGGCATGGAGAGGGAGATCTGGCTCCCCTCTTCTTGTAAGGCTGCTAATCCCATCATGAGGGCCCTATCCCCAGGATTGGGTCTATGCCTAATTATCTCCCCAAGGCCCCATCTCCAAACACCACCACCCTGTGGACTTAGGGCTTCAATGTATGAATTTGGGGAGATCCAAAGAGCCTGAGATAGAAAAGGAAATCCAGGGCATGAATGATCTTTACACCCCCCCCCCCACACTGTCCTAATGGTGAGGTGGTCATGATTCGTCCAATGAAATCATTTAGAATCTTGGAGGTACAGTGAATTAAGTGCTTGGGGAAAAAAAAAATAAACGAAAACCCTAATTCCGACCTTTGAGAATCAGCACTGGAGAGAAACATGACCAAGAATTTGGTCCAGCAAACAAGAGCTGATGTGAGGCAAGATGTCCCATGCAGGCCTGTTCTGTGAAGAGCTCTTATGGCAGCATCTAGGCACCTCCATTTCCAGGATGGTAACCTCTCTGGAGTTTATCCAGGCATCTCCAGCTCACTTCCCTCCCAAGCTCCTCAATAATTTCCCTGTGCTGCTGGTGAGCAGACCATGGCTGAGTGCCTGCGATTCCCATTCATTGCCTAGATTCCTTTTTTTTTTTTTTCCTCACAAGTTTGCTGTCAACTTGGAATCCAAACCAGTGACAAGTGCACCAGTCATTGGTGCTCAGCCCTTGAAGGTTGCTTGTAGGACGGTAACCGTGAGTGTGCTAGCACCTGGACCTCCCTTCTGTGGGCCAGCACTAACTACAGCAGTGATGGTAGAGGTAAGACCCCTCAGCTCAGTGTCCTCAGCTTCTGCTTCAAGGCCTGAGCTTCATCGGTTTGCCTCACATTGTCTTCAGCCTTGCAATTTCCAGAGGCTAGCCTTGCTATCACACGGGGCCTCTACTCAAAGCCAGGTACACCTGTCCCCCTTGGCTCCTTCTCTCCCCCATGGTGGTCTTTCTGTGCTCCTTTCTTCTCAAGTTCACCAGAATCCCATCACCTTTCCCAAGGGAAACCTCACCTCTCCTACCTCACCAAGAATATTGAAGCTGAGAAATACAAACTCTGCAGCAACCCAATCCAATTTCTTCAGAGGCATTTCTTTCTGCCTCCGCCTCATCAGCCTCAGGAAGCAATGCACCTACTTGGTTAACCCTATGGCATGTGCCCTCCCAGGGCCTTCCGGGGCTTTTGAGGCACCCTATCCTACACCTCAACCTCTCCACCTTGCATTGCTCCCTGCATCCTGTAAGTACACTAAACACCATGCGAAACTTGAAACTAATAAAAAATTAACTTTCCAAAAACCTCCATTCCACAGTGTCAGTAACACTCTCTCCTCTTTATTAGTAACATCATTTAAAATGCAGCCTAGAGGAATGTGTCCATCTCCTCTCCTCACATTGGTTCCTAAGCCATCCAGCCTCCACATCCAACAGGTGATGGCTATTTCTATGAAAAGATCCCTGAGGATTTTGCTCCTCATCTTATTTTACTTCTTATGACTGACGTTGTTAACCTGTCTGCCCTTGTTCGGCATTATCTACCTACTGGCCTCTTCCACTGCCCACTCCTCAAATTATCAGTGTTCTTCAAGCTTCTGTCCTCAGATTCCTCAATGTGTAGATGACTCCTCACCCCCTGCCCCGGACATCTAACCATGCCCATTGCTCCTCCTCCTGGGCTCTGTCCAAGCCGTCCAGACCAGAAACCCTGGGCACAATGTTCTTTTCTTTATCTCTCACCTCTCCATGCAATTAGTAATCAAATCCAGGCTACTCTGGCTCTCCACCATCACCAGCAGGTTTTCCTCTTGGTCCTTAGTACTCCCGCCTTAGTTCAGGCTCTTACCACTACTCTTTACATCGAGGCTGGCTCAGCCTATTAGTAAGGATTGCCTACAGCTGGGGTAACTGAAAACCCGATGTGAGAAGGATGGAAAGTGGCAATGTATTTCTCTCTGTTGTTTCAGGTAGTTGTTCAGGTTAGTAGGGTGATCCATGTACCAGGGACCCAGGGTGCATTTGCTATGCATGGCTTACAGCCCACATGTCATTAATGAGCACAGTCTACAGTGACCACTAAACTTTGACCATTATGCTAGATTCCAGCCCACAAGAATCCAGGGGACAGAAGCCACCTCTACATCTTTTAAAAACAATCCACGGACATCGCACACCTCGCAAACCCCACATCCTCTTAGCCAGAATTAGTCAAATGACTAGGCCAACCTGCAAAGGAGCCTGAACATGGTCTCTATTTTGTGCTTCCATGAGCCAGCCAAAGATCAGGGGTTCTATTATCATAAAGAAGAACAGATGGCAGGTGTCAACTTACGGTTTCTGCCAGGGTCTACTTTCCCAAGTATGTGTGTATACTCTTCTTATCAGACAGGACCCAGAGATCAGGTCCACCTCAACTGCCCTGCCGGGTCGCTGAATGCCTTGCAAAGTCCAGAATTTCTAGTGCCAAGCAGTCTTCTCCATCAAATCCAGATATGCCTCTTCTTGGTTTGATGACCAACACAATAAAAGGCAAGCCATTTACCCCCATCACACTCAATATACAGGTGCCCGAGAAGCAGGATAGCCATGATTAGGAAGAGAGCAAGAGAAAAGAAAGGAAACAAAAGAAAAAAGAGAAAAGAAGAATCTTCCATTTAAAAGTGGAGGGAAGGGTGGACAGAGGAAACACCGTGGTGGTCCCTAAGGGTGGAATCCTCCTGAGCAGGAATCAGCAGGGCTCCTTTTATCAAGTGGTGCTGCCTGATTCTGCTCTATGAAGTGCTTCCCTGTCCCTGTCCCGGCCCTTGCCCTGCAAGGCCTGAGAGGGCTCTTTGTTGTTTAATTTTTTCCAAGGCCACATCCATGGTAAACTTTGCAGACTATACCCTTTTCTCAAGACTGTACAGCTGATATAGCCTCAAACTGGAGATGTGAAGAATTATAGACTATTTCAAGCCCAGCCTTTGTTTGCTTTGATAATACAATTCGTTCAATAACCCGTGGGCTTCTGGTACGTCATTTGACATTTGTTGTTGTGCTGGATCCCATGCATGGTTGGCAGACAACCCTTGCCAGAAAGGGCTAACAACAGGCTTGGGACCACAGTTTTACCTCTGCTAAAGCCATTGCCTTTTACCCACACTGTCGAGGGCTTCCTATCACAAAGGGTGTTGGCCGTTCCAACCATCCAAGGCTCCAGATTGCCACCCTCTCAGCCAAGATTGCAGATGGAGAGTGTCCCCCAACATCTCTGCTTGCACACGGGCGCTCTCCAACCTGAGTTCAAATCCATGAGATTATTCTTAAGCAGCAGATATATCCAAGCCAAGCAAAATTCCGAATCTATCTTTTCCCCTCATGCCACAATCTTCTTCAGTAGATGAGTTTTTAGGGTAAAATAAGGTCATTTGAACCAAATGTCTCCACTGCCAAATAGCTATTAGCAGATTTCTAGTCTGTATTACAGATTAGATTTAAGAACAGTGATTTAAGAACTATAAATGAATGGATAAAGAAGATGTGGTTTATGTATACAATGGAATATTCCTCAGCCATTAGAAACGACAAATACCCACCATTTGCTTTGACGTGGATGGACCTGGAGGGTATTATGCTGAGTGAAGTAAGTCAATCAGAGTAGGACAAACATTATATGGTCTCATTCATTTGGGGAATATAAAAAATAGTGAAAGGGAATAAAGGGGAAAGGAGGAAAAATAAGTGGGAAATATCAGAAAGGGAGACAGAACATGAAAGACTCCTAACTCTGGGAAACGAACTAGGGGTGGTGGAAGGGGAGGTGGGGGGGTGGGAGTGACTGGGTGACGGGCACTGAGGGGGGCACTTGACAGGATGAGCACTGGGTGTTATTCTGTATGTTGACAAATTGAACAACAATAAAAAATAAATTTATTTTTTAAAAAAAGAACTATAAATGTGTACTTTCTGTTGTGTGGAAGTCCAGAACTATGTTACCCATGTCTGCTATGTTGGTTCTGCTCTGTAAAGTTTCAGGGGCCTGGACTACCGACAGCCCTCACTCGGCTGACCCCGGGAACGTGGCCACCATGATTATCAGTTAGATGGCCACTTTTGTAGCCACTTTTCAGGCTGCAGATATAAGAAGGGACAAAGACAAAAGAAACAAAAGCACCAATTTGCCTTTTAAGAATATTTCTAGAAGCAGCCACACAACATTGCCTTCAAACATTATGAGTCAGATGCAAATGAGACCGACGACTATAGTTTTTCCTACATCAGCCATGACTCCATCTAATAACCAACCGTTAAGAGTGGGAAAATGGGCATTCATCACCTTGGTCACAGGCTCTCCCAAGTCACGGCTGGGGATTCAAAGAAGTTTAGCTATGCAACTCAGGTTGTGATTTGAACTTTCTGAAGCCCTTTTCCAATTCTGCAAATGACTGTAATTCCTCATACGACTGTTGTAGGGATTGAGGTGGCAATTATAAAATGCCTAATGTAGGGTTTGTTATACACTCAATAAACACCTCTCTCTACTATGTCCCCTAACTAAATTCTAACCTCAAACTTCCAGTTTGTGGCAATATGTGTGGTACCACTTGAAATCTCTTTATCTTACATTTATACCGGTATTTTTAAACCTGTATGTGAAAAGTATTTTAGTATTTCACTTGAGAAGTGGATTTATTACCTCTGGACTAACATTTGTGAAGGTTACAGTGTTGAGAAACAAGTCCTGAGGTCTAATCAGAAGTTTATAGAATGCTACCCTTCTCCTCACTCCATACCACACATCAACAGAGCTCCAGCATAACAGCAGATTACAGTGCTGCAAGTACAGGCAGCACTCTGAAAAGAAATACTTAGGGAAACCCCAAAGATTACAGGGGAGACAGAGACAAGGACCCTAGAGGGATTTGAAGACTTTGGCACTTACGGCCACAGGAATATTAACACAGCCCAGCTCCCAGCCAGATGAACATCAACCCTCACACCAAAAGCCTATTTACCCCAGTTTCTATGACCCAATAAAATATGCTCAGCTTTCAACAGAAACTTACAGAGCATGCCAAAAATCAAGAGTAAAACACAGTCTGAAGAGACAAAGTACCATTAGACCCACACTCAGGTAGGACAGAGATGTTCAAATTATCAGTCAGAGAATTTTTAGAAACTATGATTCCTATATTAAAGGCTCTGATGGGAATAGTAGATGATGTGCTTGTTATCCATCTAACAGGCCTTTTTTCTCTTTCCACCAGACCTGAGTTATGTTAATAAAGGGACTTTTGGAAAGCCCCTAGGAATGGGGCCTGATTTCCAGGGGAACTAATCATGACTAGGGGGTTAGAACTTTCAGACCCCCACCCCAACCTCCAGGGAATAAAGAGGGGCTGGAGGTTTAATCACTTGCTAATGGCCAATGATGTAATCAATCATGCCTAGTAATGAAGCTCCTTTAAAACAGAAGAGGACAGGCCTCAGAGATTTTCCATGTTGGTGAATGCTTCTATGTTGCCTAAAGGACGGTGCACTCCAATTCCATGGGCACAGAAGCTCCTGTACTTGGGACTCTTCTGGGTTTTATGTACCTCTTCATCTAGCTATTCATCTATAACCTTTATAATATCTTTTATAATAAACTGGTAAACATGAGTAAATGATTCTCTGAGTTCTTCAAGCCATTCTAGCATATTAATCAAACTAAAGGAAAGGGTCTTGGGAACATCCAATTTATAGCCAGCGGCACAGAAGCATAGGTAACAACCTAGACTTAAAATTCTCTTGTACAGTGGAGGAAGTCTTATGGGATTAAGGCCTGTTGAAAGTAAAACAGCCAGTTATTTTACCAGCAAAATGGGTTTATTCAGGAATAGCAGAGAAATTGCAATTTAGGACATGCTATAGCAAACTATAAAGTCCAGAGATCCAAGGAGAAGAAGGTTATTTTCTAGAAAAAAGGAGGAAGTTGGAAGGGGCTGCTTTGAATGAAAGCAGGAGGGAAATGAGAGGTCTAGGCTCTGATGGTTTCTCATTGGCTGAGTTGTAGTATCTTCTTATTGGCCGAACTTCTTGCTGGGTCTGGAGTCTTCCAGCTGGAGTAGTAAAGTGGGCTTCTTCCTGCTGGTGATGCAAGGTACATCTTTTCCCATTGAGGTTTGTGATTGACGAATGGTAGGGCATGAGAGCTCCCCTTTCTGGCCCCCTGACTCCATTTTAAATGAGATTTCCTTTGTTCAGTTTCACGTTTCCTCCTTTTGATCAAGACTGTTCACTAAAAGCACTCTTTTAAAAAAAATAGTTTATTTATTTATTTATTCCTGAGAAACACAGAGAGAGAGGCAGAAACAGGCAGAGAGAGAAGCAGGCTCCCTGCAGGGGAGTCTGATGCAGGACTTGATCTCAGGACCCCGGGATCATGACCTGAGCCAAAGGCAGATGCTCAACCACAGAGCCACCCAGTTGCCTCTCTGAAGGCATTCTTTTTTTTTTTTTTAATGTTTTATTTATTTATTTAATTTTTATTTATTTGTGATAGTCACACACACACACAGAGAGAGGCAGAGACACAGGCAGAAGGAGAAGCAGGCTCCATGCACCGGGAGCCCGACGTGGGATTCGATCCCAAGTCCCCAGGATCGCGCCCTGGGCCAAAGGCAGGCACCAAACTGCTGCACCACCCAGGGATCCCTCTGAAGGCATTCTTGTTAGGAGTCAGATTTTCCATATTTAGTGGTTTTGCCCCTCTGTGCCAGGAAAGACATTTCCTTGTCATGTCCCATGTTGGAGGGAAAGTACATGGCAGTTGGAAAACACATGAGATCACATTTGAGTAACAAGGAAGGTTAGGAAAGAGAATTTTCAGGTATTTCCTATTAAAGTCTATATCTATCGAGGTTGTGAACATCACACTATTGGGTATGTCATTTCTACAAAGATTAGACAGGGAGCAAGTACATGATTTTAAAATAAGTATGTAAAGCAGAATCAAAAGTACTATGACAAATGCACCTTGTATGATGGTTCTAGCCAGGAGCCCAAACCTGACAGTAACTAACAAAATAGGTTATAAGAACAGGGGTCATTAGGGGAAATTTGTTGTAACCAATGGCCTTGTTCCCTGATCTTATGTAATTGAATTTCTACCTCTCCAGCGTCATTTATCTAGGTGCAACAGGTACTATTTGCACTTACATAAACACCTTATTTAGCAAGTAGGTAATCAAGGACTATACCGTTATCTAAGACTACCTTAGCCAATGAGTCTAGTGATCACTTTTTGGCTGCTACTGCTTTGGCTGTGGAATCGACTAGCATTCATTGTTAGGGAGAGATTTCTGATCATCCTTCATTGGCACTTACTAGGGGAGAATGGCTAGGGGAGAATGGCTCTCCCTGTAGAGGAAAACCTGCAGTCATGCATACTTCCCAGAAGCTCCTGTTAAAGACAGCTATGAAGGTTTAGTGAGGGAAATCAACTGGAGACGTCTGGTTTATTATGGATGTCGACAAGGACAGTTAGTTAAACATCCCAATAAGTATTGACCTTCAACTCACCAGCTACATTGACCTTCAACTCACCAGCTAACTAAATTAAACATTCATATGCCCACAGGTAATGCTGTCCACCACAGATAAAATCTGAAACCAGGTGGAGTGCAGGGGACTCCAGCTAAGGTCTGGTTATTGATCCATTAGCTGGGATTTCCTGATCGGCCTTTTCAAGCTATGGATTAGAGGAATTTGGATGATATTCTGTGAGGTACCATTCCACCCTAAAGGGGTCTTTTTGAAAAACCTTGAGATGAGAAGTTAGCCCTTTTGTATTTCCCTTGAGTGCAGGGGAACAAATCGTAAGAGAAATTGGTTACAGGTAAGGCCCAGGGATCTTTGGTATCATGAACACATCAGAGTTGCTGATGACAAATCCAACAGTCAGAAGAGTTACCCCGCTTAACAATGGCCTGGGAGATACGGATATTGGTGTTCTCTTCCCAGGCCAATGCCAGAGTAAAGGACAGAAAGAAAAGAATAAAGGATTTTATGTTTAGTTAAAGTAGGAAATGCTGATACTTTGAATCGGGAGGAAGCAGTCTACCTTGAGGTCAGATTATTTCCTTCCTCATCAGTTTGATTAGGAGGCTTCCAGCATTTGTGCAGGACTGGATGTCAGGCAGAGCCTTCTTCAGGTGTGAGATCTGTAGTCAAGTCTCAAGTCCCCAGAGCTTAGCCACCATCTCAGTAATGAGAAAGAAAGAGCCAGTATAGTCCCTTCCAAGGAGATTTAGGAGCCATCTTTGTTCTTAATGATTCCAAATCAGAAAAGTGGGACAAAACTGGAAACTTCAGTTTGGAGAGTCACAGTCAGATATCTGAGGAAACTAGAATTTAGGATCCAGTCCAGTTTATAGGTGTAGAACAAAATCTCAAAGGCAATTAACATGACTAGAATCAAATAGAGACAAAGATGCAAACATAATTTTTCTCTCTATAAGTATCCCCATTTTTTTAACCAAAGATAATCACAGTAAAACTAATTCATTTGGGTTAAACTTGGCCTGGTTATTCACATATGTATAGCAAAAATAATGACTGCCTATGTGTTTTTCAGACTGCTTTACTAGAACTTTTCATAAGGAGTCTCAGACTGAAATATCTTAGCCCCTGAGGTCAAGAAGCCAAGCCAAGGACTGCCTATCAGATTTACCTACAACACCAAAGCCTTGGCAATATAGCCAGTGTCCCCACCTGTGTCCAGTTTGCAAGGATAACAGATTTTTCCTGAACTTATGCAAATAACTATAATGTCATGAAAAGAATACTCGAGTTTCCAAATTCTGAAGGGATCAGATAGGGAGAAACAAAATTAATATTTTCATATTTGTTTACAAAGGTATACTTTATCAAATTGCTGTATGTCATAGACAGCTTAGGAAAAAATTCCTTTGAAAAAAAACAAAGCATCATGGAACCAGCAGTATTATGACCAGCAGTCATAATAGTTATAGTCACCCTCCTTAGTTCATATAATTAGTACTTGTCCTGCTTGAATCTAGTTTGTCCACTAGTTCTGGAAATTCTTACCTAGTCCAATTTTATGATCTTAAAGTTATCAGGAGAGTGCCTGGGTGGCTTAGTCGGTTGGGCAGCTGATTACATCTTAGGTCATGATCTCACTGTCCTGGGATGGAGCCCTGTGTCAGGCTCCCTGCTCAATGAGGAGTCTGCTTCTTTTCCCCTTGTTTCTCCCTCATTCTCTCTCTCTCTCAAATAAATAAATAAATAAATAAATAAATAAATAAATAAATTTTTAAATAAAAATAATGAAGTTATCAGAAATCGTCACTTGTAGGTGCCTGGATGGCTCAGTTAAGCTGCTGCCTTTGGTTCAGGTCATGATCCCAGGGTCCTGAGATGGAGTCATGTGTCAGGCTTCCTGCTCCACAGGGAATCTACTTCTCCTTCTGCCCCTTCTCCAATTCATTCTCTCCCTCTCTCCCTCTCTGTCTTAAATAAATAAATAAAAATCTTTTAAAAAAATAAAACCTACATTTGTCAAAATTGCTCTCCGTGAATCTCCTCAAAAATCAGTAATTCATAGAAACACGTATAAAACCTTCAGAGTAAAACAGTAACTACCCATGAAAATACTTAAAGATGCTTATTTTTAAACATCCGATGAGAGTTTGTTATAATGGAATTGACAAGGAAATTTGGTTATCTCTGTAACATGCAACATTTGAAGATAATAATTAGAATTATGACTGATAACATTATACTAGGACATATCAGATTTCCAAAAATTTCACAATTTTTGAAATGCTTATAACATATACCTATGCAAATAAAACATATAGAAGGCTTATTATTATGTCTCATTTGACAATGCTTCCCATATAATTTAACATAGTAAATTAGCCTAATTAGCTTAATATCTCCCTTCTTACAAGAAAAGAGAACAAATCTTTTGAGATGCTCTAGGGACTCTCTGGAAAACCCAAACATCGATTTCACTAGAAAAGACTGTATTTAGAATTTAATCTGGAGGAAGTTTGTCAAAAATATCAAAGTCTTAAAACATTTGGTCAAAAGCATCATAGGTCACCGTGAAACAATACTTACTTATCCATTTAACCATAGAGACAATTAAAGACTTCTTGGGCAAATATAGATTACATAGCTCTGAGCAAACTTAGCTTGACTTTCAATATTGTGAGTTCTACTAGATTTAAGGCAACCATAGACCCGATTCAGACAAAAAAAACAAAGAACTATTTTGATAAAAAGATCACTTAAAAGGTAAGGAAAACCCTTTGTTTACAATTTCTTATTAAAAGGTGACCAACAATTCAAGAAAACTTGTCCTCTCAGTAGATGAAAGAAAATTAAGGTTTAGTTTTAATAAATTCACTATGGATATCAAAGGCTTTTTTTTTTTTAATCTCGACTGTGTTCTTTAGCTTGGCCACACATGAAATTCCTTTCCCAAGATTCCTTTCCACAAATCTTCTACAAGCTTTTTTGTTTTTTGTTTTGTTTTGTTTTGTTTTGTTTTTTTGTCTTTTGTTTTTTTATTCAAATTTTGTCCTATGTTTTTCCTCTCTAAACAGTCTCGCTTTAGGACAAAATCACTCTCTTTTCTCTCAACAAGAATGCATCTCTAGTCTTCATATCATCTCCTACTGATAACACACCTCCTGCTTTCCTTGCATAAGATCTTTCCCCAGTGGGACACCTGGGTGGCTCAGTGGTTGAGCATCTGCTGTCAGCTCAGGGCATGATCCTGGATCTGGGGATCCAGTCTCACATCCGGCTCCCCATGAGGAGTCTGCTTCTCCCTCTGTCTATGTCTCTGCCTCTCTCTGTGTGTCTCTTAGGAATAAATAAATAAATATTTTTTTAATAAAAAGATGTCCCCTATTATTCACAGTGCCCTTAATTACATTTATTAGATTTTTTTTTTGCACCTCACAGGTACATCTATTCATGCCAGAAAGAAAACAACACAACTACAAGTGTACAGCGATGCTCCGTGTTGCCATCTAACAGAGCTTGCTGAGATTTACAGCCAGAGTGATGGTCCATCTGACGTGTACTCCGAGTAAAGCTGGTTAATGATGACCTCCAGCGGGTGCAAAACGCCAAGGTTTCAAAGCTTTGCTTCTTTTATCAGCACTTCTGATTTTATAAAAGATGAAGCCCATCAACCCCATTCTTACCCAAATTTCCTGGTAAATTTGAGTATAGTAAGGCACCATCTTTAACAAGGCTTTGAAGCATCTTGGTGCAGGACCCCTGTTCAGACTGCCCCAATATGCACAGCCAATGACTCAGAAAGGTCACCAAGTATGCTTCATTTATTAGAATTCTTAACCCTTTGAAACCTTAATTTCTAGTGAAAACTAACAAGTAAGCAATGATAAACTTTCTGTTTCGTCATTCTTCTTTAGATTGGCAAATTTGTTAAACAAATTTTATAATTCCTTAAAGTATATGCCTTCTTCAATTTTCAATGTAGCACTAACATTTCCAACTATCTTTTAGTTTCTGTGTTATGAGAAGCCGAAAGTAGATAAAACTCTGTTTGTATTTATGTTTCATTATTTTATTTTATTTGGAAATGATCTAGATATTTAATGACTATCTATCATCTAATTTAACTTAGCAAAATTCTAAGTTTTTAAGTTACTGAAAAGATTTGGATAAACTAAGTAAACGTAAGTATTGCTGAAAAGTTCCTTTGTAAACTTTTATCTCACATCTATTTAATAATAAATGTTCTTAATAATTATGCTTAGATTAGTCGTGAAAATTTCATGAGATATTAAATAGCTAACCGTCATCTTACATTATCCTTTTTACTGACAAATTTCTGAGAGATAACAGGAACTCATCTGACCTTCAGTAAGCCTGAGTAGAATAAAAGTATTATATTAACTGCTGGAAACTCTAAAAACATGCCTGTTTTAATTAAACCAACAAGCTTAAAGTAGCTTTAATACTTAACTTTTTTCCTAAATCATGTGAACCTAAAATTCATTTGGATTAAGTTTCTACTATATTTCTAAGAATTCAATTTATTTAAGTGCTTACTGTTCTTTAAGCTAATTACATAGATCTCTTTTAAAAATTAATTTTGGTAATACCATCTGGAGGAAAAATACCGCATATCTACATACCCACATATATAAAGACACACATGAACACACAGACAAATGCAAACAGAGATTTTAAAGCTCCCATGTAAAATTACTGCCATGAATTAGGTATAATAATACAAAACTCACTAGTTATAAGAGAAATTGGATCTACTCAAATAACCTTTCCTCTTTCCTTCCCCTTCTGATAAAAATTGCCTCCTTTAAGTTTTCATATCAAAGAGATGGTCCAAATATGAGTTCTGGAGAAGACTCTGAGTAGAAACTTGGCATCTCAATGGCACATGGGGAAAAATGCAAGATTTTGGTTCCCTCAGGACAATATGTACAAGCCTTCTGGGATGAATGGTAGAGGTTTGAGGATTGGTAAATAGGATTTGTAGACTTCAAATTGTTTCTGGAGCCACACCTCTGGTCTTGCAAAGACTAAATATGTGCAAATACAGCCATTTTCAATTCATAGAAAAATTCAGTTGCCACCTAAATGATATCAAAGGACTGGCACACCCATCTCCACTCACCTGCTAGAATGTTTGTCTTTCCCTCTGACTACGTTTAGCTTAGGGAAAAGGCCTAAAAAAAAAATTCTATCAGGCCCTGAATACCAGCTTCCAATTTGACCAAATTTTTGATCACAAAGTTATTTAATCCTTCGAAATGTCTTGTCAGGTTGTACCTGAGACAAACAGTACATATTTCAGGCAGCATTAAACAACTTCATGGATCTAAGAAACATACTCAAGGAGACTATAAAAGATATTATCTTCACAAGATCTAGAGTCACCTCCATAGATAGCTAAAAGGACAGACAACCTGCATGTCCCAGGCAGGCAGAAAACCAAGTTTGTAAAATGAGGCTGCTTGCAAGAAGGCAGAAGTTATCTGTGGGAGGGAGAATATCAATAATAAATTGTTCTGGATTTGGAAAGGAAGGAAAAAAAAGTTTATTTTCCTCTCTGGACTAGACCCAGATGGTAATCTGTTTACAAAAACTTTCAAGGATCCTTCCTGGTTTAAGAAATTCTTTAACTATGGCTCCTACTTTGGCTTTTGACCAAGGATTGAAAAATATCTGAAGAGGATCACTCATAGAGTTGGGTAGTCTTATTTCATTTTGGGGGGGGGTGGTATTATTTCAAAAGGTAACCATTTAATAGTCTCTTTAGAATGGAAAAGCAGTTCTAGACAATACTCAGTACTAGACCAAGCACTCAAATAAAGAAAGTAAAGGGGAATTATATCAATCTTATAGGTCAGTCTTATAGTCTTGTGTGAGATACCCTTTATCTCTTTGATTTTTCATAGGCCTTTTGCCGTGAATCTTTCAATGAAACTATTTTGAAATCTTTTGGAGGCTTCTGCATGCCTATTAAAATAGGTATCCCATTCTCTTTGTCTTTCAATTTTGGAGATGTAGCTTTCTAATATAGTTTTTAAAAAACAAGTTTGGCAAGATAGAAGTTCCCTGGGGTATATGGGTGGCTTAGTTGGTTAAGCGTCTGCCTTTGGCTCAGGCCATGATCCCAGAGTCCTGGGATTGAGCCCCACATCAGGCTCCCTACTCAACAGGGAGCCTACTTCTCCCTTGTGTTCCTCTCTCATGCTCTCACTCTGCTTTCTCTCGCATGCTCTCTCTCTCTCAAATAAATAAAATCTTGAAAAAAAAAATAGAAAGCTCCCCATAATGGCCACTGAAAATTTAAATTATCTTTAGTTAAGTTGGACCATTTAGTTAAAAATACACATGAGGAAGGACCATAGTTTTCAAACATAAAACCAACTGGGCCCTCTGCAGAAAGTGGGGGCTCTCCACAAAGTATTTAGAGGATTGGGCTCCCATTACTCAAAATCAGAGGTTCACAAAAACAAAAAGTACTCACCAGAAAGGACAAAGGCTTAATGAAAACAAAAAGGACAAAGCCTTTGAACAGATCCCTAAATACAGCCGTGAGAGCTCAAAACACAAAGAGAATAGAACTTGAATACTGGAGAAAACATACCCTCAAACTCCAGGGTTAACGACAAAGCAATGAGCTCAATGGCCTCAGTAGGTACTGGCAAATATTTGATCACCAGCCTTGGAGCTATTGAGGTCTTTACTGGATCCTATTTCTCTGACACCTAGTAATGTCAACCTTAAAAGCAGAACATCTTGTTATTTTACCAACCAAATGGACTTATTTGGGAATAGCAAAGGAATTGCAATCCAGGACATGCAAGCTATGGCAAATGAGAGGCAAATATGGAGATCAAAGGAGAGTTGAGAAAGGAAGAGAGTTGGGAGGGGCTCCATGCCACATGAAACTGTGTAGTATTATTTAAGAGTAATCAAAACTATATATTAATCAATTAATCGAAACTATATATTGTGAACTCTAGAACAAACAACCATTAAATTTTTTTAAGAAATATAATTGACACACTAAGAGGAGACAAATAGAATTATATAAAATGTTGAACTAAATGAGGCAAGGCAGAAAAAAGATGGAAGAAATAAAAAACAAATGACAAATGCAACAAGTAGAAAATGCTTTATTCATCTACATAAATAATCACTTTAAATATGTGTGGCTAAATGTACCAATTAAAAGACAGAGATTATCAGATGGATAAAAAAAACACCACAGGATTCTACAATATATCCCAAGGAATTCACTTCAAGTATAAAGACTCAGGATAAAAGCAAAGCAATAGAGAAAGATACGCCATATTAACACTAATCAAAAGAAAGCTGGAGTAGCTTTATTAATTTCAGATAAAGCAGACTTCAGAGCCAGGAGGTTTATCAGGGATAAAAAGAAGCACTACCTAATGATAAAGAGGTCAATTCTCTCTGAAGACGTAACAGTCTTAAATACGTATGCACCTAACAACAGAGAATCAAAATACATAAGGCAAAAACTGATAGAACTGAAAGATAAATAGAGAAATCTACTATTATAGTTAGGGCTTCAATATATCTTCATCAATAAGTACATAGACAAAGCAAATAGAAAATAGTAGGATACCTATCATCTGGATAGTACTATCAACCAATCTAATTGGCATTTACAAAATACACCAACCAACAACAGCAGAATATATTTTCTTCTCAAGCCCATCTCTATCTTGGAACATCCACCAAGATAGACCACATACTGGGCTATCAAACACATCATAAAAAATTTACAGGGATGGAAAACGTATAAAGTATATACTCTGACCAAAATGGAACTAAACTAGAAATCAACAACAGAAAAATATCTTCAAAGTCTCCCGAAATATTTGAAAATTAAACAACACACTTATAAATAAGCCATGAGTCAAGGCAGTCTCAAGAGAAACTTAAAAATATTGTTAACTAAATGAAAATGAAAATAAACTTACCAAAATGTATGCAATGTAGCAAAAGCAATGCTTAAAGGGAAATGTACATCATTAAATGTATCCATTAGAAAAAGAAGAAAGCTGAGCTTCTACCTCAAGAAACCAGAAAAGAGAGGCACGTGGGTGGCTCAGTATTGAGCATCTGCCTTTGGCTCAGTTCGTGATTGCAGGGTCCTGGGATCAAGTCCCACATGGGGCTCCCCATGGGGAGCCTGCTTCTCCCTCTGCCCATGTCTCTGTTCTCTCTGTGTTCTCGTGAATAAATAAATAAAATATTTTTAAAAAGAAAGAAAGAAGCCAGAAAAGAGAAAAGCATTTTAAATCTAAAGCTTAAAGAAGATAAAACAGAACATAAAATACTTGCAATCAGAAAAGGAAGAAAAAGAAATCAGCAAAGTTGCTCAGTCTCTAGTTGTCCTCATATCTGGTTGGAAAGTCCTTGATAAATTCTTTTTAAGGTTGACTTAGATTCTCATGGAACTTAAACCTTAATTCCTTCATAAAATTTTTAGAGCCAATGTATCAAAGCTCATTTAAAAATATAACTGGGACACCCGGGTATCTCAATGGTTGAGCATATATGCCTTTGGCTCAGGTCATGATCCTGGGATCCTGGGATTGAGTCCTGCATCAAGCTCTCTGCAGGGAACCTGCTTCTCCCTCTGCCTGTGTCTCTGCCTCTCTCTCTGGGACTCTCACAAATAAATAAATAAAGTATTTTTTTAAAAAATCTAACTGGATTTTATTTTGATATTGACCAACTCATTTATTGAGAAATGTGAAGACTAGTAGTTTTAAGTGGTTCAGAATAAGAAATGGCTCTCCAGCAGAGTGGTGGAAAGATGGGCTTCTTAATGAATTTCATTGGAGCAAGAGGAAAACAAATAGGATATCTTACACTAAATTCCAAATAAATAAAAGAATTATATGTACTAGAAGAAAAATATGAGAAAATTCAATTCACAAATTCAATTCATTAAGAAAAACATGAGAAAATTTCATTAAAAACACATAAAAGTACTAGAAAAAAATGAGAAAATTCAAATAGAGCCTTATACTAAGAAAAGCCATTCTAATTAAGACTAAAAATCTAATTAAGACTAAAAGGCTAATAAGTCCAACCAAGTAGATAAATATAAAAACCTTCCTTATAGCAAAAAAAAAAAACAAAAACAAAAACAAAAAACAAAAAACAAAATAAAAAAACTTTCTATGCCTTTAAAAGGAATGTGTAAAAAAAATAAAATAAAAGGAATGTGTATAAAGCTTTTTTGATAAGTATAAAGTTTATATACTTCCTTACAGTTCAGTGTGAAGTCTTTTGGTACATAAAATTTATCAAATGAAGAAAGTTTCCTTGCATTCCTAATTTTCCAACATTTCTTTTACTAACATCATAAATAACTGTTTTTTCAATTTTCTAATATAAACTTGCATAAAACCAGAATTAGCTCTTCCTTGAAAATTCTATAAACTATACCCATAAAACTGGATGGGCTAGCAGGTTTTGAGATGGAGGATCTTTAACCATCATTTCCATATATTTAATTCGTATTGGTTGATCCAAGTTCCCTATTTCATCTTGTATCAATTTTGCCCTTGTATTTCTTTCTAGGAATGCAGCTACTTTATTCAAGTTTTCCATTCTCATAAAGCATATACTTCAATAATACTCTTTTATTAATTCTAAATCTCTTCATTTCTGTAATTGCTTTTCCTTCTTCTGTATTTTAAATGATACTGAATCCAACTCTTTTTTCCACACCCATATTACCTTTATTAGAAGTTGAGGCTTTTGTATCTAACGTCTACCTAATTTTTTTAGAAAAAAAATCTATGAAGCTTGGAATTGGCCAAAGAGTCTGCCTTTTTTTAATAGAGATGTTCCTTATTGAGGCTCCCAAGGCAAGTAGCATGGCCAGGCCATGAGGCTTATTTGAAGCTGGGATGAAGGTAGAAACAGGAGTGAGAAAGATTTGAAATTCAGAAAGGAGGAGTGAGATTAAGAGATCAGGCAGCTAGAGGTTGTCATTGTATTACTAATGTGTCAGAGGTAATGTGTCCGCTGAGGCCTCTGAGTGTGAGAACCGCATTCTGTCGTCTGACTATTCCCAAGTAGCACAAAACTTAGCACAAACATTACAAAGAGAAATCATGACTTATTGCTGATTTTGGCCTAAATTCTGACTGGAGAAAATGGGACCATCTTTAAAACTCTCTCTCTCTCTCTCTCTCTCTCTCTCTCTCTCACACACACACACACACACACACACACACAAAATTCTGGATTTTAGCTAAATTAATCAGAACCTGTTGTGTGGCAATGCGCTTGGGCAGTATTCCCCCCTTGGGCATGTGCCTTTTCTTTTGGCCCACTGCTCATCTATTTGTGTTATCTGCCATTCTAGGTAAACATTTGAGGTTTTGGATCCTGGTATAATAGGTCTGTGAATATCATCCTTTTACAGTCATTACAGACTCATCACCCAAGAATATAAGGTTCTCTGTGCACAAACCCACCATGTCCTGTCATTTATGTACCTACTAACACAGGATCCATGTTCTCTGTCCACACCTGGCCAGTGACAGTTCTCAACTCATAACCAGCCCTATCCACACCCTTAGTTTTGCAAATATCATATAAAATCAGAGCTTGCTTCTTGACCTTAAACTTAGCTTTTCATTGTGATGAGAAATGTCTAAATGTATTGATTAAAAATTATGTTTGTAAAACTCTTAGGATGATAAGTGAGAAATGCTTCTAACAACTGATACGAGGCTTTAAAAAATAGGATAACAAATGGTGTATAATCTGACCATATAAAATAAAATTTGAAACAATTTAGAATCATTTGGAGAAGACCTTATGGATGGACATGTACCAAACATATCTTAGGTGTGGCCTCAATGGGTAATGTGACAGGGTGATTTTTTGTTGTTTTTTACTTCTCTTTCCTGTGTCTTTCAAATTGTAATGAGAATGTCCTAGATGTTTTGATGCCCACTCAGATCTCCCTTCCCCCTGCCACCCCTCCACCCCCACGCCATCCCAGCTGCTACAAGTGATTACCAACAACTCGAACCTGTCATCTTCTCCCCAGATTCCTCCCTCCCTGACTGGGCAAAGCCAATCACTCACCTCAGGGCCTGTGTTTGTTTGATTCAGAATACACGGGAGACAATGCAATGTTAAGGTTTAAGCTCCAGAGTGCCCTCTCCATCAACGTGGATCCAGGCAAGGTACAGCTTTATTTACCCACAACCTCACCTAGCTCTTTCTCCTTCTCTATGAAGCTTCCCTCACTGCCTTGCAGGTTTTTAGCAACCAGCCCATTTACTGAGTGCAATGGATGGCTGGGAGTTTTAAGTGGCCCAGAATAAAGGAAGGGCTCTGCAGCAGAGCTGTACTGGCTGTGGCATTAGCAGCCCTACTACTCAGGTCTTTTGGACATAGTGTGAGTCCTTCCAAAATTCATACTTTGAAATCCTAATCCCCAATGCCATTGTATTCAGAGGTGGGGCCTTTGGGAGGTGAGCTGATCTAGAGGGCAGAGCCCCCATGATAGGATTGGTGTCCTTATTTTTTTTTAGGATTTTTTTTTAAGTTATTTATTCATGAGAGACACACAGAGAGAAGCAGAGATAGAGGGAGAAGCAGGCTTCCCAGATGGGGGATCATGCGCTTGATCCTGACGGCAGATGCTCAACTGCTGAGCCACCTGGGTGTCCCAGGATTGGTGTCCTTATAAGAAGAGTAAGAGACTTCCTCCCCCTCTCCTCTTTTCTGTCCCTTTCCAATCCCTGTTTTCCCCCTCCCCCTCCCTCTCTCCCTGATAGTAGTTACTGAATTTCCCAATAGTCAGATCTACTAAGTGTTCAAGGTGTCAACAACTGAGGGATATCAGAAAAAAAATTGGAAAGAGTTCAATATTTAAAACTGCACAAAACAAAAAACCTTACTGTAGGAAAAATTTAAAAGAAGGACTTTGCTGAATTTTCTTGTGTACATTATATGGTTCACCATGGATTTTTTAATAAATTTTTTTTTTAATTTTTTTTTTTATTTATGATAGTCACAGAGAGAGGGAGAGAAAGAGAGACAGGCAGAGGGAGAAGCAGGCTCCATGCACCGGGAGCCCGATGTGGGATTCGATCCCGGGTCTCCAGGATCGCGCCCTGGGCCAAAGGCAGGCGCCAAACCGCTGCGCCACCCAGGGATCCCCCACCATGGATTTTTTAAAAATATGTACAGTGAGGCAACATAACCATTTTTAATACTTAGAGCTCCTAAAGATCTTAATCTAGCCCTATCCTTCTCTTTAGCCCCTACTAATCTCCACGTCCTGGCAGTTTAGCATTCTGAGTATCTCTGGCATCCCTGCTGTCTCCCACACTGCCCACACCGTTGTCCTTAACTGCCACCATCCAAGGTCAGGCTTCCATCCACTCACCTGAAGTTTTACAAGAGTATTCTTAATTATCTCCCTGCCTGGGTCATACCATCCTTCCCACAGGACCGCTGGACTGGCTCCTCTCAAAAGCAATTCCAAAACCATCTCAGTCCCTTGCAACAAATTAGCAAGCTAAAACAAAACAAAACAAAACTTCATTAGTAGGTATGACATGGACAACAGGACAAGGTTTCCCAGGTGTGTTCTGGTGTTTCTCAAATGTGACTTTCTGACTAGTTTTATCAGATGCATTTGGAAAGTGTTGAATTTCCTGGAAGGGGGCCCAGGATCTACATATTTATCAAGCCTCCCAAGTGTAAAATGTGAAGACCTGTCTACCACCCCAAGCTCGATTCTCATTACTCACTCACTCACCAACAAAAAGTTTCCCAACCCCAGACACCTGTTAAACTCATCTACGACAATTTTGTTTTTAGCAGCAGTACTCAGGCATCTCTAGATGAATTAGAGAAGGCTATCTGGGAATGAAGACCAGAAATTGGTATTTTGAAAGCCCGGAGTGCATTTAATATGCAGCCAGAATGGTGACCTGCTGGCTGTATTTAAGGTTGAGCTGCTCTGAAAAGTAACTACACAGGTATGACGCACCTTACCCCCATTCTGTAACACTGCCTACCTAGAACATAGCTCTACCCTGATATTTGCTAAACTAATGCCCCTTAAGACTTGGCTTAGCTAACCTTAGTAATCCCTGGGAGCTCTCCCACACTCCCTCCTGCAGACTGGGTTTGGTCCCCTTTCTCTGGGATCCTATAACACCACATGTCTTTCTCTTAACATTATGATAAGTACCATTGTGTACACAATATAATTGTTTCTATATCCTTCAAAGAAGTTCGGGCTCTTTAAAGGCAAAGACGTTTGTTCATGTATCTTTGCCTCCTTTGAGCTTTGTGGTGTCTGGCATATAGTGGGTACTGAATAAATAATTGTTGACTGAAGAACTGAGTTAATGATAAAAGGAATGGCTTGCTCTTCTTGATAAAACGGTAGCTGGGTGGCCTATCTGGAGTAAGAGTCCTAGCGTGAGGTTAGAAATATTGGGAAGAAGACAATATGTGAGAATGTAGTTGTGAATTACCAGTAGATGAGTGAAAGAATTGACTCTTGCAAATATATTAAAGTGCGGAAATAAATTTTACTGTATTCGAAATATTGGCTTAACTATGCAATCCTTTCTCTGTGGAAGGTATTGCAGGTGCCATAGGGCTGTATGTATGTAATTAGGAAAGACCCAAAGAGGATTTGATTACTGTTGTAATGGATTGTCAGCCTTTTACACCTTAGTGTAAATAAAAGTTTTGAAGGTGGAAGGGCGCCATCTACTGAGAAAATGGAGCATAACAGAGACCCGAAAGCTTCAGATATTTCTCATTTATAAATTGTTTCCAGAAATTGTCTTACCTAATTTCTTGCTCTGTCCATCACATATTTTATAGTATTTTTCAAGACCATTTTAAACATATCCAAATTTAGGAAAATTTTACATCTCCTCAATAAATATTCCATGCCCATTTAAAAAAATTTTTTTTTATTTCTTTGTTTGAGAGAGAAAAGGCATGAGTGGGGGAGAGGGGCAGGGAAAGAGGGAGAAGTAGACACACCAATGAGCAGGGAACCCGATGTAGAGCTCAATCCCTGGACCCTGGGATCGTGACCTGATCCAAAGGCAGCTCCTTAACCAGCTGAGCCACCCAGGCGCCCCTTCATACCCATTTTTAAATACACCACATTTTGTTCATATTTTCCTTAAAACTTGCATTATTTTTTCCTAAATATCTTTAATTAAGATTTTAAAGAATAAAAATCAGTGGATAGCACAGCTCCAAGGTCCAGGCTGTTATTCATTAACAAACAAAAACACTGCCATTTGTTCTGTGAATAAATTCAGGAGAGGGGAAGAATTTTTGACACAAGGCAAGGACCAGGTATGGTCACATTATTTCATACAAAAGGTAAATGATGCTCAATGAAATGCATCATTGGAGGCTTTGCAAGAGGTCATCTCTGACATTGTAGTGTGCATAGTACAGCAGAGGAAACCACCTGGATCTCACTTGAAGGAAGAGCCACCTGAAACCTGCTTTTTAGTTCCTATTGGCATAATATGGCTAATGCTCTGTTAGTTGCATAAGATTTTCTCAGGGCCCCTCCTTGTACCCAGGACACTTA
Organism: Canis lupus dingo; assembly: GCF_003254725.2. NCBI lineage: Eukaryota > Metazoa > Chordata > Mammalia > Carnivora > Canidae > Canis > Canis lupus. Next base: position 7,821,054 of record NC_064271.1, on the reverse strand, counting down.
GTTCTTACTCAGATGCGAGGCTAAACCAGAGTGGCTTCTGTGGCGTTCCTGCTGTGCTTCCCTGGCAGGTCAAGCATAAGTAGCAACAACAAGAGACTCAGGGAAACTGAAGAAACTTACCCAAACTCACACATCTGGTGAGTAGTTGAAATTCCAAGGCGAATCTCTTTGACCTCAGACCTAACTTTCCCCCAGATGCTGAGCCTGTATCGCCAGGGAAAAGGAGACAGTCTCCCCAAGGAAAAACAGTTGTAGGGCAGCATCAAAGAGACATTAATTCTTAGACTGGGGCTATAGAGTTGAGCAAACCCCCATTAATTTTAATTCTTTGTTGTATCTGTGGGGGAAGTGTTTCTCAAAAGGCTTGATAGGAAAACTAATCATTCTCTAGTTCCCAGGAAAAAAGGATGCCGTACATTCAGTTGGATTTGGAAATTGCTGCAACCTGTATCCCTTCTTGAAGAGTCAAAATTCATTTTATATTAAGAGCTCTGAGAGGTAAAGGACTCCGTTTATCTAATGCTTCCTACAGAATTTTTCTTGTAGCACATCTAACACCTAGTGAACAGGGGTTAGAAAGTGTTGTCCTGGCCAGTCACTGTGAGAGGTCATTAATGGGTTTTAAGCAGGACATTCACATGGTCAGATTTGCATTTTGACACAGGATTCTGGCAGAGGGGGTTTGAGACTGGAGTGTTTGGGGCGGGGGGTGGATTCTGAATATGAGAAGCAGCCAGAACCTGAAATAAAATATCTGGGAGAAAAAGGAGAGAGAGAGAGAGAGAGAGAATGAAAAATGGAAGAATATTTAGGAAGTCAAATCAATAGGACTTGGAGATAGATTTGATACAGGAAACTAAAAAAATAATGAAATAATCTGCAGATTTCTAGCTTGGGTGACTGAGTAGATGTAGCATATGAGAGAGAGAAACTGCTTCAACTTTTAAATTCAGTGCTTTCCAAATGTATTTAAATCTAACGTTTCTATTTATTTTTGGATTTGGGGTATCCAATGGAACTGATCTCCTGCAGAACACACTTTCAGAAACACGGCTATCAGCGTCTTTTGCATCAGAAAGGCAACTGGCCCAGAAAATCTGCTCGACATTACCCAACTTTCAGAGGGGAAATCTTGAGAAAAAATCTATTGAAACAAATGAATTTTGTAATATAAATTAATAGTGCAAAAATAATTTATAGTGACATATAAATCTAACTTTAGAGAATACCCTTATCTCTTCTGCCACTCTGAGATCTAGAGCAAAGGATTGGCAAACTATAGCTCTCAGGTCAAATCCAGCACACCGCCTATTTGTGTAAATAAAGTTTTATTGGAACATAGCTGTACTCTTCCATTTATATATTGTCAGTGGCCACTTTCATGCAACAATGGGGACATTGAGTAGGTGTCACAGAGACTGAGTGGCCTGCAGAGTTTAAAATATTTACCATATGCCCCTGAACAGAAAAGTTTGTGAAACCTTGAGCCAGTGAATTGTGAAGCACACTGGAGACACTTGTAATAAATCAGCAAATTGATACATTGAAATCCAAGAATATGAACACCAATACACTTGCAACCCACCTCCTCAGGCTACACCAGCTGATGAGTACAAAGAAATCACAAGGAAGAAATCCAAAGTGTGGTTCTCTGGACCAGCCTCCCACCCTGCTTGCAGAAATTCAGGATCTCCAGGCCAGCACATACTTACCAAGGCTTGCATACACTTGGCATTTGCCAGCTCTCCCACCACCATTCCTGCCACTACCCTCCTCCCTGGCTCCCAGTCGCCCTAGCAGGCTGGTCCAGATAGCTATTAACAAACACCACCTTGGTGCTTCCTGGAGGCTCTATCAGTTAGGAATGCATTTGGTAGCAAATAAGAAAGTCCTTCTACACATAGCTGGCAAAAAAAAAAAAAAAAAAAATGCTTATACATTAAAAAAAAAAAAAAAAATCTAGTCCTACACACCCAGGGCTAGTTCCAACCAGGAAAGATAAAGTAAGAAGAATGGCAAAGGGCTGAGGGAGCATTCCAACCAAAATTGTCTTTTCCCAAGATTTTCTGGTATCCCAACCTAATGGCTTGCACTAACACCTTGTTACTCAGAACTAGCTCATATGGGAACCTCTCCCTGCAAGGGAATCTGGGAAGATGAGTGTGTAAGCTTTCCAACCCATAGAGTAGAGGAAGGGAGAGGAAACTGGGAATGGCCCTGAGAGTACCCAGACTTTACAGTATCTGGCTCTATTCTTTGCTTTGTTCCGTCCTCCAACACGTTCTCACCATTGCTGTCCAAGGGAAGACAGTGCCTCGCACTCTTGTTGGCTGCCCCACAACGGTGTGGGCCCCACACAGTCCTGTCAGGGGTGCTCAGCAGCTTACAGAGGCGTAAAGGCTGAGGCCTTGTGTGTGTGTCACAGCCTCCGTTCCTCATAGCGTTAGGCACGGAAGTAGTTCACTATGGGAGATCCTGGGCAATACCTTACTGAGGAATTCCTCACTATATTGACGTTGCCATTATCTCCCCTCTTTTCTCATTCTACAGCTTGAAAGAATCTTGTATGTGTACCAGGTCTCTTCAAGAAAACTCTTTAATGTCCTGCCTAGAATCTCATGTTAGTTAATCTCTGGAGGGTCTTCCAGATATCTCCAAGCAAGGCTGATCTACAGGTTGTATGTAGCTCAGGATCCCACTCTGTGATCCTCACAAATCCTCACAAATCAAAAGTGGCTTGGAAGGGGCCATGGAAGCAAGTATTTACAAAATAGCTACTGTTTGCACAAGTTTACGGTCTACATTTTAATCATGAACGGTTGAATATTTAATATAATGTCAAATAGTAAACTCGATATTTTAATCATAGATATTTTGCCTTTTTATTTTATTTTTTTAAAGATTTTATTTATTCATGAGAGACACAGAGAGAGAGAGGAGGCAGAGACATAGGCAAAGGGAGAAGCAGGTTCCATGCAGGGAGCCTGATGTGGGATTCGATCCCAGGACCGGGATCATGCCCTGAGCCAAAGGCAGATGCTCAACTGCTGAGCCACCCAGGCATCCCTATTTTGCCTTTTTAAAAACCAGACCAGACAGAAAATTTTAGCAACATGGTGACTAGTACAATATCATGTTCTTAAATTTGATAAGAATCTGTACTGAGAGAGTGGATGAATGGCTGGTTGGTTGACTAAAATGTTCGGCTAAAGTCTATACTAAAAAAAAAAATACAAAATATGTAATATATATTGTATATTCTAAAAAAATTAATCTGCTTTAAAATCAATCAGATAGAGTTTTATTCTCTAAGTTAAAGAAGCTGTACTTAACTCAGATGCATCACAAAATAAATATTTACACCTTTATTAAATATATTCATTTGGTCACGTGTGACACTAAGAATCTGTCCAACATTATAACATAATAATAAATTTTGGCATAGAGTATTCAAATTCAATCCATATACATTATCTCATTTGACTTTCACAATTATTAAATCACTCCATTTTCTCCAGACTGGATCAGCCACCTCAGAAACATGAATCCAAATGTAAGGGGCACTAGTTAGCAGCTCCCTACCCCCACCAAATATATTTTTGCAACCTGTTCACTAATGCTTGACATATTTTCATAAGAGATGAGTCTTTCATTCCACAATTAGAAATAAGACCAAGCAAAATGTGCGTGGGACAGGTAACATTCTATTCAGTTTCATACACAGGTGTGAAGGCTATGCACAGATGGGTTCAGGCTCTAGGCAGATAAGCCAATGATTCAACATGAGCTAGGCCATTATTATGTTTCCCCATCTGTAAAATGGAATGATAATTCTCTCTACTTCCTGTAGCTTTTTTTCCTATGATTAAATAAAATAATATTTACAAAGCACTTAGTGAGCCTGGTAGCTAGAAAGGATTCCATAAGTGTTAGCTGTTCTTGCTCTTGTTCTTGGACTCAACGGGGAAAGGAGAGACAGTGCAAAGGGCACCAAGGTTTCTAAGGGGAGAAGAAATCTACTCCACAAAGGAGAAAAGAACACCAGAAGAATAGAGACGTTACTGTGGTACATAATGGACCAACAGGCCAAACTTCCCGATTTTTACACTTGGGGGTGTGGGTGGGCCAGCCAGGGGCTCAAGGGCAGCGGAGCCTAGGACTCACTGGGGGAGGCAGTGCAGCGAAATACCACCAGATGGCAGCATAGAGCTACTACCATTGTCACCCTCTAGCAGCATTGCAGCTTCATCCTGCTGAGCTGTGTATGACGTTCCAGAGAATTGGGTTCACAGCAGTGGAAATCAGAATTATCCCAGCCAGACTCTCTAATGCACCATCTGAGCCCTGAGTGCTAGTGTCCCTGAAATCCTCTCCCCATCCACTTTCCCTCCTCTATCTTTTTCTTCTTGCCGTTCTTGGGAATACGGAATGACTAGTAAGTCATTTACTCAAAAAAGAATCAATCTACACTCAAAATAAAGAATTGCAAGTTCTGCTCTGCAGTAAGCATTTTAGCTGTTCTTTCTAAATCCATAGTACTTCATCTATGGCTAAAACTTTTATTAAAACAAATCACCCGTCGCCATGTCTAACAGCACCACCAGTGACAGGCAAACCACATTCTGACAAAAGCAGTTCAAAAACAAAGATGCCACAGAAACCCAATTGCTGTTGTAGAAAAGTCAACCATTATTCCATCAACGTCTTTTAAGACCAATTTTCTGATACTGAATAGTTTCTCAGTGGATTCCTACAAATAAAGCCTATTTCATCCACAAACCCAAAATCTTTATGAATTTTCATTGTTGATCTAGAGAAATAGGTCCTTTTCCTTAACAGCCACAATTAGCAATAACAATGAGTGATCCACCTCCACCACAGATCAAAATATTGTAGGACCATTATTCTAAGTCTGTTCGTTTTTAATTGGGACCAAGGAAGTCATCCAAGGAGAAGTTCGCAGGTATATATAATGTCCATATATAATGTCCCCCGAATGCTATGATTTATATTTGGTGCTTAGATATAGTCAACAGATCTGAAAAATGTATGTATCCAAATGATTCCCTAGAAACTATACACATGCAGAAGCTAAGAACACTATTCCTGCTTAGGTCAACATTTCCTTATGCATGAAACTTTCCCTTATCTAAATTTTCACTGTGTTAGGACTTAGCCTGATAACGGCAGTATGTTCACATCCCGTTTCTGTAGGTATGCCCAACTTTAATATGGATAAAATATGAGCCCATGTTGATTTAAAAAATATTTCCAGAATTGTTTTTCAATAATGACACTACACTGAGCTGAAGACAAAAAAATAAAAAAAAAATCCACTGTTTGAAATACGTGTTCTTTCTCTAAAGTTAAGATCACCAGTAATTAATTTTTTCAGCAATAGTAACAAAACACAAAATGTATCTCCTAATATGATGCCTTGGGAAGACTGCAATTGTTCTCAGGTGGGACCCCTTGCAAAAAACATGACCTGAGTCCAGTCAGGAGGAAATCATGGGTAAGCCCCAACTGAGAAACATTCTACAAATAATTGAGCTGTACCCTTTAAAAATGTTACTCACAGAAGGCCAAAGAAGAAGGAAAAACTGATTCAGATCAAAGAAAACCAAAGACACATGAAAACTAAATGCAACAGGTGATCCTGGGTTGGATCTCAGACCAGAAGAAAAAAATCACGGTCTGGAACAGTCCTGGGGTGGGACGATCTTGTGAAATTCACACAAGGTCTATAGATGGGATATTAATCATGTATCAATGTAAATTTCCTGATTTTGAGACTCATACATGGTTGCATAAGTGGATGTCCTGTTCTTAGGAAATATACAATTAAAGCATTTAGGAGTAAAAGAGCTATGAACTCTTGAAAGACGCAGAAAGAATATATAATTTTTATGTGTATAAAATACACAAAAGAGAGAAAGTGAAAGCATAGCAAATGTTAACAGTTGGTGAATCTGAGTGAAGAGTATATCAAGGTCCTTTGCACTATTTCTGTAACTTTTCTATAAATTTGAAATTGTTTTTTTTTTTAGATTTATTTATTTATTTATGATAGACACAGAGAGAGAGAGAGAAAGAGGCAGAGACACAGGAGGAGGGAGAAGCAGGCTCCATGCAGGGAGCCCGATGCGGGACTCGATCCCGGGACTCCAGGATCGCGCCCCGGGCCAAAGGCAGCGCTAAACCACTGAGCCACCCAGGGATCCCCGAAATTGTTCTTTAAAAAAAAAAAAGGTGATCCATGAAAAAATAGTAGACAGAAAGTCATTCCAGACTCAGATCCAGTAAAGCGATTTTGACTATATTCTTTTCTTAATAAAACATGTACCAAGAAAAAAAAAAAGGAAAATCTAAAAAGAAAATTAAGATAACTCACGTCTCTCTCCTGCAGGTGCTCCCATGTCTCCAGTATTTCCTCCCCTGTTTTTGCTGCCTTGCGTCTTTTGTACCCTCTCTGTGGTTGCTCAAAGCCTCTACCCAAGCCTCCATCATCCCTTGACTGGAGATTGGGCTCCCTGCCTCCGCTTGTCCCCTCCCCATCCATTCTCAACAGCGGCCAACGTCCGTCCTTTTGTGTTCAGCACTTTCAGCCAAGTTGTACACATTCGCCAAAAACAAACAAATGAAACTCACCAAAGTAGAGATTTGGGCAAAATACATAGTGTCTGGATGAGTATTTTGGCATTTGAAGACACTGAACTCTGTTTATAATCAGTAAACTCCCTTCTAGTCTTGATTATCCCTAGAGTTCACCTTCTGCCAAATGCCCTCAACTCTAATTTCATGCTCTTCTCTCCACCCTGTCTTTAGTGGGCTGCCCAAATTCGACCTTACGCCATGGCTCTCTCCACCCGGGCATCGCTGAAGCCAGGCAGCTGTATCGTAATCTCTCAGATCAGGTCAGGTTGGGCTCTACCCACTGGTGGAGCCAGAGCCTCCTGGGTCTCCCTGAAATCTGCAGGTCAAGGGTCAGGCACCTGATACTAAGCGTAACTGCCACTAACCAGCTGCAGGCATTTGGCAAATTGTATAATCTTTCCTGTTCTCAAATTTCAATTAAGTAAAACAGAGGATTAAATAATTTCTAAAATCGCTTTTAGTTTTGAAAGACTATAATTCTATGATTCAATAGCCAGGAAAAACAGAAATAATCAGAAACGCAGGAGAAGAAAAATTTTGAAATGCAACAGAATGAAAGATGATCACGAGCATCATGGCTTTATTGTAGGGCTTTGATACAGAGGATAGAAAAGTAAGGCTCCCCTCACACAAACTGGTAGAATAGAATTAGGTGATTAGAGACTAGTAATTATAGAAGGAGATAATAAATGACTTAGCAAAACAGTTGACCATGTCTCTGACCAGCTATAGATGAATGACACATCTCCAAATGCTGTAATTAAATATCTCTGAAACCAAATTCTAGTAGTGAGTAAGCTTTTCTTCCTTTATACTTTCAACAGGTTGAGAAGTCCAGTCCATTTTTTAGGTCACTAGATAGATGGTTCTCAAAACACGGTCTTCAAGTCTAGACTAGAGATGAGAGCATTTCAGCGAGAAGGGAGGGGTTGATGAGCAGCAAGTCTAACTTTTTATTAAGTACGTGGGGAAAGTAAAGACCAGACTGGTTGAATGACTTTTCAGAAGTCCCATTCTTTTCAGAATGGTGGCTCACTCCCAGAATATCTGACTGCATGTGTCACTGCCACATGTTCTCATTCATGAAACGCTTCTAATCAGTCAGTATCAGGCTGGTCTCTGGTGCTCTTACTGAAGCCACGGCCATGCTTGACTTCTGGCATTGATTCACACATTTCAGCGTATCCATGCCTCTGGAACTGCATGCCAGCCTCAGTAAATGATGTACAAGACCACCTTGTGCGGGATTGGAGTCATTCCACCGCTTCGGGAAGGGGTCCAACATGCATACCCCCTACTGTGGGTCCCTCTCTAAAGTGGACCCAGTGAATATAATTACAGGCAACTCTTCAGATGCAACCACCCAGGCATTTTCTTTTTTGCAATGTCAGTAAGAGAATAGGGCTACTTATTGCCCCAGGGACTTAGATCTCCATCAAAGTGCCTCTAGAAATTTGCAGTGTTGGAAAGCCATTGCACTATAGCACCTTGTGCATATTCTGAATTCAGACTAATGAATCAAAGAAAAAAAAAGCCAATTCATTTAAAGGAATACTCAACAACATCGCTTCTCTGGATTTGTCTGGAAAGAGAAGATCAAGTTAAAGGGAACTCCATAATAGAAAATAATTCTCTTCATTACAGGCATTGGCAATAATAAACATAGACTTTGTCACCTGATATGGTGATGGTCACTTCCATTTTACCATGGGAGAGAACAAAAAACCTGACATGCCTCATGCCAGCTCTGCAGTGAGCCTTCTCCAGCACCTCTTGGGTTAATCCCTAGACCCATGCTTTTGCAGCTCCCCTTGCTCTGTGCAGACTACTCTCTCCAAAGCCTTAGGATCTAACAGAACCTGCTATTTCATATTCCCTTGCAATATTTTTTCATGAAAACAAATATTTTTTATCAGGTAGGAAGCATCTTCAAGACAAACAAACATGTAATTTCCTGCATCTCCAGGTCTTGGGTTTGACACTTGATAAAAACCTCCCCAATCATCTAGAAGTCTGTTTTGTTGTGTGTGTGTGTGTGTTTTTAATGTGACTCTACACTTTGCCAGGTCTCTCGAGCTCTTTTGTAATCCATAGCATTCTAGAAGAATGAAAGTGATTCTTCATCAATTCAAAAGTTTGAGAATTCCTAACCTAGGAACTTTGGATTTAGAAGGACATTAAGTTCTGAGTCCCTTGTTCTAGAGAATCTAGATGTACAATTCAATTTGTGAGATCATTCACAGGAAGGGGGAATAGTAGAATCAGGGGATTCAATTTCTCTTTGTTGGAAATCAGATTATCTGAATCCAAATACGTATTCGTTAACTTACTAGCACGGGAATATGGGAAATCACTTCACCTCTTGAAAGCTCATTTAAATCATTGGTAAAAACAGGTGTGTTAACAAGTTTGATAATAAACAACAGATTTCTATTATTATTATTATTATTATTATTGTTATTATTATAACTAGCAGCTGCCCAGAAGGCAGTGATAGGTGTTTCTTCTATCATGTAAGGTTGAAGGTTGTCATGAAGAATAAATGGGAAAGAAAACAATGTATCCACAGAAAGTACATGGCACAGGGGTTGGTGCATAGTAAGCATTTAAAAATATTAGTTATTGTTATTACTGATAGAAATGTAGCATCAGTAAGAGGAGGAGCAGTGGTAATAACATTGCTTCATTATGGAGACAACTTGTAGTTATTAACAGTGGAATATCTCCCAAAAAAATGTTCTTGGCAGAACAAGTATTTCCATCCTTGACTAGGGTTCATTACAAATACCCATCTTCTCTGAATGGGGCAAGGACCTTTGAAAGAACATTCTAGAGGATCTGGAAATACACATTATCCAGTAATATTCTAGATAAGGAAACATTTTTCCCTCCTGAGACCATCTGTTTTTTCTGATTTTATTAAAAAGCTTTCTTGTGCCACTTTAATAGTCGGGACACCGATAAAAACAATAACAATTCCTGCCAATACTTCTAATATAACAATCTTCACTGATCTAATATTATGACTATTTTAAGTATTTACCTTCAGTCAATTGATTCTCAGGAAGTACTATTATATAATAGATGTGCACTGGATTTGAAGTTGAAACAAAACCAGATACATCATATATTAACCTACTCCTCCATCTACTGCCTTGGACAGAATACTGTGGCCCTGGCCTATTGCTGATTTTCTTTTTAATCTGTTTCTTCATCTGTGAAAATAGGAACCCTCATAGCTGCCCTGCCTGTCTTCTAAGGTTGTTATTGGAGATCAGATGAGGGAAAACTTGGATTGAACTGTCATTGAAGTCCTTGTACAAATTGAATTTGTTCTTATTTCAAAATGTGAGCTCACTCAGCCACACAAACACGAATTCTTGGATTTTATTTGTACTAACTGAAAAACAACTTATTTGGTTGGTACATTTACCCCATCATCGGGGCCTGGATTTGGCTCTGGAAAAGGAGGGACAGGCAGTTGCAGAATATGCTTTAAGGTATTCAGATGCAGATCTATCTTCTTGGAGAACAGAGAGGACTGTTCCTGCTGCAAGAGCTTTTCAAAGACTCCTTTAAGGAATTTTACCAGGCCTTCTCAGAGCTGTGCGTGCGCCAAAACATATATTGACATGATAAACCACAATGGATTTAAGTGTTTAAAGTCAAAAATACACTTTTAAAAATAAGTACTTAAGTTGGCTGATTGAGCAATAATACCTGGATGCTGAATTGAATTTGTTTAGAATAAACCACAGAGTAAACTTTTTCTCAACATTTTTCACTGAAGCAAGGAAAACCAAAGGCGAGAAATACAATTCCATGAAACGTTTCCTCATTTCTACATTATGGAACAATTGCACCTCGTAGCAGAGTTACACAGCTAAGCCAACAAACTCTGACATCTCTGTAAAAATATTTAGGTTCAAATTAAAATTAAATAGGCTTCCTATGCCCGTGGCTCTGTCTGCTTATTTCTGTCTCACACTTGAGACTTCTACCTCCTGTTATCCCTTTTCTAAAGTCCAAAAACTCTACTACAAAAGAATCCCCCAAACTTGAAAAAAATTGCTGAAAATGACAGGTGCCTATTTTTTCACCTCTATGTTCTGTGTTTGCCTGTTGGTGTTAGAAATGGAACCATCCAGGGGCACCTGGGTGGCTTAGTCGGTTAAGCGTCTGCCTTCAGCTCAGGTCATGATCCTGGGGTCCTGGGACGGAGCCCAGCATTGGGCTCCCTATTCAGTGGGGAGCCTGCTTCTCCCTCTCCCCCTGCTGTGCTCTCTCTCTCTCTGTCGAATAAATAAATAAAATCTTAAAAGAAAAATGGAGGCATCCAGACTTTCTTTTCTCTTCCTTTGGTATATACAGTTCCCATTACACTTTTCAGTTGTCTCCATTGCTCTTTTTTTTTTTTTAAGATTATATTTATTTATTCATGAGAGACAGACAGACAGACAGACAGAGAGAGGCAGAGACACAGGCAGAGGGAGAAGCAGGCTCCATCCAGGGAGCCCAATGTGGGACTTGATCCCGGGTCTCCAGGATCACTCCCTGGGCCGAAGGCAGGCGCTAAACCGCTGAGCCACCCAGTCTGCCCCTCCATTGTTTTAATTTGGGTGGAATATTGTGAAATATTTTGACTTGAGCCACTTCTTGTGTGGGTGGGATATCTAGGGTGTTCCGAAGGGTACAGGTGATTTTGTCTTATTCATTCAGTTCATTCAGGGAGACCACACCACCTCCAGCATATTCTAAGGAGTGATATATTATTTTATTATTTTGTGAGATTTCAAGCCCTAGCTTGGAGCATCAGAGGGGAAAAACTCTGTTTAAATAGATAAGCAGTTCAGAGAACTCTTGCTCCCTGTCATGTCCTACAATTTGAAGACATTCGGTGTGACCATACTTGCAGGTAACTGAGAAGGTCTCAGAGTTTGCCACAAGGGCTCTTGTTCTTCCACTTCTCCTGAATTGGTCCTCTAGTCCAGGGCTAGGAGTTGAAAAGAAGGACCCCACTGTGGCCTGAATGTACAGCAATAGATTAGAAGCTGTCAAATTCTCCTGTGGCTTACCAGGTCCCTCCACATAGTGAGATGTGGATTCCTTAGGTTGCTCACCTCCGTCAGAGTTGAAGATCCAAAATACCATGTGTTTAGCACAGCAGGGCCTCCGGCAGCCAGGACAACAAATAGCATATTTCCAAAAAGGGGAAAAAGTGTTTCTTCCTCCTACCTGAGGTTATATTACTCCATTATCAAATCAGCATCTTAAGTATTTTATAGTAGCCTTCTGATCACAGTTCCAAGCTTGACTATGAGTACACAGTGTAATGTCCTGGAGAAAAGTGAGAAACTGAGGAAATTATCAAGGGGCTTGACAAGATGGCCATGGACAAACTAACTGAATTTTTCACCTAAGATCTTAGGATCCCCATGGGGAGAGATTTTCTTCAGAGGTGGTTAGCATTCTGTAGATTCAAAATGGGAAGTGCTTTTGAATTCCAAAACTTCATGCACAGTCTTTATTTTATTTTTTTAACTTCATAAGTTTTTTTTTTTTTATATTGTGAAGCAAAAATCCATTTTCTAGAATTTGAATCTAAACAAGAATAAAATTAGGGACTCCTGGGTGGCTCATTGGTTGAGCGTCTGCCCTCAGCTCAGGGCATGATCCCAGGATCCCAGATCGAGTCCCACCGGGCCCCCTGAATGGAGCCTACTTCTCCCTCTGCCTGTGTCTCTGCCTCTCTCTCTCACTCTCTCTCTCATGAATAAATAAATAAATCTTTTTAAATAAATAAACAAGAACAAAATTATACATTGATCAGTATGAGTGAGTACCCAAAGAGTTTATAATAAGACATTGATTTGATATGAAGTCTTTGCTCATTTTATGTATGACAACAGCCCCTATTCACTCCTTGCTGTGTACAGTTTTAAAGTTCATTGTACTTACCCATTGTCCTGATCCCACTGTTTCCTTTGCTGCCTGGATCCCAGAAAAAATTTTTTTTAAGATTTTACTTTCACATCCTAAAACCCAGATGTTCATTAGAAAAGCAAAGTCAGACAAAATAGCAAGAAGCAAACTCATCCATTTGTGTGGTGGCCTGAACTGCCAGGGAGGACTGAGCTCTGTTGCCCATCCCCCCCAGCCATACCCAGTAACCCCTTGCCCCACCCCCACATCCCAGGGCTCCTCCCCCTTCTCTTGCCTTCAGGGTCCTTTCATTCACAGGGCTTAAAACTTTCTAATATGCTATCTAGTTCATTGATTGTGTTCATTGCTAATTCTCTTTCTCTAATCAAGTAAGTCCCAGGGGAGTAGGAGGCGTTGCCTACTTTGTGCAGTAATAAATCTCATTTGCTTTGAAACTCTTTAAGGAATTCAATAAATATTTGCTGTACAAATGAATAAGTTGCCAGAAGTTAGGTACTCCTCTAATGCTTGGGTCATAAAAACTTCCTTACTGATCGCTAAATCTTTTCCTTGCTTACTTTCCTCATCCCTAGGTGCTGAACTCCAGCAAAATTTTAAACGCTGTCCATGTCATTCTTGTACAATTCCCTGTGGCCCAGAACTCTTTCCTAATCTAAACACACCTATTTCTTTGATCCATTCTAACCCATATTCCCCTGAATACCTTATGTTTCAATATATAATTCATTTACTCTTGGTTATTCACCCCTTCTAAGTAAATCCATCCTTTGTTTTATTGTTTAGGGAAACATTCAGAACCTCAGAGCCATCACATTTCAGGAGAAAGGTCTCTATTCAAATTAACATAATGCTCTATGCTTTGTAAATACACTACTGTCTTCTTGAAGATTACTGAGTTGCCAAACCATACAATCTTACGCATCTGGCCTTTTCCCTTAAAGATATCCAGATAGTAAAATCACTATAATTAGTTTGGTAATCACTCAGCACTAAAAACTCTTACTCAAGAGCTCTATTTGAGAGTATGAGGAGTTCAACAACATGGAAGTAGATAGTATTGATCTACTATTTGAGCAGATAAAAGACAAAGTATAAGATTCTTGATTTTTGAAATTATTAAATTTTTTTGAAATTTTTGAAATTTTGGGGGTTTTGAAATTAAAACCCCATTATTTGAAAGGAGATTTCATTTTTTTTTTTTTACTTTTCCTTCTCTTGAAAAAGTAGGGATAGAGAATAAAATAAATAATATTTATTGGGGCTCCCTAGATTTCAGTCACTGAGGTTGGTATTTTACAGCTGCAGAATTGGATACTTTTGCATTGAGCAATTTGTCCAAAGCTCATGGCTAGGATAGTTTAGGATAGTTAGGAAGAAGTGGGGTTCTAAATCTGCTCAGTACAAAGCAAAGCACACACCTTCAACCACCAGCTATATACATCCTATTCCGTACCTCGTTTCCGCAGCTTTTCACATCTTCTCTCCACTCCCTCATACCAAAATTATAAATAAAGGATTTTTTTAAAGAGAGGTAACCCTAACACTAAATACTCTTGTGCTAGATGTTAGGGGTCACAGAGTTGTGAAGGGCTGGGACCGTAGCCCCTGTGGTTGACAGGACTGCAGAAGTAACCAGTCCAAGTTTCACTGTAGTGTCATCATTGTTCAGTGTTGTTTTCCCAAGAGGTAAAGAAATGCAGTCTACTGAGGTTGTGTAAGACATTTTTCAAAAGTGGGAATTATGCACAGAAGCTGTCAAGGGTTTGGAATGTTGTTATACAAGATGACATATACATCTGAAATGAAAGAAACAGAAAGACAAGATGACACTCTAGTTGCCAAGTATATGAACTATAAATTGAAAACACCCCACCCCAATCCACTATTCCCTGAGTCTTTAAGGAGCCTATGAATGTGTCAGGAAGCTCTTCAGTACAACAAAATGACAAAACCAGCCTTTTTATCCAGGAAAAAAAAAAATCCACTCTGCAGATCACCTGGACCCTTTGTGTTCCTCTTCCTTGTTATTTCCTGACAAAGAGCACTGTCCTCTCTATTGTCACATCTCACTATCACCTCAAGAGCAGAGAGGGAGACAGGGTTGACAGCGCACATAGAATCAGACATTTTAAAAGAACTCGTTCGAATCAATGAAAGGTTTGGTAGAGAATCTACTATACAGTCCATGATGCTGATTAATCTGCAAATTTTCTCCTAGATTATAAATTTTCTCATTCACTTTTACATCCCCTAGAGAAGCCTTTTATCTGTGTGCAGACTCAGTAAGTGCTAAATGGCAAAATGAATAGTAATCCGAATAATAGCCACAGCCAGGAGCCACAAAAAATGGAAGGGCATTGACGAGGTAGGGTCCAGCACTGGGAAAACGGGGGTGCGTGGGGCCAGGCCGCGGAGCCCTGCCCTGCATCGCAGTTCCTTAGGCTCCACAAGTCTCCTGTCTGCAAGCCACGGAGAAAGCCAATTTCACAGGGTTGGGGTGGGGCTTACATCCCCCCACCCCAACTGCAGGGTGCTGCGCCAGCGTGGAGGACCATAGCAGTCTCTGCTTTTGCAGACCAGGACGTGACAGATACAACCTGTGTGTATGATGTAGGGACAGCACAATAGGCACCAACATATAATCGAGGACGGAGTCAGCTAGAGCTACACACAGTGTCAAGGCATAGGGAAGGTGCAAAGAGGGGACACTGCATGTGAGGTTGGGGAGTTACCTGGGGGAATTGGAGTGTGGAGTACAGCTGACACGCACAAAGATTTCAGGGTGTCCGAAAAACTAGAGGTGATCCCTAAAGGGAATGGAGGGCAGTTTTTGAAGGGAAGAGAAAGGAGAGGGCTCTTGATCATGGGTAGAGGGACAATCAAGCAAATAGGCAGTTTTATTCATGCATGTCATGCCCTGAACATAGATGGACAATATTTTCTTCTGAGTGACTTGGTAAATATTTCCAGTTCTTTTTATAATCTCCCTCTTCCAAAATGGATTGTCTTGTTCTTGCTGACTGGGGACTTCAGGTGTATATGAAGCATCTAGGGTAGTGTGAGGGGGTGAGTGAGAAAAAAAAATTATAAGGAGAGAACATTCTGAGCCAAATTATACTGTGAAATTGTAAAAGTGAAGGAGTGAAATAAAACAACAATCAATTTGGCTTTTTGTAACCGCTTCTAGCATAGATGAAGTTTGGGGAGTTATTCTAGGGGGGATTTTGAGAAGGGATCAAGTAAAAAGGTTATAGCAATTGAGATCATAGCTTTACCAAGTAGACCAAGAATTAGCTAGGCTTTCACTTATTACAAATAAATTCAGTATGTCTATTTTTTATAGTAATCTGAATAATAATCTGAAATCTTCTTTGGGTTTCACAACAACCTATTAGGGCATTTAAAAAATACATCTTCATGGTAGGAAAAGCTCTAAAAGCTGAAGCAATTTACAGTACAGGCAATAAGTGGCAGAGCCAGAATCAAACCCAGATATTTTGACTCCAGATGCAATGCTGTTTCCAATCATGTCATGTTTTACTTCTGTGTATTAAGCGGGATTTTTTGGTTTAGGTTCTGGCATTGGAAGCTTTATTTTCATCATTACTAATCTTTTATTTTTTTATTCTTCAATGCTCATTGCAATCCAGAGCCAGCGCCCTGCACCTATTAAATCACTCCCATCTTTTCTCTCTGCTGCTCATCTGTCCCATCAGCCACCAGCCCCCTCCATCCCTGCAAACTTCCCTGCAACCTGCCATCTTTCCCTCATCCTGCCAATACTGGAATATGATGCTGTGAAATGACCCTCACTTTCTTTTCACATCTCTGGAGGGCTGTCGGTGTTGGTGGAGGAATCTGTGTTGGTCCCAAGCCTATTTATTTGTGGATTCTAAACACAGTGATAAAAGAAACCGAAAAATTAAGCCCCTGGACCTAGGTGACAGTTTTTGAGATAAGCAGATTTTTAAATGTCAATTTACAAGTTTTCCTGGAAGAAAGCAGGCGCTGTGAAACAGACTTTGCATTTTGGCGTGCTCCACCCAGCTGACCAAAGAAAAGCTCAGCATTCTGAGAGATATCCAGCAGGCTTGGGAAGTCTGGGAGGGAGGCAGACCTCACACTGACCACTCTGCATGTTCAACCACCACCAGTAGAAACCACTGGTAATCTTCCACCTGTCAAGGAAAATTTTGTCCTGTGTTTGCAACTGAAAGGCAAACCAAGCCCACCTCTTTTTAGCTCCTTTTCAGAATAATGCATTTGAAACTTAAGGAACATTTCTTATTTTCTTATTCTGCAAAATAAAAACAGAAAGTGAGAAATTAAAAGAGCGTTTAGGTGACTTTATTTGTCTCATGTTACCATGTCTGATTATGTAAGTGGCTACCCAGGGAATACACAGTGAGTGTCACCATAGAGGCGGGAGGGAACTGAAGAGAAGGTGACATTAATTCTGACTAGCGGTGCTAGAGATGGGTACTAGAGACAATACATGTGAGCTGAACCTAAAAGCAGCACTTAACTGCAGCTCTTGAGAGATGGCCATTCAAATTGGGAAAATCGGGTACGTTCGGGCAATGGAGAAGGTGGCAGCAGGACACCCCACAGGGAAAGGACACAGTCGGACATTTCCATGTCTGCCTCCCTCACTGAAATCCAAGGTCCTTGAAGACACAGTCTTGGTCTTGTGTGTCTAAAAGCAGACCTGTTCCCAACTCCCACAAGCCTGTGCCCTTCACAAATGTCCCCAGATCTTAGAGGACCTTGTAAACCAAGGGAAGGATTGGGACAAGTATCCTGAGGCAATGGACAGGTCTTGGAATTTTAAGTGGGAATTATGGTATTTGCATTTTGGGAAGACTCTCCTGGCTGCGGCATTAAAAAAGGAACTGGAGTCAGGCAAAAATTTATGGAGGAAAACAGTTGAGACAAGTTGTAGTGATCTAAGATTGTTTTAAACCCTCTCTCAGCACCTCCTGAATTATTCTGCACACAAACTGGATTGGACCCTCTCCATCACAAAACACTTCATAGCTTTCCTTTAGGAGTAGAATAAGGTTTAAAGTCCCAAGCAGAGCATTCAAGGCCCCTCATAATGTGAACCTACTCTACCTGTCTACATTTCTTCCTTCACCTACTCTGGTCTCAGTCAGTAAAGACTAATCTCCAAATACCCCACATGCATGTGTCCCTTCGTGTTTATTTATTTATTTTTTCCCTTCGTGTTTATGAAGGCACTTACCCTCTTAGAAGTTTGTTCTTGCTCCTGCGGTGGCTTTCATTTCCTTCTTCCACTCAGCATCGCCAAGTTCTTTGAGGGCCAGATGGTGACTTATTCATGCATGCTCCTCCACCCCGTTTAGCCTAGCACTTTGCACATTATAGGCACTTGGCAAATATTTGTGGAGCAGAACTGAACTGTAATAGCAGTACTAGTACTTGGATTCTTTTAATATTTATTGAGCACCAGAAACCATAAATAAGAAGATCGGTCCATTTAATTACATTAAAATGTAAATCACTTCACAGAAATTTTAAGTTCAAAGTCGAAAGACACAGAATACAAATGACAAAGAGGTAGTTTCCTTACAACATCAAGAGTTCCCCAAATCATTCACACTGACAACCTAAAAAAAAAAAAAAAAAAGAATTGGGTAAAGGAAATAAATACACCCATTCCATTTTTCATTCAATGATTTTAAGGATGAAAGGGTTTTAAAGTACCCAAGTGGGGGGCAGCTGGGTGGCGCAGTCCGTTAAGCATCAGACTCTTGGTTTGGGCTCAGGGTCTTGAGATCCAGCCCGGTGGTGGGCTCTGCACTCTGCCAGTGTAGAGTCTACTTAAGTTTCTCTCCCTTCTCTCACTCTCAAATGAATAAATATTTTTTTAAAGATTGTATTTATTTATGAGAGACAGAGAGAGAGAGAGGCACAGGCAGAGGGAGAAGCAGGCTCCATGCAGGGAGCCTAATGTGGGATTCGATCCCAGGGCTCCAGGATCATGCCCTACGCCGAAGGCAGGCACTAAACCGCTGAGCCACCCAGGGATCCCTAAATAAATCTTTAGAAAAAATAATAATAAAGTACCCAGTAGGATTGAGAGTGTGAGGAAAGAAACACTCACAGGTTTTGTTCATTTTGCCGGGGGTGGGGTTGGGGTGGGGTTGTGGATACCTACAATATTTAAAATGCAGAAGCCTTTTGGATAGAAATTCTATCTCTGGCATGTATTATAGATATAAAAACAGAACAGGCAAAGAGCCATACACAGTGATGGTTGTTGCTACCTTGTCTTTAACAGCGAATCCATCAGTGGGAGACTGGTTCAATGACAGTATAACTACACAAGAGAAAACCGCAGCCATCAAAAGAAATGGAGTAAATCTATAATCACTGGTGGAGAATTACTCCAAACTCTATCACTAAGTAAAAATGTAAGGTACCTCCAGTTTATGCACTATGCTGTTCCTTTTGTGCAAAACAAATTTAGAGGTATCCTTCGTATGCATAAAAACCTTGAAAACTTTTTGACATGGGCTGCTTCTAGGCAGATTTATTTACACTGTATACCCTTTGCATTATTTGGACCTTTGAAGATTACATACCTTTTTGCGTCATTAGAGCATGTTCTTCAATGTGTTCAGTTTAAAAAGCCATCCCTTCCCCCAATACATACATATTTTTTAGTCAATTACCCACACTTGAAGCTTGCCAGGTATTAGGGATATAACCATGAGTAATATTATTTATAACTATATATATATATATGACTTACATGTAACTATGAATGATACTGCTTATACTTTCAAGTAGGTAGTGATTCTCAAAAGGATTACTTTTACATACTGCACTCAGTGTGCCACTCTCTCCCACTGCATAGAGAACCTGTAATGAGATGCTTCCTCAGAGATGCATGTGAACAAGTAATCCTCCTTCTACATATTCTGCTAGTTGACAGTTGATATCAAAGGCTTGTCAGATTTGAAAATTCTCTCACTGCACCAACAAACATCCTGATACAACTGATTTATCAGGGTAATTAGATTCACTTCTCCTGTAGTGTCTTGGAAAGAGAACTACAATAGTGGCAAATTTGACAGTGGTGATGGGACTCTGCCCCTCCAGAGTGGTGCAGCAAGGTCTTGCGCAATCCGGTTACAAGAAGAGTTTGCTGAAGTTATCAGGGTATGTGTAAAGATGCAAACAAAGAATTAGGGAATTAGTGAGGACAAATTGAGAATTGAACATCTTTGCCTAAGTGGAGCCACATTATGATTACATACATTAAAGATTTGCTGGTCAAAAGTCTCCAATTAGTTTGTCACCAGGAGTACTGCATAGAAAACACACTTCCAGAAACCATTCATCAAAGAGCTATGCCCTTACCACAAAGCTACAGTAATCAAGAGACTGTGGCTAAAAACAGACATACAGATCAATGGAATAGAATTCAAAATCCAGAAATAAATTCTGACATATACAATTGATTTGCAGGAGTGCCCAGACAATTCAACAGGAGAAAGCATAGCCTTTTCAACCAAAAGTTCTGGGGACCTGGGCAGCCACATGAAAAAAAAAAATGAAGCTGATTCCCACCTCATACCATATACAAAAATTAACTCAAAATGGATTGAAGACCTAAAGAGCTAAAACTACAAAACCCCTTAGAAAAAAACATATGTAAAACTTTCTGAGCTTGATTAGGCAATGCTTTCTTAGATATGTCACCGAAAGCAACAAAAGAAAAAATAAATTGGACTTTATCAAAATTAAAAACTTCTGTGTTTCAAAGGACACCATGAAGTGAAAATACAACCCAGAGAAGGGAAGAAATCATTTGTAAACCTTTATCTGATAAGGGATTTGTATTTAGTAAAGAACTCTCACAATTCACTAATAAAGATACACTACCCAACTTTAAAATAGGTAAAGGATCTACATGAACACTTCTCCAAGAAGATATTTGACTAGCCAATAAGCACATAAAAAGATGCTCAGCATCACTGGCTTTCAGGAAAATGCAAATCAAAACCACATTGAGATGCCAGCTCACACCCACTAGTATAAGTGTTAATGAGGATGTGGAGAAATTGGAACCCTCACACATGGTAAAATGGTGCTGCCACTTTGAAGAATAGTTAGTTCTCCCAAACGTTGAACACAGTTACCATATGACTTAGCAATCCAACTCCTAGGGACATATTCAAAGAGATGAATGCCTACTTAAAAATTTGTACACAAATGTCCAAGAAACAGCATGACTCATAGTAGCCCCAAAATAGAAACAACCCAAGTACCCACCAACTGATGAATGGATACATAAAATGTGGTAAATCTATACAATGGAATGTTATTCAGCAACAAAGAGGAATGAAGTACTGATACAGGTAACATGAATGAGTCTTGGGGAAAAAAAAAAAAAGTGAAAGAAGCCAGTCACAAAAGACCACATATCATATGATTCCATTCATATAAATTACCAGAACAGGCCATTCTAGAGATAGAAAAATAGTTGCACAGGTGTTGGGAGAGATGAAAAAGGGAGGTGTTAAAAGGAAACAAAAAATGTGTGCTTATGGTTTCTTTCTGTGATGGCTACCCAACTTTGTCAAATACTAAAAACCATTGCACTGTACACTTTAAATGGATAATTTATACGGTATCTGAATTGTATCTCAATAAAGTTGCTATTAAAAAAAAAAGAGGTAGGCCAGGACAAATATCTCTGGGAGCAATGTTGACATTGGTATGTGCATTTAAAGAAGCGACATTAAAATTCCAAACCCTTAAACAGCACTCTTAGATACTGAAATGCTTGTCACACAAGTATTAGTTTCTTGTCAGTTCCTATTTTAATCCATCACTTTTAGAGCAATCAATACAAATCAAGGAATTTCTCAAACAATCCATCTTTTATTCAAATAGAATCACATTTAACAATCAGGGTCATATGGCTTAAAAACATCTGACCCGGGTTTTGGACAAAGACCAACGAGATAGATAGTTTGTTGTCAGCAGCCTTTAAAATAATACACTTGATCCAGCACCAGAAAAACAGAAGGGACACAGGCTATTTCTTTCGTTGATTTTTTAGTAAATGTTAAACTTTATTAAATAATGTTATAAAACTGTTCAGTATATGATAAACTGCGTTAAAAGGTAGTGGCTATGAGAGCTGCCACACAACCCACCTCAGTCACTATACTGAATATTCTTGTTTATAGCATAAAATGAATTGAAGCTCCAGTCTCATCCCAGTGTATCACCTATGAACCCCCATACCCTTCCTTGCCCATCTCTTCCAGCGAATAGAAATCCCCATTTCTAAGAGAATCGCCCTTTTTTTCCATTACTGTGCTGCAGGAAGACCATGCTTTCAGGTTATCCAATATATATGGATTTTAGTCACAGAATCCTTTAACTAAGCCTTTGCCTAAAAAAAAAAAAAAAAAGAAAAGAAAACCAGTTCTTTTGCATGCCATTTATTTAAGATAATCCTCCTGCATCCCTGCTTCCCTACCCAGTCAGCGTGCTAACCTTATATAAACAAAGATAAGGGAGTGAGGTTAGAGGTCTTACTTTGTACCGAGCCTGAGATTTGAGGGCCACCACACATCCACTCTCAACTTACCTTCCCAGTTTCTGTTCTGCCATTCCATCGACCACCTTAAACTCTAGGTAAGACAGTCTACAGACCGGTCTCCAAAGTTATCTTGAGCTTCCTTTCCACTATGTTGTTGCTGGCATCATTTCCCATCCTTGGGAACACCACCTTCCTTTCATGGCCAGTGTTCATTACCTTCGTTCATTACCCAGCAAAAAAGCTCCCCTCCTTGTGTCCAGACCTTTTCTAATGCTCCCTACCTTCAGGAAGTAATGTGAACTCAGCAGCATGGCACAGCCAGCCATGCCAGACAATCGTCATGGCACTGAGAGCAAACACAGAGGACACAGGGCTAACCTAATCTCTCTTTAGAGAATTTAAGATCTGTCTGGGTAAGGCCTAGAAAGTGTTAAAAGATTACAGTAATCATTTGTTTAAAATATTCATCTGCTTCTAAATTAAAAATTTTAATGCAGTCAGTAAGGCATCTTTCCCATTGCCCCCAAGATCTCGTCTCTTTCTGCTGCTGTAGGCATAGATGGCTTCACTCCTTTCTGTCTTCTCTGGACCATGACAGAATTCTGCATGAAGGTATAAAAAGAAGAAGAAACCAAAATCAATCATATACTAAGTGCTCATCATTTGCCAGTAATTGGCCACCTCAAAAAGGAAATTCTAAAAATCAAGCGTAAAGAAGAGCCAAAAAACTAATTCTAGTACTTCAGATAATGTTTTCAAACTAACAATTAAACAGAAGTGATTATTCCCCTAAGAATACATTGATGCTAATTGGGAAGGGAATATACTTTTAAGTATAAGAGCACAAAAGTGTGGTCCATCAAGAGGCTCTACTAAGTAATTGCTATGTGAAAGCAACAGTTAATATAGAAAAGGGAAAGGAAGTAGCTGGATCCAGTGCTCAAAGAAACAGAAACCATATACCAGCATCTAAAAATGGCACCTTTTTACCAACCAAGGGTGGTGGTGGGAAAGGAGAAGGCAGAAACGGAAGCCTAAAATGGTTATGACAGAGCAAGCTATCCATTCTGTTCATCTCCAGGAGAACTAAAGTTATAACAAGGTTATTATTTTAGGGCTGCAGCTCTTAAATATGCATAGGAAGACCCACCTATAGGAGAACGGCATTCTTACAGCCTGGAGGAGGGAGGGGAAGCAGGGGGAGGGAGCCAATAAGAGCTCTCAAGGATCCTTCAGGACACACAAGAGGAGGGTCAAACAGTTAAGTTTCCCCAGTCATCACTACTCATCACTACGAAGGGATTGTGGGTACTGACTCAGTTTGGGCTTCAGTTTCAAGCCTAAGAGATGAGTTTTAACACAAAGCCAACCAAGTGAGGCTTACCCAAAATTTCCGGCAGTTTTTGTACTTCAAGAAGTAAGTGGAACACCTTTCCCTGTCATAGTTATTTTCATCCATACATCTGGTAGAAGCATCAGATTCCTTCAAGATGTAAGATAGGCATCATTTAAGAGAGTGGAATGGGATCTTAAAACCCCAAAACTCCAAACTTCTAAAGCCACTTCCCCCAAAGCATTCCCTTCAGTTTGTTTTAATGAATATATAATGAACAGAAACTGAATTATCTTTCCAACCATCCCAGCACTCCTTCTGCCCAGAGCAGACATCTTCCTTTTCATAGTCTGGGTCAGTTTTCTGAATATCTGATCATGGGAACTTGAGCTGGAGCAGTGACTGAGATCATTTATCCCAGTAAGCATTTAACAAAGAAGCTGAGGCAAGGTGCAGGGTGCTGAAAATCACTACTGCACAGGGAGAATCAAAACCCAGTCTCCTGACGCAGAGCGCAGCTGTCCTGCTTTTCCAAGTTCTCACTTTGACTTGACTGTTTGATGTTAAGCTGGTTTCAAGATCCTAAGTAAGTCACTAATAACTGGTCTACATCAAGGCAACTTAAATTAACACCACTCATCTAAATGTATTTTTGGCTATCTCTCCCTCCATTACATAAGTACATATACTATTATGTACGCAGTTTTAATAGATATCATTAATATGACTTCAAAACCTAAGTGAGCAACACAGGGCTGTGAGTTCAAAGGAAGGTAGGAGCCATTGGGGAATTAAAATTAAGCTGTCTAAACGGAAAGTAGATTGGATAACAAACTTCAAAGTGAAAAGTATGATTCTGAGAGGTCATCTAAAGGAAAGCTTTAAAGGGGTAGGTAATTTGCTTCACAGATCTAAGAAACACGGTCTATTTTACAGAGACTTAATAAAGCTGTTGAAAACAGATCTAACATATGAAACAAAGCTAAATTTCTATGACAAATATTTAACGAATGTGCATATTTGGAAAATGCATGTAGCTTCAGGGAAGAGCACAGTCTGATGACTGCATTTATTCCAGGGTGACAAAGCCACAAGTCTGTATTGCTAGTCATACCAAAGAAATGCCAATAAAACCTTATTACTACCGCAAAACATTTTGTGCATGAGATACCTTCGTAGAAACCTTCAGGCTTTAAATAGGCAAATTCTATGATACCCCTTATTGCAGCCAGGCTCTCTCAAGGACAAGATGAAATTATTGCCATCAACACATAAATTTCAGTGGCAGTTGAAAATATGCTGTGCAACTTTCTACTTTTGGACTAAACATTTTCCTTGGTGTTTACATATGTCTGTCTGATACTATAGCAGCAAGTAAATGCTTGCACATTATGTAAATGCAAACCTAGAAGGGATGGATCTTTGTTAGCTAAATTATCAATACCTAAAAAATGCTCTAGTGAAATAAGGATACACTGGCCAGGAATATTTTTTGAATAGAAATAACTTTATTCAAGAACTGCAGAAAACAGATGCCCACAAAAATAGAACAAGCCTGTTTTTCCAAGTTAATACTCATGAAAAGTGAAAGCAAACCACCTTACCAACAAGCAAGGGTTTATGTCAGGATCTCTCAGCCTCCGTGCTACCATGGGCATCCTAACAGTTTTCTTACTGCAGGCAGATGTTGGAGAAAAGAGTTACACAGTGAATGACAGAAAATAAATCAGTACATCTCATTAGAACCATGAGTACTTAAAAATTAATTTTGGTATAATGATTATCCAGTAAGGAATTTCATACATCCTCTATATTATGAGAATAAATATTTGGATGGGTTTTTCCTTTGCATTGCCATGGTGCCTCAGGCCACATTTAAATTCATCCACTGAAACTTGATTATAATGTCCAGGAAGATAGTTCAGCTATAATTAAGTTTTAGTTTATCTTTATTTCTAAATGTTAAACTATTAAGTATACTAACAAAACCTAAGAATATAGCATGCATTTTTTTTTTTTTTAGATTTATTTATTTGCAAGAGAGACAGCACGTGCACAAAAGCACAGTGGGGAGTACAGAGGGAGAAGGAAACAAGCAGATTCTCTGCTGAGTGGGAAGCTTGCTTGGGGGCTCAGGGGCTAGATCCCAGGACCCTGACATCATGACCTGAGTTGAAATGCTTAACTGATTGAGTCCCCCAGGTGCCCCAAATACAGCATGCATTCTAACGACTACTTCCTTATTATATATTTGATCATTATACAAAATAAGTGTGGAGTAATTGGTACAACCCAACTTTAGCAGAAACATTTTTTTACTAAACTTACAGTGTATACTCTGTAGCCAGCACCAGGGGTGGCCAATATACCAAAAAAACAAAAACAAAAACAAAAAACCCAACTTATGGCTTAGCTGGCATTCTAAAAAGCTAAAAAAGAAAAACTGAAACTTTACTTCTAGTGGCATCTTCTATTTAACTGATACATCCCTGGGTTAAAGGAAGTCACAGAGTGCTGGTCCATTCATCTTCCAACTCAAGTCTTACACATGCAACTCTGCAGAAGTCTTTATCAATTAAAGATTATCACAGTTCTCTAAGAGCCAACTAGTGATTCTAAGGCACACAGTACTCATATACGTCAACTATATTCCAGGATAACTGCTCTCTATAATGGAGTTTAACTGAAATTGGTATGTCTATTATCCTCAAGACATGTCATAGAAAGGAACTAAAAGAGAAAAATTAAAAAACAATAATCGACAAACTGTTACTGCCAAGTGATTTTTTTCATTTCAATATATCGGGATACTATTGATGAGACACCCACAAATATTTTTAAATGCTCTGCACTAAGTTTAAGGGGCTGAGTTAACTTGAACTCTTGAATCCTGTTCTAGCTTCATCATCTTCCACCTAAATTGGGGAAAACAAGCAATAATATGGTATGACCTACATAACACCATCCAATAAAAAACTGTGTCACTCTGTATAACCAGACAAAGGTCAGAATTTTTGTATGAAATGGTTTCTACTCTTCTTGCCGTAGATGACACCATCAAACAATATCAGTCATGTTTAAAGAAACAAGGCATATTCAGGAAAATCAATCAAACTCCTAAAAAGTGGAGGTATTTCCAATCAAGACTCACCTAGTAAAGAGACCAGGATGTCCAGGCGATTAATCGAGATTAATCTTTGCAAAGAAGGATGGAGAAAAGTTTAGTCATTCCAGGATCCTTCAACTTTCAGGAATCCTCCAAGTAATCCTAACATTTTATGATTTTTATTGAACAATACATGTGTATATCTAGCTAACAGAAACATCTAGGTAAAAGGGAAATTCAAGGTGCTATTCAATTATATCTAGAAGCTTCTTCCTCTCCTAAACACAATTCTTTTGGAGGCTTGACTTCTTACTAAGAGATGATGATACTAAGTAACTTACACCCTTCTTTTTTTCATCCATCCTATGATGTGAGCACACAGAACTCTGCTTAGCTGTTCCTATTCCTTATATATAATCTCAACAATGATCATTCACAGACAAAATCAGGTTGCGTGCCTTACATGAAAGTACACTTTCGCTGCATTGTTATTACCATCATCAGTCAAGAATTCTTTAAAAATAACATGTAGGTAGCATCACATATAGGCAAATCAGGTTTGCAGCACGAATTTATTCTGATTTCCTTTCCTTTCCCTTCCGGATTCTAAATACAGGTCAAAGAAATTCGGGTTTCTAAATGTCACCTTTGCACGAGAATCCTCACACCTCAACTGGAAATGAAGAGTCTTGAAATGTCAATTTACAGTGAGGGGAGGGGAGGGGCGAAAGGGAAGATCTGCTGGAGAGGACTTACCTGCTTACTTTCTGAAGGCACCAAACATATATTCTAGAGCTCTACTTGCAAAGGACAGCCAGAAAGAAAACCAAAGATCTGAGGGAGGGCCGCAAAAGCACGGCACATTTGAGGAATAACTCTAACATCTCTTCCAAAAGGCAAACTGCTTTAAAAAGTATGCCTTGAATTCCCATCCAGTTCACATCCCCACTCTCCAACTAGCTTTGAAAGGTAAGGGGAAGGGAACGTTATTGAACACGTCCATGCCCACATGCTGGTCCGAGCCATGGCAGGGTCTGTGGCTCTGCTAAAACGCAGATGCACCTAGCAGGAAGCTGCAACACGCCATGCGAGCACCTGAAGCCCCTAACCCACTGCGGGGGGCAGAAAGGCAGGGTCAGGAAGTCGGCACGGCCCGGCGGGGCGGGGTAGTCCGGGGAGAAACTGGAGCTGGGAGTCCGCGGCCTCGCTGTCCCCCGCGCTGCTGCCGGGCCGTCTAACGGTGGACAACCGGCACAGGTGAACACACCTTGCTTTGACCTTCAACGGAGCCGAGTGGGGCAAGGGGAGAGGGGCACGCGGGAAATTGGAAGTGGGGGTCGGCAGTTAGGTCCCACAGGCTGAGAAGCAGCGTGAAGGAAGAGCCAGGGGTGCCCAGGCAGGGCGAGGGTCACCTTCCTCGTCCCCAGCCCGAATAAGCCCGCGTCGTGGAGAGGAGCGGCGACAGGAAAGGGCCCGCGCTGGGGCGAGGCCTGGCTGCAGCGGCTCCACGCCGAAGAAGAGGACCCGGGCCCCGCGGTGGCCCAGGAGCACCCCTCTCTTCTCGCGTCCCCGCAGCCGCCGCGGAAGGAGGGGCGGGGGACCACTCACCTCGGGCGGCCGCCTCACCAGCGCCCAGGCCGTCTCCAGCTCCAAACACGTCAATGGCTCACGCAGCTGGACCTTAAGTAGCGCGCATCCCAACGTGCTGCCCCCGCTCCCCGGCGGCCGCCGGCCCAATCAGCGCGCGCCGCCGCCTGACTGACAGCCGTCCGGGGCCGTGCCGGGCGGGGGCGGGCGGGTCTCGCCCCGCCCCCAGCCGGCGGGAGGAGGGCCGAGGCGGGGGGAGTGGGCGGCGCCGAGCGCGCGGCCCCGCCCCTTTCCCCCGCCCCGCCGCGCCCCCCGCGCGGGGGCCCGCCTCTTAACACTTTGGTTTGACGGACGGCGCCGCGGCCCAATCGGCGGGCCCGTCCGCGGCGGCGGCGGCGCCTAGTGGCGGGCCCCGGGGCGGAGCGCGCGCGGGGGGCGGGCACAGCGGCAGGCGGGGACCGGGGGCGGGCCGGCGGGAGGCGGGGGCGGCGGCCGAGCAGGCCCGGGGAGGCGGCGGTGGGCGCGACGTCGGCGGCGGCGGCGGCGGCGGCGGCAGCGGCAGCTGCAAGTTGGGCTGCAGGGGCAGCGCATACACTACAATGGCTGCTGGAAAGAGGCGTAAGGAAACAATTTCCAGGCCCGCCGCGTCCAGCCCGAAATATGAGAAAAAAATTATTAGAAATTCCGCGGGCGGTGTAAAGGCGGCGGACGGGCCGGAGGGAGGATGTTAAAGCCCCGCGGTGAGTTCTCCCGGGGTCCGGGGCGGCGGAGAGGCGTTTAGCGGGAGAAATATCAGGGTTATTTAAATTATGGGACTAGCCGAGGGGGCAGAGGAGCAGCGGCGGCGGCAGGAGGAGGAAAAGTTTGTGCTACTCTCAGCCCCTGCTCAGGACCCCAGAGAGAAAAATAATAATAAAAAATAAAATAAAATAATTAAGCGGGGGTGCGAGGATTCCCGAAGTCGCTTCTGACAGGGCAGGGGGCGATGCGGCTGGAGACCCAAAGGTGAGGTCGGTGGGAAAAAAAAAAAACCCTTTATTCAGGGTCTGGAAAGTTTGAAAAGTTTTCCTCCTCCTCCTCCTCCTCCTCTCTGGTGCTGTGAATATTGTGACAGCGGCAGCGGCAGCAGCGAGAGCGGAAGACATTAGAGACCCGAAAAATAAGGGAAAAATTAATATAAATTCAGTTTTGAGAGTAAACTCTCCGCATTTTCCACCAAAACATCCCGGGGGAAGGTCGCTTCCCAAAGGGCCTGGCGGAAACCCGCAGTCGGCAATATTTGGGGGGCACTTTGAGTGACTTGGGGTAACTTTGCCCCTTTTTCAAAAGAGGTTTTTCTTTTTTGGAGAAATGAATTTGTTTTTGCCCTTTCCTCAGGTGGGCGAGTCGGGGTCGGGGTGCGGGGTCTGCGGGGAGGTGTGAGCCCTGGATGTGTGGCTGCGAGGGGGGGTAGGGGGAGGGGGTGCTAAATGAAAGCAGGAGATCTGCACAGAGCAGGGACAGCTTGTTGTCAGTATCATAAACAACCAAAATGGAGGGAGAACTCAGGCATATAACCAAATAAAAATTTTTTAAAAATCGCAAAAAATCCCTAAAAATCCGGGATGCTCCCCCTTTTCTCGCTAAAGGTAAAAGTATGAACCGCCTTTCCCCTGAAGTCCATTTTGACTTTGCAGGGACCAAGGAGTTAATATTTATTTATTTTTTAAAACTTTCGAAGGGCAAAAGCCTTTTATAACTCAACCGACAATGAGAAAACGTGAAAATCCGATGCAAGAGAAGGAGGGGGAGGGAGGGGGGAGGTGGTAGTGCAGAAACTGCTAAACTTATTGGTAATGTGGACTGATCTGAGATAAGATAAACACTATATTTGCTGTTTTATAACTCTCTTTTAATGATCTTTGTGGGGTGGGTTGTTTTTTTTTTTTTTTTTTTGGTGGAAAAAAATGTGATGCCATTTTCTTAATAGAGTTAATATGTGTGATTGGAAGAATAAACCTTTCCGGCTCTAGATTGCATTTTCGTCGCATTTATGTTTCAGGTTTTGTTAGTGGCTCCCTCCTTTCTTTAAACTGGGCTCTACAGAGGAGGGGTAGAGAGGTGATGTTGCACAGAGAGACTGGAGTGCAGGACTGGAGCACCTTTTGGGGAGGGGTGGGGAGTTGCTTGGTTTCTCCCTTCCTGACCCGTTTGCTTCACCTGTTCGTCCTCAGTAAAGAATATTAAGCTGAAGTTTTCTGGTTTTACGTATATAAAAGGATGGTGCCTCTTGCATCACATTGAAGTTAATGGGAAAGTGCTGCTGATGTTGGTTCCACGTGGGATATGGGACAGAGCAGGGCATTTTAAAGGGACAGCTTCTCTTTTCTTATGATTTTCATCACCTGCACAGAATCCCTGTCTGAGGACCAAAGGCAGAGGTGCTGGGAGGGTGTGGTGATGGAAGAGCCTTTTCTTTCCATTACTCAAGTGCACCCACCTTTAGGAGTGATGGAGGGAAAGGAGGGATAAACAGTCTCAACAGAAGATGGATATTGTGTAGATTAGTTTGTATCCAAGCTGTTCTTTTGTGTAACACGCCTCCCAGGAACTTTTCATGTTACGTTTCTTTGCTTTGGAAGCTGATTTTGGAAGGATTTGTGGAAAAATGGAAATAGTTTAAGGTGTGTGGTGTAATGGTATAGCATT
Source organism: Canis lupus dingo (assembly GCF_003254725.2). Lineage (NCBI taxonomy): Eukaryota > Metazoa > Chordata > Mammalia > Carnivora > Canidae > Canis > Canis lupus. The sequence continues at coordinate 7,790,154 of NC_064271.1, read as the reverse complement.
ATTGAACAGTTATGAATTCTGTGCAGTAAGATCAAAGAGCTGTGTATGCCCATAATGTGATTTTACAGCCATTTTGTAAAAGCTGTAAAATACCTAATATTCAATTTGGCTTAAGGTACATTGAGGACTTCTGGTTGAAAACTGCAGACAGAGTGGTGGAGATTCTTTTACCCTGTAAGCAGCAGGCATTTCTTTAAGGAGGAAAAAAAAGCACATACACCAACACCATGGAAAAGTTTACTTATACCCATCCTATACATGTGCTGTAACTCTGCTACTTTGAAATTAAAAGGTTTTAAAATCCTGAGACCTATCAGTTTGCATCTTTTAAGTTGAATTTATTTGTGTTATTTAACAGGAAATGTTTACTGATCATAAACTACTCTTGACTCTAATGGTTTACATTTTCACAGTATTTTCAAAATTTAAAATACGTCAATTGTTAGATGAATTCTGTTTAAGATTAAGGTTCATCTCAAGTAGAATTTACTTGTGTTCTGTTTCCCACAGGTATATGGAGTTCTGAAATAAATGCCTCTTTTCCTTTGTTTTTATGGGTTAGAGAAATGGATTTAAATTAGAGCTAGGTTTTTAGACGTCTTATATAGAATATTTTTTACTTCCCAAGCTGTACAAACAGATTATTGTTTTGAAGCCCATTGTATGTTAACATGTGTTCACAACTGAGCTCCTATCTGCACGCTTCTGTAAATACCTCCCTAACAGCATTACATTGGTGTAGTGTTTGAGTACATCATCCTGTGGTTTCTGATTTTGGAAGCAATTATAACTTTCTAAGAACTCTTTAAAAACTATTCCTATGAACCACTGTTAAATCAAAACTGATTGGAAAGTGATTAAACTATCAATGGGAAAGAGAAACTTCCCCTTCCCCAAAATAATCATCTGTCCAGAAGTTTCAGAATGCCATTAATATTTATAAAACCTTTGAAATTTCTCTTACATTTTTATTGTATTGTGGCTGAAGAAACTTATATTAACTATAAGTAGTCAGAATTAGCCTCTGTGTTTAAAATAAATGAGACTTTTGGATCTTGAATAGTTGCCACTTTGACAAACTAGATGCAACTATCAATAAATTCAGTTTCTGTAAAAGTGAAGGAAAAATATTTCTTCCAAGTACATTAGACCATTGAGTTATTTAGTCTGTTTGGACACTTAAAGTTATGATTAGTTTGTCAACCTAAATAAAAGTGCTGATATTGTGGTTTTTTCCCCCCTCTCTCACAAAGGGTGGTATAAAAGTTTCTTCGTGTTTGGGTTTTACACAACTAGCTACTTATGTGAATTAGAAAATGCACTGAGAGTGCACAAAGTATAAAATCTGTAATTCCTTAGAGAGTCTTATTTAGATAGGACACAGCACAATCTCTAATTTAAATTGGTTATGTTGAGCTTTTTTAATGTCTCAGATATACTGCCTATTGAACATAGCTTTTCTGAAGCTACTACTAAATTATACCAATTTACAGAAATAACACAAGGATATAGAATACTCAAAATCTTTATTTCAGTTAGCGAAGCCTCCTACTTTGAGATTCTTACTTGAAATTTATATGCCTAATTCTGCTATTCAAAATTCTATAAGGAGTTTAGCTGTTGTGGAAGATAATTTATAAATATGGGCTAATACTGATAAAATTCCCTATATGTATGATTATTATAATCAAAATATTTTAATAAGCAGACATCTTACAGCTAAATAAATTAGTGAATTTGCTTTTATCAGTATAGTTTAAAATTTTTAAGAGTACTCTTTGATTTTAATATCCTTTGATTTAATATCCCACAAAGGTGGGAATTTTTTCCTTCATTTTTAACATAATCCTGGTTGTTACTATACACATTTTGGTTGCATTCTGGAAATTTTCCTTTCTAAGGATTAAATTGTTGTTTGCTAAATGAAATGTAATGCTTCCCTGTCTTTGACATTTAAAAAGCCAGATAACTGAAACATATACCTATAGTCATCTTGTAAATTTTGTTTCAATGATCATTTGCCTCTTGAGCTGTGTAATCAAAATATTGACTCCTTCCAGGAATGTTTTAATATTTTTTATTTGGAATCTTGTTCTTTGGAAAATTAAGATATAAAAAAAATTACCTGTTACACAAACATTTATGTACACACACACACACACACACACACACACACACAAACCCAAGAAAAAAGTTTTACTGAATGAGTTTACTTACACTGCCTGGAATATTTGTTCTTTTTGATGTGTTTCCAAATGTATAAGGAATAAATATAAATTTTTTTTCTCTTTGTATTGATAACATCTTAGATTCTTTAGTTATTTGAGTAAGGGAAGAGTTTCAGAAGAAGGAAAAAGCAACTGAATGTATTCAACAAAATCCAAGATAGTGAATATGTTAAAGGTAAAAGGGCTATAAATTGTCCCTTGAGCTGTGTTTTAAATGTTTTAAGAACCTGATTAACACCTTTTCTGAAACATCAGATACTTTGAATGTATATCAGCCACTGTGAAAAAAACAAAAGGGGACCTTTAATTTCTTTAATTTTAACAGGAATTAATGTAGGCAGCATATTTAACCAATTAGTAAGTGTTTAGGTAGCCTTGTGAAAGTATTTACAAATAAGTTAAATGTGAAGGCAGGGTACATCAGATTGATAAACTGCAAAGTTAACTATGATTTTAGGATTCATGTGTGGGAATTCTTTTCCATTTTATAATAAGATCACTTGGGAGGTAACTAATTTTTACTTTTTGCATTTATTTCAATGCCTAATTTTTTTTGAAATGCCTGAACCTGACATCTGTTGTATTACTACTTCTCATTTATAACAGGACAACTTTGATATTTCATTAGCAAATTTAATTTTCAAGCTTAATTAAGAGAAATTAAATGAAAATGTTTAGGTCATAATATTTTATAAAAGTATTGGTGTATACTTATTAACATTTGATGTTGTAAGAAATATACATGTATGAAAGCCTTCTAGAAATTATAACAGAGGCATAAGTTGATTTTTACTTTTAAATCACTTGGCCTGCTGTCCAGTGGTTTGCATTCTATTCAGTTTGTACACCTGTCCCTGCCTCCACTTTCCAGAGTGATATTGACAAGGATAGAGTGTTGGGGAATTACCAAGGGTGCTTTGGTATTTTTGTTTTCTGTATGTTTGGTATTTTTGTTTTCTGTATGTATTATTGTTTGTTGTCCTTGAGGTGTTAGGGCTTTTGCTTTTTTTTTTTTTTTTTCAATGTTTATCAGAAAACAGAAATCCAGTTTTATAAAACAATTTCTTATTTTAAAAAAGTGAAGTGGTGTGATATTGCATTAAAATTGTTAGTGTTTAAAAGTCCCAGGATGTCTTGTAAACAGAGTTACTGCAGGATCATGGTATTAAAACTAACCACAGTGTGTGTTGGGAATTTGAGATGACTGCCTAAAAGATGTGTGTGCATATGTAAAATGAGTGAAATTAGGCAATTAGGTCCTAGGTTAATAGGATAAGCAATTTGCTTGAAATGTTTCCTTGCATTATTTTTTAAGTGAAATTTTTTCCTAACCCAAAAACAGAAAATCTAGAACTATGAAGGTGTTGGAAAGTCTTTTTGATGCCTTTTAAAAACAAGAGTTTAAATAATGAAAGTGTGTAATGGGAACATAAGAATGAACTAAAATGTCCAAAATTAATGGGAAAGAAGTAGGGAGATGAAAATTTTTGAATAAAATAAAAGTCATGGTAAATTGAAAAATTAACCTATGTGAATCAAGAATAACTAACTACAAAGCAAAAATGATAAATTTACCCCCCAGAAGGGGAGAGATAATTGGGGGTATCTATAGGATAGTATTTCTGATACAAATTGCTGACTTTTGATAGCCTTTTAAAAATAGATTCTCCAAAGCCTTTCCTCCATATCTTCTTAGCTTATGAATTAAACTAAATTAAATTCTAAGAATAATTTGTCATGGTTATTTGCAATTCTTTATTTTTAAGTAAGGAAAATTATTTTTTGCTATGTTTAAATGATTTTAGAGATTATTTTAAATGTGTACCTAAGTGAAGTGTTCTGAAAAACCTTAGAAAATATTGAAAATTATTTTCTTCATTCTTCATCAGAAAGTTTAAAGCTTTCTCTTAGGTTAGTGAAATAGATTTTAAAAACTTAGTCTAAGAACAGGGTACTTTGTGGACTTTTTTAGGGCCATTTCAATCATTTTCTACAGACTTAATAACATTTGAAAAGCTTTTCACAAGGTAATGATAAGAACATTAAGCATAGTTCTTAATTTTTGGAATGTTTTTAAGTGTATGCTGACAGTAAAAGGAAAATTTTCTTCTCTATTTATTAATTAGCAATTGATTTTCTGAAGGAGGATCTAGACTTATTATAGTGTTATGTTCCAGTGTAGAGGTTTTCTTTGGTATGAGAAAATATTTTGAGGGTAGAGGAGGCATCTTTTCCTAAAGGACGACCCAATTCCCCATAGATTGTGAATGATGATCTGCCCTTGGCAGAGTCTTGAACTCTTCCTTTTTTGAGAATGAGAGACTCATTTTAGACTTGTAACTATCAAATATTTGAATGATTGTCTCAAGCCAATATTGAAATTGTACATGTGCATATTGATTACTTATAACCTATCTTTTGGTTTTTGAATATGAGAATATTAATTCTCAGATTAAATGCTACAGCCAAAGGGCTGCCATCAGGTTTTTAAATATATTCTATCATTTTAATTTGTATTTAGACTTTAGAGCCTTTAATTTTGAGAAACATTTTTAGAGACTGTTAAACTAGAAATCAACCAGATAATGAGGGATTTAGTTCCTTTGGCTAAAAGGCAAAATAAAAATATGTTTTAATCAGTTTTGTTAACTTGAAGGTATATTAGTAAAAAGTTGATCGAATTGTTCTCCATCAGGAGAATTTTAAGAAACCGAACCTGGAAGATTAAGGTAGTTCAAACGTTCAGGCTAAAAATAATACAAGTTGAATTTTAGTCTGTTACATTTTCTCAGTAATTTGATTTTATTTTCTTGTATTGTCTTAAAGCTGGAATTACATAGAGCCCACATCACTTTTCATCATGCCCTAAAAGAGTTAGAATAACAGGGTTGTTGTTTTTTTAAAATCAACTTTAGTAAATGAAATGAAAATACAATTTTATTTAAGAGTATATTACCTTTTCTAAGCTTTTTGCATTTCCTAAATATAATTTCTATAACTGTTCCATCCCAAAGAAGAGATATTAGCTCCTTTACTTTCAATTGAATTTGTTCTAAATTTGCAGTTTATGAGAGTTGTCTCTTTATATAGCTGAATAGGATCCATTATAACCTTAAATATTACCAGTATATCTGATTATAAACTCCATCTCAAACATGAATTTACTTTCCTTGTATTTCTAAACTTATTTTTAAAGTAAATCTGATAAAATGTTTTTCATGTGTTTTTCTAATTTGTTACGGAGTTCATTTAATTGTATAGAGTTTCAACCTTTGTTATGTTACTTTTCTAATATTAGTAGTAGTTTATCTGCAAATTACTATTCAGATGCTTAGCGTTTCAGCTCTAAAATAGAATTAGATCTAAAAGAAAATAGGTTAATTTTATCAAGAGTGGTGGAAGCAGCTCTAGTAGTTCTTATTTGGAAGAGTTTAAAGTGTTTGAAAGAAGGAAGGTGCCTGCAAATACAGGCACTCTTTGAACAGCATTTGGTGATATTTTATCCTTCTCTTTTAATGCTTCATAAAATTTGAGCATCTTCAGAGCTCCTGTCTTATAAACAAATAACTGATTTAACTATGCCTTGTGTAAAGTGTATGTATCAGGCTTAACTTTTAAGGTAATTTGCTTTAGTTTCTTTTTAAGGAAAAAATAGAAGACAAATATTCCTTAGCAATAATTTGGCACACATACATTTTAAAAGGTTAATACATGTAAAATACATCATCATAAATCAAAATGAAAGTAACTATCAAGTAACAGATTTAATTAGACATAGAATGAAGGTTATAAATATTTGGATAACTTGATGTACTGCTAAAATTAGGGAATTTTAATTGAAAGTTGTTTTTGTACCTGAATTTATTTTTATATGCCTAGAAGTTTGTAAACAAGGTGAATACATATAATTGACAGTTTGTAGAAGTTTATAAATGTCTATCTTTTGACACAGTGTATTTTTTCAAATACAGGCACAAAACTACTTAGAGAATTAAAATATTCGATTATTGTAGTTTTTTTTGAAGGAAGAATGGTGACAAGTGGGTTAGAACTGTTTTTATCTATGTCACTTGAATATCCACTGTAGTTGAAATTTTTAATCATTAAGCATATAAGATTCTTAGGGATATTTTAGTTCATTTTAAGTAGCATTACAGATGTTTTCCTTAAAAGTTTCTTTTTGGATGTTATAATTAAGACAATCACTTTAAATCTTCAACTGCTTTTATTTAATAGCAGTTTTGTTCCCAAGATCAGATTATTCTTAAAAGAAGTTTCTACCTTGAAGCACTTTTAATTATAGCTCAAGTAATCTTTTTAAATATGCACGAGGCTACTCTTGTTTCTTGAGGTAGGCATTTATCGCTATGAACTTCCCTCTTAGAACTGCTTTTGCTGCATCCCATAAATTTTGGTAGGTTACATTTCCATTTTCATTTGTCTCTTTTATTTCTCTTTTGATTTCTTTGACCGGTAGGTTGTGCAGTAGCATGTTGCTTAATCTCCACGTGTTTGTGAATTTTCCAGTTTTCTTCATGTAATTAATTTCTAATTTCATACCACTGTGGTTGGAAAAGATGCCTGATATGATTTTAATCACCTTACGACATTTTTTTTTGTGGTCTAACATATGATATATCTTGGAAAATGTACATGTGCACTTGAGAAGAGTGTGTATTCTGTTGTTTTTGGTGGAATGTTCTGTGAATATCTGTTAAGTCCGTCTGATCTAATGTATCATTTTTAAGGCCAATGTTAATTTACAGATTTTCTGTCTGGATTATCTATCCGTTGATGTTAGTGAGGTATTAAAATCCCCCACTGTTGTATTGCTGTTTATTTCTTCCTTTATGTCTGTTAATATTTGTTTTACATATTTAGGTGCTCCTATTTTGGGTGCATAAATATTTACAAATGCTATATCTTCTTGTTCAAATGAACAGCCTAAATTTATACCTCAAGGAACTAGAAAAAGAACAAACGAAGCCCAGAGTTAGTAGAAGGGAGGAAATAACATATATTAAAGCAGAAATAAATGAAATAGAGACTAACTAGACTAAAAAGACAACAGGAAAGATCAATGAAACTAAGAGCTGATTCTTTGAAAAGATAAAATTGACAAGCCATTAGCTAGACTCACCAAGAAAAAAAGAGAGAGGACTCAGATAAAATCAGAAGTGAAAAAAGGAGATGTTAAAACTGATACCACAGGAATACAAAAGATCATGAGAGACTACCATGAACAGTTGTTATACACCAACAAATTGGATAACTTGAGAATAAAACAGATAAATTCCTGAAACTTACAGACCTCAAAACTGATTCATGATGAAATAGAAAATCTGAACAGATCCATTACTAACAGACCAATTACTCGTAAGGGGATTGAGTCACTAATCAAAAATTTTCCAGCAAACAAAAGTCCAGGACCAGATGGCTTCACTGGTGAATTCTACCAGTCAAGGAAGAATTAATACTACTCTTTCTCAAACTCTTCCAAAAAATAGAAGAGGGGGAAATTCTTTCAAACTCACTTTATGAAGCCAGCATTACCCTGATACCAAAACCAAATAGGATGCCATAAGAAAAGAAAATTACAGGCTAATATCCTTGATGAACATAATATAAAAATGTCCAACAAAATATTAGCAAACTGACTTCAATAATACATTAAAAGAATGACATATACCATGATCAAGTGGGATTTATTCCAGGGAGGTAAGAATAGCTCAATAGCCACAAATCAGTCAATAATCATATTAACAAAATGAAGGATAAAAGTCATACAGTCATCTCAGTAGATGCAGAAAAAGCATATGAAAAAATTCAACATCCATTTATGATAAAAACTCTCAGCAGAGTGGATATAGAGGTAACACGCTTCAACATAATAAAAGCCATGTAGGACAAGCCCACAGCTAATATCATACTCAATGGTGAAAAACTGAAAACTTTTCCTCTAAGATCAGGAATAAGATAAGGATGCCTGTTCTTGCCACTTTTATGCAGCATAGTATTGAAAGTTTTAGCCAGACAGATTAGGCAAGAAGAAGAAATAAAAGACATCTAAATGTGAAAGGAAGAAGTAAAACCGTCCACTATTTGCAGCTGATGTGATGTGTGTGTGTGTGTGTGTGTGTGTGTACGTATGTATGTGGAAACCCAAAAGATTGCATCAAAAAGCTGTTAAATTTAATAATGAAATTCAGTGAAGGTTCAGGTTATAAAATCAATATATAGAAATCTGTTGCATTTCTATACGTTAATAATGACCTATCAAAAAGAAAAAACATTACCATTTACAATTGCATTAAAAAGAATACCTAGGAATAAATTTAACCAAGGAGGTGAAAGACCTTTATTTTGAAAACTAGAAAATATGAAAAAAAAAAAAAAAGAAAACTAGAAAATATGAAATAAATTAAAGAAGATACAAATAAATGGAAAGATATTCCATGCTCATGGATTAGAAAAGTTAATATCATTCAAATGTGCATATTACCCAAAGTAATCTATATGCAGTACACTCTCTATCAAAATTCCAATGGTATTTCTCACAGAAATGGAACAAACCTAAAATTTGTGTGGAACCACAAAAGACAGCAGATAGCTGAAACAATCTTGAGAAGAACAAAACTAGAGACATCACATTCCCTGATTTCAAGCTATATTACAAAGCTATAGTAGTCAAAACAGTATGATGTTGGCATAAACACATACACATAGATCAATGGAAAAGAATAGAGACCCCAGAAATAAACCCACATATATAGCCAATTAATTTATGACAGAGAGAGGAGCCAAGAATATACAATGAGGAAAGGACACTCTTCAATAAATGGTACTGGAAAAATTGGGCAGCCACATGCAAAAGAATGAAACTGGACCACTACCTTTTACCACATACAAAGATTAAGTAAAAATCAGTTAAAGTCTTGAACGTAAGATCTGAAACCATAACATTAGAAGAAATCATAGGCAGTAAGCTCCTTGACGTAGGTCTTTGGTGATGATTTTTAAAATATAATATTAATAGCAGCAATGGCCACGATAGCCAAACTGTGGAAGGAGCCTCGGTGTCCAACGAAAGATGAATGGATAAAGAAGATGTGGTTTATGTATACAATGGAATATTACTCAACTATTAGAAATGACAAATACCCACCATTTGCTTCAACGTGGATGGAACTGGAGGGTATTATGCTGAGTGAAGTAAGTCAGTCGGAGAAGGACAAACATTATATGTTCTCATTCATTTGGGGAATATAAATAATAGTGAAAGGGAATATAAGGGAAGGGAGAAGAAATGTGTGGGAAATATCAGAAAGGGAGACAGAACGTAAAGACTGCTAACTCTGGGAAACGAACTAGGGGTGGTAGAAGGGGAGGAGGGCGGGGGTGGGAGTGAATGGGTGACGGGCACTGGGGGTTATTCTGTATGTTAGTAAATTGAACACCAATAAAAAATAAATTAAAAAAAAATAAAAGCAACAGGATAAAAATAAACAAGTGGTACTACATCAAACTAAAAAGCTTGTTTACATCAACAAAATGAAAAAACAACCTACTGAATTGAAGGAAATATTTGCAATCATTTATCTGATAAAGTACTATTGTCCAAAATATATAAACACATACAACTCATTTGTAAAAAACAAACAAACAAAAAAAAAACAGACAATTCAAGTTAAAAAAATGATGAGAGGATCTGAATAGACATTTTTGCGGAGAAGATACCCTGATGGCCAGCAGACACATGGAAAGATGCTCAGCATCAATCGTCATCAGAGAAATGCAAATCAAAATTACCATGAGCTAATCACCTCACACCTGTTAGGGTGGCTATTTCAAAGGCTAGAAATAACAAGTTTTGGCAACGTTGTGGAGAAAAGAGAACCCTGTGCACTGTCGGTGCAAATGTAAATTGGTACAGACACTGTGGAAAATAGTGTGGAGGTTCCTTAAAAAATTAAAAATAGAACTATCCTATGATCCTGCAATTCCACCTCTGGATATTTATCCAAAGAAAATGAAAACACAGTAACTTGAAAGGATATGTGCACCCCTGTCTGTATTCATTGTAGCATTATTTATAATAACCAGGATATGGGAACAAAGTGCCTATGGATAGATACATGGATAAAATGTAGTATTTGTGTAGAATATGTAATATATAATTATATATTATTATAAAATCAAATTAATATAATGTATGTTGTATATAATGGAATATTACTGAATCATAAAAAAGAATGAATCTCACCACTTGTGACCATTTGGATGGACTTTGAAGTTATTATGCTAACTGAAGTAAGAGAAAGACAAATACCCTATGATCTCTCTTACATGTGGGAAATTAAAAACAAGAACAAAGCCAAGGACCCATATATGAAGAACAGATTGGTAGTTACCAGAGGCAGGGAGTGAGGTGAGGGAGGGAGAAGTAGGTGAACTGTTTTTGTTTTTAGCTTAAATAAATTTTGGGGGGAAAAGCCACCCCCCAAACAACAATAACAAAAGTGTGTGTGTTTGTGCACACATACATATACACACACACACTTGAGATATAATGGCTCTACTTAAACACTGAGTATGATATGGTGCTTAAATTTAATCCTACTCAGTTTACCTTTTATCTGTGCAGAAGAGGAAGAGAAAGTTTGTTTTGAGAAAACTGCAATCGATCACATTCAGGGGCTGACTCAGAAGAGCTTTTCTAAAATTCAGGATACCTCTGCCAGAATTAAAAGGAATTTCTTAATTAAAACCAAAATACCCGTGTATCTACGAAGTGTTTTCATAATCAGATTCCAGACACACTTGTGAGGCTGCATTGGCCATTCAGGCAGTCTGCCGGCCACCCGTAGCTCTCAGTGCTGCCACCCTGTGTATGGCACTGCCTCTGTGCCGTACGTACTACTTTTCCTGTGCTTTGTATCAAGCGATCATGTCCTGAACCACTTCTGAAAAATAAGCATCCATATTACTATAAATTTTAAAGACGTTTTAGTATCCTCTGCTTCTGTGTCTAAGGCTGTACTAAGCTCGATGTTTGAAATGACACAGTTCAGAAGGATAGTATTCAGCTGCCAAAAAAGGAAATTTGGGAATTTTTAAAGGTAAACACCTTTATCTGGTCCATCACTTACTTCACTAAAATAAGGTGAGATTGTACTAGTATTTTTAAGATAGCTTGGAACTGATCAAATAAGAAAGCAGAGGTTTTGATCCTTTAAAAAATGAGAGCTATTCTAAGATTTTTTTTTGTTTTAGCCAAGTTTTAGTTAAAAGTTCTTCCTACTAAAAGCAAAACCAAAATGAGCACAAAAAAGAGACTGTTTCTGTTTAAAAGAAAAAGAAACTTAACTTGATTGGTTAAATTATTCCCTGAATCATTAGCCAACATGACTTTTAAATTATATCACCCAAAATATTTTGAGTATTAATGCCATGCGTCCGTTATAAAGGACTTTGGCTGGATAACAGTCTTTGTGCTCTTACCTACAGTCTCTCATTTCATTCTTAACCACAGTGTTGTGAGATAGGAAGTGCAGGTATTACGTGTATGCAAGGAGCACTCGTGATTTCAGAAACTGAAATTCTGTGATTTTGTGTAAGTAAGTCTTTAGAATGGACAGACCATGTAAGCTAGTTATTGATACATCAGTTTGCTAGTGTAAACCTAAATTTTATCCAGGTTGGAATTTATGTATTTATTTAAAAACAATTTGTAAAAAGAAAACTTTCAGTCATAACGTTGATACTAACTCAAGTTAGAAAGTACTGTATGTCTATTTATTTATTAAGCCATGTATTAGGAATTGGAGGGAAATTATAAATTTGCTAAGTTAAAGGAGATTTTTTAAAATATAAATCCAAACTTTGTTTTATAGGATTTAATGATCTCACTAGGGGTAGTTTTATCAGTTTTTGCTTTAAAACGCATTTATGGCAAAGCACTCCAGCTTCAGAATAATGAGTGTCTCTTTTTGAATTTTTGAGTGGTTTTAGCTAAGTAAACAATGTCATTCTTTATTGTGACAATTAAAAATAGTGTTTTGTTGATTTCAGATATTGGGCTTTTGAGATAGAAATGTCACTGATGATCTTACCACTCTGGAGAATTGAAAGAATTTAATGCAGTATATGGTATCATTCCAAGTTCTCCAAAATTCCAAGTTAAGCTCCAGATCCCTATTTTAGTAATTCATGCACTTACCTCCACAGATTTAGGGAATCTAGAGACACACCCCGCATTTGACTGTGTCCATGTTTTTTACTTTGGCTGGTCCCTGCAAAGCTTTTCTCACATACCTCTCCACATCTTACCTGCCCAGTAAGTCCCATCTCAAACCATCTTCTTTTTGATGTTTCTTTATTCTCCAAATGGGAGCCAGAAGTATTTCCTCACCCTATTAGGGTACTTATATTTGCCTTCTACCTTTTTCTTGCCTTTCTTTTATGCTTTGTGGGTGATAGGTTAATTATGAAAGAGAACACAAAGCAGTATATCTTAAAATGGGAAACAAATGGTCCAGACAGTAAAAATTATAGGTATTCCAGGAGGAAGAGGTGGAACTTGAGGTGGGCTTTGAACAAGTGTGAGTTAAGAATGGGCAGAAAGCAGGGAGGGCCTTCAGGTGAATGGTTTCCCCAGAAGTGAGGAGGCAGAAATGTGCTTGTTGTCCTGGGCCACCGGGAATACCAGTCTGACTGGGTAGGATGGTTTGTTGGGGGCAGTATAAGGTGAGACTAGCAAGGTATGCAGAGGCCTGACTGGGAGCAGCCTTGATTGCCATCCCAAGGAGTTCCCACTCTACACTGTGGAAGGCACTGTAGCTTTTTGAGCAGGGGAGGATGAGTTAGGAAAGTAAAGTCAACTCAGAATCCAGAGTAAGTGGAGTTCTTGGTTATGTGACGAAAATTACAGAAATGTTACTGTCATCCGGTAACACTGAAGCAGTGGTCCACTGCTGTGCACGTGACTCAGCAGCTTATCACTGCTAGTCCCTCCCTCACTGGCAAGTTCTAGATGTACATTCTCAAGGGACTCTTTTGCCCAAATGGAAAGCTGGCATCTCAAACTCTCAACATCTCTAAACTAGCAGTTCAGATTTCAGTAGTTTATTAACGGCCCTACCCTTCCTCCAGGCCCCTGGCCACCTCTCCTACATTCAGTTGGAACTTCAGACGTAGGTCTAGTACTTCCATTGCAGAGCCATAAAACGGGGTGGACATACAGAGGAAGAAGGAGTTTGATACCAGGTTATTCTCTCCACAGAGGAGGTGGTCCTAGGGCAGCGAGCGGAAGGGGAGAACTAAGAATAAGGGAGGGGTGACCTTTCTGGACATGTGGCACACCCTGTGCCCTCACCTGTGACTAGAGTCTCCCGTGTCAGGGGTGAACAGAAAGATGGTAGATGACGCTGGAAAGGGAGACTGGGACCAGCATGTCGCAGAGCTTGAATGCCACACCGAAGGGTGTTTATGCTGTTGCAAATGAGACCTCCCAAGGTTCACAGTTGGGTCCTTAGTGATACAGAGCCAGTCTTTTGGCTGTGTATCTGTTCCTCATTCCTTTGTTCAGTCTCTTCCTCACTGATTCTTAGCCCTCAGACCTTGTTCCCCCATCCTCGCACCCAGTGACCCGGCCACGGAGAAGACTGGGGCCATCAGCACAGTCTCCCCTTTGCCTCTTGCTCTTCCAGAATAGTGGGCAACAATTCTGTGGGTAGGACTAAGCTTCAGAGGAGCCTGGGGAGTCTGCCTAGGGAGGCTGGGCATAATGGCCTTGTGAGGCATGTATGAGTTGGCTAGAGCCAACTGGATTACTCCCATTCTGGTATTTCCCATCTCTTCCTGTCCACCTGCGACCACCTGCAAAGTATGCTCCAGTCTCCCCCTGTCAGAGGCAAAATATTGTAGATCTTTGCCTTCATCCCCCCACCATGTGTCTTATCTTGCTTTCCGTAAGTGCCAAACTCACTGAGAGGTCTCCATCCAGTCTCTGTTTCCTTCATCTCTTTCTGTTTACACGATCCTGCCCCAGTATTTTGAGTCTGAAGAGAACATCCATATCCCATCAGTTGTAGCATCTTTCCATTTTGTTCCCACTGGCTTTTCTGCAGGACTTGACAGGTTTCTGAAAACTCCTTCCTCTCCTGCTCTTCTGGCCTTGCTGCTCCTGCTCTAACATGTCCAGTGTACTTTCCTCTGATGAGGCCCATTCTTTTTTTTTTTTTTTTTTTTTTTTAGATTTTATTTATTTATTCATGAGAGGCACAGAGAGAGGCAGAGACACAGGCAGAGGGAGAAGCAGGCTCCATGCAGGGAGCCTGATGCGGGACTCGATCCCGGGACTCCAGGATCACGCCCTGAGTGGAAGGCAGGCGCTAAACAGCTGAGCCACCCAGGGATCCCCCGAGGCCCATTCTCCTAACATTTCGGCATTTCCTAGGTGCGCTTCTCCTCTCAGCATACACTACACCATTCCTGAGCACCGGTTTCCACTCGCACCGTACCTTTGCCTGGCAGCTTTGTACTAAGAAAGCCTCAGTCTCTGCCCCCCTTCCTGGGCCTCCATGACTGTGTTTCTGTTTCCACAAATATCTCCAGACCTGTGTCCAGGACACCTTTCTTCACATCTCCTGGTCAGAGGACTTTACAGAGGGCCTCCCTTGGGCCGGGTACTATGCCAGATGCTAAGCCAGATGGGACAAAAGAGACAGATAGTAGACACAGTTCTCTCAGCTCGTGGCAGGTGGTATGAAGGAAATAATACGAGGATGAAGAGTTGGGGGACTGGGGGAGAAGGGACCTTTAGAGACAGTGCTCAGAGAAGACATGTTGTTAAAGGAACCTTTGTGTAGAGGCCCAAATAATAAAAGGGAGCAAACCAGGAACAACCTGGGAGGGGCACTTCCAGAGAGGACCCTGACAGAGGAGCCCAGCCAGGCAGAGGCAGAGAGGTAGGGGGTGAGGTCAGAGAGCCACTCTGCAGGACTGTCTTGTGCCCTCTTTGGGGACAGCTGGCCCACACAGTGCTTAGAATTCCTCTGAGTACTGCATGGGTTGCCGTTTGCCAGCTGGTTAACACCTCGGGCCTCATTCTCATTCATGACTATTTTCCATGTAACCAGAGGGCCCGGGATGCAGTGAAGTCATCCCCTCCCTGGCATCTTTGAGAGTGCAGCTCTCTGGAACTAGTGACTTCCAGTTCACACCTTCCTCGCCTCCTCCCTCTGTTCCTCCTCTGGAACTTGGTTGCTGGGTATGTCCCAGAGCAAGGTTCCCAGCCTGCCTAGCTCTTGGTTGGGGTGACACTTCTGTGCTTGCACAGCCTATTCCATTCCTTGTTCTCAGACACTGTTCCCATCCTGTGCATGTCCTCACTAGACTGAACCCCAACCTCCTCCTCCTTTCTCTCTCTGGAACCGCCTGGCAAATACTCCAGTAAATATCTGGGAAGGTATGCTGTGCCCTTGGGGCCAGACTGGAGGGCCATAGTGGAGGGAAGCTGGAGGAAGCTGAGAGCAGTGGCTAGGCGCTTTGTTACAGGAGTGTCCTAGGACAGCATCAAGGAGGGGAAGGGCAGCAAGAAGAGGCCTGAGTGTTGCCCTCAGGAGTGGCAGCCAGCCTCTCAACTGTGAAGTGCAGGACAGCAAGTTTGGGAGGTAGCGAGGTGGCTTGTTGCATCTCTGCTGCCCCCCTCTCTACCCCCCCTTAGACCCTTCCCTTCGCAGCCTAAGCCCTCCTTCCAAGACATATAGAAGCCCCTTCCTCACCCTCAGCAAGCCTTGTGGTGGGGCTGTGGAGACAAGTACACACACACCCCAAAGACAGACATGTGTATGGGGGGAGAGGACACACAGACACAAACTAAACACAGTGGGGATGGGAGACCTGTACACCCAGGGATACTTTATCTTTCTATGTATGTATATGTGAGTTAAGGTTTACTCTTCAGGGGAGGGAGAGAAAGCAGCACACTCAGCTCCTAGCCAGAGAGGGGAGAAGTACAGAAATTCTATGTTTGTCTCTCCTCTGCCTTGGGGACACCGATAACTGGGTGAAGGGCAGGGAGTGGCACACAACTATAAGGTGGAAGGATGAGGGAGAAAGAGACAGATTCCAGGGAGGGGGAGATATACATACCTAGAAAGGTTGGGGGATGGTAGACATAGTCATACCAGGATGAGGTGGAGACGCTCGCTATGGGGGGACAGGAAAGACACACATACCTCCAGAAGGTGGGAGAGAACAAGAACTCAGGCCAGGATGTGAAGGGAGATACTTGCACATGCACTTACCCAGCAGGTTGTGAGAGACACACTCATACTGGGATGCGGAGGGGAAGGCACCCTTATACCCAGAAGGAGCTAGACACACAACAGGCATCCGGAGAGTAGGAGGGACACCATATCCTCATACCTTTAGTAGGAGAGAGAGACAGACTCCTAGAGGGAAGAGAAGGACACACACCTACCTAGAGACACACAAATATACATAACTAGAGGGAGAGGGAGTAATAGTATACCCCCAACTGGGAAAGCAGAACAATAGAAAAATCCAGAAGAGAGTGGGCACACGTGTGCTCACAATGCATGTGTGCTCACACACACGCGCACACACACGCCTAGGGGAAGCCACATGTACACATACCAGGAGGGCAAAGAGGCAGACATGCAGGAGGGAGGGAGGTCCATACCCAGGGGATGATGGTACACAGGGCAGTGAGAGGAGACATGGTAAGGGAGATGCCCATGGTGCCTGAGAAGTCACAAGAGACACACAGCTCACCCACGCTATTGGTGTTTGCACAACCACACCAGAGACTCAGAGTTGGGAAGTATTCACTATGCCCCTCAGTCCTGGGGAGTAATGTGTTCTGATGCCCACACTGGGTTTTCCCAGAGGAAGATGTTATCACTTGACCACTGAGGGCACCCGAAACTCCAGTCTATACCCTTCAGGTCACACAGCTCCAGAAAGGTCACACCTTACTCCTTTTACCCCAATTAAAATACTAAAAGTTATTGTACGTGCACACAGATGGGGGTTTTTCCTTAGTATAACATACTAAGGGCATTTCATTTTTTCTGACCTACTGGTTACCTTTCTTTTTGTTCCTCCTTAAAATTTATTTAAGAAGTGGAATCTTTTTGGTTTGGTTTAGTTTGGTTCTGTAGAGTTTCCCACAAGTCTGTTTCTTGCTAATTGCATCCCTGTAGGATTGTTTGACATGTTTCTGTGGCCCCTCATTTGATGGAAGATTCAGGTTCTGCTCTTACCTCCAAACATGTTAGAGTCTCCTAGAAAAAAATGTTGGAAAGGTTGAATTTGTGGAAGAAGTGAATAATGAGTTAAGTGCTGTAAGCTAGAAGAATGACATCGATATGAATATAGTAAATATAGATATGTGAAATATTTCTGGTGTAATATTTAAGTTCACATCATCAAAACTATGTTAAATACAAACAGGCTTTTTTTCCTCCTCTAAACTACCTAGGTAATACCCAATAGAATATTACTCAGCCATCAAAAAATGAAATTTTACCATTTACAATGACATGGATGGAACTAGAGGATATTATGCTAAGCGAAATAAGTCAGTCAATCATCATATGATTTCACTTATGTGAAATTTAAGAAACAAGAGATCACAGGGAAAGGGAGGGAAAAATAAAATAAGACACAGAGAGGGAGACAAACCATAAGAGACTCTTAACTCTAGGAAACAAACTGAGCATTGGTGGAGCGCAGGGTGGTGTGACCGGTGGGGTAACTGGGTGATGGGCATTAAGGAAGGCACTTGGTGTAATGAGCACTGGGTGTTATATGCAACTGATGAATCACTGAATTGTACTTCTGAAACTAATAATACACTATATGTTAATTGGATTTAAATTAAATTAACGACTTAGGCAATACCTTTGTAAACTAAATTGAAATCTCCTTTGTTTTGTATCCTACTTTTTGAAAGCCTAACACTGTGTAAATGTTATTTGCCATGTACTTTCATGGTACTTCTTCATATTCCTCAAAAGCTAGACTACTGGTGAATGAGCACCACGATTTATTTATTTAGCCTTATCCCTTTACTGGCCTTGTAGCTTATTTCTGGTCATTACATAAGCAGTGATGAATGGCCTTGTACATAAAGCTTTAGTGCATCTCGGGTTTTTTGTTCCAGATAAATTCTTATGTGTGAAATGGGTGGTGAAAATGATAAATGCTTTCTCTAGCTTGGCAATTGCATGGCCAGTTTGACCCCCAGGAGGACTTGAGTCACAGTAGCAGGTGGGAGTGCCCATTTCCTTAACCCTCCCCCAAGTGGGCCATGACCACTTAAAGAAACCATGCTACTGGCTATGCTTTATTTCTCTTGTACATATTTCCCTTTCGTATGTTTCCCATCCTAAGCTGTCACCTCCTACTGCCATCATTACATTTGCCTTTGACGCCTGAGGCTACTCATACTCATCTTCCCTGTGTGAAAACTCTCAGCATCATTTTGCCTGAGAGATTGGCACTGGTGAGGGAGGAAACATGGCTCTGCTCCCATCATAAAAATGCATGAAATGTATGCACTTGTAACATCTGCTTTGGCTGTTCAGACCCTTGTTCCTCCTTTCTGTTTTTTCTCCTTGTTTCAGACATTACAAGACAAATGAAACATCACTGTGTAATCATACTACAAGTTCATGCTGTGGTGAGGAAGAAAAAACTCACCTGCCAAATTCTGAAATAATTGGAATTTTCAAAGCAAATAAACTAAAGAAGTAATTATTCACATTACCTAGTTCTTTAAAAAAAAAAAGATTCAAAAAAATAAAAAAAGTAAAAAGATTCAAATCGGCACCCTTTTTGGTACCTCTAGGTAGCAACTTGAGGGGCAGATGTTGGTTGAGAAAACTAAATATTTGGAAGGTTCAAATGTCATAAGATTCTCTGACAATATCACATAAACTAAAACCACCTCGTGCTTACATTACACTTTCCAGAGTGTCGTCGTCACCTCAGTCTGCTCACCTCTGTGCCTCTGAACCCCAGTGGGCCTTGCTAACCACAACTTGTGTCCTTCCATTCCACTTAACTGCCCTGCTCTGCTGGAGGTGGTCTCCTCGCACTCTTGATGCCCTCAGCCTCTCCTTTTCTCCTAATGGGTTTTGTGTGCTTTCTGCCACCCCGTCATGCTCTTGCTAGTGCTCGAGAATATTCCACTGCATCAACTGCCCTCTCCCACCTTAGTATTCCCAACCCTGGAAGAATCCTCTCCCCTTGTTTTTCCTTTTCTTGGGCTTTCAGGTGACTGGGACAGTCCCATCACCAGGTGCTTTAGAAGCAGCATACATAAAGTGGTCATGAAAGGACAGCTAGAGTCCAAGGCCCGGTGTGATTTGGTCCTGGGTTATGCCCCCACAGCACCAACTTGAAGTTCCTCAGGCTCATCAGTCTGGGTTTCGTTTGCCTGCCCTCGTTCACGCCATTTCCTCTGCTGGAATGTTCCTACCTCCTTTTGCCCACTTGGCCAATGCCTGTTCATCCTTGAAAATTATGCTCAGATGTTCCCTCCCCTCTGAGGCAATGTTCATTTCTGTCTTCTCTGCCCTCCGCCTGTGTGTTGTCTGGTCTTTGGTCAGCATCTGCACATGGCCCATCTTCCTGAACCTACTTTTGTGCTCTGGGTTGCATCCTCACTAATCCATTTTCCTTTCTCAACCTGATCCTGTCAGCACGTAAACATGCCAAACCTCTGCCATCTTAAAAACACAGGTACAGAAAGCTCTGTCTTTTCTCTACCTTCCCCTTCAGCTGATTCCATTTCTCCAAAGAGCTTAGAGCCTCAGATTTCTCACATGGCACTCTTTCCTCAACCTTGGCGTCCCATGCTGGTTCCTCCATCCCCTGACACAGTTCTTTCCAGGATTACCAAAAGCCTACATGTCTCCAAATCAAAAGGGAGTAGAATTTAGTTCCTATCGTGACCACAGTCTCCATGAACTAACTTCTTTCTTTTGCTATTATGACAGCACAGCTACCTGGTCCCCTCCACCCCCGCCCCATTCAGTGGCGGTCCTTCTAGCCTTACATTGGCCAGTCTGATCTGTCCATTCTGCAAGTAGTAGAGTTCCTCCTTTTGCCCCTCTCCGCACTCTTTCCCCTAAACACCTGTGTGTCATGAGCCGTCTGGCTCCTGTGTCTCTGTCACAGGCCATAGTCTGCTCTCATCCTTCCCCTGCTTTTTCCCCCACTCTTCAGAACCTCTGCTGGTTCTCCCTCATCTGTTAAAGATGCTGCCATTCAAGGTCTTCATATTATTGGTGTTCCTCAACTTTAGTAAAACTCTTGAGTGCCAACGGCTGTGGCATATGCTTTGCATGTGATTATCAGATACCATCTATCCCTTGTGCAACCTGTAAGGCTTAATTGTCTCACTTTTTGGCCGAGAAAACCCAAGCTGCAGAAAGGTAAATCATTTTTTAACCACAGCGTCACAACTGGTCTGCTTGGTCCCCATAACCGCCAGGCAATATTGCTTCCACAGACAGGCACAAGTGAGTCTGAACTTGCCCACCGAAGTGCCTTTTTCCTCAGTGAGCACTTCCTTTAGCCTCCTGGTCCCTCTCAGCCTGCCGTTTCTACAACCTCATTTCCCACTCCCTTCTTGAAAGCCACTGTCGGCTGCAGTCAAGGAAGAAATAACTGCACCTGCCATAGTGTCCACAGGCTCTGCAAGCCCTGCCTTTGTCCCTGCTCCTCCACAGGGGCTGCACCCTACCTCCCAGCTGCCCCCCAAAGGTCCATGTCTTATCTCTCTCCACTTGCCATTCGCGTGGCTCTTCCTTCCCTAACTTTGATCTCCAAAGCTTGAATGAATCATTTATCTCTAGGTATTCCCCTTATTCTTAAGCTACGCTTATTTGAGGACATTTTCTACCTTCTATTTTGTGTTGCTATTAATTACAAATATTCTTTTGAGATAGCGCCCCTTCTAGATTACACGCATCTTGGTGGTAGGACTGGTGACTGATTCATCTTTTTATTTTCCATGATAGTTGAATGAAATAATGGAGATCTATTTTTCCAAAACTTTATTCTTACAGCCCATCCCAAGAGCCTCTGTGCAGATAGGGAGACTGTAATGGTGTATGGAGGAAGACGAACTTGCTAGACATGACCACAAGATGGCACAGTGACTGCAGTGTCCTGGTATCTGTTGAGGGTGGGCCAAGAGAGGAAAGAGAACGAGGTGTTTGATTGCTGGATCCTCAAGGGAAATCCAAGAGGATTTTCAAATTTAAAGTATTCAGTCAATTCCTAATCATTCACAAAGGTAATCAAGTAGGTTGGGCAACTGTTTTGTTCCCCAGATCTGTGTGGCAAGAGGATAGAAACCTTCCTGCCCTCCCTCTTTTCTCTTCCTCCTCCTATTCATTCAACACCTATTTGAGTACCTCCTTGTGCATCCACTGTTGTTGATATTAGGGATACAGAAAGGGACAGTAAAAAGCAAGATCTCTGCTGTGGTAGAGCTTATTCTCTATCCTCCGCTGAAACTCAGTGGACAATATTCAAGACAGGCCCAAGAGTTTCTTTGCTTTTTTTTTTTTCCCTTGGAGTCACTTTGCCCCCTTTTGCCCGACACAATTATCTGTAGCTTTATATTACCAAATGAGTTTTAGTTTAAAATGCAAAAGGAAAAATAAATAAATAAAATGCAAAAGGACCACCAATCAGTGTATTGTTGAGATCAATTTTGTGTTAACCATAATCTTCTCCCTTTCTTTCCGGGTATCCCACTTGATTGTGTTTTCTTTGCATCTCAAGATACTGAGGCTCAGAAAGGTCAAAACATGTATATTGCATAGGTTAGGTACATGGAAAAATACATACTCAGGTCTCTGTATCATTCATTACCTCATGACCAAGATCAATGCCAGTAGCATTCTTCAAAACAAAAAAACAAAAGCAAGTCCAGTATTGTGGCAGGTACCTGTAGATATATTTGACATAAACTGTGTTGTGGCCAAAGGTAACTGTTTGCCAAGGTGGACCTAGTATAAATTTATTTAGTTCAAATTGTGTCTAGTGTTGAGAAACATTTCTTCTGCAAGAGGAAAGCAAGAATGCAAAAATCATTTGGAGATCTCAAAAATTACACACTGCTTACCTTAAAACTGTGAGAAATCCTAACTTCTAGAGCAACCTTCTTTGTGGTGTGTCGTAGTCAAACACTGATTTTTCCCCCCCAGTATTGGATCCCTGTCTTCTCACTGTGCCTTTCCTCTCTACTTAATCTCTCTACCAGCCTGGCTCTGCAAGACAGGATTCATTTTCACACTCCTGTTGCCAACCCTTGCTTCAATTTCAGGAGGATGAGGTTAGGGGATTAATCTGAAATGCTGTGTGAAAGAGACATTCCATTGTTGTTATTAGTGTAGAATTTTGGTTTACTTTTCATGTACTTCAACAGAATACATTTTTTCCCTAATATATAGCTTTTTTCTCTGATTTTTAGTAATTAAATATTTTTGGAGGTGCAATATAATCTTTTCCCACAGTTAAGCCACAGGCAAGGGGCAGTCCATCCCTGGATCGTCATGATCACATATTACCAAATTACCATTCAGCTCAACATGCAGAATTACTGTTGGGTCCACATGGATCAGTTTTGTTTTAGCTGATTTGGGGTTATATGTGACTATAACCACCTATGTTGCAGAGATGAGAAGATCAAAATAAACTACTTACCAAACATCATTCTTAATAGTCATCTTGCTGCATCACACGTGTGGAGTCTCCTTTACATGGAGTATGGCCATTGTCCTTCAAAGATTCTGTTGGCTATGATTCTATAGGAGGTTGTGCCAGGGAGGAAACAAACAAACCCAAATCCCTTATTTTTAAGTGCACATCAAGCCATTTTGGGGTAGCACTTATTTCTGAGTAACACACTGAGTATAGTAGCTTTGCATTTTGAACCCTCAGAACTATGGCAGGGACTGGACATGCATGATCCCCTTCAATTTTTCACCACAAGGTGAATGTTTATTCCCATCTTGCAGAGGAAAATGCTGACCAGAGATTAAGTTGTCCAGAGTTACACTTATGGTAAGGCTCAGGCGGGATTCAGACACTGTTGTGATTCCCAACAAGCCCATTGTCTCCATGCACTGTTCCCTGTAGCACCCTAGACTCTGTGATTCCGTGTAAGGTTTGTGGGGCGATGCCCTCTCTGAGTTGCAAAAGAGCTCCATAAAGACAGTTGCCAGAACCGTACTCGAGCAACAGTAGTGTACTACTCTATGGGCAGGCAACCTTTCTGTAATATGTGTCCCTATCAGAGTGGGGTGAGGGGAGCAAGCGGGGGTGTGTCCTGCAGTGGAGAAGGGGCTGCACCAGATCCTGGTGGAGGCTTCAAGAAAGAAGACCCTGAGGCCTCACAGTGACAAATTTAAACCCCCTTTTGTTAATTACCCGTCAGTAAACACCCCAAAGGCCTAAGTGAATTTATAATTAAGGAAGGTCAGCTTTCTTTGAAAAAAATGTTATCCTGAATAAAAACTGAAAAGGAAAATCCCCACTTAATTCTGTTTCAGAAAGCAACAAAAGCACACCAAGATTGGTTGTTTTCTGAATTATTTAGAAATGTGGCTGGGGACAGGAGTGGCGGGAGCAAGTTGTACAGGTACCAACATTTAGGATACTTCGCAAATTAACGGTATCATTTAAAAATTTTCAGCCCTTGGGGGATCCCTGGGTGGCTCAGCGGTTTAGTGCCTGCCTTTGGCCCAGGGCGCGATCCTGGAGTCCCGGGATCCTGGCATGGAGCCTGCTTCTCCCTCCTCCTGTGTCTCTGCCTCTCTCTCTCTCTCTCTCTCTCTCTAGGTCTATCATAAATAAATAAATCTTAAAAGTTTTCAGCCCTTGGTAACGTGACTCCTGTGAAGCTCCTCCACCAGTCTCTTTGCTCAGTCTTTCACTCTGGCTCCAAAAATAACAAATTGCCTCAGGTTACCTAGACCCCCTCTACAGTTTCTGACTCCCTCTACCTGAATACCTGCCCAAGCTTGGCTAGTACTTATTCTTTTGTTATCTTGGCTGGAGTGTTACTTCATTTATTCTTTTTTTTTTTTTTTTTTTTTTTTAATCAAAGGCAGGCCTACCAATTAGCTCAGCACTCCTTTCTTTTTAAGGCTACCGCTAATTAACATATTTAAAAGGTCTATACAGAGGCTGCATTGAATTGCTTCAGTGGGTACTTCCTTTGGTATTTGATAAATGGAACTTATCCCAGAACTATTTATTATTTGTAAGTCTCCGTTCCAGCTAGCATGTATTCCTGGAGGCTTTAAATCATGCAGCACGATGTGCAAGTCTGTAAAGCAACAGGTGAACTGCACTGGCTTCCTCCACGGGTGACAGCTGAGAATGTGACTCTCAAAACTGCCTAGACAGAGCCTTTCTAGCAAGGACTGAATGTGACTCTTACATTGAAGCCAGTATTCCTCTTTTCCTTTTTTGCCCCTGTGAATTGGAAGGAAAGATTGTAGTCATTTTGAGTCATTGCCCTCATAAAGGATGTTAGTGTATCAGTTCACAGAAAGTGGTTTGGGTTTTGTTTCATCCTTTTTTTTTTTTTTGGCACACTTCGGTAAATTCCTATGAGTATCTGTTTGTCATCCTCATTAGTTTTGTTTTTTCTCAATGTGAAAACTTGGGCTTTTCTTCTCTAGCTTTACTGAGATACAACTGATGCTAAATGAACTGCACACATTTAACGTATATAATGTGCCAAGTTGTGACCTGTATCCACATCCTTAAAACCTTCACCACAACCGACATAGTGAACATAACCATCATTCCCAGAAGTTTACTCATGTCCTTTGGTGAGTTGTCCTTCCCAGCCCACCCTCCCTCCAGTCCCCAGATAACCGCTGAGCTGCTTCCTGTCATTATAGATTAGTTTGCATTTCCTAGAATTCTATATAAACAGAATCATTTTATATGTACTCTTTTTCTGTCTGACTTCTTTTCATTCAGCGTCATGATTCTAAGGTTCCTCCATGTTACTGTGTGTATGCGCATTCCTTTTGACTGCTGATTTGTAATCCATCCTATGACTCTACTACAGCTTGTTTATCCATTCACATCCTAATGGGCATTTGGGTTGTATCTGGTTTTTTTACTATTACAAATAAAGCTGACATGAATATTCATGTACAAGTCTTTGTATAGATTCGTGTGTTCATATCTCTTCAGTAAACACAAAGGTGTGAAATGGCTGTGTCATACAATAGGCACATGTTTAACATTTTAAGAAACTGACAGACTTTTAAAAAGTGACGTTAGTATTTTTACCTTCTTGCCAGTGGTAAGAGTTCCATTTGCTTTACATCCTCACCAGTACTGATACAGTACTTCATTGTAGTCATTCTAGGAGGTAGATGGCGATATCTCACTGCATTTCTGTAATGACCTATGATGTTGAGCATCTTTTAGTGTGCCTATTTGCCATCCATGTACTTTCATTGGTAAAGTGTCTATTCACATATTTTTCCCATTTTTCAATTGGGTTGTTTTCTTATTGTTGAGTTTTGGAAGTTCTTAATATTTTCTGGGTACAAGCTCTTTATCAAATCTGTGCTTTGCAGAGATTTTCTTCCAGGGGCTTGTCTTTTCATTCTTTAAACATGGTCCTTTGAAGAGCATTTTCAAATTTTGATGATATCCAGTTTATAATTTATGGGTTTTGCTTTCAGTGTTGTAGACAGGCAGTTTTTGAGTAACTGAATGTCACAAGATTTTTGTCTATTTGCTTCCAGAATTTTTATAGTTTTAGATTTTACATTTGTGTCTATGATCCATTTGGAGTTATGTATATATATTGTGTGGTATGGATTCAAGTTATTTTTGTTGTTGATAGAAAACTTTTACAGCACCATTATTTGAAAAGCCATTTTTTTTGGTAAACTATTTTTTTAATATAAAAGTTGGACATTTGTAAAATACAGAGGAATAAAAAGCCTACATCTTGCTAGTCTTTAAAAATAACTTACCTAGATAAGGGTATTGTAGAAGGAGTAGTTCTAAGTGTGTACTTCACAAAATTGTACTCAGTATATCCTCTCTTGCTTTTTAAAATTTTAGCATTATATCAGTGTTTTCCTGTGTGAATTAATATTCTTTAAATGCATGGTTTTTATGGCTACATAGTAATTCTGTCATATAGATGTATACTTTACCCCTTTTATTAGACATTATCAATTTTTATTCTTAAAATATACTTTGAACCTGCTTTTACTTAAAATCTTTGTTTCTCACTCTTTTTTTTTTTTTTTTTTTTTTTTTTTTGGCTTACATTTAGAAATTTATCCGGTCAACATATATGACCATTTAAATGGCTTTGATTACATGTTTCCACAGAGTAGTCCAGAAAGTTTTAATGGTTTATACACCCACCAACAATGACTAACAAACTTAATTCTTATGGAAAATTCTGTTTGTTTTTTAAAAAGCATCAGGGATGCTCCTGGACACCCTCTCATGTTCTCCATGGTGTCTTTTTAACCTTTGCTCTGGCCCCAGCCGAGTGTCCCACTCCCCTTCATTCTCCTCACATGACCCTTCTATGTGGCCCTGGCAAAGTTAAGCAAACTTCTTGCATCTCTTGCCTCTTTTACCAAGACATTTACGAAGTTGAATATACATTTCTTCCAAGTCCATAAAGAAGCCCCTCTTTCATCTAAGATGAAAACTTCTCCCCTTACTTAGGCTCCCATTTTGCCTTGTCTCCCAGAATGCTCCATTTTTCTTCGCTGCCTCTTTACCCTCACTCAGCACAGAAGCTGTCCCAGGTCTTCCCCACCTGGCATCCTGAGATCCCCCTTAGCTGCCAGCCTGTCTTTTTCTTCTCTTCCAGTACACAGCTCTTTGGAAGAAAGCACCCTTTTGTTGGAAGTCACTTCCTTCCTGCTCAATTGGCAATTCACATGGGGGTATTTCTCCCACCTCCTCCTTCCCCATTCTTGCCCTCCCACCCCACCTCGCCCCACCATCTTTCTTATTGAAGTGTACTGTCTTCATGCCTAAGTGGTGAGCTCTAGGCAAGAATTGCAGGGTGGTTCTAAAACTCATAGAAGCTTTGTCTTTTTGTGGGGCTTGCCATCTTTTTCTTCCTTCTCTTTGAAGCTCTATTCC
The DNA here is from genome assembly GCF_003254725.2 of Canis lupus dingo. NCBI lineage: Eukaryota > Metazoa > Chordata > Mammalia > Carnivora > Canidae > Canis > Canis lupus. The sequence continues at coordinate 7,762,723 of NC_064271.1, read as the reverse complement.
TGCCCATCCCCTCTTTATTTATTTTTTTTTAATTTTTATTTATTTATGATAGTCACAGAGAGAGAGAGAGAGGCAGAGAGACACAGGCAGAGGGAGAAGCAGGCTCCATGCACCGGGAGCCCGATGTGGGATTCGATCCCGAGTCTCCAGGATCACGCCCCGGGCCAAAGGCAGGCGCCAAACCGCTGCGCCACCCAGGGATCCCCCATCCCCTCTTTAAATTAGAATGGCAGTCACTAGGCACCAACATGAGTTAACCAGTAATTTGGTTTGAGTCTCTCTGTTTAAAAGTGAGCCACACAGCCCTGTCTCCCTTCTTCGTATCTCCCTTGTCACTCTGGTCAGACACTTAAGGACCATCCACTTTCCTCTAGGAAATGCCCATTTTTGCTAGTTTTCAGCTCTCTGCTGTATGCTCATTTTTGCTAGTTTTCAGCTCTCTGCTGTATGCTACTCCAGCACCCAACTTCTGTATCTCATTTGCACAAGCATGCCCTAACCTTCTTCCCTCCCCCATACCCCTCCCACCGCCCTGAGTGCTTGTTCTCAGGGCTTCGTAATCGGCCCACTTCTTGTCATTAGTACATGAGGGTACAAGTCCCGGCCACTTGGGATTCAGTGAACTTTTCTCATTTGAATCTTTACAATGTCTATACACTACACCGCACTCCAGCCAAAGCATCATCTTAGAATCTGTAATAATCTGTGGTGCTCATCTGTGAGTTCTTCTGGCTAACTGGTGTGCCCCCACCACACCCCTATGCCCCCCCTTTCTTTATTGTACATTCTTCAAGATAAAAATCACCAAAACTCCATTGTATTCTTTTCCTTTTCTGACCTTCTCAGGTACTTGTTTGTACCATATAATAGTGTTCTTTACTGTTGATTTGTCCCCCTAGTACTGCCTTACAAGGGCAACTTTTATTTTAGTTAGCAGTCACTTGGACATAAGGTATCTATCTGTCTTGTGGCCACAACTATCTTGTAGGCTCCTAGAGAACAGATACCTTGTATGTTTGCATCCTCAGGAACTTCAGATTGATGCCATATGTAATAAGTGTTGGTAAGATGCATCACATTGGTGTCAGCTACTTATCTTAATAGAGCAGTAGCCATATATCATTGAACATTGATTCTCTGGTCTGGGAAAATGAAGCAGATGACTTCTGCATAGAGCTCCCGGCATCCCTTTTGTCTCTCGATTAATGCCTGTAGTGGTAGGCCTTCCTTACCTGTACCAACAGAATGAAGCTGTGAGTAATCCCAAACCTTGAGTACTTTGGAATACATGTTGGTGTTTCTTTGTGTGTTGTTGAAGATGGACGTGCCACCTGTGAATTCTCTTTGAAACAAGTAATAGCTTCATCATAAAGACACACCCTTGCCTGTGAACACATGGCCAAAGGGAAACACTCATCAGGAAGGGTTTCTCCATCCACTATTGTTTAGAACAAGATATACACCTCAAAAGGTTTTTCTGAAAATTATTATAGAGAAAATAGTCCGTGTGTTTCAAATATAAATGAAGGATATAAGCAGCAATTTTGAGGAGTGACAGTAAACTGGGAGTAGTATTTGAATAAAAATATGAACAATCTAAATAACTGGTGATTCAGGAGGGAAATATATAAACCTAGGGATATTGATTAATTTACTTTTCACTTCTCAGTGTACTGTAAATGTTGTATTGTTTCACATTTGTTTCTAATGGGAATTGAGATAGGTTTTCCAATAAAGTAAAAAATATGATGAATAAAAACCAATTTGACTCCTGTGCCATTAACCAGATTGGGTCACACTTTTGGAATTTCAAACTAATTCTTCTTTTCTTTTTAGGTTGCCCCTTGGTGCTGCATTGGCCGTTATTTGGCACCCAGAATGCTTCATTCTGTGATGGTCTATTAATAAGGGTGCCTTGTAGAGTTTGGAGCAGGGCCTCAGGTAGGTGGCTTTTATCATTATATGGCATGGCTTTCAAAGTGATCCATTATTTCAGTTTCCAAATAATTTAAGATATCATATTAAAAGCTTTGAAAAGCATGCCACATAATAAGCATGCCACTTACTATTTTAAGGTCTATCAATGTGTATTGTGTTCAGCAGGACTTTATTAAGAGTTTTAGTCTAATGGAAGAATTAGAAGACTGGCAATGAGCAGTGCACAAAATGCCTACCTACCATAAAAGCTTATTTGTTCACATTCCCCCAGATAGCCTGCAGATGAACTCTTAAGCTCTTCTTTCTCCAAATCTTGCTCAGAGTAATAGACTATCCCATGTTACCACTATGTCTTCTTTCTGTCTGCTGGGAGGAATCTGTCTATGGGTAGGTGGGGAAGGCGCTCACTCTGCTTGCTGGGATGGGGCAGATACTAGAATAAGGAGCTCCGTGGGACAAGTACAGTTTGCTAGCCTTGTTGGAAAGGGGACACAGGGACACACCCTGGCATCTAGACTTCCCAGCCTGTAGGTGCAGCTCAGTGGCACAGAACCAAGGTGTAGCAATACTGGAAGTCCAGGCACCCATGGATGTGATACCAGGTAAGTCTGTCAGCAGGACCTCACACACAGGATTGAGGTTTAGAGGCCAGGACCCTCAGCACTAAGAAAGGAAGAATGATAAAAACAAAGATGGCAGTGCCAAGTACCAGAGGATAGTCTAAAGGTCATAAACTCCACTGAGGGCAGGCTGGGAAGGGCCCAGCCCTGGGGACAGGAGGTCATGGCCCAAGAGTCAAGCAGGATCTCACAGTATAATACACCAGCAGAGCTTTTATAATTAAACAAAAGGTACGGAAATTAATCTGGCTAAAATTCCTAATCACAGTATTCTATGAAGATTAAGCATTAAAATCTAGTTAACATAAACTTCTAGTCATTTTTATATTTGGTCAGTTTTTTAAACATATGAAGAGATGTTAATGGTTTTTTAGTGTTACAGATTCTGAATGTTTTTCCTTTTCTACCTCACTGTTGTTTTTGAACTTGTTTTTGATGAAACTATTTTAGCAGCTGGAAAAAAGACAAAAGTTTTTCACTACTTTTATGTAGCCAACGACATTTAAGTAGATTTTGTCTCTTGATTTCTCTCATATCAGTAATCCCTCAGACATTTTCTCTAATATTTTCAACATCATCCTCACATTTGAATTTCACATGAAGAACATCATCTTTCAATATTTGAATGTCACTTTGTTCCTTTTTCTTTCCTATGAAACTTCACTGGCAATTTCCAAATGATAGGTGGTAATTGATGCAGGTTGCATGTGCTTAAGGAGCTATGGAACAGAGTATTTGAAAGCAGACATGTCCTGAGAATCCAGGCTGGCTGAGTGCATCCCGAGTGTGGGTCACCCTCCAGCCTCTGAGTAGTACTTGCCCATGTGTTCCTAGCTTTTGGCACCCCCTGATGGAAACAGGAGGGACCCCCAGGTGGTTGTGATGCTTCTCTCAGATCTACTACTCTGCCAAAGCAAACTAACAGCTTTATCCTTCAGGGTTTGTCTTCTGAGCTTGCTTTATGCTGATTTGAAATGGCAGAAACGTCAAAACATGTTTACCTGCTTGTCCTGATTCCTGAAATCCCTTATCAGGACCATAGTTATGTTCAATAAATATTTATCAAACATCTGCTACATGCCAGGACCCTGACTGGGTGCTTGGGGTATAAGGATAAATAATAGTCTCCCTGCAGATGAATTTAGAATCCCCTGGGGAGAGACAGGTAATCTCAAGAAGAGCTTTACAGTCTATATTAGTGGTAACAGACACCCTGAGAGGTAAAGATGTGAAGCTCATTCTGGCTCAAGTAAAATCAGTTGAGGAATGTAATTATCAAATCTCTTCTGATTGTGTCAGCCCGGGCAGTGTGATGTCCTCTGCAGGTGGAGGAGGGAGCGGCCGCCCCTCATGTGACAATTTTGCCTAGAGCTGATCCTATTTACTCCGTTATAGGAATATATAGAAAGGGTGGTTTCCAGAAGTCGTTGTGTCCTGGATGGTCACACAGGCATAACTTAAGGAGGACAGAGTAATGACGCATAGAGAACCTTACCTGGATGGGGGCTCTTTTTCATGATACCATTAATGCGGCTCAAAATTTTGAAAAAACACACTTAATGTTTATATCTCCTTGTATACCATAATGCCAGCCTGTTTGTTCAAGTGCATCTTACTTTGAGATGACTTAAAACTAATTCTCTGCATGAGCTTTTGTAACTACATAAAACTTTCTCTCCTCATCACTTTTGTTTGAATATGTACTGTTTCTGCCTTCCCATTGGCATTTCTAGGCAGATTCAGTAGGAGTGCTTAGAGTTCAGACATGAAACCTAGATGATGCTGTGTTTGTCATTTTAGTAGTATCAGGCCCTTGTAGTATCAACCTAAATGAATGGAAGCATGTTCTCCAGATGTCTGAGGTCCATCTGTGTGAATATTTTTAGAGTTGATGGCAGGCACTTTTGTTGTAGCCCCAGGAATGTAAGGAATCATTGGTCATAAAAACAACCCCTCACAATTTGGGAAATAGGCAATTTTCAGATTGGGCTGATCTGTGAGTTGCCTACTTTACACCTAGCCAGAGCACCAAAATTTCGGAAATGTTTCATACCAAAAAAAAAAAAAAAAAAAAAAGAAAGGAAAGAAAGAAAGAGAAAGAAAGAAAGAAAACCAAAGCCAAAAAAACCTCTAAAAATGGTTAAAGTTTTGATTAAGCAAGCTTACTTGGTATTCAGATATAATTGATTCTTCGCTCTCTCCCAAGCACCATCGCTTCCCTGTGCACAAATCCCTTCACACATCCTGTTTGCAAATACTGACTAAAAGTGCCCTATGTGAAGAAAATGAAATACCCAGTGTACCACCCATGTGTATTCTTTTTAGCTTTTTATTTTGATGAGAATGTATGGCCTTAGGGGAAAGAATCCTCCATGTAGTTGTTTTTTAAAGATTTTATTTATTTACTCATAGACACAGAGAAAGAGGCAGAGACACAGGCAGAGGGAGAAGCAGGCTCCATGCAGGGAGCCTGATGTGGGACTCGATCCTGAGTCTCCGGGATCACACCCCAGGCTGCAGGCGGTGCCAAACCACTGCACCACCAGGGCTGCCCCCATGTAGTTTTTTAAATGAAATGCTGACTTCTAAATTATGGATCATTAAACAAGAGCTTTTAAAAGAAAAGAAAAAAATGTAACTTACCATGACATTTATGTTCTACAAAATAAATAACCAATGAAAATATTTCATATTTGGAAGGTAAAATTTATTTGAATACTCCATCAGATTGTCTCTTCCTTCTCTCTTAAGGCTAGAAATTGTAATTAACAGCCATACCCAGGTTCCAGGTGGCCCAAAGGGGAACATCCTAATTGTACAGAGAGAGAACTGATGTTGGATTTGTTGGTTCCACTTTGGAATCCATTGATTTTTTTTCCTGTCGGTTCTTAAGAACAAATAGGTCTGCTTTGTCCCTTCACTTGTCTGTTGGTTTTTATTATTTGTGTATTAAACATGAGGCTTTCTACCTATGATTAAGGCTAAATTTTATGCTAAGTTTCAAAAGAGTTGTGCTAGAGCTACCTTTTAACAAATTGCTCAAAAGTTGAAAACATGAAGTACAGTCATCCAAAACAGGCTGTGTCTTCTACTATAGGAAAATAAGCTCTGATTTTCAGTATTGGGGGTATGATATGTGTTAATCAGGTACCTTATTACAACGTGGGTGGGTCCAGCACAATCCCAGTTCTCTGCACTATCTCTTGCTTCTTTGTCCTCTTGAGGCATCATGATGCAGCCCATCTCACCATCTAACCATCCAGCCATGCTTCCTGCTCCATGCCAGCCATGGGTGCAGGTTCCAGGCATGTTTTCACTTTAGAAATTTTTATTAGGAGGGGATTCCTGGGTGGCTCAGCAGTTGGGCGCCTGCCTTTGGCCCAGGGCGTGATCCTGGAGTCCCAGGATCATGTCCCACATCAGGCTCCCTGCATGGAGCCTGCTTCTCCCTCTGCCTGTGTCTCTGCCTCTCTCTCTCTCTCTCTGTCTCTCTCTCGAATAAATTAATAAAATCTTTAAAAAAATTTTTATTAGGAGCAGGGACTAGATCAATATTATCTACTTATATAGATTCCTTAGCAATGGATCAGAGAAGGCTTGTTTTCTGAAACAAAACAAATATTTTAGATTGTACTAAAGTTGCTGTTGTTTTAATATAAGACTTTACAAATAGTGGGTAAGTTTCAAAATAACAACAACAATAATAATAACAAGTTATAATAATAATAATAATAATAATAACAACAATAACAACAAGTTTGTTGGACCAAATTTGTATCTATGCCATAATATTTTTTACTTGAACATAGATATGTATATTCCATCCTATGTCTTTTATGATGATTGAACAAGCCTATCATTCATTTTGATGCTAGAAAGTACTTGCCCTGCTTTAATTATTTTCATTCATTCAAAAAAACAAAAAATTTTTATGGGAAACAGCAGTGAATAAAACTGACACAGCTCCTGCCCCAATGCTGCAGTCTATTTTTAATAGTCTTAGATTTTTATAGTTGCAAGATCTACTTCTCCTTTTTATTATCCATTAATAAGGGATTTTACAGACCTACAGAAATTGAATGATGTAAAGATTTCCACATAACATTCATGACCAAAAAAAATGTGCCAACTATGCCGTTGCCCTTACTTCAGTATTGGTCCTCAGTTTATGTTATTTGAAGCTCTGTTGTGTTTTGTACTTGTGAATTAAAATATTAACTGTTGGTAAGTTTCCTTTTGCAAGCTACCTTTTTATATGAAAAACATGTTTTAAGCAAATGTTGACATTTTCTGCATTGTTTGCTAACGGTGTTTTATGATTAGCATATGGGAGAATGAACAGTGCTTTGATTATCGATGGCGTTTGCCCCTAATTATCGAAGTGTATGTTTGACTTTTAATTTAAATATGAAAGAATTATTGATGCAGGTAAGTGTTGTAAAAATTCACAGCTGTTAGACAAATGACAATCAGAACTGTGGAATTTAAAGTATTGAAACAGTTTCCAGTACAGGGCTGTTCTTATGCCAGCATTCTCATAGGAATTTGTTTTAGTAGACCCTCTGATGTATGATTCATTTTTGCTTGTTTTTTTGTGTGAGTCACTGTTATAGAATGTAAAACATAGGATGATGAACATGTGTGTGTGCATGCACACACACTGTTCTCTTTACTTTTTTTATGTATGCAGAGTTGCCCGAGGGGAAAAAAAAAAGTATGTTCTCATACCAGCAAAAACTGGAAGGGCATTCTGAAGTGTTAATTTCTTAGGGCGATATGAAATGGGTATAGGGGTATATTGTCTCACAATTCTTAGATAAAGGCAAAGAAGAATTTTAATCCTTTGGAAAGCATAATAACTGCTCTTTGACACACAAAAAAGAAAGCTAGGAGTACGCATTTTGTTGTAGACTTTTCAGAAGAATAGCTAACAATACTTTTTAAAAGTCTTTCTTATTTCTATAAAAAGGAATACATCATTTTAATTGACATCTTAGGATTACATAAATACAGACGGTATATTTTTTAATGTTTATTTTATCAAGCCAAATAATAATGAACTCTGGCTCCTAGTTTCCTTGGTTTGGGGAAATAGTTAGCAGTCCTTTGAAATTATCGGATCACTCATAAGAACTCAAAATAGTTCAGTTGAAGTTAGGGAAATTAACTGTGAGTTTGGAATTACGTTTTGTGATAAAATGAATGAAAATGATGGCTTTATTTCAGGCTAAAATATGAAATGGGTAATTTGTAGACTATAGTAATATTTCAAATGAAGATACAAATTTTAAACTATATTGAAATACTTCAACTTTTTATTATGCCATTGAAGAATCAGCATCAATGAAACTTTTATTAATGTATTTGAGATGCAATAAAATTTATATTAGGAAAAATACAAAAATGTATTGTTGACTAGTCAACTTTGGTTTGCATTTGTTTCTACCCAAATCACCGTCCATTCAGATATACTAGTTGTTATTTTAACCGTTACATAAATTACTGAAAATTTACTTTGCAAACTGCCTTTATTAAAAGAAGCAAAGTCTTATATTTGTTTCTTTTGGGGGATCCTATTGGCAGCTCTGCTAGAGATAATAGGCACTATTCCCTATTCTTGTCTTTTAAATGTAATGACAGGATTTATCCACTTGCATATTGGTTTGCCAACCTACCCTTCTCCTAGAATGCAGTCATGTAAGAGTGAAATCGGAATTTTAGGGCTTATGCCCCTTCTTGACCACATGCGTGCTATCAGGATATTCATCCTCTGTGAGCCTCTTACCTTAAAATGGCAATGATGATAAATGCATCCACTTCTCAGGTCATTGAAATCCAGGGAGGTCATAGAGCTGAAAACACAGTACACTTGCAAGGTATTTATATTATTAAAATAACACAATACACAAAACAGGCTCTCATGTTCTTAACTACCCTACCAAAACCTCAGTATGTACGCTGGGCAAGTAAGTATTTACAAAGTTAATTTTATTATTTTGCAATTTTGATGTGCAGAATTCAGTTCTTCCATTTATGCATGTCCTGTGCTTTACCAAAGAATAAAGCTTTTGCTTTAACTTTTTAAATATCTTTTATTAGTCTGATTTTTAATGTTTCTTGTTTTTTAAACTATGAGAATAATGCTGCTTTCAAATATACCTTTAGTATTTTTGTAATGATGCTTGAATGTCCTCTGGCAAATATTTTATTTACACATCAAATTCTTAAAAAGTATGTGAAAATGTGATTTCAGGAGAAATTAATTAGATTTATGTTTGGAACGTTAAGTAAAATTTTTTCACTTGTCATTGGTGAATCCTTTTATTATTACATTTTAACCATTTGACTGATATTATATAACTCTCATGTTCTTACAATTGTGATTTCTGAACGTTCATCCTTTAAAATATTCAGAGCTTACTAATTTCTCTGTGCCTTGTAGTCTCTACAGTAGATAATCCTAGGGGTTTTTTTGGGGGGGGGGGGGGTTGGGGGGGTTGCCTTTGACCATTCTTTTCACATTGACTGATACAATCAAGAATTATTAGCAGATTATTTTCTCTGTGCATGTTTTCAGTTTACTGAAGATCCTGCCAATAGGCATTTTTTTTACAGATATTTTAAGATTTTTCAACAATGATCTTTTAAAACCCAATGATGCTTTGTTCTGGATACCTCTGCAGCAAACCCGTATATAACTTCCCTTGCATGCTTTGAAATCTAAAGAGCACAGAGTTATTGCTACCTTTCAGCAATCCTTGCAGCATTCTGAGAATTAAATTGGCAGGTATTGCAGAAACAAAAGGGCAGCTCAGAGAAGCCCACCTTGCACAAGTATGCGCAATGTGGGCATAGGAGGTACTTTCTTCGGGAGTCAGCTATTCTTTGGTGAGGTTCCAGATGCACCAAGTTTGTGTCTTCCATAATATTAGTAAGCTTAATGAAGTTTTGATCCTTTTGGTTTACAAACAGTAACCCTAATATCCATTTCTCTCAGTAGGCAAGTTAGATTTAAAAATTTAAAAATTGAATTTGGGACAGAAGTGGGGAGTCATTCAGCATCACAAAATGCCATTTATATAGGTAATACTACTTTACTTTTCATTTCCGCATTTCATTTGGTCATGTAAATGTGCTTAGAACTAATAAAAATTTGCAACTGGTGAAAATTAATGCATGACTTGTCAGCAGAGTATGGAATGTAAGCATGTGCCATGAAATTGCAATTCTTTCATCCTTTATTTTCCATCATTTACATACTGATTCCATTTAGAGTGTAGTCCATTCTTATTTTTTGTTTCACAGATTAGCCAAAATGGGAAGGACTGGATTCCGCTCTCTTCCACGAAGAGTCAATGGGACTGGCTAAGATCAAGGTCTGAGGCTTTTTCCATCGGTCATCAGGTATGCATTGAACAAGAATTACTAAAATTCTATGCATGTGTCTTTAAAATATATGATATGTATATTATGAATGTTGACTTTTATTCAATGTTGAGCTCACTACCTTATATTATCCTATAATTTTAAATGCTCCTATAACTAATTTGAGTTTTGTAATATATTGAGTTGAAAAGATACTATTAGCCATGAAAAAATTTCAGCTGGTCTTAGAAAAGTGTAATATTTGAAATTTGTAGTCCTTCATTGCTCAGTATGTACATGCAAAGATGACACAATTCATTTGTTACTCCATATTGAGGATCACCAACTTTAATACAATCAAATGTTTATGTGTTGTTTCATGGTATACTTGCAATACTTTTTTTTTTTTTTTTCATTAACTCAGAAGTTACCTTTTTTCTTTTTTTCTCAACTGGAATTCTCTGCCCCTTATGCTTGGATCTCTTAACACAACAATGACAAATACAACCAATCTGAAATATCTCCCAATACTAGGTATATTCAGGGACTTAGACGCTTGGCATTCCATGTTGATTTTTACAGTTGACAAATTCATCAGCTTATTTCCCACAGTGCTCTAAAGAGGTACATAAAAGCATCATGTTAGGAAATCATATAGTCAAAATTACTGTTTTTTCCTGCTTTGGCAGAGTAGTTTCTAGCAGTTTACAGTGTCATTGCTGGACACAGCAGGAGAGCTATGTATAGATATTTCTGAGAGAGATAGAGAAGCTATCTCTTGAATGAGAATATAATAGGAAAAGTACAAGTCCCCGGGATTCATGAAATCTAAAACCAGGGGAGCATATTGTGTTAGCATTAGTAATGTCAGCTGTGTCAACTGTGTTAACATCACTTTTAAACTGCAGAGGAGATACGATTTGCACAGCTTGCAGGAAGGCCTTGTCTGCATCTGCTTACTGATGAAAGGGTACATGAAGCCAACATGGTTAACTTACCCTAAGGCCTTACATTTTAATCAAATGAGTGGATAATTGCCCTATTTTGCCTGTTTAGTGACAGCCTCTACATTGAATCACAGTGGGATCTGTTGTAGCATACACTTAGTTTTACAGAAATTAGGTTAAATTTAGAGCCCCTGCAAAAGTATACCTGGAATCTGCAGGAGTCAGCATGACATGTCTAGCTCGTAAAGGCAACCGAGTATCAGTATGATGCCAAAACAAGGAATATATAGAGAAACTGACTTTTGTTTTTTTTCTAAATACATAATAGGATAAAAAAATCCAACTGAGTAGTAGTTGGTAACAGTCATTTAGCCACATGCAGTTTCACTTCAAACAGCAGATCTTTTTTAAGAGAGACTGTAGGTCTCCTCATCTCTATGTCGCTTAAAAGTATGTTGCTAGATTGGCACTCAGGAACCTTGAGTCATTTATGTCAGGTGGATCTTTGGGGAGTAGGTTTCTTACTTTGAGAAATACAGCTGATAATATTTACTATCTCTTACCCATTTTTCAAAGGCTTCAATCAATTGAAAAATTTTTGTTTAAGTAGATGTACTCTTTACCATACGATATGTGCATTTCATTCTTCCTCACAGCACCCCTAATGAATTGAAACTCTGACACACCTTTTACCTGAAACGCCTCCATAATGATGTGTCCACGCACAAGTATTGTGCTCCACGCCAAAAGTCGCACTGGTGTGCCGCACACGGGTTACAGGTGTGCCAAAGACTGATCCCCTCAGCTCCTGGGGCGGCCTGATGACTCTGGCTCATCCGCTAACCTCAGTGTGCCCCATGAACAGAATCATTTTCTGTGATGTGCAAAAAGGTGAGGAAAATTACCTCAACCAGATCTTCCTTTCCCCTCCAAATGATAAGCCATGATCCTCACCTCAGATAACTTCACAAGGTGTTACCATTTTAAGAATGTGTATTTGTTACGAAGAGAAGTCATTTCTACTCTTGACTCGGAAATCCCTGTGTGGGTGATGACACTGATATAAAGAGTAAATTTCTACTCTGGGTACGTGGTGCTTTCAACTCTTTCAGGCCTCCCGAGTCTTCATTAAGGACTTCCTCCATGGACCAAGTGGTTCACAGGGTGCCTAAAAGAGTTTTCAGTCTCTTATCTATATTTTTCTATCACACGGAGCCTTACTAGAATTGACTCACACAAGTTTAAATGATTTTCTGACGTTAAAATATTTGCAGAAACATTTTTCTGTCCTTAGTCAGATTTCTGTTGTCTGATCCCTTGTCAAAACTGAAGATTAATAATGCCACTTTGAGTGTCATGTTTTGACGCTTCCTGAGAGTTCCTGAAATCACTACTACTTTCCCCAAGTACGACATTTGTTAGGTGGAATTTCTGGGGGTGTGTGAACTGTTCATTCTGAGCAATGCATTAATGTGTATTTTGGCAAATATAAAGAAACCTACAGATATTACATTAGACCAGCTGAATCCATTTTATGGTTCCTTTTTGAATTCAAAAGCATCACATAGCAAATAAAATTTTTTAAAATTAAATTTAGTTACAAACTAGTTGTTTCTTATTTTTTTTTCCAGTCCCTTTTTGCTTTCTTTTACGACCACATGAAACTTGAGAAGCCACCTAAAGCTAAATCATTTAGTGGAGTTGGGCAGTTCCCAAGTGTCCAACAAGAAGGCCTGCTTTAGGCTGCGATGGCCACTGTCATTCCTGGTGATTTGTCAGAAGTAAGAGATACCCAGAAAGTCCCTTCAGGGAAACGTAAGCGTGGTGAAACCAAACCAAGAAAAAACTTTCCTTGCCAACTGTGTGACAAGGCCTTTAACAGTGTTGAGAAATTAAAGGTTCACTCCTACTCTCACACAGGAGAGAGGCCCTACAAGTGCATACAACAAGACTGCACCAAGGCCTTTGTTTCTAAGTACAAATTACAAAGGTATTACACTCTATTTGTCTTTCAGATTATATTTTCTATTATGTTGGCCATGTGAAGCCGTTGTAAACGTATATATTTGTATACACCTTCTTTAGCTGCTTTGCAGAGAGGAAATGTTACGTAGATTAGACGGCTAGTTTTCGTATTCTAAGTCACATACTTTGATGTGTTAGTTGTCTTTGGGTTTTTTTTTTTTTTTAATGAAATGCTTAATGAGAGTAGAATTTCCGTTTGTTCAAAGAAATTACAAGGAAAGGGTCTGGACGTTTACGTGAGTATGTTCAGTCTCGCTCATTTGTTTGTGTAGTAATAGCTAAAAAACAGCGAATACTGAAGTGGCAACTTCAGTGGCTCATGCAGTGTTTAGGGGTACTGACTGTCCTTGTAGCGCATGTTAAGTTAAAGTGTGTCCGTTATCAGGGAGCCTCTGTTGTAGCATAGCAGTTTAGCTTCCATTTGAAAAGTGAATACGTTCCATTTGTGTTGTGATACTTACAGAATATGTCTGTGTTTAAAGGCACATGGCTACTCACTCTCCTGAGAAAACCCACAAGTGTAATTATTGTGAAAAAATGTTTCACCGGAAAGATCACCTGAAGAATCACCTCCATACGCACGACCCTAACAAAGAGACGTTTAAGTGTGAAGAATGCGGCAAGAACTACAACACTAAGCTCGGGTTCAAACGTCACCTGGCCCTGCATGCCGCGACCAGTGGTGACCTCACCTGCAAGGTCTGTCTGCAGACTTTTGAAAGCACGGGAGTGCTGCTAGAGCACCTTAAATCTCATGCGGGCAAGTCATCTGGTGGGGCGAAGGAGAAGAAGCACCAGTGCGAGCACTGTGATCGCCGCTTCTACACCCGGAAGGATGTCCGGAGACACATGGTGGTGCACACAGGAAGGAAGGACTTCCTCTGTCAGTACTGTGCACAGAGATTCGGGCGGAAGGATCACCTGACACGACACATGAAGAAGAGTCACAATCAAGAACTTCTGAAGGTCAAAACAGAACCGGTGGACTTTCTGGATCCATTTACCTGCAACGTTTCTGTGCCTATAAAAGATGAGCTCCTCCCGGTGATGTCCTTACCTTCCAGTGAACTGTTGTCAAAGCCATTCACAAACACTTTGCAGCTAAACCTCTATAACACTCCGTTTCAGTCCATGCAGAGCTCGGGACCTGCTCACCAGATGATCACGACTTTACCCTTGGGAATGACGTGCCCCATAGATATGGATGCTGTCCATCCTTCTCACCACCTTTCTTTCAAATACCCATTCAGCTCTACCTCATATGCCATTTCTATTCCTGAGAAAGAACAGCCACTAAAGGGGGAGATTGAGAGTTATCTGATGGAGCTACAAGGTGGCGTGCCCTCTTCGTCCCAGGATTCCCAAGCATCGTCATCTAAGCTAGGGTTGGATCCTCAGGTTGGGTCCCTTGATGATGGTGCAGGGGACCTTTCCCTGTCAAAAAGCTCTATCTCTATCAGTGACCCCCTAAACACACCAGCCTTGGATTTTTCCCAGTTGTTCAATTTCATACCCCTAAATGGCCCTCCCTATAATCCTATATCGGTGGGGAGCCTCGGAATGAGCTATTCCCAAGAAGAAGCCCATTCTTCTGTGTCTCAGCTGCCCCCCCAGACACAGGATCTTCAGGATCCTGCAAACACCCTAGGTCTCAGCTCCCTGCACTCTCTGTCAGCAGCATTCACCAGTAGCTTCAGCACAAGCACCACACTGCCACGTTTCCATCAAGCTTTTCAGTAGAAGTCCAAGATGTGGACTGCTGACAGCAATCTATGTGTAGCCCTGACTTAGATGACCATTTTTATTTTAGTGCCTACTTTAAAACAGCATAAAACTTTCTGCTTTTGTACAGTACCAGTTTTCATTAAGCCAGTATGAAATAGAAACAAGCTTTATAAATGAGCTTCAGAACCATTTGTGTTCAGTTATGTTTACCTGGGTATTTTTGTCCACACTCACTGCCAATTGTCATAGTTTAAGATGATTTTTTCTTCTAGGAAAGCCATTATTAGCAGTAAAGTCTTATGAGTCCCATGTTCAAATTACTTTAAGATCTTAAAATTTTCTGTCCAGCAACAGTGGCTCTACCTTTTGACATTTTGGCTCACTAAAGATCTTTGCAATAGAATGTACAGTTTCTAAAACGTGGATGAATAACCTGAGAGCTTTTAAATTTTTTCCAGTCTCTGAATGGATTCATAAGTAAATGTTTCAAAGGAATTAATCCAGTTTGGAGAGATAATAGATTTTTCTTAGATACACCGTAATTTCAGGTCAGTATATTTTGAAGACTTTGCTATTGTCTGGCTCAAATATTTGCCGTCTTTATTATACACATATAAGGAAAACAAAACCTAAACACAAAGCACCAGTATTTCTAGCAAAAAGAGACTCCTGGTGAGGTGACAGTGGCATTCCATGGTATTCAGTAGTTGGCCTTAAACTAGCACACGGGATGTTGGCAACATATCAAAGTTGTTCTTGTTCCAACTTAACAGCATGCATCGTGTTATGGCTTGGGAGTCTTCAGAGTCAGTGTGTGGCTAGATCTCTTTAATCTTTTCTGCCTTGTAGGGCCAAAGGGTGGGTCAGGTGCAGCCAGCAACTCTATCTTAATTGTCAGTTCGCAGCTCATCCAGAACCGAGAGCCATCGTGGAGCACAGATGTGAGGGGTCTTTATCCCAGAGTGGCCTGTCTTTTCTCCAGTGGCGATGGTCTCCTAAGAAGGGAGATGTGAAGCACTTAGTTCAACTTGCGAACTTGTCTAGGGATCCTGTCCCTTGTTGCCAGGCTTAAAAACTAGACTCTTTAGGTGTAAAGGAGAAGCATGTCGCTTACATCACTCCTTGCTGAATTTAATACAGTTTTCTTTCCCAGAAGAGCCAAAAGCAGAAAACAAAACAGCCCTACCCTCATGGTATCTTTCTTCAGTATCGATTTCTCTCTCCTTGCTATTTTTGGAGGGAGAATTTAAAGTTAAATGCATTAGAAAACTCTTCGAGGAATGACCACAAAGTCTTAAGTGGCTAAAAATATATACAGTAAAACCCCACTTTTACACATCTCTGGGAAATCAGGGGAGTGTTGCGAATCAGTCGAATCTGTAGAAGGGGGAGGAAACCAGAGCAGAACAAGCACTGTCTTAGTTAACGTGAAAGCAACAATCAAGAATATTGTGTTCACTAAATAAAGTAGTACGGGCTTTCCTCAGAGTAGACAACCACCATCATCTGTTTGATGGTCAGATTATACTTTTCAGAATATTGGTTGCGACATCAGCCTACGAAACATATCTATTAAGCACTTGTTAACACCTTATTTTGGGACCTGTCTGTTGGGGTGGGTGTAAGGGGGAGGGTTTATAGAAGAGTATATATCTCTTAAAAAAAATATTTCTGAGCACTCATTAGCCCTATATGGAAGCTTCTTTGTTTATAGGGCCAATTATCACTGCAGATTGCGATGTTTACCAAGAATTTCTAAAAATGAGTGCAGATTACTGAATATAATACATTATTTAAAATATTTGGGAGTAGTATAATTTGTGGAGAAATGTAAATTGTAATAATGTAAATGGGGGTTTCACTATATATATTATACACACACACACACACACACACATATATCGCACTTCATAGAATCAGAATTGCTCTCTTAAGGGAGCTGTGGCTCCCTGATACTCTATCATGCTCCTATTTTTTTTTTTTTTAATTCTAGGAGCAGTAGTTTTTATACTTATGTATTTAAATTTTATTATAAAAAATTACATTTTATAAAAAAAGTGTGTTCCAAAGGCATTAAAATTATATATGTTTTAATAAGGAAATACATTTAAAATTTTTCAAACTGCTCCTAAGCTTTTGATTAGGAGAATATTTGCTCTGAAAGTAGGCTTTTAGCTCTGCTTTATTACTGCTTCCTCTAGTTTCTATGAAACAGATTGCTTACTTAAATCATTAGTTGAATGATTAGTGTTCAATATTGCTTTAATCACCATTTAAAAAAAAAGGAAAAAGAAATTGGTGACAGCACAAATAAATAGAAAACCTATTTTTACATAGAAGTCACAAATACAAGTGTGGAAGCACTACTTTACTTTGTCGAAAATTTGCTTAAGGAGAAGTCAAATTAATGACCTGAGACGTTGGCCTTAGTAGGCTGTATTTCACTGCTAATAAACAATTAAAAAGGGAATACCAGGATTTATTTAATAAAGCATTTTGGAAATGGGGAGTGGCACCATACATGTATGTATATTTTTAGCCTAATTCTCACCCTGCCTGGAATTAAAATACGTGGAGGCACATCTTTCAGGGCACCAGGGTTAATATTGTAGAGTCTTACTAATCTTCATGTGAACCCCTCTTTGCCTGTTGCCGCCTCATAGACTTGAAATAACACTTTCCAAGGAAGAGAGAATTCAGCTCATGTTTTTCAAATTGACTATATACTGGTCACTAAACCCTTTATTGAGAGAATTTCTGTTCAAGACGAGGCAGATTCACTTATTTTAATTGCACAGTGCTCTAACAAGGATGTAATGCAGAACCAGCTCTTTTTTTTCTAGAAAAAGATGTGTTTTTACATCAACTGGATGTGATTAAAAATTGCCAATGCTGTTTTCATTCTCCCCATGGCCAGAATCATCATCCTTGAAATTTCTAGTAGTGCCTTTGCTTGATTTAAAAAAAAAAGGGATTATCATTAAGTAAAAATATTTCAGTTTAGAATTTGGACCTCAGACAAGATATTGAACCTCATTCAGTTTGAACTTCCACACGTGTGTACAAAGTCACCAGGCACAAAAGCATGAGTGTGGAAGGGCCTTGCGCTGTAAGCAATATTATCCACTGATATATGCAGATAACATCTTTAGTTATTGGCCACTGTTAAAATTCGCATTTTCAAATCCTCTTATTTACCAAGTGCAGTTTTCAAAGTTTCAGTTCTCCTGGCTGATCGCTCGCCACTCTTTGTGCAACTTTTTAATTAGTGTTTCTTCCAAGCTGTGTATTTTTGCCTATTTGTTACTTGTGCTTTATTATTCTTAGTCATTTGTGGAATAGAGTGATATATTGTGTTAATTTGGACAGTAGCGGTTTTTAAAAACCATATACTGACTGAAACATGAGCCAGAGCTGATTGCTTTATTAAGCTAATAATGAATGTTAAAGAGTACATATTTCAGGATCATTCATCTAGTAAGCAATACACATATATAGGCCAATATTTTTTTAAAAAATAGAGCTTGGTCAACCTCTATACTACACATATTACAAGATATAGCACTTTCAAAACGAATCTAAACCTTTACAGAAACTTTCTTATAGGTTATGCCTTTTATTTTAAGACTTATTATAATTTGTTTCAAGTGCCATTAGATGATATATATGTAGGCCTTTGATATATAATGCTTTGTGTTCAAAAATGGTAGATGTATATTAAACAGGTACATTTTTACAGTGTTTTCTTATCAATTTGCTATATTGCACAGAATCAGTGTGTGTCTTTTCATAAGGTTTTACAATGGTTTATTTTTTTACAAGGTTTACGTGTTTCAAAACACACTGTCTTCCCAGTATGTAAATTAAAAATTACCAGTTCCCCCAAGTTGCTTCTAGCCTACTGAGATCCATGTGACATTGGAGGAGGTCTCTTAAATGTCGAGTATTCTTCATTAGCAATAGCAGACTGTTATCTCTGACAAATAGTGCCTACGTTGACTTTACGTCTTTTCTCACACTGTGTCAGAAGCCATGTCTACAGCACAGATAGTCTGTCGTGATTATGTAGATCCACAGAAGTCGCCTTGTGTAGTTTTGTGCTAAAAATTACCCCTACAAAGCGCCTTTTGGATCACATAAAACAAATCAATCCCACCAGCGTTGGTAAAGGCACACTTAGATCATCACCCTTAGGCCCTTCTTGTTATCACCCCTTTGAGGATGGAAAGGCAGTGTCTTTGATAAGCTTATCTAGCTCTAGAAATGACAGAACTATTGCTAATGTATAAAACACTTCCTTGTATAAGCTTCAATGGTACAGATGAACCAGAATGAATGTTTATCTTCTCAGAAACACTCCTTCAATATCATGTTGGATCATGCTGCTAACGTAACTTGGGATACAACTCTTCATGGTGCTACAAACTTCTCTGTCTCATTCAGTCATATTTTTTTAGCCATAGGAAAAAAAGGACTCCAGTAGGCGTAAAGGTGTACAATATATTTTTATACTGTGACTTGTCATTAACAGACTTTTACACCACCCACCACAATGTATTCACGTGCACTTGCAAAAGGAAATCTTGGACGTGCAAATGTTATCAGAACAAACCCAGCTTTTGTCCACAAGGTGACTATAACTCAGAATGAAAAGTGGGCTTTATAATATGGTGTGGAGTGAAGAACATGCTGTATGTTACTAACAGCCCTTTGAATTTAACAAAAACTGGGAATCCATTAGGAGATGGATTGCGTCATGCCTGAACATAAGCTGGACTGCTGAAATTGTATTTTTAGCTGATGAAAAAGTTTTTGGACTAGTACTCTAAAAAATGTTCTAATGATAAAGTTTTGAGTCAAAATAGAAAAATCTGCATTCCAGGCTGAATTTTGTATATTTTTATTGCATTTAAAATCGCTATTCTGTGATATTGGGAAATCAAGTGGCTTATCATGTATATCATGTACTTAAAATGTATTCACAAACTACTGTTGTATTTGTATAAAATATAGACAAAGATCGTATTTTTTTGTGTGTGTATAAGCTCTGTAAAATAGCAATCACATTATGAAGCTGCAGTGATACTACATTTTAAACATCCACATCCAAAGAAGCAGGCTATTTATTGTCCAGTTACCCAGATATAAAATATTAACTTGCTGCTAATGAAACAATAGTACTGCAGCTTCTTGTGGCCTACAGTGTTATGTTTGCTGTAAGAAAAAGATATGTGAACTCCACAAAATATATGAATAAAATTATAGAATGGCTTTAGATAATGTAGATCTTCCTGAAATTTTAATAGATGATACATTTCTATTTGGTATAACTTTTTCTCTTCACTTTGAATTTTAAATATTTTCTCATTCGTAAATATACGATTCTAATAGCTGGCTCTAGGACAATACTTTGTTGTTGAAACAAAATGTAAAGTTCCAGGGTTTCTTTTGTTTTGTTTTAAAACTTTTGTACCTTTAAAGGAAGGATAGGAACTGTAAATAATAATAATAATAAAAGTCAAAAGATCATGCATCAGAATTGTAATCCAGATGAGCATCCAAAAAGACTTCCAAAAGGCAATTAGAATGTATAAATCAGTGTTTCTTGTTCATATGAGATAAGATTGGCATTCAGTATTCCTTTAACACTTACTGTCTGCCAGTGCTATAAATGATCCTTGGAGAGGTTCCCTTTGGGCTCTTTGTCTAAAATTTTGCTGAAAACCCTCCTTTGACAGTTATCTGTACCAAAACACACACACCACTTCGTCTAAAAGTCATCAGAGAAACAGTGATGCAGCTTCAGAAAGAGCGACATCACCCAGAGATTCGGTTAATAATCTGAGCGGGAGTCAATTGCAGAAATGATTCCTTGTATATCTAACAGCACCTCTTTCAGTGCGATAGGAAAGTTGCCTCTTTACCTTTGGCTGTCCTGTTGTAAGGCCCTCCCGCTTTCAGAGAGAGAGAGGAACCGGTGATTTCCAGTATCAGCAGTTCCTCTCTTCACGTGCTAACTTTCAGAAAATCGAGAAGCATCCCTTTGTTAATTCTTAAGGTTAACACTAAATACATTTTATTTTATTAAAATTCATGCATGTGAAATATTTCGAGGACTGTATCAAAATAAGATGCTTAGTTACAATACTTTAAAAAAGTACGTTTGGGATTAATTCACTTAAGGTATAATCTCCCTTATGGAAAAGTAGTTCGAAATGCAGTTTGTCTTTTGTATCAGACCCAACGGGGCTAAAAGACTTTTTCACTTGTGTCACTGTTAAACGAAAAAGTTCATACTGATGGTTTACCATTGAGGGGAGACAAAATTTCAAGTCTGGCTACAGACAGCTTGGGTTTGGCTGCCATTTTTCCTCAATCAGACATGTCCTCGGCAACAGGCACCACTTTGTGCTAAATCCTTGGGGTATTCCAAAAGAAATTGGCTTTATAAAAAGTTGTTTTCTGATCAAGCATCCAAGTGATGATGGCAGTGTTACTGCAACTGCTGGAAAGCCAAAATATTGTATTGAGCCATACCCAGTTACTCTTTTTTTGCAGATCAAAAATGGTCAAATATTGGCAATGTCAGCCTAAAACTAAAACAAAACAACAAAACCCAAGATGTCTTGACTTCACTTGCATTCTTTTCAACACAGAGGTCAATAATAAATTTTTCTACTCTGAAGATGTTTGACTCTTGGCTAGTGTGATGGTTAATTTTATGCGTCAACTTGGACGGGCCTGGGTACCCAGATTAGACGTTGCTGCGAGGTATTTTTTTAGGTGTGATTAACACTTATAATCAGTTGACTTAATGGGGGCGCCTGGCTGGTTAAGTCTGTTAAATGTCTGACTTGGTTTCAGCCCAGGTCATGATCTCAGGGTCGTGAGATGGAGTCCCCAGTGGGGCTCCAGGCTTAGCGGGGAGTCTGCTTGAAGATTCCCTCTGCACCCCCCACCCCACTCTGTCTCTCTCAGACAAAATCCTTAAATAAATCCTTAAAACACTACCCTCCATAATGCAGGTGGGCCTCATCCAATCGGTTGAAGGCCTTAAGAAGAAAAGACAGGTTCCCCAGCAAGAGGGATTTCGACCCCCAGACTGCCTTTGGACTCAGGCTGCAACATCAACTCTTCTCTGGGTCTGCGGCCTGCTGGCCTGCCTGCAGATTTTGGACTTGGCCAACCTTCATGATCACAATTTCTTCAAATAATACATATACATATGTGTATATGTTTATACACACATCCGATTGGTTTGGTTTCTCTGAAGAACCCTTTTGTTTTTGTTTTTTCTTTTAAGAACCCTGTTTAATACAACTAGTTTCAACTTTCATTCTTTAGTTGTGATGATTTTACCTTGAAAGTAGTAGAAATATTTTCCTCTCTGATACACTTATGCCAGAGAATATAAATTCCCAGGTTCTGGCTGCTTTAGAAAAGACACACAAAAGAGCACAGGGCTTAATAGAGATTGTGTCCATAAAGAAGTCCTCAGAATCTCCTTTTCTGTACTGTTATTTGGGTTCCTATTATTGCAGATGGAAAGGATTCTCTCCCAATGAACAAGTTTCTTAAAAATGTGAACGGGCTAATCTTGCTCCACTCAGTAGAAGCATACTTGAAATGAAGACCAGTATTTATTATACATGCTCATATGGGAATGTTTGTAAATTGAATCTTTTTTTGAAAACAGGCAGACAGTCCATTTATAATAAAAACCACTTACAGAATAAGAATTAGGGTTCTGAGGAAATGAGAAAAGTATAATGGTTCCTCACATAAACTATGGAATTTTCTGTTTTATGATGCTGGAATTTTTGAAAAGGTTTACCTTTTGGTTTATTTCATTTGTAATTAGAGAACTCTAATCTTTTGGCAGGGCGGTGGGGGGGGGGGCTTTCAAAGCGTCAGTGCATTCAGTATTGTTGGAATGATGTTGGTAAACTGCCCTGTTTCTAAAAATACATAATCTGTTATTAACATTCACACACCCCTGACGACATTTCTAAGAAGGCTCCTGTAACCAGATTTTCATGCCCTAGGAACGTTCATTGTGTTAGTAGGTTAATAGCCTAAGCCATGCCCTATTTCACATTTCAAGGTATGTCAGTTATTCCCACCCCAGAATTAGTGGTGCTTAGTGGCTGTCACAGATACAGGCCCTTTGAAAGGTCACAAAGACTATGTTGCTGAAAGACTTCAGGCAAATGAGTTCGATTCATCCCATTCTCTAAATTACCTTTCGCAGGAGTAAAGTGCTACCTACTGTGGTATTTGCTTTTGTGAATTCTTTCGTGTGGTATTTCCCTATTTACTTCTAGTAAGTCAGTACCAGTCAGTGATCTGAATGACCCTGAAAATTCTTGTCCATTCTTAGCAGTCTGCCTGTCGCCGCCTCCTCCTCTTTCTCTTATTTTCATGTGAAGTTACTCCCTGTGCCCCTCCATCCCTCTGCCTTCACCGCTTCCTTTCTTTGCTCCTGCTTATGAATCCACATGTGAAAAACCTCATCATCTTCCACCCCCTTTTTAAATGATGGCTCTTCCGTTTCTTCTCTGGCCTCACCCACAGAAAAGTAACTTTTTCTCTGAATGTTTATTACAGCATATGAGATCTTCTCGATAATATGTGTATTTTTTAACTCTTCTAAGCAGTTAAGGGCAAAACCCTGTTCACACCGTCCCCTGCACACATATTTATTGGCTGAAGGGTAATCAACCATCCTAGTAATTAGGATCTGTTTTTTGAAGGAAATACTCTTTCAAAATATGAGCCTAGAAAACTTTGTGTTAATTTTATCACTTGAGTTACCTTTGTGGTATAGAAAAGTTTATTTGATACACTAAAGATTGTGTGATCACACTTAAAACTTCCATTTTGTTCTACCCTCTTGCACCAAACCGAGCACATCCCACAATAACATATGATTTCTTCAGAAGTAAACTGCTCTAAATGCTTTCACTACAATGAACCAAAACTAAGAACCTCTGAGAACTCTAATTCTTATACATTTATCCTTCAAAAGCTCTCACCATGGAGTCTTTGGCTCTGTTTAAGATTTCTGGAAGGTGAGTGACCAGGTAACAGGCATCAGTAGCTGGAGTTCTTAAGATCTTTTTCATCAAGTACTCCAATAAGTGCTCGTAACAGAAATTCTCTCTCTTTGTAATCTCCTTCGATATTATTCAAACTTTAATTTGCTTTTTCTCCTTCACAATTAGACCACTGAATAAAAAGCCACCACTGAAGGGGAAACTTTTTGTTCGCTTATGCTGCACAAACAATGAAAATCAATTTTCCTTTAAAAAAAAAAATCAAACTCTAAACCTAAAGCTGACCTTGGAAGTTCTCCCCTCGCCTTTACATATTAGTCCAGGGAGTGAAGGCTGCTGCCCAGGGCCACACAGCTAGACGAGGCAGGGCCCTGGGGTCTCCCCACACAGCCCCGAGCTCCTTCTGCTTGCAGGTGGCTAAATTTCCCCACCCCAGCCAGCCTTGTTTGGGAGATAACACCACTTAGGGGAGAGGTGTCACCACCTGCAAGGCCACAAGCAGAAATCTCTTAAAAGTCTCGTGCTTTGCCTTCAAGTTTCAAATTCTGGGAAGATAACAAAAACCACATGGCTTTGCTTCCCTTGTCAGGGCTTATTACTATCTTCATTTTACACGAAGAAATCCAAGGCTTGGAGAGATGGTGACTTGGAAGTGGTGGGACTTAAACCAGGTTTTTTGACCCCAGGTCTTGTGTCCTTAAGTACTCTAGTTTCAGGACAGCCAATACCCAGGCATTAAGAAGGAGAGAGGAAAGTGGAGATTGGGCATTGGGGAGACAGCACTCTCAAAATACACTGAGAATCTCCCCACCCCACCCCAAGCTAAAGGAAGATCCAACATGTGAGATTAAAAAAAAAAAAAAAAAAGTCTGTTCCACCAAGTCAAGGAAAGTATACTGAATATTTTCACACCAAACAACCTAGCAACAAAATAGATGAAACATTTTTAGAAATGCTAGGAGACTTTGGTTAAGCCACAGTCTTACTTAAGAAAATATGGGGAATTATGAGAACAAATGAAAAAAAAAAAGGTTCCAGATACCTACAATTTGAAAAAAAATCAAAACTGACATCAGACTTACCTAAAAAATTATATGATAGAAGCCAGTGGAGCCAAACAAGTTGTCAGACTGTTCAAGCAAAATAAGACTTCTGACGTGGAGGCTTTTAAAAAGTAAATTATTCTCTTTATTTAAAGGAGAAGAAGCTACAAATAACCCAGAAAAGCAATAATGAAATCAATATGGACATCTCAAGAAAGCAGAAGCTACATAAGTGGTGAACAATAATGCCAACAATTTGGTTAAATTTGAAGTATGATTGTTTGCTGGGGAGCAAGCATTTTTGAAAGAGAGAAATATGACTGTAATGCAGATGCCTTCAAGTGGGAATGTAGTCACCACTCACGTGACTAGGCTTACATATCAAGGTCTGATCACACATGGAAAGAAATCTTGGGAGACTTCTACATGAAGCTATATAACAAGTACTATGGAGTGAGATATGGAACAATCCAGTTTGGTAGGGAGCAATTTGGTGCCATAACAATACTGGAGAAGCTCAACTTTTTACAGAAACCTATAGAGAACCCCAAATTCTCACTGTTAGGAAGAAGAAGGCAGGACAAGATGACAGCTATCCTTCAGGCATCAAAATTAAATAAATCCCAACGCAGTAATTCAGATTTGGGGAGACTGGATTTGCCCTACGTATGACCAGCACCCCCTTCCCAAGTTTGATTCCTGACAAACGGGATCCATTCACCCTACAATCGTTGACTGGGCACCTACTATGCATCAGGCATTACTCCACGCGCTGGCAATACAGTATTGGACACCAAGTTCCATTCCCATGAGCCCACATTCACTAGAGTGAGTTCCCAAGGAGTGAAAGCCAGGCTTCCCTGCTCCTGGCCACAATGCTCCCCAAATACACTCAGGATCATGCTAAGAAACTACACCTCCTTGTTTGCTGCCAGCATGTGGGCCTGCATCTCAGAAGTGGACATTGTGTCCACCAAGCCACAGCTCAGTGTCCACTGACACCCACCACCGCCTCTTCAGAGCTTGCAGATCCACTTTGAATGGCTGAAAAGGAGAAGCTATGGTGGTGAAGAGATTACACTCATAATGACAACTGGGGGATGACCTGGGAAGGGGACTACCCCACTTTATACCCCTCCCTCGCTGGTGCCCGTCCAACCTGGAGCACTCGACCTTGATGGGGTTCCAGCTTCCAGACTCCTGAAGTGCTTGGTGCAAGCGCGGCTGTGAGAGAGATCGCCAGCTAAGGGCGCCGGGCACGGCCAGCAAGCCCAGGGCGCCGGTGTCAGGAGCAACCTGGAGGCAGCCTGCCTGCGGGACCTGCCTGCGGGACCTGCCTGCGGGACCTGCCTGCGGGACCTGCCTGCGGGACCGCGGCAGAGACCCCTCAGGGCAGGAGGCGGCGCTAACACATGCAGCACGCGGGTCAGGGAATTAGGAGCCCGTGAAGGTCAAATATGCAGTTTTGAGACTTTCATGAGACTTCAAAATGGGTCACGTACTGAGCCACTGACAACACACAATACACCCTCCCTGATACTAAGATATTTCAACAGGCATGGGAGAATTTTGAATTCTCCCCAAATTCTTAAATTCTGCTAAATATTGCCAGATTGCCCTCCAAAACAGTAACACCAACTTACATGTGTTTTTTTTTCTAACTGTTGAAGAAGGTGAGCATTTTTAAATAGGAATTTATTCTTCAGGCAGCCCCGGTGGCGCAGCGGTTTAGCGCCGCCTGCAGCCCAGGGTGTGATCCTGGAGACCCGGGATCGAGTCCCACGTCAGGCTCCCTGCATAGAGCCTGCTTCTCCCTCTGCCTCTCTCTCTCTCTCTGTCTCTATGAATAAATAAGCAAAGTCTTTAAAAAAATTTTTTTAAAAAGGAATTTATTCTTCTCTAAGTTGCTATTTATATGTGCTTATTTTTCCAGATGGATGTTACTACCATAATGTCACTTTCTTCATTAGGATCTTGAAATGTACCCAAGGATTTGGGGGGCATAAGAGGAATGCATATTACTATTGGTGCAAGTTCTCAGCTAATTATAAAATTTGTAAGTATCATTAGCAAAATTTTCCAAACATTACTAACCCAACTCATCAAAACTTATTAATTATATCTAATACATTAATATTAATCATTGCTTACAATGATATTTAAATGAATTTGCTTAAGCATTATTTCATAAGAATGCGAATGTTGGGCAATGTTTTTGTTTCCTGATCTTGATCAGTATGAGCAATGCTTTAGTAAGCATTCATGATCATAAGTCCTTATTAATCAATCTATGGGACAAACTCTCAGAGGGGGCTGAAGAGTATTTGAAATCTTAATTTTAAGAGATGTTGCCAAATTGCTTTTCAAAAACGTTATATTGTTCAGTTGCTGTTAACACTTCACATTCCTACAGCAATATGCAAAAACACTATCTCCTACCTCCCCAACCAGTAAGTAATAAGCATTTGGTTTCCTTTTAGTTTTCCTTGCCTGATGGCAGTAACGAGATAGCAGCATTTATTATTTTCTGTAACTCTATGTGACTATCTAGTGAAAAGTTTCGTTCGAATAGTTTCTTTTTACATTCTGTGGTTTTCATTTGGTTCTTTTCTATGATTTTTCTTTCTCTGTGGAGATTTCCTATTTGTTTGTTTAGGGAGTATATTTATTCTTATTCCTTTGAGCACAGATTTCAACTTCTTTTCTTCTCATTCTAGCCACAGCTCCTTCTTAGGGTCAGCCTCCATCAATCACCCTTTTTCTTATGTATGGCTCACAGATTTCTTCTTCATATTTCTAGTAATTGTGTGATTTTGGTATGTTTCTCTAAAGAGTTTTGGGTTTGTTTGTTTGAGACTTATCTCCTCTAGGGTGGGCTGTAACTGATATAGAGGTTCTTTTAGCTTAAATGGGGCTCTTTGGGGTCTGCCCAATAATAAATAGATGGCTATTTCAAGGATTAGAAATTTGGGCCAGTTTATACACAGAATTTGGCTCTTGCTTGATAACACTCTTTTCTGGGATTCTCCTTGTTCACCTTTTCAGCTTCTGTATTCCCTTCAAACTCTGTGTCTGGTTTTTCAACTCCGTAAGAAGCAGAGTTTCATCTGAGTCTTAGTAGTCCCTGGGAATGTAATAAACTTGGAAAGTGAATTTTATTTGCTTTGGTTTATAATACCTGCATCTGAAAATGCTATGAAATCTGTTAGACCTTAGAAAAAGTTCCTCAATATTATGTGTTTCCTTGGTTTATTGTGTATGGCCTTTGCCTACAATATGAAGGGTTGTTCTTTTTTTCTTTTTTTTTTTTAATTTTTATTTATTTATGATAGTCACAGAGAGAGAGAGAGAGGCAGAGACATAGGCAGAGGGAGAAGCAGGCTCCATGCACCGGGAGCCCGACGTGGGATTCGATCCCGGGTCTCCAGGATCGCGCCCTGGGCCAAAGGCAGGCGCTAAACCGCTGCGCCACCCAGGGATCCCCTTCTTTTTTTCTATGTAGCAAAATATTTTGTATGATTACTAGATCATATGATAAGCATATGATTAATATAATAACCAAGTTTTATACCATCATTCAAAATGGCTGTACCATATTTTTCATTTCCATGAATAAAGAGGTCTTGTTGCCCCACATCCTCCCAGGGTTTGATATTATAGGATGTTTGAATGTTAACTGGAATTTCATTGTTTTGATTTGCATTTCCCAATGATGATGTTGAGAACCTTTTCATATGCTTACTGGCAATTATGTATCATGTATAGTAAAATATCTGTTTAAATCCTTTGCCCATTTTTTAAACTGGACTTTATGTTTTTTATTAAAGTGATTATTTTCTTATTGTTGAATTTTAAGAGTTCTTTATGTATTTTGGATTTAAATCCTTTATCAGACAGGTATTTTGCATGGATTTTCTCTCAGTCTGTGACTTGTCTTTTAATTAAGTATGTCTTTGAAAGAGAAACTTAAAACTTTTGTAAAATCCAATTTATATGTCTTTTTCCTTCATGAATTGTACTTTTGGGGTAGTATCTAAAAACCAGACCTAAGGCTGTGCAGATTTTCTCCAAGATTTCTTTTAAAACTTGTTTAGTGTTATGTTTTACATGTAGGTCTATGTTCCATTTCTATTTAGTTTTTGTATAAGATGTGAGGTTATGTATTGAGATCCTTTTCTTCCATTTTGTTTGTTTGGCATATGGACATCCAGTTATTTTAGTACCACTTGTTTATTTCTGGCCTCTCTATTCTGTTCTGTTGACCTGTCTCTTTCTTTTCACCAGCATCACATTGCTACAATTATTGTAAAAGTCTCAAAATCAGAAAATGTGAGTCTTCCAAGTATATTTTTCTTTTTCAGAATTGACTTAACTATTCCTTTTGTTTTTACATACACTGTGTAGATTGTATACATTTTAGAATTGGCTTATTAATATCTACTAAAAAGCTTGCTTGGATTTTTATTAAGATTATTGAAAATATAACTCAAATTAGGAAGAGTAGATACCTTTCAAATACTGAGTCTTGTAATGTATGAACCAGGGTATAGATCTAATCATCCAGATCATCTTTGATTTTTTTATTCGTACTTTGTAGTTTTCTGCATACAAATCCTGCACATAAAAAAAAAAAACAAATCCTGCACATATTTTGTCACTACTTTCTTTGCTATTATTGTAAATGGTATTTTTTAGAATTTCAAATTCCAGTTGTTCATTGGTGGTGTGTAAGAATACACAAAATATTAACTTTGTCTCCTGTGACCTTGCTAAACTCATTTATTAATTCCAAGGGATTTTGTGTGTGTGTATATTTGGTGGGATTTTCCACACAGATAATCATCTGTGAATAGACAGTTTTATTTCTTGCTTTCCAGTCTCTATGTCTTTTCTTTTTCTTGTAGAAACTAGGACTTCCAGTATGATATTGAATAGAAGCAGTAATTGAGAACATCTTTGCCTTGTTCTAGATCTTAAGAGGAAAACATTCAGACTCTTACCATTAAATATAATATTAGTTGTAGGGCTTTCATGAATACTTTTTATTGGGTTAAGGAAGTTCTGTCTATTCGTAGTTAGTATAATTTTTTTAAAAATCGTGAATAGATGCTGTTAATGCCTGTTTTGCATTTACTGATATGATGATGTTTTTTCTTATTCAGTATACTAATATGGTGAGTCACAGTGATTGATTTTGAATGTTAAACCAGCCTTGCATTCCTAGGATGAACCATACTAGATGTGAGATAGTATCCTTTTGTTATATATTGCTGGATTTGATTTGCTAATATTTTGGGGGGATTTCTGTGTCTGTGTTCGTGAGAGATGTTGTCTTGAAGTTTTCTTTCCTCTGGATAGATGAGAAAAAGTGTGTGTGTGTGTGTGTGTGTGTACATAGATGATAGATAGATGATGACAGATAGATAGATGATAGATAGATAGATATTATCCATCAGTTTACAGTTATGCATCCAAAAATTTCAACCAAACAACTCAGAATTCAGCCTAGCATTTTTCATACATTAACTGCTTTCTTCAACAGTAAGAAACCTGGCTCTCATTATCCACAATATATTTACTTATCCAGTTATGGAATACACATAAAGTAGTTTCATAATTGCTCACCCACACTTACTAACTAGAGCACAATATTTGTTTACAGTTCTTGTGGTCTTTAGCCTGTGGGCATATATTCAAAATACTGTGTTCAAAGTTATCCCTCATGGCCTTTCAGTGTGGTCATGTTATCCATTTAGAATATATTTAAGTTCATTTGTTTCTGTATTCTATTTTTTTGTTATTTCCCACTCTTGTTAATATTTTCTTTAAGTATGTGAAACATTAACATAGTTCTAAAATTCAGAACATATTAAAAAGTAAATCAAAGAAATGCCCCTTTGTCATCACTTCTATTCCAGTGCCCTCATGCTTTCCACCCAATTTTCACCCATTAGCCTTGGAAAACAGTCTCATTAGTTTCTGGTCTATTATTTCTAAGTTTCGTTTCTTTCTCTTTTTTTTCCATGAATAATCAGACACATGTATATTTTCTTATCTCCTTTCCTTCACTGATCTACATTTTGCATTTTCAATGAACAATATGTCTGGGATATCACTCCATGTCAGTTGATAGAAATCACCCTTATTATTTATTTTACTTGTAGTACTTTGTGTGGATGTGGCATAGCTTATTTAACCTCTCTCCTATGTCTGGCCACTTAGATTGTTTTCCATATTTTACAATTATAAATAATCATGTAATTAATGACTTTGTTCATATACATTTTCATATTGTGGAGTTATATCTACCAAGGTAATTATAGAAGTTGGATTGATGGGTCAGAATGTAAGCACACGTGTAGCTTTTTTGATTTTGTAAATTCCTCTCCAAAACAGTTGTATTAAAGTGTATTCCCATTTATGTTGCTTCTAAGAAGTTATTTTTATACTTTTATCCAATATATATAGTTGTTTTCCTGGAAAGTTTGGCCTGAATTAAGTATCTCATTATTATAGAAAACAAGAAATTGCTTGAGCATCAATCTTAAATATGGGATGACAGTTAGTGACCATTGGACATTTCAGGCAACACCCCACATGGAAGACACAGAGACCAAAATGGCAAAAAAAAAAAAAAAGAAAAGAAAAGAAAAGAAAGAAAAGAAAAAAAGAAAAGAAAAGAAAAGAAAAAAAGAAAAAAAAGAAACTCATGTGAAACAAAGGCAATGAGGAACAGAAAATAATTTTTAATCCTTTAATTAATATTCTCAAGAGTATATTTTTTAACAAAAGACATAAAAAAGCAGTGTGCGTATATATGAGTAATATAAAGACAGATATACGTGTATGTAAATACACATACACACACACAGAGACACACACACATATTCATGTGTATTTCCTAACTCTGCCTCTGAGAGGGCTTAGAAGCAGTGATACTTACTAGCAGTGATCACACTAATAACCAGATCTTGGTTTCTAAGTACCATTCTCCACTAATCAGTTCAGAGGTCTTTGGACTGCTTCTAGGACTTGAAGCAAGAAAAGTACAAGACATTCCTGGAACATCTTGTACCAGAAAGTAAGGAAATGTTCATAGGATGATATGGAACATGTGAAAAATGACATAGGAGCCACCTTAAAGTGGCACCCATTGGCCTAATTTGGGGAAATTGGGGCAAAAATAAACAAACACAGTAACATTTAGAATCCATGGAATAAGGGAATATAAAAGGTCATGATGATAGAATTATTTTTTTAATATTTAATTTATTTATTCATGAGAGACACAGAGAGAGAGAGGCAGAGACACAGGTAGAGGGAGAAACAGGCTCCACACAGGAAGCCTGATGTGGAACTTGATCCCAGGACTCTGGTATCACGACCTGAGCCAAAGGCAGGCATCTCAATGATAAAAATTAAATGAATAAATATAAATAAGTAGAGAAATGGGATTCCAGCTAATTATTGGAGAAAAAGAATGATAAAATTCAAAAACCATGAACTGGCAACTCCCATAGTGCTGAGTAATTCACAGTGAAACATCAATGGGTATAAACTAGTGAGCTAAGCATTGATGAGAAGCAGCATATTTACATAGGATTAAAATATCTTCCCACAAAATATTTATTAATTACAAAAAAGAATAACTTTGCAATAGAGAAACCAAGTGGACACCAATTTAAACAACTGTTCCGAGTTAACCTCATCAGTAATGGAACAAATCAATAGCCTGTAACTGACCAAATTTAAGCTCATCAGGAATGGGACAAATCAATAGACTACAATGAGAAGAATGCAATAGCATTTTCCTTCACTGATATTCCCGCCACAATTTTATAACCTGAATTTAGTCAAGGGGAAATATCGGACAATCCTAAACGGAGGGATATTCAACAAAATACTCTTCAGATGTGTCAAAGCCATGAAAGATGAAGAAAGGTTGAGAAACTGTCTCAGATTAAGAAAAACTAAAGAGACTTGATAGCTGGGTTAGTTTTCCATTGGTGCTGTAACAAATTACCACAAAATGAGAGATAAGCTCGAGAAAGATCTACATAGATCCAGGACTTGCTGGCTTCAAAATCAAACTGTTCATATTCCTATGATTTCTAAGATATCCAATTTGAGAAAAAGACTGCAAAGAAAATATCAAATGCAAAGGAAGGACTGTAAGTCCCTTGTTAATATTTCAGTCCCTTGTTAATATACTCAACCAGACAAAATGCCTTCTAAGGATCTTGAGAGCGTGCCCCCAAACGTCCTCTGCTTTAAACAACAGGGTTTCTAAGAATCTTCAGTTTGTTGTCCCTCAGCAGCCTAAGTGGAAGCCCACTCAATGACACTTGTGGAAATAATTTTTTAATGGACTGGATTTTGTAAATTGATTCACAGGGAACTCATAATGTTTTTAAAGGGATCATATCAGCATGAAATGAAGGGTTAGGAGGCAGTGCAAAAGGAAGAAGAATCCTTGAGTGTGTGTCTCACAGATCCTCTCCATTAAATGGTAGGACTTCTAAGAATCTTGAGTCTGTTGTCCCTCAGTCGCTTCATTTGAAGCCCAATCAATGAGATTTCTGGGTGTGGATTTCTAGAAGTTGATTTGTCTAAAAACCCCACAAAATATTTAAAGGAACTTGATCGACATGGACTGAACGGAACAGAGGCAGTACAAAATGAAGAGGCCTTTTTACTCTCAAGACCCTTTGGGCAAGAAGCAAGCTGCCACAATTTCTTAGCTGCCAACAGGGCTGCATTTTATGGAAAAGAAAGGCTAACTCAGAAGGCAGAACCAGGACCCAGACCTAGGGTGAATCATCCCACATGCTGGGCTGAGCTTAGTCGAGGCAACAGGTGCCTCACTGGGCTTCAGAACTGTACGGACTAGTGATTCCTGTGTGCTTCCTTCCTATTGTTCCCTTTTATGAATGAGAATTATTCTCGCATAGGACAGTTATTCTATACTTGTCCCACCTTGTATGTCGGGTGTTTAGTTTTCAGGTCTCAGATTGAGAGAGCTTGAGATGCTGTCATCAAGAGCAGCACTGAGGGCAGCCAGGGTGGCTCAGAGGTTTAGCGCCGCCGTCAGCCCACGACATGATCCTGGAGACCTGGGATCGAGTCCCACTTCAGGCTCCCTGTGTGGAGCCTGCTTCTCCCTCTGCCTGTGTCTCTGCCTCTGTGTGTGTGTGTGTGTGTGTGTGTGTGTGTGTGTGTGTGTCATGAATAAATAAATAAAATCTTAAAAAAAAAAAAAAGGAGTAGCATTGAGGCCAGCATCCCCTGGAGCATACTCCACATCTGAACCAAATTTAGAAAACAAGATTCTGGACCTCAAACCTTAGTCTGTTCTGTAATAGATGACACTTTTAGGGATTTTGGGAAGATTGTATGTAATTTGCATATAAGTACATAATTTGAAGCAGAGAGTCAACTGTGGCACATTTAAAACATGCCCACAAAATCTTTGATATTCCTTCTATCAAATGATGAGATCCCCTTTACTTGAACTGTAATGACCTTAGTGACTCAGTTCTAAGAAAAAGAATGCAGCATAAATGCTGCTGTGAGAACTATAAGGCTAGGTCATAAAAATGATACAGCCTTCTTTTGGCTCAGTCTCTTAAGACACACACCTTAAGGACTTGAAGTACAAGTCCTTAAGACACACACCTTAAGTGCCCTGAGCTGGCTTTTAGAAGTCCATCTGCCTAAAAGGTACCCTGAAGAAAAACTACATGAAGAAACAGGAGCACAAGGAGCCCCAGTCCCAACTATTTATTCCCAACCCAGATACTTGAAGGTGAGTGAACCTCCACGTGGTGCCATTCTTAGGTTTTCCAACCACAAACTGGCCCCTTTGAGCCCTGCACTATTGCAGACTCACGAAGAAAAGAGAGAATATCAATGCTGCTGCTGTTTTCAGCCACTACATTTAGGGATGCAATAAATAACCAGAACAATTAACTATTGATCATCAAATACATTTGAAGTTTCTTGCCAGATTGTTCCATAAAAATAATTTTCTTTCTTTCTCGGTATTAGATCTCTTCATATGTTTTGTAATTTGACTAACAGTCTCATTTTGAGTGAGATATTTGAGGTTTGTTTGTTTTTCTCTTCTCCCTGTTTTATTTATTTATTTATTTATTTATTTATTTATTTATTTAAGAGGTTGAGAGCACAAGCAGGGGGAGTGGCAGAGAGAGAGGGAGAAGCAGGCTCCCTGCTGAACAGAGAGCCCCATGCGGGACTTGGCTCCATCCCAGGACCCTGGGATCATGACCTGAGCCGAAGGCAGACAGATGCTTAAATGACTGAGCCACCCAGGTACCCCATCTTCTCCGTTTTTGGCCCCTCACTGTCTGCCTGTTTTACAGTTGTCTCCATTCAAGGTCCCTTCCCTATGACCCCTAGTTCACAATAGTTCTTATAATATTTGATTGGGCTACTGTCACATGATGATTAATTGGTCACATTACAGGTTCATCCCTTAGGCATGATTTGGTTCCTAGTCTCAGAGATGGTTGTGTCTGTCATCCCTCCAGGCTCCCCACTTCCATAAACCCATAGCCCTACATGGTAGACAGCAGCTGCCTTTAGGGAGAATGAGGCATCTCCCCTCTAGCTCCTGACCTCAAGCAGGATCCTGGCTTTTGTCCCCCTCATTTAGGTATAAAACTTTCATAGAATTACCCAATTTACCTAGGATCCAAACGGCTGGCAGCCACTGCCAACCTGTAAATCCAAAACCCAGGTAACATGTGGTTTCAGTGCTACACACTGCTTTGCATTTCTGTACTGTGTGTGGTTTCTAGGGATCTTATTTTGTCTTTCAGCCAGACCATGTCTTTTTTCCTATATTTATGTGTTGTCTATTATCATTATGTGTTTAGGGCAGACAGAGGGCATTGAAGCATAACATCATTGCCCCATAGTGACTGGTGGTTCCCTTCCTGTTCCTTCAAGGAGAGCTAGGCCTGGGAATTGAATCGTTTGCCATTGGGGTGGTTCAAGTCAGGCACTTGTTCATCACATGAGGACACTAGTTGCTACAGAAATTAAATAAAGGCTTTACTTGACTCATATAGTTCATACTTGAGAACTGCATGAATATTAACACAGCCCAATGTATCTGTCAGACAAATATTTCTGATTACTGTCTCTGCCCTGCCATCAGTTACGGGAAATACAAACTATGACCTTGTTCACTTATCATTACTGACATTGCAGAGCCCACTTCACCTGCCCCATCTTGTACTCGAATTTTTGGCTTAGAGGGAACAGCCAGGAAGGTACTTTTTGAAGATTCTGGCACTTCCCTTGCTAGCTTGACACATTCTCCAGCCTTGTTCAGATGTGCAAGGATTCAGAAAATATAAGAACCATGTAACCTCTCTGAGGTAAACACTTGGAGAATCTTCAAACTCTAGTTTCAAACCAGTACATGAGATGAGAGGCAGAGCAAAACGTGGTGAGCACTAGACTCTATTATAGATGACAATGTCACTTGGAGCTCATAATGTAAGTCAAGTAAGTATTCTTGAAATAGAAGAATAATTTTAGACTGTGCCTAGACATCTTAAACTATTTCAGCAAGGCCAGCAGTTAGGCAGAGATAAGCACTGGAAAGGCTTCGTTGGTGGGAAGAGGTAGGAAAGTGTCTTAGGGTGAGAAGAGTACATTTATTATTTTGTTCTAATGTCATAATGGGAAAATACTTTAATTGTGATTTCAAGATCACAATGGTAACTGCTAGGAGCACTAGAAAGGACAGCAGAACTCTGAAACTAATGAGGGAGAAAGTTGACCATGTCAGTGAGAGTAAGGAAGGGAGGGGCGCCTGGGTAGCTCAGTTGGTTGGTTAAGTGTCTGTCTTCAGCTCAGGTCACAGTCCTAGGATCGAGGGTCCTGCGATCAATGGAGCCCCACATCAGGCTCCCTGTTCAGCGGGCAGTCTGTTCCTCTGCCCCTCTGCCCACTGGGGTCTCTCTCTCTCTCTTAAATAAACCAAATCTTTTTTTAAAAAAAGAGTAAGGGGCAGCCCAGGTGGCTCAGCGGTTTAGCGCCGCCTTCAACCCAGGGTGTGATCCTCAAGACCTGGGATCGAGTCCCTGCATGGAGCCTGCTTCTCCCTCTGCCTGTGTCTCTGCCTCTCTCGCACTCTCTCTGTGTCTCTCATGAATAAATAAATAAAATCTGAAAGAAAGAAAGAAAGAAAGAAAGAAAGAAAGAAAGAAGAAAGAGAAGGAAGGAAGGAAGGAAGGAAGGAAGGAAGGAAGGAAGGAAGGAGAAAGAAAGAAAGAAAAAGAAAGAAAGAAAGAAAGAAAGAAAGAAAGAAAGAAAGAAAGAAAGAAAGAAAGAAGAAAGAAAAGAAAGAAAGAAAGAAGAAAGAAAGAAAGGAAGGAAGGAAGGAAGGAAGGAAGGAAGGAAGGAAGGAAGGAAGGAAGGAGAAAGAAAGAAAGAAAAAGAAAGAAAGAAAGAAGAAAGAAAGAAAGAAAGAAAGAAAGAAAGAGAAAGAAGGGAAAAAGAAAAGAAAGATAAATATAAAATATTAAAATAAGCTAGAAAATTTGATTTTTATCCAGTTATGACATCAAATGCAAATTGTATGAATCCCTAAACAAAAGACTTTTTAAAAAGGAATATATTTTCTATTAAAACCTGAGAGAGGGAATCCCTGGGTGGCTCAGCAGTTTGGTGCCTGTCTTCGGCCCAGGGCGTGATACTGGAGTCCCGGGATTGAGTCCCACGTCAGGCTCCCTGCATGGAGCCTGCTTCTCCCTCTGCCTGTGTCTCTGCCTCTCTCTCTCTCTGTGTGTGTCTCTCATGAATAAATAAATAAAATCTTTTAAAAAAGAAACAAACCTAAGAGAAAAACAGCTAAAGCTTCTTGTCATAGAATAGTGGTGAAATCTGAGTTTGCTTATAAATATTGGGAAAAGACTGGCTAAATGGAACTAGTTAATGGAAATGAAACAAATTAATAAGTGAAAAAAGAGAATTAATCGTAAGTTCATAAAACCTGCAAACATGAGAAAATTAGTTAAGAACAAACCCCAAAGTTAAATGTATACTAAACATAAACATAAATTTAGAACATCAGTTGTGAATGCAAATGTAGTAAGTGGGTTACTTTCCCCTATAAAAAGATACACACTGTCACAAGGGAACTTTTAAAACTTATAAATGCTGTTTACAAGAAACACATTTAAAGCCAAGGGATAAAGTAAGATTAAAAATAAACGAATTTTCCTTTTTTTTTTTAAAGACTTATTTATTTTAGAGAGAGAGAGAGAGCAGTAGAGGAGAGGCAAAGGGAGGGGAGAGAGAAACTCAAGCCGACTCCCTGTTGAGTGTGGAGCTTGACATGTGGCTCAGTCTTACAATCCTGAGATCATGCACTTAGCTGAAATCAAGAGTCAGACATTTAACAGACTGTGTCACCCAGAAGCCCCAAACTTCTCCTTTTTTAATATCCAGGAGGATGTAAGGAAACTAAGAAGGACCTATATTGATGATACAGCAAGAAGTGGCTCTTGATAAGATAGAAAAACAACAAGAAAAAAAGACAAATTTTCTGAGTCTATAATTTTACCCATTTCCAACTACAGGGTGGTGCCAATGGAAGTTGTGCTCAAAAGTGTTTCATCATATGGCTGCTTATAACTTTTTTTTTAATAAATTTTTATTTATTTATGATAGTCACACAGAGAGCGAGAGAGAGAGAGAGGCAGAGACACAGGCAGAGGGAGAAGCAGGCTCCATGCACCAGGAGCCCAACGTGGGATTCGATCCCGGGTCTCCAGGATCGCACCCTGGGCCAAAGGCAGGCGCCAAACCGCTGCGCCACCCAGGGATCCCTGCTTATAACTTTATTGTAATTTCTCACATTTAACTCCTTACCTGAGTATTTTTTATTTGATGTTTCACAGTAGCTGGTGGTTGGTTTTTTTTTTTTAAGTCTGTACCTATTTTTGGACAATAGTAGGAAAATAAAAATTAAGTGAACATATTTTTTTGTTTAATTATTTATGGGTTCCATAATAACAATGCTATAAATATTCTTCCTGGTATTGGGAATGAAAATTGGCAAGTACACATTACAGTTATCTATATATGTGAGAATAGTAGCAACAGTCCAATGTTTAATGACTAAATTGGTTAGAAAGATAATCAGGATGGACAGATAAAAAGACAAGTAGGTAGGAACAGAAATAGACAGATGATAAATGATAAAGTGGATCTGATCCTCCCAGTAATGTACCTTCAAAGTCAGACAATAACAAATTAAGTGTATTAGTAGGCCCAACACCAGGAGGAATGATACCATTTATATGTAGTATGTGGCATTCTTTATGGTTTACAAACCCTTCCACAGTCATTACCTTCCTTCATCCTGACAAAAGGTAGGACATGTATTATCTTCATTTTACAGATTATAGATAACTCTCAGATAAAAAAAAATGAGAAATAGATAGTACAAACAAAAAAGTCATCATAAGTGGCATTATTATTATCAGAAGACAGATTTAATATTAAAATCTTCAAAAAGGAAAAACATAAAGTAACAATGCATAATTTTTAAACAAGATAGAATAGTTATAATTTTGTTGCACCAAAAAGGCATGGCAGCTAAATATGTAAATGGCAGTTAAAAATGCAAGAACTTCATTCTAAAAATTATATTAAAATGAGTGCAATAATTCTCTCAGAATTAGATATAAAATATAAAAATACGAAAGGACATAACATCAAATAACATAATCGAACTTGATGTGATATTAAATGAAACTCTATCATTTGAGGGGATCCCTGGGTGGCTCAGTGGTTTGGTGCCTGCCTTCGGCCCAAGGCGTAATTCTGGAGTTCAGGGATAGAGTCCCGCATCGGGCTCCCTGCATGGAGCCTGCTTCTCCCTCTGCCTGTGTCTCTGCCTTTGTCTCTCTCTGTGTTTCTCATGAGTAAGCAAATAAAATCTTTTTTTAAAAAAACTTTATCATTTGAAAAAGGAATACACACACACATGTGTGTGTGTCCAGAAATCACAGAATCTTTTATGCATTTGGTCAAAAAGAAAACACATTTTTTTAAAAGATTTATGTATTTATTTATTCAGAGAGAGCGAAAGAGAGGCAGAGACACAGGTAGAGAGAGAAGCAGGCTCCATGCAGGGTGTCCGACGTGGGACTCAAACCCGGGTCTCCAGGATCACACCCCGGGCTGCAGGCGGCGCTAAACCGCTGCGCCACCGGGGCTGCCCAGAAAACACATTTTTATTTTTTTTATTTTTATTTTTTTTATTTTATTTTTTTTTTAGAAAACACATTTTTAAAAGTATAATTGTTAGGGCCACAATTTCGTAATAAAATTAGAAATAAATAATAAAAGTAAAACTTTAGAAAATCTGTAATTACTTCAAAACTAAAAAATATCCCAAATATTTGTTGGACTAAGGAAGAAATCCAAACTGAAATCGCAACCTACCTTAAAAAAAAAAAAAAGTTAAGAAAAGGAGAATTTGTCATAG
Source organism: Canis lupus dingo (assembly GCF_003254725.2). NCBI lineage: Eukaryota > Metazoa > Chordata > Mammalia > Carnivora > Canidae > Canis > Canis lupus. The sequence goes on along the minus strand of NC_064271.1, from coordinate 7,722,472 downwards.
CAAAACCTCTGAGTCACAGTTTAAGTTGTCCTGAAAAATATTTGACACTTGTAATTCCTTCATTATTAAAAGATAAAGACAGAAAATAAAGAAACTTCGTGTTTATCTATGGGGGAAACTGGTAGCTGTCCTTCAAAATCAATTCTCTCCTCTTAACACAGTAAAAGAGTAGCTGGACATGTGGCACGTCTAGCTGGTGCCCAAGTACACTACTTTCTCATGAGTCCCTTGCAGTTAGATGTGGCCATGTGACTAAATTTTCAAATGTGAGTGGAAGTGTTATGTTCCACTTCTAGGAACAGGGAGCATGCCTCTCCCCCATTTTCTTTCCCCTCCCCACCAGCTGGAAGAAGGCATGGTGGTCACCCACTTTTGATTATGTATACAGAACACTGCCTTAAAGCAGTATCAGCCAAGTTTTTCTGAAAAAGGCCAAAGAGAAAATGTTCTAGTTTTGTGGGCCATCTGGTCTCTCATGACTACTCAGTTCTGCTGTTGAAGCTCAAAAGTAAAATATAGGCAGAAGGTAAACAAAGCAGTATGGTTGCATTGCAATAAAACTTTACTTACAAAAACAGGTAACAGTAAGGAACGTCCTTCATATGCTGGCCCCTGCCCCAGAAAATGGCAGAGTTTTCCCATTTGCTCATGTTCCTGAATGACTTTTTGGAATAGGCCACTTACCCACCTGAGATTATTCCATGAAAGAGAATAACAAGTCTTGGGATCATACCCTGCTCCAGCAATTTAGCCATCATCCTAACGTGTAAATTTTGAGTTGAATTGTTGGCATTACTTTAGATCTTGAAGATTTTTCATAGGTCTTTTCCCTAAAAGTCTTTTCACTTTATGTTTTCCATATGAGTCCTTGATTCATTTTTAGTTAAATTTTGTATAAACTGTGAGACTTAGCAAAATATTATTATTATTTGTTTGCTTTTAGTTTTTTGCTCTTAGATGTCCAATTGCTCCAGCATTCATTTATTGAAAAGGTTATCTTTGCTCTTTTGAATTTATCTTGAGTCTTTGTCAAAAATTGATTGGGCATATTTGTGTGGATCTATTTTTGTGTTCTCTGTTCTGTTCAATTGATCTGTGTGTTTATCTCTCCGATACTACAGGGTCTCAATTTCTATAGCTATATGATCAGTCTTGAAATGGAGTAGACTAATTCTTCTGATTTCATTCTTCCTTACCAAAACTGTTTTAGCTCTTCTGGCTTCTGTACATTTCTATATACATTTTTGAACATTCTTTATATGTACAAAATGATCTTGCTGGAAATTTGATAAGAATTGTATTAAACCTATCAGTTTGGGGACAAATGACATCTTTACAATGTAATATTCCAATCCCTGAACATAGTATATCTCCCCATTTATTTAGGCCTTCTTTGATTTCTTCCATCAATATTTTATAGTTTCTAACAAATAAATCCTGTACATGTTTTGTTAGATTTACATGTAAATATTTCTGGTTTTTTTGAGAGACTGTAAATGGGACTGTATTTTTAATTTTGGTGTGCATGTGTTCATTGCTTGTATGTAGAAATACAACTGATTTTTGTATGTTTATCTTGTATCCTATGAACTTGCTGAACTCATTAATTCTAAGAGTTTTGAGCAGATTTTTGAGGTTTTTCTATATAGATAATAAGCATGTCGTCAACATATAAGAGCAATTTTATTTCTTCCTTTCCAATCTCTGTGACCTATCCTTTACTCTTCTTACCTTATTATATGGGCTAGAACTTTCAGTATTTTGTTAAATAAGGGTGGAAGAGCAGACATAAGGATCATGTCTTATACCTTATTCCCAATCTTAAGAGAAATACCTCTAGTCTTTCATCACTAAGTATACTATTAACTGTAGATTTTTATAAACGTACTTTATTAAATTGAGGAAGTTCCCTCTATTCCTAATTTGTGAAGAGTTTTATTATGAATAAATCTTGAATATTTCCAATTTTTTCTGCATCAATTAATGTATAAATGTGACTTCTTATTCAGCCTGTTGATGTGGTGGACGATATTGTTTGATTTTCAAATATTGAACTAGCCTTGCATTCCTTAAATAAATATCACTTGGTCATGGTGTACAATTCTTTTTGTATGTTGCTGAATTCTATTTGTTAATATTTTGTTAAGGATTTTTGAAAAAAAAAAAGGATTTTTGTATCAATGTCCATGAGGAATATTGGTCTATAGTTTACTTTTCTTATACTGTCCTTGGTTTTGGTACCAATGCAATACTCACTTCATAAATGAATTAGAAAATGTTCCCTCCTCTTGTATCTTCTGGTATAGATTATGCAGAGTTTCGTACAATTTTTCTTTAAACCTTTGAAAGAATTCTCCAAAGAAGCCATTCCTTGAGAAGGGAATCTCAAGAATTCTTCTGAGAAAGTTTTAAAATTCAGAATTTAATTTCCTTAATACTTACAGAGCAATTCAAATTATGCATTTCATATTGGGTAAATTATGGTAATTCATTTTTTGAGGAATTGGTCTACTTCATTTAATTTGTGAAATTTATATATAGAGAATTGTTTGTAGTATCTCTCATCTTTTTTATGTTTGTAAGATCTGTAGTAACATTTCCTATTTCAATCTTGATATTGGTAATTCGTGTCTTTTTCTTATATGTCAGTTTTGCTTGAAGTTTGTCCACTTTTTTGATCTTCTCAGAGAGCTAGGTTTTGTTCAGTTAATTTTCTCTATTGCTTTTCTGCTTATAATTTCATTGTTTTCTGATCTCTTTTATTTCCTTCTTAAGCATCTCTTGGGTTCATTGCTCTTCTTTTTCTAAGTTCTTTCTTTTTTAAGATTTTATTTATTCATGAGAGACACATAGAGAGAGAGAGAAGCAGAGACACAGGCAGAGGGAGAAGCAGGCTCCATGCAGGGAGTCCGATGTGGGACTTGATCCCAGGACTCCAGGATCACACCCTGGGCTGAAGGCAGGCGCCAAACCGCTGAGCCACCCAGGGATCCCTTTTTCTAAGTTCTTGATGTAGACCATTAATCTGAGATTTTTCTTATTTTATAATGTGAACATTTAGTGTTACAAATTCTTTCTTAGCACTGTTATAGCCATGTTCCACAAATTTTGAATATGCTGTATGCATACCAGTTCAATGTGGTTTTTTTTAAATTTCCTTTGAGATTTTTCCCTTTGAAACATGGATTATTTTCAAGTGTGTAATTTAGTTGCCAAGTGCTTGGAGGTTTTCCTGTTATCTTTTTGTTATTCTATTCTAGTTTAATTATATTATGATCAGAGAACACACTCTGATTGGTTTCAATTTTTTTACATTTGTTGGGGTTTGTTTTCTGGATTTAGTCTTCTTGACATATTCCACAGACACTTGAAGATAATGTGTATTCTGTTTTTGTTAGGTGGAATATTCTATCTATGTCCATTTGAAATAATGGAGTACAAAGAAATATGTTGAACTATACCGTGAGTATGCAATCAGTAAAATCCAGACTAGTGAAAGTCTATAGATAAAATGGCCCACATGCTTCAAAGGATAATTTGTAAAGAAAAAAAAATGGGATAGAGAGGGAATCTGCAGATTAAAGACCTTAAAATACATAACAGAGTAAATAAAAATAATGTGTGATATTATCCATAGGGTCTGGGAATGGACACCATTAAATACACGCACACACACACACACATACATACCATGGAAGTGATTACTATAAAAGTCAGGGTAGTGGTTACTTTGGAATACAGAGGGTTATAATGGGATACACGGAGGGGTTACTGGGATGGCTGGCAACATTTTATATATTAGCTGGTAGTTTTATTTCTTGACTTGGGTGGTAGTTACAAGCAGTGATGTGCTGGTATTTAACAACTGGCTCTCCAAGGGGAAAAGAAAGTCTGGATTTGTAGCATTTCCTGATTTCCATCATGTAAACACTACCACCATGGCCAATTTTCAAGCTACCAACATGATGTCATTGTATGAGGAGCTGGGAAGAAATTGCACAAACATCTCTGTGGGGACTGTGAACCAGCTCCAGTACAGCACTGGGAGGCTGTGTTCCTTGTAATAACTCACTGAGCTGTACATTTATTTTTTTAACATTTTAAAGCTAAAAAGATAAAAAAATAAATTTAAAACAATAGCACTGGATGCTAGGATGGAACAGGAAATATGCAAAATGAGCCTTGACCATCTTTTAGTGTCAGAAAGAAAGGAAGTGCTCAAAATAGAAATAAAGAACCTGTAATGATAGGGGTATGTCAAAGGGATACAGTAATCAATTTAAAAGGTTCCCAATGGTCAAAGCTGGAATGATTTGAGCAACAAGATAAAGTAGTATTGGATAATAACCCAAAGTGTAAAGTAAATATCCATGACTGCATACTGATATAAATAAATGATTGAATATGGGGGAGAACAGATACATCTGTTGTGCAGAAGAATCCAAATAATTTATGTATATATGTAACCACATAATTCCTGCCTCTTAAGGAAAGGCTGCACATAGTAACTTCTTTCCAATGAGTACAGTACGGAAAAGGAGGGGGTGCTTAAAATAGTGACTTCGCAGTAGAGAAACATAAACACTACCTCAGCTATGTGAACAAGGTCAACATCAACAGAGATAAGTCATGTTGATATTTTACACCTTTGGTATGATATGATGAAAATGGCACTTTACTTCGTAGTCTTCCTTCCAAAAATCCATAACCCCAGTCTAATCATGAAGAAAATATAAGACAAATCCCAAATGGGGGATATGTTACACAACACTCTTTAAAACTGTCAGGGTCAGGGGATCCCTGGGTGGCTCAGTGGTTTAGCACCTGCCTTCCACCCAGGACATGATCCTGGAGTCCCGGGATCCAGTCCTATGTCAGGCTCCCTGCATGGAGCCTGCTTCTCCCTCTGCCTGTGTCTCTGCCTCTCTCTCTCTCTGTCTCTCATGAATAAAGGAAAAAATCTTCAAAAAAAAAAAAAACTGTCAGGGTCATCAAATACAAGGAAAGTCTAAGAAACTGCCCTAGGCAAGAGGAGCCTAAGTAGACATGATAAGTAAATGTAATGTATCCTAGATGGGATCCTAAACAGAAAACAGACATCAGATAAAAAAAAATAGATAGGGTCATCTGAATAAAGTATGGACTATTGTTAATAATGTACCCATACTTGTCATTAAATGTGTATGCTGTTAGTAATAGAGGAAACCAAGTGTGGATTATATGGGAACTCTCTGTATATTTTACAATTTTTCTATAAATGTAAAACTGTTCTAAAATTAAAAGTCTAAAGTTAAGTAGAATTTTAAGCTCTCTGTACACTCTGCATCTCTTCCTTATGAAAACCACACATTCAGGCTAACTCATGTCTCCTAAAACTTGTGACTCCAAGCCTCAAATGGGTACTCAGTGATGTCTGGCAGTCTTACTATCTTGTCCTGAACAAATTTCTCTGCCTTTCTCCAAGCCACATTTCCTCACTGCTCACATCTCTTCCATACTGCTCCCCAGCCCAGTCCCAGCTAGTGGTCCTGCTTCGTGTTTTACCAAGAAAATAGGAACAAACAGAAGAGAATTTCCACATGTTTTGACCACTGAATCTAACCATCTACCTGCATCTGCACTCCGCCTTCCCTCCTGTTAAAATAAATGAACTGTCCATACACCTAAGACCAGCTACTCCATTTCTGCACTGGATCCCATCTACACGCCCCCCAACACACACACTCCATTAAAGTAAAATCATTCTTGTCCCCCTTTGTATAGGATCGTTACCACCAACAATGTGTCATGTGAATGTTGTGCACTATCTTGATCCCACATTTCCCTCCAGCCTACCCCCTATTTTTCTATTCTTTACAGCAAAGGGCTCTAAAGGAATTATCTATATTCAACATCACTAGTGTTTTAAAATATAGCACATTAATAGGAAATTTGAGGTATGGTAAGGCCAACAGATCAGGAAATGACTACCATTGAAAAGATAGTTTGTTACTCATAGTTCCTAAAGGCAGATGAATGTTACGCTATCAGGGGCCCCTGGGGAAGCACTGGGAGGTAAGGAGGCAGAGAGAGAGGGAGCCACTATGGACCAGAGCCTTATTGTGGCTTCCTCAGGAAGGAACAGGGCAGGCAGGATAAGCAGGCTTAGGATTGCTCCAGTGGGCTCTGGGGCTCAAAGTATTGTCTGGTTGTCTGGTACTTGGCCCTGGGTGATCTGGAGAGAGGATAATGGCCCAGAATGTGAGAGGTGGGGATATGGGCTCTGGACCAGTTGGCTTATACTTGAAAAGTATGCTCAGGAGCGCATTGTTTAGTATCTCTAGGAACTGGTAACCCTGAGCAGACCATCCAAGATCAGTAAGGCCCCAGATGCCAAGCAACAGCATGTAAAAAACACAGTCAGGCTTTCTTCCTACTACTATTGGCTTCTACATTCTGGTAATAACACCTTAATCCTCCCGGATGTTTTCCTTACCTCAATGGCCACTCCTCACTTTCCTCTGGTGGATCTTCCTCTCAGCCCAACCTTCAATCTTCATAAATAACCCCAAAGTTTAATGCTCTGCTCATTTCTGTCTTCACCAGTCCTCATAAGGCATGCTACATGGACCCCTGTGGTCTCGGAGAGGTCCCCCCTCAGGAACTCCATGAAATGAGAACTGAATTTCCTGTTTCACTCAGTTGGTATTTGTGTCTATGATGCAAAAGGAAAGGCGGGCAAAAGTGCTGGTACCTTAGCATGAGTCAAGGCAATAGCGCCAAACCTGCTAGTAGGTATTCTTTCTTCATTGCCTAACACTCACAATAAAAACAACAAAAGAGGCAGTTTCACTTACAAATATCTCCAATATGGTACTAAAAAGTTTCACTTATATGAAATCTCAATGTGTTAATAATTTGTGTGATTAAATAGGAAACTTTGCTTCCTTTTACTTATTTATTTTTTAGAATTACTACCTTTTATTTATTTTTTAAAAATATTTTATTTATTTATTCATGAGAGACCCAGAGAGAGAGGGAGGGAGGCTGAGACATAGCCAGAGAGAGAAGCAGGTTCCATGCTGGAAGCCCGATGTGGGACTCGATCCCGGGACTCCAGAGTCATGCCCTCGGCTGAAGGCAGATGCTTAATCCCTGAGCCACCCAGGCATCCTGAATTACTACCTTTTAATAGCCTAATTATCTATACTTGTATCCATATCTATATAGTCATCATTACTCAGTCATTCATTGATGGATGCTTAAGAAAGTAATCCTGTCTGTCATTTTAGACAACATTGGATGGACCTTGTGAGCATTCTGCTAATGAAATACATCAGGCAAAGAAAGATACATATTGTATGATCTCACTTATTTGTGGAATCCAAAGGAAAAAAAAACTCATAGAAAAAGAGACCAGATCTGTGGTTCCCTGAGGCAGGAGGTACAGGATAGGGAAGGGAGAATTGGAGGAAGGTGGTCAAAGCTACAAACTTCCAAGTATAAGGTAAAAAATAAGTATGAGGGTTGTAATATACAACATGCTGACTAGAGCTATGCCACTGCTGGGTGGTATGTGAAAGTCATTAGAATAAATCTTAAGAGTTCTCACCACAAGGAAAAAAAATATTTTTTCTTTTTCCTTTTTTGGGGGGGATCTATATGAGATGATGGATGTTAACTAAACTTATTTTGGTAATCATTTCACAATATCTGTAAGTTGAATCATTACACTGTACACCTTACACTTATATAGTGCTGTATGCCGATTATATCTCAATAAAATGGTGGGGGCAGTACATACTGGAAAAAGGAAAGCGAGCTTAAATAGATTGTAACACATCAATATAATGGGTAATATATAGATAAAAACCAATCGGTAGATCTCTGTGCACTGACATGGAAATTCCTCCAAGATATAATATAAGTAGAAAGTAACATTCAGAACAAGATGCATATTGTACCACCTTTCGTGTAAAAATAGAGAAAAATAATAATAAAAATAATAATAATGAGGCTCTGTATCAGTGTCGACTTGGATATGCATCAACTCTTAAAAGATACATAGAATCTAGTAACAATGGTTTCCATGGTGAGGACAGAGACGCAAGCAGGAAAAGAGACAGACTTTTCCGTGTCTATCATTTTATACTTACAGAAATATTACCTATTGGAAAATTAAATAAATACACCTTTTACATTGTGGAGGGTGCAGAATATAAAAGATAGATTCTGAGCCCAAAAAGTTTCAGAACCTCTGATCTCACACAAATCCCCGGTGAACCCGGGGATGGTTTCAGAACCAGTTTGCCATAATCTCACGTAACAAAAGTGAAAGAATTCTATTCACATTATGATGGGAAAACTCTTAACCCTTTAGGGTGATGTCCTTAAGGAAAGCACAGTGGACTAGGTACATATCCTCATCAATAACCACAACAAAACAGCAAAATACCGACCAGGCGGTTACAAGGGACCATTATTATAACAACCTTTGCAAGCCCTAAACCCCTCAATGAATATAAACAGACAGTGTTTCAGCTCTTCCTCTTGAATCCAGGTCCTTCCTTCTCCTCCTATCCTCCCAGCAACTTTTCCTTTTTTGCCCCATCTGGCACAGACTAGTCTAGAAACCCCTGGCCCTGGGCTGCCTGGGTGGCTCAGTCGAGTCAGTTAAGCCTCGGACTCTCAGACTGTTGATTTTGGCTCAGGTCATGATCTCAGGGTCCTGGGATCCAGCCCCATTGGGCTCTGTGCTGAGCAGAGAGTCTGGGCTTCTCTCTCTCTCCCTCTCCCTCTGCCCCCCACACCCGCTCTCTTTTTCTCTCTCTCAAGTAAATACATAAATCCTTTTTAAAAAAGAATAGGACAGAACTCCCCAGCCCTAACTTTGGCGTGGCACAGGACAGGAAAGTACCCGGTCAGCTGGGGTCAGGGAATGCCAGTTGTGTCCAAAACTGTGAACCACCACCTGGTCTTTTGGCTGGTGGGGCCTCCCTGACCGTCTTACCCAAGTTACATCACCTTCCTGAGCATTCCCAGAGCATTGCTTGCACTTCGTTCTCGGCCTTCTGCATGTCCCATCTGCTGGTGTGCTTAGTGGACGGGAAGCCTGCCCCTGTGATCACGGTCCACATCTTTCCTTCAGCCCCACTCTTTTCCAGCTGGACCTAAAACCACAAAGTTCTAAAATGATCCTGAACCTCTGGGAGTGCCTTATGGGCCAGCAGCCCTGGGCAAGGGGCAGGGGGGGGCTCCTCTAATTCAAAGGTCAGTGTTACTAGAATGCCCTCCCAGTTGGCTCCCTTCCTCCAGGCTTGCTTGGATCCAATTCATTTTCCAGTAACTACCAAAAGAAACTTAGTAAAAATGCAAATTTCGTCATGTCCCTGAGGCCACATGGTGGAACAGAGGTAGCCACCAGGAGGGTGTTCTGCTGTGCAGCCTTCACGCCATGATTTGGAGTGAATTTCTGAGTGGTTTAAAAAATTGGGGAGTGATCCTTTTTAGACCTCTTACAATTGCTATTAAATCATAAATTTCCTGCAATTAGCAGAATGAAAGGACCAGTCAGTGATGGCGGCATTTTTCAAGTCAGTAGAGTAGTCCTAACACCTGTGCATTCGATAGATGTCTGACAGACTAGGTGGTGGTCTAGGGAACTCTGAGTGCCTACTCCACCCACCTCCAGGGATCAAGCCAAACCAACAATTCTAGATAATGAATAGCCCCAATTACTTTCCCATTAACTGCTGGAATTTGGCAGGTGCCCCAGAAATATCTTGAGATGTTCAGTCAAAATTTAAAACCACAGAGGATACATGAAGGCGACTCCAGCTCTGGCCTCTCTAGCCCTGCGTATATGTTAATATCCACTTATCATATCCAGTACTGAGAACTAATGAATAGGTACAATGGATTAATCTATCTTAGGTTCCTATTCTGAGCCCAAGGGTCTACACATATTTATCATTCTCCTGATTTCTTCCCCATCACTACAGTACAGGGTGAAGGAGATGGATAAAGGTTTTTAAATTTTACGTTGTATCATTAATTGATCACATTTTAATAAGATTTCATGAGTCCTAGCTGAATACGCTTTCCTAGACTTTTCAAAAAACCTATAGAAATTCAATTCAAACAACTGTTGAGCAACATGGAGAAAACATGCATCCTATTCATAAGGGAGAAGGCAATGCTCCTGGTTTAAGAGTTTCCTTTACAGTCTCCAGCTACTCCTCAGAACCAGAGATTTTTCTAAAATCATAGCTCTTAGATTTGGGCTTCTGCTCAGCCCATAACATCCCATAGGTATTTGCTTTCAGAACAGAAAGAGTCTGGACTGCCAGATATTTGGCACCTGCCTGCTGGCCACATTATTGAACTACCACTATTAAAAGGTTAAGAATTGTTCCAATTGGTGCCAGCACTGTTGAAATGCCTCCCCAGCTGGATGAGCAATTGTGGCAATATCTCCTCACTAATCCCTATTATCCCTTTGGGAAATTCCAATCTAATCACATAATCCAGAAGTTAAGCCATGAGATCCAACACTTCCAATCTTTATATAATGAGAGGTGCTGAGATACTTCTTACAAAATGAACATCACTTTCTCTCTTTTTTAAAAAGAAAGTTTTATTTATTTATTCATGAGAGACACAGAGAGAGGCAGAGACATAGGCAGAGGCAGAAGCAGGCTCCCTCTGGGGAGCCTGATGCAAGACTCGATCCCAGGACCCTGGGATCATGACCTGAGCCAAAGGCAGAGCCTTAACCACTGAGCCACCCAGGTGCCCCACCATTCTCTTAAGAACACCTTCTACAGGGGCGCCTGGGTGGCTCAGTCAATTAAATGTCCAACTCTTGGTTTTGGCTCAGGTCATGATCTCAGGGTTATGAGATCAAGCCCTGCGCTAGACTCCATGCTGGACATGGAAGCTGATTAAGATTCTCTCTCTCCCTCTCCTGCTCTCTCGCTTGTGCTCTCTCCCTCTAAAATAAATAAATAAAATATATTTTAAAAATAAAACCTTCTATAATCACTGAGTTTCAAACTTCCTGTTTTCCCAGCCATCTCCTTCAAGAGCCCCAGCAGACATTGTGAGTGGACACTGGCCTAAGCAACCTAGCTAATCCTACTATGTCACCACCATGAGAAAACTTGGCTCTTGGACACCTGGGCCATTTCCCCACCTATTCCTTGTGGCCTCAACCTTACAGGTAGGAGTGGAGCCTCACTCAGCAGAATCCCGTAAGAACTCAGGGCAATTAGCTCCTGCTGGGGACAAGGGCACCGTGGAGAAGTCTCTCCCACTCTATTTCCCAAAGGCCAATAGCTTTGCTATCATGTTGTTGTGGGGGAATTCATTACTAGAGCATACACTGTTTTCCATACCTAAGGATAGATACATGATACAGACATAGATAAATACCAATTTTCTCCATTGGGACAGTTAGAATTTGCAGTATCCAAATCAGGAGTTCATATTTTAGAGTTAGAGAACTAGCATGTCAAAATTATGATGGAAATATATATCAAAAGGTTAAAGAAACATAAGAAATCATTGGTGAAATGGATGTCTTCAAGACATTGCCTAATTATAGATTTTATGGACTCTATGATGCTTTGAATGAATGAACAGAATTCAGATAACACAGAAGCCAAAGCAGGGCTGAAGAATCCCTCCACTTCCAGAAGACTTGATGGAATGACCCGGCTACCAGGGTGGAGGAACAAGTGTCTTCCAAGGAGTGAATCTGCCATGTACGGTGTCCAGGGGACACTGTGAGGGACTTCCCATAGCCTTCTATAGGACTCAAGACTTCTTCCAGATGTCAGGTGCTGCCAACAGAATCCTCCATCATCACCCTCCTTTCAGAATGGCCTCAGTGCAGAAGCACCACCTTGGCTACTGTCAGAAGCCCCTTCCAGGGGGCAGTCCACATTCAATAACTGGTCAGTGTAGGTGTACAAATTCCTCACCCCCTTGCCCTCATTTGGGACACTTCTGTATGACCATCCTAGTTCTGGAGCAATCACAGGACTTCCCTCATAGCTCCTACTGTGTATCTCTGCACAGCCCCACTTCCATTGATCCCAAGAACAGTCCATAACAAACACCTTGCACAAAAATCTCCATGTCAGTTTTTTTCCCAGGGAATCCAACCTGCTACAGTTGAGTCAGTAGTGGTCTACTGGCACTGAACCCCTCCTACTTGCTGATAGTTAGGGCTCTTGGTATGAGATAGATGGGTTCTGATACAAAGTAGCAAAGCAACTATTGTAACTATAGCTGTGGTGAACTGAGATGGGATAGGTCTAGTTTATCTTTCTAGTCATCCTGTCAAAAATATGGAGTAAACAGTAGGTATAGAAATAGTAGAATCAGGTGAAATTTGCTAAATGCAGTAGACTCTGTGACAAAAGCTGAATAAAGTTTGGGAGTGATTAATCAGCAAATTAAGTGTGAAAGCCAGAGGGCTTTCTTGGTGGCATAAAAAAAAGACACCTCCTAGAGCTAGAAGAGTATCAAATATATTTATTTGAAAATACCTTTTTTTTTTCACACTATGCCTTGCCTTCTTTTCTTTTTTAAAAGATTTTATTTATTTATTTAAGAGAGAACAGATGAACAGGAGGGGTAAAGGGAGAGAGAGAGAAGCCGGCTCCCCACTGAGCAGGGAGCCTCATGCGAGGCTTGATCCCAGGAGCCTGGGATCATGATCTGAGCTGAAGGCAGATGCTTAACTGACCAAGACACCCAGCTGCCCCTTCCTTCTTAACGGTATCCTTTGAATTGATTCATAATTTCCACATCCCATTTAAAAAATCTTTGCTTAGCCGAAGATTGTGATTTTTTTCTGTTGTTCTGTTCTGATTTACAATCTTCTCTTTATTATTTCTTGCTATTTCTAGGTCAAGATAAAAGGGTAAATCAGTAATTTTAGACCTTTCTTTTTTTCTAACATAAACATTTTAAAACAGTAATGTTTCCTCTAAACACTGCATTAGCTGCAAATAAGAAAAAAGTGATATATTGAGATTTCATTTTATGCCATTCATTATTCTGGATGTTTGTGTGAGGTGTTTTTTGAATGAGGCTAACATTTAAGTTGATGGACTTTGAATAAAGCAGATTACTCTCCATAATGTGGGTGGGCCTCATAAAATCAGTTGAAGTCTTTAACAGAACAAAGACTGACCTCTTGCAAGCAGGAAGGATTCTTCCAACACATTCCCTTTGGATTAGAATTGCAAATCTTACCTGAGTCTTCAACCGGCCAACCTACTCTGCAGATTTGGGACTTGCTAACGCCTGTATAATTGCATGAACAAGTTTCTTAAAACAAATCTCTAGATAGATAGACAGACAGACAAGCAGACATCCTATTTGTTCTGTTTCTCTGGAGAACCATTGTTCAGTTCTTCTGTATTCCTGATCATTTTTTATCTACTTGTATTACCAATCACTGAGAAAAGAGTGTTGATCTCTTCAATTATGGGTACTCCTTTCACTTTTGTCTTTTTTGCTTTATTAATTTTGAAGCTCTATCATTTCCATTTAGGACTATCATGTTCTCTTCATTCCTTTACCATTTTGAAGTGTACTTGGTAATTCCTGTTAATAATTCCTTCATCTAAAGTCAACTTTTTCCTATTCTTAATATAGGCATGCTGGTATTCATTAGCCCTTCCACCATATTTCATTTTCCATTTTTTCACTTTTATATTATATGTATCTTGACAGTTAAATTAGGTTTCTTATAGATAACACAGAGTTTGGCCTTGGTACTTTATCCAGTCTGACAATCTGTGCCTTTTAATTGGACCATTTGCTTTTAATGTAACCATTGATAGAATTAAGCTTAATTTGGTCATTTTACTATTTGCTCTCCATTTCATATCTACAATTTGTCCCATTTTTCCTGCCTTCTTTTGGGTTAAGTTTTAAGACTTAAAAAAAATCTCCTCTATTGGCTTGTTGATAGCTTGTCTTATTGTTTCAGTGGTTTCTCTAAGGTTTCAATATACATCCTGATTACAGTCTACCTGCATATCACATGTGACTTCAGTCATCATGTGAACCTTACAACAACAGGTTTCCATCTTCCCCTCCTTTTGCACAACTGTTGTTATGCTTTCTACTTCTACATGTCTTAAACCCAACAAGACATTATTAATATTGGTTTAAGTACTTGATTGCATTTTAAAGAAATTTTTAATTTTTAAATTTTAAAAAAGATTTTATTATTTATTTGACAGAGAGACAGAGAAAGCAAGAGCAGGGGGAGGGGCAGAAAGAGAGGGAGAAGCAGACTCTGCTGAGCAGGGAGCCCGACATGGGGCTTGATCCCAGCACTCTTAGATCATGACCTGAGCTGAAATTAGACGCTTAACCAACTGAGCCCTCCAGGTGCCCCTCTTAAAGACTCTTTCTAAAGTGAGAACATGTAGCTACACATTTACCACTTCCAATCATCTTTATCCCTTTGCATTTGTCCAGGTTTCCATCCACTATCATCTTCCTCTCACTTGGATTGTGCAGAGAATGTCTACAGAGAACAAATTTTTTCCATGTCTGGTTGTCCGAAGAAGTCTATTATGTCTCCATGAGTGATATTTTTGCTAATGATTACTATATAGATGACCAGTTTTCTTTCTCTCTCCATAGTGTAGAGGCTGTGCCATTATCTCCTAGATCATATAGTTTCTGATCACAAGTCTGTGGGCACAGAAGAACAGAATAACAAACCTTACTGAGACCCCAGCTGAAAGCTTGCTTGATTGTACTGTTCTGGAAGCCTCCAAGCTAGGAGAGCCCAGCTAAACTGCACTTAGATTCCTGACCACATAAAAACTGTGAGATAATACACATGAGATATAAGCCCCAACTAAGTCCTGGGGCAATTTGTTATATAACAAGAGATAGCTCATTCAGAGGCTATCCTAAAGACTTCCACAAATGAAAAATTAGTCACATGCAAGGCACCCAGAAAAAAAAGCACTAAACATCTCATCAGCTGCTTTCAAAACTGGGAAAATTGATTTCAATATACAATTTGGGCCAGCCAAATTAATGAAGTGTCAGGATAAAATACATTATCAGACATGTGGGGACTGGGGAAAAAATGGATCTCCTGTATACTGTTTCTCAGGAAGATGGTGTTCCACCAAAACCAGACAAGAGGAAGGTGCGGAATGCAAGAAAATGGATCCAAACCAAGGGAGAGGCAAAAAGAATTCCAAGAGTAAAAAATAAAAGGCAAACCCAGGATGATAGCTATATAAGAGACTAGAAAAACCACCCACTTGTTCTCCCATAGGAGCATGGCAGAAGTGTGCCAGAATAGGTAAATACCCAAATACACAGCTTACAAAGTTGGAAAGGGTTGTCTCTGGGTAACAAGTGAGAAAGGGAGACTGGTGAGCAAGGCTCCTATTTCACCAACTTGTGGGGAAATTCTATATCTCACTCACCATGGGGACTTCCTCATATCCACCATTTCCCCAAAGGTAATTTATTTACTGCATCACATAATTGATGTGTCCACAGTATCTTGCTTCATGCAGAATTAGTTCTAAGAATTCAAATGTTGTTACTTGAGCCCCCAGCTCTGTATGACCACAATTTGGCTCTGCTTTATTCTGTGTTCACTTCTCTCAGCTAGGCACTTGGTCTAGACAACTCCTGAAACTGGGACTCACTGAACCAATCATTTGGGCCATGAGAAAGAGGATATGATGATTAGGTAAGCCTGAAGGCCCTAATAAATTAAATGACCACCCTTCATCACTGGAACTTATGGAAAAGTGAGAGTCCAAAATGACTTAAGTGTGCAAACATCTCAAGTGGGCCAGGCAGGCCTGGTGATACTGTGCTAGTTTTACCCTTCTCAAGATTAGCATGAGAATGGATTTATTGTGTTCCTTAAAAAAGGAAACTATCCTTTAAAAGTCTGAATGTGTGGAGAGAACATTTGAAAGAGACTATTATGAGGACTTGCAAAGCAGGAGTCTTTGGAATCCTGTACCACAACCTAAACTATAAACCTGAAATAGCACAAGGGCTCTTGAGGATGAAAAGTCATCACAGCTGAATATAGGAACTAGATGCACCATGGTAGTTCACACCTCCATGTCCTCCTTAATTCTCTGGTTTTTGCCAGAGATAGGTCCTCTGGTGAGTGTAGGGCGTATTTGTCACCTTTTGGTTACAAAATACCCAGTCCTTCCCAACACACTTTGGCTTCTTTTTGAAAAATTACTTCTCCCCCAGTGTTTCATGGTCTGGTTGAAAGAGTACATCCAGGTGTCTACCTGCTTCCCACAAGGGAAGCCAAAGGGTTATGTTCTTTCCCCCATGCTGGTACAACCAGGAGGACAGAAAAGTGAACAAAATTGACCTGGGCTGCTCCATCCTAAGGCTCAAGATTACAGTCCAGTAGTCATGTCCTCCTCATACTTTTCTATCCAGCCCATTACAACATTGGTTCATGCTTCCTAGCTCTGTACAAATGTCTTGGTTCTTGCTCACTTCTGAGCATGGTTCTTCAGGCTCCCACAGAGTCTGTGATCCTATAAAATCTTTCTTTAAAAAAAAAAAAGATTGTATTTATTTATTCATGAGAGACCCAGAAAGAGAGAGGCAGAGACATAGGCGGAGAGAGGCAGGCTCCATGCAGGGAGCCCGATGTGGGACTCAGTCCTGGGACTCCAGGATCATGTCCTGCGTCAAAGGCAGACAGGCTTAACCACTAAGCCACCCAGGCATCCCCTGTAAAATCTTTCCAATAAATTTCTCTTTGCTTAAACTTGGCTTAAAAATGGCTTCTACCATTATTTTTTTGAAACTAAGAACCCTAATACTATGGATACTATGGATTATAGTAAACTGAATGAGGCTGCTCCTGCTGTGTCAATGCTATACCTAATTTTGTTTCCATATCTAAAGATCATCTTAAATCCCCCTAATTTTTATAAGCTTTTATGAATCGAGCTAGTATAGTTTTCTCTCTCCCTGTAACACCTCTGACAAGCAATAATAATTTGATTTATACACTCCCCAGTTTGTGCCATACTGCAGTGCAATGGAATTTAAGCCTGTTGCCTAAACTAGATAAATGTATAATCACCTATTGCATTGATAATGTATTGACTGAGGTGGGGGGAGGATGCAAACCTGGATGACAGCCTGTAGACTAATTATGCAAGATACAAACCAAACAATAAAGAAGTATAAGTTGAGAGCACTGGGAACCCGAACCCATTCAAAATGAAAATGTATTATAATCTCATGTCTTCTAGTATTCTTCCCTGACCCTGCTTTCTGACTGGAGCTGCTGTTGTCCAAAGTTGGAGCTGTGATTCTGCTTCACCTGGATCAACGCTCTTGCTAATGTGCTAAATCAACACTACTCCTTCTGGGGGAAAAATGACACAAGCTACAGAATGTCTTCTATGGGGTCATCTGGGACAAATTACTGTGTAACCAACCCCCTTCCTTGGGTTGGGCTGCATGCAGGGACCAATATGGACTCAAGTGATTAATAACATCTGGCCACATAATTAAACATTGTCTGTAGGGGAGAGCTGGGTCATATGGGATTATGCTCAATTATGGAAGGGACTAAGCTGTTAAGCTGTTCTTTTTTGGTAATTATTAAATTAAACATTTTTCAAATGTGTCAATAATTGGGATATATGAACCCAAATCAGCCTCCAGTTGATATGTCTATGGACATAGTTAAAATTATACAGTAGTAATTAAGTAAGTACAAAAGCCTAAATCGAGGGAATATATATTTCAAGTGTTCACTGGTATCCTAAGTTTATGCTCCAGGGAATCAAACATTCTACTCATCCCTCCCAGAAGCACCTGCAGCTCCCATATGACACAGGTGCCTTTTCCCACACACCTCACTGTTTCATAGGCAACTTCTGTGTGTGTACGCACCCGTATGCACACACACACACACACACACACACAATTCTCAGAGATGTTCTCAAGTTGCCTAGGTAAATGGGTTGCTGATGTTGCTAAATTAAGTTCCTCCTATTTGTTCTATAAAAAATGATGGAAAGAGCAAACAAAACTTAGAGATTCAAAGACAACCAGGGGGTTAAACCATTGATATATGTATGCTTCTCTATTTCTTCCTTCTGCGTACAGATTAGTAGTAAATGACAGGGTCAATTTAAAGTTTGAGACCACAATTTTTATAAGAATTGGCATGGTCATAAGAATTTGGCATGGTCAGCGGAATCTGTAGCAACAGGGAACTTCAGCTCAGCAAGGGAAGCTGCAGAACCATTCACTTAATGTTCATGAGCCTCTTATCTCCCCCTCTTCAATTGCCCTTTGCTATCCCAGGGTGGCATGTTTGGACTCCAATACACAACTCTGTTTCAGCAACCTCTAGTCTCAGGTAAGAATCATATATTAAATTTTTGCCTAGCCTCTCTCTCTCTCTCTCTCTCTCTCTCTCACACACACACACACACACACCCCTTGTATCTTTCCTGTAACAGCAAATAAAAGGATTTAATATCCTGCTTTCTTTCCTAGGCTGGATTGACAAAACATGGCTACCACCACGTCTAAATGTCAGGAAGGCATGTCCTGCTTTCCTCAGATAGCTCTGGACCATTATAGCACATGGTCTGCAAACTCTGCAATAGGTATGTTAGAGATGACTCCAAATTTCAATTTCTCCTTTATAGATCCTGGGACTATGGTATCTTGAAACATCTGAAGGAAAGCCAGAGTAATCACCATGCCAATGAGACTGATTCATGGTGTGCACGGAAGAGGAGATGAGAATCTGACACATGTTGCCAAGAAAATGGCAAAACCTCATTAAAGATGTTGAGAGAAAAACCAAAGGGAAGCCTTCCAGAAGGTTCTCTTTCCATTGCCTGCCCAAGTATGACCCACTGAGACTATACCCCAGCCTCCCATCTCAATGAGAGTTAAAGACCTTCTAATAATGGGTTCTTCCTCCTCCAGAATCATCCAAAATCACTGTGTGGGGGGTTCCAAGTTTCCTGATGTTCTGTTTCCAAAGATGTGAGCCAAGGATGCCAAGAGCTTTACTATAAAGTGCTTTTTAATTTCATGCAAGATTAAGCCTTAAAGCATTAGCCCAAAATCCTCAAGCTGGCAAGGAGGCACACTCTAGAAATAATTTTTTTTTTTTTTTTGTCTGTTAAAGGTAGAACATTTGAGTACTTCAGAATAGATGAAAATAATGTGTATCTCTCCTTTGATAAGTCCAGCCTGCAGAAGGCCAGGTGAGAAATGAGTTGTTTGTATTTCAAATTTAAAAAGTCTTAGTCTAACAAGAGGCATTGGGAAGATACATTACATATTTTATATAAACATAGATTTAAGTCTTATATTTTATAAGTCTTAGTCAAATAAGAGTCATTGAGTAAGGCAATTTTTTAATCAATAAAAAGAGAACTACTTACAATTTTATATACAACCTACCTATACAGACACACACATAAAACAATTCTCTTTGTACAAATGCCTTACTTCCAAAAGGCACTTGGGGTACTGTGATTGTCACGAGTGGTCTGCTTGGAAACTTCTAAGGTTCTGTTGCTTTGATTATATATACAACTTTGTGTTTACTCCTTTGGTTGAATGTGTGTAAATATAAATGTATAAAGCTAAAACAAGAATGGGTTTTAAGCAAATTCATCTATTTTTTAAAAGCCTAGTCTTAACCTCAAAAAGAAATACAACTTGTCAAAAGGCTTCTTAAAAACTGGAATTGTACACTGTAATTAAAAATTAGGATAATAATAACTATTATGTACAAAATAACATCAGAACTTTGACCCAAGTACAGCGACTCTCAGACAAAATCTTTAAAGCTTATAAAATTTTATCTGTGGTGGCCATGAGAATGTGTCTCTCAGATCAATGAATGCAGAAAGTATTCCTGGCCAGTAGCCCCAGGGTAAGCTGTACTTCATCTGAAATCGACCACAATGTCTGTACTGAAGCCATGCTTCCCAGCACTGCTCCCAGCCAGTGCCTCTGTGCGCAGGGACGCAAAAGCCAGCCCATTCCCAGGAGACATGGGATTCCTCTAATGGGCAACTTTGACTTTAGGATGTCTCATCCATCATCTTCAACATTCTTAGGACACACTACAGGGAACTACACTATGGACTAAAACTCTCCCACCTCACCTTCCTTTTCTCCCCGTCCTTCCCAAGGGTCAGAACTGCATCACAGGCTGAAAGCTCTCCAGATACCACCAGCACCCTCCTCGTTTCCCCCTCAGAGATGTTCCTCTAGCAAGTCTCTTGCACATTTAATCTTGCCTTGCTGTTCCTCAGAAGCACGGGACTAACACAGCATCCTTTCTTAATAATACAGAATCCTAAGATACTACATACTTCCTTAAAATCTTCCTGGAAAAAAAATTAAAGATTTTTGGCACTGGACTGTGATAAAACCAGTGCCCCCCAGAGGGGGCACCTGGGTGGCTCAGTGGTCAAACATCTGCCTTTAGCTCAGGTCATGATCCCGGGGCCCTCATATCGAATCCTGCATCAGGCTTCCCCCAGGGAGCCTGTTTTTCCCTCTGCCTATGTCTCTGCCTCCTCTCTCTGTGTCTCTCATGAATAAAAAACAAACAAACAAACCTAGAGAATCACTTGGATTTTACACATTTTAAATTTTGGTATAATGTGATATTATTAAGTTGGTAGAAAAATGTCACATACTACGTAAGGAAGCTAAAAAAGGGAATAATTAATTGTAAAGGTTTTAATATCATCTCATATTTACGGAACATATAAACAGATGTAGGTTCTACTATTGCCAGAAATTGAATAGAAGACAGAATTAGGTTGCCCAACCAGAACTTGTATATATGAATCGTATGCATATAATATTACATTTGGTCATCACAAAAAGACCAGCTGGTAGCTAAATGAAACTTTCATACAGAATTTGGGAAATTAATTTGCTTGATTTGCCCTTTACTCTTCATCTCATAAGATAGACTGTTAATTGATTTCTACCATCCTCCAGGGTTTGAATATCACATAAAAAGAAAACATCTTGGCTGAAAGCCACCACCTTCTAAGAAAATTGCTGATAACCTCTCAGAATTTAAAACAAATTAAATCATACTAATTACAAATGGCATATACATATATGGCCATGCTATATATTATTACATAGACTCACAACAAATTATTATGAGTGACTCTACCAGACAATAATTGGACTACACATCCTTAAGTGTAGGCATTAAGTATAAGGATAAAAATAACTGCAAAGAAATCTTAATCTTTATTTAATAATTGTCAGACAACATTAGTAATTATGTTAATTTTGTTTAGAATCAAGATTTTAAATATAAGAAGGAAATTATGAAATCAAAATGTTTTAACTAGGAACTATAATGTTAGAACTGAATTAGAAATATCAATATGAACACGTTTTTTGAAAAAGTATGTTTTCTAATTCCATGAGCTAAAATGAGCTAGGGTCAAAGGCCTAAGAGAATGAACCTAATGTGTAAACTTTACTATTATGATTTCTAATCCTATCTCTCCAGGATACCCTGGAGAAATGGCTGATTCTGGGGTACCTGGGTGGCTCAGAAGACAGAGGCTTATTATGCTCAGTCATGATCTCAGGGTCCCAGGATGGAGCCCCACTTTGGGCTCCCTGATCTGCAGGAAGCCTGAATCTCCCTCTCCCTCTGCCTGGCACTCTCCCTATTTATGCTCTTTCTCTGTCAAATAAATAAATAAAATCTTTTAAAAAGAAAGAAAAGAAAAAAGAAATGGCTGATTCCATGTCTAGGGTATGGCGGGTTATAAGCCTGGGTCAATTTATTGTATCAGTAGATGAGAAATAATACAGATTAATGAGACTGTGTCAAAAGAACACAAGTGTTTTAATACCTTAATACCCAGGGGTGCATTAATTTGAGCAATAAAAGACAATGAGTGTTACATTTGGTTAAATCACATTGAATGTCTGAAAAGCCATTGAGTCCATACTGATATACAAGAAAAAATTGGCATACAGCTGAATAAAAGTGGTGAATTTAATAGCCTATATTACTTCTGAATCCTTTATTCCAATATGATGTTATTTTGATTCATTTACTTTATCAGTGAAAGATACAGAACTCAGTAAATATTAAAAACATAATTTAAAAGTGTTTTCTGGTTTAAAGGTGGATGCCAATATAATGATCCCAATAAGGTGTAACTGTATGTTGAACAAAGATATTCAAGATCACCAAATTTCAATCAAATATCATTACAAATATCCATAAGCATTTTATGGTCTTAAGAATATGGAAAAATTGCAAGATACCATTAAACTCAAAGATCTTTAAAACTGATTTGAAAGGCATTTGCTAAGGTCTTAAAATCCTGTTAAGTTGGAAGGTAGAGAAATTAGAAGTTAAACACTACAGAAGTAAAAATATACTTATCTTAAGAGCCGAAATACAAAATCCAAGTAAACAGCCCAGGTAAGAGCCACCAACTTCTGTGAATGCACAGAAGAAGCAGGTAGCATGTGCAGATTCCACCCAGAAACATGATCCATGCAATCCACAGCATTACTGTCTGGCAAGCGGGAACCTGTGTGTATTTCAGATTTTATACACTTGTAACATGTGGGAGAATTTGGCCTATTAGAATGATGGCCTGTATCTCTAATTTAAAATGTATGATTCAATAATTTGTTTAGATTGGTGATTCTAAATTAAGATATGACTATGTACAATATTCAACCTACTATTAAAAAAAAAGCTTGAGATTCGTCACATTCATTGTTTAATTCAGTAAACTTATTAAGTATTTAATATTCAGGATAGATTAGGGAGAACTTAGTGACAGCTTAGCATATATTAAATAAAGCCAATGAACTTTTGCCACTGACCCAAATTATAAGAGGCTGTATCATAATCAACCCCTATCTGTTTCAAGAAAGCAATTTTATTAACAAAAAACATACGAGCTGATAAATACTACTATTGGCCAAAGTCATGTATATGAATGGAAATATACATAAAGTAAAATTAAGGCTGCCTGGGTGGCTGAATAGGTTAAGCTATGCCTTGGGCTCAGGTCATGATCCCAGGGTCGGGGGATGGCGCCCCGCCTCAGGCTCAGTGCTAGTCTGGTTCTCCTTCCTACGCCTTCAAAGGGTTCCTTCTGTTTGTATAAGCTTTAAGCCCCCACAAAACCTGGATCTGCCCCTGGGCATATTATTTTAGAAAAACCAAAGTAGCTCTCCAGGCTTCTGTACGGACATGGGAACATACATAATTCTTGCTGACCATAAAATTCAAACTTCATAATATTAATTAATAATATAATTCCACTTAAGTAAAAAAAAATTTAAAGTTTTTCAACTTTATAGTTTTTATTTTTAGCAAAGCACGTCTTCACTTATTATTTTAGCTCCAAAAAAAAAAAAAAAAAGGCAAAAGTTTATTTTCGACTTCGACTGATGCTTGCAAACAGCAGCAGTACAACCCTTCGAGGACTGCAGGGCGCCCCCTCCTTGGCCTTCGGACTTTCTGGGGTCGGGCTGTAACCGGAGATCCCGGGCGGCGGGTCCCGAGGCGCGCACGCGCAGACGCGGCCCGAGGGCTCGACGTGGGCGTCAGCGGGCGAGGGCGCGCCGTGCGGGCTGGAGTTGCACGGCCTCCTAAAGATGTCTCCCGGAAGGCTACGTGATGATGCTGAGCGCACGAAGATGCACTTCTGTGCGCGCAGGGGGCACGGGCACGCCGCAGCGGGGCGCAGTGAGCCCGGGCACAGGCCGCCTCGGCGGGACGGCCGGCCACGTGCTTCCCCGCGCCCGGGAGGCTGCGCGCCGACCCCAGGGCCGGGAGGCCTCGGGCAGCTCGCCCACGGCGTCCTCGTGCCCGCCGCCTGCGCACGGCCGCGCGGGACGGCGCCCTCCCGAGCCCCGGAGCCGAGGAAGACCCTGCGCGAGCCGCGAGGTTGTCTCCCGCGAGCCGCGCTCCTCCCCGTCTGCCGCTGAAGCGGAGTTCAGCGCGCTGCCCCGCCGCTGTCCGCCGCCGCCGCCGCCGCCGCCCCGCCGCCGCCACAGCTGCGGATGCGTACGCCGAGCCTTGCCTGAAACCCACGCAGCTCCCCACAGGCGTGCTGCCAGGCGGAGCAGAAAACGGAAAGCCTTTAAGAACCGGAGAGCCTTCTGCTCCTCACCGGGTGCCCCCAGTCTGGTTCATTTGCACTTCTAGGAGACAGTGCCTACCCTGTCATTAACGAATATTCTTTGCCTTTATTTGCTATGACGAGATGACTGCATTTGATCAGATAAATGTTGACCCTCTGCATTCCTAGTATATAACAATAAGGCAATATACTCTTAACATATCTAACCTCAAATAAAATTTAAGTTAGAAGACCAGTCAGACTTCGGTTTAGCTTAAGTAATGAGTCACTTCAGCCCTAGCAGGGTACGCTTTTTTATTTTTTTTAAGAATTTTTATTTATTTATTCATAGAAACAGAGAGAGGGGCAGAGACACAGGCAGAAGGAGAAGCAGGCTCCACGCAACAAGCCTGACGCGGGACTCGATCCCGGGTCTCCAGGATCACACCCCGGGCTGCAGGCGGCGCTAAACCGCTGCGCCACCGGGGCCGCCCAGCAGGGTACGCTTTGACACCGTCTTAACAAATCTGTTTCTTACAGCATAAGCCCATATACACTTTATGAGTTTCATAAATGATAATTAGCAATTAGGAATTACTTATCATGTCCTGATCTAAGTATTTGCTGTGAATACTGACAGCAGTCCTCAGGCAGATTTTCCTCGTCTTACAGATAAGGAAACTGAAGGATAGTAAGAAACCCAGGCAATCTGGCCCCAGAGGCTGTTTTAAAATGGATATTCAACGAAATACTCTTGAGCAGATTGGCAGATGCTAGATATAATGAACTTGGGGCTTGTGAATGTAGAGTGCCACATTTTCATTAATACCTTGTATCTTATATAAGTAATAAAATCAACCTTTGTAAAATGAATTACCTATGCTCTTAGCTTAAACATAAAGATTATATAACAAGTCACATCATTTTGCAAAGAAGGTTATGACACTCTTTTGATCAATATAGCATTCCTAATACCATAAAAGTTTCGGAGACCTAAATTATAATGCCAACTATGTGATGACTATTAAATAAATTTTGTAATAGACTTACTGTAGAATATAATTTTATTACTTTCTTATTTTACTCTCTTCACTGTCATTCTTTTATATTTTGGTTTTGATTCAACTGCCTTTCTACTAATATATTTTATAATATACATTTTTAGACTTTCTTTATTTGTACAGGGCTCCCGAACTTTTATTCCAAAATTAAAAAGTTTATTATTATCCTAATTTCTTAACTGAAAAAAAAAAAAACCAAGGCTCAAACAGATTAAATATTACACACAATATCTAAGGCAGATGGGTAGTATAGACTAGAAATCCTACCCTAGGGCCCAACAGACTTCAAATGGTTTATGTAAATGGCTTGTGTTTATTCACATATCTTCTCAGAATCAATATATCTCAGAAACAGACCTCTTTTATAAAAATGAAGGTGGTTAAACATCACCTATATGCTAAGTACAATAAGTTAAAACAGAATTTTACCAATTTTTTAAAAATATGGATCCTAACACCTTCCTATGTTTTTTAATCAACAGGTTAGTATTATTGGTCTTTTCCTCAAATATGGAATGCAAATTAGTGGGAGGTGGGGAGTTATAAAAACTAGAAAGAAAGAACTTATGGTTGAGTAGCAAGACTCATTTATTTTTAACATCTGGGTTTCCACATTATATATAGGCAGTGGTGATTCTGTGCCATTTTTATTCGGATTTTTCCTCTTCTAGGATTCTCTCATATTTGTTATTCTTTGAAGCTCTGATTATGGCTCTGAATCTGAATTTTTTTTCTCCCCCAACTCTGTTTCAAAACTTCTGTAACTCATTTGCCATGAAGTCTAAGATCTCTCTTGCAAGTGAGCTTACTGGGTGGGCCAAACTGCCATGGAACAGGACTGTTAGGAAGTCGATATGTTGCTAAGAAATCTTGCTAATTTGCTATATGAGCTGAATGGAGTGTCAGAGAATTTTCCTTTCCCCTGATGACCTTAGGAGGTGTATGTTTTGACCTGTATTAGTGATTGTATTTGGATCAATTACTTTAAGGTTACAATTTTTTATCCATATATGAATGTTGCACCTAATTATCCCCATAATCGGCTAAACAAATGTCAGCTGTTCGTATTTCAAATATTTCTGCCAATAACTGCTGGAAGTGATTTAATGCAGCTGGAGAATAACACTGACAATCATTATAGCCTGCAAAATGTGAAATAATTTCATTGCACTATATAGTCTCTTTAGTCTGAACACTGATCATGTTCAGTGGATGACACTTAAAAAAAAAGCTGTTTTTTTTTATAATTAAATAATAAATAATGGAAAAAGGGGGTGAGTCCACAGGCAGCTCACTGCTGTTTATCTGGCGAACTCTTCTGGGTGGAGAGCTTATTTTTATAAAAAGTCACTTTAAGTGTTGAAGGGAAATATTTTCATCTAAAAAGGAGGATTGTACTTCATTCAGACTGCTTCCGCTCATCTGATAAAAACCCTTGTGAGTAACAGCACAGACACGGCTCATTTGGGGAAAATGAAGGAAGAGGAGAAAAGCGCTGGGCGGAGCAAAGGAGGAGTCAGAGATGCTTCCAAACTCGTGGGACCCTCTTCTTTTGGTTTACCTGAGCCACTTTGGGGTCCACTTTGAAGGTGCCATGCCCTCACCTCTTTCCCGGCACAGTTACCTCCCCAGTGAGTTTTCTCCCTCGGTGGACTCGCGGCCCTGCAGCAGCCCTTCTGAGCTCCCAAGTAAAGCAGGGAAGCTCTTCCTGGGTGGCACTCCTCCCAGGGCTCCAAGGCTACCACGTCGGCTGGCCTGGTGCTCCATCGACTGGGAACAGGTGTGCTTCCTGCAGAGGCTGGGAGCTGGCGGGTTTGGCTCCGTGTACAAGGCGACTTACCATGGTGTTCTGGTGGCCATAAAACAAGTGAACAAGTGCACCAAGAACCGACTGGCATCCCAGCGCAGTTTCTGGGCTGAGCTCAACATCGCAAGGCTTCGCCATGATAACATCGTGCAGGTCGTGGCTGCAAGCACACGCACACCTGCGGGATTTAACAGCCTAGGCACCATAATCATGGAGTTTGGTGGCAATGTCACCTTACACCAAGTCATATACGGTGCCACAAGCTGCTCTGAGAAGGATGTGCAGCCTCACTGCTGTGCCGGAGAGCAATTAAATCTGGGAAAGTGTCTGCAGTATTCCCTAGATATTGTGAAAGGCCTGCTTTTCCTTCACTCACAAAACATTGTACACTTGGACCTGAAGCCGGCTAACATTCTGATCAGTGAGCAGGATGTCTGCAAAATTGGGGACTTCGGTTGCTCAGAGAAGCTGGAAGACGTGCTGTGCTTCCAGACTCCTCCCTACCCCCTGGGGGGCACCTACACCCACCGAGCTCCAGAGCTCCTGAAAGGAGAGATGATAACGCCAAAAGCTGACATCTACTCCTTTGCCATCACTCTTTGGCAAATGGCTACCAAGGAGGCGCCCTACTCAGGGGAGCGGCAGTACGTGCTCTACGCTGTGGTGGCCTATAATCTCCGTCCATCTCTGTCAGCAGCTGTCTTCACTGACTCCATCTCTGGGAAAAGACTTGAGAAGATCATCCAGTGCTGCTGGAGGGCCAGCGCTCTACAGCGGCCAAGTGCAGAACTCCTCCTGGTTGACCTTAACTCTTTAAGAGCTGAATTTGACTGACTCCATCCTGTACCCTCAAGATAAGCTTTGCCTGTGTTTCTATTCATTTTTAAAGAAGTGACCATGTAGAAAAAAACATATTTGCAGAACGGATTTTTAGAAAATAAAGTTATTTAAAACCCCTTTTGGTCTCAGATGCTCTTTCTAAGACAAATAGCACAGCTACAAATTTGGTAGTCAGCTGAATATTGTTAGTAACTAAACCTATTCCCTTATAGAGATATGCTTTGTTTTCATTGCAAGTGTGCTTAGTGCTATAGTTCTCTAGTATTGTACTTATTCAAATTTGCTATTGATGGAGCCAGCCTGTCCAAAATAGAGCTGCACTGTAAAGTGCCAAAATGTTCTATAAATTCAAATAATATGCTCTGTAACTCCTACCTAAATTTAAAGTATTAACATTTTATTTGCTCCCACACCAAACAAGTAAAAACTTTTGAAAGATATTAATTTTTTCCTGCTCCTCCCCCCAAAACTTCTCATTTGTAATGACCTTCACACATAAAATTCACCAACTGAGGCAAATCTATTTTTAAAGGAATAATATCTCAAATGATTTCTTATGATATTTTGAACTTGTACATGCCATGAGTAGAAACATTGTGCTAATATTCTTCCAAACTTGATCTCTTTTATCTATTTTTTGGACTCAGAAGTAGATGATAAAGCAAAGACTTTACATTACATGAGGGAAAAATGATGATCCTGAGGGACAGTAAAATTTAACATTTGGATGGAAGAGACCAGACAAGTAAAACCAGACTGCCCATTCTAGAAAATCAAGACAATGGTTGCCAGTACCTAAGATTTAAGAGAATGAAGTGACTGAGTTTTGTCATTAGGACCACTTTGACTTCCATTTAGCAACAATAGTTTCTGTGAATGGGGAGGGTAAGGCCATTGCAATGGACCAGACAAGTATGGCAAGGACTTGATGTAGAACCTGTACTTGGGCTGTAGAGGAAAAATGGAGGTAGCCGAAACTTTGAAAAGGGATAAGATATATGTTTTTGGATTTGGGGTTTGGTTTAGTTGTCTTAAGATGAAGAAAGTGAGTTTATTTGTAAATGAAGCAAGAAAAGACAAAGATAATTGATAAAATTTAAAAGTTATAAAATGAAAAGTAGTACCTAGGGAAAGACTAGAGCTTGGAGAGAAAGAGCATCTCTTCCCAGATGTGAGCAAAGGAGGATGGGACAACTGTCACTGAAGATAAGTTTTTACATAAGAAAAAGAGACACTGGGGAGATTCACATCTGTGAATTTCTATTTTGTTCCGTTAAGAGTGACTAAGAGTAGGAGGTCTACAAGGAGATCATGGTTTGGAACTGTTCTTGAGGGAAGCAAAAGGGAGCTGTCCATGACTACATAAAATATTGGTTCAGTGTTGCTAGCTCTGTCCATGTATCTTAGAGAACAAACCACCCATATACCAATGAATAATTTCCTCCTCTGTTCATTGTAGCAACAGGAGTTCATGTTGGAAAGTTTAAAATACAATAGCTCAAAAACAAAATTACAAATCAGTTTGTTCCACCAAGTGTGCTAAAATTCTAATTATGCTGAATATCTCATTAACTGTGAGCTGCATGAGAATCCCCTATTAAAAGCATTAAGGCCCGGAATTCACTTCCAGAATGAACACGGCTGCAGCTTAGATTCAAATATCTTCCCTTCTCTCCTGGAAACCAAAGAGGGAGGTGCTTTGTAAACTCCACAATCAGTGACACTAGAAGACACAGAAAATGTACAGATGCTGAAATGAATGCAGTGAGGCCAGATGACTGGACAGAGCCCATAGGAAAAAAGTGCAGGGAACAGCAGGGAATAGTTCAGGGGAGGACCTATCAGTGGCAGTGAAAGTCCTGGCAAACACAGATGTCCTAATGAGCAGATACACACTCAAGTGCAAAAGGTGAGGAAAGAACTCCTGCAGACAGGGCTGAGGTCAAACTGAGCTGAGCTTACAGGAATTGATAGAGAAAGAAGGAAGAGAATGTGTTGAGGAGGGTCTGGCCATGGCAGAGCTCAGAAAAGTGGAAGCAAAAATCCCCTTCTGCACATGAGAGGGTCATTCTGGGGGTGGGATCAGGCAATATAAGACAGGACAGGAGCCTCCTAAGCCTGGTTTGTTTGGAGAGAGAAAAAGGTGAGGTTGCCTGGAGAAACCCACAGAAATGCTATACTTGAAGGAAACAAATACGGTCTTTGGGGTCACAGAGAAAGGAAGCCTTTGAGCTGTGGGAAGACTGCTCTGATGGGAGGCAGAGTAAGCATGTAGACTGCTTCACCCATAATATTAACAGTCATAGGAAATTAGACGAACTAGACGAACCAAGTCAGAGGTAAAGGCATATTCAACAGTACAATGTATTAAATATATACTATTAACTTAAATTGGGGCAGAGAAGGAGAGAGGGAAACAGATATAAGCTGTCAATGTTATTATTTTCACAGAAATAAGCTTACAGATATCATATAGGATTAAAGAAATTATATACAGTTAAATAATTGAACAAAAATATAATAAACACCCTTCCTCAAAATCAGAACCACCAAAACAAAACACAAAGGCGAAAAGAACCAAGCACAGAATGCAAGACAGCAACATAAACTATAGAAACAAAATAACATAAAATGTGAGAATTAAGATCAAACTTATCTGTCATTATCAATAAATGTAAGTGGCTTAATTCATCCATTAAAAGAAAATCTTTGTATTGTAAGACATAGTTCTTTGTTAAAAGCACAGACAAAAATATACCAACTAAGTGCAAACCAAAAATAGGAGCCACAATTTTATAAGAGAAAATGGAATTGAAGCCAAAGAAGGATACTGAACAATGTCAAAGAATATAACTCACACGAAAGAAACAAAAGTTAGAAATGACTGTGAACCAAAAAACACAGTAACAATTTTCATGGACCAGAAATAACAAGCAGTATAAGAACAAATTGAAACACTATCCATAGGAGACTAACAGATTTGATGGGCACAAAATAAGGTATAATGTAGAAGACATTGACAAAATTAATAGAATACATCTAGTTGTAACACATTCAAGACTGTAAAAAATAAATATAGCTTCTTTTCAAGTACCTGTGGAAAACTGATTTATACCATGAAGAAAACCTTAAATTCTCAAACCTAAAAAATAGTAAAGACAAATAAATTTGAAATTTTAACAAAATTTAAAAAGCTTTTTCTAGAAATTTTAAGACTTTTAAGTAACCGTGTATCAAAAGAAATGCTAGTCAAAATTGCAAGAACTCCAGAGAGCAAACAATAATGAAAGCACATATATTAGAACACAAAGGAAAACAATACAGTCAAAGAAAATTTGTAGTCTCAAGTAGTTATAACAACTAGAAGAATATATAATATTTTAGGAAACTATAATTTACAGAATCTGGCACCAATGAAGATAGAAAATCTAAACAGGCCAATTTCTACAGAATAAAGAAGGTTATCCAATCCTTCCCCCTCCCACCCTGTGAGGCATAAGACACAAAGTTCCACTGACTTCTGGCAAACCTTAAGGACTAGGTAATCTCAGTGCTACTTAAATTAGAAGAAAAACTTCCAAATTCTTTTTGAGAATAACACATTGAAGCCTGATGAAGACTGCTTTAAAAAGAAACTACAGACTAGCCTTATTTATAACTATCAGTGTAAAGGTTCTAAATAAAACATTAGCAAGCAGAATCCAATATCCATCTATCTATGTATCTATATATCCATCCATCCATCCATCCACCCATCCATCCATCCATTTATTAGAGAGGGAGAGAGGCAGGGAGAGGCAGAGGGAAAAGGAAAGAGAAAATCTTATGCAGGCTCCACACTTAGCACAGAGCCTGATATGGAGCTCAATCTCACAATCCTGAGATAATGACCTGAGTCAAAATCAAGAGTGGACACTTAACCAGTTGAGGCACCAAGGTGCCCCACCAACAGTTAATTTTAAAAATCATTCACAAATGGATGGTCAGCAAACATGAATGATAAATAAATGTGGATTTATCCCAAGATGCAAGGATGGTTCAGTATTTAAAAACCTATTAATTCATCATATTAATTGGTCAAAAGAAAAAATAAGAATATATACTAAGAAGATATTTGATAAAATTAGACATTCATTCCCAATTCTTAAAAAGAGGCTAAAAAAAGAACCCTTAATATTTTTAAAAACATTCTACATACCAATGTCAATTTCTTAGTTTTTATAAATGTATCATGATTATATGTTAACATTAAGGAAAGCTGGGTGAAAGGTATACAAGAATTATCTGTACTATCTTTGCAACTTTTCTACATATCTAAAATTTTTTCAAAATAAAAAGTTAAACATCGTAAATTGCACACATTTCAACCCATTAATAGCCACCATCTCAATAGGTAGTCACTGGAGACATTCCCACTAAAACCAAGCATAACCTAAGTAGTACACTACTGTCCTACTACTTAACACTTTGTCAATGAAATTAGAAAAAAGCAGGAAATTTAGGGTCTAATAATTGGAAAAACAGGAAAAACTGTTTACAGATTCCATTTTTCAGGATGTATAACTGAAAATAAAAAGAATAGAAAAACTAATGAGTAATGAAAAGACTATGTAAAGTAGCACTATATAAAATTAACATGAGGCATATGAACTATATTTCAATAATAAAATTAATATGAGTCAATAGACTTCAAATATGTAAACAATTTTTTAAAATCCTGACTTTATAAAATAGGATTCCTTTTACAATAGCAATGAAAAAAAGAAAATATTCTCCCTCACACATCCATGGCCTGCTGGGTTGGTGATACTATGGCCAGAAGATGGGATATTTGGCCAGTGTGGGCAGAATATTAGCTGTATACATGGGGGTTGAAGCAGTAAATATATTGAAGATAATGGGAATCATGTCTTGCAAATGTTGGAGAAGGGGCTATAAGTACAGAATGGAGGAAATCTATAATAAATTATATTCTGTTGGATTAAAGTAGGAGGTATCAGTGTGTGAACTCAGTTTTTAACAGAGACAGATGGCTAGAGAGATACAGATATGTATACATGCACATATATGTATTTCCTAGGTCTATCCTCTGAGAGGGTCTGTTTTGAAGCAGACTTTAGCATCAGATTTTAGTTTGTGAATTCTGAATTTTTAGTTACTAAATTCTTAATTATTCAAGAGAGAAGGAAGCCAGGGAGGGCTTCTTAGAGAAATGACTGATTCCCAAGCAGGGAAAACTTAAAATAGACCCAAAACACCATCTGCCCCAAATTAAGAAAGTACTCTAGGAATGAGAGGGACATGTCAAAAGGACACAGGATATATAGGTCTCCACTGGCCAAACCTAAGACTATTTGAGCATTAAAATGGATGACTGGCAAAATTTGAATAGTCTCTAGATTAGATGATAGTATTATATCAATTTCTTGATTTCCATAGTTATACTGCAGCTATGTTGCAGCATGTCCTTGTTTTAGAAAATACTCATTGAAATACTAAAAGGGCAATGAGTTGTCAATGTCTGTAACTTACTCTCAATTGGTTCAAAATTAAAAATAATTATAAATATATATAAAGACAATGATAAGGTAAATGTGGTCAAATTTAACTATTAGAATCTTTGTTGATTAAAAAAATCATTGTTGATGAGAATTTGGGGGACTTTTGTGTCATTCTTGCAACTCTTCTATAAGTTTAGAATTATTTCAAAATAAAACAATTAAAATAAAAAGAAAATAGGCAGGTATAAGCTTAGTAAAAACGTGCAAAATCTTTACGGGGAAGACTTTAAAAAGTACTTCAAAGCATCAAACAAAATGAAGACCTACTATGAAGGTGACTATTCTTCCTAAATTAATTTATAACTAAAATGATTCCAATTTTCAGTATATGTGTGTGTATATCTCCAACTGAAAATCAGACAAGCTGACTCTAAAATTTATATGGAAAAAAAGAGTCAGAAAATTCCAGAAGAAGATGAGCAATAAGGAAGTACTAACCCTATTAAACATTAATATGTAGTATAAAATCTAAGTAATAAAAATATTGTGGTATCATGTATGAATACACAGACCATTCAAACAGAAAAAATATCCAAAGAAGACTCAAACACATATGGGAATTTGGTATACAGTAAAGATGGTTCCTTAAATCAGTGGAGAAAAGATGGACTTTTCAATGATTTTATGTTGGGACACCTATGTGGCCGACTGGAACCAAAATTAATTAGGTCTAGATCTCACACTATACGGATATATTCTCGATGAGTCTAAGATTTAAGAGTAAAAAATGAACTAATGAGAGCTACCAGGGGTAAGAAAAGAAAAAAAAAAGACTAAATTCCTTTATAACATTAGAATGAGAAAGTCTTTCCAAAGCCATGAAAGGAATAATTGGTATTCTCAACTACAAAAAGAAGGAACACCTGCCTCAGAGCCGACCCAGGTCCTGAACCTGTTCTTCAAATTCTTCTACGTTTAACTTCCAGGATTTGAAACACACAATCACAGGCTATACATTTCAGTTTTATGTCCTATTGGATTAAGTTTTTTTTTAATGTTTTTATAGTAGTCCTTTGGGGAAGAATCCCATAATATCTAAAATTATTGGCAAAATTAAATGTATTTTACATAATTGAAAGTTTTTGGAATGTTTGACAAGACTTTTTTTGTATATTTTTTATTGGAGTTCAATTTGCCAACATATAGCATAACACCCAGTGCTCATCCCATTAAGTGCCCCACTCAGTGCCAGTTGTTTGACAAGTCACTGAAAGGAGTGATGAGTAAACGTTTAGGCCAAGATAATTTATTTGAATAAATCTTTCAAAAACCTTACTTTGCAATGCTGTTAATAGATTTCTGTGTTTTTTTTAAAAATTGGTTTTGTTTTGCTGAGAGCATAGCTATCTGTTTTTATTACAAAACAATAATAGTAATAAAAGGCAAATTCTTAAACATGCGGAAAAATTAACAATATAGAGAAGGTCAAAAGAGAAATAACAAACTGGGAGGAAAGTATCTGTACTTCAAACCACAGCAAAGAGCTAATCTCCCTAACAGAAAAAGAGCTCTCAGAATTTAATAAGGAAAAAAAACAAAGGATGAATGATCAGTTCATTGCAACAGAAACATGAATAGTCCTTAAATATATGAGAATTCCTAATTAAAGCTACTTTGTGATACCATTTTCCATTATAGAAATTGAAAATAAATCACCGAAATAAGATTGACAGATATCATTGGTGAGGTACAGGGCAATAGGTCCTCTCACATATTGCTAGTGGAAGTACAAATTGTAATAAATTTCATGGAAAGTAATTTGGTTGCAACTATTAAAATTACAAAATCATTTCCCCTGTGATCCAGTAATCCTATTTCTGGAAATGTATCCTCTGGATATACTCATAGGTATATGAACAAGCTTATTCATTGTAGCATTTTTCTAGTAGCAAAAGTTTAGAAGCAAGTCAAGCACCTTTCAATAAGAACAGGTTAGGTTATGATACATCCATATAATAAAATACTATGCATGTGAACAAAAAGAACAAACCTTTTACTGTTACTGAGAAATCTGCATAGTGTATTTTTAAATTCAAAGCAAGGTGTAAGTAACAAATGCAGTATTCCGCACTATACTTTCTTTTGTGAAAGAAAGAAAGAAAATAAGAATTTAATATTAATATTTCTTTGTATTTGTATAGGAATTCTAGAAGGAAAAATAAAATAAGAGCTATTATCTGTAGAAGGAAAAGAGATGGATGGAACAGGAATGGTAATGAGAGATTTGCTGTATATCTTTTCTGTTAATTTGATATTTGAACCATATCAATGCATTGCCTATTCAAAAATAGTAACATTCAATAATAACAATATTTAAAAATAAAATCAAATCTCAATCTGTACAAGTTTGCCTTAAACCACCTTGAATCCCCTCACCTAATCCCCTCCCTTCATCCAGCTTCCCTCAAGCCAATGAAATTCTGGCAAACATGCTTTTAACTGTGCCAGGAAATTCATTTCTTTCTGATCTTTCTCAGACTCAAAGCAGAGAGCAGCTGCCAGGGCCATGGCCTCTGAAGGAAGACTAAAGCTCACTTAGGTTAAGTTACATCCTCTGATAAACATTTCCATCACACTGCATCTCCACAGCATCCATCATTCTTGTAATTACTATCTTTACTGCTTAGAAAAATCATCAACATCAGAGCTAAACTCTGTTGAGAGCACTATGTACCAGGAACTGAAAGTGTTTTACATAGATATCAAATTAAATCCTTACAACTAATCTTAACTTATTATTATTATTATTATTATTATTATTATTATTATTATTATTCCTATATTTACTGCTATCTCCTTGTTAAATATTGAGGAGACAGACAAGGAGATTAAGAACTTACTAGGGTCATATTGCTAAATGATAGGGCCAAAACCCATGTCCTTAACCATTTCACTCCAGCACCTAGGATGGTGGTAGTAGCAGGGAATAGCTATTCGTAGCTTTGTTATTTCAAATGTTTAAAGAATTTATTTTATCTAATTCATAAAAATCAACCAATAAAATTACTATTTAAGGCATTTCTTTATACAAATAGTAGAATAGTGCAGTTGAGAATGATTTTTAAAAGGAAATAGAAAAGATATCTGAGAACTATATGGTGCCCAAGGCTGAAAAAAAATAGTTATGGTCTGTACTTACTCCTTCCCTTCATATAAATCTGCTTTCCTTCATATAAATATGATAATAAAAACCATTCTTATCCATGTATTCACACATTCATCAAGGCTATATTTCATAATCCAATATATCCTCAGCACCATGGCAGGAACAGCATGAGAAAGCCCAAGGCACAAACAGAGACCCAGGAATTGATATTACATTCTAGCTGAAGAGGTCATGTAATACTATATTTAAAATTTTGTGGATAATGATTTCATTATTGGTATATTAAATACATTTCCAAAATTTAAAATTGCCTGACCATCCTTGAAAATTTTGGAACTTCCAGTGAATGATGAAGGGCAAAGCATAGTCATTTATCTCTCTCTTTTCCTTCCTAAAGCTCCATATGTGACAGATTAATTTTTTAAAGCATTAACTCACAAGGGCAAAGAGAATAAGAGATGAACAAATAAGAGGAGTAAGAGGAACAAAATCTTAGAAGCTGGCAAGTTCAGTATGCCTGAGCAGCAATAGGGAATATTAGATACAACCTGAGTAGTACCATAAAATGCCAAAAGGTCTTAGTGTTGGTTATTTAAGTTCACAGAGTCTGGCAACTGAGCTAATACTCTGTAGGTAGAGAAGAATAAATAGTTCAAGAAAATATACCCCAAGATACTGACAGTAGAGGTTCCCCAGTAAAACAGCCAGAATAACCTACAGTGAGTCTTTTATTTTTAAGGTTCCATCCACATATACAAAATTACCAATCAGCTTTTTAGTGCCCTACTATTAAATAGTAGCAGACAGTTCAGCTTATTTTTTTTTAAGCTCAGCTTATTTTTAAAGAATGTCTTGAATATGAAAGAATAAGATCAAAAAACCTTAACTATCTTCACAGATGTATAAAAGGAGCTATCAGCAACATGGAAAAAAAGGGTTTTATTTTTTTAAAAGCCTAAAAAATAATAAAGAGCTCTTGGAAATTAGAGCTATGATAACATAAATGAAAAATTCATTCAAAAAACTAATACATGAAGAGAAATAAATCTCTCAGAAAATAGAGAAAGAGTAAAGCAAATTAAAAATAGCAAGACAAGGCAATGAATAGTCAGTCTGAGAAGTCTAATATCCAAATAATAGAAGTTCCAAGAAGAGGAAATATGGAAAACAGAAGATTATCAACAATTTACAAGAGAGTTTTCAGACTGAAAAGATGCAGAATTGATTGCCCAGACAAAAAAATGAAAACAAACTCCATGAAGGCATATTACCATAAAATTTTATAACAGTAGGGAAGGGACAATGAGAAAATCCTAAAAGCTCCTCCCCCACCCCAAAAAAAGTCACATACAAAAGATAAAGATCCTAAAAGACAATAAAGGCTGCCACCTCCAAAAAAATTTTTTTTAATTTTTATTTATTTATGATAGTCACACACACAGAGAGAGAGGCAGAGACATAGGTAGAGGGAGAAGCAGGCTCCATGCACCAGGAGCCTGACGTGGGATTCGATCCCAGGTCTCCAGGATCGTGCCCTGGGCCAAAGGCAGGCGCCAAACCGCTGTGCCACCCAGGGATCCCAGGCTGCCACCTCCAAAATTCTGAGGGAAAACCATCTCCAACTTACAATTCTATACCCAGCCAAACTATCGAGGGATGTGTATTGACTGAAATCCTTTCCAAACATGAAACATCTCAAAAATTTATTTCTGTGTACCCTTTCTCAGGAAACTACTTGTGGAGGTATTCCACCAAAGCAAAAGTATATTTAAAAAAAAAATATATATATATATACACACACACACATATATATGTGATCCAAGAAATAGATACAACTCAATAGACAGACACAGAGAAACTCCAAGGATGATGGTGACTGAAGATCACAAGCTGTCAATCATGCAGTGACATATTACAGCAGATCTGAAGACTCAAGAAGATAAAAATAATGAATATCTGTGTTTGAATACATTGAAAAGAACATGCCCACAATTTGAGGAGAGTTTGGGTTCAAGTGATGAGTATAAGAGAAAACAAAGCAAATGAAACAAAAAATTTATTTACTTCAGGAGACAAAAATAGTTGGGCAATACAAGAAAAGCAAATATAGCAAAACCAATGATTCAGTTCAAAATAGCCTTATGTAGCTATAACAATGCAATACTGTATGTTGATCTAGCCAAAGTTATAACAATGAAGGAGGGGCCAATGGAGGGGAATTTTGACTATATGTACTGGAGATAGGAGTGGAAAAAAACCGAAATCCTAGTCTTCTGAAGACAGAAGTCAATAGGTAATTCCCAAACTAAGGGGAAAAAAATCAAGAAATGTCTACATAAGTATACTACTTCCAGGCACAGGCACAGATATCAAAACCAATAGCAAAAGGGAGTTGAAAATGGTTGCAAGACTCGAAGAGTTGGTGTAGCATCCTAGAGACCTTTTCAAATTTTTTTGCAACTGTTTGACTCATGATGTTCATGTGTAACTGATGAAGAGTAAAACTAAATTTGAGAAAGAAAAAGAAAATGAGTCCGTGGGTGTGTCTCAGGAAAAGGTGGATGATAAGGAAATATTTTAATGTGCTTCCTCTCTGAAATGAGTTTTAAGAAACAAAATCAAAGTAACTAAACTAAATATTCTCTTTGATTACTGTGATACATGTGAATCAACTCACTATGTGAAATCCATACTTACTTTATAATAGCATGATGAAATACTACAGGTTCCCTCAAAAGGGGAAAAGCCTAAAAGAAGGAACAAGCCACCCATTCAGCTAAGGAAAGCAGAAGCAGCAGACTGAAGTAAAGCAAGACAGCTTCCTGAACACTGCTGAATAGGGCATCAAATTACAAAGAGGAAAACCTAAAGGTCTATGGAATAATAGAGTACAGCCAGAAGAAATTTAAAGGGAAAGGAGAGAAAAACTTGACAGAATAATGGCAGCCAAAGCCAGAAGCAAATCCCTTTACAGAGGAGTCAAGTTACAGAATTTCCCTGACTTCAGAACAGGAAGTCGATTTTCCCCTTTTCAGGAACGGTGAATCATATTAGAACACACTGTACAGTCAGTCTGACCAAACATTTGTCAAACATTGAGTAATCTTTACTGAAGTCCTTAAGAAATGGTGATTCTGCCACAGTCTGAAGAATAAACTATTGGAAAAAAAAAAAGACAGGAAAATAACCTGTTTTCTCCCCTATTTCTCAAACAAATGTCATGACAGGGCCACACTGGTCTACTATAGGTAGATCATATAACTACCATTAATTGTCTACTGTGTATCTTTCCAAAATTACTTCAGAATTTCCTGCTATTAACTTGAGCTAGAATTACCTATCACAAGGACAATTCTGTTTCTATGACAAAATCGACTGAACTCAGGCTTGAGTATGTAATTCATGGATTGTTCAGGATCTGTCTTCTGGATTTCTTGCTGTCCCTATTTTGGCCATTCTGGCACTCAGCACTCTTACTAGGATGTTAAGAGACATTCAATGGTTTATTTTCTAACAGGTCTGTTATTCAGTATTGGCTTTAATTAGATTTGAAGAATACTTTTAGAGTTCATTTGTATCCTCTCCACCTCCTTATTTTATAGATTCCTCCTTAGGCAATAAAAATTCAATTTTAAACAGCTGGATTTTTTTTAACTCTTTAATGAGATCCTGGAGTGAGACCTATAGTTGGAACTCACAACTGCAGGCATCGGTGGAGGTAGCAGGATGGCCAGCTTGGGATGTTGTTTGTACAAAGCCTCAAGGACTTTATGGAAGAGGTCACTGAGAAGTTGGGGCCAATGGTTGCCCCCCACATACACACCATCCCTCCACCTCTCCCCATCAAAAATATAAAAAGACAACCAGGAAATAATGGCAGTTCCACAACTGAGGAGGAGTTATTCAAATGGAAAGGAAATTTACTCTGAAAAGAGTATCCGGGCAAGGAGGTTAAGCTACCTTAGGGGCTACCAGTGGGGAGGGTGGACGGGTCCTTTGAACTGAAATCAGAACAATTAAAATAAAAAGAGGCGCCTGGGATGCTGCTAGCCAACAGCTAGGGTAGTCTTCCTGATTCTACCACAGTAGAGGTCGCAGGGGTCCACAGGGGCAGCAGCCCCTGGGGAGTTGTTAGGACACCAGCACGGGAACAAGCTCCTATCTCTGAGAAGAGGGAAGGAGGGGGCCACCCATCTTTCCTGCCTCTGGCTTGGATGCTGCAGCCCAAGGAAACAGAGGCTGCTTAGTGAGTCTTCTGTCTGGGAAAGTGGAGGAAACCAAAGAGTGAGTAAGTCATGTTTCTTGTTTTAAAGGAGCTTTTAGCCTACCACCAACAGTTTTACTAAAACTATAGGTTTTTTTTAAATAAATACTTTACATACCACACATCAAAATCATTTCCAGATGGATTAGAGGAGCATCTGTAAAACTGAAGGAAGACAGAATTGAATAGTTTATATAAATTTGAAGGAGGGCGCAATTTCTAAACTTTTCTAAAAGCAAGGTAAAAAACCATAAACATTACCACATTTAATTACATAAAAATGATAATTTCTAGATATTAAAATAAAACAAATACAGACAATGAGCTGAGAAAATATTTGGTTAAAATATGACATCAGGTTAATACTTTTTCTATAACAAATACATACTAATAAACATGAAATATCACTGTGCTCTAATAAAATAATGCACAAATCTTGAAAAGTCAATTCACAAAAAAAAAAAAAACCACATTTAGGAGACAGATACGAAAAATGGGAAAATGTTAATCTCACAAGTGCTTGAAGAGATGCAAATTAAAAATAGGGTTTTAAAAAATTGACACATACACAAAATTCTTTTTTTTAAAAGATTTTATTTATTTTTATTTATTTTATTTTATTTATTTTTCAAAGCAATCTACACGTTCAACACAATCCCTATCAAAATCCCAATGACAATTTTCAGAAATGGAAAAAGTCATCCTAAAATCCATACAGAATTTCAAGAGGCCCCAAATAACCCAAACAATTTTGATTAAAGTAGAACAAAGTTGAAGGCTTCACACTTCCAGATTCAAAATATACTACAAAGCCACAGTAATCAGCAGTGTGCTACTGGCATAGATGGACAAGCAGACCAATAGATTAAAATAAAGAGCCCAGAAATAAACTCTCAAATATACAGTCAAATGATCTTTAACAAGAGTGCCAATTAGAAAAGAACAGTCTCTTCAACAAATGGTTCTGAGCAAAGAAGATATGCAAAAGAATGAAGTTAGACTCTTACCTTACTCTTATGCAAATATTAACTCAAAATGGATTAAAGACCTAAACATAAGACCTAGAACTATAAAACTTCTAGGAGAAAAAATAGGGGGAAAGCTTCATGATATTGAACTTGGCAATGATTTCTTGGATATGATACCAAAGGTACAAGCAATAAAAGTAACAACAGACAAATGGGACTATATTAAACTTAAAAACATTTGCACTCAAAGGAAACAGAGTGAAAAGACAACCTAGAGAATGGAAGAAAATATTTACAAATCATATATCTGACAATGGGTTGATATGTAGAATATGTAACACTCATACAACTCAAAGACTAAACTCAAATAACCTGACTTAAACATGGACAGAGGACTTAAATGGATGTTTGCTCCAAAGAAGACATACAGATGGACAAAAGCATATGAGAAGATTGCTCAATGTCACTAATCATCAGAGAAATGTAAACTAAAATCAAAATGAGATATCACCTAACATCCATAGGAGGGCTATTATCAAAAATAAATAAATAAATAAATAGATAGATAGATAGATAGATAGATAGATAGATAGATAAATTTAAAAAGCTGAGGATTTAAAAAGTGGAGAAATTAGAACCCTTGTGCACTGCTGGTGGGATTGTAAAATAGTGCAGGCTTTATGGGAAACAGTATGGATGAATCTCATAATTTTAAAAGTAGAAGTACCTACCCTACAATACAGCAATCCCACTTTTGGGTATATATTCAAAAAATTAAAAGGAGGGTCTCAAAGACATACTGCACAATGATGTTCATCGCAACATTAGTCACAATAGCCAAGAAGTGAAAACAACCCAAAAGT
Source organism: Canis lupus dingo (assembly GCF_003254725.2). Classification (NCBI taxonomy): domain Eukaryota; kingdom Metazoa; phylum Chordata; class Mammalia; order Carnivora; family Canidae; genus Canis; species Canis lupus. Next base: position 7,679,844 of record NC_064271.1, on the reverse strand, counting down.
CCATAAACAGATGAATGGATAAATAAATATTAAAAAAATAAATAATAAATAAATAAATAAATAAATAAATAAATAAATACACAAAATGTGGCATATATATATATGCAGTGAAATATTATTCAACCTTAAAAAGGAAGGAAATCTGGCAATATGCTATGACAATGATGAAGTTTAAGAACATTATGGCAACAGCCAGCCATAAAAAAGATGAATACTGTACAATTACACTTACATGAGGTATCTCAAATTGTCAAATTCATAGAAACAGAAATTAGAATGTGATTAACAGGGGCTGGGAAAGGAGGAAAAGGAGTTGTTAATAAATACAGAGTTTCAAATTTTCAAGATAAAAAAGTTCTGGAGATCCTTTCATAACAATATGAATACACCTAACACTACTGAACTATACGCTTAATGCTTTACGTGGTAAATTTTATGGCTTTTTTACCACAATAAAAAATTAAGTTGGAACGCCTGGGTGGCTCAGCAGTTGAGCACCTGCCTTTGGCTCAGGGCGTGATCCCACAGTCCCAGGATCGAGTCCCACATCGAGCTCCCTGCATGAAGCCTGCTTCTCCCTCTGCCTGTGTCTCTGCCTCTCTCTCTCTCTCTCTGTGTGTGTGTGTCTCTCGTTAATAAATAAATAAATAATCTTAAAAAATAAGTTAAAAAATATAATAAAATTAAATAAATGGCTTATGTACCCACATGCTTCCATTTAAACTAAGTTTTTCAAAGAGTAGTTCTCACTTCAAACCACGCTGATACTGTCTTGAAACATCTCATATCAAGATCACTCCACTGCATGGTTTCAGATTCTCATTGTACCTAATCCTTAAGAAACTACCACTTAGCCAGTGTAAGTGCATCAAAGAAGAGTATCTACAAATATCTAAGTAGGTTATTAAAATCCTTTCCCTTTTCCAACTTCTTATCTGTGCTCACCAGAATTTCTACACATACTTCAACCACAGCAACATATTGTGACAGACTAAATGCAGAGGCAGATATGAAAATTGAGTTTCTTCTATGAAGTCAGACATTAAAGAGTTGAACAAAAATAGAAAAACAATGAAAATAGTTATTTTTCAAAAAATATGTTAACAATGAATAAGTTTGTTATTATTTTTTAAGAGATTAACAAATGTTTGTGGACTTCCTCATTTTTAGCCTCTAATATAACAAATACCAATAGACATAGTGCCACTTAAAAGCTCTTTGGGGTCTTCAATAATTTTTAAACATATAAAGAGTTACTAAGAATGGAAAGTTTGAGAAGCACTGTTCCAGAAAATTATAAATCACTAAAATTGATGCTGGAACAGAGGTATCAGGGAAAATTAATCACCATAGAAGAAATTATACTTTATAGTTACCTCTCACTAAAACATGCATTCTACCAAGTCTTACACATTACCATACTACTATATAAACTTTCCACAGCATGAAGGGAAGCTTCCAAATTTATTTGATGGCAGCATATAAATACACATACAGACACACATAATTTAAAAACAATCTCACTTGTAATATGTTTAAGAGAGATTCTTTCCAGGAATGCAAAAAAAGGCTCAATATTAAAAAACTTATTCACCATGTTAATAGATTTTTAAGATCTAAGAAAACCTGGGATCCCTGGGTGGCTCAGCAGTTTGGTGCCTGCCTTTGGCCCAGGGCGTGATCCTGAGGTCCCAGGATCGAGTCCCACATCAGGATCCCTGCATGGAGCCTGCTTCTCCCTCTGCCTGTGTCTCTGCCTCTGTGTGTGTGTGTTTCTCATGAATAAATAAAATCAAGAAAGAAAAGAAAAGAAAAGAAAAGAAAAGAAAAGAAAGAAAAGAAAAGAAAAGAAAGAAAAGAAACCAACCATGGGATAATTTTTAAAAATGATCTCAGAACATGGAGGGTCTTTCTTAGCAGTCAATTAATTTCTTGAGGAGTCCCATCAAGTGGGGTATAAACATGGAAAAGTTTTCTCTTCTAATTATTGGTTTCAACTGCATTGTGTCACTCATCTTTTCCCACCCCTTAATTAAAATCTAGGAAAGAATCAATGACTTTCTGGTAACTTCAGGTTATTGAACTCAGTCAAATTCAGTTTGAAACCCTAAACTGATCTAATTCAAAGCTTTGTCCTTGCTATCACCAATTAGACTTGTGCTTGAGTAAGGAAACTATAACATCTATATTCCAGATAGGAGCACTCTTGAGTGAAAGTTAGCACTAGTAATAGTAACATCTTGGTCATGATGTACTGAGGCTATCCTGGCCATAGCAGATGAATGGCCACCTGAGATCAAAGGACTTGAAATGAGGAGAGGGAGTCTCCTCTGCTATTTCAAGCCTCCTCCCTCTGGTGTTGGGTAGCCCAAAGGAGGGACAAAGGAAGCAGAAGCCATCTTGAATGTCTGGCAATATGTTGGTAATGAAGAGATATTCTCTGATCTGTTTATCTCCATGCAATAGCCTTTCAAAGTTGGAAGATCACATAGTCCAGCACCCTCCTTTTACAATGAGAAAACTGAGGCCCACATAGATAGGATGACTCATGAGAGATGGCTGCCCTAGCAGTGGACTTAAGCATGTCCTCAAAACTCCTATCAGTGTCCCCTTTGCTGCACTGCAGCTGCCTCTCCTACATGTGTTCATCAGACCCAGAACCAGGCCTTGGGAGGTACCTTAATACTTAAGGGGTGCCAGTGCTGAGGTCTCATCTGAAAGCTCGACCAAGGAGATATCTGCTTCCAAAATCACACAATTATTCAGTTCTTTGGGGGCTATTGGACTGAAAGCTGCAATTCATGCTGGCTGTTGACCACAGACTACCCTCATTCCCTTGCCTGGGGTCCTCTCCCTATAGCACCTCCCAACCTGTCAGCTTGGTTTTAACAAAGCTAGCAAGAGAGAAAGTCTGCCAGGAAGATGGAAGTCAGAACCCTACTCAATCTGACATCCCAGCACTTTTGCCAAATTCCAGCATTTAGAGCATCTTACACATGTCCACATTCAAGAGGAGGAGATTCCACAGGGGCATGAGTAACAGGTGGTGGAGATCTCTGTGGGGTTACATTTGGGCTGTCCACCACACAAGCAATGCAGCAGAATTGTGTCATGAAAGCCAGAGGTTTCAATCTTCTCATAAAGGGAGGCAAATGGCATTTTCTAAAAAGTTGTACCAATTCTATACAACATGAAAAGCACAACCTCAGGGGGAAATGATTGATAGGTAAATCTATCCCTGGCTCCCCTGCATGATATCAGGATCCCAAAAATCTGACCATGGGAGTCCTTTGCAGGTTCTCTGCTAAAACTAGGAAATGGCACTATGTGACAGGAGTAGACCAACTTTTCAAATTGCATTTCAAGAAACATTAGAATCTCTAGGCCTGCAGGCCTGGGAACATGAGAAAGGAAGAGGGGAAAGAAGTACTACAAGGCCTGGTGAATAGAACATTTCTACCCCTACAGAGAATTGTTTGAGCTCTGCAGTTAAATATGATCAAAAAATTATCAACCCAATGCATGTTCCATATGAATCATTCTCAATGAAAAGATCTGTGTCCCTAGTTCTGTTCCACTGCTCACTTTAGTGAAATGATTTTAATGAGCAAAACGAATTAACTGGCCTTGGGTATCTATAGGACTTCAAACCAAAAAAATGAAGAGTTAAAAAATAAGGATTCAACCTTACAAAGGACACATATTAGTAGCTCAATAAAATTTCTATCCTCAACTAAAGTAAAATACAGACAGCCTTGCTATGCTACTTTATCCAACATAATAGGATTTTACACCTCGCAGATGCGTACTACTACTACTAATGATAACAGTAAGAGCTAATATACAGTAAGAGACAAACAGTAAGAGACACCATAAGCACAGTGGCTAAGAGCACAAACTTTGGAGTTAGACTGCATAGGTTCAAACACCGGCTTTTCCTGTGACCTTGGGCAGGTCACCTAACCTCAGCTTTCTCATGCATAAAATATGAATAACAGCACTTACGCTCCAGGGTTGATGTGAGGATCAAACAAATGGATATTAATGCAGTAATATTAGTTAATACAGTAATAGTAATTAATTAATGCTGTCATGTACCCAGTACTGTTCAAGTCCTCACACGTAATCCTTGTAAACCACAAGGAATTGCCTCCACATTTCACTCCCCTATCAATACAACATGGGTAACCACAAGAGAAAGTTTTAAACTTTCTGGTTTTTATTGTTAAATTTCAGACTTTATTCTTAAATTTCAACACAAATTTATTTAGATAAAAACTCTGCAAATAAAATAATGTCTAAACAGACATTTGACACATTCATTTGAAATTTTGCTCTTTTTATTTTACTAATGTGTACCACGAATTAAGTAGTTTTTAAGCTGTTAATTTCCTTTTGTAAGGAATATGATGACACTGTCATTGCAGCAAAAGACCAGTAGATGGCTGTCCACAGAAAGGAACAAATACCTACAGTAAAAAGTTTTTATGAGATCGTTTTAAAAGACCTACAAAAATCAGAAAAGGAAGGCTATGAATGGAGATGTTGAAAACATAAAGTTTGCAATGGTCTTAAGAATATTTTTTAATTTTAAAATGAAACAGATATTTAAGTCCATCTTTCACAGTAAGATCTTCATTACACTGCTGGAGGAAGTATCTATTTGGGTATAACTTTGCCAGAGGCCAACTTACTTAACACCAAAAGTACTTACAATTTTACAATATGCATATCCCTTGATAAGCCATCAAAGGATACGTATATCTAGTAATTGATCTAAGGCATTAAGGATGGCATACTGTATTTTCTTCTTCTTTTGGATAAATTGTTAATTTTTACTTTTTCTCCAATATCTTACGTTATGTTAGAACATTACACTTTTAATGAAAATGTGGGGGCTACAGGAGCAGTTAAGTATTAATTTAAGAGAAAAATATAACAAACTGTCTGAACCAAACATAAATTTGAAAATTGTGATGCTTTCATTACATTTTTCTAACATTATCTCAACCAGCTGTTTCCTTCATTCTAGTCACATCCACAATTTTTTCCCATACATACTGGGCTACATTTAGCCTTTTTCTATACTGAAATTCTTTTCTATAGTCAAGGTAGTTAATTTGTCCACCATTTTCTCAAGTACTTGAAAGGAAAGGGAAACCTAAGAATAGCTGTACCAGATTTATTCCTAAAAAAATAAAAATAAAAAAATAAAAAAAATCACAAATATACTTCCCAAGCATTCCCTGGTAGCCATAGCAATAAGTTAAAGCCCGAAGTTACAGCGTCTCACTTGGGTTATAGCCAGTAAACTAAGAATGCAGGCTTTCAGTTTTTTTGCTGCAAATTCTACTAACAGGGTTTTTACAGCCAGATGACACTTAGAATAACTGAACCAAAAACAGAACTATTTCAATATTTCAATTAATTGTTAAGTGGCAGAAAAATCTAGTATACCTATTTTTGTGAGCCAAAGAGAGCCAGCGATTAGCTAAGCCCAATTATGACCAAATCGGTTAGTGCTATTATTTGATAAAAGTTTCAAGTATAATTTCCCTTCAAGGAACAGAAGAGGGAGGCTCCAGAAGGAGCCCTAAGGGGAGAGGTCAGATCTCCTCCATTCAGGGTTTCGTGTCCGGGCACACTAAGTCTTCTGCATTCACGCGCACCTGCAAAATAATGCGGTTATTCACTCTTCCTTCTGCCCTGTACCAAAACCAGCCTCTCCCGTCTCGTTCCACTTAACCCAGCGTCATCTTTCAGTTGTTCGTGTCCTCCTTACGCTCTCGCGCCTGTGTGGACCCAAGTCAGTGGACTACTCTTGGCTTCTCCACGACGCTGGGTCTCCCGCACTCGGTATCAGGGAGACCTTGGAGGGTCTCATCCCCACGGACCGGGGGTCGGGGGCCGGCGCGGGCGCCCGGGAGGGGCCGCGATGCTCCACCCGCGCCAGGGCAATCGCCTCGGAGGAGGAACGAACCCAGGGTCAGGGGCTTCCTAGAGACCGACCGGAGGCCTCTGCGCTCCGGGAAGCCAGCAGGCGAAGACTCACGGACGTGTGTTTCAGGCTACGAAGAGCAACTGCCGGCTGAAGCTTAAGACAACGCGCCCAGGTTGTCAGGCATCCTTCCTAACATCCACGGGGGTCGGACCCGGAACTAAGTCACCCACCTGCTCCGAGAACCAGCCGTTCGGTTTGTAGAGGAGGCAACGCCCGCACCGTCAAAACCGCAGGAGTCGTTTGGACTTTGCAGACGCCAGGGGCGGACGCGGCAGGCAGAGGAGCTTCTCAGGCTTTAGGTCGCCGCCTCCCTGCCCTCCCTCCCCTCCCTCCCTCCCAGGGGGCCAGAGGACCAGAGGACCAGGGAAACCGCGCCGGCGGGGACGCCCCCTCGCGGGGCGCTGTCTCCGCCGGACCGAAAGGGGGCGGCCGCAGCCGCACCGCGCGTTTCCCGCCAGCTCCACGGGTACTGCAGCCCCGGCTCGCGCAGCCGCCTCCCGAGGCGTCAGGGCAATTCCTCTTCCGGGGCAGCGCGGAGACGCGTGCGCGACCCGGATGCGGACGACAGCGCAGCTATATAAGCGCTACGCAGGCCTCCGGCCTTTCTCTTTGAGGAAGACGCGGTCGCAGCTAGAGCGGAGCTCAGGGCGCCCCGCTCCCGCTCCTGACTCACCGCTGTTCGCTGAGGAACAAGTCGGTCAGGAAGCCGCGCCGCAGCCATGGTGAGGCGGGCGGCGGCGCCGCGGGGTCCGAGACGCGGCGGGACTTGGTCCCTTCTGGGGACGGGTTCCGGGATGGGAGGAGGCGGCGGCGGGAGTCCGAGCCTCCCTTGCCTAGTAAAGGGGCTCATGGGATGGTGGAGCAGCCTGAGAGGCCTCTTGATGAAGGCCGCGTCCAGGCTTTTAAGAAATGTGTTTCGTTTGTGTGATAACAGGCGTTTAAAGACACTGGGAAGACGCCCGTAGAACCAGAGGTGGCGATTCACCGAATTAGAATTACTCTAACCAGCCGCAACGTAAAATCCTTGGAAAAGGGTCAGTACGATACCTTCAGGGTGAGACGCTTGGGCAGAAAAACCCCCAAAACCATGAATTTGGCTTTATCGCTGCACACTCTTGATTCAAGTCCAGCGACAAGTTGCTTAACTTAAAAGGGAAGGGAAGCATGATGTATCCCTAACTGTTACCGTGTCTTTTAGATCTTTGTTGGCGATGAGGAGACCATTACTGTGTTGAATAATGATGATAGTTCTATACGCTATTCTGAGCCAGCAGGAGTTAAAATTTCCTAACGCCGCCTTGGACTGTTCTGAACGAACTGAAAGACGGTTTTATTTTCCTGTAGTGTGTGCTGACTTGATCAGAGGTGCAAAGGAAAAGAATCTCAAAGTGAAAGGACCAGTGCGGATGCCTACCAAGGTGAGCCGAGGTGGAGAGAACACAGACGCTGAAAGAAAAACTGGGTAGGATTGAGTTCATGTTAGGTAGCTGGTTTTCACAGGTAACTTGTTGTCCCTTGCGTGGGGTGGGGTGGGGTGTTTTTTAAGAGCGCTGTCCAGGCTGAGGGAAAAACGCACTGGCCATTATCAATTAGTGGTGTCTGAGAACTTTTAGGGAAGTATTCAAATGAAATATGTGAGACTGGTGATTTTCCAGATGTCGTGGGGGTGAGTACAAAACCATAAATGGTTGGTTTCTTTTGTCGCAGACTCTGAGAATCACTACGAGAAAGACTCCTTGTGGTGAAGGTTCTAAGACTTGGGATCGTTTTCAGATGAGGATCCACAAGCGACTCATTGATCTGCACAGTCCTTCTGAGATTGTTAAGCAGATTACCTCCATCAGTATTGAGCCTGGAGTCGAGGTTGAAGTCACCATCGCAGATGCTTAAATCAACCTTTTTTAATAAATTGATTATCTGTTGTTAAGTCTTTTTGTTGTTGTTGTTAAGTCTTGTTGACATTCATCATACCAACGAATTTTAGGAATACAGAGTTGTGCTGTGAAATCTAGCCTACCTTTGGAGTAGTCAAAGTTAGATGAACATCCTAAGGTGGGTGGTCTATCTTGTTTTCATCGTATGTCATAGAGGCCACTAAAGCAGTTGACACCTGACATCGCTTAAAAACTGAATTGTATTAAAATACACGGTGATCTTAGTATTGATAAAGGTATACGGTGTGGTGGTTCATAACTGGCTGCATATTGGAGCTTTTCCAAAAGGATATCTGAGTTCTACCCCCAAAATTTTGACTTAGTAGATACAGGGTGCTGCTTACATGGACAGGTAACTAACATGGGAAATAGTGGTTTCTGCCAATTAATAGTCCTTCCTCTTTGGGCTAGAGTAAACCTTGCAAATTTTAAAATGTTCTGGAAATACTGGCCCTTATATTAAGCAGTTTTGCTGAGAAATGTTCAGATTATATTTTAGATTAATAGTTTTGGTTTTTTCCCATGAGAGGCAGATAGAAAAGCAGGTTCCATACAGGGAGCCCGATGGAGGACTTGATCCTAGGACTCCAGGATCACGCCCTGAGCCAAAGGCAGAGATGCTCAACCACTGAGCCACCCAGGTGTCCCAAATTAATAGGTTTTAAAACAGATCAGTATTTGTTAACATTATGGTTATATCTATAGAACACTTGTTTTATAGACAATCCTTGGAATTTAAATCCAATATGGAATTACACTAACATGGTCTGTAAATAATATATTTATGTTAACTTTAGGAGAGGAAAGCATGTTATGTGCCATCCCCTGTTGGCATGATAATAGGTAACATTGTGATCACATTTGCTATGCTTAATAGGATTATAGTCATGAAGGTCATGCCTTTCTCTGGATTTAGGCTTAAACCATACTCTAGACTGTTGTCCACTGTCCTCAGTAACTGTTCAAATTGAACTTCAGCTGAGATTGCTCTGTACATCCAGTTGTGTACTAGATGACCTGCATCTCATAGCTCAAACTTGACATGTCTAAAATGAAAATCCTCTTCCCTCCCCAAAACGTGTGTGCTCAATCCATGTTCACCATGCAACCACATGGGTCACTCAAAAATTGAATCCACATCCCCTATCTCACTACTTTCAACATCCAAGTCCTTTGGATTCACCATTTTTCCTCAGATTTCAGAAAATTTGGACTTAAGAGATTTGAGTGGAACTGAATCTAGAAATATGCCAAGTTGATAAACTCAATCCCAGGTATTTTTTGACTAATATGCTTGGTAAAAGATTTTACTTACTGTTCAGTAAACATTGAGCCAAAAGCATAGTGTTTGAAGAATTCCACAATAGGAGTCTAGGTAGGTCTCCTGAGGTGAGCAGTGATTCATTCTAAGAAACTGGTGTTCTTGGTTTAGAAGTGAAGGAATTATTGGGGTGCCTGGGTGGCTCAGTTAAGTGTGCTTTGGGCTCAGGTCGTGACCTGGAATCCCAGGATGGAGCCCTTCATTGGGCTCCCTGCTCAATGGGGAGTCTGCTTCTCCCTCAGCCTTTCTATACTGGCCCTCTTGTGTTCTCTCTCAAAATATTTTTAAAAAGGAAGTGAAGGAATTATTAATCAGAAGCCAGATGGTGAGTTACTGGCCTGTTTTCCAGCCAATTTTAAGCTTTACATTGAGGACTGCTAAGAGAGCTCTTCAGTTAGGTAGCAGTTACAATCATTTTAAAACAAGTGCCTGGTGATGTGTGACCTCCATGCAGGTACTTGCAAGTTTGTTTTGATGATCTAAATATATTGCGACATAGAAGTCTTGGAATACACTTAATACCCTGAGAACTGGTTGAGAAAATAACAATTCTGTGAAAACAGCTACTTAGGACTACAGAATAGGGAAAAGCGTGCCTCAGTAAATCAGGAGATGTTGAAAGAACAGCTCTATGGCCTTCGTAACAGTTCTGAATTTTAAGTGATGTATGCCAAAGTAACTAATACATAAACAATTGTAATTCTTCCCACTCAGATTTTTGGGAGTTGTATTTAAGCTAATAGGTAATATTGAGAGAGCCTGTAATACAGCCAGAATACAGCATTTAAAATTTTGGGAACTGCTATTGCCTTCAATTCCTCAAACATTTAAGAATTACTTGGAAACAAACCACCTGCAGGACCTTGGAATATATAGAAACCAACTAAAGGTAGGTTAAGTAGTGCTAATGGTGCCAATGATTTCGAGAGTTAGAGGCCAACTTGTATGGATTAGGCATGTAAAGAAATGGGCCTCTCCAGTCCTTACCTCATTTCCCTTGGATTCAGAGTACTGCTGCTGTTTTACAAATGTGAGCTAAACATAAGGCAGCAGAAACCACCATGGCTGTGCATTTGCTGGATCACATCTCCTCACCTGACATCCTTAAGTGCAAATGTGTAAACTCTGGATATAAAGTGAAGAGGCCAAAGAATGTAAAAGGAGAATCCTGGCCATACCATCAGATCTCAAAACATGGTTATTTTGGATATGTGGGCTTGGTAAGTGAGTCTTTGGGCCTCAGTTCTCATATGTAAAATACTAGAGTATCTATCTCAAGAATATATACGTATGTTCCTTTGTCTCTGGAAGACATTTTCCAACCAAACCAAGACTGGCTGGCTAAGGGCATATATTTTTCACACTAGGACCTCCATTCCCACAGAGCAGGGTACACTGCTAGCCAATGGTATTAGGTCAAATGGCACTTGGAGAAATATATGTGAATCCCCAGGGGCATGCATGGCCTTTCTAAATGTGTCCTTCAACCAAAAAGTAACCATGTAGATCTAACTATACTGGAGAACCTGGCAAAGCCAAAGTTGTGTTTGTTTTTTAAGATTTTATTTATTTATTCATGGGAGATACAGAGAGAGGGGGGCAGAGACACACAGGAAGAGGGAGAAGCAGGCTCCATGCAGGGAGCCCTACATGGGACTCTATCCTGGGACTCAAGATCACGCCCTGGGCTGAAGACGGTGCTAAACCGCTGAGCCAACCGGGCATCCGAAAGCCAAAGTTTTATCTTTTGAAAGTAAGATGAATTATTTCCTTCATCCTAGGAATAGTCTATTTCACTTTTATAGCAAGTTAAACTTTTTAGAGTGAGAGAAGTAAACCCATACATTATGTTCTGTAAACTGCTTTTTTTTTCTTTACATAGAATGTATCCCAAAGAGGGTTTTTTTTTTTAAAATATTTTATTTATTTATTCATGAAAGACCCACAGAGAGAGAGAGGCAGAGACACAGGCAGGGGGAGAAGCAGGCTCCATTCAGGGAGCCTGACGAGGGACTTGATCCCAGGTCTCCAGGATCACATCCTGGGCCAAAGTCGGCGCTAAACCGCTGAGCCACCCGGGCTGCCCCCCAAAGAGGTATTGTTAATGTATTACTTGAAACTCCATGTACGTAAGAAGTAATTATAATCTGTTTTCTCTTTAGCTGTATAAAATTTATATCTTTTTAAAAAACAATATTAAACATTGTTCTGTAAATGATTTTTATCATTAATTATGTATCTGGGAGATATATCTATATCTGCACATACTTCATTTCTTTCCATGAATTTTGCATTATATGGATACACCTGAATTTAATTAAATAACCAGAATTTTTTTTGATTGAATGGATTATTTTATTTTTTCAAATTAATACTCCTACAAAATGTTTTGTTACTTCCCAAAGGAGAGTCAGCCACACGATCATTTCAATACAATATTTGAGGTTCTAGGGTTCCTTAGTATACCTGAGCTTTGGGGGCCTGTTATGATGGTAAATTCATTTGACCTCAAGGTGTAATCTTGGTGCAGAATAGAAGCAGGAGAAATTGACTCAATAGGAACAAAGCAGTTGATGAAAACAAGGGCCATCTATCCTGCCTCTAGAGGTCTTGATGTGGCATGGAAGGGAACCGGAATTAAAGTTAAAATGAAATAATTACAATTTTGAAGACCTGTGTTAAAAACAAGCATTACACTGGGTGTTATGCTATATGTTGGCAAATTGAACTCCAATAAATAATAAATAAATAAATAAAAAGCACTAAAAGATTTTCTTTTCAGCTAAAAACTTACTAAATTTCTAGAAAAGGCAACTTTTATGTAGTCATTTTCTGAAGCTGGAGAAAAAGTCATGTGAAAGCATACATGAGCACAAGAGAAGGTAAGATCATAGTCTTAGTGTCTTCATACACTGAACGGCCTCCTCTCAAGTGATGATGGGACTGACAGGATGGTTTATTGAATCATGACATTTAAAATACTTCCTTTCTATGCTCACTGCACAATCTTGCTGTAATTTGCTCTGTAGAAGTCTGCTTTGAGGAATTATGTTTCCATTCCCTTTATCCAAGTAGAATTAAACACCTTACAAGCTATCGAAGGAAGCATAGCAATCTAAAGAGAAGGAGAGAAGACAGATCTTGGGATTCAGACTTAGGAAGAGACACACCACATAGTGACATAATGATCTACTGTCACCTATACTAATAAAGGGCATTCAGTAGGCCACTTCACCCATTACAGCTCTCTCAACTTTGCCTAAAACCAGATCAGTTGCAAACATAGCAACTTCTCAAATTTGTAAAAGAGGCCAGATAGCAAAAGGCTTGCCATTGATTTGTAGTGCAAGTTTAACACATTGAACACGCAAAGAATGTAAAACTAACAAATCTGAGAATTTTCTATGCCTTATACAGCAATTTTTGAGAAAACTTTCTCATTCTATGCCCATGCAATCAAAGCCAGGTTACCACCACCATAAGTTGAGTTTTAATGCAAACGGAAGACTCTAAATCCTCTTGTTTAGAAATTGTGAGATTTTTAGATGAGTGACTTGGTTTTCATTTGTAGAAACTGGGTAGGAGTCTGCTTAATGAAAATCTTGTTTCCCATCTCTCAGAGATCATGATCCTTTGTTTTCTGACATCCAATATCTTGGAAACTGTGGTGAGCACCAGTACTGCTTGTCTCTGCCAGGTCTATGTCATCCTGGACTGAAATGGCCCTCTGAAGGTGGCCTTTCCTGAGAAGAAAGTAGGGGGTTCCAATGATAAGAGTTCCCAGAAGAACAGTCAATGTCACAAAAGCTGCAAACAGGTCACTTTTAGTTTGGATGCTGGAGCTTGGTGGAAAAACTTCTTCACAATGAGCTCCTGTGTAATTTTCAATGCATCTTCCCAGGCTTCAGGTCTCAACAACCTAATGCAGGGCAAATCTCATGTCCCAACTTGGAATAAGACAAAGAGAAGCCAGCATCAATTCACTTCCTACAAAACGGATGGGGAATAGTAGGTATCACATCCTTCCATTCAGGCAAAAAGACCTGTGACTGGGATCACAGTTGACATCTTAATTTTTAAATAGTTTCATTCTTGGTCAAAGGTTTAGGGTTGAGAAACAGAACCTAAGACACAGGTAGGGAAATCTGGAGTGGGATTAGATCCAGGGAGTAATCTTCTTTGCTCCTAGATAATGAGAGGAGGAAGAGCCAATCTAAATAACCAGAATTTATTTAAATAATAAAATTATTAATTAAAGAATTAGTCATTTATTTAAGAACATTTACTATGTGCAGTTATGACTTTTTCTAAGGTAGATAAAAGAGATTTCAGTTGCAAGATATCAGATATTTTCATTTTAAGATATAATCAGATTGATGGCCTCACATGACTGCCCATTTATACTCCTACCAATAGTAGAAGTACAATAACATCCATCTGATGAACAAAAAAATAAACCATTTTCTCCTATCTTCCATTGTTTATTTTCTCTTTCTGGTGCTCCTATGATTGGATGACCTTCTGGAGGTCCTGTATATCTCTTAGCTTTCTTTCCCTGTTCTTTTCATCTTTTTTCATTATACAATGTGGGATATTTCCTTGACTTTCTCATCTAGCACTTTTTATTGATTTAATTTTTCATTTTGATAATGTTGCTTTTTTTTTTTTTTTTAAACTCCTCCATTCTGGAAAATTTCAAACCTACATGGGGTAGAGGGAATGGTATAATGAACCCACTCAGCTTTAAGAACTGTCAACCGATGCCAGTCTTCATTTATACTTTCACCCTCTCCTCCAAGCAACCTTCAGATTTTTTTTTACAGATTTTATTTATTTATGAGAGACAGAGAGAGCGAGAAAGAGAGGGGCAGAGACGAAGGCAGAGGGAGAAGCAGGCTCCATGCAGGGAGCCGGACGGGGCACTGGATCCAAGGTCTCCAGGATCACGCCCTGGGCTGAAGGCGGTGCTAAACCGCTGAGCCACCCGGGCTGCCCAAGATTATTTTGAAGTTAATCGCAGACATAATGATATTTTATACACACATTTTTCAGTGTCTAAATTGAAAAGATAAGGACTCATTTATTACTTTTTTTTCAGTGTAATAGTGTTATGTTCATGTTGCTGTGCAACAGATTTCCAGAAGTTTCCCATCTTATAAAATAAAGTCTATACCCACTGAACAACAACTCCTATTCTCCCTTCTCCCAGCCCTTGGCAACCATCATTCTAATCTGTTTCTGTGACTTTGACTACTTTAGATACTTCATGTAAGTAGAGTCGTACAATATTTCTCTTTGTGAGTGGCATTTTTCATTTAGCGTAATGTCCCTAACCTCCATCCTTGTGCCATGACAAGATTTCTTTCTTTTTAAAGGCCGAATAATATTTCACTGCATGTATATACCACATATATTCATTATTTATTCATGTATCCCTCAGTGAATATTTGGGTGGCTTCTACTTCTTGACTATTGTGAACAATGCTTCAGTGAACCCAAGAGTACTAATATCTCTCCAAGACTCGGCTTTAATTCTTTTGGGTAAATACCCAGAAGTGGGATTGCTGGATAATATGGCATAACTGTATTTTTAATTTTTTGAGAAACCTCCGTAACATTTTCCATAGTGGCTGGACCCTTTTACATTCCCACAAGGATTCCATTGTCTCCATATCCTCAACAACACATCTTCTAGGAGTTTTGTTTTTTTGATAGTAGCCATCCTAATAGGTGTGAGGTGGTATCACATTGTGTTTTGATTTGTGTTTCTCTAATGATTAGTGAAGTTGAGCATCTTTTTTTAAAAATACTTGTTAGCCATTTCTATATCTTTTTTGGAGAAATGTATATGTAAGTTCTTTGTCCATTTTTCCTTCAGGTTATTTTTGTTCTTGCTGGGTTGTAGGTGTTCTTTCTATAGTCTGTATATTTAACTCATTATTAGATATGTGATTTGCAAATATTTTCTCCCATTCTGTAGGTTACCTTTTCACTATTTATTGTTTCCTATGATGCGCAGGCTTTTAAAAGTTTGATATCGTCCTATTTGTCTATTTTTGCTTTTGTTACCTATGCTTTTGGTGTCATATCCAAGAAATCATTGGCAAATCACGTTATGAAGCTTTTCATTGGTATTTTCTTCTGGGAGTTTTGTTGTTTAGGCATTAGTTTAAGTCTTTAACCCATTAATTTTGAGTTAATTGTTGTATATTGCTATTTTTTATGTGGCTTCATTCTTTTGCATATAGATATCCAGTTTTTCCATCACTGTTAAAGAGACTGTTTCTCCCCCACTGAGTGGTCTTGGCACCCTGATTGAAAAACATTTGGGTCGAGGCATCTTTGCATTCCAGAAAAAAAAAAAATCCTGTTTGGTCATGATGTATAATCCTTTTAAGTGCTGATGAATTCAGCTTGCTAGTATTTTGTTGAGGATTTTTGCATCAATATTTATCAGGGATATTGGTCTCTAGTTTTCTTTTTTTATTGACCTGTAATAAAAAAATTTCAGTTTTTATTGACCTGTAACTTAATAGTTTCAGGTGTACGAGGTAATAATTCAATATTTGTATAGAGTCTGCAGTTTTCTTGTGGTGTCTTTGGCTTTGGTATTGGAGTGATGTTGTTGTCACAGAAGAAGTCTGGATGTGTTCCCTTCTCTTCCATTTTTTAGAGGAGTTTGAGGAGTGGTATTAATTCTTCTTTAAATGTTTGGTAGCATTCCCCAGTGAAGCCATCTGATCCTGGGCTTTTCTTTGTTGGCAGGTTTTGAATTACAGATTCAATCTCCTTACTAGTCTATTCAAATTTTTTGTTTCTTCATTATTCAGTCTTAGTAGGTTGTATGTTTCTAGGAATTGATCCATTTCCTATGGGTTATTCAATTTTTGGGCATATAAGCGTTTGTAGTATTCTCTTATAATCCTTTTCATCTCTGTGGCATTAGTTGCAATGTCCCATATTTCAAATCTGATTTTAGTTATTTAAGAAGTCTCTCTTTTTTTCAAGGCAATCTAGCTAAGGGTTTTTAATTTTGTTGATCTTTTCAACAATCCAACTCTTAGTTTTACTTATATCCCTATTGGGCTTTTTTCTATTCTTTATCTTGTTTATGCTCTAATCTTTAGTGTTATCTTCTTCATGCTAACTTTGAGTTTCTTCTTTCTCTAATTGATGTAAAGTTAGATTTTGATTTGAGACTTTCTTCTTTCTTAATGTAAGCATTTACACCTATAGTCTTCCCTATTGATACTGCGTTCTCTTCATCTTATAAATGTTGGCTTATTGTTTTCCAATCTTATTTATTTCACAATATTTTCTAATTTCCCTCGTAATTCCTTGACCAAAGAATTTGGCCAAATTGTTTTTTCTGAATTCCAGAAAGTTGTTGAACTCACAAGTCTGTTTCCGTTTTCTATTTTGTTATTTATTTATTCCTCTATGATAATTTCAGTGAGGTTGCTAGGCAGAGAGATGAAGCAACTATGTTTGCTCAGTCTGCAATATTGAGCTGAAATTTAACTGATTCTTAAGTTTCTTGAGCATCTATTTTCTAAAGACAATCCATCTAGGACAACTTCTCATTAAGAAGAAGGGTAGAGTAACATTGTGCTTAAGGATAGGGCATTGTGAACCAGACCATCTGGATTCCAAATTTGGCCATGCTCTTTTCTAGCTGAGACTTTGATTATGTTACTTATACTCTTGTATCTTAATTTTCTCATCAGTCAAATGAGAATAATAATAAAAAATTCCTCGTTGAGTTATTGGAGGGTGAAATGAGTTAATATTTTTAATGTGCTCAGGTTAGTTTTTGGCATAGAGTAAGAGCTATTTCAATATTTGGAAATTAATACATTTGAATTTCAGAAATGCAATGTATCTGAGAATATAGCCCCTTGAATTTGTTTCACTCATACCTGGTACAGAGTACCCTGAATACAACATTTAAAAACAATTCTGCTTAGAAATCAGCTAGAATTCAGTGGTGACAGCTTTCATGGTTTAAGTAGGTAGTTAATAAAAATGTGTGAGTTTGAATGACTGACAAGATAAACAGGCATCATAGTCACAACTGAAATGAATTCACAAAAGGTCCAACTAACAGAAGCAAGAGACACAACTGGCAAAGGAAATACTCAAGGAAACAGATTCCAAACATTCGTTTCCTTCCAAAAGACCATAATAAAATAACAAAAAATATAGTTCTACAAAATTGCGGTATATTTTTTAGAACTTTTGACATGGTTTGCCCATAAGCATTTGACAGGTGTTTTTAATCATATCAGATTCATCATTTGTTCACTTACAATTCGGTACATGGTACATTATCAAGTCTAAAGTGTTTTCATTTCTAAAAGAGTCAACACTGTGGGTTTAAATCTTTTCCAAAGACAAATCCCATTAAACTTTGCTTTAAAGAAAATGAGGGAAGACCCACAAGAGCAAGAAGTAGTTTGTCTTGTAAAACTGAGGAAAGAGAAATGAACCAGTATCCTGAAACCTGATTCATCACAATTCAGTCAAGTGGTGCCACAGTGCCAGAAAATAAGGTTGACACATGTTCCTTAAAGATTCTTCTTTTTGTTTTTCTTTTGAAATAATCTCAAACTTACATAAAAGCTGCAAGAACAGTACAAAGAACATTTTGTCAACCATGTGGGTAAAAGTTGTCAACCTGACACCCCATCACCCCCCAAACACTTCAATATATTATTTCCCGTGTGAAAATGCCTTCTCCAACACAACCATAATACAACCATCAAAATGAGGATATTCACACTGATATGATGATAGTTCCATCTAAGCCTCACATCTCATTCAAGTTTTGCTAATTGTCCTATTATTACCCTTTAGAACACAAGGGTCCAGATAAGAATCAGGCATCCCATTGAGTTAATAGATCTTGTTAGTCTCATTTAGCTCTCAATTCTTTCTTGGTGTTCCCTTGACCTTCGCGACCTTGACCCTTCTGAAAGTTATAGGCACTGACATTAGGATATCTTCCTTAACCCAGCTCAGACTGCAGCACCTCATTCAGGGCTGACTCCTACAAGTGTGCCCACCTCCGCTGAGACCCTCCCTCTTTGGCTGGTTGCCCACTGGAGTGATACCATCTCACCTGCTCAGGCTTCCACACCCTTGCACTTGGCCCCCCCACCCACCCATGCAGGCACCCCTCTCACTGAGGAACCTGCACTTGGAAGTCCCTCTATAGACACCTACTTTCCCCTGCTCAGGTCCTGATACCATTGCAGCTTCCCACTCCCTAGGTGGGTGGTTTCACACAAAGGCTGAATTGCTCAGGGAGAGATAGATAATGGGAAAAAGAAGAGGACAAGCTTTCGACAGTGTTAAGAAACATGTCTTAGGATCTGTCTAAACATGAATTGTAGCAGACAAAAGTCTGAACCAGTTGACAAACTGAAGTCATTTTTCTACAAATTTTAAACATAAAATCTTTTAGCTTATACCACGAATCCCAAAGGCATATTTTGAGGTATTAAAATGGGTGGTCACATTTGACTATGATTATTTTTAAAACATGCACAGAGAATTCACTGTATTAAACATTTTATGTGTATATACAAAAATGATATTCAATCTTTGCTCAAACTAAAAAATGAAATCAATAAAAATTATTGTATAAAACATTTAAATTAATAAGATATTATTATAAAATGTGGGTTCCTGTTTTATGTTAGTGTTCTCTAGGGAAACAGAACCAATAACATATGTATATGAAATTTATTGAAATATATGAAATTTACTGTTAGGAATTGAGTCATGTGATTATGAATGCTGAGAAGTCCCAAGATCTGCAAGGTGAGTCAGCAAACAGAGATCCGGGAGAGCCAGTGATTTAGTTCCAGTCTCAGTCTAAAGGCCTGAGAAGCAGGAGAATGAATGGTGTAGTTCTAGTCTCTAGGCCAATAGGCTCGAAGATAGATCAGGAAGAGGCAAGGTTTCAGTTCAAGTCTGAAGGTAGGAAAAAGTCAATGTCCCATCTCAAAAGTAGTCAGACAAGAGGAGGCCCCTCTCACTCCCAGGAAGGTCAGCATTTTTGTTATATTTGGGCATTCAACTGATTGGATAAGGCTCACGTATATTGGGGTGGGGGGCAATCTGCTTTACTCAGGGTACTGATTTAAATGTCAATCTCATCCAAAAACAACTTTGCAGAAGCACCCAGAATAATATTAAGCCAAATATCTGGGCTTCTCATGGTCTAGTCAACATATAAAATTAGCCATCACCTCGGTGGCTCAGTCTCACTCTTGATTTTGGCTGGATCCTGATCAGTGTTGGGCTCCATCCACACTGGGCATGGAGCCTGCTTGGGATTTTCTCTCTCTCCTTCTGCTCCTCCCATTTCCCTCTCTTAAAAAGAAAAACAAATTTTTAACCATCACAAATGGCAGGCTGAATCTTTCTACAGGAAACCTTCTTTCCTACGGGAAACTGCTAGTCCATCCATGCCACCATCACTTCTTTTTTCTCTTGCACCTCTAACAGAAAATTTAACATCTTAACTAGTTTTAAGTGTACAGTTCAGTAGTGTCAAATATACTCACGTTGTGGTGAAGCAGATCTTCAGAACTTTCTCGTTTTGCAAAACTGCAACTCTATACTCATTAAACAACTACTCCCCTTTCCCCTGCCCCCTAGCCTCTCCATCACCATGCTACTTTCTGTTTTTCAGAGTTTGACTTATGTTGGATACCTCACAGTAGTGGAATCATAATAGTACTTGTCATTTTTGACTGGCATATGTCACTTAACACAATGTCCTCAAGGTTCACCCATGTTGTATTATTTGACAAGATTTTCTTTCTTTTTAAGACTGAATAATATTCCACTGCATAGCTACCACATTTTCTTTATCTGTTTATCTATTAATGGACATTTAGGTTATTTGCACTTCTTGGCTACTGTGAATTAGTGCTGCAATGATCATGTTTGTTCAAGACCCTACTTTCAATTCTTTGGGGTAAATTTCTAGAAGTGGGATTGCTGGATCTTGTGGTCCACCATCACTTCTTACCTGAGCTATTGCAATAGCCTCCTGACTGGTCTCCCTACTCTCTCTTGTCCTAAGCCCCAGGATCATCTTATTTTTTTTCCTTAGGTGCTAAAATTATCTTTCCAATATTTGAATCAGGTCGTGTCATTTTTTTCTATTTAAACTTCTCCAATTGAGATAGCTAGTTTCTGCTTGGGATGTTCAGAGCTAGAAGAAGAGCCACTCCCAACCTTATAACAATAACATAGAAAAAAACCTCAAGTTCATGACTTTAATTGAACTCATCATGCTGCTGATGTCTTAAGGCAACCAGATGTGAGAGACAAGATGCAAGCATTTGCTTCTCTGGGGCAGATGCAGCTGCTAAGAAGAATCAAACATTTTTTATCCTTTGTACTTTATACATTTCAGAAAATCTCAACTGGGGAATATTACATTCTGAAAAATAATTTTACAGATAATTAAAGTATAATGCTTTAATTTCTAAAGCTTTTATTTCATCCATTTGCAATGAAATCTTTCTAAAATGTGCTCTACTTTACCATGCTCTATAAAATAGAATCTACATACCAATTATTGGGCTTTATTGGCTAGAGGATCACTCTGAACTGCAGGTGTTATACCATGCTAGAAGACCATCATGTCCTCAAGGGCCATTACCCATGAGAGGCCCTGAAGTTCATTTAAAGAGATACTCCTCTAGCTGATCTTCTGTTGCTTCAGGAAAGCCCTTTAAGGCTGTCCTTTTCAGTGGCATAATGCCTAGGGGATAACCTTCCCTTTGGAAAGACCAAGGCAAAGTTCCAATTACCTTAGCTCTCAGATGAAAAGTACCAGTAGACCAAGTAGGAGTGGTGTGGACTGGAACCCATCTAGGTCCCTTGTCAGTCTTGTACCCATATGATTATACTCACTTGCCCTTCCAAGGCTTTGAGAACATATCTGAGGAGCAACACACCCACTAAACTTAAGAGAGTGTGCAGCTTATCCAGATCTAGCTGTAATGCTTTCCTAGAATTCTGTGTGGTACTGTATCACAAGTTCTTACTTAACAAAGAGCTCCTTGCTAAGGATCTTTGGATCACCAGAAATCTGTGAGTGAACTCCAATAAATTCACTTTGAAATCATAGATAAAATTTTGTATGTACTTATGCCTGACTTTTCTGGGAAGAAGTTCCAATATTTTGTCAGATTCTCAGAGGAAATGAAATGGGCTAAGAAGTTACCCCTCTAACTCTTAAGAAAAAGAAGTGATTAAGTGAGTTACATTAGTCTTTTAGACAGGCTCAATCTGAGCTAAACATCAGGTGTAAACAAATTTAAGTGCAACAGTTACCTCTATGGGATTAGCTTCTGAAGCATATATAAGCGTATATCACATTTAAGTCATAAGGTTCCCCACACAGCATCCTGCACCTTTCTTTTCTTCACTAATATACCATGGACAACTTTTTAGGCATTTTATTTTTGTGTTTATGAAACTATGCTAATCTTTTTAAGGATTACATGGGATTCTGCTGTATGACTATACCACAATTTATTTTTTTGGCACCCCCTTGATAGATATCTAGATTTTTTATTATAGTTTTGTTGTTCTTGTCATGTGAACAATGCAGCACTGCATATCTTTGTATTTTTTGGCTTTGCATAATGTATGGCAATGCCTTTTTGCTCATTCCCTTCTGACGCAAGGCATAATTATCTTTTGGCCATTTTCCAGAACGATAGGTGAAAACTGTGTCTTGTACTTTTGCTTTCTATTTTTTCCCTTAAAGATTTCCATGTATAGATGGAGTATTTGTATTTATTTTTCCATGAACTGTATGTTTCCATTTGCTTCAATAAATATATCTTTATAAGTATTATATATATTTTTAAATTATTTAAGACCTTTATTAATGGGTGCTTGCCGTTTGTTGACTTTTTTGAAAAAATCAAGTTGTAAACTTTTATTACAAATTAAAAATTAGGTTCTTAAAAATCTCAACTTGACCAGATATGAAACAATTTAAAAACCTTTAAAGGTGTATTGAGAAAAACCAGGCTAAAAACAAGCAAACAAACAAAAAAACACGTTTATCATTACCAAAAAGAGACGTCTATAGGTAAAAATAATAAAAACCCCATGCTGCATAGATAATGCAGATAGTTCTACTTATCTGGTCAATGGGCAAAAAGCAAGCTCTGAAGGTCTTCAGCTCCAATCTTTTGTTCATTTCTTATTGCTGGCATTTCATCTTCATTTCTTCGTGTTGGATGACTAAACCGGACGATGGTAGAGGTGGTAAGCCGCATTTACTGGATCCCGCCCTGCTGGGCCTCCTCAGCTGGGGGATCGGCTGCTTCTTCGGTCTCTGCCTCCTGGCGGTTTAGGGTGTTCTGGGCCTCTGCGTTGGCAATTGAAGTTGCGGCGGTACCGACGTTGAGGCGGCCGCTGACCTTGGGTCTCCTCTCGTTGATTTTCCTTATCTTCCTCGTTGCCATCCTCTCCAGGCTGTCTCGGCGAGGAGGACCCCTACAGAATCGTGGTTAACCTCGATACATAGCCTGTCTCCCTACCCTGGGCTGAAGGCAGTGCTAAACCGCTGAGCCACCTGGGCTGCCCTCCCTGCAAGTTTTTGACAGTTGTAATATTTATTTTAATATGTCACTTGATTCTTTGAGAGTATAGTAAGAGTGTGGTTCCATATGAAGAAGACAGCCAAGCTCTATTAATGAAGGCAATGCTTGGTAGGTCATATGTTTTTCTGTGAATTTCAATATGGTTTTGATAAATCATGGTTTCAATTCAATGAGTATTTGTTTTATTATCTGCACAGCTCTAAGCTAGATGTTTTACCTAACTCACTTGGAGTTTGCCAAGGACCCATTAGCAATGTGAAATATAAGTAGGAACATATTATATTAAGGGCCTGGAGGTGAGGCCAAGAAGTGCCAAGGAGGAGGAAAAAAATAGGTGAAACAGTATTCCAGGAAGAAGGACCAGCTCACCAGTGAGAAAGAGCATGGCATGTGAAAGGGACTGAAAGAAGTTGGGAGTGGATGAAATATCTAGCCTGGGATTCCTGTTAGAAGAGAGATAGGGCTGGAGATGTAAGACATGTCAGGTTATTCAGGGGCTTCATTCTATGCTAAAGAATATAGACTACCTTCAAAGAAAGAAGAGAACATTAGAGAATTCTGGCCAGGGGAGTAAGATGATGAGATACAGTATTAAAAATGGATTGGAGGAGAGGGAGAAACCTAAAGGCTGGAAGACCATTTTAACAACCCAGATGAGACATGATTGCAACTTTAACTAAAATAGTAGAAACTGGAATGGAGAGAGTTCTATCATGTGAGATGTTTTCAGAAGGAAGAATCTACCATATTTGTAAATAGATTGAATAGGATAAAGAAAGTGAAGAGTGATGTGATGTCTTTGAGCATTGAAGAGCTGATAGAGCATTTACAAAGAATAGTAGAGAAGGTTTTGAGTGCTGCATTGACATATTTGAGGTGGCCATACATCATCCACATGCAGACACTTGATAGATAGCCGGATAAAATGGATCTGAAGATTAGGAGAGAAATCTGGAATAGAGATCAGATGTGGGAGCCTCAGCACAAAGAGAAGTACAGACATAGAGACAGATGAGATGGCACAGAGGGCACATGTCAAGTGAGATAAGATGAAGTGTGTGGAACCCTGGAGATCACAAATCCTTGTCAAGAAAACCAAGGGACTGTGAAATAAGAGAAGCCAAGAAAACATTGCAAAAATGATAGAGATATCAACCAGGTTAAATAAGATACAAGTCAAATAAGATACAAGTCAGATAAGATGAGTCTATTAGTTTTAGCAGAAACTTACACAATGATGGCTTCAAAAAGCTGGTGGAGATGTGAGGGAGATGGAGGGGGCATGCTGAGGAGTGGGAGGAGGATGAGAAAATGGAGGCAGTGAGCACAAACAAATACTTCTGGAAAAGTTTGGCTGTAATGGAGGTAAGAGAGAAAGGGCTGGAGGCCAGCAGCATGTGGTTGAGCAGACTTTGTGTTCTCCAGATGAACTTAAGGTGTGTTTAAAGGCTGATGGGAAAAGAGGCAAGAATTGAACACATAAGAGAAGTCGGTGGCAAGTGAAGGAAAAAGTGGTGAAGAATGACATCATCCTGGGAGGAGATAGTGGGATTCCTGAGAAGGCTGAAGGGAAGGAATCCAGAGACAGGTAGAGAAATTAGCTTGAAGAAGAGGAGGGACACCTTACCCTTTTCTTTTGTAACTAGAAAGAAAGAGCTAAGGACAAGCCCTTTTGGTAGGTAAGTGCATTTGTTTGGTACCTGAAGTTCAGTAATTACTCATATGTCAATTCCTAGTGTCTCTGTGAATAAAAGAAAGAGTCATGCCCCTCCTCCCATTCACTAGTGCTCTCTCTCAAATAAATAAATAAGTCTTAAAAAATAACTATGATGAATATGTTAAATGCTGTAATGGAAAAAGTAGATATATGGCATGCATGAACAATGAATGGGTAATGTAAAGAGAGAAAAACTCTAAAGAAAAATCAAAAGCAGTTGCCAAAAGTCAAAAGCCCAGTAACATAAATAAAGAATGTCTTTGATAGGCTCATCAGTGGACTAGCACACCTCAGGGAAGAATTAGTGACGTTGCAGGTAGGTCAATAGATAGTTCTCAAGCTGAAATTCAATGAGAAAAAAAGGAGAAAAGAATGAAAAATAGAGCAGAACATCCAAGAACCATGGGGAAATTATAAAAGGTGTAACATGCATAACTGGACTATCAGAGACAAAATAAAAAAGAGAATGGAGCAGTAGAAATATTTGAAGGAATGTCTGATAATTTTCCAAAATTATTGACAGATATCAAACCACAAATCCAAGAATTTCAGAAGGCACTGTGTCGGCTTAAATACCAAGAAATCTACAGGTAGGCATATCATATTCAAACTGCAGAAAACCAAAAACAAAGAGAAATCTGAAAGATATCAGAGTGAGAGTAAACATTTTGGCTCTAGGGGAATAAGGATAAGAATGACGGTTGATGGGATGCTCGGGGAGCTCAGAGGTTAAATGTCTTTGACTCAGATCAGGATCCCAGGGTCCTGGGATCGAACCCCTCATCAGGCTCCATGCTCAGCAGGGAGTCTGCTTCTTCCTCTTCTCCTCCTCCCTCTGCTCATGCTCTGTCTCAAGCACTCTCTCTCTCTCAAATAAATAAATAAAATCTTAAAAAAAAAAAAAAAGAATGACAGTTGACTTCTCAGAAACCATGCAAGAAGAGAGTGGAGGGAAATCTTTAAAGTGTTGAGGATTGAATTTGACATCTAGAATATGCCAGAATTCTATAGCTAGCAAAGTTAGCTTTCAAAAATGAAGGAGGGGCACCTGGGTGGCTCGGTGGTTGAGCGTCTGCCTTGGGCTCAGGTCCTGATTCCAGGTCTTGGGATCAAGTCCCACATCAGGTTCTCTCTGCCTGTGTCTCTGCCTCTCTCTGTGTCTCTCATGAATAAATAAATAAAATCTTTAAAAAATGAAGGAGAAATAAAGACTTTTGAAGACAAACAAAAACTGAGGAACTTATTGCTAATAGACTTACCCTGCAAGGTTAGAGGAAAGCCTTCAGGAAGAAGGAAAATTATCTAAGTCAGAAATTGAGATCTACAAAAGAAAGGAAAAATATTATAAAAGGTATAAATAAAGATAAATTGATTCTTCACTTTTTCTTATTTTTAACTCGTCTAAAAGAGAATTGTTTAAAGGAGTTATTTTTTTAGGATTTTTATTTATTTATGAGACACACACACACACACACAGAGGCAGAGACATAGGCAGAAGGAGAAGCAGGTTCCATGCAGGAAGCTGGATGTGGGACTTGATCCTGGGACTTCGGGATCACGCCCTGAGCCAAAGACAGACATTCAACCACTGATCCACCCAGATGTCCCTGTTTAAAGGAGTTAGAACAACAATGTCCCTGTTTAAAGGAGTTAGTTTATAGCATATGGATAAGTAAGATGTCACAGGACTTGGAATATTCTAGTATAAGGTAACTGCTTTCTACATGAGGAGATATAGTATTATTTGAGGGTGGACTTAGAGTAGTTGCAAGGTATACTGCAAAGTCTAGGATAACTACTAAAATGTGTTTAAAAGAAGTATAAATGATATAAGAGAGGAGACAGAAAATGGGATCAAATAAAATGCTCAGTTAAAACCACAGAAGGTAGAGAAAGAAGAGGAAAGAAAGTACAAATTCAGTAAATAGAAACATTTGTAAAGATGAGAGATTTTCACTAAGCTATACTGACAATGTATTTAAATGAGAGTGGCCTAAACATATCAGTTAAGAACCAGAGATTGTCAGATTAGATTTTAAAAATAGATCCAACTCAGTTTAAAAATTAAGACTCAATGTATTAAACTCATGTTTTCTAGCTTCACTAAACTCTGTGTTTTAACATCTGTTCTATGTGTCTTTTTCTAGATATATCTGCTTGACATGTCTTTTTCTAGGCGACTCAATAATATACCTTAGTCACCTTTCCTTGACTTCCAGCCTTCCTCATTGCCCTCCCTTCAGTGGAGTGTGCTTCTCAGATACAAGCCAATCAATCCAGAGTCCATGCTCCCAACCACCTCTCCCATCTGACTCTCACACTGAGTCATTATCCCCTTGCTCTACCTACCAGGACCAGGTGTCCTTATACCCTGGAGCCCACTGAAATTATTCAAACAAGCCAATCCTGAGCCTGCTTGTCCCCCCTTGCTGTTTTCATCCTGAAGAAGGCACAATAAAGACTCTTGCCAAGGGTTCTCCTCTTTCTCTGCCTCTTGACTGGCCCTGATGTTTCCCTGTGTGGCCCCTTGCAGCATGGTGTGTCCTCTCCTCTTAGGAATGGTAATAAACTATCTTTGTAATAGTAATCATCTACTGATTACTGATCTTACTTTACCTCAGGTTTTCTATCAGTACATTATACTTTGATACACTTAGATACATAAAAAGTAAAAAGATGGAGAAAGGTATATCATGATAACACTAATTTTAAGGGATTATATAAATTTCGGACAAATCGTAGCTATTGTGAGATATGAGGACATTTTTTCTAAGCCACTGCACAAGTGCCACAATGTAGTGAGCTTTCTATAAACCCTTGTAAAAAAAAAAAAATCCTTCATAATTTAAGGTTCCTGTCTTCCAGCATAAGGCATTAGGCTGAAGAAGATAACGTGATTCTATTTTGCATTTGTATCTGATGTATGTGCCATGCATTAAAGTGTTAAAAGTGAATGAAGATGGAGACATTTTGTGGGCTTTCTTGGATACTGACGGGCTCTGGAGGACTAATGATGAGAAAGAAGAATGACTGGAGATAGGTGGCACCCAAAGTGAATGACCTGCTGGCTGGACGGGAACATATTTACTTTCACATTGAAATAGCTGGTGAAACAGTTCCCACCTCACCACCTCCATGAGCAATGATGCAGATATAGAAGCAGGAGAGGGCTCAGCACTCTCTTTACTGTGGTGAATTATTTGCCCTAAAATGCTATTTGACATCAGGCAGGGCTTTGGGCCAGGTTGGAAGCTACAGATAGAGGGAAGTTTTGTCTTAGAAGCTGGATAGAGGGCAGTTTTACGTGCTAGAACCCAGAGGTTCCCAATCCTTTATAGAAGGTCTGTGTCCTCTGGACCTGTCTACAAATAATCATGACATTATTTACCCATTCTAGGGAGAGTAAGAAGCCAAACATTTTACATAGTGAGCTGTCATAAATAAGATTATTTATGTTATGGACAGGGACACCAGCTTTTGTAGTTAATTATTATTACCATTAAACATGATTATTAACCAGTGTCCTAACTCCTTACTCCTTTTCCCTCACATTTGAATACCCTCAACCCTCTCGGATCTCTCTTTTCTTGACTTGCTTAGCTTTCTATGCCTCTCTCTTTGAGTGAGAGTGACTAGCTTGTCTACTCTTGGACACTGCTTTTGTTTATTTTGTAATTATCCTGAAAAAAAACTTAACCTTCCTTGAGTTGGGTCTAAGAATTCTATCATTCATCAGTGAGTCCTACTGAATTAATTTGGCCAACACATAGCAGAGCATCAGAGCATGCCTGCTCTGAAAATCTGTGAACCGTTACACGTGTATAAACCCTTAGGATTTTTCATTCTTTTCTTAGTCTTCTACTGTTACTTTTCTTTAAAAGATCCCTTTTCTTTTCATTCCTACGTCAACTTCTCCCTTCTCATAAAAAGTGGGAAAAAAGTTTATAATTTAGTTTAGGGTTTTTTTTTTTTTTTTCATGAGACCATGGGTATAAAGCACTTAATATGGTACCTGCCATCGAGTGGATGGACAGGAAACACTGACTTTCCTGCCCTTCTCTAGGGGAGATTAAAGCAAACACACAAACACCTTCTTGCTTTCTGGCTTTCTTTTTTGATGCCTTCTTGGAAGAAGGTGCATCTGTAAGAATCCAAACAATATGATTTTATTCTGGGACCCTTCTGTTTCCTTCCTCTAAGGCCTTGATGTGGTTCCTAAACCCCTGCCCCCCAGGTTGAACCCATCTCAGCCCAGGGGTGTTTTTCTCTTTTTGAGAACCCAGCCAGGAGCCCTGAGTATGGGGCTGGGCCCTGGCTGAGTCTGATGGAGTGCTCTCCTTCAGATGGCATCACTCTCTTCTCCTTAGCCCCCAATGGCCCCTAGTAGACGGAGTCCTCAGGACAAATTTTCCTTCTACTCCATTGGTCCAGGATAAGTCTTTTTAAAAGTGCATTCTTTGAAGAAAATTCAAGTTGATGTGGGATTTGGGGGAAAACAAATAAGCCCAATTTTATGTGGTGGGATTTTATTCCCTCCCCCACCATCCACACACCACAATCTAAACAGTCAAGACTCTTCTTTCTCTCCTCACACATGGCTGGAAAGGGAGACCTTTGAAAGGCAGAGGGAAGAGTCATCCAAGTTATGCTATGATAGTCCTAGAAAGACTTCTATTTGCTTCCTTCTGACGAAAATGCAAGACCCCTGTGTACATTAATGGTACACAGGAAGGCTCCATTACTGACCTTGCAAGATGGTCAGCATGCAGTGTGATTGGAGGACTTTTGCAGCCACACAGCCACGTGGAGTTGCCAGAACTCCAGTGACCACTGAGGGCAACAGGGAGCTAAGGTTGGACAGGTAATTCCTCTTCTAAAAACAAAGCAAAAAAGTCTTTGTGCCACATGATTTCCTTTGTATGAGATTGTAGAAAAAGTGAAACTGTCTTGACAGAAAGTAGATTAGCAGTTGCCTGGGGCAGGGGTGGATGCAAAGGTGCAAAGGAACATGAGAGAACTTTCTTAGATAATACAAACGTTCTACATCTTGATTGTGATGGTGGTTAGATGACATGGCAACGGTCATTGAATTGTGCATTTAAAATTACACTGCAATAAGTAGCTACTTAAAAAAAGGGATGCCTGGGTGGCTCGGTCAGTTAAGCGTCTGCCTTCAGCTCAGGTCATGATCCCAGGGTCCTGGGATGGAGCCCTGCATCAGGCTCCCTACTTACCAGAAAGCCTGGTTCTCTTATTCCCTTTGCTGCCCCCGCCCCCAATTTGTGCTCTCTTTCTCTCTCAAATAAATAAATAAAATCTTTTAAAACATTTTAAATTAAAAATTTTAAAAAACATGTAAGACATCCTCACTTAAAATGGATGGGAGAGCCAAGGGTGCAAACTAAACCAGCTCCCTCCATCTCTCTCCTCCCTACATCTCCTAGGGACCGCCTCCTTTGGAGAACCATGGTCTGGATGTCCTGGTCATTGCCTAAAGAGAAGGAGCCCCACCAAGTGGTACAGATTGCCTTGCTTATTTTCTCTTTCTCATTTTCCTTGAGGGTCCGGGAGTGTTGTGGAGGAAAACAGCAGTACATTGTAATAATGGAAAAAATCTAGAATCATGTTCAAATCTCCTCCCCTCCCACCTAGGCCTTCTTGAGAACCAAGTGGAATCATACCAAAATCCCCAGATTCCATTTCCCCATATCTATCTCAACAGAGGTGCTGTGGCATTCCTTCTCCTTTGCCGTTTTGCTGGGACTGGAGAATATGGCACCTTACCCTGGCACTGTCTGTCCTCTTGTAGAGAGTGGTGCCATTAGGCCAACCTTGAAGACCCTCTTCAGCTTCTATGCCCACATTGTTTCTTTAAGAACGTCTCTTCAGTTCTTTTGGAGGTTCCAGAACTCATAGCATAATATATCTCTATATGTTTTATTAATCTCAGGGACTCAGGATTGGGCTGAAATTTATTAGAGAAAATTTAATTCATTGCACAATTTAATTGCAACCTTGAAGAGATTCCTGAGGGACATTTAAAAAAAAACTTTTACTTGAAAATTTAATGAAATAACCCAATTGGTCATTAATCTGGCTGGGTAGTTGATGGGGAATGTGTTCACACCTGCAGTGACGTATACTCCAGACTTCATCCAATTATAAATCTCTGTGACCTCAACTCACCTACCAGTGTCACTGAAAGTCATTAAAATGTTTTAAATCCACAAAACCCTTAAGGGATATCTTTATAATTACAGTTACATATAAAACTTTGTGAAGTAAGTGAACAATTCTGAAGTCGCTCTACAACAAACACCAAAACGATGAGGAGGTGCATTAAAACTGAAATTCTACTTCCTTCAATTAACAAGGAAATGTGTTCATTGCTTGTAACTTTTATTTATTTTTAAATCAACTTATAATCATTATGAAAAGACATTTCTTAAAGAAAATTCTACTAAATCCAGCTTCCCTTTTGATATTGGGTGGGGGCATGGTTACCCATTGAAACCTCATTCTCTCAGGAGAACATGAGGGAAGATCAGGAGCCCAATGGGGCTTCTATTTGTTGAGTCAGGTTTTGGACACTTGAGGACCAGGTCACTATGGCTGGACTTTGTGACTTCTTATTTCATAATGTCTATTTCTTTATGATAAATTCTTAAAATGGAAGGAGCTTATAATCATCTTTGGTGAGAGCTGAAGTGAATCCTATTTTGGAGGACAAAAATCCCAAAGGATAGGCCCAGGGGTGGCCGTTCATTAAGAAAGCATCCTTGGGACCCTCAGCAAAGAAGAAAGGACAATATGGGAGCTGACCTGGTTCTAAGGTAACGAGTAGAAAGTATCCCCCACATCATGGCCTGAGGGCTCCTGGTTGCTCCATGAGAGAGAAGGGGAAATCATATTTCACTTGGTGACACAGCCTCACCCAATACCTGGAATATGCCTATTGAATGCACAGCATTTCTTACTTGTAAGTATCCTTAATGCTATTTTTTGGGGATATGAGTAATAAAATTGTGTCTGGGGCAGCCCGGGTGGCTCAGCGGTTTAGCGCCATGTTCAGCCCAGGGCGTGATCTTGGAGACCAGGGATCGAGTCCCATGTCAGGCTCCCTGCATGGAGTCTGCTTCTCCCTCTGCCTCTCTCTCTCTCTCATTCTCTCTCTCTCTCTTCTCTGTGTGTCTAATGAATAAGTAAATAAAATATTTTTTAAAAAACATTTAAAAAATAAAAATTAAAAATAAAGTTGTTTCTGAGGGCTTGTTCTGTGTCAGACACTCTGGTAAGCATCTTCACACATATTAGCTCATTTACTCCTGAATATAGCCTTGTGAGGCAGATGGTGTTAGCCTCAGTTTACAGATTATGTTTAAATAATGAAACCCAGTAAAAACAACTGTCAGATTTGCCTTCCATGGATAGCAGGGTAGAGTCCACAGAGCCTGCAGATCACTGCATTGAGCCTCCTATCCAGCGTGCTCCAGGGGCTTGCTCCCATGACCCATCCTGATGGGGACAGCTCTCCTGGCTCTTTACTAGTGCTCTTCTGCTGTCTAGGAGATGAATTCTATCTTCCTGGCCCAAGGACCCACTAATTTTCATGAGAAGATATTAGCACAGCAGAAGGCTATTCCGTCCCAGCACCACTAGGTTCCAACCCTCTCCTCATAAAGTTCTGGGCAGTGTTTTGTTTTGCTTTCTATTTTTGTTGGAGTTAGTGGCGGCATATCATTTCTCCTCATGTTGTTTTGTCCCTGATAAAACTGCCTCTCCTTCACCAGCCTTGGAGGCTTGTTGCCTATTCTCTCCAAGTACAGTAAGAACATTTTTGATGCAGATTTAAATACAAATGCACCGTGTCTCAAGCTTTTTAGACTGATAACAGTAATTCCATTCTTTGTGATATCCTAGATTTTGAGAAGAAAAAAGCAAAACCTTCAGACTCATAAAACCTGCATTGCTGTAAAATAAGTCCGTTTGTCTTTGGTCATCATAAAACCCAGGCTTTTCTTCTTCTAGAGCCTGGCAGATCATGAAGGGTTTCTCTTGTAACACAGGCTAGTTTCTGTCTGTGCTGAACATTTGCTCTAGTTTGTCCTTGGTGTGCTTCAGCTCAGGAAGGAAAGCACCTTGATAGTTATTCTCGTAAGTTCACGTTGTGAAAAAGAAAATGTTTCCAAAGGACTTGACATATTTGTGCCCAGTATATGTTGGCAGGAGGAAGATCCTAGCCCGTTGTCCTGGGGACCTCTCCAGCCTTGGGCCATACTGCCCTGCTGCAGGTCATCTATTTCTCATTCACATCTACAGCTACAGAAATTTCCCCATTGTTTAGAGCCTCTGTTTAGAGCCTTGTGGGCAGGGGCTTTTTATGAATTGCTGCTTCTTGTTTCTGAAGATTCCTAGCACCTATCAGAGCCATTGTGGGATCAGTGTTGATTCTGTCCCAAATTCTTATTTTCTGTTCCAGTGTCATCACTTCCTTAGATGATTTCTGTTTGTTTCTATCATCAGGAAAAGTATTTGGCTTTCTCTTGTCTATACCAGGGCAAACCAATTCTATTTTATCTTATAAGTGTCACTACTGATAAGAGGTAGTTCCTGGGGAACAACAAAACATGGCTGAGCTGGGACTGCTGGACAGTGGAAAGGCACCTGGCTTATACCTCTTAACAGTCTTGATTCTGGGTTAGACCTGCACAGGGCAGGCGTTCCAGTGAATGTAGGGGGGTAGGCACCTGCTTCCAGGTAAGAAGGGGTGACCATTTCTGGTAATCACTGTGCTTATTATCAGAGTCAATTTTGTCCAAATTCTTGTACTGTGGTTTATTACCACATAGTTCTCTTGAGGCTAAACCTTTTAAGAAAAAATACACCTCTCGGTTACGTGTTTTACAGTTCAGACATTTTCTGTTTTCTTGCCATCACTGGTTGGCTTGTAGCTGGGAAGTTTTAATATTTTCAAGAGCAAAAAGATCAATCAATAAAATGGGGTAAATTGTCTGTAGTTATATCATAACTCAGATATCATCACTTAAATTGGACAATAATTTGCTTGCTTTCAGGAAAACATTTTCTTTAAAAAAATTTTTATTTATTTATTTGAGAGAGCGAGAGAGAGTATGAGCAGGTGAGGGGCAGAGGAGGAAGCAGGCTCCCCACTGAGCTGGGAGCTCCATACAGGGCCCATATGGGGCCTGTTGTGGGGCCTGATTTGAAGACCCCAAGATGATGACCTGAGCCAAAAGGCAGACACGTGATTGGCTGAGCCACCCAGGTGCCCCACTCTCAAGGAAAACTTTGAAGCCTCAAACCTAAGAGAAGTTTTTATGTGAAAAAACAAACCAAAACACTAGAATAAATTATAACCTGGCTAAGTGTTATCAGTGCTTTTAAACTCTCTACTAATTAAATCTTAATGAAATCTGAAAAACAAAACCCAAAACCAATCTTACCTGAGAGGTGATTTTTTTTTAAATCATTATATTTTATTTTATTTTATTTTTTATATAAATTTATTTTTTATTGGTGTTCAATTTGCCAACATATAGAATAACACCCAGTGCTCATCCCATCAAGTGCCCCCCTCAGTGCCCGTCACCCAGTCACCCCCACCCCCTGACCACCTCCCTTTCCACCCCCCTAGTTCGTTTCCCAGAGTTAGGAGTCTTGAGAGGTGATTTCTTAATACAAGAACATACTTCTTAATTCAAGGTATGATGGAAATAATTGCTTTTAGGGCCTATCTTAATATGTCCATGTGGTCAGAAAAGAACAAGAAGTGTCATTCAAATTAATAACCAGAATGGGGTTTTTCCCTCACCTATTCTATATGCCAAGTCCAGAGGAAATTAGGGGTGGAAAGTAAACTTTTGCCATTTATATTTTAGGCAAACTACCTCTTAGGGTATTTGCAATTGGAAGGTGCCAGTTATTTCAGCTGCGTTCCTTTCCATTTGTGACACATTTTGAAAAATCATCCAGGTTGAAAAACAATATATATTAACTAAACATTTGAGTCTTTTCTTTTGAGACATGTAAGACCTTAATTAAGCCCATTTTTTCCTTTTTTTACTGTTTACTCTTAATAAAGACATAACTTTATGAATCACAATATCATATTAAAATAGGCATGGACTTATTAAGCAAGGGACTTGCTGTAGGGGTTGGAGTAAAATTAACCCAATAGGAACTTGTCATAGCTCTGCAGTTTCTAGAACTGACAGCTGGAATGGAGATCTGTTGTTTTATAAGACATAAGTCATTTTACAACTTTTAAACAGTGACCGCATTATGAGACATTTTCATGAGTTTGTATTTCTGATAAAATCTCTTTCATTATTTTTGGACTGAAGTTTTGAAAACGAACACACACATTATATAGACAGATTCAAGGCTGAAGTTGTAAATGAAACCAGGTTATTTCAATTGGATTACTCGAGTCAGTTGAGATTATGAGCAGTTTCTGGGGGTGTGGGGGTAGAGATATATTTCCATGTTATTGTTCTTTTCAGCTTTGAAATAGGACTTAGGTTAATGTATAGCCAGCCCCTCACAGAGAAGGAAACAGAACCACATTGGTTCATTTAAGTAATCAAACACTAGATGGCGCTGTCCCCCAAAGGAATTAACTGGAATACTAAATTTTTTAAAGCCTGTTGTCAGTGGTTAGTTTGTTATTTTGTGTTTTCCATAAGTTAGATAAATATTTCCTTTACTTTTTGTTCTTAATGAAGTTTTAACTTTATGAATAAGCATCTGCACTTGAAACAAACATGGACTTCTCGAATAATGTAACTCTAAGATGTTAGGTAAAGGTAAATAACAGGATAGTAACTTTTATGGTTTCATGGTACCAAAAACAGACTCATGGAACTTGGTTCCCTTTCTGTCGTTGTTAGCAAACTTTTTTTTATTTTTTTAAATAATTTATTTATTTATTCATGAGAGACACACACACACACACAGAGGCAGAGACGTAGGCAGAGGGAGAAGCAGGCTCCATGCAGGAAGCCCGATGTGGGACTTGATCCCCAGACCTGGGATCACAACCTGAGCTACCCAGGCGTCCCACAAACTTTATTTTTAGAACAGTTTTAGATTTACAGAAAAATTTCATACATGATACAGCAAGTTCCCATATACCTTGCATGCAATTCCCCCTACTGTGGCACATTTGTCACAATTAATGAACTGATACTGATGCATTATTATTAACTAAAGTCCATACTTTATTCAGATTTCCTTAGTTTTTACCTAATGTCCTTTTTCAGTTCTGGGATCCCATCCAGGCAACCACATGAAATTAAGCCTTGTGTCTCCTTAGGCTCCTCTTTGCTGTGACAATTTCTCAGACTGTCTTCATTTCTAATGACCATGAAGATTTTGAGTGTTACTGGTTGGGTAGTTTATAAGATGCTTCTGCATTGGAATGTATCTGATGTTTCCTATGATTAGGCTGGGATGATATATTTAGAGGAGGAAGACCACAGAGGTTAAGTGCCATTTTATCCTATCAAGGATCATAATGTCAAGGAGATTATTCATTGTTACTACTGTTGACTTTTATTACCTGGCCGAGGCAGTCTTTGTCAGGGTTCTTCACTCTCAAAATACCTTTTCCCTTCCTTGTCTGCTTTGGAAGGAAGTCATTACACACAATGACCACTTAAGGAGTGGGATGCAATGCTTCGCTTCTTTGAAGGAGAAATATTTACATAAATTATTTGGAATTCTCCTGCATGGGAAAATTTTCTCTTCTCCACTTATTTATTTGTCAAATTATTTATTTATAGTGCAGACTCATAAATTTTTATTTTACACTTGGTTATAATCCAATACTACTTGATTTATTTAGCTACTCAAATTTTTCCAGCTTTGGCCTTTGGGAGCTCTTTCACTTGGTTCCTGTGTCCCTTTGACATGTCTTCTTCATCATTGTGAGTTTGTTTTTTTTAAGCAATCTGTTTGCTTTGTAATAGATTTTGTTTGGTCTACAAACAGAATTTAGCTCCATTATTCTTTGAGCATTTCTCTTTTCCATTATCAAAGTTATAGACAATAATGAAAATTGAAAGAAGAAAAAAAGTGCAATACAATGTTTATTACTTGAGTGTGTTCTCTTGAAGTGCCTTCTTTTCCTTTTTTCTTCCTTTTTTCTTCCTCCTTCTTTGCATCCTTTTCACCATTTCTTTTTTTTTAAAGGTTTAATTGTTCTTTGTAAATAATTCATATTTGGGTTATTTCTATTTAACAATACGTGGTGAACATTTTCCTGCCTCATTAATATATATCACTTAAAATGTTCTACATAGATCAATCAACCTTTCCTTTTAATTGATTAAAATTGGCTCATAAATACCCTCAGTGTATTGCATGATTCTGGATGCATAGCAGGTCTTTAACACACAGGGACAGAATAAATTAGCTATTTAGAGAGTTTGGATATTTTTGAATTATAAATAATGATGAAAAGAGTGTGTTTGAGTCTATGAGTTACTTAAATACTTTTACATACTTAAGATTTCTAGAAATTGAGCTGAGTCCAATAATAGCATATTTTTGAAGCTCTTAATTCATGATTAGATTTTACAAAATTGGGCAAATTATATGAGGCTAATCATTGAAAGAAAGGGAAAAATATCATCCAGACTATCCAAATAAGCAAGGGGTCTCTGGTTGAGAATCTCATCAGAATGGGCTGATTAGTGAGACGTAAGACTTGTCAGAGATGTAATGCCTAATTCAGAGAGGGGGAGCTGCCTTTCTCAGCATGCATCCGCACTGCTATGCTGAAACTTGGGGAAGTTGTGTGACCAGTTTATTTCAACTTTGCTCAACACAGGACAGGAGGAGACGAATCCATATCTCGGGCAGCACTGGTCACATAACCTCACGCACTGTCGTAGGTGGGCAAAACAGTGAGAATTTGTATTTCTCCCAAGCAATCTGCTTAATTACACTTCAGTGCTAGCCACAATATTCATTAAAAAGAACATAGGGGCACCTGGGTGGCTTAGTCAGATGGGCATCTGCCTTCTGCCCAGATCATGATCCCGGGGTCCTGGGATCGAGCCCCACATCTATTCATGCTCCCTGGTCAGGGGAGAGTCTGCTTCTCCCTCTCCCTCTGCTGCTCCCCTCTCCGCAGCCCTGCTTGTGCTCTCTTTCTTTCTCTAAAGTAAATACAATCTTTAAAAAATAGAAAGTTAAATAGTAGCCTGAAAACCCCAGAAAATACTAGAAGTTAGACTCCTACATTTGATACGAGGTAATTTATTGAAAGAATAAGAGGATATTTCCTTCTGTCCTTTTTAAAAAGTTTTAAAATTATTTTTCTCTTGCAAGAGAGGGTTCAGTCCCTGTGTTGCATTACTGGGTATAATAACACGGGAGTCTCTTTGTGGGGTTGCACATTCAGGTTTTAAACTCAGGCCTATTGTTGAATGTTGGTTTGGGGAAATGCATCTAGTGGGGATGCACTAATTTCAAGTTTTGCTCTATGAGGAGGAGCTCGAGGTGCTCTCACCTCTTCCTCTGCCACAAGTTTACATCTTCTGGACAGAGAGCCCTATTTTCTCATTCCCAGCACGCATCCCAGAAGCTTGTGCATGGAGGAATTCACTACTTAAAGGGAGTCTTTGTTAACATTATTGATAAATAAAGATGGAAGTATAATAATGCTTCTACACTAATAGAATAATAATAAAAGTATTTTCTTCTTATTTGACTCTTTGGAGTTGAGAGTTTTAAATTGATTCTTAAATTTTCATTCTCTATTTCTCTTGATTTCCTACCACAGCGGAGCAGCTCTCTGCAGTATGATTTGGCTATTTTTAAAGCTGTTGACAGATGGGAAGCTGCTGCTGGAGAGATAAGTGACAACAGAATTGCTGGGGTGTGCGTGTGCGAGGTGGGGGTGAGGTGTGTGTCTAGGTGTTCGTTAGTATGAAGTGCACTCCAACGAGAGTCCAGCACCCGGCACAGTGCCTACACACGGCAGGCGATTGATAAATAAATATTAGCTGATCGAGTAAATGGGCGAACAGCTGGTATCTTATTGTTATACTTTTCCCATAGTTGAGATCAATTCACTCCTTCTGATCCACGAGTTCTGGTTTTCTTTAGGGATAAAAGTAATTTTATTTTTAAAAATTTTTTTTAAAGTAATTTTAAATGACATTAACCATAAAATCCCACAATTGCTGAAGATTCTGGCAAGTGGTAATAGGAAAGCATTCTGTCTCTGAAATAATTGTATGTTAAAAAAAAAAAAAAGGCTTGGGCAGCCCGGGTGGCTCAGCGGTTTGGCACCGCCTTCAGCCCAGGGCGTGATCCTGGAGACCCGGGATCGAGACCTACATCGGGCTCCCTGCGTGGAACCTGCTTCTCCCTCTGCCTGTGTCTCTGCCTCTCTCTCTGTTATCTCATGAATAAATAAATAAAATCTTTAAAAAAAAAAAAAGGCTTGGTGTACTTACATATCCCTTGGAATAATGATATGGTGAAAGATGATCGCTATTAATAATTATTACTGCCTGTGTATGTGTGTGTACGCTCATGTGCCCGGGCCTGTGGCCCCAAACATCCAGCTGGTTGTATTTGTCCATCCTAAGAATCAGAGGTTGCTCTGGCCTGCTGCTGCTCCAGAGCTCTCTATCCATCGATTCCCCCTCTGACAGATGCCTTAGGAAGCTGCGGGGGCAGGGGGTGGGCAGCTGCCAGGTTCAGTGAGGCCCTAGCTCCGTGTGCCCGGCGGGCCGTCCTGTGCCTGCCTGGCAAGTAGTTGAGGCGCTGCAGCTTTTCACCTCTGAAAAGGTTCCCTTCTCACCTTTCTTTTTCCCCCTCTGGCTTAAATTGACCTTATTTTAAGCCTCACTCAGCAGCCAGTTGGAACTGGACCTTGCCCAGGCCTCCAGGTGCTGTTCTCTCCCTCCCAGTAACCTTGGCTTCCAGCACCTGTCTGTCTGTGCACTGTGACAGCCTTCCCCATTACTGCAGCCGGCAAAGTCCCTGGTAGACTGGGACGCACTTTCAGATCATTGTCTTCCCTGATACTCACCAGTCCTGTCTGCCCAGCAGAGTAGGTCATGAGCAAAGTAAGGCTAGAGAGGTTCAAACAGCCTTTGGGTTGGGCCAGACAGGGCCTGGCCCCGGAACTGAGCCCCTGTCCGGTGCCATGCAGCTGCAAGAAGGAGCTGGAAGCAGTGTGTGGGCTTTGATGCTCTCTGTAAGGAAACGTGGACATCGTAACTGCTCTCTGCCCTTGATGCAGCTTGGGGTCATCTGGTCGCCTCTTTACTCCATCTTCTCCTTGGAGAGACTGAGTATTATGGTTGCATTGTGTCACCCTCAGACACATTGAGTGTAACCTCCAGTAACTCAGAACTTGAGTGTATTTGGAGAGAAGGTCTTTACAGAGGTCATTAAGGTAAAATGAGTTGCGCCCTAATCGAATATAACTGGTATCTATAAGAAAAAGAGGTTAGATCACAGACATATGCAGAGGGAAGAGCTTGTGAGGACACAGGGAGAAGGTGAACGTCTGCAAGCCAACGAGAGAGGCCTCAGAAGGAACCAACCCAGCCAATGCCTTTGATCTTGGACTTTTAGCCTCCAGAATTGTGAGAAATAAATTTCTGTTGTTCAGAACACCTCCCCCCACCCCCAAGTCAGTGGTGCTTTGTTATGGCAGCCCTAGCAGACTCCTGTATTCAGCTTTAACAGCAGTCCTTACCGTGGCTTTACATCCTTTATACCAGAAGCATCCCTCAGGCTGGAGCAGGAGCACTGCTCTGCCTCCTTCCCTATTAGCTCATGGGGAACATCCTCAAATCCCTTCTCTTTAGCTCTTTGTAATCCTTTCTCCCCCACCACTCTCCAGATGCAGTTGAAGTTTAAAAGGGTTCTTCTGGGCACTCAGGATAGGGTACCAAAGGGGCATGATTCTTGCACTCAGGTTGCTTATGCTCCTGTCAAGACAAAACATTTGCCTACTCCCTGTTTTTTTCTTCCTCCAGTTTTTAAAAGATTACTTATGTATTAGGGAGAGAGTGAGCGTGCATGAGTTGGAGGAGAGGCAGTGGGCGAGACTCTCAAACAGACTCTGTGTGGAGTGTGGAGCCTGACACAAGGCTTAATCTCACATCTCTGAGATCATGACCTGAGCAGAAACCAAGAATCGGACGCTCAACCAACTGAGCCACCCAGGTGTCCCACAAACTCTTTTCAAGGGCAATTGTCTCCTCATCTGTTGGCCTCAGTACGCCTGAGTGTATTGAGTACAAAACCTACATTTTGACACACACTGCTGCCTGGTCTCTGGACCCTGGACAGCATACCAGGTTAGCTCTACTTCCTGCCGTAGCAAATGCTTCTTTGTCTGGTTTGCTGGTCCAGTTCTCCTCTTCCTGACTGCAGATTCTCTCTATTTTGGTTATCCACAATTTTTTCTTTTATTAGCCACTCCTATAATTTCACTAGGTTGCTGCATTAATTTGCTAGGGCTGCTGTAACAAAGTGCCACAAACTGGGTGTTTTCACCAGAAACATCTCATCCCACAATGCTGGAGGCCAGAAGGCTGAGATTACGGTGTTGGCAGGTGGGTTCCTTCAGAGGGCATGAGGGAAGGATCTGTTCCGGGCCTCTCTACTGGGTTTGTACATGGTCTTCTTCTCCCTGGGGCTGCAGACACAGTCATCCTTCTATGTGTGTTCTAGCTCTTCCTGGAACATTCTTTTTGTAAGGGCACCCGTTCTATTGGATTAGGGACCTACTGGTGAAATCCTCTTGGCTTAACTAATCACATCTGTAACAGCTGTATTTTTAAATAAGGTTACATTCTGAGGTATTGGAGGTTAGGACTTCAACATACCATTTGGGAGGACAGTTAAATCTGTAACAGTCACCACCTCCAACATCCAATTGCCTGCTTGAGTGTATCAGGGTTATAACTTGAATTCTGAAATCAGATCTCACAGATGGGGGAGGTTGTTACAAACAAAACCCACAGTGCCTGGATGGCTCAGTCGGTTAAGCATCTGCCTTTGGCTCAGGTCATGATCCTGGGGTCCTGGTATCGAGCCTTGTGTCAGGTTTCCTGCTCAGTAGGGAGCCTGCTTCTCCCTCTCCCTAGTGCTTTCATTCTCCCTCACTCTCTCAAATAAATAAATACAATCTTGAAAACAAACAAACAAAAAAACAAGTCATACAAACAGATCTCTGTACCCTGTCCCACATCTGAAGAAATCAATCTCAGAGTGTCAGGCAAGGTCCTCAGAGTCTGCATCTACAGCGTCTCCCAAAGCACACCAACCCTACCTAGTTAGGGCTCTTATTCCCCCCCACTGTGACTGCCACAACAGCCTCCTCTCTGGTTTTCCTGCCCATCTGTCCCCCACACTGCTCGCCGATTGGACTTCATACTGTGCTTCTCTGACACTGCATTTTATTCAACATCTCAATTACCAAACATCTTGATTTCACGTTTCTATTTCACACCTTGGCTTGACCATGCGCCCGGCTCATAACGAAATATTACATCACTTTTTCTGTATAACAACCCTGTGAGGGGAGCAGAATTCTTACCCCTATTTTGTCGCTGAGCACAGTAAGTAGAGCCAGGGTGGGAAGCCAGGCCCCGTGGCTCCCCAGTAACTGGGCGGCCGGCTCTGCGCTGTGCTGCCACACGTGAGGCTCCCTCAAATGTGTAGGACTGCCACCGCGTGCTCTGATAAAGGCCACACTCCTCCCCAGGGACTCTGTATTTTCTCCGTGATGTGGCCTCATCCTGGTTGACTGGGTTCCCCAGCTGCTGAGAACCAGCACGTCCAACGGGTCTCAAAGAGCGGTCCAGAGCCAGGAATCTCAGCTGTTGTTCTTGAGTCCCTCCCCAGAACTACACCTCAGAACCAGACACTCGGGGTGGCGGGCAATGATCTGTTCTAATGCACCTTCCAGGTGATTCTGATGCAATCTCAAGTCTGAGTCTCAGGGCTCCAATTCCACCAGTCTGGGGGGCGCTGTCCTTCGGTGCTTCCCACGCTGCTCTTGCTCTGCTGCATCCTTTCTTGGAAACTTCTCCCTGCAGACTCCTTTCTACCTGCCAGCGCCCTGTCCCCCTGCAAAACCCCACCCGAATGTTGCTTATTTAACGAAGCTTTTTTCCTTTACCTCCAAGCCTGTTCCCGTAATCAGCTTTGCCATCTTTGCTCAGAATGATTTGCTTCCCATTTTGAATCGATTTTTCCCCCTTATGATAGTTTTCTTGCACTACTGGTATCATCCTTGTACTTATCCCCTCAAAGCAAGCAATTTGAGACTAACAATCTGTATGTCTACTCCCTTGCCTGGCCTCAGGGGAGTGTGCAGCAAAGCACTGCATTGAATGACTACTGTGAGCCCACAGGACACCTTATTTAAAGGGAAGTACACTGACAAAAGAGAGATCAGGCATGATGAGCCACTTCTAAAATGTCTTACAAAGTAAGATTCAAAATACAGTTTGTTGACAGAGCAAATGCTTTAAATTGATCCCACTTATCTCTCCCGTCAAAACGTCTGTGCTGTGGCTCCCCCTGACTGCCCCAAAACTTCCACATTTGACATGCTCCCAATTCTTTCACGCATATCCCATCGCCCACATCAAAGTGACTTTTCCAGAATAGTTAAGATTTGAGAATCTGCCATTAAGCATTCAGAATTGAATGTAATGCTTCCACATGGTCTGAATTGTGTGTTATGGATGAACATATTTTTTGGTTTGTAGCCCTTTTATGAGATCCTAATGTAACTCACTACTGCACCTCTTAACTATTTTTGCAACCACAGCGCACTGGTAGCTCTTGTGGTCACCTAAAACTGCTAGATATTTCCCTCCACTGGACCTGCTAAGTATCAGACCTCCCTGAGGTGAATTCGATCAGAGATTATTTTCATAGCTGTGTTGTTTCAAAGAGACTTAAAAATATTTTGCATCTTGGAACATGGCTGCATAAAATGGGTTTTGCGTACCCCCGTCCCAAAGTCCTCCATTTGAATCAGACACACCACTGA
This sequence comes from Canis lupus dingo, assembly GCF_003254725.2. NCBI lineage: Eukaryota > Metazoa > Chordata > Mammalia > Carnivora > Canidae > Canis > Canis lupus. The sequence goes on along the minus strand of NC_064271.1, from coordinate 7,636,162 downwards.
TACTAAAAGGTCTTGTGGTCTTGAATGTTCTTCAAGATCTCTGAGTACAAGACTATCCCTAATTCACAATTCTGAAGTCCAAAAAATTTTGAAAATCAGAAAACTTGGGTTTTTTTATTATTTGTTTTTGTTTTGTTTTGTTTTGTTTTGTTTTAAAGAAATCAGTTGATGGCAGAACTTGACCTGAAGCAATTTACAGGCTATATTCATCCTACTTAATGTGAGTTTAGGCATTTTTTTTGATCAAGTCCCATGTCAGGCTCCCTGCATAGAACCGAACCTGCTTCTCTGCTTCTCCCTCTGTCTGTGTCTCGGTCTCTCTCTCATAAATAAATAAAATTAAAAAAAAAAAAAGTCAGGAAGAGCTGATGGGTGGTGTCCCCTGGGCACTGAACTTGTGCACCACCCAGGGCACAAGGGCCAAGACAAAGCATGGCCAGAGGGTGAACTCGAGGAAATTGAAGATGTAGAAAATGCTGATCTGAGGAGGGTGGCCCAGCCAGTCCAGGGGGCCCAGAAGCCCCATGGCCAGCACAAGGCAGGCTATCTTCTGGCCGTGTCCCAGCTGTGCCCGCCATACCTGGGCGTAGCAGGGAGAATGCAGGGCAATGCCCAGACCCAGGGCGGCCCTCGAGTCGCAGCTCAGGGAGGCAAAGAAATATATATATTTTTTTGATTAAAGGTTTCTTCTCCAGTGTTCATGGAAGGTTAACCGCCAAATATTCAGTATTTTCATTGCATTAAGCTTTTAAATAAAAAATAAAATAAAATCTGAAATAAAAAAACACATCTGACCTTAAGGTTAGCATATGAGGGATTAAGGACTTTTGTCCAAACCCTACATAAGTGTAAAAAACAACAACAACAACAATTCATATATTGTTTTCCGGCTTTGTGACATGATATCTAATCTGAGTGCTGTAAATAAAGCCAGCTTTGATTCTAGAAGTTTTGTGCTAATATTGAACATTGCCCAATCCTGATTATTTCTGACTAATCTTTCCAACAACTTGGAGTTGGAGGCCACCAAGACTGCCCCAATTATTTTAACATGTAAGTGAAACAGTTAAGATCACATGGTGACCATCTTGGGAACCCTGTGAAGCTTTTGGCACTTACTTCTATCTGAAGTATTTAGAGTCATAAGAACACAGGAAATTAAATCAGAAGGCTTTCCTCTTATACGTCTGTCATGTTAGAGCTTTCTAGAATAAAACTTTATCAGTTTAATACAACTTCATGTTATAAAACAAAGCATAAATGTTATAAAAGCATTTTATTAAAAAGTTTAGTCCCTGGGCACCTGACTGGCTCAGTCAGCAGAGCATGTGATCTTGATCCCAGGGTCATGAGTTTGAACTCCACATTGGGCATTGAGACCACTTAAAAAAAAAAAAAAAAGATGGAAAAAAAGGTGTAGTCTCTATAAATTCTTTTTTATTTTGTTAAATATTTTATTTATTTGTTCATGAGAGACACAGAGAGAGGCAGAAACATAGGCAGAGGGAGAAGCAGGCTCCCTGCAGGGAACCCGATGCAGGACTCGATCCCAGGACCCCAAGATCACGCTCAACCACTAAGCCACCCAGGGGTCCCTAAATTGTCTTTTTAAAGGTCTGAGTGGTGAGTTGAAATCTTGCATAGCATTTCCTCCAAAATTAAAATTCATCCGATTTTTCAGCCGTGAAAGTCATAAGACTGTCCATACCTTCAAGGGTTGTGGTATAGGTTACAGGTCATTTTTATAAAGCGCCAAACTGCAAAAGAGAGCACTGAGCAAATGATGGTTGTATAGCAAGCTTCGTGTATTTATAACTATCATTTCCATCAAGAAGAACAGCAAGGCTCATCTTCTCCTAATCTAATAACTTCAGGTAGTCAAAATGTAGGAGATGGAGAGTTGGCATCTCCCTTCAACTCAGCAGAAGTAGAAAACAAAGATGTGCGAAGAGAGATAGGTGGTCTGACCTCATCTGAGAACACAAGAAACTGATTGGCTGTGGAGCGTGGCAGTTATGACCCGAAGGCTGGGGAGCTCAGCTAGGGGCTGAACATGGGCTTTACTTCAGTCCATGTACCAGATGCTGGTGTTTCAGTTCTGACTGCCTTTCAGTGGCCACTGCCCCATGTAGTTTGTTCCAAGCAAAGGGAAAGATAAAGGAAAGCCATCGTCACAGGCAAAATTGGAAATGAGCTTATATTTACATTTTAATACCCTTGATCTATCCCACAGTGTATGTAAATAAATATGGTCCCTTCTTTTATTGACCTCTTTTACACCTTGGAGAGGGGAATCAAGGCCCCTGTAGCATCCTATCTTCCCTAGAAGGCCTGGGCAGTATGCGTTTCCAGTGTGATTCTGACAGAACCCAGGGAGGTCTGCTTGGAGGGGCTATGAAGTGTCCCTTCTACTGAGGACACCCGTGTCAAGCTCATGAGCTTTACCATAGATTCAGTGAGTTTCATGGTCATAAGAAAGGAAAAAGGCAACTTTTCTCCCTTTCCTTCCTTCTCTACTCCTCCATCCTTCCTGGGGCAACCAAATCAGCTGAGGAGAGGGAGGGCCAGCCTTTCTTTGAGCAATTAATTTTGAATATGAGTCAAAGCAAAGGAGTGATTCTGAAGCCTGGGCACACCAGTATATCCACTGGGGAAACTTTTTACACATCCTTCACTGCAGAACAACAAAGGCAAGATCTGAGAGGTAGAGGAGTGGCCATTTTGCTTTTCAAGTCCTCCGTAATGATCCAGGATATGATATCAGGCATTCTGCACTCTACTGGAGACCCTAACATTATACAAACATCTACTCAGTCTCTCATTTTGCCTACCAGTCATGAGGAAGCTGGAATCCTACTGATGAGGGAAGAGACTGAGCTTGGTGCCCATTGAGTATGATGTGGCTCAAGCACATCCTGAGAATGAGTGATGAGGCCTAAGGTGTTGGAGAGAAAAAAAAAAAAAGGCTCATGTACTTGATTGAGGGGAAAAATTTAATGTAAAACGGCGAAAGGAAGCAGAATTGTGAGAAGAAAAACAAACTGAAGAGAAGCTTAGTAATTTTCTAGAAACTTCTTTTTGCCCTAGAGAATCTTTACAATTTCCTTCCACATAACATGCAGGGCCACATGTGTGATTCTGAAATGAAATGTGAATGGGGGCAGCCCGTGTGGCTCAGCGGTTTAGCGCCGACTTTGGCCCAGGGTATGATCCTGGAGACCCGGGATCGAGTCCCACGTCAGGCTCCCTGCATGGAGCCTGCTTCTCTCTCTGCCTCTCTATCTCTCTGTTTCTCATGAATAAATAAATAAAATCTTTGAAAAGAAAAAAAAGAAATGTGAACAGGTGGATGTATGCAGAAGACTGACCCTTGTGGATCAAGTCATCAGCTGTGCAGACATTATACGGTGATAATATTCTATCTTCATGTACATGGCACTTGTAAATCAAGAACTTTAGAATATTTTAGAAAGAACATTTTTTAAAAACACACAGGAAAATAGGTTAAAATTTTGGGAACAGTAGAATATTTTATCCCTTCCCCTAGGAACTCAACACGTAGGCAACACACACAAAATAAAATTCTAATGGTGCCTGCTAAGCCTATTTGAAAACAAATCCTATTTGGCCCCCATACAGGGATATCCAGGCTGTCAGCTCCTGGTTTTCCAATCTGAAAATGCTCAAAGGATGGAGGTAGAACTTGTGCAAGTTCTTTAAACGATGTAACTATATAGAATCCCCTCTCATGCTCCGCCTCCCACAATGGTACTCATTTTTATGCTGATGGTAACTGGAAATGTTAAACACAAAGAAAAAGCTTGAGATGTTATAGGGCCAGGTGTATTAAAATAAAATAAAAAATAGAAATATTAAGTATATACACAAGAGCATAAGTGAAACATGAGGTGATATAGCATTTTCTATTCAAAGCTTACAGTAGAAAAATTTAGTAAACAAAACCTCTCGTATCCCCTGCTGCAGGAGCTCTTTTGAACCTCCTCAGTCACTTATTCTCATATCTTTGTATAAATAGTCTCACACATGCTTTACACAATTTAGAAAAGATTGCTGAATCACAAAAATAGACTCAAAGATGGCATTTACTTTCTCAAGTACAATAGAATTAACATTCCATCATTAAAATAATGTTCAAATCATTGGAAGCAATAAAGAAAATTTTTATAAGGCCCTATCAGGCTCTGCAGAAATTAGAATCTTATTATTCTCCCAAAGTACATTGTCAAAAAAGTCTGTATATAGGAAATTGTGGAATGGAAAAGCAGGACTGTTAAAAATATTCCTTCTTGGGGTAGAGGAGTTCCTGAGGCTCTTCTCCCTTTCCTCAGAGGTCTGGACCAGCCCTGGCCATGGGCAGGGTCTATGTTGGGACACACAGCAGCTCACAGAGGACATTTCTACAGGAAACAGGTCAGAAGAGCATTGCTGCTGCTCTGCTTCATGTCTGGGGGTTCGGAGCAGTCTCCATGGAAGGAAAATGTTTAACAGTCTCAGATTCGAGGGGGAGGGGAAATCGCTAAAATCTGGGAGAGACCATTTTAACCTTCTGACTTCACCTGCAAAATGTAACAGATTGGATTAGTAATTTCTTAATAGATAAGCCAAAGCAGAGAGAAAATGCAAAGAAGGGTCATGATATGCATCTGGTTACTTTACTTTTATAAATGAGTTTAAGTCTGTTACTAGTTGAGAGATTCACTGCAGGAGCCTCTGAACCTCAGAGTCACACACTGAGTTGTAAACAAGAGGCTGGAGTGGGGGGTTCTGGACACAACAGGTGTTTTCTTCTCAGAAGGCTGTCTGCAGATGTTGGTCTAGCAAAGCAAGATTGCCAGCTGGGAGCAGTCCAAGCGGCAACCAGTGGGCATCAGCCAACGAGAAAGAGAATACTTTTCCATGTCGGGAGTGGTCTTCCTGAGTTACCTAGCCTCACTTTCAGGAAGCAGAGACGGTGGATGATCCTAGTGCGTGAGATACTAGCGCAACCAGTGATTGTCCTGTTTTCTTTTTGAAGAAAGCAGTCGTCCCAGCGAACGGCCAGGAGTCTTCCTGTGTGTTAAGGCTGCTGCTGATACTGCCCTTCTGTGGCAGTGTAGAAATCATCCAGGACACTCTGCAGGTAATCAAACGTTGGCCTCTCTTCTGCTTTCTCCTTCCAGCACATTTTCATGATGTCGTAGAGCTCGTCTGGGCAGTTCTCCATGCGGGGCATCCTGTAGCCCTGCGACAGGGCGGTCATCACATCGGCATTAGTTCTCCCTAAAGCAAAAGAAATGCACCATTGAGAAACCTGAGCAAGGGTCAAGCATTGCAGGGGGTGTTTGGCTCCCCACATCCTGCATCCCTTCTTGAAGCAAGCTTTAGAGGTGACGATGGGCTGAACAGTCCCCCGTCCCCCAACGAATACATCCATATGTTGGAGCCTGAGCCCCAGCCTCAGAATATGACTGCCTGGAGAGAGAGGGTTTTTAAAGAGGTAATCAAGTTAAAATGAGGCTTTCAGGGCAGGCCCTAACCCAATCTGACTGATGTTCTTAGAAGAGGAGATTCAGAAATAGAGACCAGAGAGGCTTGTGGGTATCATGCATGGCATCAAGGAAATGTAATGTAAATTTTAGTAAGAAGGGGATCAAGACAGCATTCAGTTTGCCAGAGTGAAAACAGGCTAACGTGAAGATGAAGACAGAGCAAGTTTTTTTTTTTTTTTTTTTTAATGGCAGGATAATGGACTTGATTGACCCTTAAATGAACTACTCAAACCCAATCTTTTTTTTTTTTTTAAGATTTATTTATTTATATATTCAGAGAGAGAGAGAGAGAGAGAGGCAGAGACACAGGCAGAGGGAGAAGCAGGCTCCATGCTGTGAGCCCGACGTGGGACTCGATCTGGGGTCTCCAGGATCACACCCTGGGCTGCAGGCGGCGCTAAACCGCTGTGCCACTGGAGCTGCCCTCTCAAACCCAATCTTAATCCCCAATCTCAATTTCTTTTGTTGTATTGTTTCCAGCTTCTACTTGTAATAGATACACCAAAAAGTCATCTTCATGTATATTATCTCATACCAATATATTTTTTTAAAATTAGCTTTTCCCTGTAAGTTTGTTTGAAGAAGTCAAAATCCTTAAATCAGCTAGCCCAATGCATTATGTCCCAATCATTAAATTGTCCCCTACAAAGTCTTCAGTATAGGCCAGAGTTGGCTCATACTGATTCTGCAGTATGCATTTTCTCAACATCCAGTGAGAAAGGTGGGGTGTTCATTATCCCTTCTGAGCCCTGTAAGAGGACTGGTATGGACGGATGGCTTTTAATATGGTCAACTGACTCAGGGTAGTTCAAGAGCTGAAATGTCAATCTTTGATACTAAGAGCAGCTTTAAGGGAAAAAAAAAAAGAACATTTTCCTCCATGATTAAACTGGGATAGAGCAATATACTCATTTAGCTGTTTAACAGGATCTATCCACGTCTGTATGTTTTGTCTGCCTTGTGGATACCTCGTTCTATAGGGAAAAAGGTATTTTATGAGGCCTATTTTCAATTAGAATATGTCTGATACCTGGCATATGAGAAATTCCACTCATCATAACCAATTTCCTTTCCTTACCACTGGTGATCACTGGGAAGATTCTACAAGACAGCCAGAAGTGGGGATCCCTCGGTGGCGCAGCGGTTTGGCGCCTGCCTTTGGCCCAGGGCGTGATCCTGGAGACCGGGGATCGAATCCCACATCAGGCTCCCGGTGCATGGAGCCTGCTTCTCCCTCTGCCTATGTCTCTGCCTCTCTCTCTCTCTCTCTCTCTCTCTCTCGTGACTATCATAAATAAATAAAAAATTAAAAAAAAAAAAAAAAAAAGACAGCCAGAAGTGAAATGTCTTTTACTAGATTTGAAACAGGCTCCTTTTGAATTTATTCTCTAATCATTGTTTTTCAAATTGTAGGTCACTACCCATTTGAGAGCAACAAATTGATTTTTTTAGGGAGCTACCAGTATTTTTCAATATAAATCATAACAGAATGAAATAGCAAAGATCAGAATGCACTACCCATAATAAAAGTTAGTGTGATTTTGTGAAACTTTTGTTATATTTGTGAAGTAGGGTTTCTGTTTATTTCTTACCATAGGTCATGACCAGTGGTACTGGTCTGGTCTCTTCTGCCTTGGAAGACTCCTTGGTTTTAGAAATGGAAATTTCCAAGCAAATTTATAAATGCTAAGATCTCTTGAAAGTTGTTTACATGATGAATTAATTTTGCTCAAGTCTTCTGAAACACTATCTTCAGATATTTGTGTAACTGGAATGTTCTAATGGAAAGACTTCACTTTATTCTCATTGCTTGAAGCCAAGAGACTGATTTGCAGCACTTTCTTCATTTGGGGTTCTCGTCTCCAGAAATTATGTGGTTTCAGCATTGCTCTGGCTCTTGTCACTGACCCTGCTCACTTGGATAAATTTTAGATGAAATCTCTAGTATTTGCTTCTACATGGGCATTGAGGGGAGAAGCTCTGGGATCCTGGTAGGAGGACTAACATCCAGAATGATAGGCAATAACATCTGGATGGCCAACTTGTTAGGAATATCTCTTTCACTTTCTGCTTGGAGAACCCCCAGCTGAATAAAAGATCAGAATGTACCTACAGAAGAGATTTTTTCCAGGCCCACCCTCCCTGCATGACCTTGCCCCACTGAAGATTTTTCCTTCCTCATTCTCCTGTTTTACTAACTCTGAAGGACACTCCATGATGTGGATAAAGGCCAGGTGTGCTCCATCCTGCCTGGGGGAATTTGACTTGGTAAGAGGAAGAGAGAGAAATCTGAACACAGGAGTAAATTAACAAGCAAAAGAAGGCTATTTAATAACAAGTCTTTTTTTTTTTTTTTTTTTTTTTTTTTAATGACAAGTCTTAAATGGAAGAAAGAGAGGAGGAGGGAGACCTCAACCAGACCCTAAGTTTAAATCTGATCCTTGGTCGTTGCTCAGTTCAAGAAAGCAAACATCCATTGGCCAGTGATGGTAAAAGCAAATAGTTTTATATTCCATCCTTCATTCTCCCCACAAGCATTTCCTGAGTGCTTACCACGGGACATGAGTTAGCACTAAGCTCTGAGAGACGCAAAGATGATTAAGACAGAGTCCTGTCCTCAAATGGCTCACAGCCCAGTGGAGGAGATAGCCTCTGGAGAGGGGAGGCGGGTGGGGAGCAGGAAGTAAGATCTGGAGTGGGGAGGAATTAGCAGAGGCTATACGTTGGTGAAGGAGAAAAATTCAGTACAGTAGAGAATAGAAAAAAAAATACAGAGTTAGCAACTCTCTCTCCTCTGAATGGGAGACCCAGCTCCAGAAACCGTAACAGTTTGGAGAGACCAGGGGCCCTCCTGTGCATGTGAGCAAGGAAGTTGTGGCTGCCATGCGACCATAGTCTCCCACCCCCTAATAATTCTAAAAGGGTGATTTTTTTTTTTTACATTTTTAAAATTGAAATTCAATTTGCCAACAGATAGTGTAACACCCAGTGCTCAACCCATCAAGTGCCCTCTTCATTGCCCATCACCCAGTTACCCCATCCCTCCACCAACCTCCCCTTCCACAACCCTTTGTTTGTTTCCCAGAGTTAAGGTTTGTCTCCCTCTCTAATCTTTCCCAGTCAGTTCCCTTCCTTTAAAAACGGTGATTTTTTTTTTTTGTTGTCGTTTGGAGCACTGCCTGTGATCAAAGTAAGTGTTTATAGCAGATGACTTCCCTGACTCCAATTTACATGTGTTATTAAGATGCTAGATAGGTCTGGTAAGAAACAGCCAGAAAAGACATGAGGCTTCAGAAAACTTTGTCATGTTCAAACCTTTTTCTTTGTAAGAGCAAAGCAAAACAAAACCTCAACCACAAAGATCCTCTCCATTTTCTTTAGGAAATTCATATATAAACATTATTACATTTGCTTTTAAGGTAGTGAAGTAAGAATCTTTTTCCCTACCTCTTTTTCCCCCCTTTAATTCACCCTAAAACAAAAAGAGAACAAGAAACAGAAACTTAAACTCCATCTTTGATGAAACCAGAAGACATCTGTCACTCAGAGGCAGAAGTGGGCCGAGCCAAGAGGAGGAATGTGAAACCGAAGTGCCTACAAGAGAAGGACACCAGTAACAGGCAGGATGTTTCACCCTAGCATGCCCTGGGAAGGGTCCACATGGAGTCGCTGCACATCCAAAGGATGGGAAACATTGATGGCTGCAGACAGACTGTACCTAGAGCCTGTCTGGCAGGTGCTCCAGGTTAATGCCAGGGAAACTGAGGAAGACAAGCTCCATGCTTAGGAATGCCAGTCCAGTGGAGGTGGAGTCAAATGGGGGATAGAAGATCAGGAATGAGGAGTAAGGCTGAAGATGGGAAAACGAGACCCTTCTGACACACGCCACAAGCTGAATGAATCCTGAGGACACAACCTTCAGTGACATAAGCCAGATACCAAAGGATAAATAATATTTGATTCCACTTACAGGAGGTACCTGGAGTTGTCAAGTTCATAGAGACAGAAAGTAAAATAGAGGTTACAAGGGGCAGGAGGGTAGGGGAATGGGGAGTTATTGATTAATGGTTATAGTTTAAGTTTGGGATGACGAAAAGTCATGGAAATGAAGTCACCATGAAGTCATGGTGATGGTTACGTGATAATGTGAATATACTTACCCTTACTGAATCATACACTTGAACGTGATTAACATGGTTAAAATTTATCCTATTTTACCCCAGTAAAAAAATACAATGACAACAATGAAAGACACTGATACCTCCTCCCCAGTGCACCTCCAGAATGCTGATAGCCAGGCTGGTTCCCCCACTGGCAGGACCTAGAAGATTCTCTTCTGAGGAAACTAGATGGTCCCAGAGAATAGACATGAAGATGCAATCCAGGAGGGAACTAACAAGGATGATCACCATAGATCCTCGTTCCCATAAGCATCTCATCAAAGGAAGAGTGACAAGATAAGCCTTCAAGCAGTACCGGCCAACAGAGTGACAGAAACAGAAAAGCAGACATGAGACTCAGAATCTTCCACCTACCACCATATGAGTTAGAAAGAGGACAGAAAATGGACAGGAGCAAATTTTCAAGGAAGCTATACATGAAAACTTCCCAGAATTCATGGCTACAAGCTTCCAAATAGGACAAAATAAGAGCCCAGCCTAACATAGCAAAGACCAATGAAATTTCAGGGATAAAGAGAGATCCTGAGTTCTTCCACAGAAGAAACGAGTTCCAAGACACAGGACAGGATTCAGAAGCCATCCACTTTGGCCAAGCCACGTAAGAAGCCACAACAAGTGGAGGACTTTATAATTCTAGGTGAAAGCTTCAGGTACTAGCATTCATAACATAAGCAAATTTGATAATAGTACTTATTTAGCGATTAAATTTTATCTAGGTAATGGGTGTCTCAAGAAAAAAGTCCTATTTGGGAAAAGTCCTAAGTGTGAATTAGAAGCAGAATATTAACTCTGATGCCTCAAATTTTCATGAGGACCAACTCCGAAGTCATGTACAGCAACATCATGATAAACTGTCTACGAATCCAGTGCTCACTCATCAATGAGAACAAGCAAATTTATAAATGCTAAGGAGAAGGCTTGGAGAAAAGGATTCCTCATAGCTTGGAGCCTAGGGGGGCTAAAAATGTTAAAACAATAGAAACTTGTTGAAATGGACTAACAGTAGTCGAAGACAAAAGGTTTGGGGGATTGGCCCAAAATACAACTGATGAGTGCAAGGCCTTTTTCTAAAAAGAGTGTTAAGAAAAAGACTTTTACTGAATTACATTTGGTGTGCACAGAAGTTAGATGTGTCCGCTCAATGAATCTATTTCAACACAGACACTGCAAAGAGAAAATGACACTCCTACCTTCTACTGCCCTGCATTTAGCATCTGACTACTAGAATTTTGATTAAGTAGCTTCTGCTGGCAAAATTGTATATTTTACTCTCTCATTCCCAAAAGTTTGTTCTCTGTTGGTGATATCAGTTTTGGCACCCAGCCAACATGTGTATTTGATACACCTCTAATCATATCTCCGGATGTTTCTAGAATGTCTCTGTCCAATTCACCAGAAATTGATAACAATGATTCCAATGGGGACAAGGAGAAGGACAGTTGGCTGGAGATGAGGAACAAAAGGCACACCACTTCCACCTATACTTCTTTGTATCTTTTGAATTTAGAACCATGTGGCTGTACTCTTACTTAATGATAAACAAAACAGGGAAAACTTCTTACTTAAGAGATAATAGTATGAGTATAATATTTTTAATTCTGAGCAATGAATATGAGAATATAACAAAAATTCCTGAAAGTCAATGCCTTTGAGGAGCATGAGGCCAGGGAGGCAATTTTTCATTAGAAGTCTTTTTGTACCACCTGATTTTTTTGATACACCATATATCACTTAAACAACTGAAATATTTAATGAAGACATAATTTTTAAAAATGAGAAAAGAAATGGAAACTTCAGAAGCTTATCAAAAATAAATTTTTTAAAGATTTTATTTATTTAAAAATAAAATTAATATAACCTACCATTTCATTGCCCAAGGATAGTTAACATTTTGGTATATTTCATCTTTAGCTTTATATTTCTTTTAAAAAACATGTTTTCACTTTATATCTGACTTCCTTAGTTTTTCTTTGTTTTGTCTCCTCCTTTCTCTTATTCCCATTATTTTGCAAAGCTAGGTGTATAGTCTCTAAATTGCTTAAAAAAAAAAAAAACCCAAAGCTTAATGTATCTAGCACTCTTCTGGGTAAAGAAAATATGCCCGGATAACTCAATTATCGGTGCGGTCTCTCCGACAAGCAGTTTCATAACCGTGATGGAAATGGTCCGTGTTGGCAACATTCACTGATTTCTGTGCTACCTGTGTGAATCAAGTCCTCTGATATTTACATCAATAAGATTGTTCAGTTCTGTTCACAACTCCTAAGCTAGAGGCTCTCATGATGTACAACTCTTGCGACTAGACTACCTCAACCATCCAGAGCTCCTGACAGTATCTTGTATCTCCTGTCCTTACAGGGGACAGGCTACCTGGGAAGTGGATCAGTCAGTACTGTTTGGTTGGTCGTACTGTATTTTTTAATTAATTAATTAATTAATTAATTAATTAATACCATTTTTCTACTGCTTTTTTAAAAGATTTTTTTACCCTAAATATTTATTTTAAAATCCTGGACATTGAGCATAGCGGATGAAAACAAGGGTTTTGTGAGGCCTGGGGTTCAGAAGCAGCTCTGCCGGGAGCTAGTAATTCAGTTCCAGGCAAAAGGCTCCTTCTCTGAGCCTTATGGGCATTGTCTGTGTGTCATTATGGAGCCTGTCAAACATATCACATATCATTTTATGAAGTTAAATGTTTATTTGATCAGATATCAGATTATATGCATAATCTGAAGATACAGAATTTCTCTGTAAATAGATGTAGATTATAGATAAAGATACATAATGTCAGATATCAGGATTGATCAAGAAAATATTTCTTTTTCCTTGTTTTACAGTAATGTTTCTGTTCATTTCAGCATCTAGAGCAGAGTGGCAGTCAGAATATGAAATTTTGGCTCAAGGGGGATTTCATGGCACAGTCAGCCCACTGTGCGGCACCACCCGAAGGCTCTCCCCTCCCCGCTGGCCTCTGGGTCCCTGATTTCTCTATGGTTCATCCCTAGACAGCACTGAGGGAGATCAGGAGCACGAAGGCCACATTGCTGCTCTGTCCCCAAGTTTTTCTCATCCACAGCATGGTGTCTATCAAGATGTTAAATGGCTTAAACCCGTGATTCATTCATCTAGCAAATACCGACACCCAAACCACTGGGCCTCAGGATCCCATATGGTGACTGTCACCTCTGTGGGATGCTCAGCCCTCCTAGACAGCCCTGTGGCTCCCTCTTCCAATCTGCTGCTACAAAGGTCATAGTGTCAAACCAGCATCCATCCTCCTCCTCCTCCACGCTCATCTTTCAATCATAGTGCACCTGCTCCATCTGATAGTTGTTGTCTATCCGACTTTAACCAGTCTCTTCCTACTAGAATATTAGCTCTCAAAGGCAGGAGCTCTCACTGCTGCATCTGGGCATCTCGAGGCCAGCACTCTCAGGTATTTTTCAAATGAAGGAATGATTTAAACATTAAAGATTTAATCTTAAATTCATCATACCCATTGATTTTGTACAAAGCACTAATGTAAAAAGCCTAACAACTACTGTGAAGGCTTTGGGAGAAATGCTTCTTGCATATTTGGGCACAGATCCTGGGAAGAGGGGGTTTCTGGCACAGTCTGACTCCAAGTGCTTTGGGTGTTAGGACTCTAGAGACACTGAATGGATGTCTTTGCATTGGGGAAGTTATGGATTGGAATGACCTTTCACTAATAAACAGACGTGGTTATTTCCCGAAGAGGCAGAGGTTCCAAAATACTTTATACAAATCTCCACTTCAAAACTAACCAGAAAGCACTGTAAACTCTCATTTCTGTGTCTGTTTCCTCCTCTACCAGGTGTTCTGCTTAGGAGGAGCACCATGTCTCACCTTCTAATCCATTGTCCCATCTGCAATACCTGTGGGGGTGTTGGGCCCCTTCTCAGCACCAAGTGATGGAATCCATTGGTGGTGGGAGGCACGGGGAAGAATCCGCATTCAATCAAATAAGAAGGCAGAGAAATGTCTAAGCATTTTTAGAACAACTCCCACCGAAGACCGTCATCTAGAACAAAGTGCTTATTCTTAGCCTTTGGAGATGGGTTTATTTTTTATGCCTCCTGTAAAAGCCATGTGGCTTTTTTTTTTTTTTTTTCTCATACAGACCACTGGAATGGAAACAAGTAAGTGAATGATACCTGGGTAAGGAATCTTCCCATAGGTGACGATTTCATACAGGAGAATGCCAAAGGACCACACATCAGACTTAATGGTGAAACATCCAAAGTTGATTGCTTCTGGAGCTGTCCACTTAATGGGGAATTTGGCACCTACAGGAGAACACATGTCTTACTTGGGCCTCTGAGATGAAACAAAAAGGTCATGGGCATGTGGCCTTCATACTTTCCTCTTTTGGGGAAAATTTTAATTATTTCCTTTGAGTAACTAATGCATACACATAGTGCAAAACAGAGACGGTACACATGTTATACTGAAAATAGGTGCCTCCCTCCCTGTTTCCCTTTTGGGCATTCCCCTTGCGAGTAGCCAAGTTTCTTTTCTTTTCTTTCTTTTTTTAATTAATTAATTCATTAATTAATTTGAGACAGAGAGATGGAGAGCATGAGTAGCAGGGGAGGAAGAGGAAGAAGCAGACTCCTCACTGACCAGGGAGCCCAATGCAGGGCTCCATCCCAGGACCTTGGGATCATGACCTGAGCTGAAGGCAGAAGCTTAACCAACTGGGCCACCCAGGTGCCCCAAGAAGCAAAGTTTCTTGTGTATCCATAACTAACTTACTTTAAACAAAAGAGCCTGACACAGAATGTAAAGGCATTTGTTTTTAGTTTATATATTTGTCCCTCAATAGCAGCCTCTAAAGCATAAATCTTCAGTGTTCAAATGTTCTCAATGAACCCATACTATGTTATATGGAATATAAATGTCTCTTGATGTGTATATTCTTGCGGACAAATCTCTGTGCGCCCATACCAATAGGGATTTTAGATACTACTCCAAATGTTAAGGTCTCCTGCTTTCATTTGCTCAGCTCAAACATTACTACGTCTAGGAACTGGGGAGCATAATGATCTGCCCAGAAAGAGATATTAATGACACTAGGATTCTTGTGGGGAGCTGGTGAGGCCTAACCTGGCTTGGGGGGTGGGAATCTTGTGGGGGTACCTTGAAGAGAGTAGGGACTCAGGCACAGAATGTTGTCCCTATATCCTGGAAAAGGTTAGGGGGTTCCACCAACCATTTTTAAAAACTTTAAACATGTCTGCTTTTATTAGGTCTTTGCTTTGGAATTTCTTGTGGTGTCAGACCCAAATTGGAAATCCAAACAAGATCAGTAAAGATAGCAGAAAGCCTCATAGAACAGTAGGTATGGTGCAGGGCATGCACTGTTGCACATTCTGGGGATTAAACCCTGCATGGCTGGGTAGCGGCAGGGGGCAGGGTAGGGCCAGGTGGCTCCAGTAGGGACCCCAGTTGTGTGTGGGGGTGGTTAGTCCCACACAGTGCACCCAGTTTGAATCCTGGTTCTAATGCTTCCAATGTGGCATGACCCTGGCAAGCCTTTGGGTTTTCTTGGCACCTTCTTCTATAAAATGAGGAAACAGAACCTCCATAAGGTTGGTGCCAGAGTTAACTGGGTTAAGCTGCATGCTTGGCATAGGGTAAATATCAATAAAAGGTAAATATTACTGTTGCTCTGAAATGGCTACTATTTAATTCTAGAATCTAAGCTCTCTGCACTAAGCCACCTGTCCCACACAACAATAGTTGTTTTTGCGAGGCACCAGTCTTGTTCAATTCAACAAAACCAGTGGAACATGTTGTAGCTGGCAAACTTTGAGGCTACATCTCCTGAGTTTGATTCTTGGTTCTCCCACTTACTATGGGAATTTGGAAGCTGCTGAACCTCTCTGTGGCCTCACCTATAAGGTGGGAATGATAATAATAAGAACAACAAAATAGAGCTTATTACATAGGATTGTTGTAAACATAAATGAGACAACGTATGAAAAGCACTTAGAGAGGTGCCTGGGTGGCTTAGTCAGTTAAGCATCCGATTCTTGGTCTGGGCTCAAGTCATGATCTCAAGGTCCTGGGATCAAGCTCTGTGTTGGGCTCCACACTTAATGGGGGGTCTGCTTGAGGATATTCTCTCTGTTTCCCTCCCCTCTGCCCTTCCCCCTTGTTTGCACTCTCTCCCTCTCTCTCTAAAAAATAAGCAAATAAGAAAAGCACTCAGAATGGTGCCCACTATACTCTCTACATAAATACTCTCTACATTTTAGTTATTATTTTTCACCCCCTTTCCTCAAACTGTTGAGGACAAATTATCACCCACCTAAGAGAATGCAATCTCGAGGCAGAAGGAGAACTGCCTGAAACACGATGGGCACAAGAAATACTAAATAAATCAAAACGATGTTCTGAATCTGCCATCTTTATAAATCTAGTGGACATCTTCCAGAAAGAACATGCACATGGTTAAAGGAAAATAACACGTGTTTAATAATTTTTAGGAATGTCAAGAGAGTGCTTGGCTCTGCAAAAACATTCACTCAACTTTCATGAGTGAGACTATCAGGATCCTTAGATCCTAAGCAACATGGATGAGTCTCCAACGTTAAGGGCGAGTGCAGCCCCAGACAGGGTCCAGCGACAGAGCCACACATAGCAACTGAGAGTCTTATGCTTTTCCATGCGTTTTTAATTATGTGTATAATATGGAATGCAGTTAAATAAAAGAGTGCATTACATTTACTTCTCTGTGTTGATAATTTCCAAGTTTTAATTTGCAATGAAAAGGCCAGCACAAAAAAAAAAAAAAAAAAAAAAAAAGAAAAGGCCAGCACAGGCTACAGAGTTATCATTACAAACGTCTTCTCTACAGTTAGGAACAGTGGACTTCATTGTTTGGGTAGAAGCTTTAATATACAATATAAACAAAGCGTTTTGAACTTGCCAAGTCTCTTTGTGTTTTCCTGTGCTTATTTGAAATACAAATGACAACATCTGTCAACTTTATAAACAGTATGTGAAGTTAATCAGGAGAGTAATTTTTAAAAACAAATATTAGAACATACCCACAAACAGCAACTACGGTACCTTGTGAACATTTTATTAAATGAGTTCTTTTTTTAAATGATGACTATTGTAGTTGCTTCGTGAACCATTCTCCCTCCCCCACCCCGAAAAACCAGACAAAAACAAAACTAAATAACAAAACACGTAAATATCGTGAAGACAACATACCTTCTCTTGCTGTGTATTCATTATCTTCGATGACTCGAGCAAGACCAAAATCTGCAATTTTGCACATGAGTGACTCAGAAACCAGAACGTTTGCTGCTCGTAGATCTCGGTGGATGTAGTTCTTTCTCTCGATGTATGCCATTCCCTCTGCAATCTGAAAACACAAAGAGGCTCTCATTTTCAATTTAGGGTAGGTTATCCGAAAGGACCAACAAGGAAAACTGAAAACCTTTCAAAATCCTGAAATCTTTTCATGTATATTATTCTGATCATTCAAGTTTTAAAAGCAGCAGGTACATGACAATCAGTATTTTGAGTCCTTTCTAAAATAACCGTCCTCACCACAAATCTCCAATGACAGGGGTTACGGTCTCAGTGTGATTTTTAACAGAGCTGCCTGTCTTGACATTTTCTAACGTGTGGGAAATCTTTTTAAGACCCTACAAAAAAAAAAAAAAAAGACCCTACCAAAATCTTGCACATGGATACACAGATGTCACGATCCCAGTGTTTCAAGTGAGGCACTGGAGCTAGAGAAAGTGACACACTACCACAAATAAATGATTGGGGTATCGAGAACAGGATGTCCTTGGGCAGCAGCATCCTTGCTGTCAAGTTAATCACCAGCCCACAGAACTGGTTCTCCAAGTTCTCCGGCCTCAGTCCTGTTCCCGGATGAAGAGAGATCCACCCTGACCACAAAGCACGATGATGATGGCAGGAAAGAATCCAAGAGTAAAAACAAAACCATAAAGTAGGGGCGGTGAAACTACTACTCATTGCTTGCTAGAAAACTGGGTTTTTAGGGAAATCAAAATGAGATGTTTGGGGAAAACATTACCAAACATTATAAAGATAAGGATCTGGAAGGAAGGAACAAATCAAGGATAGATATAAGGAAGGAAGAAAGGAAGGAACTACTAACTGTATCTGGTGAGCAGTTAGAAGGACAGCTCTAATTCGGATTATGTCACATAGGAATGAATGTATTCTTGTAGATTCTATCTCGAAATCCAGAAGTCTCAGCTTGGAGGACCTGACTTTCCCCACTCGTGCACCCAGCTCAAACCCCCTTTCAGCGAGGCCACGCTGCTTCACAGAGGCAGAGCTCCTTATTGCTGGCTCTGCTTCACCTTGACCCTCACCTGGACCATCTTTCCTCCCTTCTCTTGGCCAATCCGAGGTTTACCAGGCTTCCTTGAACTGCTCCCAGAAGACTTCTCCTCACCCTGTGCCCACCCTCCACGGTCAGTTTGTACAAAAACTATCTGCACCTACTGATCATAGCTCAGTCTTTATTTTTATGCTGTTTCATGCACTTATTGTTGTTCTGCCTGCCAGACAGTAAACACCTCCAAGCCAGAAGCCACACCTTGTTCCTTTTTTCTGTCTTTATGTGTATCTATCAGAACCCCCCACCTTGTCACCAAACCTTCTCAGAAAGTTCTTTAGGAAATGCACTGGGTTTTCAACACTACCAGAATACTGTCTTGCCAGCAACACAGACACAAAAATTCTGGCGTCTAATAATTAGCACACACTAGGGCAGTTTTGAACAGAGAAAATCATACATTAGAAGGAACAAAAGAGGTCTGATCTTTTTCTTTCTTTTGTAGAAATGGCAATTAAATACTGTATGGCTTTTCCAAGCAAGAGTATTGTGTGTCGCCCCGGAGCAGGGCAGGTCAAGTGTAGAAGAGGGCTACGTGCTCCTGCTTGGGGCATGTTGGAGTCAGGTCCCTGCCTGGCTGGCCTGGCCAGCCTCAGCTCCGTGACTGTCTGGGCTATCGTGTCCCTGGACAGGAATACTTTAGTCCTCTGTGCAAGTCCTACCAGGCCACTTCCTGCTTAAAACTAGCCTCAGGGGCACCTGGGTGGCTCAGTCGGTGCAGTGTCTGCCTTTGGCTGAGGTCATGATCCTGGAGTCCGGGGACGGAGCCCCGTATCAGGCTCCCTGCTCAGTGCAGAGTCTGCTTCGCACTTCCCTTCTGCTTGTCCCCTCTACTTATGCTCTCTCTCTCTCGAAATAAGTAAATAAAATAAAATATTTTTAAAAAACACACACAAAATAAATTCGTCTCAAGACAATGTCTGAACTCAACACTGCCACAGAGGCCCTGTATGACCTAACGCCTGCTCAGCCCTCATGCCTCTTCACTGTGACCAGCTCCTGTCCTGAAGCCCTGAAGCCTGGTTCCAGAGCTTCCTCTGCTTGCTGTGGAACATTTACTCTAGGCCCTTCGGGTCGGCAACTTATTCTGAAGGCCTCAGTGGAGACGTCACATCCTCTAAGGAGCCTTATGTGACTCCCACCTGTGAATGTGGGTAGTCCCAGGGCTCCCTCGTCTGTTTACCTATGGTCCCCGCAGGAATGTCAATCCTTTGGGGCAGGTGTAGGGTAGTGCACATGGCTGTCTTTGGGCCTTCAGGTCACATTCCAATAGCTACATACAAACTGCTCAGGAACCCCAGAGCCAAAGTTGGCTGCGATATCAACCTGAGCCTACGCTGAAAGTTGGCAGTAACCTGCCCTGGACACCCCACTAGGGACTGGACCGCTGACAGAGACTCTAGGACGTGGCGCCAACTATCCACATCTCTCTCATTCTTGCTGGTAGATTTTAATGACCTATATGTTATTTTATTTTAAAAGATCAGTAACTGTCATTCCCCTTAGAACTCTGATGAGGCTGAAAGGACATTTCTTTCCCAGAGTCACACCACAAGTTAGTGCAATGGTTTGGAAATAAACTTAATGTCCCTTCTGTGCATTTAGCAGTTAAATTAAGTCCTAGACCCTATGCTAGTATTTCTTAACTTTGGCTGTGTCTCTGGGGATCTTTAAATACCGCCCTACCTAGGCCTCACCCTCAACCAATTATTATTTTTTAATATTTTTATTTATTTGAGAGAGAGCACAGAGGAAAGTGAGAGGAAGAAGCAGTCTCCCTGCTGAGCAGAGAGCCAGATGCGGGGCTCGATCCTGAGACCTTGAGATCACGACCCAAGCTGAAGGCAGACAACCAACTGAATGACCCACCCAGGTGCCCCGCCCTCAACCAATTAAACCTGAATCTGTAGGAATGAGGCCTCCACAGGTGATTCCAACATGCAGTCCGGGTGGAGGACCGCCCTAGGCCCTTGTGACTCTAAGTGTGCCCTTCGGGCCTGGAGCAGCCTCAACATCATGTGGGAGCTTGGGAGAAGTGTGGCATTTTGGATTTTGACCTTGATTTATTCATTCAGAATCGGAATTTCAACAAGATTTCTGGGTGATGGGCATGAACATTAAAGTGTCAGAAGCACTGCACTAGATCATCCACTTTTAAGCTTAAACTATTTCAGGATTCCAAGTTCTACATAGGGGGCACCTGGGTGGCTCAGTCAGTTAAGCCTCTGCCTTTGGCTCAGGTCATGATCCTTGGGTCCTGGGATCGAGCCCCACCTTGGGCTCCCTGCTTGGTGGAGAGTCTGTTTCTCCCTATCCCCCCACCCCCCATGTTATTTCTCTCTCTCTCAAATAAATAAAATCTTAAAAAAAAAAAGTTCTACATACATTGGAATGAGTTTTTGGTCTCAACACATACCTACAACCTCACAAGTGGATTGCTGTCCTCACAATGCTTGGGAAAGGAAGCTACTATATAACTCAGCTCAAGCAACAGAAGGAGCAATACGTGTATGGCCGGCAGTAGAGAGCCTAGGTCAGGAGGGAGGTGTCATGTAGGAGCAGGCTAAGGTCCAGGGACAGATGACAAGGGGCTGGGAATGCCTTGGCTGAAGACCTCATTAACAAACAGCTTGAAATATGTGTCATGAGCTTCTGTTTTTCCTGTCACTCAGGGAGAGTATCCTTCAGCCTCACAGCTTGGGGATGAAGGCCTATCTCCTTCTATCTCATGGTTCTGGGGGCTGTGCCATTACTTAGAGGGCTTAGGAAACTGATCTGATCTTTATGGTTTAAATCATACGAAGAGTCCTCTTCATCCTGGACCACAGCAGCCTCATAACACCAGGCCCGGTGATGTACAAACACATTGAGTCTGTAAACTTCCTGCCTAGGCCAACGAAGTAATTAACCATGTGTCTCATGTTCAGGTGCTGGTTCTTAACTCTGCATGAGAGAGTCTGGGTATGAGGCTACTGGAAATTTGAAATAAAAAGCGCCCCCATTACCTAAACTGAGGACAATCATGTAAGAAGATAATGTTAGCAATGTTTTCCTACTCCTGGTTTAAAGCTCACTAATTTACGTTTAGATGTGCTTTGCATTTCTCATGTTCTTCAGCTCAGATAGCATGGCGAATGTACATTTCTTGGTTCCTCTTTTTGTACCTTCAGTGGAAATATATGATGATGACATTTCTCCCTATGGGTTGTGTGTGTGTGTGTGTGTGTGTGTGTGTGTGTGTTTGTGTTGTGTTCTGCTGTCCTGGGAGGGCCGAGAGGATTATTAAGTAAGATAGTGACCCTAAGCCAGTAACCCACATGGGCTCTGGTGAAGTTCCAGGCATCTAGAACCTGGTAAAAGTTCTAGGCACCGGGGTGATATTAAAAACGCTGTTTCCCAAGTTACAGGACCGTCTTATCTTGTCAAATGCTAAAGAAGCAGACTTCCAGTCGCATGCAATGCAAGTTTTTCAGAGACGCCTTTTGAATGTGCTGTCAAAAGAAAAGAAATTGGTCATCCGGTGTCTGCCAATCAGCTTTCAAA
This sequence comes from Canis lupus dingo, assembly GCF_003254725.2. Lineage (NCBI taxonomy): Eukaryota > Metazoa > Chordata > Mammalia > Carnivora > Canidae > Canis > Canis lupus. The sequence continues at coordinate 7,614,473 of NC_064271.1, read as the reverse complement.
CATGGGGGAAGCAAAGGGGCTAAACAAAACATGTGCAACCACAGACAAAAGGCATGATCGAATGATCTGCCCACCAATATGCTGGCCTGCCTCCTTTGCTGCTGGTGTGATATAGGAAGTGTGTATGTACCCTCCGTGGCCCACAACAAGTTAGAAGGTGTCATGCCTTCCAGGTGGAGGTGACCCAGTGGTCTTGGCTGGTGAGAGAGCTGGATCAGGGGTGGATTGCAGACCTTCATCGACATCTCAGAGGGCTCTTGCAGGCATATTCTACATGGTAGTGTTGCCGGCGTGTGCCTATTTTATGGTATATTCATAACTACAGATGTGATTTTACATACCCCCACATGCACACACACGAATACATACAAGCATATGGCAAGTTTTCAGAATGCCAGCATTTTGTAAAGCATTACAGCCTCTGCTCCCTCTGCTCATCATTTTCCACTATGCACATACACGTATACACACACAGACGCACAGGTGCACACTTATGATACACAAAGTGGAGACGGAACACAAAATCTAGAGTCCTAATTACTTTGCAGATACATTATTTCCCCAGGGTACAAGGTCAGAAATCAGACCAAAGTTGTCAGAAGCATTTGGACTGAGCTAACTCATTTAAATTCCTTCTCCAATATTAATGTTTAGATAGAAAGTCTGTGTTTCTTTTCCCAAAATGAGGAGTAAACACTGCAGGCAGCTCAGCAGACCCTTTTCACACACCCCTGCCTGGATTGCTCTGAGGAAGGCAACATGACTCCTGCTCTCTGAGTGATCCACAGCTTCCATTATCAAATAAATTTACTGAGAAGTGAGTTGCCAGGGGTCAACTGTGGGGGGGGGGGGGTCTCAGTACAGTTCTGCTTGGGGCAGGAAATACCTAAGGCCACAGCCCCTTGGTAAATGATCAGTGGGCTTATTTTATGTGGAATACAACTCTAGAGGGAAAAAAAGAATCTCAATTATGTTTTTACATACCAAAGCAGAGCTCAAATAATCCTCCTGACAAGTGACTGTCCTTGTTAGCAACGACCACAGAGGTCACTCATCTTTTTCTGTTTGTTTTTTTTTTTTTTCAGAAGCCCAATCAGAAACATGTTAACCCAGCATCCCACACAGTAAGTACACCCAAGCTTCCAGCAGGTTCTCCCCCATTCAGATGCTCTGAGCCTTCAGCAGACCCTCCCCAGGCCTGTGCTCTATGGATGGTTTGCTTGGCACACACACTGGGCTGCTTTCACCAGAGAATCTGAGTGACACTTTGGACAAATAACAAAATGTTTGTGTGGACTGCCTTGCTCTGGAAGTCTTGCTCTGGTGCTCCTGTATTCATCCTAATTACTATCACTTGTCTGAGAATTTGGCAAATAACAAGCTATCTTGCTCAGTGAGTTATTTTTTATTTTAATGAGAAGAAGCCTACATTTGAGTCAGATGATGGAGGGAATAAAGGAATGAAAGGAACCTAATTGAGGGACTCAATGAGATCTCTCAAGCAAAGCTAAAATCTACCCCAGGAAATTCCAGCCTAAATGAGAATCTGGAACTGAAAATACAACCTGTCTTAGAATTGGCTGGTTGGAAAACATTTGTCATCTAGACAAGCGACGAGAGAAATTAAACAAGAAAAGTGCCAAAAGGCAGGAAAAGAATAAAAATCTGGTTTTCTTATAGCTTTACCTGTCCTGTTAGGCATCGATAACTTCATTCTTTAGATATGTATTTCCTTCCTACACTCTGGAAAAATAGAATTCAAATAACTAATTACTTTCAAAAGTCCTAGGAAGCATGTGAAATAATGATAATATTAGTAAGTTGGAATGGAACAAATGAGTGGCAATTGGGTAAAATCTACAGTCAGTGTGAAGAGCCTTTTATAACAACAAACCCCCAGAGTTAATCTTAACTGACCTAAAGACCATTTAATGACAACAGAAAAGCAGAATGCAAAGACAATGGGGAACTTCTGAAAAGAAAGCTTAAGTAAGAACTCATCTCTGTACTCCAAATATGACAGTATTTGTTTTAAAGCACTTGATAGCTTCTGTAGAAACACTTTTCTATTAATATTCATTGATCTTTCCATTCTGGAGTCCTACACTCTTCAGCCTGTAATTTGGTAGAGGAAGGGATGGAAGAGAGAGCTCATTCCTTGCTCTGCTTTGGGATGAAAATTTTTCAGAAATGTTGTTTTAGCTTTATTTGGTTATTATAATGTTTTTCTTTACTCTCCTTTTCCAAGCGAAATTGCTAAGAAGTAGTGAATGGTATTACTTTGATGACGGTGATGATGGTGATGATTATAGCTACCATGCATTGGCTGCGTACTCTGCCCAGGCACCTGGGTAGGCATTGATAATCCTTAAAACAAGCCTATGAGGCAGGCAGTATTTGTGGTGAAGATGAGGAAGCTGAGTCTTAGAGAAGGTAATGTTTTCCTGGATAAAATTGGATTTGAACCCAAGCCTGGCTGGTTCCACCACCTGTGCTCTTAACCATTCATCCAGACTGGCTTCTTCCTTTACAAAGAGGTACAAACAGTGGAATGCTCACAGGCAGGTAAAAGGAGGGAGAAATAGAAATAGAAAAACAATATAATTTAAAAAGTGGCCAAGTTTGTACAGTCTGTCAGACTACCTTCAAAGCTCAAAGATGAGGGCAGTTTGGCATACGCAAACTTAGGGCTGGTGAGGTTCCTATGACTGGTCAAAATTTAATCCATCCAACAGTATGCAAGATTGTCTCAGGGAGACATTCACAATGTCACTGAATATCATATTCAAATCAGTAGGTTTCCATAAAGGAGATTCACATCTGTAGCAAAAAAGGAAGACAAATTTTTCAACTAATTCCCATAGATGTTCTGAAAACTTGTTGGGCTACGTCACATGCATTAGGATGGCTATTATAAAGACAAACAAACAAGCAAAAGAAAAAACAAAAAAACAAAATAACAAGTGTTGGTGAGAATATGGAGAAATTGGAACCTTTGTGCACTGCTGTTGAGAATGTAAAATGGTGCAACCATATGAAGACAGAATGGGTATTCTTAAAAGAAATTACCATACAAACACAGAATTACCCTGTGATCCATCAATTTCACTTCTGGGTATAATCCACCCCCAAATTAAAAGCAGATGTTTGTATAATATATAACAGATACCTGTACACCCCTGTTCATAGTAGCAATAGTTTTTCTTTTGTTTTTACAATAGTCAAAAAGTGGAAGCAACCTATATGTCCACTGATGAATGAATGGATAAACAAAATGTAATCTATACATACAATGTTACTTAGACTTCCAAGGAATGAAATTTTGACACATGGATGAAAATTGAGGACATGATGTTAAGTGACATAAACCAGTCACAAAAGGGCAAATACTGTACCATTCCACTCATATTGTGTACTAAGAGTAGTCAAATTCATAGGGACAGAAAGAAGAAAAGTGATTGTAAAAGGCTGGTGGGAGGGAGAATGGAGAGTTGTTTAATGGATATAGTTTTATTTTTGCAAGATGAAAAAAGTTCTGGAGATGGACGGTGGTAATGATTGCCCAACAGCATGAATGTACTTATTACCATTGAACTGTGCACCTAAAAGTGATCAAAATGGTGAATTTCATGTTCTGAATATTTTACACCCCCACCCCCAACATACACATATAACTACTGGAAGCCTCCCAGTGTAGGAAAGCAGGATGAGCACCTAGCGAAGGCTCTTTGCTGTAGGGAGAGCAGTCAGCATAGCACTCATCACTCCCCCACCCCCCACCTATGCAAGGCAACTTCCAATCAAGGCGATGTGTGGCAGCTCATGGTGGCACACCAGATGGGAGCACCCACTTGCACACCTGAGCGGGACCAGACCAAACTGGGAGGCAGACAAAGCTCCTCCCACATCACTTCTACCCCTTCGACAGCTCCTCTGTCCAACCTCAGATAAACCTGACCATGATGTGAATACCTAACTAGGGATCAGCAGGAAGTAGAAGGATTATCGATCCTGCCTCAGGACATAGTTCGACTGTTGTGACTAGGGATCAGAAACTTCAGAATGACGCCGTTTGGTTTTATAGAAAATGAGGTGAGTATCTTCCAGAAGCCTCAAGTTTTCCACTTTGCAAAATAGTGATAATAACAGTATCAACCTGGTAACATCCAGATGAGATTGAAAAGGAGAATGGAAAAATGCTTGATGCAAGGCTATTATTAGTCTCATTACTATACTATTATTAATAATAGAAAGTCCAAAATCCAGATTTGCTTCCAAATAGTGAAATGACAAACAGGAGAGCTGATCCTTTAGAGCCAAGGGACAAGTGGCGGGAAGCTGCCGGCACAGGATGGAAGTGCAGCCCAAGACCTGCCAGCTGGCAGCCTTCAGCGAGCCGGCTCCCTTTTGCTGAGTGGCTGCCACCAACCTTGGCAGAAGCTAACTTCCGGACTCTGCCTGCACTCAGCATGACGAGCTTGCTCCCTTACACCAACTGCCCGGGAGTGTAAAGCAATGATCTGCCAAAGACTCCCCCACCCTCCTCGTCTTGAAAAAGACTCTCTACTTCTGTACACTCAGGACAGGGCAGTGAATAAATGACACTTGGGGATTCAATATCTCCTCTGCCTACTGTCCTCTCTTCTACATCAATTTCGCTGCTGCCACTATGATCTAAATGAACTATCCCTTCATCTGTGGCTAATGAGCCATGTTCCTGCTTTGAAAAGACAAAGAAGCAAATAGTTCATGACTTACCCTAGTGAGGCAGGAAAAGAGAAAAAACCAATGACTCCTTTTTCTGAGCTTGAATACGGATTGTCTCTGAGGCAGAATGTGAACCAACCCCAGAGAGTCTCAAATTGAGAAACAACTCACTCTACTCAATGCCAAATTTTGCTTGGTGAAAACAAGTTGTGAATGTCGAGAGACGTACAAACATCCATATTTTGATCTTGTTATCTGGCTACTGGTGGCAGGGGTTCTAAAGTAAGGAAATAAAATAAGTAAAGGTTTGTTCACGGGAATGTTTTGTATTGCTTTTTGTATTAGTGAAGAAGTAGAGATTCTTCATAGGTTGATCTATTAGAGAATGTTAGAAAATCATGATGTAATCATAAGGATAGAATATTATATTGTAAAGACGTATACGTTTATGAAAGACTTTTAATAAAATGAAAAATTATAATATTCAGTTCAATACATACAGAACAGCACATACGATACAAACCTAATGTGTAATTAGAAATAAATAAAATGGATGGTGATGAGCTAATTGAAAAAAGTGAGTAAAAGTTTAATGAAAGAGTTCCCAGAAAAATCAACTGCAAAAGATAAATATAGAAAAAGATGTCTGACCTCATCTACATTAAATAAGTATAGATATAATAATGAATCCTAAATCTGTCAGATTGGATTAGAGAATGTTAACAATACCCAGTTTGGGCAAGGGGATGAAGCAAAAGGTACTCTCATTTTTTAGAAAGACTTTCAGGAATAACTATCAAAATTTAAAATGTATACACTATTTTGGTAGATCTACAACCTACAATTTATCATTTATTTATTTATTTATTAAAGATATTATGTATTTACTTGACAGAGAGAGAGCACAAGTAGAAGGAGCGGGAGAGGGAGAAGCAGGTTCTCTGTTGAGCAGGAAGCCCTGTGCAGGGCTTGATCCCAGGACCCTGGTATCATGACCTGAGCCAAAGGCAGATGTTTAATCTACTAAGCTACCCAGGTGCCCCCACAATTTATCATTTACACACACTTTCACAAATAAACAAACATGTAGAGAAGGGTCTTCACTATATACTGTTTCTTACAGTAAAAACTAAACCAAACCAAAAAATCCCTAGAAAATAACATAAATGTCCATCAATAAGGCAATGGTTAAATGAATCACAGGACAGCTACACAGGAGCAGAAATAAGTAGCTTTAAAAGAATGAGGAGGATCATTCTCCACTGATATGAAAAATAGCCCAGATATGTTAAGCTATAGAATTGCAGAATACGTATCGTGTATTTCCATGGGGGGTGGGGAGGAATGACCATAACCTATGCTGGAACCTGGAAATATGCCTTAGGATTGTTAAAATTGGGACCAAGAAATTGGGGTAAGAGGGTTTTAGTTTCTAAGCTATAGTATAATTCACCTTTTCTTTTTCAATCCATTATAAATATTATACTTAAAAAATCATAAAATAAAACTGAAATATAGCATAAGAACACACAAAATGCTTATAACAGAATGCTAGGTTCTGGGATCCCTGGGTGGCACAGCGGTTTGGCGCCTGCCTTTGGCCCAGGGCGCGATCCTGGAGACCCGGGATCAAATCCCACATCAGGCTCCCGGTGCATGGAGCCTGCTTCTCCCTCTGCCTGTGTCTCTGCCTCTCTCTCTCTCACTGTGTGCCTATCATAAATAAATAAATAAAAAAAATTAAAAAAAAAAAAGAATGCTAGGTTCTGAATACCATTTTTTCAATAATTCTATCATAAGTACGCATTGACTTCTAATAAGAAAAAAAAAGTCTACTTAAAAACAAGTGAGATCTGATACAGATCACATTTTCTCAGAATATCCCAGAGCATGAATACTTGTTTTGTGCTATATGAACCCTAAAAGACCTCCAGGATTATTTACTAAGTACACATTCACATTTATATCATCGTATCATACATGTATATGCCACAAGTTAACATAAAGCAGCTGGAGGTGTTGAGTGTCCAATCACTTGTAGCTTCACTAGGATGCCACACCCAGAGGACACACTTAGCACATTAAAAGACTGAAGATCAATGTCGTTCTGAGGCAGGGTCTTCCATTAGCCCAAGGACCATCTTCTATTTATTTACACGGAGTCCAGCCTGCCCGCTAGGAGCCTGGGCCTGTGGGCAATAAACATAGTCCCTACCTGTGGAGTTTACTTCCTCATGGGGCAGAGAGAAGAGAGCACATCAGCAAACAGACATACCCCATGTCAGCTGAGAGCTGGAGAAAATATACGGCCACATGTGCTATAATTCAACTCCAACAAAATACTTTTAAAAACTTGAGTTTTGGGGTACCTGGGTGGCTCAGTCGGTTGAGCATCTGCCTTCAGCTCAAGTCATGATCTCAGAGTCCTGGGATTGAGCCTCAAATCAGGCTCCCTGCTAAGAGAGGAGCCTGCTTCTCCCTCTCCCTCTGCTCCTCCCTCTGCTTGTGCTCTCTCTCTCTCTGTCAAATAAATAAATAAAATATTTTAAAAAGGGGGGAGGAGGAGAAAAATTGAGGTGGAGGTAGGTGGAAAGAGAGATGGAGGAAAGGGAGAACTTGTTATAATTCCTTTGAGAATGGCCCAGAAATGAGGGGAAAATGCTAATGTAGAATTTCTAGAAGAGTGTCTTGAAATGGCAACAGGAGATGGGACCTGGTACACAATGCAGGGTGCTGTCACACCAGGAAGGAGGGAGTGCGGGGTGGCTTCCTGCTGCTAGCAAAAGAGATGGCAAGGACATTCACCAAGGGAGAGAAGGAGAAGGAGGTAAGGCTTGGGGGTGGAGGAGAAGAAGGAGGTGACCAACAGCTGTGTAGCCTCCGTGACTGGCTTGGAATCAGAAGTGCGGAAAGCCAGTGAGTCTCGGCAGCGCCAGGGGCCCAAGGGAGTCTGCAGAAGCCAGGCCAGGCCAGAAGAAAAGCACGAGGCAGGTGGAACGTGGGAACAGTGCATCGTTCCGTGGGCTGAAAGGGCTGGGAAGCTATGGTTGGAGGTGGAGTCCCAGGGTGGGGCCGGCGGGAGGAGGTGGGCAAGACAGATGGGGGCTGGTGGACCGGCTGGGACTTGTGGAGGGGTGGTCCTCAGCATGGAGTGGCCTTCGTGGGGCAATGGAGGACAGAGGACAGTCCTGGAGGAGAGGAAGACAAGAAACAGGCCTGAGTCTGAAGGTCTCTACAAACAACTTCAGGGTGTCCAGAGGCTGGAGGGAGAAAGCAGTGAAGCAAGGCAGTGACAAGTGTCCAGAGATTCGGGAACAGCTATAACGGGGAGGGAGGGTGGACTTCAAAGCTGGGGTTCCTCGCAGGGGAGGGGGGAGCAGGGAGATCGAAGGTCTGGATCTTCCATAGGTAGGAGGTACGAAAATGATCTTTGTTAACAAACATGCAAGTAGTCGCTTCTGTAACAAAAAGCGTTGCCCAGAAAATCCTGTTCTAGACACGGGAGGAGAGGTGCCTAGAATTCTTAACAAGAGCTGGAAATAATCTTGACACTGGAAGAAGAATCAGCCAGCCCCACCACCCCTTGAATTCCAGCATTCTCACCTCCACTGGCTGCTGGTACAGGCACAGAGACAGGGCTCTCCCCAACCCCAGGGAAAGGAGCCAAAAGATCTGAAGGACACAATAGGATGAAAAACTTGCTCAGTATTCCCCCCTCCCCAAGTTAAATGCATCCACAACTCGCTTTGGTGTTAAGTGTTTCGCTTATCATTTCTCCTTCCTCCTGGCATCCTCTGTTCCACTGACCACGAGGAGAAACAAAGCAGCTCTTTGTCTTTGTATAAAGGCCCAGATACTTGTATTCTACTTCCTCCTTCTTTTCTCACTTCTATTTAGACCAACAAGGTAAGTTTTGTGCAGGAATGTAAACACACTTGGGGGAAGAGGAAGAATAAATGTATCTGGAAAATACTTTATGGGTAAATACACCTGAAGAGTGACCCAGAATGTGTACTCTTCTAAACACTCTTTCAGAGCTTATGAAGCAGAGAATAAAGAATTTATTGTCTTAAACTGAATATAGGCAGTCTGCACTTTGGTCCATCTAGTCATTCAACAAATATTATTGAGCACCTACTGTTTACACGGCACTAAGTGCTAGGGATACAAAGGTAAACAAGAACTTATCAAAATATTCAAGTTGCAGTAAGCGTTATGAAAGAAACTAACAGGAGGCCAAGGTAGAGAAGAATGGAGTGAGCAAGGGCTTGGGATGGAATAGTTTTAGGACAGATGGTTGGGGGAAACGTCCTCGAACATAAGGGCAGTGAGGCATGGAACAGAAGGGGTGGCTTCCAGGGGTGGGCTCAGGAGAGGGACCAAGATGGCACAGAGCCTGGTTGGCTCCTGATGGGAAGAAGGCAGGATGCCGGGAAGTTGTACTCATAGGCCATCAGGACATATTGTAAATGGGATGGGAATCCATTAAAGGTGCTAAGCAGGTATGCAAAGTCCCCCTAATGGTGAGATACTTCAGACGGTCTACTTCACAAGGACAAAGAAGGAAGGAAGGGGTGGTGGCCGGGAGGCCAGGGAGAGGTGGCAATGGGGAGTTGAGGCTCAACAGGTGGGGACTTCCAGTTTGGGAAGATGGAAAAGTTCTGGAGCTGGATATTGGGAACAGTCGCAGAACAGTGTGGATGTACTTCTTGCCACTGAACTGCACACTTAAAAATGGTTAACATGGTATATTTTATGTTATGTATATTTGACCACAATTTTTAAAAAAAGCACAAATACATTTATCTCATCGGCCCCACCTACTCCATGCAGTGTGGGAGGAGGAAGGCAGGGAGACCCTACGAACAGGTTGCCGGGTAAATTACAAAGGGGACACTGCTACTAGAACATGACTCCTTGTTTACCCGAAAGTCACGTGTAACTGGGAGCCCCGAATTTCCACCCGCCCAGCCCAGCAGCACAGTTAAGAGGCAACCAGCCACCATTGTTCAGATGAGACCTGACGGTGAGTGGGTCAAGGGAGATATATTTCAGAAGAAGGAACGAGAGAGTTGGTTGACCAGCTGTCTATCAGGGCAGGGGGTGGAAAGAAGGGAGGCTTGAGGAGCTGCCCCTGGAGTGGAGGCAGGGGGATGGTGGGAGGAAGCCAGGCTGGGAGGTCCTTACAGGCCCATAGCCTGGGGACTCTATGACCTCCTTGGCCCTGGCTGCTGCTCTAGGGCAGGAGCTCTGGGGGTTGCAGAGGGTGGGGGAGAAGCAAGGGGCTTCCCAGAAAGGGGTGTCCCCATAAAGAGGGGTGAGGCCTCATGGTGGCATCTGCGGCTTGGCTGCCCTCTGGCAGCCCTGTGGCATCCCTGGTTCCTCGGGCAGGACCCTCAGTCTGGCTGCCAAGCTGCACCAGGGGGATCAGATAACTCAATACCCCTCATGGAGGACACCAAAGCAGGCCTCTGCCATGCTGGCCCGAGGCTGCAAAGTTACCACAGTGACACCGGGGAAACGCACTCCAGGCACCAAACTGACCTCAGAATAAACCCTGAAGACAACAGACTTACTAAATTGGGGGTGACGTTTGGTGATTCGATTTAAAACAATTTTTACATTTTACCAAACCTCATGAGCAATATAACAGTCTTAAGGTTCCAAAGACAAGGGAAGAAAGTTCTTTTTTTCTGCAGAAAACGACACAAGCATATTTGTTTTAAAGATCATTGAAAAGTCTCTCTTTAAGTAATTTTCTTTCCTTTTTTTTTTCCTTCATAGGAAAAAAAATCAGTATGAACTTACTTTTGAAAGTAAGGACTATCCAATTGCCTTTAAGTAATGACAGCAATCAGTTATTTAAGAGTGCGGCCAGGGAGTGGTGAGGGAGGACTGGGAGGAGAGGCGGAGGGTGAAGAAGAGCCAACCAGGTCTAGAGAGGAAGTCGTACAGATAAAGGAAAAGATTCAAGAACTGGGAGCCGGGGAGGACAGCCAGGGACAGAGAAGGGCGACGAGGCCAGGCGCTGCGCTCCCATCTGAACCGCTGCACTGACAGGTCCAGCCACGTTCTCCAGGGACCTCCTTGCTGCAAAACTCCGATGCAAGTGCCCACCTCCTCCTTACAGGCTGTCTCCCCAGACGAGGCTCCTGGCACCCCCTGGCTAGCCTCCGTCCTTCCCCCGGGGCTCTGCCCTCTTCACCCATTCTCCCTGGGAAGTCATCAAATCCCCATTGAAAGGATATTTGCCAGGGAGTGAGGGTGTGAGAGCGGAGGCACACGTATCATAGTAAATACAAACAGTGCTCACCAACCACCCGAAGGTAAAATCAAATGCAAAGGGTAGACCTGGAACTCCTGGGAGGCCATTTGCTGAGTAGAAGCCTCTTTTGTCTTTCTCAAATACATCTTTTCAGAGTCCTCTATCATCTATCTATGTTCCCTATCTACCTTAGATTTTACTTATTTATTCATGAGAGAGACACAGAGAGAGGCAGAGACATAGGCAGAGGGAGAAGCAGGCTCCTTGTGAGAAACCTGATTGGGACTCGATCCCACGACCCCAGGATCATGACCTGAGCTGAAGGCAGACCCTCAACCACTGAGCTACCCAGGTGCCCCTCAGAGTCATCTATGAAACAAGGAACTGTTGTTCCGATGTAATTCAAGAGGGTTGTGTCCCCCCTCCTATTCTTCCCACATACCAAATTTGTACCCCCTTGTGCCTCTTTTCTGTGTCCTTATGCACCAACTTCCATCCAAGACTCCTCCTTACCTCCAACTCTCTCAGGCTAGCAGGGCTAACCCTGGCTCTTAAGGTCACCCCCTCCAGGAAGCCTACCTGTTCCTGCCACCTGGCCCCCCCGGGGTTATGCTATGCAAGTAGCCCAAAGCACCCGTAGCAGAAAGGCCCTGCCGTATTCCTAGCGTGCCATCTACTGCTGTTACTTATCTACCAAGCTGTGCTCTGTACACGTTTGTGGGTGAAAAAGAGGGCAGTGTCTCAAGAGAGTGAGTGGAACATGGGGAAAGCAAGCCACGGGCTTTGGACAAAGATCAACTGGAATTCACACTCTGCTACTCCTTTCAAGGTGCTCCCATCTACATTTTAAAATTGTGAGCAGCTGGTAATAAACTCTGTCTACTGCTGAACTACTTTTATTTAATTGTGGCCTTGTAGGCTTCCATGATAAGTCCCTAAAGAGGAAATTATTTTTGTGACTTACAGTAGCACCGACCAGAAACTGCCACCCCCAGGACAAAATAATATTGAGATAAGAGGAAGATCTGGCATGCAGACCAGAAGTACCACCTCCTCCCCTTTACATTAGCTTAAAGCTTTGGACGGCTGCTAGAAAGTTTTCCAATCAAAATTGAAACAAGAATAACATCGTCTGCCCTCTCTGCTATTTTAAACAGCCAGTCATGGTTCCTCTGCCTAAGCCCGCTAAACAGCCCCACCCCCACCTACCAAAGTGGGGAAAAAGAGAGTTCTCATTTGATACTATTTTTAAATGACAGTTTCCCATTCTTTCAACTTTTTCAGAAGGAAACTGCATATGATCCAGTTTTGCAATTCTGACGGTACCTTTAGTTTCATTTGCCCATTTTGCAAGTTTTCATAGTCAAAGTTGAAGTCTCAGACATAAAACTCACTATGCAAAACAGATAGAGACCATCTACACTCCTGCCGCCCGGGTACTGTAGCCCTGTGAAACATTCATATTCCTTTATTTACAGCAATATATCAAGGTCTTATATCAGTGTCATCTGAACACACCCAAAATCATTAATGACACTTTCAAATAATGATTCACATAGATATTCTTGGTAGATTTTCTTAGTCGTGGTGTTTTAGAGTTGAAACATCATGCTGTGGGAAACCTAACCTGTCTCTCTGATTTTACAGATGAGGACTAGGCCCCTGAAATGATTGTTCCCAGGCAGGAGTAGGTTTTCCAGGCCTCAGCTCAATGCCTTCCCCACTATTAACATCATCAATAGCTCAGTTTACAAAATGAGAGTGATGTTTCTCATATTCTGTACAAAGAGTTAGCCACCATCTCCATATTTTATATTGGGATTTATGTTCCCTGCCATGGTTCCTTCGTAATGCATCCTGGGTGACTACCACACACCCCAGCCAGCGTAGCGTGCCACTCAGATTATTTTGTAGAATTAATTATCTCTTCTGTGCCAGCCTTTTCCCCCTCTGAGGAGGCTTCCATGCTTGAAAGAAGAGTTGGCAATGTGGGGCCTCCATGCAGAGTAATGTGTGAGAATTCTGGGGTAAAGAAGTGAGACCAAATATGGAGTGGAAAGGAGATCTGGCCTCCTGGACACAGGGCATACCAAGTCTGAGGTTTTCCCTTGCCACTGGATCTGATTCAATATCTCCATGCAATTCCTCCTCCAGTTTAAGTAAATTAAATGGGAAGACACTATCAATCAAGGGTAGATTAATAAAGGTTTAGAAAATAAAGTAGTTGCTTCATTATATCATGGTGGGGGAAGGGGGGCTGGGTAGCCATGAGTTGCAGAATAAGAACCTAACTTATCTTTTACGTTCTTTACAAAGAGGTAGAATGAGGAGACACATTACCTGACGATATTGGCAAATACTCTAGAGACTTTGCAGCAAGTTCCCTCCAGACACTCATTTACCACCGAGAGATGAGTGGGTCCCAACCTAGAGTTACTGCAAGAGATTCCCAGTCTTTGTCTTGTTTTCTCAGTCAGCAGATACTCAAATGAGGGGGTAGTTAAATGGCAATTGGCCTTCTTACTCAAAAAGGTTGAGAATTACACAGACAGATTTCTGGCCTTCCTCAGTTTACCAAATTCCAATTTAAAATGTGGCTTAAAAAAAATAAAAAAATAAAATGTGGCTTAAATGTCATGGATGGGGCGTTGGGCATAATATGGCTGAGCATAATCACTATGTGAAAAAAAGATCTAGGGGTCCCTGGGTGGCTCAGCGGTTTAGCGCCTGCCTTTGGCCCAGGGCATGATCCTGGAGTCCCGGGATCAAGTCCCACATCGGGTTCCCTGCATGGAGCCTGCTCCTCCCTCTGCCTATGTCTGCTCTGCCTCTTTCTCTCTCTCTCATGAATAAATAAATAAAGTCTTAAAAAAAAAAAAAGAAAGAAATATCTGTCTGGCAATAGAGATTTTTTTTTGGAGGGGGGAATTGCTGGATATCATCAATTCTGATAAGCAAAATCCATTAAGGGGTAAACATGCATTATCAGCGATGTGTCAGGTACAAAACGATCTTAAGAGCAACTCTGATCTTGGAATGCAAGTGTGAGACAATGCAGAGGAAAGACGTTATCTAAAGTCAGAAGACTCAGGACCAAGTCCAGCACTTCTAGCCACTTGCTCTGTTACCTTGGACAAACCCAAGGTCACTTCTTCAATTATAAAATGCAGTAAATTATGATATAAATGCTTTCTGGGCTCAAACTAGAAAATGGACGTAGAAAGGCTTTATCAACTGGAAGGAGTTAAAAAAAGGGTACTTGTTGCCATGAATGTAACACTAACTTTGACTTTTCTGTTTCTACTGCAGTTTTACTCATACACAATTGTCCATTTCGTTTTTGGTAATATTTGCCCTTCAGCGATGTTGCCACCAAAAAGCCAGACACGCTCTGGTTTACTTGTCCTGAATCCCAAGAGGATTTCTCTGGCCACCATCTTGCAACTGTGAATTTCTCAACGTCTGTCCTCTAAGTTGTACAAGGCTAAGATACCGATTCCACTTCCATGCAAGGGAGTTCTCACAAATGCCAATCCTTGTCATTTCAAGTTCATTTTTCTCCTCTCACAGGCGGCAAAGGCTGGGAGGGAATTATGTAGTCTCTGCTCTGAAGGCACCAAACTTCTTCCGCAAAGGGGTAATTTTCCAATGTTAGCACAAAGAGCAGAGCATCGCTTCATTTCATACAAGAGGGAAAGCACTGGGAGAGCTACTTTAATTGGGATTTCTCCCTCTCCATTAAATGCAGAGGAAGGCCAGTGAGCCAAGAGACAGGCTGCAAGGCATAAATCACACTTGGGCTCAAAAGAGCTTTTTAGGACTCATCCTGAGACAGGAAGTGATGAAATCAGCTCTCACATGAACCGAGAGGCTGTCATGCACCCTCACCCACTTCCTGTCTTGACTGGTGTAAGAGGAGGATGGTGAGGGGAAAGCAGAACTTGGGGAAGTAGATTGTGAGGAGAGGGAAGAAGAGACTGGTGAGAAGCTGTGGGAAAAGTCCCAGTGCTGTCCCTCACCCCTGTTCCTTCATCCTTCTGAGACAGATTAAGTAAGCTGGTTTCTTTCATTCTCAACCTCTCTTTGTGAAAAACAGCTGAATTTCATTATACCCTCTTGTGCTCTTTGCTATTAACAATGCTAACAGAACAAAGTACACACTACTGCCTGCCCTTGTTGAGAGTCAAATATAGACTTACCTGTATCTCCGGCTTTACTCTCTGTCCACTCTAAAGAGTCAAGGAAAGAAGGTATAGAAAGGATGGATTATGAAGTATGTGGGCACCAGGTCTCTTCTAACACCTTGGGCCAGCTTTATTAATATTTATTATTCTCTTCTTACTCACTATGGAGAAGTGACAGAGCTAACTGGTGGCACAGGATGGAGAGGAGAAGGGGAAAAAATTCAGAGACCACTTTTTGTATATAAAGAGAATTTCAGAGGAGTGTTGGCAGTGCCAGGCACAAAACGAATCGACAGTATCACAGTGGGAACGCACATCAGGTGCGTTGTGCCAATGCATCAGGTACATGGTTTCAGACTGAAAGTGAGGCGTGCAGACCCCATTCCTTGATGGCAAGGTTCAGGACTTCTTCCCATGCTATCGATATCATAACAAGAAAAGTCACAAGCAAATGAAGCAGATGATAGTCAAAGGTGGGGCAGCATGTGGTCTCAGAAGGAAATGGGTCTCCTGGAGCAAAGGCTTGGGAAAGAGTCTGGGTGAAGTTTGCACCATGAACAAAGATGAACTCAAAAGGAGATCCTATGTGGTTACAAAAAAAGAATTTTGTGAAAAATCACATGCCGAGTGACATTCTGGGTGATGTTGACCTGCTGACTCTCCCGCTGACACTTACCATCCATGCACTTAGACTAGATGTCTCACCAGTTCAACCCAGTGGTCACTGCTGGGCAAGAAACCCTGGGCAGGGAAACAAGACTTTAACTAGCAGGAGTTGGATTTGGAATACTGGTTTGGCGGTGGCCTCGATTATCCTGGGCCCCTCCTCTCACCAGGGGCAGGGGGTTTCAGCCCCATCACAGTTGACAAGAGGAGTCAATTGAAGCCAACTGGAATCTACAATTTGAAAGTGATGGTCAATGCCAGGCTCCAGGATAATCTTCCTTCAGAAATACAAAGAGAGCAACTTTTTCCCCCAACTCATTTTTAAGTTAGAAAAAGTTACCTTTTTTAGCAACAGTATGAATTTACAAAGTTAAAGAACAGATACAGAGACGCTGAGTCAGACCTTAAAAACTTTGACTATGTTGAGATAAGGTTTTATAAGGTATGTCGGACAAAATCAAATAAAAAATACCAATGTGACAACATAAAGTCCTTCTCTAGGTACAGTATATACCCTGATGTGCATAATTTCCATATAATTGTAGATCTTATGTAACCCTAGAGAACTGTAGGCACACAGAGATCAGACCCTCAGCTCTACTTGAACTATGACCACTTAGTCCTCTAGGCCACAGGCCCCACTTTTCCATATCCCTGTCAGTCCCCTTCCCTTACTGAGAAGTGGGTGCAAAAAACCTTCATTATACTCAAGTGTCTCATCTACATGGGATGCCAAAATCACTGCCCAGATCGAGGGCCTCGATGGCCTATCAATGTCAAGTGTGACGCAAGTTCATCGATTTCCGTTTTCTCCACTTTCTGACTCCCTATCTACATAGGATCTAGAGCTACATCCCTCCAAGTAATCATTCTTCTTACTGCAGAGCAGTGGTTTTCAAACTGTAGTCCTGGAAACCCTGGAGTCCATAGAGCCTCTCAGGGGCCAGGGTAGAGAGTCTGAGTAAAGTCAGGGCTGTTGGACTCTTTCTCTTCTCCCAGTTTCTACCATAGCGATCTTACTTCATTCCATACTAGATATTGGGATTCCAGATCATCTTTAAATTTCTGATTCAGATAAGGAACCTACTAAAGCTTGTTAAGTTTGGGTAGATGAGATGGGGGCTGATAGATGACGTCATCACACACCTTTGCCAGAACAATGGGGACAGTCATCCCGAAGATTCTCTCAGCTTCCACCAAGAGGCTCTGAAGTGCTTATGTTCATGGCAATCTGTGATTAGATTAGACCTCAACATCTCCTGAAAATAGGAATCCCCATTCCCATTTGATGGGTGGACAAACTAACCCAAAGAGGCAAAAGACTTCCCGAGTGGTTCTGGCTATTGAGTCAGAGCCACAAGCCAGGCGCCACACTACGCTAGTGTTTGAATATTGAACACCAGCTCTGCCCACAATGCTCTGCTGTAGAATATGTGTTCTGACCCCACCTTAGTATGTTACCTGCATACTAATGCATTCCTTTGATCTCATCTTCCCAAGAAGGCCACCTCAAGTTCCCAACTTAAAGAGAGTCTCAGGGTAGAAGTGGGAGTAAGAAATGAAGATCATAAAGGTGACCCTTTCCTGGAACTTCTAGAAATCTCTTCTGCTGCTTCAGGCTTTATGGCACATGGCCGTTCCCACATGAACTACCCATGGCCAGTATCAAGAAACACAACAAGCAAATTATCAAGGATGACTAGGAGATACAATTAGACTATTAATAGTCAGTAGCTGGCATTGTTCCAATGCATATTTCCCTGGCACACCAGGTACATTGCTGGGTTTCTGGGTAACTTCCCTCTGTCCTTAAATGCACTTCAGGAAACGTGTGATTCCAAAGTAATCAAATTCTCAACTTTTTGGCTAGTTCTAGAAATATTATACATTACATGGGTATTTCTTAGAACCCTAAAGGCATATCCATCAGGAAGGATCGGAAGGGGATAGATAAAGAAAAGAATATAGTTCCTCTGTTTTCAAGAACACTAGGTACTTAAAAGCATCTGAACCTTAGGTTAGTAACTCCAATATCACGCATGCATCACTTCGAATGTGCTGTGCTCAGACCACATGATATTGCATCTCCAAGATGTGGCACAAAGTGACCACTTCTGCTGCATTGTTTCTATAGCTCGTGCAGGTGTAAACATTGCTAAGTGTGAAGAGCCCTTAGCAGGTGTGAACCCCAGTATAAGAGGCTGACATGTTTTAGGGCAGCTGACATCCAAGTCAGAGCTCGACACACACACACACAGATGACTTCGGTGTGAAGCACCCATTACTGTCTCCAAGGAAGTGCACTTTGGAAGGCCTTTTTCTCAGAACCACTACTGGGAAACATCCAACAAAAATGCCTTCTCCCTGGAACTTCGTGACTCTGAAGCAGGGAGGTCTTCGCGAACTTACATGCACCCTGATTTTTAATACGTCACCTGGGCAGAAAAGTCAATTAGCTTTGGAAGCAGCACTTTCCCCCCCTCATCGCTCTTCAGGAAATCCAGCAAACTGCCTGTTGATAGAGGAGGAACTAGTCAGTGTAGTTCAAACACACGAGACCAAAAGCCAAACAAGTCAAAGGATCATTACTATCAGCAGGGGGACCCACAAAATGATCACCTTGGCAGTTCTGTATGGCCGCAGTGCCCTTTCCTGAAGTTGGTCAAACCCAGTTACCTTCGACCTGATGCAAAATGTAGTGTGTGGGTTGGGTAAGAAAGGGTGACGGTGGACAGTGTATTTTTCTAGCTCTGGGTGTCTGAGAACAGTGCATTCCAGAGCACTTAGCACCTGCTGCCACAGTCCACTTGCTGCAGCTGTCTGATCCTCAGAGCTGCTCAGAACCAGAAAGCAGCAAGTCATCCCAGCAGGCCTGCCTGGAGCAGACACTGGGCTAGGCTCGCTCCTATCTGTGTGTCCAGCAAAAACACAGAGGCAGCGCATGCCGCAGGTGCTCAGTGAGTGTCTGATGAACACACTGTGCTTTGCACCTAAGAGAAAGTGTGTCGATGAACCCTCCTACTTCCTATGGCTTCATCTCTAAAACAAGACCTGCTTTTCTCCTAGAATTTAAAGAGTCAACCTTAGGCAAGTTACTTCCCTGTAACATCTTAGTCTCTATAAAGTGGGCATGTCCTACTAGCTATTATCAGAGGCCCTGTGGGGATAGATTTAAAGAATGTGCCACACGGTGCTTAGCGGGAGGTAAGCACTCAATAAATGTCCTGCTACTTCGCCCACAACACAGAACAATGGTGCTTAGCCCTCAGATTGCTAAGAAGATTAAGGGAGCTTACCCAGGGAAAGCATCAAGAACAATCTGGTACGGAGTAAATCCTTAATAAAGGCTAAATTCTAGGGCACCTGGGTGGCTCAGTGGTTGAGCGTCTGCCTTTGGCTCTGGTCCTGATGCTGGGGTCCTGGGATGGAGTCCCACACCAGGCTCCCGTGGGGAGCCTGCTTCTCCCTCTGCCTATGTCTCTGCTTCTGTGTCTCTCATGAATAAATAATTCTTTAAAAATCTAAAAAAAAAGGCTAAGTACTATTATGAGGAGAAACTCATATTTACATTTTTTATTCAGAATACTATTAGCTGCTTAATTCAACAAGTATTTACTGAACTCCTACAAAGTGTCTGATCCTGAGTCTGCTTTCTGGGTTATAGCAACCTAAGCCACAGAGGCTAGTTGTTTTGTTTTTTGTTTTTAAACAACATCCTCTTTTGGAAGGACTCTGAGGAACTGATATTCTGAAATACTGACATATATTAAATTAAAAAATGTAATATTCATCTTTCTAATCTATTCAGCTGTGACATCACACTATGATCTCCATAATGCATGAGATGATTGTTAACTTGCTATTATTGTTTATGTTTCTTTCTTTTCATTCCTTTACTCCTTCTGAAGATTTTCAAAGAGCTATTTAGTGGTTTCTTAGTATTGCTCACTGACCTAGAGGAAGGAATTCAAGGAATTTAAACCCTGTTATCTGAAGGTAATATGGGTGGGAGAAAAACGTGGTGTTGGACACTTCTTGTTCAGTGATTCTGATTACAGAAGAATCTAACCTCTGACAATTTAAAAAATGTTCACATTTTAAGTGACACCCTGAACATTTAGATAATGCTAGAGAGGAAAATGATCACGTTTTAGGATTTTGAGAACTCTCATTTTAAATATGTAACAAAAATACTCTTATTTGAAATATGTATTTTTGGGACAAATATTTTATTGCATGCTATTCTTATGGCTAATACGAATAAGAAGACAAATGCAGGGGAAATAGAGTATATATTATTTCTATAATAAACATAACACGTATATTTCTGGTGAGGTGGTTTATGAAAATGCTTTGTTGCCTCATATTTTCTGATTTTTCAGTAGTGACCATGCTGTTTTAAAATTAAAATTATTCGAACATTCTGTGAACATTTTGGAACTTTAAGCCTTTCAAAAACTTGGGGTTTGGGGGGTGGTGCTCACCCTTGGCCATGTACTCGGTGATGATGTAGATAGGCTCCTCTCTGGTGACCACGGCATACAGCCTCACCAGCTTGTCATGTTGAAGGGTCTTCATGAGGTTTGCTTCCTCCAGGAATGCTTGCACAGACATAGTGCCTGGTTTCAGGGTTTTTACAGCCACTTTGGTACTATTGTTATAGTAACCTAGAAAGAAAGCAGAAGAGAGGGCATGTTTTATCCAACTGAAAACCAAAAACTTTATGCAGTGAGAAGAAAATTTAGTTATAGATAGAAAAAACTTATATAAAACTCTAGACAGTGTTAATGTTAGGTGAGGTTGAGTGTGTGAGAGGTTGAGTGTGTGAGAATTCTTTGTACCATCATTACAAAAAATCTAAAATTATTCCAAAATCAAAAAAGCTTTCATCAAGCATTATTTTTGAGAAAACCTCTATATGAACTCCATCATGGGGTCAGAGATTTTCCTCTAATGAATAAAATGTTCTTTATCAAAAACCAAAACAAAAAAATGCATACTAAGGTATACTCTTACACATACCACACACACACACACACACACACACACCACACCACACACACTCACACACACACTCACATGCAAACCTGGAAGAAAATACTAAAATATGCCAAATCCTGGCCATCTCCAATAGCACAATTAGAGTTATTTCAACTGTGTTCATGATACCTTTAACTATCAAATTTTCTACTATGAATATTTATTATTTTTGTAGTCAGAAAAAAAAAAGGTTTGCACCTCTAAAAACTGCTTATATACACTAACTCTAAAGTACAACATACTAGAGTCAGATAAGACTTTCCCCAAGTTTTCAAAGAGAACTGGACTTGGGTGACTCTCCATGAGCAAAGGCTTCTGTACTGAAATGTTTGGGAACCACTGCCTGCCAACCCCTTCCCGGGCCCAGGAGATGCAGCAGAAGCATTCAGAGTCCCACAGTGAAGAAACCTGTCGGGCTTGGCTGACCTCAGCATTTCCCACATTTTCTTGACCACAGGACACACTGTCATGTACCTTTTCACACCCTGAGGAATGCACTTTGGGAAATACTGACTTCTTAATACAGTTTCCTCAAGGCACCTTTTTCTGGAACCTGCCCCAATGATGTGCTCACTTCTGAGCCTGATTTTCTCCTGAGGCAGCCTCTTCTCAATAGTTTGACAAAGAAGAAATAGAGATAATCACTTTCCCTTTTCCCTTCCTCTCTTTCTGTTTTTTTTTTGGGGTTTTTTTTTGCAATTATTTTTATTTAGCTGAATTTATTTATTTTTTTTATTGGAGTTTAATTTACCAACATATAGCATAACACCCAGTGCTCATCCCATCAAGTGCCCCCCTCAGTGCCCATCACCCTTTCTGTACTTCTCTTGAAAGTGCAAGAAAAAGGTGAGGAAGGAGTGGCAGTAGGTTGCCACCCTGAAACTCTCTGCGAGTTGCTCTACTTGTGTATTACAGCTTGTTTCTTTTGTTTGTTTGTTTGTTTGTTTGTTTTTACCTGCCCCGCAAAATGGTGCTATATAGTGTCTGGTCTCTTTGTTAGATCACATAATTATTTGTATAAGTACAGAATACAGAGATGACCGGAAGCGTGTTCAATGAAACATTTCTGAGTGGTAGAATTTGCAATGACTTTTACTTTCTTTTGTTCTTTTCCATTTTGATTAATTTTGTGAATGAATATGTATCTTTCTTTACAAAAGGAATTTTTTAAAAAGAAATTATGTCTCTGTTTCCATACCTCCCATGGACAAGTATTAGTTTACAGCTAATAGTCAACCATAGTTAATAATTTTTATTCTGATTACTAACACTAACTTTTCCTTTTATATTTCACTTTGATTTGTACCTAATAGTAGCTTGCTGTGTTATACAGAAAAATGAAAAATGCAATATATATATATTTATATATATATATATACTTATAAATATATATATATTTACTTTATATATATAGTAAAGTAAGTGTTAGAACGTATGGATAAGACAGTAATAAAAAGGTGACAAAATATTGAAGTAGGTATTTTCAAAAGCCACAACCTACAGAAAATAATGGAATAAAATATATTGAATTGATTTTCCACCATGATCCAGGAATTGCACTACTGGGTATTTACTCTCAAAATACAATAACACTAATTCAAAGAAATACATGCACCCCTATGTTTACAGCAGCATTATTTAAAATAGTCAAACTATGGAAGCAGCCCAAGTGTCCATCAATAGATTAACGGATAAATAAGACATGATATATATACGCAATGGAATACTATTCAGTCATAAAAAGAATGAAATCTTGCCATTTGCAACAGCATGGATGGAGCTTGGGAGTATAATGCTAAGCTTAATAAGTCAGAGAAAGATAAATTCCATATGATTTCACTCATATGTGGAATTTAAGAAACAAAACAAACAAAGGAAAAAAAGAGAGAGAGAGAGAGAGAGAGAAACTAAGAAATAGATTCTTAACTATAGAGAACAAACTGATGGTTAGCAGAGAGGAGGGGGATGAGGAAATGGGTGAAATAGGTGAGTATACTCATCATGATAAAAAAATTAAAAATTTTTAAAAATTAAAGCAAAGATTCATTATCAATTTGTTTAAAGGTTTACACACAGTATTCGGTTACACGAATATATCTAATAAGTGAATTCAGTAAAGTCACAGGATACAAAGTTAATATATAGAAATCTGTTGTATCTTGATACACTAAAATGAAATAGCAGAAAGAGAAATTAAGAAAACAATCCCATTTATAATTGTACCAAAAAATAATAAAATATCCAGAAATAAGTTTAACCAAAGAGGTAAAAGACCTGTACTTTGAAAACTATAAAACACTGAAAAAAGAAACTGAAGATGATGCAAACTATTGGAAAGATATACTATGCTCATGGATTAGAAGAATTAATATTGTTAAAATGACCTTACTTTGCAAAGCAATTCATAGAATCAATGTAATCTCAATCTAAATGCCAATAGTATTTTTTACAAAACTAGAACAAATAATCTGAACATTTGTATGGAATCACAAAAAAACCCTGAAGAATCAAAGCTATCTTGAGAAAGAACAGGAAAGAAAGAAAGCTGGAGGCATCACAATACCAGGTTTCAAGATACAGCACAAAGTTACAGTAATAAAAACAGTATGGTACTGGCGCAAAAATAGACACATCAATAGAATAGAATAGAGCCCAGAAATAAACTCATACTTGTATGGTCAACTAATCTGTGACAAATAAGGCAAGAATATACAATGGGGAAAGATAGTTTTTACAATAAGTAGCATTAAGAAAATTGGACAACTACATACAAAACAATGAAACTGGGCGACTTTCTTTCACAATACACAAAAATAAACTCAAAATGGATTTAAGATTTAAATATAAGACCTAAAACTATAAAGCTCCTAAAAAAAAATAGGCAGTAAATTCTTGAAAATCAGCCTTTGCAACACATTTATAAATATGTTTCCTCAGGCAAGGAAAACAAAAGCAAAATCAATCTATTAGGACTACACCAAAATGCTATTGCATAGCAAAGGAAACCATTAACAAAATGAAAAGACAACCTACCAAATGGAAGAAAATATGTGCAAATGATACATCCAATAGGGGTTAATATCCAAATATATATAAGGAGATTATGTAACTCAACACCAGAAAAACCAAATGATCTGATTAAAAATGGATAGGGGACCTGAACAGACAATTTTCCAAAGAAGACTTACAGATGGCTAACAGGCATATGAAAAGGTACTCAACATCACTAATTATTAGAGAAATGAAAATCAAAACCACAATGAGATCTCACCCCACACCTGTCAGAATGTCTAATATCAAAGACAAGAAATAATAAGTGTTGGTGAGGATGTGGAGAAAAAGAAACCCTTGTGCACTGTTGGTAAGGATGTAAATGTGTGTAGCCACTGTGGAAAACAGTATGGAGGTTCCTCAAAAAATTAACAATAGAAATATCATATGATCCAGTAATTCCACTTTTGGGTATTTACCCAGAGAAAATGAAAACTCTAATTCCAAAAGATATATGCACCCCTATGTTCATTGCAGCGTTATTTGCAAGAGCCAAGATATGGAAGCAATCTAAGTGTCTATCAGTAGACGAATGGATAAAGAACTGGTACACACACACACACACACACACAACGGAATTTATTAATCCATAAAAAAGATGATATCTTGCCATTGGCAACAGCATAAATGGACTTAGAGGGCATTATGTTAAGTGAAATATGTCAGAGAAAGACAAATACCATATGATTTCACTTACATGTGGAATCTAAAAAAAAC
Organism: Canis lupus dingo; assembly: GCF_003254725.2. Taxonomy (NCBI): domain Eukaryota; kingdom Metazoa; phylum Chordata; class Mammalia; order Carnivora; family Canidae; genus Canis; species Canis lupus. Next base: position 7,589,843 of record NC_064271.1, on the reverse strand, counting down.
AAAAACAAAAACAAATGAACAAATAAAAAAACAAAATCAGACTCAACAGAGAACAACTGGTGGTTACCAGAAGGGAGGGGGGTGTGGGGAGAGGCAAAATAGGTGTTAGGGAATAAAGAGGTAATAAACCACTTGTTATAAAATAAGTCACGGAGATGAAAAATACAGCATAGGGAATATAGTCAATAATATTGCAATTCTGTTATGTGGTGACAGATGGTAACTACACTTACCTTGGTGAGCAGTGAGTAATGTATAGAATTGTCAAATCACTATTTTGTACATCTGAAAGTAATATAACATTGTGTGTCAATTGTACTTCAATAATAAATACAAAAAATATATATAAAATGCAAAAAAAGGTTTATACATAGATCCTCAGTTACATGACTATATCAGTGGCACAACAACAAGAAAATATACTCTCTTTGACACATGTAACTGACAAACGGACAAAGGACTAGTGTCCAGAATATATAAAGAATTCCTATAAATCAATAAGAAAAATAGAAAATAGACAAAGGTTTGAATGGGCATTTCAAACAGAAGAAGTCCACTGGGTGATAGACGTTAAGGAGGGCACGTGATATAATGGGCACTGGGCATTACATAAGACTGATGAATCACTGAACTTAACCTCTGAAACTAATAATACACTGTATGTTAATTAATTGAATTTAAATTAAAAAAAAATAAAAGAAGTCCAAATAGCTGATAAACATGTAAAAAGAATTCAATCTTATTGAGAGAAATGCAAATAAAGCCATAGGAAGAAACCACCACCCAGCTCAACAAAAATCACAAAGCCTGAAAATGTGAGTGCTGGTGAGCCCATGACCCCGGTAGGGAAACTAGGGCAGCTTTCCAAGGCCTTCTGTGCTCTTTTCTGAGCATCAGTGAAATTCAGCTGTGAAGGTTCTATCTTTACCAGTATTCCCAGCAGTCCATGAAGGATGTTGACAGAGTAGCCTTCTTTCAAGTGCAATCACCTTGAATGACCACACACACACACACACACACACACGGGCTGTGCTGACCTGCGGCCCACCTCTTTCCAGATATAATTCTGTTGATCAGGAAACGGCATACTGAGAACTCTTGTACATTTTGCTAGGACAAGCACTTTGCAAACAGAGTTGGCAGTATTTAGCAAAGTTGAAGATGCAAACTCCCATGACCCAGCAAATGGACTCCTGGCCACCTTAGAGAAATGCATGTACCTTTCTTTGCACCAGTACAAAAATGTTCCTAGCATAATTGTCCATAGTGGCTTAAAACTAGGAACAGGGATCCCTGGGTGGCGCAGCGGTTTGGCGCCTGCCTTTGGCCCAGGGCGCGATCCTGGAGACCCGGGATCGAATCCCACATCAGGCTCCCGGTGCATGGAGCCTGCTTCTCTGCCTATGTCTCTGCCTCTCTCTCTCTCTCTCTCTCTCTCTCTCTCTCTCTGGGACTATCATAAATAAATAAAAATTAAAAAAAATTAAAAAAAAAACTAGGAACAGGTCCAGTTTCATCAACAAATAGTGAAATAAATGGATAAACCAGTGTACAACTTGAGTACAAATATAACATGATACAATACAGCAATGAAGGTAAATGAACTGTAGCTACACTCAAAACCATGGACGAACCTCACAACTATAATGCTGAACAGAAGAGTACATTTGGTATGATTAATTTATATAAGGTTTAAAAACAGGCAAAACTAAACTGTATTGTTTGAGGCTGCACACTCCCACATACAGAAATAACAGAAGTGTAAAGAAAAGGAAATTATCACAAAAGTCAGAATGGCACTGCCTTTGGGGGATGATCTTTTGGGGACGGAGAGGTTGGGGTTGGGAAGTGGGGTCTTCTGGGTGCTGGCAAGCTTCCAACATGTGACCTCAGTCAGTACCTGCCACGGTCAGTATCTACCACAGCAGTTTTCATTTTGTAATTATTTGTGATATTGGATATTTGTGTTGTACATACTTTCATCTGTTTGTTATATTAAACAGTAATAAAAATGAAAGAAACAAAACTGTTCTTTGTCATTGAACAATGAATCTCACTGAGACTTTACATCATATAAAATTATGGGTAAAGGATGAATAAAAAAATGCTTTCCAAGGGTAGGGGAAAAGTTATCAGGAAATAGCCCAGCTGCTAAAGATATTAAAAATGCTGATAAAGAGTTTCAGATGAACAGTGAATAAAACAGCTGTGTCGAGCACAGCTCAAGAATGGCAGCATTTCCCACTTACTGGTGTCTTGGGGCTGGGTATTTAAACAACAGGGCAGGTAGTACTTTACTTATAGTAAAGGCATGATGTTTATTCGGTGTGAAGACTGAAATCATATTTTCTCAAGATATTCTCCAGTAGGGTGTAGGTTCAATTAATCTAGTCATGGAGACTCAGGTTGGCATCACAGATGCAAATGATTTCGAAAAAAAAAAATCATTTGAAAGTGAAGAATGCCACTTTGGCGCAGTTAAAAAAAGTTGGTGGTGGGCACATCTGGGTGGTTCAGTGGTTGAGCATCTGCCTTCTGCTCAGGGCGTGATCCCGGAGTCCTGGGATCGAGTGCTGCATCAGGCTCCTCATGGGAAGCCTGCCTCTCCCTCTGCCTATGTCTCTGCCTCTCTCAGTGTCTCTCAAAAATAAATAAATAAAAGCTTTAAAAAAAAAAAAGGAAAAAAGTTGGTAGTGACAATTTGAGAGAGCTCCGTTTTCAGGTGTGACTAATTTGCTAAAAAGCCCCTAAGTATCATAAAATAGAAATCTGGTTTTAAAAAAAGGATGCATGCAGTTGATTTTGGAAGTTGCTTGGTGATGAATTTCAAGGTGGTTGGCTCAAATGAAAATTTATCCAGCAAAATTGAATTCAAAACAAGTTCCCTTTCTTCTACAAAGTCTCTTCGTAGACCAAGTGGTAACACAAAACATCACCTTTGGCTTCACTGACCAGTCAGTTCCCTCTGAATCCAATAATCCACAGTGGAAAAAAACGTGTCACCAAGCCAGATGTCAAGAGGATCACACGAACGAGAGGAAACAGCTTGAGGGAGAAACTCTTTTCTTTTATCCCCACCTCTCCTCCCCTAGAACAGGTCACTTCCTAGTATTTGTTCACTGCTTTTCAGACCAAAAAAGTCCAGCCCATGAAATGTGACTAGTAGTCTATGAACCATTCCTCCAGCTACACAAAAATAAGAATTTAGTTGGTTAATTTAACAGTGAAATAATTTTTAATTTCTTCTTTTTCTATCAAAGAGAAAAACTAGACTGCTCATCTCTTGAGCAATAAGATACTAAGTAAAAAAGAGAAATAAAAAACGAAATTCAGATAGCCCTAAATTGCAGACCTTGCTCTTACACCAGCACTCAGACAGCTGGAATGACACACACAGACACACCTAGAAGAGGGGCATTCTTTGACCTCTGCTGCAGAAAATAATGTCACCAATCATTATTCTTTTGGTTTTATTCCCAGTATTTCTCCGTCATTTGCACTCAACATAATGATGTGATTTCAATAGTCAAGGCAGAGCTTCCTGACAGAACCATATCTGCAAAGGATCCCAGGTCGAAGTTTCTATTTTGTTCTTTTCTCTTTCTTTTTTCCTTTCTTTCTTCTTCCTTCCTTCCCCACCCCATTCCTACCTCCTCTTCCTTCCTTTCTTTAAGACTAGAAAGAGAGAAGCATGATTAAAAAACAACCATCAATGTCAATATCCCAGCAATAATATCATTGAGTAAAGGTTACATGGGACCTCTTTGTTGAAATACAATTCGTATACCATGCCATTTGCCTGTTTAAAGTATACAATTCATTGGCTTTTATATATTCAGAGTTGTGAGCCCATCAGCACAATAATTGAAATATTTCCATCATATCCATTAACAGTCAAATCCCCATCTTTCCAACCTTCCACCTAAGGCAACCACTCATCTACTTTGTATTTATAGATTTGCCTGGCACAACATTTCATATAAATGGAATCACATAATATGTGGTCCTCTGTGCCTGTCTGGCTTCTGTCATTCAACATAAGAGTTATCCACATTGAAGCATGTGTCAGTACTTTGTTTCTTTTTATTGCTGAATAATATTCCATTGTATGGATACACTACCTTTTCTCTATCCATTCAACTGATGGACATGTGAGTTGTTTATGCTCCTTAGCCATTATGAATAATATTCTTACAAATATTCATGTAAAAGTGTTTGCATGGACATGTTTTCATTTCTCTATTATTTCTTACAATTGCATATGAATCTATAATTATCTCAAAATAAAAAATTTAATTAAAAAACCCCCAGGAAATAGGGGTGCCTGGGTGGCTGAATCAGTTAAGTGTCTGACTCTTGGTTTCAGGCCAAGGCATGATCTCATGGGTCATGGGACTGAGCCCTGCATCAGGCTCCATGCTCAGGAGGGAGTATGCTTGAAGATTCTCTCCTTCTCTCTCTGCCCTTCCCCCAACTTCTGCATGCACACACACGTGTGTATGCTCACTCTCTCTCTAAAATGAATCTAAAAAAAAAAAAAACACAACAAGAAACATTTTGTTGAGTAAGGAAATCCTGAGTAATCTCCCCTATTTCAGTCTTTGCACTAATGTTACCATACTTTCTTTGCAAGAAAATTCAGCATTTAATAATAACAATGGTTCTCTGAGTCCTGTCCACTAAGTGCTCATCTGAGTCATGTCATTTGATCCTCACACCATGCCTACAAAAGCTAGGTTCTATTATAACCCTTTAGGTGAGCCTCTCTTGTAAAACTTTATTAGTAAATTAAGCAACCTGATTAAAACCTAAGCAAAGGAGTTGAATAGACATTTCTCAAAAAAAGACATATAAACAGCCAGTAAATATGAGAAGATAAACACATGAACAGTTATGTTCAACATAACTAATCACTAGGGAAATGCAAACCAAAACCACAATGAGACACAATCTAACACCCATTAGGATGGCTACCTCAGAAAGGAAGGAAGGAAGGAAGGAAGGAAGGAAGGAAGGAAGGAAGGAAGGAAAGAAGGAAGGAAGGAAGGAAGGAAGGAAGGAAGGAAGGAAGGAAGGAAGGAAGGAAGGAAGGAAGGAAGGAAAGAACGATGTTGGTGGGAATCTAAAGTATAGTCACTATGGAAAACAGTATAGCAGTTCCTCAAAAATTTAAATATAGAATTTGCCTGTGATCTAGCAATCCCACTTCTGTGTATATACCCCCAAAGATTTAGAAGCAAGGTCTCAAAGAGAAATTTGTGCATTTGTGCATCCATGTACATAGCAGCATTACTCACAATAGCCAAAAGGTGGACTCAACCCAAGTGTCTATCAGAGGAGGATGAATGGATTAGCAAATGATGATATATACACATAATAGAATATTAGCTTTACAGTGGAAAGAAATTCTGTCACATGCTATAACATGGGTGAGTCCGGAGGACATGCTAAATGAAATAAGCAGGTCACAAAAAATGTACATACTTTATGATTCTGCTTATTTGAGCTATCTAGGCTGGTCATATTTATAAAGACAGAAAGTAGAATGGTAGTTGACTGGGGTTGGGAAGAGGGGGGAAAGGGGAATTGTTGGTTAAAGAGTATAGAAGCCAGTTTTGCAAGATAAAAAGAGCTTTGGAAATTGATTGTATTATGGGAATGTCCATGACACACTTAAAAATGGCTAAGATGGTAAATTTAATGTCAATGCATTTTACCACACATACAAAATGATTAGCAAATCTATTCAAATGGTGAATTTCCACAAGATTTTTACCCTCTTTCAGTTTAAATCCAAGTAACACTCAGGATAGACGGTTACATATTTCCCAGTGCCTCATTTCTCCTGTCTTCTCAATCTGTTTCTCCCACCAGCTGGGCACATGCTAAAAAAAATGTTCTCTAACATCAGTGTGAACATTTAGCATGCAGCCAGCAGAAGCTCATGAACAGGAAAGGGTGAGCAATGGGCAGGAGAATCTACTATATCTGCATTTGGAAGCAGAGGTTTTCCTAACCTCAGAAAGACCAATGTGCTCGAGCTGCAGGTGACAATTTCAGCACTCAGGACAGAAGTTAGGGTGTACCCCCTGTTGCTACGCTAGCTTTACCCCTTTGTCAGTTTCTTTGCCGAGTTGGGCTGGCATATGTCACCTGTGAGCATCAACAAGTCAAAGCTGGCAAAGAGGTTACCATTCTACTTGCTAGTAACTCTCAAGACAATTTTAAGAAAACATGAGAGGACTAGCATAATCTCTTCTCCTCAAATCGATAACTTCCCAGACTAGCAGATCTTATCTCTTATCTCTCCAGTGCAAATAGCATGTAGTTTGATGCCTTTATCCTGGCCTCGAAGCTGAACATGAGGAAGTTTGAACAAAACTCCAAATCATCATTTCATATGCAGGGTTACTGTTTTAGAGCAGATGACTAGACCCCAGTTAAGCTCCCTCTACTTTTCTCTTCAGGACAAGTATGCAATTCCTCTATTGGCAAACATTCACAGGCAGGTCTAACTGGATTATTTATAGTTTGAACTCATGATTGAAATTGGGGGAAATCCACTGAAATGTAGCTTCCAGTGACTATGGTCAAATACTGTAAAATAAAGATAATAAAATCAGAGTGCACAGAACCATATTCTATAAGAAACACATCAAGGTATATAATCTCATTCTCATTTCAGCAGCTGAGGAGATAGTTGTTTCACATTTTACTGATGAGGAAACTGATGAGGTCAAATTAACTTGTAAATAGCTTATTAGCAAGCAAGTCCAGGTCTCAGGATGCTAGAGCAGCTGGCTTCTTCACTGCTTTGAATGACTTTGGGCAAGTCGTTCATCTGAGTCTAGTGTCTTTGTTTTATCAAATGATGACAATAATTCCTAGCTCACAGGGTTACTGCCTTGAGTATGAGAGATAATGGATGAATATGTGCCTAGAAGGGGGCCAGTGGTCACTGTATAGCTTGGATTTTCCTTCTTCTCCTCCTCTTGTCCTTCTACTTCATCGTCTCCTCCCCAGTCAAAGTCGCAGTAAATACAGGGAGGAAAGAGCACTCAGATGGCCAGAAGGAGAAGGCAGATACCTGGTTCTCTCAGTGAGTCAGTAGGGTTGGAGAAGACACATTTGGGGAAGTGTGCCCTGAGGATACAGCATCACTTACTACTTAGATACTATTCACATGCAAAGGCATCACCTGAGCCAAATCATGGAAAAACCCAAATAAGGAACATTTCACAAAACAACCAACCCATGTTCTATAAAACATCAGTGTCATAAAGGATGAAGAAGGGCTGAGGGGCTGTTCCAGAATAGAGGATACAGAAGACATGTAAACTAAATGAAAATACCTGATCCCAGGGAGCTCAAGGGCATTTCTGGGACAACTAGAGAAATTCTGGACTCTGTATTAGATAATAGTATGTATTGATGTTAGAGCTCCTAAACATGGCCAATGCATCATGTACTATATTGGCCCTGCTCTTAAGAGACACATATTTCAGTATTTAGGGGTGAAAAGTCATCACATCTGCAACTCACTCTCAAGTGACTCAACAAGAACAAGAAAAATAAAATAAAATATGTATGTGTGTGTATGTATAAAAGAGATAAAGCAAATATAGCAAATCACTAATTGGTGAACCCAGGTGAGGGTTTGCAATGTTTATTATACAATTCTTGCCCATATTCTGTGGGTTTCCAAAAAACTTAAAGAAATAAATACAAATACCTCAGAGGAATAAAGAGGAATAAAGAAGGTGGCTTTTTAAAAAATGAGCAGCTAACAGCTTGATGATTCCTCAAAAAGTTAGTAACAGAATTACCATATGACTCAGCAATTTCACTCCTAAAAGAATATATATACCCAAGAGAAATGAAACCATTTGTCCACACAATCGTACATGAATGTTCAAAGCAGCATTAGTCACAATAGCCAAAAGGTGGAAACAACCCAAATATCCAACAACAGATAAATGGACAAATTATGGTATATCCATACAGTAGAACAGTATTCAGCCATAGAAAAGGATGAAATTCTGACATATGCTACAACATGGATGAGCATTGAGGACATTATGTTAAGTGATATAAGCCTGTCACAAAAGGGCAAATACTGGATGATTCTACTTACATGAGGTACCTAGACTAGTCAAGTTCACTGACACAGAAAGAAGAATGCCAGGGTCTAGGGGAAAAGGGAAATGGGGAATGACTGCTTCATGGGGACAGTGCTTCCTTTTGGGGTGATAAACATATTTTGGAACTAGGTGAAGGTGGTAGTTGTGCAACAATGTGAATGTAGTAAATGTCACAGAATCGTTCACTTTGAAATGACTGATTTTATGTTACATAAATTTTACCTCAAAAAAAAGGGGAAAAGGCAGATAGATAAAGGGGGAGTTTGATATTATGACCTGGGCCACAGAGTGTGAACAAGCAGAGGCCACATCTGGAGCACACACTCACACCCACGAATCTGCTGACTGGGATGGAGATGGTGTGCCTCGTAGGCATTACTGACTGGTTCTGGAATATGCCAACCAAAATGAAGAGAGTCAGGTTGTGTAATTATAATTTACCTGAATTCCATGATATGTTCACAGCATACTGTGTCAGTATCTGATGCATTTAAAAGATGCTTCAACTAAAGCAACAGTAACTGGAGAAAATTGGCAGTACTCTGATCCCAGAGGGCAGGATTTTAAAGGAGAAACCTCTCCCTCACAGACCCCTGGATGGGCAAGTGAAATGCCTATGTGACTGCAGCAGCCTCAGAGTTTAGTTTCTGCTCGGCTGGGACTGCATGTTATTAAAAGCTGCTACTCCTTCGTCTCTCTAGAAAATATAGTTGCTTTCAGTCACACCAAGCTACTACAGAAAGTGACCCAATAAGATGTGTATGACCTCACATATCATCCTTAACAAAAGCAACTGTATCCTCAAAGAGAACACGGGTTTTTTTTTTTTTTTTAAAAAAAGGTTTTAAAAATTCTATCATAAAAGAAAAAAATCACATTCACTGTAAAAACTTTAGAAAAGACAGATGGGGGAAAAGCCCCTGGAGAAGTCACTGCTCTAATTTCATTGTACCTCTTGTCAGCCTGAGAAGGCAGGACTTAACAGTAAGGAATGATTCATCAATGGTGGCACTTGGAGCGTCTTTAGAAACTTTCTTGGTTAGAAATTGCAATAAATATGATGCTTCTTACTATACCCACTGGTAAGGACAATCCTCACCCCGAATATAATTTTCTCTGAGAGGGAGGCAAATTTCCTGCACTTAAAATATGGTAATGAGAATCTGGTGATGAGAGAATCATGAACAAGTAGACAAAACAATCAGGAGAAAAACCCACTTTTTAATTTGAAAGAGAGTCACTACGGGGAGGAGAAATGAAATAGGTAAAGAGGATGAAGAGGTGCAAACATCCAGTTATAGTATAAATAAGTCATGGGGATGAAAAATACAGCATAGAAGAGATAGTCAATAGTATTGTAATAATGTTGTATGGTGATAGATGGTGACTACATTGCCCATGATGAGCAGAGCACAGCATATAGAATTGTCCAATCACTGAAATGTACACCTGAAATGAATATAACATTATATGTCAACTATATTTCAACTAAACATTAAAAAAATTGTTTAAAAATGTTTAAAAAGAAGAAAGAGAATTACAATGAAGAAAGGCCAATGAAACCATTTTTGCAGGCCAGTTTTTCGTGCCAGGTGGGCAGAGCAAAACAAAAGAAGTGATGCTTCTGACATGGCTTAATGTTCGGCTGAGAAAATGGACAGAAATTTGCTTGAGCCCTTAACTCTCTGGTCGCCTCATCCAGAGCCACGCACTCACCCATCCAGACTTCCCCGAACTGCCCGGCACCAAGCCTTTTCACCAACTTGATGGATTCCCGTGGGATTTCCCAGGCATCTTTGTCCCATGGCTTTTGTGGTTTGGGGCTAATACATGCCTTCTCCAATCTTCTGCACAAGCCATCTGACTGCTCTAATTTGAAAGAGAAAAAAAAAGGTTAAGAAATGTCCTACTTTGTATTTTACTAGGATCTATGAAGAAATTTCGACTCCTAGTGTGATCATTTCCAGCTGGACGTAATCTAGAACCTAAAATCCTATGGGGGTACCTGTTGTCTAATTGTAATTTTGAAAATTCTTACTGGAAAAACAATATGTGATTAAAACACACTTGATTGTATCCATTAGTACCATTTGCAAACCTACCATGTGTATCCCCTCGGAGTGAGGAGCAGAAGTAAACAGTTCCTGCAGCTGCCCCCTACAATCGACTTTAACCCCACAGGGAATGAACATAAAGACTACCCATGGGTTTGGCTTCACAGGGCTGAAACCCGTGGCACTGGAGACAGAGGACCATTGAATTGCCACTTGTAAATATTTTCTTCTTGTTATTTCTGTCTTCTTTTACCCAGACATATACACATATATATACAAAGACACAGAGCTGCAAATCTGCATTCTGATGCCAAATATTTAAAGATGTGTTATAAAAATATGCACTACGTGAAAAGAATATTCATCTTCCACTTCACAGTGTTAGAACATTAACTGTCAAACAGCATAGATGAGGTGGGAAGAGCTGGGATAATTATTCACTAAGATCAAATCTGACTGTAGATGCATAGTTAATTATAGATTAACTTAGAATCAATTTCAGAATATGATCCTCCAACTTCATCCAAAAGAAGTATGAGGTAGAAGAATTTTAATCTAAAAAAGTGCTTGACCCCCTCCGGTTCACAAAAAATCTGTTTTGTCTTGGCCAACCTTCAATTTTCACTTACTTTGGTAATGTTTAATCATGTCGCTGATACAAGGAAAAGTGATTCGTGGAGAGATGTAATATCCCCCATTGTCCAGACTTCTAATTTTGTAGTGCTTAATAACATCACCATGCACAGGGTCATAATCTCTGACGGAAAGAGAGTAGCTTCCTGTGGGGGGAAAAACACAAGTAAAGATTATGCTTGTATTTTACAAGTAAGATCTGCTTTACCCAACACTGTAGTCCACATTTTTGGCCATAAAATATGCAAAATGTAAATCAAGTATGTATGTAGTGCATAATTTTAAGTCCTGTAAAAAGTCTACCTGACACATGAAGCTACCATGTTGTTGCTCTGTAGCTTACCAACATGTCACATTCCTTCTTCAGGCTAGATTTATTATTATTATTATTTTGCTGAATTGGAAAGTTATTTTGATTTTCTTCCTCTTAAAAATTTCAAGATTTACTCTTAATCATAGTGTAGGAGGCTCAGCAAACATAAAGCTTGGTAGGAAATGGCCGTAATTAGGTCTGCTTTCTATGTCACTTTTAGTAGCAAAACTAATCATTTGAGTTTATTGTTATCAAACTATAACACTTTCACTACCAGCACATCTCTCTTTTTTTTTTTTTTTTTTTAAGATTTTATTTATCTATTCATGAGAGACACAGAGAGAGAGGCAGACACACTGGCAGAGGGAGAAGCAGCCCCATGTGGTCTCCATCCCGTGACCCCGGGATCATGCCCTGAGCCGAAAGCAGACACTCAACCACTGAGTCACCCAAGGCGTCCCTTTTTTTTTTTTTTAAATAAGAAATCTATGCTAAATTTCTAAGAATGATTTCCTAAGTAGTGATTTATAAGAGGACTTAAAACACTTCCTACCTTTTAATGTTTCGCTTTCTCTGATAAGAAAAGCTCCAGCACTGTTCCCTGGCGCCAGAAGCTGCCTTTCTGCATCTTTCCTGGTTATATCCTTGAAAAACCACCTGAGAAGACATTTTCACATTTCATAGATGTTATGCTCCAGGGAAGGAAAAAGATAAGGAATGCAAAAGAAAGCCAGTGCAGCAAACAAAACCATCAAAGATGGCAACTGTAAGGACTCACTCTTCTGTTTCCAACGTGTTCACTTTGGCTACATAGTTGCTGGGGATGAACCCTTCTCTCTTTGTTGAAAGAGATTTAGCTTTCCACCATTCTCCAAGTCTGGAATAGAAAGAGACATCAAAAAGTTTTTGTATGCAGGGGCATCTGGCTGGTTCTGTGGGTAGAGCATGTGACTCTTGATCTCGGGCTTGTGGGTTTGAGCCTTATGTTGAGTGTAGGTAAGGGTTACTCTAAAAAAAATGAAATCTTTAAAAAAATAAGTGTTTGGATCTAAAGAGTCAAGAGCTGCAATAGCAGTTGTTTTAAGGTGTCTGTTTTTAGGGGGTGAGGGAGGGTGGGAAGATCCCTGGAACCCCAGAATCCAGTGGGAAAATTCACTCCTTTTGCTGAAATAAAAATATGTGTAGAGACTCAGGCAAAGGAAAACAGCCTCACAACTGGGTCACTGTGCTCAGTGCTGCACACACAAGAGTTGGTGAAAATGGTTCCTATCTTGCAGAAGCAACATGTTTGTAATCTCTCCCAGGATGTCTAAGAAATGCCGTAGGATCCTTACAGAAATAGGAGTCAAGAGAACAGTGAACCACAGCTCTGACGTTATAAACACCTTTGTTAAAACATCCCATTTCCATAGGGAGATGCTTGGTGATAAGAAATAGAAACCATAAAGCAATTCCAAGCAGGTAGGCTCATCCCCACGTTCTTGTCCTCAGCATGGAGTCAAGGAGGAGGCCAGGGCCAGGGAAGGAGACAGGAGTGGAGGGGTCCTCATGAGCCTCAACTATGATCCTCAAATTCCCCCACACAGTCAGGTTCCTGGACTGTCAGACTTGAAGGACAACCACAACTGACACCAGGCTGTGGCCTACTGGATGCCTATACTATTTGCATACACACATGCACACAACATTCTCATATGAACCCCGGCGACAGAGGTACTGCCGTTTCCATTTCATAAGTGAAGAAACTCAGGTATAGAGTTGAAGTGACTCGTCAAGATCACACAGCTCTCAAGAGGCAGGGCCAGGATTAGGTCCAGGTTCACATTCAGCCAGTAAGCGATAACTGTTCTTAACCACTTAGCACCTTGTACTTACTAAGGGGGCTCCCTCCTCCAATCCTGGTTGGCAGGCCAAGATGACAATGTGCGCAAGACTAGGGGGAAATCCATATTCTCAGTACTGAGATCCTGTGGTCTGAGCCACAGGTCTGTGAGTCAGGACAAGAGGGCGGGAAGATCCCTTTGGCCATATTCCTTATACTTCCAAAGCCCTGCTAGCAGCAAGGAGGCAGCGAGGCTGGTTATTGCTGGGCTACTGGAAGCAAATCGAAGGGGACAGGACTCAGTGGCTAGAGAAAAGGGACAGCAGGCACAGTGTGCATAGGTGTACTTACTCCTCCAGGACTTTCATTTTCTCTCCTTTCTTGAAAGACAAGTCATCTGGATGGATGCCATCATAGGGGTACAAGGCTACCACGATGTCTCCTTGCTCCTCTGGATCTAAAGATGAAGGAGGAAAGGGAAAATTTTCAAGAATCCATCAATGGTAACATTTTAACAAGTCTTTATCAGGCACATAATGAATAATGAGTGTGTTTCCTGCCTAGTGGGGGCTCAGAGCCCACATGGTCTGCAGTAAGTAACATATTACACACACTGGATACAGTATATGTTATCTCCAATCATACAGACCCTACCACTATACTTAATTCCAGCTCTATATCTAAGAAATGATACAGCCATGTTCAGAGCAGGATTATTTGCAATAGCTAAAAAGAGATAACACGGGTACCTGGGTGGCTCAGTTGGTTAAGCGTCTGCCTTTGGCTCCGGTCATGATCTCAGGGTCCTGGGACGGAGCCCCATGTTGGGCTCCATGTTCGGGGGGAGTCTGCTTCTCCCTCTGTCTCTGCTCTTCCCTCCCCACACAGGTCATGCTCACTCACTCTCTCTCTCTTCCTCAATTAAATAGAATCTTTAAAAATAATAATAATAAAAGGAGGAAACAGTCCAAATGTTCAGTGACAAATGAATGGCTAAACAAAATGTGGCTTGTACACAGATCAGAATACTATTCAGCTTTAAAATGGAAGGACATTCTGACACCAGCTACAACATGGATGAACCCTGCAGACATTACACGAAGTGAAATAAGCCAGACATGAAAGGGCAAAAACACGCTAAGATTCCATTTATTTGCGGTCCCTAGAGTAGTCAAAATCATTGAGATGGAAAGTATAATAGTGGCTGCCTGGGGCTGAAGGGAGTAGGGGAGCAGGGAGTTAGTGCTTAATTCGGACAGAGTTCCAGTTTGGGGAGATGATGAAGCTCCAGAGATGGATGGTGGTGCTGGCTGCCCAATGATGTGAGTGTACTTAATGCTGCTCAACTGGACACTAAAAAATGGTTACAATGATATATTTTATACTACATGTATTTTTTTTCAAGATTTAATTTATTTATTCACGAGAAACACAGAGAGAGGGGCAGAGACACAGGCAGAGGGAGAAGCAGTTTCTCTGCAGGGAGCCCAATGCAGGACTTGATCCCAGGACCCCGGGATCACGACCTGAGCCAAAGGCAGACGCCCAACCACTGAGCCACCCAGGTGACCCCATGTATTTTTCTACAATGAAAATATAAACAAGAATACCCAAGCTGACTACCTTATAGCATCTCTAACTGTAAAGAAAGGGGGAAAAAATCCAAAAAACCCCACTGTGTTGCCATGTAAACATACCTTTAGTTTGAAACCTCTGTCCTGGTAAAAGCTGAGATTCTGAAACCTAGGAAAGAAGATTTGTTAGGAAAAAGATTTTCATGTTTAGCTTTTCTTACTCACATTCATGTTGTACATTATATCACTTTTCTCATGGTAGCAAATAAGGCTTAGAATGGCTAATTTAAGAAGCCAGGAAGAAGAGGAGAACAGAGAAAGCATGTTGCCGAGCTGTGTCCCCACCTACACAGCTCAGAGACAGGGCTCTCCCTCCTGAAAGCAGGCATTTGCCTGAGGTGACGGGAAGTGAACAGGTACAGGCTGGAGTCTGAGCAGGGAAGCCAGGCACCAGGGACAGCAGAGCAGAAGACAGGGATGGTCTGGGTCCCTGCTGGCTCTCCAGGACCCCCAGTTTACCCAGGACTGATCTCCACGTTTCCCAGACTTGTTTAGAAATAAAACCAGTCAGGCCTCTGTCACTAGCAGCTGAGAACAAGTCCTGAGGGATCCAGGCTTCCTGAGGTTGACCCTGCTTCTGTCAAGGGGACAGATGGCATCCCCATTACTTTGGCTGGGAGGTGAATTAGCAGGAAGGGTCTGTGGGACACAAAGCCACCTTAATGATCTCTTAAATCAAATTCCTTTTTCTCTCAGTGATCATGGGGAGGAGGTAAGAAGTCATGGGCCCCTGGTAAGGAAAGTACTGTCCAAGGCCTATGCCCACAAATCTTATGCAACTTTTCCCTTTGATTAAGTGACTGAATGGAATGAGGCAAAAACAGTTTGCACTGAAATTTAAATTTCTTTCTTTCATTTTTTTGAAATTTAAATTTCTGATGAAAGTTAGCCCATGATAAAATCTCTAATTACAAGGTCGGGGCAGCAGAGGAGGGGGCATGACTGCACGTCCCGGTATCAGAACATCGTGAGTCCGTGTTATCCTTGAATACTTACTTTAAGAAGTTCTAGACTGATATTTTTAATCATGTGGATTTGCATAATTACGATACATGATCAATTACAAATGATTTAGAGGAAATAATTAGAAGATGAAAAACTAATTAAATCACTTTGAAAGCAGCAAGCTGATTTTCAAATACCAAAGAGTCTTTAATTTGCAAACGGGCTTTTTAGAAGCCCAAAATACATATATGCAACTCATCTGCCATGACTCTCTCTTTAAAATGTCTTTTCCTCGGGGTGTTGTTGCATTCCATCGATTCCACCTCACCGGCTCATCAGAGCTCCTCTGACACCAAGCCAGGGTGTGTGCATTTTTGGCACATCTGGCCACAGATGGGAGCGTTATCCGTGGCCATGGGCTAAGGCCAAGCTAATGGGCTCAGGAAACAAGGGCAACTTTAACCAGAGATGGATGGTTAAAGGCACAGAAGGCACAGACTAAAACACAGCATCCGTGAGGGAGTCGCAATATTGCAACCCTGTTTACCATTTCTGCTTTCCAACTCAATTTTTAACCTCTTTTACTCTTAATAGGAATAAAAATGTAAGTTTATATGATTTGCCTTTGTTTTTCTGAATAAAGGGCATGTTTGTTCATCATTTCAAAAGAAAACTTGGGTTCAAAATATGTAAAATGCCTAGTATAGGAGACCAGATTCTTTTAATGAGATCTCTTAAAATCTATCATAAGAAAACTGTGTGTAACTCCAATTCCTTAAATCATTTTCTTTTCTATTAATTATGTTTACACAATATAGTTCTACACTTATACTTGTTTAGGTAATGTTTTAAAGGTTTTTATAGGTATTTTAGGTATTTATCGTCACTAAATTGTTAAAGTTATAGCCATACATTTTGAGTTTTCATATATATAATTATACCATTAATTTATCTAACTAGAAACATTGTGTACAATAATAGCAATAATATATTCACTCTTCATCTTCACTTCTTTTATAGAAGGCCAACAGTGACTTCAAAACTTCAACAGTGAAAAAAAAAAATTTCAACAGTGGCATGAGACTTTGACATAGCTCATAGTGACAGGATAATCGGGAGTGGTGGGAAAGAGCTTGTAGAAGGCTTGGTAACAATAATATACTTCTCTAATGCTAAGGCATTATATTTAAAACATGTCAGGCTGGAGACAACTTGAAAATTGTTAATAAAGGCATTGGGGCTAATTTGAAATAGGCTGCTTCCAGCTTAAATGCTTAGGAATTCTATAAAAACTCGGCTATAGGAATTTATACATATATAAATTCCTACATTTCCTATTTAATATATATATATAAAATAGATGGAAAGGACAAAAGATCTTACATCTGAAATAAAGTGAATTTAACATACCAACTATTAAATGCTCTGTTTCTCTTCTCCATGAAACTGGAAAGTATTAGGTCTTTCTTTGCCCAGCATTTCCCAACTTCATTGAACAGCATATTACACATATAAAATTTCTGGTATAGATACTTTAATGTCCAAGGTCAGGGGACAGAATTAGCTGTGCATTTTTTTTAATCTTTTAATTCTCTATAATAAGTCATGACAACTTGGAATCTGTACAGTTTGGAATTAACTGAAGAATGACAAGATATAGGATAAAATGTGATATGCCAAGGGGCATATTAGCACTTATTTTAGTTTCCAATTTGAATGCAGAATTTCCTTTTGCTCCCAGACCACTGCGCTAATCTTACCACTTATCCTAAGTCACAGGAGTTCAGATAAATAGATTTATCTTTATATATAAAGAGTGGGTCTTTGCACCAGCAATATGAAAGATGATTTTCTTTACATATGAGAGGAGGATCAAAGGCCCTTTCTTGTGTAATAAGTGGCCTGGTTATCTCGAGAATGTCTACAAACTCTTTAAAGGATTAAGTTATAAAGCATATCAAAAATTATTTGAGGCCCAAGTGATGGATCTGATTTTTTGCATGCACACGTTACAGATTTGGCGTTTAAATTACGCAGCCATGCTTTGATCCTGCTGTGGGAATTCTCCCCTGAGACTATCTACTTACTGGCCTTTGCTGTTTATTGGACGTTGGATCTCTCACATAAATAGTTCGGTCAGTATTACGTACTGGTTGAGTCTTCAAATCTATTCCTTCGTCATTCAGATTGTCTTTCCTTTTTGATTTTATACATCCCATATTTCCTGTAGGAATATAAAAGCAACGACATCGTTTTACCATTTTAGAACTGGCTTCAAGCTACCAAAATATCTCTATTAATAAAGAATCAAAAGAATACATTTTCCTTCTTTATTATAGATAGCTTCACAAACTCAAAGGTCAATACTGTTCACCTACCCATTTGCTTGTTCATTCATGTGTTCATTCATTCATTCATTCATTCAACAACGACTTCTTGAGCCCTAAAGAGGGTCATATTCTTGTGGCAGAGATTTGTGATTTAAAATTACATTACACTGTGGCGAGTCAATGCTAGAGGACACACGGGACCTAGGAAAGGGCACCTAACTCAGACAAGTGGAAAGAAAGGTCACCAGGGGAAAGTCCTGAAGGAAATGCTCTGTGAGTCAAAATGGGAGGGATGCCAGTCACATGGCAAAGTCAGTAAAGGGATTCCAGGAAGAAGGAACTTCACATGCAAATACTGATCCTGAGATAGCGTGGCCGCTTCAGGGAACTAGTTCATTGTACCCCTTCAGGAACTGGTTCATCTTACTCTTTCAGGGAACAGGGTCAAGATGATCCCTTCAGGGAACTAGTTCTACAATGAGAATGGAAAGGGAGGCACACCTTGTGTGCCAGGCTGGAGAGTTGGTTTTCTTACCTTGTCATTTCACCAGGACATAATGTGCGAGGTGAAGTGAGGGGTCTTGAGGCCCCAGAGGTGAGCATGCTTATGAGCTGGATGGCACAGAACCTGGCTCTGATTGAACGTGGCTTGGGGCCTGGGAACATGGTGGTGGCCTTCACCAAGATTGGAAATAAGAGAGACATGGGAGAGGCCATGCCGGGAAGTGCACCCAGATGATGAGATCCAGTGGGCTTCAAGGGAAGATATGGGAGTGTGGAAACCAGGAAAGAGGGTGGAGCTAGTGGCACAAATGATGGCATCAGCAAGCCATGACCATGCACAATACTTTGGAAGAAGAACCGTGGACAGAAGGGACTCAGGCCTGACCAGTGCGGAATGAATGACATCACCATGCTTCTGAATGCTAAACTCCTTTATTCATTTCTTCGATTAGTACTAGGATGTACAGAGAACTGTACCACACAAAGCACTCTGGAGACTAAAGAGATGATTTCAAAAATTGAAGTCAGATATGAATCTTGCCTCACAGAATCTGTACATTAAAAACAACAGCAAAAAAATCTGTTATGAGCTGCTTTAGAAGGTCCCATTGGGCAGTGGTTCCCAAAGCTGAAGGAACACCAGAATCATCAAACTCAACAGAACAGATTCCCTGGACACATTCCAGGAAATTCCTTGCGGCCCAGTAGAGGGCCGCAGGGCGGGAGGGTGGGGGGAGGGAGGCAGGGAGGGCTGGGAGGGCAGTAATCTGTGGAATTCGGAAACACTGCCATTTGGGGACCACTGCCTAGAACTTTAGAGGAGGGAAAGATGATTCGGAGTTTGGGGGAGGAAGTGGTGGGAATCAGGAAATAACTCCCAGGGGAGGAATTGTTCTAAGCAATCTCAAGATCTCTGAACTGTCAAACTGTCATCCACAGGGCACCGCAGCCACAGCTCATCTCTGCAGCTTGTCCTGCAGGCTTCTGGGTGGCTGCTACCTTCAACTTGTTTTATCATCTCATTTTGGATATATGAAGCCTCTAAATGACAGTCACACCTCTTTCTGAAACTAGTGAGGTGCAGTTCCCAAAATAAAGGGGAAGCAAGTACTTCTTTGATTCAAAACAGCCCCCTTTTTATAATATGCTAAAGTTTCTGCAATGGAGGAGGGTTTTTTAATTGACCTGTAAATAAGCAAGAGAGGTTTTACAGGTGATAAGTAAATAGGCAAGTTCTTTTTCACCAGTCTTAACTTCCACTCCCCCTCCCCAAAAGCTGTGTTTCACTGATCGTCCACAAAGATGTTACACAAGGAGGGAATATGGACCTGGATGAGGCCTCACAGTGCCCACCGCTGAGCACGCAGCCAGGTACAGGGGGAGGCCCCGGAGGGTCCTCTCCTCCACCCCTCACTCCTCGAGGCACTCTGCTTCCCCCTCGCTCTGACCGCACCCCCACTCCCACCCCCACCCCCACGGAGCCTCTGGCTGCTTGCACTCCCACTGCCTGGCCAGCTGCCCCACTCTCTCTTTGTCTCTGTCTGGCTGTCTCTCCCCGTGTCTCTGTATCTGCTTGTCTCTCTCTCCTGCTTTCCTTCTCACTGTCTCTCTGTCTCTCTCTCCCACCCTCTCCAGATCTAGACACAATGTTACCTGCCCAGACTGGTCTTCACTAATGATCCTACTGGAAAGATCACTCTTCTTTTTCTAACTGTGACTGACATCCCATTACATACTGGTTAATTCATGGTTAGCCCCCACCAGAATTGAGGCAGAAGGGGAGCTCCCAACCTGTTTCTTTCTTTTTAAGATTTTATTTATTTATTGGACAGAGAGAGAGCAGAAGCAGAGGGAGAGGGAGAAGCAGGCTCTCCACTGATCAGGGAGCCCAATGGGGGCTCACTCTCAGGATCCTGGGATCGTGACCTGAGCCAAAGGCAGATGCTTAACTGACTGAGCCACCCAAGTGCCCATCCCAGCCTGTTTCTTCAGGGCAGTATTCCCAGCAGCTACAGGCAGCTACACAGTGTCTGTGCAGAACAGGTATGCAGAGAATAAGCGCTGCAAGAATGAATGGATGGAGCAGCTCTGGCTGCTACCGTCTGCCTTTTTTTTTTTTAACCGTCTGCCTTTGTACATGCTCATCGTGACTCCTCTTCAAAAGGCGGATGAGAAAAAGGAAAGGAGGTGAAATCCACCTCAGTTGTTTAAAAAGACACAGAAACCTCTATAAGAACAGAGGTTAGAGGAACAAAATGATCAGGAAAATCCATAATGTGTAACTAGTCTGGATACTTTGAAAAGCACAGCGGGTAGAGGGTGATGTCCAAACGATTCCATGTTAAGAGACTAAAGAAACACAATGGGTGAACCTTGAATAAATCCTGGATGGGGGGCAGGGGTGGAGGAGGACACAGTTGGGATAATTGGGGAAATCTGAATATGTTTGAACATAACATTAGGGAGTTGTTGGATTTCATAGGTGATATGATGACAGCACTGTGGTTATGCAAAAGATTGTCTACATCCTAGGTTATGGGTACACATGTATGCAGGGATGGAGTCTCATGTGTCTGCAAGTTATACCACTTTGGCCAATATGAGAAAGAGAAGGGAGTGGGGAGACAAATGTGGCATAACATTAAAAAATCAGTGAATCTAGGTGAGGACAGTCTATTTTTTTTCCTGTGGCTTTGTTATTTTCAAACCAAAAAGTTGGAGGAGAGAGAAAATAAGGGGATATTATATTACTTTTTTTCATAAAATTGTTCAAAATATTAGAAACCCCTGTAGCGTGTGTGTGTGTGTGTGTGTGTGTGTGCGCACGCACGCGCACACAGGGGATGCATTCAGAAAAATACTTTAAGGGGTATTGTTTCTATATCATGCCAAGTAGTGCGGACTTGATGTCAGCAGGAAGCCATGGAAAGTGTTTTTTTTTGTTTTTTTTTTTACCCAGGGAAACAATCTGATGAGACTACTCCTTCCCAGAAAGAACCCTGTAGGAACAAGGGTGAGGAGAAGAGAGCTGAAGACGGAACATCTGTGACCCACACCTCTGAGGGCATCCGGACAAAGAGACCATGGTGACTGTCCAAGGGCAGTGGCTCTGGGAAGAAAGATGAAGGAGGGAAATAGAAGGCAGGTGGATGTGTGAGGGGTGGTGACAGTCCAAAGATGATCATTTCTTGATGCTTATTTCATAATTTCCCCTCCCCTATCACCAGGGATAATGGAGAATCAGTGCATGGGCCACAGATGGAAACAACTGCATTAGTGCTCCACATGGAGATACCATCCTTGGTCCTTCAGGCTGAGCTGCCCACCCAGCAGGAGCTTTGTGTTGGGACCAGTCTGGCAAGAAAGCTCAGAGAGCTCCTTGTTGTGATATGGGGATGAACTCACACCAGTCTTACAAATTCCTTATGCCATGGGAAGATAACAGAAAGACAGAAGATACAGTGTACCCCCAATAAAAACTGAGAAAGTGATATGAGCCACACTTTACAATGACTCACATCTTAGGATTTTTTAATTAAACACTTATGATTTTCTAAGCATCTCATTTACTGCTTGAAGGAACCCTATGACACAGGTGTTATTAACCCATACACTGAGAGGTCGTATAACCAGTTCCAAAGGCACAGCACTGGGGAATGCTGGTGCTGGGACTCACACACACACTTTTTTAGCTGAAAGTCCATGCTCTGCCATTTTGCCATTAGATGGCTATCTTGAAACTTGTGCTTTATCTACTTCCTAAAGATGCTGAATGAAGGGATTATTTTTATAGCCTGCTTCTTTCTCCAAAGGACTTGAAATGCTTTCACAAAAAAGACAATAATGAGTTTTTAAAAATGAAAACAGAAAAGCTGAGCCAAGGGAAAGAGGAGAATGCAGATGTGGCAACATGGTAGGTACCAGATTTGCTATAGCAGGTTTCCTGGCAGGAAGAGCAAGAGTGCGGGGCGAGTGACGGTGCTTTCACAAAGGGAAGAGGAAGTAGACTGGGCTAGTCACAGGAGGGAAGGCCCCAGCACAGATGCTAAGGTTTCTAATGATGGACATTACATTAGATCTTATGGGTGATGTAGGTGGCAATATTTTCATTTTTTTAAAGCAGTAAATGAAGGCACAATTTCATATGTGGAGATTTAATAATGATAGTAACTGGGGGGGTTTGACATGCAAATACAGCCCTGGGATACTCATCACATGAGCTTGACTACATGGTCTCAAGAGACACAAACAGCTGGGCAACCATTGCTCACAAACGGGCATCCGCCCCCACATCCAGGAAATGGGAGGTGGGTAACTTTTCTTTCCAAAAATGTCTGTCTGTCACTGGAACAAATACCCACTGGCTGGCTTATCCTCACTTAAGGGCCTTAGAACACCAACATTCTTTAAAAAAAAAAAAAGATTTTGGAGAAAAGACTAAGTATGAGTCCTCATTCATCACCCTGCCACCTGTGGTCAGATCCAATAATGCCTTACAATTATCCACGTATTCAACAAAGAAGCAACAGTCCACTTGGAATTCTACTTTTGGGGATCAGATTTGTTCTTTTTTTCCCCTCTAGCTTAATGCAGTTATAATTGACACATGACTTTGTGTGAATTTAAGGTACATAACATAATGATTTCATATACTACATATTATGAAATGATGACCACAATACAGTTAGCTAACACATACATCACTTCCCATGGTGGTCAGGTGTGGTTTGTTTTTATGATAAGGACTTTTAGAGGATTTGTTCCTGAGATACACTTGAATAGGGCTCAAGGATGTTCATATGATTGTTTTGTGTATTATATAGAAAAATCATCTAGACATCCATCAATTGGAGAAAATTCATTAAATTGGATCAAACTGACGTATTCTGAGAGTAGGGTGAATTAAAAGAGATTTGCATAATTTGAGCATTCTTGATCACCAATCATTATTGATTGATTGATATACATAGTTATGCACATGTATCCATATATCCACAGAGAGTCTGAGAGGATACCCACCACCATGTTGATTAGGTTCTAAAGGCCACTTGTAAGGTAAAAGATCCTATACAGAAATTTTCTCTTAGAAATTCCTAAGGAAGATACTAAAATTTACAAGATATTTTGGAGTAAGGACTGTAGAGTTGGCTTGCTGACCTCAAATCCTGGGTTCATCAATCATTAACTGTGTGATCTTGGGCAAGTTGCCAAACCTCTCTGTCCTTCAGCATTCTTCTGAAAAATGGAGATGACTTTATCTGGCTCAATGTATTGTTACAGTGATTAAATCCATTAAATTATGGATATTTGTAAAGTGCTTAGAAGTATGCTTAAAACAGCACACAGTAAGAGCTAAATGTATGTGCATTAAACACATAGATAAATGCCATGTAAATGCTAGTTTTCCCTCCAAAAGTGCGAGAGAAACATTCCCGTTGAGGAGAAGCACAGCACAACCCCCCAGCCCCACCCCAAAGAGGGAATAGTAGGAGCACATCCCCTGTCCCACCTGCAAGGTGGCACCCAGGCTACTGAGATCATATAAATGAATGCACATTTTCTTCCTCCCCCCACCTCCTCTATTTTGGGCAAGCACCTTATATGCTACACCAACTCTGCTGTATACTTTGGTATTACAGGATGGCCTGAATTGTGAATGTATGCATTACTCTGTAATTAAGGAGTGGGGAAAGAAGCTGTTCGGTGAGAGAGGTTCCTAAGTTTGCACATTACATATGTTTTTGGTAATATTTTGTTTGTCATAGATTTCCTAAGCTTAAAAGGTAAGCTTATGGGGTACCTCCCATATATTATATTTCAACCTATATTTTTCAACGTGTAGTTCAAGTCCATACAAATCACCTCCCTGACTGCTACAAAAAATTTTGAAATCACTAATTTCTTGTATTATCAGATCTCAGTGAGATGAAAAGTAGGAAACTAGATGCCACTTCCCCCTATGAAAGCTGAATCCATGTTTTAACAATTCCATGCAATCTTAGATCTTAACATTTAAAAACAAAGTTACTAGAATTTAACCCCTCAGAACCTCAGTTTCTAGCCTTTACAAAAGAAACTGTGGTGGTATCACGTTTTGTTTTTACTATGACTCGTAAATTTTCTCTCTTTATTCTAGCAGCCACCAAAAAGAAACTAAAAACTTTTGGCAGAGGTGTTAAACTTCACCACCACTTCCCAAACTGACTGCTTTCATTTGCCCTGAGTATTCCCAGTAGCTCTGAAATCTTCCTGCTATGTTATCGACCTCTTGCCTGACCTTGCAATATGAAGCGGTCATCCTGGAGTTACTAGAAATGTCTATGGGGGTAGGGAAGAAAGAGAAGAACATGTAAGAGAAGTAGGTAATTACATGTTCTTCTGGCATTGCACCTGGCATTGCCCAGACAAGGAAAGCAAAGCCCTGATGTGAATTTGTGCCAGGTTATCAAAGGTCTTAGTAAAAGTGGAGCTTGGGCCATAGGATTCAGAGCTGCACTTTACCCACCCAAACCCTTGCTGCCTCTCTGGGGAGTGAGTTTTATCTCTAAAACAGTGAGTTTAGAAAAACGAGACCAAGAGAAAGGAAGTCCCAAGGACTAAAGGATGAGTGGTAACCAGTAACCATCCCAAACAAAAGTGATCTTGAGCTTCCAAAATTGGCTGGGTTTGGTTCAAGGGTCATTCATAGGAATGAATCCCTAAAATAATGTCCTCCATGCCTCGCGCTTGCATTCCAGGACCAGTAATTTAACTCAAGAGTATTACTTTGGGAGCCCAAATCAAAGCCTTTTTGACACACTTTGTTTTCCTTCTCACTTTACTTTCAGGAATGAGACATCAGAGATGTTTTCAGAGAAACAAAGTCTAGGAAAAAGTTGTCATGTTTTCTTCAACCTACCAGAGAGCAAATGGGTCAGAGAAGCCTTAGAGGTAGGTTCAGACCAGCAGAGGAGGAGAAAGCTCCAGAACCAAACTCACAATCAACTCCATCAGTTCCTACCTTAAGTAGCTTTCTTTTTTTTTTTTTTTTTTTTTTTCCAATTTTCCTAAATTCCTTTTGAAAAAAATAGAATTGAAAAAGGTATAGCCAGGGATCCCTGGGTGGCTCAGCGGTTTAGCGCCTGTCTTTGGCCCAGGGCGCGATCCTGGAGTCCCGGGATCGAGTCCCACGTTGGGCTCCCAGCATGGAGCCTGCTTCTCCCTCCTCCTGTGTCTCTGCCTCTCTCTCTCTCTATGTCTATCATGAATAAATAAATAAATAAATTTTTAAAAGAAAGAAAAGAAAGAAAGAAAGAAAGAAAGAAAGAAAGAAAGAAAGAAAGAAAAAGAAAGAAAGAAAGAAGAAAGAAAGAAAGAAAGAAAGAAAGAAAGAAAGAAAGAAAGAAGAAAGAAAAAGGTATAACCAGACTCTCCTTACTTAAACAACTAAGATTTCTCTCCTTTGTATGTCATGATAATAATTTTCGAACCTTCTCGGTATTTTTCTTGTATGAAGTTTCCCAGAAAACCATTGTTGGCACAGTTAGTAAGCTGGTAACCCAGTTCGCCTGGGTCCAGACCCTGGCATTGACCAGCCTCTAATATGAGGTCCCTGAGGATTAAATACCACATGTAGTGGGAACAGTGTCTTGGAGCAATTAAGTCAATGTCGTTTTGGTATCTGGCAATCCCAGCTCCTGGTGTTCCTCTGGGTTCCATATTAAGAGCAAATCCTGACAACTCAGATCACAGGGCTGCTCTAGGATGTGGATTATCATCTCCAGTCTGTGTCGAAGGTTGCCCCCACCCCCAGAAGGGAGGGCGGTGTGCTTTACAAGCACTTCTTGAGTTATAGAAGGTGAGAAAGAGGAGCCTGAAAGAAGCATTACGAAGAGTAAGAGTGGGGTAGAACATGTGCCCAAGGGGGCCACCCCCTACCCACTTTTACCATTAAGGGCCAACTGGGAAAGGCAATGGATGGGGTGGGAAGTGGCTTTTAGAACATCTGGTAGTTCGGGGCACCTGGGTGGCTCAGTGGTTGAGTGTCTGCCTTCGGCTCAGGTCGTGATCTCCGGGGTCCTGGGATCGAGTCCCACATTAGGTTCCCCGCAGGGAGCCTGCTTCTCCCTCTGCCTGTGTCTCTGCTTCTTTCTGTGTGTCTCTCATGAATAAATAAGTAAAATCTTAAAAAAAAAAAAAAAAGAACACCTAGTAGTTTTATGTCTGTACACTTAGAGCCAGCCTGGAGGAGTTGCTGGATCTGAAATATTTGCTGCCTCCCTCTTTGCTTCCCACCTCAAACAGGGTGAATGAAGCACACAGGGAGGCTGTCAGCCTGTTGAAGGTATAAGGGGCTCTGGAATTTTCCAAGTGTCCTGATGTGATCCACTCTCCACAATCAGTAGTGCCAGTCATATGTCAGCAGACATACAAAGACCATGAAGAGAATCTGTGGCTTTTTTTCTCCCAAAATAGCACAACAGAAATGCTATATTGACTTAAGAACTTACTAATCTTAGAAGTGAGCAGGAGAAGAAACGTGAAGGTCGAAGATCCTATCTTAAAAATGTGGCAGCATGATGAGGAAAAAAAAACCCAAAAACCTAAATTGGAAAAAACTCAAACCCTGCTGGTAAACTTAAGGTTGCTTTACTACCTACTGCTATTCAGAGGGATGAAGAGAGATAATTAAAGAATGTAAAGTCTTTTTTTCTCATTGTTTTTGCACAGCCAGATTGTAGTGTGTACATTCTGCAAGCAAAATGCACATTCAGAGGATTCTGGAATTACATAGTGATGATGGTTTTACAACCTTGGGAGTATACTAAAACTCACTGAATTGTACACTTTAAAAGGGTGAATTTTTTTACAGATTTTATTTATTTTAAAGATTTTATTTATTTATTCATGAGAGACACAGAGAGAAAGAGAGAGAGGCAGAGACACAGGCAGAGGGAGAAGCAGGCTCCTTGCAGGGAACCTGATGTGGGACTCGATTCTAGAACTCCAGGATCACACCCTGGAGGTGAAGGCAAACACTCAACCGCTGAGCCACCCAGGCATCCCTAAAGATTTTATTTATTTATTCATGAAGGACACACAGAGAGAGGCAGAGACATAGGCAGAGGGAGAAGTAGGCTCCCGGTGGGGAGCCCAATGCGGGACTCCATCCCGGGACCCCGGGATCACGACCTGAGCCGAAGGCAGACACTCAACCACTGAGCCACCCAGGCGTCCCTAAAAGGGTGAATTTGTGGTATGTATCAATAAAAAATTAATTCAAAAATATGCTCCCTCTTACCCCCCAAGGGAGATTCAGTGAGGTATGGCTGGCTTCCTCTTCATTCAATTTTCTTGATGTTTCTGTGATCTGATCTGATCAGATGAATCTGACACATTTGAATTTACCTTATGTTTGCCAATGTCCTTATCTGGTTTGAAAGCATTTTTTTTTATTATATTCTGTGATACGCATAGCAACAGTAAGATCCAGCTGTAACATGAATGTATAGCACAAATAATGTTGAGCCGATACTGAGATATTCTGAAATAATGATGCACAGAAAGAGCAAATTGACTGCGTATATCAGCACTTTAATAAGCCAACACAGTTTTAGTCACGGTATTTATTACAGTGAGTCCAGAAAAGACAATTAAAGAGGTAGGTGAGGATTCAAAAACCTGAACGTTTGGAATCTAGAGCAGATATGCTGAAGGGGAATTTGACTCCTGCCTGGAAGAGGGCAGTGGATAACGACAAGTGCAGCAAATTAGGCATCGGGAAGCAGGGCTGCAAGGTCCAGCCGTGACAGACCTGTAATTATGGACAAAACCACTTTCTTCTCTGGGCTCTAATTTCCTCACCATGAAATGAAATGGTTGAGCCTGGCATGAGAGAGTAAATGATACTATCTTTACCTTGACAATTTGCATTAAAGTCCTTTAAGATGTGTGTACTTCTTAGCATTCCACTCGTAGCAATACGTTGCTTCTATGAAAACAACTGGTCAGTTACACAAAGCTCTGTAAAAAAGGATATTTATTGTGCAGCTGTTTGTTGTGGGGTAGCTTACTTTTACGACCGTGTATTAGTTGAAGTGGCTTTAATAGCTTAAGGGAATAAGGATTTTTATCAAAAGTAATTGTTTTAAAGCTTTTGAAAGTTTGTATTAATGGCTTTTAAGAACTGTTTTTTTTTTTTTTTTAAGCAGGGAGGGACAGAGGGAGAGGGAGTGAGAATCTTTTTTTTTTTTTTAAGATTTTATTTATTCATGACAGACACAGAGAGAGAGAGGCAGAGACACAGGCAGAGGGAGAAGCAGGCTCCATACAGGGAGCCCAATGTGGGACTCGATCCTGGGACTCCAGGATCACGCCCTGGGCCGAAGGCAGCGCTAAACCGCTGAGCCACTGGGGAGTGCTGCTGGGGAGTGAGAATCTTAAGCAGGCTCCATGCCCAGTGCAGAGTCTCACATGGGGCATTCAAAAAGATATATGCACCCTATATTTATTGCTTCATTATTTACAATAGCCAAGATATGGAAGCAAATGAAATGTCCATCAGTGGATGAATAGATGAAGAAGTGGTACACACACACATACGCACACACACAGAGGAATGTTAGCCATAAAAAGGAATGAGATCTCGCCATTTGCAACAGCATAGACGGACCTAGAGCGTATTATGTTGAATGAAATAGTAAGTCGGACAGAGCAAGACAAAGACTGTATGACTTCACTTATATCTGGAATCTAAAAAATGAATGAACAAACAGATATAGACTCATAAAACTGGTGGTTACCAGAGGAGAGTGGGAAGGGAGATAGGCACAACAGGTGAAAAACATTAAAAGTTACAAAATTCCAACCATAAAGTGAATAAGGAAAATAGGTTAAATAAATAAATAAAGTGATAAGTCATGGGGATGAAAAGTACAGCATTGGAAATACAGTAAACAAGAGAATCTGAACCCATGGCCTAAGATCTTTCAAACACTGATAATCCGTGGAAGTAAAGAATATGGAGTGGCTGCAGCTGGAGTCATTGTCTTTGCTAAGAATTTAAACAGAAATAAATCGTCAATCATAAAGATTCTTAATAGACATAAGGAAATCGGCCCAACATCCAGGAGATGCACCTAAGTGGGCTCTGAAAAGACAGCAAGGGCTCTGTCAAGTGTCTCAAGAGGTGACAGCCACTCAGGCCATGTGAACATAAGAGGCAGTGGCCCCTTGTCTTTGACACCTAGCAAAGTTGGAAGGACTCAGGGAAGGAAGTTGGAGGTGGAAGAAAGGGGCTATGCAAAGGTCCTGTGCTGGAATGAGGTGAGGGGCAGAAAAGGATCTGGTATGGCTGATGGGAAGCAAGCAAGCAAGGGGCTGAGAGGGAAGAGGGAAGGCCGGGGTCTTGACATTCTTATGTTCAGTGTGCTGATGACAAATATGCCAGAGATGGGTGACATTCCCCTGGATCAATGTACAGCAAGAAACCTCACTTACATGGCTGATCCCAATTTGCATAACTCTTAATTGAGCAATTTCACACAGAGGAAGACAACAGAAGATTGCTGAAACAATGGGGTTTTTTGGTTTTGTTTCTCTTAACAATAAAAGGGAACACACTGAAAACGAGATGAGCTCATGGAAACTTATGTATCACAGAAGCCTATGTATCAAATGTGTCATTTAAAGGACCAGAAGAGAAAATGAAAAGCAGAGTTTGAATTATGTATGTACCACCAACCAAGAAGAGTAATAAACATCAACTGTGTGTACAGCGTCAGATTTTTGTGATCAAGAATGCAGCCACATAGATTCATAAATATATAAAACTATGTATTTATATTCCACTTTAAGGGTTAAGGCAGCTTTACATAGTGCATACAACATGATGCAGACTACTATGAAATCAGAAAAAAGTGAAATTAAGCCCAAGACAGCTAAAGGAAGCTGAATGTTACAGCACACTGTAAGTTTTGGCACAATTGTTAGATATAGGCTGTAAATCTACAAAAACATAGGTTTTCTAGAGGTTAAAGCAAAAAGGAAAACATGCCACAGATATAAATAAGTCAGCTATTCTACAACAGAATTTCTCAACCTCAGCACTACTGACATTTCAAACTCCCCAATATTATTTGTTGTGGGGGCCGTCCTGTGCATTGTAGGGTAGTTCGCGGCCTCCTTGGCTTCCACCCAAGAAGCTAGTAACACATCCCACCTCCTTCTCCCCCACCTCCTCATGAGTCGTGATAACCAAAAATGTCTCCAGATGCTGCCAAATGTCCCCTGATGAAAGTTACATGGCAGGAAATCAGATGTTTTAATTACTAGCAATGACCTTAAATATATTTTCTGTTACAGACTTGGGTAGAACAAAATGCTTTGTTAGTCAACAGTTGCAAGACAGGTTTAGTAGCCCATCGTGAAACTGAAGGGTCAGAGGCAGAAATCTTGTGCAGTAGATGTCTGCCAGAGGCCTGCCCACACAGAGATAGGTAGACTCACAAAGACATACATACAGATCTGGTCTGTTGGAACTGACCCAGAAACTTTTTTAAAAAAGATTTTATTTATTTATTTGACAGAGAGAGCACAAGCAGGGGGAAAGGTAAAAGCAGCTTCCCTGCTGAGCAAGGAGCCTGATGCTGGGCTCCATCCCAGGACCCCTGAGCCGAAGGCAGACGCCTAACCTTATGAGCCGCCAAGGAGGCCTGACCCAGAAACTTTTTCTGAGAAAATCAACAGCCTGACTCTATACTTCAATATAAACTAGTCTCATGAGATAAAACTAGAAGAAACAGTAAAAATGATCTATTCTACCCACTCCCCTCTAATGAAAATGTGTTTTATCTTCACTGATTTAACACAAAAATTCACTTAAAAGTTTATTGTGAACAGAATAGAGAGCCTGTAAATAGACATACAGAAATATGGTCGACTGGTGTTTGACAGAGGAACATATACAAGTCAGTGGAGAAATGACAGTCTTTTCAACAAAAGGCATTGAACAACTCTACATCTGCATGAAAAAAATTTGATCTGGACCCAGATCCTACATCTTTTATAATAATTAGCTCAAAATGAATAACAGAACTAAATGTAAAATGCAAAAGCCTCAAACTCATAGAGATAACACAGGAAAAAATCTAGATGACCTTGGGTTTGATGATGACTTTTAGATATAACACCAAAGCATATTCCATGAAAAAAAATTAGTAAGTTGGATTTGGTTAAAATTTAAAACTTCTGCTCTGTGGAAGATTCTTAAGGAAACAAAAAGACAAGCTATAGACTGGGAGAAAATCTCTGCAAAACACAAATGAAGAACTGGTAGCCAAAAGATAACAAAGACTTTAAAATCAGTAACAAGAAAACAAAGAATCCAACCTAAAATGTGCAAAAGATCTGAAAAGACACCACTGAAGAAGATATACAGATGGCAAATAAGCATATGAAAGGTTGCTAAACACCACACGTCATGAAGGAATTGCAAATTAAAACAATAATGATATAGACCACCACAGACCTATTCAAATGGCAAAAATCCAAAGCACTGATAACACCAAATGCTGTTGAAGACGTAGAGCGACAGGAACTCTCCTTCACTGCTGGGGGAGCTTAAAAATGGTACCACCACTTTGGAAGAAAGCTTGACAGTGTCTTACAAAACTAAGTTTTCTCTCAATACAATTCAGTAAGTGTACTTTTTTTTTTTTTTTTTTTTTAAGATTTTACTTATTTATTCATGAGAGACACATAGAGGCAGAGACATAGGCAGAGGGAGGGACAGTCTCCCCATGGGGAGCCCGATGTGGGACTCGATCCCAGGTCTCTGGGATCGTGCCCTGACCCGAAGGCAAACACTCAACTCCTGAGCCACCTAGTCATTCCTCGGCCACTGAGCCACCCAGGTGCCCCAGTAATTGTACTTCTTAGAGTTTACTGAGACGAATTGAAAACTTAAGTTCACACAAAAACTGTACATGAATGTTTATAGCAACTTTATTCATGACTGCCAAAACTTGGAAGCAGTCAAGAAGTACTTCCCTAGGAGCATGGACAAAGAAATGATGTTACATCCATACAGAAAATATTATTCATAAATAAGAAGAAATGAGCCATCAAACTACAAAAAGACAAGGAGAAGAAGTAAGTAAGGCGTACTGCTAAAGGAGGGAAGCCCACCTGAAAAAGCTACTACTGCAATGATTGCAACTACATAACATTCTGGAAAAGGCAAAACAGCACTGTTCACAGGAAACAGTAAGGAGATCAGCGCTTACCAATAATTTAGGGGGTGGAAGGGATAAATAGGTGGAGCACAGGGGATTTTTTTAGGGCCGTGAACTATTCTACACAATACTGTAATGATGGATACATGTCATGATATATTCCTCAAAATCCACAGAATGCATAACACAGAGTGACCCCTAATAAAAACTGGACTTTCATTAGTAATAATGTACCAATATTGTCTCATCAGTTGTAACAAATGTACCATACTGATGCAAGATGTTAATAATTTGGGGAAGCTGGGGGGTAGTGAGTGCTGTATGGGAAACTCTCTGTACTTTCCGATCAATAAGCCACTCTGTAAACTTAAAACTGCCCTAAAAAAATAATCTATTAATTTGTTAAGTATATTTTGACAGAATAGGTACCATATACTTTGAGTCCTTATTTCAGAAAACAAAGCCTCAATTTTGAGCATATTTCTGTTGAGAAAATTTGCATACATCCATACGCCATGCTCCTTCTGAACACTCACAAAGTTTTCAATTATCAAGGGCAGGCAGTTAACTGTCTTAATAACTATGGAGTGAAATACAATAGAATTTCATTAAATCTTCTTAGCTGAATTCCTAAACTTCTAAATCATTAGGTTGGGAAAATACTGGTAAAAGATGGGAGCTCTATTAATGTTTCAAAATAAAGCCATAAATCCTAACAATATGCCTATAGGGCCATTTATCATAAATGAAAGGGGAAACTGAGTTAGGCTTATAAAAATGGCAAGGCAAAGTACATGTGATAATGTAGCCCTGAGTTTACACATATACATTTGCACAGTGAACAGGATTTTATCAGCAATTAGTAATCCTGCAGAACCGCCACCTTCAACTGTAGTTCAGTAAGTCAAACAAGTATATCTTTACTTAGGCCAGGAGTAGGTGTGTAAAGGATGTGGTCCGTGTAAGAGACTATTGTAAAGCCACTGAAATTGAGGACAAGAAAGTGGTTGGAACTAGTGAGTAAAAGCAGTTGGGGGACAATAAGAAGGTGGGGTAGGAGTCTTGTTAAAGCTTGTTAGCTGTTTTGGTTTTTAAGTTACATGCAAGTAGCACCTTGATGGTGATTAAGAATTTTAAGGATAGCTAAAAGAATAATGTACCTGAATTTTTAAAAAAATATTTATAATGTAACTTTTTAAAAAAGCAAGATCAGTTTCATATACATTATGATCACATATATAGTTTGGAAAGGAATTTTAAATTCAAATTCAAATAGAAATAAAAACACTTTTATCCTTCTATGGTGGGTTTTTATTCTCCTTCTCCATTGACAAAATGTCTA
The DNA here is from genome assembly GCF_003254725.2 of Canis lupus dingo. NCBI lineage: Eukaryota > Metazoa > Chordata > Mammalia > Carnivora > Canidae > Canis > Canis lupus. The sequence goes on along the minus strand of NC_064271.1, from coordinate 7,555,912 downwards.
CCAAAAGCTACAGTGTTGGGGTGCCTAAGTGGCACAGTCGGTTAAGCATCTGACTTTTCTTTTTAGGATTTTTATTTAATTATTTGACAGAGAGAGCAGAGAGAGAGAGGCAGAGAGAGCACAAGCAGGGGGAGTAACAGAGGGAGAGGGAAAAGCAGGCTCTCCATTGAGTAGGGAGCTCAATGTGAGGCTTTATCCCAGGCCTCTGGAATCATGCCCTGAGCCGAAGGCAGCTGCTTAACTGGCTGAGCCACCCAGGCGCCCCAGCATCTGACTCTTGATTTCAGCTCAGGCAAGTGGTGATCTCAGGGTCATGGGATCGAGCCCCTAGTCAGGCTCGGCGCTCACTGAGGGGTCTGCTTAGGATTCTCTTTGTCTCTCTCCCTCTACTCCTCCCTAACCACCCCTCTCATGTGTGTTCTCTCTGTAAAATAAATAAACAAAAATCTTTTAACAAACACTACATTGTTTTACCTTTAAAAAAACATGGCTGTAAAGTTAAAAATCAAACATGGTGAGGGGTGCCTAGATGGCTTTGTTAAGCATCTGCCTTCAGCACTGGTCATGATTCCACAGTCTTGGGATTGAGTCCCACATAGGACTCCCTGTTCTCTCTCTCTCTCTCGCTCTCTCTCTCTCTTTTATTTTCTCTCAAATAAATAAAATCTTAAAAAAAAAATCAAAGACAGTGAGCCACTTATTTATCCTAGTTATCTCCACCCAGAGTAACCTCTGGGATTTCCTCATTATCTGGGAGACACGAAAAACCCGTATGGCATTCTGTCCTGCTGCCATGCCTTGATGTCAGCCCGCCTCAGTTTCCTCAGACAGGAATGGACTGGTCATGGCACTCATCCTCATGGGGTTGTGGGGGACATTCAATGTATTCAAGAGAGATGAAGGTATGGGAAGCCCGTCTCCCCCGTGGCCTGGCACCCATGTGAGCTTGTGGTCAATAAAGTATGATGGTTAAAAACCAGGCAATGATTCTAACCCAGAAGGCCTGAGGTCACAGGGCCATGATTTGATTCACAAAAGATGTGAGGAAGAAGGAGCACTGGAAACAATTCTTTGGACTAAGCTTAAAGACAAATAGTGACTTATCAAGTGTGGTGTAAGATACCAGAAGTGGACTTGAAAGATTCACTTGATATTCACGCCAGGTGTCCACAAGAAAAAGAGAGGAAATGAGGCCATGGCTGGTCCAGAGTTACTTTCTTAATTAAAACGGGTATGGCCAAGAAGTGTCAGAAGGGTGAGGAAAAGAAAAAGCAGTAGAGAACAGGCCTATACCATAGTTCCCAAACTGTGTGCCAAGGCACCCAGAGTGCTGCAGCAAACTCGAGGGGTGCCTGGGGATATTTCAAACTTTCAAGGGAAAATAATGACATCTGTTGGACACTATGAGAATTAATAGCTCAAGGTAGCTCAGTCTCAATAGATTGTACCGTATGCCTCTCAACAACTTTGTATCTGTGTGAAACAGGGTTTTCTGTGGTTGCTGTGATAAAAAGGAAGTATCACATGGAACAGAAACATGAAGACCGACGTGGAACAGAAAATAAGGGTGGTGGTGTCCAAATACAATTCCAAAAGTTGAAAGGCTGCACCACATAGGTATACACATCCCGCTAGGGCATAATCGTGTTCATTTAAGAATAGCATAAAAATAGTATTTTTCGCCTTCGGCGTTTGTGTATTATTTATTCAGATGGTACTAGGTTGTTATAGCAAATACATATCAGGTTGCTTGGACCTAACAACCTAACAAATGGAACTCTTTGGTGTTTCTTCTGCTCTAGGACTGCCGCGTAAAAATTACTGACACACTCAGGGTCAGTGATCTTTAAAACGTGAGCAGCAACAGATGGCAGGACAGGACAGAGCAGGTGGGTGCTGTCAGCCTGAGCAGTGAGGCAGAAAGAGCCGAGGGTGGGGCCACTGTGCGGGCGCAGCGGGGAGGGGAGGGGAGGGGAGGGGAGGGGAGGGGAGGGGAGGGGAGGGGAGGGGAGGTCTCCTGGTACTGGGAATCCACCACCTTCAACTTGGTATTGCCTACCCCGTTGTAAGGAGAAACCGCCGATTCTCAGTATGAATATATTAGAGGATGCCCCAATTAATTTCAGAAATTTTCGAATCATGGAAACAGCATGACAGATATTCCGTTGAATTTCCATTTTTCTTAGTGAAAATGTCTCCTTTTTTCTCCCCATCCTACTCACCCAGGCTCAGCTCAGAACCTCTGTCATCTCTGTGACCTCCATGTCACACTTTGTGCAGTAGAACCAACTCTCCACCAAGCACTGTCCCTTCTGCAATATAATTGCGCTTGGTTTCAAAGCTTAGGGAAAAGCGGGGATCAGATAAATTGTGCATTCCGGTGGTTTTTCCTACTTTAGTCTTCTTTCTCTACGAAACCCTACGTGATATTAATTACTAACTTCGTAGCATTTCAGGGATAATTAGCGTTGATCGTGGCAGTTGCCTCCTAGCTAGTCCTTCCCCTACTCTTTGCTCATCTTTGCAAATTACATTATTTCCACGTCACTCTATATTCAAAGTTCTGCAGACCACCTTCTATTATTTCAGTTTTACAATGGTGATGTCCTCTCATTCATCCCCACCCTGCCCACTTCCCTGTTTATGTCTCTCTACATAAGAATTCAGAATTACAAAACTTATTTTATCATCTGTCTGTCTCTCCTTCCCCGAGAGCAGGGATTGTTGTTAGTTTTGGATACTGGTGTATTGCCAGAGCAGACAGCAGTGCTGGGCACTTGGAAGTGTTCTATAAATGTTCATTTGTTGAATAGAGCACCTAGTAGAACAACTGCTCAACAAATATCAGGTACTAATTATAGTTATTAGAGTCATACCAACACCCATAATACTGCCATCAGCCCCAATGCCATTGCCAATAAGATAAAATCTCAAGTATTTAACTTGCCACCCAGCCCCTCATAGCCTGGCCACAGTCTACCTCACCATCACCTGTGTTACTCCCAATGGAAGACTCCTTGGTGGACACATGTACGTACTGACACAGCAGCATCATCCTGCCTTGACTGACATGTTGGCTCTTACCCGTTTAGGGAAATCCTGTGTATCCTCTGAAAACTAATGCACGCCCCATCTTGCCTGGTCCCCTCAGGTTACGTCCTTCTCTCCCTCTGATTTCTTCTCTCTATACTTTGGAACTAAGGTACAAGCCCTAAGACATCTCTTTCAGTACTACTTTATATTGTTATGTAACTTTTAAATTGCCTGTCTGGAAATGTGTGTATAGCTCTCTTCGCCTAGGCTAGAAACTTCTCAAGGGCAGAAACTGACTATTCCACCTTTTTGTAGACTACCTTGCTTCCACCACCCAAACACACACAGATCCACTATCCAGTTACCAAGCCAGCATTAAAACACCATTTACTGAATTAAAATTGAACTTAGAAATCACAATCAGAAGCTATTCTATAAGTAAAATTAATTACTCAGATTCTATTTGTTTTTTAATGAGTGATCAGTAAATGTTAGTCTCCAAAACTCTTTTAGTTTCAGACATACCACGACTATGAAAACAACCAAAATGCCCCCATTAACTGGGAATCTGTGACCATTCAAAGAATTTGGGCCAAAAATCTCTACATTAAAAAAATAATTTTGGGCTATGGGATGAGAAAATCTGGGTCCAATCTGGTTCCTCTGTTTATTAACTGCCATATAAACATCAGCAAGTTACTTAATTAAGCTTCACTTTACTCGTCTCTAAAATATAAATAATATTCCTTCTTCAACGGTTGCCGTGAGGATTAAACGAAATAGCATCTGCTAAATGCTTCTCCCAAAACAAGCGAACAATGTGTTACTTCCCTCCCTGTCCCCTAAAACGAGGAGAGCCAGATTATAGTGACATTATCATACTTAAGTGAAGAAAGGCTCCTGCAACCTTTGGCACAAACAAAACTGCTAAATAAAAATTGCTAAGGAGTCTCGGTGAGGGTGGCTTCCACTCACAACTAAAGCCACTCCAATTTTCACAGCACTCCAGGTAACTCCTAGTTGAACTCCCTTGTCTCCATCTCAATTCTTCCCCTCTTTTTGCTTTACTAAAATTTAAGTGGCCCAGACTGCAGACCTTTCCCCAACTCACACTGGGCTCCCCTCAATTAACCCGCTAAATCGCTTTACTGTATTAGTATTAGCAGCACACACTCACATATTTGGCAGGAAAATGAGTTCTGTGTTTGTGGATATTTCTTTTTCCCTTGGCTTTGGCTTTTCCCGGATTTTGTCACCCAGCGAGTAAAAAATGAAGAATTCTATTTTTCAGTTCCAAAATGTGTTAGATGACAGACGAGCGGGGGGGGGGGGGGGGGGGGGGGGCGGGCAGCACAATGGCTTGAGTCCTTCATTTCCCCAGGTGCACACAGGATTAGAAAGCTGTCTCTCACCAGTTTCTTTGTCTTGAGAGCCACGTTCCAAACCTACCTTTCAGCCAAAGTGTATTCACTTATCCAAGCTGGCGTGTTCTCTCTCCACTACCCCTGTGCCTCTTGGATGCCTCCCCAGCCAGCCTCATGCTGAGCAGGAAAGGCACTCATGACAGGCAGATTAAGGTTTTCAAGTAGCCCCAGGAGGAGGAAGTTACTTGTTCCCACGGGCCTGGGTTTTTCTTTTTGTGGGTGTGTTTTCTCTTTCTGAAACCAGGAAGCTAAATTTGCCTAATGGTTAAACCCAAAAGGATTATAGATTCTTTCTTCAAAAACCCTCAGAGGCCTGTTGTCCATCCCTCTGTTAAAAGCAGTCCATTTCTAAATCACACAGGCAGAGGGGAGGCTTTCTCGACCCTGTAGTGTGAAGCCTATTCTATTCCGTTATTTTTATAAAAAGCACTGTATCAACAGACCATTCACATTTATGTTTCCCATTCTCCTTACCAAATGAGACACAATATCTCAATTTCCTAAAAAGACAAAATTCAAAATTTCACCCCTCTTTCCCCCACCACTTCTTTCTCCTCTTTGAACTAAACTACTTTTAGGTTCAGGCTCTCGCACATTTACATTCTTCACATTTCTGTGAATTAGCCTTGAACACCCAGCAAGTTCTGCTTTTCTTGTAATAATTGAGATCATCTTTCTTGCCTAGTAGTTTTACTAAAAATGTGTTCTCTCTTGGCAATGTATCCCAACATTCAACAGCCATCCTGTCAGGGACGTCACAGTTGGCTGTTTTAACCTTCAGACAGGTGGAGGATCCTCATCATTGCTCCTGCGTGGTCCCCACACAGGAACTCAGAATCTTTGTGCTCTCAGCCTAATGGTTGTGTTTGTCAGAGAACGGTGGGCATGGGCTGAGCTTGAACCCTACTGATCGACCTTGGGAAGTTACTTAAACCCTCAGTTTCAGTTGACTCATTTGGAAAATGAGGCTATTGCCACTGTAGGTAAGGCCACTGTCAGGATTAACTGAGGGAATGCACTCAGAGCACCTGGCAAGCACTCCATCAGGGAGGGCTCCTGTTAATTTTAGTCCTGTGTTGTGACCTGCAAATCAACACCTTACTATTTCTTAATAGTCTTTTTTAGATTTCTCATTCTTCATGCTTTTAAACAGATTCTCAGCTGCAGTGCTTATAGCAGTACACTCTATCAATGTGTAAGGCCACAATTCTTAACCTTGTCTGTGCCTTAGAACCATAAGGGGGCTTTTAAAAATAAGTGCCCAGACTCCACCCCAGATCAGTTAGTTATGTCAGGGGTTAGGCCTGGGCATCGGTATTTTAAAATCTCCAGCGGTTGGGACACCTGGGTGGCTCAGCTGGTTAAGCATCTGTCTTCCACTCAGGTCACGATCTTAGGGTCCTGTGATGGAGCCCCACATCAGGCTCCCTGCTCAGTGGGGACCCTGCTTCTCCCTCTCCCTCTGTGCCTCCCTGCAACTTGTCCTCGTGCTTTCTCTGGTTCTCTCTCAAATGAATAAATAAAATCTTTTGAAAAATAAAATCTCCAGAGGCAAACAAGTAAACGCTAAGATTGGTAGTTGATGATATGTACAGTAAAGAAAGGACAGGGTCACAGGAGAGGGAGGGATAGGATGTTGGTCAGCGAGCCTTTGTGAGCAGACCACATTCACAGTGAGGCCAGCCTTGCAGAGTCTCACGTTTGGATCAGAGGCAGAGTGGCCAGGGAGCAGAGCTGAAGCAGCAGCAGCAGCAGCAACAGCAGGAGGTCCAGGAGCTGTGGTTGTCCTGAGGCCACCCAGGTTCCTTCCCACAGCAGCTTTGCTTGCTCAGCGTTTCCTTCAGTTCTGGACAATTTTGGGCAATGCCTCAACTTCCTTCCAACAATTCCCCATTTCTGCTTAAGCTAGCAAAAGTAGGTCTCTATGGAAACCCAACAAACTTCTACTAAGACAACAGGTTATTTAGTTTAAATTTGTCCTATCTATGTAACCGTATTTGACAAACACGGGACTTCAAATCAAGATATTTGGAGGAAGCCCTCAAAGTCTCTAGCACTGAGCATCCCAATAAATTCCCTAACTTTTCCTGGACCTACACCATCTCCTCACTTGTAAACCACCTGGATCAAGCAAAATCTCCATCTCTTCCAGCTCAAGTTCTATGCATCCATAAATCTGGAGTCATTTTCATTTGTTGAGCACATTATAAGAGAAACACTGGAGGTGTAACTACTGTAAGGCATAGCCATCTCCAAGGAGCCGAGTATGTCTTCGTATTAACAGAGGATAATTACCTGGTGTGCACATAATTAGGAAACTCTTTCCTTTCCTTCTTTCTTTAGTTCATGTCACCAGCTCATCAGCACCAGCTTCTCCTTTCTCACTTCCACAACTTTGCAAGTTTGACAAAATATTATTAGTGTACCCAGCATATCAAAACTTGAAATGAGCTGTTTCAAAATAATAATTCTCCCTGACCTCCACCATTACCCCTAATTAAGTTTTTATTTTTAAATATTCTCTCTGGTAATTTTGAAGTTTTCTCTCTGATATAACACACACACACACACACACACACACGCACGCACATGCCTACACACACCGCCTGGGGCAGCATTTAATTATTCTGCAGAGTCTCAAGAGCAGTGTCACTATTCCCACATTTCTGGAGAGAGCCAGATGGAAGTCAGTCTGTGCTCTTCTCTCAGGGGTGGGGCATTGTGAAATTCAGTACATGATGAAGGATTTATATCTTCCCTAACATCTGGTGCTCAGGAATCATCATCAAAGACAGGATACCCATCTAGAACAATTGTTCCAGGGCAACATCTACATCATTGCCCTGTGATGTAAATATATGTCTCCATCGCTCTGTGATCTACATTTTGCCCACATCCTTCCAGAATGGTTATTATGTTTGGAAATCAGGCATAAATCTTTCAAAATCATCCAATGTAATCTGAGAAGATCTAGAAGGCTAAATTAGGAAATTTAGCCCTAGAAGCAATATTTTTAAATGAGGAGATAAGAATGTTTAATAGTATACAGTGGGAAACACAACCCTATCAGTTGCAATTTACTGATATTAAAAGCACATTTAACACACACCCAATATTTCTCTCCAACATTTTACCTTTCTGCCTTCAAAACCCAAAATAAAATAAGTATTGCTTTAAAGTCAATAGTTCTTTAGCTAATGATCTACTTGATAAAAATTTTTCTCAAGACTTAGCTAACAAATGAGACTATCACAGAAATAATTTAGTATAAAGTGGAGTTACCAAATTGATTTACTCAAAGTTTTAAGTTTTCCTGAACTTAAAATACTATTGATTTTTACATCATTATTTTATGTACCACTAAAGAAAACAAAACAGGGGGCACCTGAATGACTCAGTCAGTTAAGCATCTGACTCTCGATTTCAGCTCAGGTCATATCTCAGGGTTGTGGGATCAAGCCCTGTGCCAGGATCCACGCTTCTTCATGGGAGTCTGCTTGAGATTCTCTCTCTCCCTCTCCCTGTTTGCATTATCTCTCTTTCTCAATAAATAAAATCTTAAAAAAGAAAACAAAACAGAATGGCTACCCTTCAAATTATTAAGATGCCTTTCACTGTGATTTCAGAAGTGTTAAAATGTAAAAATATGCTTGCCTTAGAGCTTGTGAAATATAGTAAATGCATGCTTATCAAATGTCCATTTATTTTAGAAATCAAAATCTATGTTCTGTTTTATCCTTAAATGTCTTTTTTTTTTTTTTTTGGTTGTGCTGCTTCATCTTCTTTTTAAGTACAGAGAATTTAATTATTATTAAAGTACATTTTAATAGACTTAAGCAAGAAAAAAAAAAGTTGTCTTTTCCCCATCCAGACATTGCTGATGACCATACCAGAAAAAAGCTAACAGCTATTTAACACCTACTATGTACGTGGTACTGCATCAAGCAGTTTACAGGGATTGTTTCATTCAATCCTTAGAACAATTCTTCAACAGATACTATTATTAACTCCATTTAACAGTTGAGAAAGTTGTGGCTTAGAGAGGTAAAGAGACTTTCCCAAGGTGACAGAAATAATAAGCAATGGAGAGAGAGTTAAGATGTGTGTTGTCAGGTAAGCACCATTTGCTCTCCAGGGTGTACTGCAAAACAAAAACAAAAACACCATAACCCCCCCCCATCAAGAGTCCACACTTTAGACTACACAGCAGAAGTGAGGACCACTGAGTGCCACTGCCCACCCCAGGATGGCTGCACACTGTGAATGTGGTGTGACTTGGCCTTTAGATGCTGACAAGTAATGGCTTTTTTAGTGGCTGGAGTGAGCCTTTGGAGCAGAGAAACAGGACCCCAAAGGTGTGACTGGAAGACATCTGTAGGAGCAAAAAGGAGTAATTACAGAAAAAATCTGTGAAGTTGAGGGCAGAAATGGGCAGACACAAACATCTATTTGCGAAATGTTACAAGGCCCCACTTGATGCTTCATAGAGGAACACAGAATCAAATTTTTTGAGCTGGAGAAGACTTCAAAGGTCATCTAGACCAGCAAGCTCAGCATCTCCTGGGAATGGGTAAGAAATGCAAATGCTGAGGCCCAACCAGAACCTTTGGAATCAAACTCTGTAGGTTTGTGCAAACCCTCTGGGAGATTCTTTTTTTTTTTTTTTTTTTTTAATTTTTATTTATGATAGTCACAGAGAGAGAGAGAGAGAGAGAGAGAGAGAGAGAGGCAGAGGGAGAAGCAGGCTCCATGCACCGGGAGCCCGATGTGGGACTCGATCCCGGGTGGACAGGATCACACCCTGGGCCAAAGGCAGGCGCCAAACCGCTGCGCCACCCAGGGATCCCCCCTCTGGGAGATTCTTATTCCTGCTAAAGTTCAGGAACCACTGGGGTGCCTGGGTGGCTCAGTCTGACGACTCCTGATTTCGGCTCAGGTCATGGTCCCAGGATTGTGGGATAGGCCCAGGTTGGGTTCTGATCTCTGAGCTGGGAGCCTCCTTAAAGATTCTCTTGCTCCCTCTCTCTCTCTCTGCCCCATCTCCCCTTTTCCCCACTTTTTGCCCTCCCCTTCCCCACTTGCACAAGCACATGAGCATGCACACACACTCACATGCTCTCTCTCTCTCTCTCAAAGCTGCTAAATTATGAAATAAACATTCAGAGTTTCAGAACCACTAATTGGTCCAACCTTCTTATCTGACAGACTGTGATGCCCAAGGTCCAGCAACCTGGACGGGGCCAGGTCAACCAGCAGAACCCCAGCTTTCAGGGACTTAGTCTAGAACCTCAAATACTTCAGTGTTTGCGTTTCACACAGATACTGATTTTCAAAGAAACTGAACATAATAAAACATATTGAAAAAACTATAGTTAATATAATTAAACCTGGACATCAGAAGCTCGAGGGGATCCGAAATCACAGAGTGTATGTTCCCAAAAATTGGGCAAAGAGCAGTAAGAGTGCAGCACCCAGTTCTAGAATGCCAGGGACTAGATAGCCCCTGCACAGTGTGAGAGAAATTAAATAAGAAACATCTTCGGGGATCCCTGGGTAGCTCAGCGGTTTAGCGCCTGTCTTCGGCTCAGGGCATGATCCTCGGGTCCTGGGATCGAGTCCCACATCAGGCCCCCTGCATGGAGCCTGCTTCTCCCTCTGCCTGTGTCTCTGCCCGCCCCCCCCTCTCTCTTTCTCTGTGTCTGTCACAAATAAATAAATGAAATCTTAAAAAAAAAAAAAAAAAGACACATCTCCGAAAAGAACAGATAACAGATAAGGCTTTAAAACAGAGTATGGCCTCAGCCATCAACCCGGGATTAACAGAAGTATCATAAAATGTACTGTTTTCATCTAATTAACAAACCCCTAAGTACTCTCCGAGTCTACCTGGACATTATTAAATCCTCCTAATTCAAAGCAGGTGAAACCTCAGGCGTGAACAGATGGCGAAGAGCCCCTGTCGAGTGTAGCTGGCCCCGAGCCCCACTGGAAACACACCCATTAGCATCGTTCACCTTTTCTGCGTTTGTCTGAAACTTGGCTCCACGGTCACAAACAAAATGAACAGGGACAGGGGACTTAACAGAATAGCGACTTCCTGAATCCCGGTTTTACCGAGTCGGTCAGGCCACTGGATCCCGCTCTGAAACCGTGTGTCCTCGGCCGGGCAGGGGAGACTGAGGCTGGCGGGAGGGAGGTGCGAGCAGTGCGGCCGCCCCAGGGCCTCTGCCGTCTGGACCGGCGCGGGCGCCTTGGGAAAGGTCCCGGGGCGCGGGCTGCTCCCGGGCGCGTGCGACGGCCACGAGGGCAGCGGGCACCCCGGGCCCGGCGGGGGCAGCTGGTGGGGCCTGGTCCAGCCCCGCGGTCAGCCCCCCCCCCCAGCTCCGGCGGAACCGAGCACTTCTCCCATCAGGAAATCAGACCGTCCCGGCCTCTGCTCCGCACGCTCATCTGAAGGTGACACTTGGACCCAGAAGAACGCGGTCCTCCCGGCCCCCTTCGCATTAAGCACACAGTCCGCCAGGGAGGCGCAGGGTTGCCCCAGGCCCGTTAGAAAGAGCCCCCGAAGTCTGCTCCCCGACTCCAGCGCCCCATACTTCACAGAGCTGTCCTAAAAACCCTCCCACTGGGCTTTCCTTCCTCCTGCTGTCCCCTTCCCTCCCCACACCCCACCCATCGCCACCGCCCTCCATTCCCCACGCTCCACTCTCCGGGTGTCTTTCCCAAAACACCTACATTTCTTTCTCTCCCTCCGACTACTGGCAAGCAGCTCCCTCCACAGTGACCTACCGAATGCTGGGTTTTACAGGCCACTCATGTCATTCCCGTCCATCCTACAGACCAGCCACACACCTACACACACACACACACACACACAGGCCACTCATGTCATTCCCGTCCATCCTACAGACCCGCCCCCCTACACACACACACACACACACACACACACAGCCTTTCATCCCTCCTCCAAGCCTTCAGGCCTGCCCCCTCCCTGGAATATCACACTCTCCCAGCAGCTTCCTTCCTGTTTCCAATCACCCATTTGGGGCACCATGTCCTGTGGGAAACCCTGTCCAGAACCTACAGGCAGAAGCCACCTCCTCCTTCCCGGGTCCCTGCCCAGCTCAGGCCCAGCCCTGGCCTGGCTGTTGATTCCCGGGGCTGTGGTCAGCGCCCAGGATGTTGCCAAGCCCCCTAGAAGACACTCGGCTGAATCATACCGTATATCTATGAAATCATTTGTGTGCAATTATTTCTCTCTCAGTCTCTCGAAAGGCTCCTTCGCTCATACTTCTAGCGTAGATGGAATTCAATCATTACCACTTTATTACCCCTCTCACTCAAGCCAGTGGATTCCAGACTTGCCAGTTCACAAGAATGACTGGGACGCTTGTTAAAAATAGAATCTTGGGCTCTGCACTTGACAGACCCCTGAACTAGAACCCGTATGGGGGTTGAGGGCATCTGTAGCAAACAATACGGATAATGCTTACACTGATTTGACTTACTTTGTCCCCCTACAAAAATGTGACTTTCTTTGGAAAGAGAATGACGTAGTAAACTTTATTGACTGTTTATATTTTAATGCGAATTTTTGGTAAAATTCTTACCTAAAAGATTTAAATAGAAGAGGTAGGGAAAAAAAGAGAGAGAGACAGAGAGACAAAAGAACAGGTAGAAAAAAAAGAAAAAGTCATGGGATACATCCAATTTTGATTTAAAACATTCTCTGGGGCACCTGGGTGGCTCAGCCTTCAGCTCAGGTCTTGATCCCAGAGCCCTGCATCAGGCTCCCTGCTCGGGAAGGTGGGGGGGGTCTGCTGCTCCCTCTCCCTCTGTGCCCCCCTCCAAATAAATACGTAAATAAATCTTTTAAAAAAATAAAATAAAACATTCCCTGGATGTGAGGCCATTTTACCTCCAAACCCCGTCTAATCAAAATGCTTATCTGGTAAAGTGGCTTTATACTATATAAAAGTAAAGTCAAGGTGAATGAACTTTTCACAATGTTCACTTTAAAGGAAATTATAATATTTGTAGTTTTTTTTAAAAAAATATTTTTTATCAGGATATTCAGTTTTGCAACTGTGCTTTCCAAACTCGTTTTTTTACTCGAAAGTACTTATTTGGGCTAAAATTTCAGAAAACACTTAAGTGTAACCATGGTAGGGTCTAGTTGGAATGCTGGGTTCTATAGGTGTTCTAACTCAGACACCTTGAGCCTGGTTGAAATTGTTTGTCCTTCACCGCCCACACAACCACTTCATTGCAAAAACTGTTTTCCTTCATTACGCCTATCAAGGTATCCTCAGAGGTACACTATGAAAGATGCACACAATGAAATAGAAATACCCTTTAGGTCCCCAGGAAGTGCATTTATTTTTCCCATTTTGGGGTCCATTTAGGAAGTGGCTCGTCCCAGCCACACTTTGTGTTCTGAATTATTCCTCTCCTTCGATTAGAGCCGAGCACCACTAGATGGGGAGAGGGAAGAGAGAGGCCTGGAAGGGACGGGGACAGATGGGGAACAAATCACAATGACATTCAGCTCACTCAGAATCAGGCTTCCGTGTCTCCGCTTCCTGTTTGCTATACCCTTAAATAAGACACGTCCTCAGCACACACGTACACACACACGACCCCTCCTGCCACCTCCATCTCGGTAAAGGGCACCCTCAGCTCTTGAGGTTGAAAACCGAGATGTCTTTTTCTCACTCCCCAAATCCAACCCAGCGGCAAGGTCTTGTCATCAGCAAGCACTAGCTCTCCCCGGTCTGACCCTCCGGCCCCAGGGTCAAGCGCATGGGTGCCCCAACCACCAGATCCAAGCCAGGGACTCCCAGGTACATCGGAATTCTGCAGACACAGGAAATTATTTTTAGTATAAGTATGTTCCAAGCATGGCACGGGACACATTTATATTTAAAAAAATCCATCGTTTACCTGACATTTATGTTTCACCTGGCATCCTGTATTTTTATTTGCCAAATCTGCCAACACTGTCCGCCCCTGCATTCCCCCACACAGCGAAATCTTTATCTACTGATTACAACCCTCCTGCAGCTTTCTTCAGGATTTAAAATAAAAGCTAAGTTATTTACCAGAGTCTTCAGAGCCCTCGATTAGAGAAGGTGGGAGTGCTTGGAGAGGGCCCTCTGCTTGCCTTTCGGACTTCTCTCGCTCTCTGGCTCCAGCCATAGGAGACAGCCTTCCTCTCTGCAGATACTCAAGCTCATCCTCACCTCAGGACCTTTGAACTTGCTGTCCCCTCTGTCTAAAATCTTCTCCCTCTCCTTGTCCTCCACATCACTCAGATCACAGCTCAAAGAGACCCCCAACCCCCCACCAACGTAGCTAAAGTAGTGCCCCAACATGCCCTCTGTCACACTACTCAGCCTTACTTTCCTCAGAGCCCCTTCATCCAGTCTGAAAGCATTTATAATATTTTGTTATTTATTTATTTATTTATTTATTTATTTATTTATTTAATATTTTATTTATTTATTCATGAGAGGCACAGAGAGAGAGAGAGGCAGAGACACAGGCAGAGGGAGAAGCAGGCTCCATGCAGGGAGCCTGATGTGGAACTCGATCCCGGGCCCTGGGATCACAACACGAGCCAAAGGCAGAAGCTCAACCGCTGAGCCACCCAGGCATCCCAATTTATTGTCTTTTAGTCCTGACTGGCAACGCAGGCACCGTTAGAGCAGAGCCCTGTGTCTTTTGTTCACTCTCTCCAGAGCAACTAGAATTGAAGCTGGCATTTAATAGCCTCTTCATGTATTCGCTGATGAATAAATGAATGGGTTTCCCATCCGTAAAATGAAACTTCCTTAAATTCCAAACGGTCTTCACTTACACATGTTCAACTTCTAAACTAAAATGGTGCATCTCTAAACAACCTTTCCTGCACCAAATGCAGACTTTCTCCATCAGCCAGCAGATCCACCTTTTCCTTTACTGCATGGCTGATGCTGCCCATCACTCCAAGTCTAGAGTCATCAGGAGCAGCGTCTTTACTTAGTGCAAGGTGACAGTGGATGCAGTTACTGGAGTGTTTCATTACATTTTAAACCTATAATTTAAAAAATTTAGTAAAAGGCCCAAAGACCCAAGTGTTGATATGAATGCTATCAAAAGCAGAGATGCCCTAACCCTAATTCAACAGTAACAAGATGAAAATCATAAAATAGGCTGAAAGCAGGCTTTAAATGCTTTAAAGCCCTCGGCAAAGCATTTTTTTTTTCACGTGAGCTGGTAGCCTTACTGTGAAGAAAATGCATAAAATTGGAGACAGGATAAAATGCTGAATCTGTATTGAAAGTCATGTCTAAATGGGAAGGGACAATTAGAAATGGTACAAATTGTTTAGCTGTCTGGGGATGGAAGCCCTTAATCACATTATTAACCCTATTTTTGGCTCAGGCTCAGAAGAGGAATAAAGGGGCTGCCCATGGACCATCTGTGGCACAGCCCGAAAGCACTGTGTCCAGGTCCTTACACAGTAGCGTAAGGCAATCCTTCCCATTACTTTATACTCCTCCTTATTCCTGGGAAATCAGGGAGTTTCTGAAGAAGAAAAACCTGAAGTTTTAGTTTCAACTCTTCTGAGCTGCTAGGAGAATAAAATATTTTCAGTGGTCGCCCAGGCTCTTTTGTGTTGTTTAGATAGAGTATTTGGAGGCAGGGCAGGAAACCACAAGGCACAGGAGAAAGGGAAGTGCCTAAGTCATGGTGTTGGGTGTGGGAGTCCAGAAGCCGACTCCAGCAAGAAGGAAGAAAAGAGATAAAAACACACATGTTAAATAGGAGCAAGGAGCTCCAGGAAGTCACACTAAACGTTTCCCGTTTCAGGAATTCTAAATTCTCACACCATTTCTTTAACCATTTTACAGAGGTAGTTGGGAAAACTACAGGCTCATATTTTCTTTAAGAAGAGCGTGGAGGGACACCTGGGTGGCTCAGTGGTTGAGCGTCTGCCTTTGGCTCGGGTCATGACCCCAGGGTCCTGGGATCGAGACCCACACCAGGCTCCCCGCAGGAAGCCTGCTTCTCCCTCTGCCCGTGTCTCTGCCTGTGTGTGTTTCTTGGGAATAAATTAAAAAATCTTAAAAACAACAACAACAACAACAAACAAAAACAAAGAAGAAGAGCATGGAAATGTACCAAGCCAAATTCTGACAGAACCATTTGGAGTTCAGCACACATTCATGAAAGCCTCACCTACATGGATGTGGGGGAAGAGGATGAACAGGATGCTCTCTGCCCTCAGGAATTCAAGGAACAGTGAGAGAAACAGGCAAATCGATGCTACTGCTGATAAGACATGACAGGTACCACAGAGAGGTATATTTGACACGCTTTGGGGCCACAGACAAAAGAACAGTCAGGGTTGGCTTCACACATGCACCAGATCAATACCTCAGTTAGAGCTTAATGGGACCTTAGGACATGATGTTATCTTTAGTTTGCTTTTCTTATCGAGGAAAAACCATATATAGCATGCTCGGGAGATGGACGGTGGTGATGGCTGCAGAACAGTATGAATGCACGTAATGCCTCGGTACACTTAAAAATGGTTAAGATGCTAAATGTTATGTATATTTTATCACAATTATTTAAAAATCAAGAAAAATGAATTCTGATTATCCACCAAAACAAATATGTATATATAATGAAATGCACAGATCTTAAATGCTATAGGAGATTGATTTTGATATATGTCCACATTCACGTACCCAGCTTCCAAAACAAGATACCAAACATGCTGATCACCTTAGACAGACCACTGTCCTTTTCTAAGTGACACCCTCCCTGTGAGCACTGTTCTTGAACTTCATGCAAATGAAATCATCTAATTTGTATCTCTTTCTGATGTGCTTCCCTGAATATGTTTGTGAGACTCAACCAGTTCTTGCATGTATCAGTAACTTTTTTTTTTTGTCTGAGAGTAACCCATTTTATCAGTCTACTATCCAAATGTATTGAACCACTCTTCTGATAATGGGTATTCAAGACATTTCCAGGGTTTGGGGATATATATTTATAAAATGAAAAAAGATGCTGTCTACATTCTTGAGCATGTCATTTTGTGGATGTACATTTTCATTCCTCTTGCACAAACACCTAGGCGTGGAAATGCTTGAGTTGTGAGGCAGGTGTATGTTGAATTCTATAACAAACTGCCAAAGGGTATCTTGCGGTAGCTGTCCCATTTTTAGATTGCAATCTCCCCACATCCTTGCCAGCATTTTGGTATTGTCAGCCTTTAAATGGACACCAGTGGCTCACTGAACCCCCATGAATGCTGCAGAAAGAGGAAAGGGTTATTGGTTTCCCAGAGTGCTGCTCCTTCTCTATTGGGCAGGAGGTTCACACCCTGGCTCAGCTGGAGATTAAATGGGGTTTATTTCATTCTTTTCCAACAAAGGGCTTTCACATATCTTTTCAAAACCAATCTTGATAAGAAATTCTAACATCTGACAAAAAAGCAGCTCTATGATGGGGTACTTTGCCCTGGGGTTCACAGGGCAGATTTCTCCATACCAGCCCTTTGACTAAACAGGTTCCTCATTTCTGAGCACATCAGTCAATCTGTTACATGTGGAAAGAGAGAGAGACAGAGACAGAGAGAGAGAGACAGAGACAGAGAACCCTACTGGATGATGAGTTCTGATAAAACTATGCACGTCATGGTTTCCTACACATATTCCTATCTCACTCGTGGGTCACTTTGACAAGTGTCAAGACCAGTAGTTAAGATCTCAGGATGCCTGGAGCCACATCCCAGGAAAAGAGGAGCCAGCAGCCCCTTGCATGCAGGAGACACTCCACACCTGAATAGGAAATCCCTAAGGGATGAAAGCTCTGTGGATCCCACAAACCTTAAAGCACAGCCAAGACAATGCCGTTTCAGTGAATGAGACGCCCCAGCAGATGGTGTGTCCCTGTTCCACTCCAGATGCTCCTAAATGTGTGTGGGAGACAGTGGAATGAGAGCTCTGACACCAGGAAGCTGTCCACTCCCCTAATGGTGCCTGCTCCAGTTGCTTTCCTCGAAGGAGCAACTTCTAGTTAGGTAGCTCTTCTGGGTATGTCTCTATACTCCAGGACATAGGACATTCAGCTGGAAAATGACCAGGTATTTACAGCACCACCCTAACTCATTGATCTGAATGTTTTCTTATAATGGCCCAAAGATTTCACGATGGTGAGATCTAGTGAAACGGTTCTCAAGCAGATACAGAATCAGAATCTCAACCAGAGCTCTAAAAAGTACTGAACCTGGGTCTCCCGCTATTCCCATTTACTCGGCTAGGTCTAGGTCCAGTGTGGCAATGGGAAGGTTTAAATATCCCACCACTCCGGGATCCCTGGGTGGCTCAGAGGTTTAGCGCCCGCCTTCAGCCTAGGGCGTGGTCCTGGAGTCCTGGGATCGAGTCCCACGTTGGGCTTCCTGCATGGAGCCTGCTTCTCCCTTTGCCTGTGTCTCTGCCTCTCTCTGTGTGTGTCTCTCATGAATAAATAAATATAATCTTTAAAAAAAAAAAGGTCCCAACTGACTCCCATGGGCAGCCACGGTTGAGAACTACTATAAAACCCCTCGACTACAACTCACCCGCTCTTTTGAAAAAGCACGGCACCATCCAGTTGTGTTAGGAATCTTATCAAATATTGAACTCCGCATCAGAACTGAAATCATAGCAATGAAAATGCCACGGATGATGCCCTGCCAGTGAACTCCAACAGTTGTGATCCCAAATGACATTACAATTCCATGCCCTTATTCATGAATAGGGATTAGAATTTATCCACTGCCATTCTGACCCCATACCTGAACTCAGAACAATGCTCAGGAAAAAAAAAAAGTAAGGTTCTAATTGATAAATAGAGCCCATAATTGGAATGTATTTGCTGGTATGCCAGAGAATTGGCTTTTGTATCATACTTTAGCTTCTGTGAACTTTACTTTTGTTCTGTAAACCTAATAGCCAAAAATATGGCTACACTATAGCCATAAAGAAAATGACAGAGGGCTGCTTGGGTGGCTCAGTGGTTGAGCTTCTCCCTTGAGCTCAGTTCGTGATCCCAGGGTTCTGGGATGGAGTCCCACGTTCTCCTCTCTCTGTCTCTCATGAATAAATAAATAAATACATAAATCTTAAAAAAAAATTTTTAAAAAGAAAATGGTAGAATTTACAAAGTATTAGCTTTGGGATACAGTTTATGAAAAACAGAATTCACTTCTACTTATCTCAGATTTATCTGTTATAAAACTATTGCTATCATTTCCCTTTATTTTAAGTCATTCCACCTCATTGTTTATAATAAACCCTCAGGGAACAGATACTTTTTTTAAAAAGATTTTATTTATTTATTTATTTATTTATTTATTTATTTATTTATTTTTATTTTAAGAAGATTTTATTTATTTATTCATGAGAGACACACACACACACAGAGAGAGAGGCAGAGAAACAGGCAGAGGGAGAAGCAGGCTCCATGCACGGAGCCTGATGTGGGACTAGATCCTGGGACTCCAGGATCACGCCCTGGGCCAAAGGCAGATGCTAAACCACTGAGCCACCCAGGACTCCCCAGGAACAGATACTTTTATGATTGATAAAACAATGCTACTTCATGTTTAAGATCTTAAAATCTGTATAAAGGATAAAATACTCTAAATTCTATATAAACAAACAATAGGCTAATCATAACTAAGTCGAAATCACTTTCAAATGGGAGGGTCTCAATAAACCCCAATGTGCTCAGATTAAACTATCAAGACAGAAGTAAAAAGAAGCCTCCAAGGAAATAATGTATCTCCTGACCTTAAAAATAAAACTTAGAACAGGGGGACATTTCCAACCTGTTCATTTCCTGAACCACTGGCAGTCAAAACCAGAAGTAATTCAGTTAATCATTGTTCTCTTGTTAAAGTTATTTCATCTGTTTCAATTTGGTCCTACTAGTCTCATATACAGAAGACTTACCATCTTCACTCTTCCCCACTAGACCACTTGGTTCTTTCGAAGACTTGAGAGAGATACCTCAAAGTAGGGCTCTACTCTTCTATTTGCTCCACTGTGAAGACACCTTCCCATTCATATCAATACAAGACATTTTTAAAATGATGATACATAACCAGTGACTCATCTGGCTTTTCTAACCCCAAATTCCTCCCTGTGTCTGTCTGGTAATGAGTACATCACTGTCCTGAGTATACATTAACCCAAATCACAGTCCAAGTGTCCGTTTTGGCTTTGACTCTTCTCATTAGTCTCTGGTTGAGCAAGGGACCAGGTAATGACTTCACACAAGCTATTCAGCTAGGTGCTCTCTCCCTGCTGCCTCCAGCTCAGGTTCAGGATGGTGCAGTGGTTTCATGGCCCGAAGGTTCTTACAAGTCCAGCAATGATTCCAGACAGTCAACAGAGTTTATTTAAGAGTATGCCCTGTGTTTCTTCTGAATCGCAGAAAAAATCTTGATGCAACATTCCCCCTAGGAACAGCGTCATCCCCATAGATAACAAGCGTA
This sequence comes from Canis lupus dingo, assembly GCF_003254725.2. Lineage (NCBI taxonomy): Eukaryota > Metazoa > Chordata > Mammalia > Carnivora > Canidae > Canis > Canis lupus. Next base: position 7,535,917 of record NC_064271.1, on the reverse strand, counting down.
ACCCAGCGCCTATGCTCCACATCAAGCCTGAAGCCACCACAATGGGGACTATTAGTCCTGGGAAATCACCAGAAGTGTCTCCGGTTAGGCCACAAGGTGTATTAAAAGTCCAATAATGAGCACAAGGGCTGGCATTGAGATTAAATGACTCCTTTTCTGTTAAAGTCAATGTCAAAGCAATTCCACTTCTACCAACTTCATCAGGACAGGAGAAATTTGGGGATTACTCAAAGAATCACCTGACATCCTGGTAATGAAAGAAAGTAGAGAGATTTTAACACATTTTCCTTTTTAAAGGAAAAGTTGAAGCCCAGCCTTATCCATTTTTCTTTTAACTTCTTTTCAGAGAGCCATCATTCAGAAATTGAAAAAGCCATTTATAAATGATATAGGAGACACTTTGTCATGAAGTGCCCAAGGGCTGAGCAAAAGCACTGAATGTGTTGGGGCACCTGTGGTGGCTCAGTGGCTGAGCATCTGCCTTCGGCTCAGGTCATGATCCCAGGGTCCTGGGATCGAGTCCCACATCTGGCTCCTCTCAGGGAACCTGCTTCTCCCTCCGCTTCTGTCTCTGCCTCTCTCTCTCTTTCTCTCTCTCTGTCTCTCATGAATAAATAAAATCTTAAAAAAAAAAAAAAAAAAACTGGCTGTGTAGTTGATACTGTCTCCCAGGGAATAAAGTGGCTTCGCTCAGGCATTTAGACACATTGCCACAAATGCCACAAAAAAAAGCAAAGGGGAATGAACTGGAGATGGCTATGCAACTCATCTGGATGTTCTTTGCCTATGATTCTACCCATTGCCATTAGTAATCTATTAACTACAGTCTTAACCTTTCAAACGGCAAGGATTTGTAGCAGCATTTTAAGGTAAAGAACTAGCAAGTATATGATACTGAAGATTTACTGCTTAATGGGAAGAAAAATGCAAGCTACGTAAGTAATTAGCAAAAAGAAGATGCGAGCTACATAGTGAAGAAAAGGCTAATCCAATCATGATTCAGTCTTAGCTATAAAATAAATTATTTGCTTTGCTTTGGTGGAAGAGGAAAATTATAATTTCCCAACAAAGGGTGACAACTATAATAGAGTGAATTGCCAGCTGAAGTTAATGTGGATAAGTTCAACTGGCTTAATCTTGATCGTGCTTTCAACTCCTGATCGTCCTGTTTATAGTTTCAGCGCAAATTCAAGAAACTTTTTTGCTCTTCCTCTTTTCAAGCTGTAAGTATGGTAAAAATCACACCAAACTGACATGATTGGGAGCTCTCTCTTGCTCTGACCGATTTTTAGTATCTGGGTTTCTATCCTCTGCAAGACAGAAGTTAGACATTAGAGTCATGCAGCGGTGGAGTTGAGCTTGCCTGGCAGACTTCCTGGGTTCAAGCTCCAGCTCCACCCAGCAGAGCCATGTGACATTGCAATTAATCTTTATTTGTCTGCAGAAAGGGGATGATAAGTGTCCCAATTTCAAAAAGTTGTAGTGAGGATTAAATGAATAAAAACTTAGCAAGTGTTAATGATACACAGTGTGTGCCCAAAAAATGTCTGCTGCATAATTTTTATTTAGTATTAATCTCTCAGGAGCAACCATGTTCCTCTGCTTTCATTTAAGTAAATGTATGAAGTCAACTTGATAAACTAAAGTGGACATTACCCTCCACATATTAAAGTCACGATTTTTAAAAAATAACCTTTCAAGTAGGCCTGGGTGACTCAGTCGGTTAAGTGTCTGCCTTCATCTCAGGCTCAGGTCATGATCCCAGAGGCCTCTGATTAAGCCCAAATTGTTGGTGTCAGGCTCCCTGCTAGGGCGGGGGGTTTGCTTCTCCCTCTCCGTCTTCCCCTGCCCCACTCATGCCCCCCTTTTCTGAAATAAATGAATAAAATCTTCAAAAAAAAAATGAAACTAACCTTCCAAAGTTAAATACAGGCATACCTCATTTTATTGCACTTTGCTTTTTCTGACCACATTTGCTGATTTCATGCCCCTGTGTCACATTTTGGCAATTCTCACAATACTTTAAACTTTTTCATTAATATTATACTTATTATGGCAATCTGTGATCAGTGATTATGACTCACTGAAGGCTCAGATTTTGGTTAGCATTTTTTTCAGTAAGGTATGTATATTGTTTTTTTCAGACATAATGCAAATGCACACTTAAGAGACGATAGCATGGTGTAAACATAACTTTTATATGCAGTGGGAAACCAAAAAATTCATTTGACTCTCCTGACTGCAATATGTGCTTTACTATGGTGGTCGGGAACTGAACTTGCAGTATCTCTGAGGTATGCCTGCAGAACACACCAGTTTGGGAGTCAAGCTGGCTCAGGTTCCATTTACTTAGTAGCTAAAGGAGCTCCTAAGGATAATTTATTATCTCTGAGCCTTGGTTTCCCTATCAATAACAAGAATATCAATAACATACCTAACAAAGGACACATATTCAGTAAAATTGCTATTTCTATAATTTTTATGAAAAGTAAATATTGCTTGATACAAAAGTAAACCAAGTAATAACTGTGCTGCTATCATTATAAAACTCTTGCAGTTAAGAAAGAAAGTTGCTTTCCCTTCTGCACCAACACTAATCACTCCCAGGTCCTTTTCCTCCTTGGTCCCGATAGGTCAGTCTTTCATCTAAAAAGATGATTGCAAATTGGATCCTGTGTCTCATTATTAGCTAGTGTTCAGTTAGACTGTCTGGATTTGAAGGCCTAGGGGCCAGAAAGTTCCTTTTGCTTTCTACAGAGACTAAGCAATGCATGGAAAACTTAAGTCATCCCAGTGTGGGTTTCTCCTTTGTCCATCGTTCATCCAAACATTCTTTCCCTTTTGGCAACACACTGCTTCTAAGCTTTAACAAACATTTCAAAATGCAGTGCTGGCTCAAGTCCAACTATCATCTAAGTCCAGACTACCACGGCCTCTGCAAAATCTTTTCAGTAATTTACATATAGCTGCACAGAATAAACTCCCTGAAGACTCTGATGGCCAAAAATGATTACTTTCCCAAAAGAAAAGCAAATACTAAATATTTAAGACTCTATTATGTTTTGAAGATATCCACATAAATGATCACGGCTAAACTTCCAAAGACCTTCTATAATTAATTGTCACATAACAGATGGCCACATGGAGATGACCAGAATTTAAGTGCCTTGCCCAAGATTATACCTCCAACAGTGAGAATTTATACTTGCAAGTGTAGAGCCAGGTCATGTGACTGGGTCCTCTGTCCATTGTCCCTACATGACATTACCTCTCACAAAGAAGAGAATGACTAAAGAAGCATTGGCTCAAATGATCCTATTTCACTTGATGCTTGTGAGAGTCCGTGAGAAGCTAAGGTCATGCCCATTCTATAGGCAGGGAACTGGGGCTTCTAGAGACCACCTCCCCACAAAGTCAACCTCGTAGTTAAGAGCATCATCATCACCCTTGGGCAATAGAGAGGGCTGTGGAGATAGCAGAATGCCCAGTTTACCCTCAGAATTTAAAGCTCAGCTTTCCAGGATTCTCTCCCAAATGATTTACTTTCCAGTGTTAATAACACTGCCCTTTACAATCTTGGAGGATTCTCTCGGAGAGGACCTTCATTTATTTTAGGTCAAAGATCTAAAAGAGAAAAACTACTCTGAGTATCCTTGATAAAAGACACAGTAAAAGTTCCCCCGGTGCCCCACCAACAATACTGAGCTTTATAGAAATTGCATTATGAATTACATCAAGAAATTCTGCAATGTTAAATTGATCAAATTGGAAACAGTTCAGTCTGGGAAACATCAAAAGCCCTGCACAAAATATCATTAAAAACAGTTGCCTGTAATCTACATGAAAAGCAAGTGGATTAGTAGCTGACCAGGGCAAGGGGGATTGGGGAGATTGGGGAAAACAGACAGTGACTGCTTTTGGCTACAGGATTTCTTTTTGTGTGGTCAGTATGTTCTCAAGTTGACTGCAGTAATGGTTGCTCACTTCTATGAACCAACTAAAAAATCCCTGAATTGCATACTTTAAATGGGTAAATTATATGATATGTGAATTATATCTCAAAAAGGCCACACTGTAAAATAGGTCACATACAGTAGGATTCTATTTATGTCACATTCTGGAAAAGGCAAAACTATAGTGATAAAGAGAACACATCAGCAGTTGCCAGACACCATGGGTGACAGAACCATTCTGAAGCCTTATTATGCCGTTGGTCAAATGGATCTATGTATTTATTTAAAATCACAGAATTGTATAGCAAAATTTTAAAAGTCAACTAAAAAAACTCCAATGGTTTCTTAAAATCAAATCTTTCATTTAAACTTTTGTTACTCCTTAAAAAAAAATGTTTACTAATCTTAAAAAGTAATTCTGAAAAAAAAAGTAATTCTGATGGCTAAGAGTGCTGTATCTCTCTACTGAAGGGATTCTGAAATATTTTAGAGTACGTATTAAGTAGTACGTTTTTTATTAGATAGGGAGAAATCAAAAGTAGAAAAGGCCAAAAATTTTTTTTTAAGATTTTATTTATTTATTCATGAGAGACACAGAGAGAGAGGCAGAGACACAGGCAGAGGGAGAAGCAGACGCTTCACAGGGAACCTGATGCGGGACTCGATCCCAGGACTCCGGGATCGCGCCCTGAGTGGAAGGCAGACACTCAACCCCTGGGCCACCCAGGCGCCCCAGAAAAGGCAAATTTAAGAGTAAAGTTGGGGGGCGTCAACCCTTGGTCATGATCCTGGGGTCCTGTGTCTCTCATGAATAAATAAAATCTAAATAATAATAATAATGAGCAAAGCGGGGTGGGGGATTATCAGCCATACTAGAGGGTCCCATGCAGTCAAGCCTCTCCTAAACACCACAGTGAACTTGGAGTTCTGCTTAGCATCTGAAAAGCTTGTTTCTGATCTCAAGGTGTTTGCAGTTTAGTAAGACAAGACATCAAGCATCACACAATCTATTATTAAAAGGAGAAAAGTATCTTTTAAGATACAATAAAGACTTCAGTTTCCTTAGCCTAAAATCTGGATTTTCATTTATATGGCATGATAGGAGTCACAGGAATCAAAACCAATGTACTAATATCTGCACCTTATCTCTTTGTCAGGAGAAAGTAGGCTAAGGTTGCTCCAAGGCCAATCAGAGGGTTTGCCTGGAGGGAGAGCCCGCGTGGACCTCAATCCCCGGCCAGGGAGTGATGCTCCACCTGGCTACTCACACCAATTATTTCACTTTAGTCCTGCAACCAGGGCATTTCAATGGAGGTGAGGAAGCCACAGGACGGTCCTCAACCAAGTTCGGCAAGTTTTATTCCCTCTTTCTATCTATAAAACAAGCTTTTTTTTTTTTTTTTTTTTAAACTGTTTTACTTCTCATGCTTAAGGACTGCCTAATAATAAAATAAAATGTTTAGGGACGCCTGGGTAGCTCTGCCTTCAGCTCAGGTCGTGATCCTGGGGTCCTGGGATCGAGTCCCACATTGGGCTCCGCACAGGGAGCCTGCTTCTCCCTCTCTCTGTGTCTCTGCCTCTCCCTCTGTGTCTCTCATGAATAAATAAAATCTTAAAAAAAAACAAAACAAAACAAAACAAAAAAACCCAAGTCCTGATTCTTAGCTTGAAGCGATGACATTACACAGCTCCTCAGTCACCGCAAAGTTGATGCTGTGGCCGCCCATTCCTCACAAGCTACCATACCTTCCACTAGTGAGCACTCGGGCTCTTCAGTTGCACAAGTAAGGAATCCTGCTAAGTTGTTTCTCCACTTTTTCTTTTTTCTCCTCTACTGAGGAACCCACTTCTGCAGCCCCAAAATGGGGGTGCTGTGGAGAGGCTCCTGGCCTAGTCCAGCCCTCCCTCCATTTCCAGTCTTCTTCAAATCTTCTGCAGCCCCCGTTGGCAGCCGTCAGTGCGAGCATGCAGCGAGGCCCTTCTCAGACCCTGTGGCCAGGGCTGGGGCTGCAAGCAGACACCCCACCCTGGCTCTCCTGTCCTCTGGCCTGTGGTTCTTCCCAGGCCTTGCCCTGGACCACAACCTGTGACTTCCTCCCAGGAAGACCTCACCTCGCTCACTACTCTGCCTGAGTCTGTTCTTCCTATTTCATAGGAGCTAGAAACTTACACTCCTCATTCTACTTTTTAAAATATTTTTTCCTCCTAAGTCCATATGGCACAATTCTGCTATTTGGAGCCAGTGGATGTGACTGCAGGTCGTTTTCATGCATATGCATAAGTAGCAAGTATCCAAGAAATGTTTTCTGAACGATGAATAAATAAATGAAGCATTACTTCATGGATTAATAAATTCCACAGGTCACATAATGGCTCTCTCTCCCTTCCAGCAAAAATATAAACGTCAAAACTATGCGAGGGGGATCAGTCAGCAATAAGGGTTCTGTGTTCCTTCATGTCAGAAAAAGGAGGCCTATTTGACTGATGAACAGTATCGCTGAATTCCCAAAACCAGTTGGTGCTTTCAAATGTCTGCGGCATATAGCAGGGTGTTTGATTACATGCGGTCACTGGAAACCAACTTTATCAAACCCACACTTAGATATTTGCATTTATAAATTCACTTAGCTGCGCAGAGATGGCTAGAAATGCAAGGACGTGGCTAGTGCCACCTAACTTTACTAAGGGTTGAATAAAAAGGTATTTAAATGAGGCCCTGATCAAACTCCCCGGTGAGAATTTTAGCAACTGAATAGCCTGGGTAGGAAACAGGAGGAGGACTTGCTCTCCTTTTGAACTGCAGGCCCTCCGCACACAGGGGAGAGGCCGCTCCTGCCAAACCCACAGCTTGAAAATCTGTTTATCTGCCAAACCAAATGGCTTTGTACTGCTTTTCAGTCTCTTACAGCTTATTGTTAAAAAGCCGACACTGGAAACTAAATTAAACTAGGAGCGGGATGAGAGATGCCTTTGAAGGAAGACAGTATTGGGGGATGCATGGGGAGACCCTGGGTTGAGCACCCTTCTGCTGTCTGAGATGGGATCAGGGGTGGTTACGTGAGGGTTGGCTTTAAGCTACTTTGCTACATGTATGTGATACTTCAATTAAAAGAAAAAGACCACTCCTGCCCAGGGAAAACTTTTTTTTTTATTTTAAAGATTTTATTTATTCATTCACGAGAGACACAGAGAGAGAGAGAGAGAGAGAGAGAGACAGGCTGAGGGAGAAGCAGGCTCCCTGCAGCGAGCCCGATGCGGGACTCGATCCCAGGACCCTGGGGATCACCACCTGAGCCAAAGGTAGATGCTCAACTACTGAGCCACCCAGATGCCCCCCTAGCAACTTTTCTAAAATCACTTTTTAGGGACGCCTGGGTGGCTCACCCCAGGGTCTTGGGATCAAGTGCCACATCCAGGTCCCTGCTCAGCGGGGAAGTCTGCTTCTCCCTCTCCCTCTACCTCTCCCCCCCCAGCTCATGCTCTCGCTCTCTCTCCATCTCTCTCAAATGAATAAATTAAAAAAATTTTCAAAAAAATAAGTAAAATAAAATGTTTTTTTTAATTGTGATAAAATACAAACAACATTTATGTCTTAACCATTAAATGTACAATTTAGTGGCACTAAATTCATTCCTCTCTTGTTACTATCAGCACCATCCACCTCAGAACTCTTTTCATCTTGCAAAACTAAAACTCTACACCCATGAAACATGTACTCCCATGTCCCCCTCCACAACCCCTGACAACCACCATTCTACTTCCCGTCTCAATGAACTTGACTTCTCCAAGGGTACCTCAGGTAAGTGAAATCACACAGTACATACAGTTGGTCCCTGACCTATCATGATTTGACCTATGATTTTTTTTTTTTTTTACTCTACGGTGGTGATAAAGTGATATGCATTCAGTAGAAACTGTACATGGAATCGTGAATTTGGATCATTTCCGTGGGCTAGCAACATGCAGTATAAAACTCTCTTCGTGATGCCGGGCAGGGGCAGTGGTGGCAGTCATGAGATCACAGAGGACACACCATTCTATGCCCATATAACCATTCTGGTTTTCACTTGCAATCCATCTTCCAATACATTACAGGAGATATTCAACACCTTCTTATAAAAATAGTCTTTGCATTAGATGATGTAGGCTAACATAAGTGTTCTGAGCACATTCAAGGTAGGCTAGGCTAAGCTGTGATGTTCAGTAGGTTAGGTATATGAAATGCATGGGTTTATTTAGATGTAACTCCAATATAAGTCAGGGAAGATCTGCCTTTGTCCTTTTGTGACTGGCTTATTTCTCTTATCATACTGTTCCCTCAAGGTTCATCCACATTTTAGCCCATGCCAAAATTTCCTTCCTTTTTAAGGCTGAATAATATTCCATTGTATGTACATACCACATTTTGTTTGTCCATGCGTCTGCTGATGGACACTTGGGTTGCTTCCACCCCTTAGCTATTGTGAATAATGCTGCTATGAGCATGGGTGTACAAATAATTCTTTGAGACACCACTTTCAATTTGGGGGGTTATATACCCAGAAATAGAATTATTGGATCATACGGTAATTCTACGTTTAGTTTTTTGAGGAACTGCTGTCGTATTTTCCATAGTGGCTGCACCAATTCACATTCCCACCAGTAGTACATAAGAGTTCCAGTTTTTCCACATCCTTGCCAACACTTGTCATTTTTTGGCTTTTGTTTTTATTGTTTTGATACCAACTAAACAACTTTCTCTTCATAGTAACTATAACATGACAACCATTAGCTATGTGCTTCACGGGCAACTAGTTCTGAATCCACTGCATCTTGGAATCCTCATAACCAGCTTCCTTGGCTTCAGTATAAAGACCCTGAGGTAACAAGGCCAGCAGCCTGTAGCAGTCCCATGGCTAGGAACAGGTAGAATTAGAATTTGAGTCCAAATGTGATAATTCCACATCCTACGCTCTATCCACCTCATACACTCCCATCCTTTCTCCGAAAGATCTTGGTTTCTGGGGACTGATTAAGGTGTACAGGGAACTCTTGCGCAAGAAGCTTACTTTCCTGCCTTATGGCATGTTAATTTGTCAGCCTTGTGGTGACCACCCAGAGAGAATAGAGTACGATAAACTCTTCCAGGGCAGGAATTTCACACTTACCAATGTTTGTTTCCCCCAAAGCACCCACTACAATGCCCAATACACAATACTCAATAAATATACATTTTAAAAAGAAATTGTGGTTATGGAAACCCAGTAATCACTAATAATCCCACACCAGTCTGTGTGACTAGGGGAAAAAAGAATAGAAGGGGCAACCACATACTGTGCACATTACAAATTAGTAATCAAGACAGCTTACAATATTTTCCTTCCAATTTCTTGACTCTCACATGAGGGTTTTTGTTGTTGTTGTTGTTTCTTTATTTCTCATCTGTCTCTTACTTCCCTTCTCTCCTCCCCCTCCATTCCTTTACTATTTATATTTTAGGACCATCTAAGGAATGTTACTTTGCTTTACTGATTATTGTCCAACCCAAGTATGCCCATTTATGAACCAATCACTGGCAAGAGTAGGAGCCTCTGACCAGTCAGGGCCACCCTTTCAATGGGGATGGAGAAAACATCTGCTGAACCCTTCCATGGAGAACACAGATCCTGAAATAATCTGGGTTCTGTTAGGAAGAGAGGTAGAGTGATGGTGCTGGATGGACAAGCAACCAATAATGTCCTGCCACATCCCAAATGGACAGCCACAGCTTCAAATGTGTCAAAACAGTGCCAGGGGGCAGAACTAGAAGCAGGAGGCAGAAATTATGGAAATGAAATATTGTAGCATGATAGAAAAAGATTTCTAACAACCACAGCTGTCCAAAAATGAGATGGGCCACTTTGAGCATCCCACCCCAGTGCTTCTCACAATATGGCCTCTATCACCTGCATTAGGATAACCTAGGAAGAGGTTAAACTCAAACTAACCCTTGAGACCCAATGTTCAAAGAAGAGGTTAAACTCAAACTAACCCTTGAGACCCAATGTTCAAAGAAACTGACTACCTGCTAAGGGTTCTGGGAAGACACACCACCAGAATCTCTTCCTTCTACAAGATTTTATTATTCAAATATTGGATATCAAGGAAAACAGGTGACATCAAGAGCCCAAGGCTGACACTTGACACCAAAAAGGCCATGTCATTTGTTAAACTGGAAGGTATAGTCTTATCTTCGCAGAAGACTTATAACTATAGCAACAATGTAACATTTGAGAGTCATTCACTAAAGTGTTCAGAAAAATTTTTTCCACTAAACTCTTGAAAGATTATCTACTTGCAAAGGAATTTAAGGAAAATTACAATTCTCATTTAGTGGTTGTATTAATTTTTTAAAATTATAAAAATAACTGAAAACCATAAAAGATACACAGGCAGTGATGAAACTTAATCTGTTAGAATTTCCTCTTTATATATATTTTAATCCATTAAATTTGAAACAATTCAAAAAGTCAAAGTGATCCACTGTCCAGAGAGACAACAAGAAGAGTTTTGTTCAGAGAAACAAAAACCAACTCTTATGGGGGCTCATTTGATTATATTGATGACCATAAACTCCATATTAAAATTTCATTTGAAGCCAGGGAGTGTGTCTATTTTGGTATTTGTCACTCTCTGGTCCATGAAGCCTTTTATTATTTAAGGGTGTAATCCATCCCTGTAGCCTAGGCCAGGGGACTCCTCACCTTTCTGGAATCCCCAGGCTCTTTCACACATTTGCATATCCCCATAAAGCCTCAATCTGGAGAATCCCTTCTACTCCTACCAGACCCAGCTCCAGCTTGTCCTCACTATCTCTAGAAGCCTTTGCCTTCTGCTTGCAGAGCACTAGATGTATGTGTGCATACATCTAGGAGAGCATTGGTCACACTCTGTGAACACCACATCTATGTGACCCCTGGGCTTATTGCAGTTCCTGGTACCTCGCAAGCAGATTAGAATTTCAAACGAGCCTCAGTATGTGTTTGTTGATGGGAGGAAGGAAGAGAATTCCTCCTCTCTAAGACAGAATCACATAGCCCACTATAAAAAGAACTCCCTTTTATTCTGTGCCTACTGTGTACCAGAAACAACATTAGAAGATTATGGGTTAACTGTCAATCACTACCACAAACCCAAGTATTAACTAAATGGTAAAGATAACTACCTTGCCTAAAGTCATAAACAGGGGAACCAAGATAGGAACTCAGATCTTTTTAACTTGGAAGCTCATTTTCTTTTTACCATTTTATATTATCCCCCCTCAAATTTAAAATTAATAATCCCTCAAAGGCATTGAATACAGTAGATAATCAGAATGCTGTATCTGATTATGCAAGGTAGTTGCTGGCATCATTGCCAGATGATGCCATTTTGACCAAATATTGCCATTCCTAGTATGGTAATTCTTTGGATAAACTAATTTATATGTCATAAACATGATCCCAATACCAAACTGCTGCTTTACAATATATTCTCCTTTTAAATACCACAGAAATTTACTTCTTCAACAGTGTTATCATCATCAAGAATACACAGATAAATGTTTGGGCAAGATGACCACTTAGGACAGTGATCAAGTACCTAGGTGCTAGGGACTACAAGGTTAAGCCTTCTGATGTCATGTAAAACAACAATAAATGTTACTTTTCAGCCCCAAATTAATCTCTGTGGAAGTGCCTGTTAGCTCCCGGATTAACCACCCACCTAATTCAGAGCAGTTAATGAGTACTCACCATTTCTGGTGTCACTTGGCAACACCATATATGGCCCAAAGTCTAGGCAGTAAGTTGATTGTGATGGGAAAAGTTTGGCTTCTCACGAAAAGACTCCAGTGATTCTCCTTTTTACACAATAAAACCCAACATTTAGTATGCTGGACAATGGCCCTCCATGCTTACCACTACCTCACTAGAACAAGATCTTGGGCCTTTGAATGATTCCTGCACAAGATACTCAAGAAATAAAGCTCCATACTAAATATAACTAAATATAAGAAGTGGATGCTCCTTTAAGAAAATGTTACCTCTATTTACAACATTCGTAGTGCATGAGTTCCTCCAGGGGTAGGTCTGCTTACAACTATATCCACACAAGTGCCATTTGGCCTGCCTTCAGCTCAGGGTGTGACCCGCCTTGAGCGGGATCAAGTTCTGAATCAGGCTCCCCACAGGGAGCCTGCTTCCCCATCTGCCTGTGTTTCTGCCTCTCTCTATCTCTCATGAATAAATAAATACAAATTTTAAAGAAAATAATGGCCACATTTGCCCCAAAGTTCTCTGATTATTCCTGCCTTCCCCCTGCACTCACATCAGATTCATGTCATTGCTCATTATGCTGCTGTTTTAAAATCCTATAAGTGATTCTCTTTTTTAAAAAATAAAGATGTACAAAAGCAAAAAAAAAAAAAAATTCAGCCCATAACCCAGAAATAATCACTATTAAAATTTTAGTATCGGGGATCCCTGGGTGGCTCAGCGGTTTCGCGCCTGCCTTTGGCCCAGGGCGCGGTCCTGGAGTCCCAGGATCGAGTCCCGTGTCGGGCTCCCGGCATGGAGCCTGCTTCTCTCTCTGCCTCTCTCTCTCTCTCTCTCTCTCTATGTCTATCATAAAAAAAAAAAAAATTTAGTATCAAAATTATTGATATGCATAGCTTACAGATGATGTGTCCCACCAATGCATATTTTATTTCAGAAATAGTATCATACGTTACCTACGCATTTGTGTTAAATTTTTAATCGGACTGGAGCTTGTGGAATTGCTGGGCTCCCCCATGAGTTTTAAATTCTGATAGATACCCCCATGCTGGTCTCAAAAGGACAGTGCTGGGTCACACTACCCAATGAGCTAGAAGGAGGGGTTCTTTCACAAACTTGTGTTTCTTTCTTTCTTTTTTCCTTTTTTTTTGAAGACAGATATGCATTCAGGGACAAGATAAAACATGTCTCTTGATGTGAGTTGTGATCAAAGAAGTATGAAAGTCACTACTCTATCCTGAAAAGTTAATAAGAGGCTATAGTTTAAGTAATTTTAAAAATAGAACTGAACCACTATTATTAGATTAAGAAATTATTATATTACCTGAACATTAAAAGATTTCAAAACACCTACTTAGATTTTCATAATGGTTTCCATGTTGGTGAATATTAAAAGGCACATCCTTCTGATGCTGAAAAATCAGGCATGGCCATCATGGGCTTCACCATAGAAGGTTCTCTAGTGATGACTACATTCATTCTTTTCTTCCCTCCCCCTCCCTTACCTCCTTCTCCTCTTTCAGGGGCAAACTGAAAATGAACAGAGCAGAAGGTGGTAGAAAGAAGCCAGAGGAAAAAGCTGTGTTGAGTAGTAAGGAAGGCGGGGCTGCAGGCAAATGACTGGGTCTGGGGCCTTCGAAGCAGGAGGAAGTATCACTTCCTTGCCAGCCCCCTCCCTCTGGCCTCCTGTCAGGTCACCGGCTACAGTTCTGCTCTCTGTGACACAGCTTCCCCGTGGAAAGCAGAAGTGGTCCTCCCTCTCCAGAGGGTCTCTCTGAGATGAGCGTCTCTGTTCCCCTCACCCCTGTGGGGGTTAACATTTACAGGAAGACCAGGGGCACCCAGAAGGCTCCAAAGCCAACAAAACGACATTGCTTTAGTTGGAGGTAGAATGAATGCAAACCCCTCTCTCCAGTCTCACTGTGTATTCTCTCCAGCACTAAAAATTAGGCCCAAGGAACTCATGACAGCTCCCCAACCAGATGTTGTACCAATAGACAGAGGAAGGAGGCCTGGAGAGGTGTGTTGGCAAAGAGCTTTCAATCAGCATGGCTTGGGATCAACAGAGTGAGTTTAGATGTTCACAGAAAGGCAGCCATGTGTGCAGACTCAGCATTATTTGACTTGTGTGAGGTGTGAACTGTAAAAAGGAGATGAAACAGAATTAAAAGACCCTCTCAGGGTCCCTGGATGGCTCAGTGGTTGAGCATCTGCCTTCGGCTCAGGTCGTGATCCCAGGGTCCTGGGATCGAGTTCCGCACTGGGGTCCCTGCCAGGAGCCTGCTTGTCCTTCTACCTATGTCACTGCTTCTCTCTCTGTATCTCTCATGAATAAATAAATAAAAATTTTTAAAATAATAAAAAATAATAAAAGACCCTCTAAGCTACGAGAATGGAGACTGCTGCCCAGTGTTCTACAACCCAATGGGGGCAGAGCCTATAGCATTAAGAAATACACCCTCAGATGGATTCTATAAGGTTTCCTCATTCATATATTTTGATGAAACATCATTTATATAAGTCAGAATCATGAAAAATGAACAGTTACCATGACATGAATCAGTAATCTCTTCCCATAAATGTTCAGCTCCTATCACGGCAACTCATGATTTGTGGACCTTGTGAGAGGTTGGGCCAGAGAAGAGAGACTTGGGACTATGTGACTGTTCATAAAGACAGTCAAACAATCAACCTTTTGGAAAAGTTCTATACAAACGAAACTACATCCTGATGGTAAATAGAACTTCCAAGAAATAGCTTTGTGGCAAATAATGAACATTGACAGCTTACTAAGTACTAAAGAAAGTGAAGCAGAGAACTAGATTGAAGAGAAAGTCTAAGAACAAAAAATAAAGGCTATATTATTGGGCCCTGCAACTGATCGGCATAGACGTACCTTTCTAACACCTCATCTCAAGTCATCATCTGAACTTGCTATTCTAAATTACATGACAGCCCTTCCAGCTAACGTAAACAAAGACATCCAAAAGAAGGTCCAAGTCTTTAAATGGGGCTGTTCCAAAAATTCTAATTCCTCAACGGGCAGATTCCCACACATTTCCTACACTTGGGCTTCTCCCCTAAATGGGAACTTACTCAAAATAAATTTCAGAAATGATGATAGAGTCAACTCAACATTTCACAATTTAAGTATCAGGAAACTGGGCAGGTGTAAGAAATCTTTCAATAGTTCTGACTGGAAAAAAAAAAAAAAAAAAAGAAACTTCCTCTTCTATGCCCTTCTGTTCACCACCAATCTTTAAAGATGGTAGGCAATGTGTGTCCATTGTAGAAGTGTGGGCTTTGAAGGGTGCCTGGCCCATCACAGGTGCTCAGTAAAGGAGTGCATGCTTTAACGAGTATCTTATGGGCCCTGTCTCCCTACGTTATGTTTTCACCTCAAATGATGCTCTCACTGTTATAACAACCACCCAAGGAGGCTTGTAGGGTTCATGGGAGACACTTCTAGCAGCGGCTGGAGGCAATCCTTTGGTAAAGTATTACTTGCACACTTCTATATCAACCAATAGGCCCTGATAGCTCCCAAGGCAGTCACTGGAAGCGCTTGGGCAAGAGCCAATACAGGTGTCACCCTGGCAGTTATCAGAGCCACCCCCTCCCAAAGCTTCCCAAGCAGGAAGCCCCTCCCCAAGCAGGAAGCACACTGAAAGGCAAAGAAACCCATCTCCCTCAGTTTGCTTGCCTTAAGTGCCCTACTTGATGGTGCAATTATCAAGTGATAGAAGAAAATTACCCTGTGGTTCTCTATTTAATAATGTTTATTAAGTGATCATTTCTTTGCTTTTATGTAATTGAGTACCTACCACCAGAGCAAAGGCAGAAAAGTGGGGAACGTTCTAAAGTTGGAGCAGAAAACACACTTGCTCTGCCCAGTAGTGCCACTTAACCAGGTCTGTAACCTTAGACACCAAACCTCTTTTTTCTGTACCTGTCCCTGCCTACCCTGGGATCCAGGAGAGGTTCAAATGAAATCAGAGCTCAGGAATCAGAGCTCAGAGCTTCTGACAAGCGAAAGGTGTGAGCAGTCATTGCCAGGTAGAGCCCAAGAGAGGTGAGACCACCATTGTCATCAATGTGTCATCGGTCAATGTCCCAACTAATGACTGTAGTGACCTTCCACTGTTAATATTATCCATGCCTGAGGACGTGGAGGTCATTGAGATCAGTATTGTAAGCTAGATGTAACAATACTTATTGTAGACATGTACACTGTTGTGTTCTTATTTATACTAATTCACATTTGTATGGGTTTATTTATGGATAGTATAGCTTAATGTTGTTAACTTACAACTCTATATATTCATTTGAACCAACTGTTATCTCATGTTCTGGTGATTTATTTTTAAAACAAATATAAAGAAACTAAAGGGCTTAGAGAGTCACTGATTCACAAAACTGGACCACTTTTCTGCTAAAAAATGCCATTGGGGGTGCAGGGGTATTGCAAAGTCTTCACATATTTTGGCAACACCAACAGCTCTAAGATAAAGTGGGTCTTTTTGATTGGGCAAACTCCCTTTGCAGGCTACATGACATCACTCCAAATCAAGCCCTTGCTCCCAGGGATACACCCCAATAACCTTTCCTATGTAGAGATTACCACTTAGAACACTGACACTGGGATAACTTGACAGTCAAAAATCCCCGTTTTAGGGGCACCTGGGTGGCTCACCTGAGCATCTGCCTTTGGCTCAGGTCGTGAACCCAAGGTCCTAGGATCGAGTCCCACA
The DNA here is from genome assembly GCF_003254725.2 of Canis lupus dingo. Lineage (NCBI taxonomy): Eukaryota > Metazoa > Chordata > Mammalia > Carnivora > Canidae > Canis > Canis lupus. The sequence goes on along the minus strand of NC_064271.1, from coordinate 7,519,441 downwards.
AGAGGCTCCCTGTGTGCCTCTCATGAATAAATAAAATCTTAAACAACAACAACAATAACCCTGTTTTAAAAACTGGGACAGAGAGGGCCAGGTTCAAATGCTTTAGAAACCACCACCTTGTTCCTTGGCCTTGCACAGAGCCAAACTCAGAGCCAAACTTCACTCCCTCTTCCGAGTAATCTGGACTGTGATAGGCACTGGGGCTAGTGTTTTGGACGAGACAGACAAAGTCGTTTTCACCCACCTTTCATTGCAGTGGTGAATACGGACTCTACATGCAAACGAATCAGAATATAACTGAATACTGCTCCGAAGGAAATGTTAGCTGAATCAAAGGGCCAAGGCATTTACCCAACTTAGTCCATATCACAGTTCTGGTAAATGATGGGAGAGACCCAAACGTGGGTTTTCCAGAGCCTGTTTCTTTCCTTACATGGGCTGACCTCTACACTTCGCTCAGGAAGAGAGTTACCTCACTCTGTATCCAAAGAAGCCAGGTCACCAAGAGCCTCAAGACATTTACCTCCTTACCTTCAAAGGAAAACCTTCAGTTCAGGACTAACTGAACCCCACCCTTTTCCAGCAGAGTTTACTTTACTTAGGAAGGGCTTCTGGGGACTTAGGGAATTCCTATACTCTTTCAGTGCCTGTTACCCTCTGCAGTGCTTTAGCTTTTAAGATACGGGGACAACAGGCCTGCCCTCCTGAGCTCTGCAGGCAGCCAGCCTGGGGGGCAGCCAACAAATCAGAAGTAAGTCAAACATCATTAACTAGTGCTTAGCGTGAGACTCCCAGACCCTAGCTTTGCAGACAGCAGACCTCTGGTGTATTTATTAAGCAGCTTTACTAGCTAGGACGGTCAGTTGGCTGAATCAGACATGTAGTCTTAGACTTAAAATCAACAAATTGTGAAGAACCAGGGAACCGTGTTTTAACGGATAGAATCATCTGCAATAGGGATCCCTGGGTGGCGCAGGGGTTTGGCGCCTGCCTTTGGCCCAGGGCGCGATCCTGGAGACCCGGGATCGAATCCCACATCGGGCTCCCGGTGCATGGAGCCTGCTTCTCCCTCTGCCTGTGTCTCTGCCTCTCTCTCTGTGACTATCATAAATAAATAAACATTTTTAAAAAATTAAAAAAAAAAGAATTATCTGCAATAAATAATAACAGCGCCATTTATGAAATGCCTATGTACGCACTCGGGGCTTTACATGCAATAAATAGCTCAGAAGGTAAATATGTTCTCCCAGAGACGAAAAAACCCATACAGGTAATTTCAATAATAGGCCCAGGTTGACACTCAGCTAGAAAACTGGAAGGCCCAAATTCAACTGGGGTTTTTGGCAAAGAAGTTGGGTGGGTTTGTGATAATTCTCTTCTCTCTCTCTCTCTCTCTCTCTCTCTCTCACACACACACACACACACACACACACACGGATACACGGAGAAATGGAAACACAACCAGACGACCACGTCAGCTATTAGTGGGAACATATATGCGCGGCTCGGAGGAGATGCCGCAGTGGCCAAGATAACGCAGGAAAGCGGGAACTGACGCCTACGCCCTCCCCCCAGGGCGCAGGAAAGGCAACCCCTGAATTCTTAAAATAACTCTCGCTTCCTCTGGGCCGCGGGAGGCTCGGGACTGCTCCTCCGCCGGCCGGGAGGCGCCGGGCTCAGCGGGAGGGCGCGCACCAGCCTCGGCCGCAGCCCCCCGACCTCACGCTCCGCCCGGGGCTCCCGAGGAGCGCAGCCGCCCGCCGGCCTGGCGGGGAGCCCGGGCCGAGCCCCGTCCCTCACCTCGGGGAGCCCGGGGCCCCGCGGCGAGACCCGACCGCGCGAGCCGAGGAGTCCCGGGTCCCCGGCGCGCCCGCCCCGCGCCTCCCCTCCCCCGCGCCCCTCCCTGCGCCCCCCCGCCCCCCTGCGCGCCGCGGCGGGGAGACACCTGCGGAGCGTCCCCCGCGCCCCAGGGCCCGGCCACCCACGGGCTGGAGGCATCTGGCGCCCTCACGGCGGGGCCCGCGCCGGGCACTCACCAGCTCCGGCTGCAAGCTGCGGGGCGGCGGCGGCGGCGCTCCACGGTGACTCGAGCGCAGGGCGGGGGGCGCGACGGGGCGGCCCGGCGGGGCCGGCGCGGGGCAGGCTGCGGGCGCGGGGCGCGGGGCGCGGGGTCGCGGCCCGGAGGCTGCGCGCGCGGGGCCCGGAGGCGCCACGGCAGGGGGCGAGCGGCGGACGGCCCCGAGCGGCGGGAGAGGAACTGGCTGTCGCTGGGCTCGGCCGAGAGGTCCCAGCTACTTCCTGGTGCTCGGATTTGCATACCGCGCCGGGAGGCGGGGAAGTGACCGCTTGGCCCCTGCCCAAGGTTTGGGTCTCCGGTGTGGCCGTCGCGCGCGCCCTGAAGGCAGGGAAACCTCGCCTCGGCGTGCGGCTCCGCGGAGGGGAGCGGCCGGGGTCCGACCTCCTCCCGTAGCGGGGGCGGAAGGAGCGTCCGGGGGCATCCTCCGGGGCCTGGACGTGGAGCCCGGACGTGGAGCCCGGACGTGGAGCCCGGCGGCAGAGCCTCTCGCGCGCGCCTCCTTTGCTTCCTTTCCAACCGATTCGCCGTAAGGTGTTGGGGAACCGGGAGCCCCTGGCAGCGGGGGCGGGGCGCGCTCGGATCCCCGACATCTGGAGGGCTCGGGAAGGGGGATGCGGTGCGGAGCGGAGGCCGGGGTCTCGCGGAGCGCTTAGTAGCGGGTGCAGAGTAAGCTCCTTCACGGGGGACACGGGGACTTTCAGGGTGTAAGGCCGGGGGAGAACGGCCTGCCCAATCATTCAGTGCCTCACGACTTCGATTTCCTCCCAGGAGGATGGAGATGAGGGTGCCTACCTCGCAGCGTCACTGGGAGGAAGGAATAAATGCCTCCCGCGAGGGGCTCGCTCCGTGCCCAGCGCACAGCCGCGGTTCTCCGCTGCTGTCCGCGTCCTCGCGTGGAGCGCACTGCCTGGCACACAGCAAGCGCATAATCGATGTTTGTGGGTTGTCAAGCCCAGGCTCCAACCCCAGTAAATGCCGCACACGTACCCAAGGTTATGATATTAGCCCCAGTCACAGCGGCGGCCCCTTGCTCTAAGCGAGATGCGCTGGGCTCCCAGCGTTACAGTCCGCTGTGGGACTTCCCTGGAAATAAACAGCGCCCTGGAGGAGATTCAGTCTTTGTATTAATAATAGCAAACACACCGGGCCTATCGGGTGCCGGGCATCGTGCTAACCGCTTTAGATTGACTACCTTCCTTTAACATGTTCTCCTTTTTTCTGTGATTCTTCTTTTTAAAATATCTTTTAAATCAAGGTATACTTGATCTACACTGTCACCTTGATGGTGATCCAACCAGCCTGTCCGTTGATGCCGGGCTCACTAGTGTAGCTGCCATCCGTCTCCACACAACGCTCTTGTAATACCATTGACTGCGTTCCCTGTGCTGTACCTTTCATCCCCCTGACTTATTCATTCCGTAACTGGAAGCCTCTTAGTTCCCACTCCTCTGCGCCTCCTTTGCCCATCCTCCCACCCCCATTCCCTCTGGCAACCATCAGTTTGCCCTCTGTTGTTTGGCGGTCTGTTTCTGCTTTGTTCATTTGTTTTGCTTTTTAGAGTCCACATATAAGTGAAATCATATGATATTTGTCTTTCTCTGTCTGACTTATTTCAATCAGCATAATGCCCTCTAGATCCATCCCTGTCACAAATGATAAGATCTCGTTCTATTTTTATGACTGAATAATGTTCTATTGTGTGTGTATATATGTACATATTATTTTTAATTTTTTGAGGGACCTCTATACTGTTTTCCACAGGGGCTGCATCAATTTACATCCCCACCCACAGTGCACAAGGATTCCTTTTTCTCCACATCCTCACCAACCCTTGTTATTTTTTGCCCTTTTTTAAATTATAGTCATTCTAACAGGTGTGGGGTGCTGTCCCATTGGGATTTTAATTTGTATTTCCCTGAAGATAAGTGAAGTTGAGCATCTTTTCATGTGTCTGTTGGCCATCTGTATGTCTTCTTTGGCAAGCTATTTGTTCAGGTCCCCTGCTCGTTTGTTAATCGGATCATTTTCGTTTTTTTGGCATTGAGTTGTGTTTTGAATCAGATATATCATTTCCAAATATCTTCTCCCATTCAGGAGGTTGCCTTTTCATTAAAATATTTCCTTTGCCGTGCAGAAGCTTTTTATTTTGGTGTAGTCCCAATAATTGACTTTTGGTTTTATTTCCCTTGCCTCAGGCGACACGTCTAGAAAGATGGCTCTAGCTGAGCTCCAAGTTTACTGTCTCTGTTTTCTACTAGGACTCTTATAGTTTCAGGTCTTACAGTTTAGGTCTTTAATTCATTTTGAGTTTATTTTTGTGTATGATGTAAGAAAGTGGACCAATTTCATTCTTTTGCATATAACCATTTCTTTCTCCCAGCACAATCTATTGAAGGGATTGTCTTTTCCCCACTGTATATTCTTACTTTGGTTATTATAAGTGTGGGTTATTAATAACATTTTCAGGAGGCTAGCTCCCCTTGAGGCTACAGCCACGGTCCCGCGGTCGAGTGGCCACCTTAACATAATCCTATACAGCAGTAGTTTATTACTGGTAACAGACAGCCAAGGTTTGCAATCTGCTGCCTCAAAAAACAAGAAGTAGGATGGTTTATACCTGTGACGTTCACTAGTATGTAGCCGCTTAGTTTCCTGCTGAAGAGGAAGGGATGGGTTACCTGTTGGAAGGTAGTGGATGAATGAGTGGAATCTGTCATGGGTCCTATGGAATAATTCACTACCTGAGAGTCCATTTTCTGGACCTTTCTTCAGGATGACCTTTCAAGTATATTGGCCCTAAATTAAAATAGCTACTATTACCAACAAGTCCTTGAGATCCTGGCAAAAGGCATGTGACTGGGATGCAAGATGTTTAGTGTTGGTTAATCCATCTGGAATGTCCTGTCAGTGTTTTTTGGTAAAATGTCTGATGGAACAAGGAACAAAGCATCATCAGGCAGAGCTAGGCTTGCACTCAGCTCTAACCACGTCTGGCCCCTTACATACAAGCATCCTGCCTAAGTTTGTCTCTTTATTCTTACTTTTTTGGGGAAAATCAATGTTCATTCCCACTTCTCAGGTTGCATTCATATATACTGAATACTTCCTCACTCACCCTCTATATTTGTTTTCCATAAGTGCCATGAAAGTTCCATGTTTTGGAAAAGCTTTATTTAAAGACTCCATGGGAATCGTTGTTTTCTAGATATCTAGAGCACTTGGCAGTGTGCGACATTCTTGGTAAACTAGACTTAGCTCCTGTCCAACATGGTTGCCTTTGTTTCACAGGGTAGCTTTCTGTCCTCAACTGCTGATAAATAGCAAACCCCTCTTTGGAAGCCATTGCTTCTTGTATTTGTCTCTTTCCCACTGCACTTGTCAAAAATTCTATTAGGTACTTTAGGGGGTGCCTGGCTGGCTCAGTCGGTAGAGCATGCGACCGTTGTTCTCGGGGTTATGAGTTCGAGCCCTACACTGGGTGTAGAGATTGCTTAAAAATAAAATCTTTAAACAAAAAAGTTCTATTAGGGGCTTTAAAATACTTGATGACTACTGGTTGGGTCAGTGACTGATGGACTGAGTTGCGTCAAGGGTATTTTCAGTTGGGAATTGAACACAGATGAATGATCAGAAGCAGACTGCAAATCAACAAAGATCCCTCTTGGCAGGGGAAGCAGACTTTTGGAGAAGGTGGGGGTATGACTGGGCAGGACAAGAGGAGGAAGTAGTGGAAATGGCACCAGCTATGTATATCCTCTCAATTCCATTATCTGCAAATTCACGGACTCACTAAAATTTAAGTGTAACCCCCACATCCATACTCACAGTACTTTCATAGCCATGCATGGACCTGAGCATAGCAGTGACAACCTCTGTCTCCTCATGCAGACGTTCCCAGCAGAGGTCAAATAAGGTGAAGTTCTGCCTTCTTGTTTAAGCTCTTGTACCATAAACCAGTGTCCTTTGGTGATTTTGTTTAGTGCCATGTTTTTTGCATTTTTGTGCTTTTTGTTGGTGATTTCACTGTGTAAAATGGCCCTTGGGCACAGTACTGTCTAGTGTTCCTGAGCACAAGAAGGCTGTGATGTACCTTATGGAGAAAATCCATGTGTTAGAGAAGCTTTATTCAGGCATGAGTTATGATACTGTTGGCTGTGAGTTCAAGGTGAGCAAGTCAACACTATATATTAAATAAGCTGTCTCTCAACAGAAGCACTCAAAACAAGGTCATTTATCCATCAGTTGATGAGCATGCAATGGCCAGAGGCTCTCAGCAACTGAACCCTGTCTTCCTCCCAGAAACAGTGGTTTAGTATTAGCTAATTCATTGTCTGTGGCTACTTTATAGATTGTTATTATCACAAATAATGAGAATCAACTGTGCATAAGAACAACCCGATATCCACAGTGTGGTAAGAAAACAAAATGCCTGACTTCAAGAAAATTTTCCTTCAATACAATCTCCATGGTCATATGTATGTCGTGGCAATGACAAGACTGATGAGAATGACCAGTCTCAGCATACACCTTCATGCGTGTCATCCTACCTGCCATCTTGTCATCTGACCTGCTGCTCATCCCATTGCTGCGGTGTGGACTGTCCCCATGCCCCTTTCACTTTTCTGGGAGCTGCGTTCCAGGAGTTCAGACTTCTCCAGACAACTCAGAGACTCTTACAGATTGTCTGCACAAGCCTCCTGGTCGGCTTTGCGGAGGGGACAGAGTGGAGCCTAAGATTCTTCATCTGACTCTTGCAAACATGGAAACTGACTGAGGCCCAAGTAGCAAATAATACAGAGCAGTGGTGCCGAAGCCTGGCAGCACATGAGAATCACCTACCTAAATCCTACCCAGATAATTAAATCAAACTCACAGGGTGGGGTGAGAGGGACTCAATCATCAGAGACTTTTAAGCTCCCCAGCTAGTGCTGATGAGCAGCCAAGATGGGGAACCTCTGGGAAAAAGCCCCAACCAACATCCTGAGAAAATATGGGTATTGCTGCCGAACAAATGACTTTCTGCCTACCACCAATGTTACTAATAAAATACATTAGAAGGCCTCTCGTCTGACGCGCTGGGGACTAATGAGTCAAAAAAGCTGTTTAAGTGGGGAAATAATAAAAGGGATGTAAATGTGCCTTCAATATTTGACTTGAACTTCAACCCAAAACTGCATTCACATTCATTTGGTCCCCGCCAATCTCTCATGCGATGCCAGGACATTGCCCCCCCCAGCATGAATCCCTGGCTTAGCATTCGGTGTCATCTTTCCTATCTAAGCCACACCCAGGAGCCCTCATCTCTGATTTCCAGTTACAGCTTCGTGGAAGCAGAGGAAAGGCTCGCAAAACCATCTCTCCCACAGTCTCTGACCTTCTACAGCCACCTTACTCACATCCACGCAATTCCTAAATCAGCAGAATTATTTGGTTTTACCATTTTATTTGTGACTTTTTCCAAATAATCAGCTTAGTTTACATAGAAACAATTCTTTCACTCATTTTTCTAAGTTTCTATTTAATTGAATTACCTGTTTACAGTTACCAGGCACATGCTAATATTATAAATACATAAAACCAACTGAAAAAGTTGCGGAGAGGAGAGGATTCACTGAAGGGACCGGCAGGGACAAGCTTGAGTGTTGGCTCATCCAGAATGTGTGGGGAAAGAGGTTGATTCCCAGGAGTTTCTGTCACAATTACCCGCGAGGAACTGGCTAGGTTGTTTTATGCTAAAGCCTCCAATCAGTCCTCACAACAACTGGGCTTTCTTTTCTATGTTCAATAGATAAGAAGATAGCCTCAAAAGAGGAAGGTGGGGAAAAAAATAAAAAGGAAGGTGGCCCACCCAACTTCACCTTGAAGGGGCACACGCTGGATTCAAACCCCGTTTTTTCCGGCTGGCATCACAGGCCCAGCTCAGACCCTTGGCTCACAGTGCCTCCTGTAAAGTCCCAGCTTCTCAGCCAGGAAAACCAAGGAAACAGCGCAGAGTGCCTGAAAGCCCATGGGGCTAAATCTGGGCCCAGTTCTTATCAGTTCTTTTACATTGCAAGGTATAACTAAACCACCTGAACGAGGAATTATTTAAAAACTGAGCTAAATCATAACAGCAAGCATACCAATAACCTAATTGAGATTGGAATCTTGTCAAATGTATAACAAAATTATTTGTCACTCAGTGATACACAAGATTGTGCTACATGGTAATTAGACCACAGGAGTCAACTATGTGTACAAAAAAGCCTTGTGTCGTCAGATTGGGGGCCTGGGGGTCTACTGGGGAATGTCCAGAAGGTAAGAGGGAGAATTGCTTACTACTTCATTTCTGTTTTCTCTCAGAGGGAGGAGGCCCCAGTGCCACATTCCATTCCTTCCAGACCTGCTGTTCAGCAAGGGTGCCTAGCCCCTCAAATCAGTCTCCTGACCCTGCTATCTGCCCTGTCCCCAGTTCTAATTCTAGAGAGGCCAAACCAGGGGCTCTAGTGATATCTAGGAACTCATGCATTTAGCTTTTCATAATTTCAGACTTTAAGAAATGTTCCAAAATTAGCATAAAGAATCACCCTATATCCTTCAGCCAAATTCTCCAGCTGTTAACATTTAACCATATTTGAGCTCTATCGACCCTATAGGTTTTTCTGAACTGTTATTTGAGGGTAAGTTACAGCCGTGATGCCCTTTTACCCCTAAATTCTTCAGTGGGCATTTCCTAAAAACATTCTCTCATCAGGAAACTAACATTGATACAACACTGTTAATTAATCTGCAGACCATTCAAATCTCGACAATTATCCCACAAACATACTTCTTAGCAGAAGAACATCCCAGATCAGGCTTTGTGTTGGTTTTATGTGATGTTTCCTTATAATTAGATTCCTTCCAGGCATCTCTGGCTGAAGCCTCCCTAAAGTGAAGTGCGGCTGAGTTCTTGTCATTGCACAGTGGGCCCATTTCTGTCATTGACAATGAGATGACATTTGATCACTTAGTTAAGGTGATATCTGCCTAGGTTTTCTGCTCTACAGTCATCATTTTTCCTTTTATAATTAGTATCTCATAGGGAGATACCTTGATGAGTATATAAGTTTCCTATTCTTCATCAAACTTTTACCCACAAGCTTACATCCATTGATGATTCTTGCCTGACTCCATAATTACCGTGATGGTTGCCAAATGATGTATCTTATGACTTGCACAGAAAGAACCTCTGGACTTGGATTGTGTCAGTCAAAGGAGGCAGAGGACCTTGGAAAAATAAGTAGGAAGGATCCAACAAAAAAGTATAAAAAAAACACTTAATTTTCAGAACAGCCTAATGATGCAGTTTACTTATTTATTTATGGTTTAGTAATCTCTACACCCAAGGTGTTCAAGAACTGACAACCCCGAGATCAAGAGTTGCATGTCCTGCTGATTGAGTCAGCCAAGGCACTCCATGTATGGTTTAATCTGAAAGCTTTCTTAGGATGTCATCGGTGTTAAGACAGGCAGTTTGGATGAAGGTGGTGGTGGGAGGAACGATGGGAAGGGGTCATGTGGTAGCCAGGACATCATGTGGGAAGAGGTGGGCTTTGAGGGAAATAAGTCTAGAAGCAAAGCTAGAGACTGAGGAAGGTGCTGGGTAGGAAAGGGCTGCAGGGGGAGACTTCCTCAGCCCCACCCCTGGCCTACGGCAAACTTGGCCTGTTGCTTCAGAAGTCCAGGGGTGCATCGTACCGGTGCTGATCTTGAAAGCTTGGCTGTATAACTGAATTTCCTCTGGAAGATGCAACTCCACGAATCACCTTTAATGTTCACAGCAACAAACGAGCCATTAACAAGGGGGGCAGTGGATGGGGTACCAGGCTCAAACGGTGAGCAGAGGCCAGCCACCCCACTCTCAGACACTGGGCAGCATCCGGCTCAAGTGGGTTGGGCTGTGGATATAGATGAGGTATACTAGTCAATGCTCAGCTGCAGTGTTTCTAGGCCCTCCCAGTGTGTCTATGTCATCTTCCTTTAAGCCCTCCTGCTCCTCTTCCAGAAAGCAAAGACCACCTGAGTTGGTTGGGTACCACCATGATGTGTGTCTGGAAGAGGGCTTGTCCAGTAGACTGGATTCTGGTCCCAGACCTGTGAGTGGAGGCTTTGGTCCAGGCTCACCTGCTTCTTCCAGCTCAGGACATAAGTTTTTCTCCTTCCCAAAGACAAGGCTGTGCCCATTCCACCCCTTCTCCTATTGTCTCTTCTCTACTGCACGTACCAGAGATTTGCTTTTACTCTCATAGTGGGCTTTGCCATCCCCCTGCCCTGAAGCCTGCTGTCCTGACAGCAGCACCATGTCCAGGGCCTGCCCTCACCCCATGACCTCCATCTGTCAGAGAATCTCTTGTATACATGCGTATGCGGGAGTAAAATGGTAATCATTAAACAAGTCAAACCCATGTTACCAGCAAAAAAAAAAAAAAAGTGTCTTTAGCACAAATGCTTAAAGGTGCCAGGGAATTAATAAGGAAAAAAGAAAAGTCATAAAAACCCCTTTTAAGCTACAAAAGTTTTTCATAAGATGTTTATGCATGAATTTCCACAAAGTAGAATTTCTCAAACTGCTTATCAAGTATGAATAGGTGTCGCATGGAAAAAGTTGTCATGGTTAAATTGCTCTGGGGATTTTGAGATGAGCCCGGCCTCCGAGGCTGCAGGGAGCGCAGGGAGGTCCCTGTGGGTCCCAGCTCTCACCCGGGGACGGGGACGGGACGGGTGTGCTGAGAAAGGCCCTGGGACCAGCTGGCAGAGAGAGCGATCACCGAGAGCCCTCGCTGTGGCCGGCGCCGCGGGGCCTGGTGTCTGAGGCCTCGCCCGCTACCGCCGACCCCGCAGCAAAATCGTTTAAATCGCGAGCATGAACCAGCCCCTTGGCGGGATGAAAACGAACGCGGCCTCCTTCCCAGAGCCCCATGTCGGTCCGTGTTGGCAGAATTGTCCCTCGTAACCTTGCATGATGGACTGCCCCACCCCCGGACCCCCCCAACCCCCCCAACCCCCCCCCTCCCCCCCCCCCGGGATGACTAATGCCATCAGCTCTCATTCATTCCCTGCCCTTTCAGTCAGCACGTTTCTGTTCGCAGAGTCCTTGTCGTGGGGCATAAAGAAGACGGGGAGCTGAACACAGGTGTGTAGACGGGGCCGGATGAGGGGTTCGTGGACAGCCGATCACGATGTTATTTATTGATTCATCACACACACACACACACACACACACACACACACACACACACACAGGCAGAGGGAGAAGCAGGCTCCTCGCAGGGAGCCCGACGTGGGACTCGATCCCGGGTCTCCAGGGTCACGCCCTGGGCCTAAGGCGGCCTAAACCGCTGCGCCACCCGGGCTGCCCCGACCACGATTTTATATTCGGTTACCTTCTTTGTCTGCACCGACCGGTGTTACGTCGTGTTTATGGCGGTTCCATATGTAGTTTGGTGACCGTCTCAGATGTTTCTCAGTCGGTGCTGCCTGTGAATGACTTTGGCTTCAAAGGCTACTTCTGTTTTCCTGGTAGGAGGTGTCAGCTGAAGCCTCCCAGTTGCCTGGAGAGCCAGCCTGCTGACACGATGGATGTGGTTATTACCACCTCTCTACATGCATGGCCCCCACTGCTGGGAGAAGTATCACCCAGTATCCAATAGGCTCTAACTATGGGTAAAGAGGCGTTGGTGTGCTTTCCTTTTTTTTTTTTTTTTTCCTTAAGGATTCTTATTTATTTATTTGGGAGAAAGAGCTTGCAAGAGCACAAACAAGGAGGGCAGAGGGAGAGGAAGAAGACTCCCTGCTGAGCAGGGAGCCCAATGTGGGGCTCAATCCAAGGACCCCAAGATCATGACCTGAGCTGAAGGCAGATGCCTAATGGACTGAGCCACCCAGGCGCCCCTGTTGATGTGCTTTAATATGAACCACATTGACTTGTCTTCACAGAGCAGTTTGGACCAACAAGCTAGTGATAGCTAAAGTGCTGGGAGGACCTCCATGGCCTCATTGTGGTTATTTTCCATTACTCACCTCCACCCCCTGATATGTCCAGAAAATGCAGAGTATTCCTACAGGCACTCAGTAAAACCTCAACCACCCTCTGAAGGTAGAGTTCATTCCAAGTTGGGTTTATGATTTTCTCTGACTTTGGTGGGTCTTTTTGTTGATCTAAATAGTTTATTCATGTGTGTTCCTCCAAAGTCCTGTTTATTTTGATTTGCTATTGTTAAGCTCTGAGAATACCACTATCCTAAAAACACACTGTCCTATGAAATACAATATTTGGTTTTTACTTAGGGATTCTTTAGATCTGATTGTAGATAGGATTCAAAGTTATAAGAGAAAAAAATTCACATGAATTAAGTTAGAATGTACGAGTATATGCATTTGCCTGAACACCCAGTGGGAGAGTTTTGGTTAAAGGGTCTGATTTTGAACCTGAACTGCTCATTTACATGACCCAAAGATATCAGAAGAGGACCTTTGTGATTACTGGGTAGACCATACTTAAATTTGATTGTTTGCTCATCTATAAAATGAGTCACATCTAGCTCATACAAGTCCTGCGAAGACAGTCAAGTGACCCAGTTTTCCTAGGCTACACATAAAGTGATGATATGGTTTGGGGGAAGAGGTGGAAGGAGAAATAGAAGCCCAACTGATACTTTAAGTACACAAAATATTGAGAATATTTGGGCCACCTGGGTGGCTCAGTCTGTTAAGTGGCTGCCTTCAGCTCAGGTCATGATCCTGGGGTCCTGGAATAAAGTCCCACACTGGCCTCCCTGCTCAGTGGGGAGTCTGCTTTTCCCTCTACCCTTCTCCCCTGCTTGTGATCTCTCTATATATCTCAAATAAATAAATTAAAACCTAAAAAAGAGATGTTGAGAATATTTTTACATGACTTGGTTCACACTGACATATAATTTTCTGTCTTTCTTTTCACATGTTCTCCTTTCTCTCCATCTTCACCTGGCCAATTTTAACCCATGTTTCAAGGACCAGTTCAAATGCCACCTCATCAGAAATTCACTAAAGCTTCTTTAGATTCATTGCATCTCTTCAGCTCTTACAAGCTTATGAAAAGTCACCTCTACCTCTGTTGACACTTGTCACTTTATACCTTTTTTCTAACATTGTTATTGATCTATGTGGAGCTCCTATGCCAGAAGGTGAACTCCTGATGGAGGACCCTGGCCTGTTTCTTCTGTTTTGATTTTGTTTGTTGTTACTCTGAGCGCTAAGCACAGTGCAGAGAAGCAGCAGGTACTGAGAGTGAGTTTGTCAAAGGAAGAGTTAGTATGGCCTGAGAGGCTGCCACTATTCTGTTGGAACCCGGGGAGGCAGCATATTGCTTTGGTTCCTAGGGAATATCAGCTATTCGTTGTTATTCTGGGTTGAATTGTGTCCTCCAAAAGATGTTGAACTTCTTATCTCCAGTGCCCATGGGTGTGATGTTATTTGGAAACAGGATCTTTGCAGATAATCAAGTTAAGAAGGGTCATTAGGGTGGACCCCAAATCATTATGACTCTGTCCTTATAAAAAAAAGGAGAATGTGAACCCAGATAGCTACACCTGCACATGGGGGAACGCCATATAAAGAGGAAGCAGTGCAGCTACAAGCCAAGGAATGCCAAATGTTGCCAGGAAACCAGTGGAAGCTAGCAGAGAGGGATAGTACAGGCCCTTCCTCACAGCTCCAGAAGGAAGCAACCCTGCCAACACCTTGATCTTGGACTTCTGGCCTCCAGAACTGTGAGACAACAGATTCCTGTTGTTTAAGCCACTACTGTGTAGTACCGCACAGCAGCCTTAGCAGACATGTCTAGTTCTTGAGTTCCTAATCTGCTGCTGGAGCTGGGCAAGTCACATACAGACATCACGTATGTAGTTTTTTACAGCAATGTTTGAGACCCATGCTCTTTCCTCTGTCTTACATGTGTTGAGAATGATGTCACAGAGGAGTTAAAAGCAGTTTTCCAAGATCACATGGACCACTCACACCTTGTGAATTATAGAAGTACAATTTGACATTATGCTTCATTAGCCAAGCCCATGGCCTTCCCACTGCCCTGTACTGCCTCTTCCCATCTCCTTCCCTCCTAGATTCTTTTGTAGCTTTAATGTCAAGATTTGACCCTCTGGTATAGCAACAAACATTTATGTAGTGCCTGCTGCACTTAGCTAAAGCACACACATTTGAACCTCTGTATTTCACAAAGTGGGAACTGCAGACATATTCGGGCTTAGCCCTAATATTTGTGGGACCATTTGTGAGCCACCTAAATAAGATGTGTCTAATATGTCTAGTCTATATAAATCCAGTGACAGATAAAAATCTATCCTCTTACCTTGAAAAATAAACCTCTATATTAGTCAGGATGCTTCAGAGAAACAGAATCAATATAACAGGTGAGAGAGAGAGAGAGAGAGAATATGGAATTTATTGTAGGGAGTCGGCTCAGGCAGCTATGGAGGATAGCCAATCCCAAATCTGCAGGGCTGGCCAGCAGGCCAGAGACCAGGCAAGAGGTGATGTTGCAGCTCAAGTTCAAAGGCATTCTGAGGACAGAATTTCTTCTTTCTCAGGGGACCACAGTCTTTGCTGATAAGGCCTTAAGCTGTTCAGGTGAGGCCCATCGCCAGTGGAGGGTAATCTGCTTATTCAAAGTCCCCTGATTGAAATTTTCATCTCATTTTAAGAATGCCTTCACTGGTGTCTGATCAGATATCAGGCCTAGCCAAGTCGGCCCATGAAACTAACCTCACAACCTTCAGAAGGACTTGGGAGGTTAGAATTCTCAGACCCCTAGGAGATGTGTATCAGAGTGTGCAGTCAGTGCTGGCTGACCGCCCTTCCTATGCACTGCTTCCTACCCACCCTTCCTCTTCTCACCTCTGCCCCTCAATCTCAGCAGCCTTGCATGCAGGAGTGTGGCCTTCCTAACCCACACATCCAAATGCCATCTGCACCTCTGCAGACAGCAGTCTCTTGGCCACCTCTCCATGCAGGGCAGCGCATGCTACCATGCTCTGTTCCCTGGGGGAGGAGGCTTGAGCATCTGGAGCACCTGGTCTGCCCAGGGACATTTGAGCAGGAACTCTGTGGTTTGTGGTGCTTGGAACATGAGTTGGGAGGGGGCACAGGATCCAGGAGGTCATGAACTCACAAACTCTTCCCTGGAGGGGTGTGGTGTGCCAGGAGCAGGGCCTCTATCACATGGAGAATCAGGTCAGGCTCTTCTTGCGTGGCTCTGAGAAATAGCCATGGGCATGCATTCCAGGTTTCTTCTGCTGGGTGTGAGGACCTGAGGTTCAGGGAGCTTCCATGATGTGCCTCGGGGATTCAACTCATCCAATGCACGGCAGGCTCTCTTAGCTGCATATCCTAATTCCCAACCAGTACAATCTCCATTACTCGACTCAGCATTCCACTCTAGACACTAGGCTTAGTTTCATCTCAAATGGATTGGTTGGGAGATCCCTATAAGCTGCCCTAAGATATGTGTCGTAAAACCATCTTATAATTAAATGTGTATCAAGGGAAAATCTTTCTAATATTCCCATGACCACTGCTCTTGAATAAAATATTAGGTTTGAGCGCATGAAACTGCCATTTTTACAGATCCAAAAATGGTTGAATATTGGCAATTTTACACAGTTCAGATTATTACAAAAGCATTAATATCTTTATTAATCCTTAATATCTTAATATCCTTAACATCCTTATTACAAATATAGACTAATCTTTCAATAAACTCCACAGAGATAAAACAAAAACCAGGAATAAAATCTTGATATAATCAAAGACTAGAATTACTACCTAACTTCTCTGGGAGTTTAGTGAGTGCAAAAATAACTTTGAACCAATAGCAGTGGGGTCAGGCACACAGAAACACAACTTCTTCCTTACACTGTCTTCTCCTTATTCTGGGCTTTGTGGTTTTTGGAAGGTGGACAGATGGATTCTGTTTAAGTGGTTGGAATGCTTGAACTGGAAAGAATCAAGGAATAGGCGAATAGTCATTATTACCCCAATAATAATGTAATAATAATATTTTACAAATTATTTTAGAATGCATCATTTCATTCATCCTAAAAAGAGAGAAAGAGAGAAGCAAATCATAAGAGACTCTTAACTATAGGAAACAAACTGAGGGTTGCTAGAGGGGAGGTGGGTAGGAGGATGAGGTAATTGGGTGACGGGCATTAAGGAAGGCACTTAATGTAATGAGCACTGGGTGTTATATGCAACTGATGAATCACTAAATTCTACCCTTGAAACTAATAATATAAGTTAACTAACTTGAATTTTTTTTTTAAGTCTTTGAGGTTCTGAGGTAGATGTGATTTCCACCTCTGCTTTTCAACAATGGAGAAGGTAAGTAATAATTATTGAGTACTAGGCATTGTTCAGGGTACATTGCATGTATTATGTCATTTAGTCCTCAAAATTGCCCTGGTTACTCTGACACTTATTCTACAAATAAAGGGAAGTGTGACACAGAAAAATTAAGAGATTTGCACCAGGTCACAACACTCGTGAATGGGAGGCTGGGATTCAACTCAGGTCTGAGCCAGAATCAGGGTGCATGCCACTGCTCACCACGATCTGCACTGGTCTTCAGTGACAACCCACCTTACTTTGTCGATTCCCTGCCTCAAATGCAGAGGGACATGCTAACATCCCAACTCGTGTTCTACAGGCACATCTAGGAGGACCCTGAGCTTCCTTAAATTGAGGACAGTGTCTTCCACACCTTTCTATCCTTGTGCCTAGCACAATGCCAGACACATGAAGCTTCTCAATGAATATTTGAGAATATAGATAAGAGTTCTTCAGCATATTAAAAATTAATTTTACAAACAAAATAATTTTGTTTTTATGCTCTATAAAGCCTAAGTTCTCTGGGATTTAAGCTGATGATAAAAATAACCTTTCTTTGGGTGCCTGGGTGGCTTAGTCGGTTCCGTGTCTGCCTTCCTCCTAGGTCATGATCCAAGAGTGGATCCAGTCCCACAGTGGGCTCTCCCTCTGCCCCTCCCCTGACTTATGTGCTCTCTATCTCTCTCGCTCATCAACCAATCTTTAAAAAAAAGAACCCTTCTTTGGTAGAACATTGCATAGGAATTATAAGATCAGTTTATAATTTTCAGCTCTGGCTTCACAATTTATTAGCTATGAAACCTTGGTTTCCTCACTTTTAAGCTTAGAGGCTGGTCTACATGGCATCTATAGGAACTTACAGGTTTCAGAGTCTATGCTTCTGACAGTAAGATGTGGTGGCCTGTTGCCTATTCAGGGCATTTCACTGTAACCTGGAGCAATTATGTGTGCAGTATAAAGCTCTATTTTTGCTTAGTCCAATCAGAAGCAGCTTTTTGTTTCAATAAGGAAAATCACTTGAGGATCATCTGCATACAAAAGAGGTGGTAAGAAGATTGCTTGCATTAGGGAGATTAAATCTTCACCAACTATTATGAATTCTTCTAAACCAGTCAGACTAGATGCTTCTGTTAAATGGAAACAAAGAAAACCTTAGGGCAACCGGAAAACTCACACTGCACCTTCTAAAGTTCCTTTATATGTGACTGTTTTTGTGATCTGAACATGAAAGTTTAGAACATTGCTCAAGTACACCGTTGATTAGGGCACATTCTTGAGGGAACACAAATGGCCCTAAGAGATTGTGTTTAATATTTACTTACTCCTCTGGCAGTACCTGGCTTGGCCCTAAAAGAGGAGGGCTCCAAAGAAATGGGCTTGGGAAATGATTGAGAACCAATCAAGCTAGAGCCATCAAATAAGTTAGACTAACAGTCAGATGAAGGAAAAAAATCAAATTTTAGGACTTTGAGGTTGAAGAGACCATAATTGTATATATGTGTACACATGTGTCTATGGCCTATATTATGGCATATGTGTGGTGTGAGACTGAAGCAGAAATAAGAAATACCCCCTCACCTCCACCCCACCACCCAAGGCCTAGGAAGAGGCTCCATTGGAAGTTGTTGGAAGAATCAGCAGATCTGAAGTCCAAGACCCTCATTGGCACTCCTTTGTCCTTAGGAAATCCAAAGATGAGATGAGATTTCTGAAAACTGGATTTTGTTACCAGCTTTTTGATCAATGTATACAACTTCTGTGCCTCACATTGTGCTAACCAGGGCACAGTGGGCCAGCTAACATAAACGAGGTTGAATTGGTTAAATGAAAGCTGTAACTATTGTTGACTCTCATTGCATGTGATTGTTGTGCATTTGCCATATACATCCTCTTAGGCATCTCTTAGATGGCACCTATTTTCATACATGTTTCATTTGTGTCAAACTGTAATCTGTCTTCAGGAATACCGCCGTTCTTATAGGCTGAAGTCACCTATATATGCTGATGACACTACTCGTTTTCTCTCCCCAGTAAAAATCTGTCAAGTTTTTTTTTGCTATTTTTCACTTGCATGTTATAGTAAAGAGTCACAGAGCCAGGAAAGATCAGAGAGGCTAAGTATCTGGCCCAATATCACATAGCCAGTAAATGGCAGAAAGAATAATTATCAAAGTCATGCATCACTTTTGTAACAGTATCGGTAGTTAAATGTTTGATTAAATGCAACTAATTACATGCTTATCTTTTGGGTTAGATTGATGATTATAACTTTTTGGTATGAAATAAAAATGCTTGAGATATTTGAGAACATTTGTAAAAACCAAATACAATTCAATTTGTTAATGTTTACTAAGGGTCATTCTTGCTAAAGAAACCACAAAGTTTATTCTTTAAGTAAAACCTAAATAAAAACTTATTAATCTCTAATTGTCCCTCCTTTTTATACATATCAGCTGACTTTTATTCTATTCTGATGGATCCTCAATCATTTTCATTGGTGGCCCACAGTCGGCTATCTAACACTCGATCGAATGGTTCTGTCACCTTTCCACTGGGAAGAAATGTAAAATCATTTCCAAATAGATGTGGGAACTCTGTATAAAATGGCACATTGCCAAAACAAAATGATATCTCCGTTAGTCTTTCAGAGAAGTCCCTTATTTCCCAGTAAAAGCAAGGAAAAAAAAAAAAAAAAAAACCCCAACCAAACAAACAAAAAGCCAATACCAAGCACACACGGCAAGAGTGGAAGTAAGGGTAGAAAAAGTACAAATGAATAAATATCAATCAAGAGGGGATTTGTGCTCTAAAAGAAAAATCTATTTTGCAGAGATGTTATCAAACATAATAGTCCTTCCATGCTATGTTCACAATTCTTTCTTTTTGTACACAGTTGCAACTATCATTGTAACATGTTTTAGTATCTGGTTAAAATTGAGTTGCCTTTGTGTCTCATGTGGAGACAAAATAAATAAAACAATAATAAAGAAAGAAAAGAAAAGAAAAATTTAGAAGCATTGGAAAAACTGCATGGTGCCTACAGGATGTCCTGTTACATTTTATCTGGTTAGACAGACCCATGACTCACTATAAAACTTGACACATCGGAAATGGTTTTATTGTGCACAGTACTTTTCTCCTCCTAAATATTAACACATAGATTTGAGGTTAAGGAAGTATATTTGTCCTAACAGAAAAGAATCTGCTCTAGTTCTTTTAAAAATGAAAGAAATTTAATATCAGATGTGTAGTTGATGAGAACCCAGAATGTATAAATAGAATGAAGTGAAGCCTTCTATCTGAACTCTCAGAAGCTCCAGTAGTTCTATCTCAGTGGGTGATAGTAAATGGTAAGGAAGATATCTCTTGATGGAATGTGTTTTAGCATCATTTTTGCAAAGCTAGGATAGCACTTGCTCTACTAAAAAACTTCTTAGCCCTGGAATAAGACAAAAGTGACCTATTGCAGAAACTCACCAGTAATCAAATAAGAAGAGCAGATTCACATAAGGAATGGCCAACACTTTCTCGCTGTAATGAAGCAGAACAAATTCCATGTACTACTCAGCCAACAAAAAGAATGAAAACTTGCCATTTGCAAGGACATGAATGGAACTAGAGAGCTTTACCCTAAGCGAAATAAGTCAATCAGAGAAAGATACATACCACATGATTTCACTCATATGTGTAATTTAAGAAACAAAACGGATGAACATTCAAGAAGGTGGGAAAAGAGAGAGAGAGAGGTAAACAAATTATGGGCGACCCTTAACTATAGAGAAGAAACTGGGGGTTGCTGGAGGGGAGGTGGGCGGGGAAATGGGATTGATGAGTGATGGGCATTAAGGAGGGTATTTGTGATGATGAGCACTGGGTGTTATATGTAAACGGTGAACCACTGAACTCTCCTCCTGAAACCAATGCTGAAATGTATGTCAACTAACTAGAATTTAAATTTAAAAATAATAATAAATAATAAAATAAAATAAAACAAAATTTTAAAAGATTTTATTTATTCATTTATTTGAGGGGAAGGAGAATAGAGGAGAGGGACAAGCAAACTCTGTGCTAAGCTTGGAGTCCAATATGGGGCTGGATCCCAGGACCCTGAGATCATGACCTGAGCTAAAATCAACAGTTGGACGCTTAAGGGACTAATCCACCCAGGTGCCCCAAAATAAAATTTTAAATAAAAATAAATCAATTCCATAATCTTTTATAGAGCAAATAAAAATGAAAACACACCAAGGTGTCTTCTTCTTTTTTAAAATGGAGTTATTTACACCATCATATTTAGGTGGCCTAAAGTCCTCTGCATAAAAACATCTTGACTATATTACCTGAAATGATCTTTTTTCCTCTCAGTATACATTAATTGCCAAATAACACTTAAAAAAAGTTTAACAAAGAGAGAAAATTTCCCTTAGTCCCATCATTGGGAATGTAAAATGATAACATGTAGCCCTAGTTTCTTCTGCTTTTCATCCATATTCAGATAGTGGCCGAACGAACACGTGTGTGTCGGGTATACATGGGCTTACAAGTATAGGTGTGTATATAGAGTATGTATGTAGGGGTGTATGTATGGAAATGGTATCTGTATTTTTGTAAGGGTGTGTGTATGCAGGAGAGTGTGTGTATAGAGGTATGCATGTCCCTAGATGAGTGTGCAGGGTGCGAGTATGTGTAAAGACATTTATGTGTGTAGGATACGTGTTTGTGCTCAGGAGTGTGTGGGTAAGGACGTGTATGGAGAACTGAGTTGTAAGGGTGTCTGTGTATATTTATGTAGGAGTGTGAGTACATAGGGATGTGTGTGTATAGTGTGTTATGTGTGTTGTGTATACGTTTGCATGCGTGCAGACACATGCATGTGTGTGTGTGTGGATTGTCACATCTGGGGAAGGAATTTTGAAATGTGAGTCAGCCTTGGGGAGGAGTTGAGGGAAGTTTGGAAGATAAAGGAGATGGGGTGGTTGGGGTCTGGTGGCTCTGTCTTGACCTGGTTTAGTGGCCGTGGAGCCCCCGACGATTGCTGGGAAGCAGACATAGAGCTGCTTTGGGAATTACTGCGGACTGAGGGGTTGGGTCTGAGGCGGGCCTGGGAAGGCGGGGAAGGCCCGGGAAGGCGGGTGGACACGGACGCTCCGGAGGCACGCGGGCCGGGCTCGGTTATCCCTCAGCCACAATTCAAGCTTGGGAACCTTTCAACTCACGAAACTTCCGTTCCTGATTTTTGAAATGGGAAGACTACAAGGTCCCTGAGACTCCACTCGAAAAGGCTTTAGCACAGCTTGGCTCATGGGAAATTCTCCATACATGGGGTCAAAACAGAAGGAGAAGAGGTAGAAGAGGAAGAAGAAATTTCGGGGAAATGCAAGGAACGCTTTATTAAGTTATTGAAAGAGGAACTGTTCTGTTTTTGACCTTCCCAACTCTGTCTGCTCTGCCTAATTCAGAGCCAAGGGATGAAGGCCTCCAGACTGTGTGGGGGAAACCTTGCAACGTGACTCAGATCCCAGTCGCCGGTAAAGGGTAGGAGAGCAGGTGGGGGTGGGGGAGAGCATGCAGGGGTGGGAGGGGTGGGGGGGGAGCCTGGGGGGACAGCATGTGGGGGTGGGGTGGAGGGAGAGCATGTGGGGGTGGAGATGGGTGGAGAGCATGGGGGGTGGGGTGGAGAGCATGGGGGGTGGGTAGAGCTTGCAGGGGTGGGTGGAGAGCATGCGGGGGGTGGGGGGGCGAGCAGATTCAGGAGGAATCCCAAGTGCGTCTGAAGAGCTGAGTCTGAAGCCTGGATGTCCTTCCAGAGCGCAAAACGGAATCAAAGAAAAGTGTGACCTGTAATCCACTATACCAATATAAAGACACAGGACGGTTTATCTAGAGAAAATGAGTTGCAGTTCCTCCCAGTTTTGACTTAGGCTCTTCCATACCAATTTCTTAATCCTTCATCTTACAGCTCTGCCAATAGAAATGATTGAACCTACCATTTATTTCTCTTTTCCTACTGCCTTTTTTCTTGATTCTTCTCCTGGGCTAATGAGCACTGTTGAGGATTTTGCACACATTGACTCTTTTCAGTTCTCACATTTGTTCCACATCATTCTTGTTGAGCTAGGAGCTCTACCCACAGCGGCGACTGTCCCATTTTACAGCAGAGGAAACTGACTCTGGGCAAGATCAAGAGTCTTGCCCCAAATGGCTCAGCTGGAAGGTGGTGGAGACTGGCTCTGCTGCCTGAGTCCTGACACTGCACACTAGTCCTCCCTGAGCTTGTTCAATGGAGCCGGATGCAGGGAAGCTTTGTAGAAATCCCTCGTGACAAATATAAATTACTGTTGGCCAGAGGATCAGGTAACACACTTGTGTTATGCAGCATAAAATGCATGTGGGTGTGGGGACCACTCAAGACAATCAGCCCCCTTGGCCACATTTATTTAATACTTTGTGCTCCAAATGCTGCCTGGTTAGAAAACAAACCCAAGTGCCAGAGAATATTCTCTGGTCATTTTCAAACATCATGCCACATAAAGGAAAAAAAGAGACTAGGAAAGAAAAGGAACAGACCATGTGGTTAACCATAAAATTAAGTTTTAAATTCATTATAGGATGAATTTTTTTTTTCTAAAAAATCACATTCTGGTTGACTTTGAGGTTGCTGGCACGTTTCAGATTAATGAATACTAATTTGTAAAAAAGTAAGATGGAAATAAGCAGAGAAGAAATCTGTTTCTGTTCTAATCCAGTGTAGATGTTAAGAAAAAAGAGTGGATCTTTTGGTTAAATGTAGAAGTGATGTAAAACAAAGTAAAAAAATATTTAAAAATGCAGAACATACTATAAAATAAAGAATGGAATTTTTGGGATCCCTGGGTGGCGCAGCGGTTTGGCGCCTGCCTTTGGCCCAGGGCGCGATCCTGGAGACCCGGGATCGAATCCCACATCAGGCTCCCGGTGCATGGAGCCTGCTTCTCCCTCTGCCTGTGTCTCTGCCTCTCTCTCTCTCTCTCTCTGTGACTATCATAAATAAATAAAATTAAAAAAAAAAAAAGAATGGAATTTTTGAGAAATAGAAATGTCTTTTTTTAAATAAAGATTTTATTTATTTATTTGGCAGAGAGAGAGAGAGCACAAACAAGGGGGAACAGGAGAGGGAGAAGCAGGCTCCTCATGGAGCAGTGATCCTGATGTGGGGCTCCATCCCAGAACCCTGGGATCATGACCTGAGCCGAAAGCAGATGCTTAACCTACTGAGTCACCCAGGTGACCCTAAAAAATTAGAAAAGTTGCTATATTAGTGCCTTGATATTGTTTTCACTTAGCTTGAGGGCCAATCTTTAAAAACTCTTTTTAACAAATTAGCTAATTGGCAAACTCTAAAAGGACATTTTATCCCAGGACATTACAAGTAAAATTAAAATTAAAAAATGAATATAACTGCATTACAGATATTATGGAGAATAGAGCCCCCAAAAGCCTCTGGGAAGGGCCGAGAAGAAAAGGGCATTAACTGAGGGCAGATGCAGCCCATTGGAATTTAGACAGACGTTTTCTACTGAAGAAGGAAAATTGTGATTTTTGTTTTGTTTTGTTTTTCAGGTTTTCATTACTGTTCGTTTTGCTTAAGATTGATGTCTCTAGATTTAGAACATAGAGAACTTTGCCAGGTTGCATGCTGATTTTTCTGACAAATTAACTATTAAAGGCTAAATGGTATCCCCTCCCTCCCAAGTTCAGGCACCGAAGCCCAAACTCTTGAGTATCTCAGAATGTGACTGTATTGGAGCTAGGATCTTTAAAGAGGTATTTAAATTAAGATTAAGATGTGGGTGGGCCCTCATCTGATATGATGGGTGTCTTTAGAAGAGGAAGTGAGACACAGACATACACAGAGGGAAGATCCTGTAAAGACACAGGGAAAAGTAGTCATCTTCTAGCCAAGGAAAGAGGTCTCTGGAGAAAGCAACCCTGCGGACACCTAGATCTCAGACTTTCAGCATCTACAACTGTGAGAAAATAAATTGCTGTTGTACAAACCACCCAATCTGTGGCATTTTGTCACGGTGGCCCAAGCAGACTAATATACCAACCAACCAATAAACAAACAAACGAAAACCAGGAAAGAAGCGAATTCTCAGGATCCCAAACCTGTTGGCAGCATTCACCCTATCATATTTTTCTCCAAAGATAGAATCCCATGTTAGAGAGATATAGATAGAGAAATAATCATAAACATAATGTGCGTGTGTCTGCACATATGTTTACATGTACATACCAGCTGCCTCACTCTGCTCACCAAGAAGGCCTAGGAGCAGCAACATCCCCATAAAAATGAACACATCCAGTGCCTAGGTTTTGACTTCAAAATACCATTATCCTCTAAAAAAATATGGGACTCCTTGGAGAAATGGTCAACTCCTGGGCTAGGACAAAAAAAAGTACAAGATGAGACCAGAACATCTTGTTGAGAGAGCAAGCCAAGAAGTACTTTAAAAATTATGGGGGCATGGCAAATGGTAACTGAGGGCACTTTTTAAAAGCACACACTTACTAAATTTGGGTCAATCTGAATGTAAAATAAATAATGACAGTAACACATTATAATGGACTCTATGTAACAAGTTATAATCTATTGAGTAAAATAGAAAGCAGGAGTTTGTGCGACTAGATACTTTGGAAGTTTAATGAGGAACAGGATATTTACATAGTTTCAAAGTTTTTTCTCCACAAGATCCTCCAAAGCCTCCAATGTAATGATTAATTACAAAAGGGAGAAGAGTAACCGTTTAGTAGAAAAGCCTGGAGGACACCAATTGCATTAAGTGACCAAAGCAAGGAGGCAAACTGGTACTGTCGTGCCCCCGCTGAGATACGCTGAGGACATAACATCACTTCTGTAATATTTCATCAAAGATGCGGAACCTGAGTCTAATCATGACAACAAACATCTGATAGGTCCAACTGTAGGACTTCCTACAAAATAACTGGCCTGTAATCTTCAAAAAGATCGAGGTCATGAAAGTGAAGGAAGACAGAGGAATTGTTTTGCTCTAAATGATATTAAAGAGGTCTGATAACTAATTGTGATGTCGGATTCTGGTCCGGATCCTTTGGCTCTAAAGGACATGATTGAGATGACTGGCAAAACTCATAAGGAGTCTGAAGATTAGACGGTAGTAATGTTCTCAGTGTTAATTTCCAAATTTTAAGAGATGGTTTGTAGTTATATAAGAATTATACGTGAAGTATTCGCAGATGATTGTGGTTTAATAGGTTTTATTATTATTTAGGCATGGTAACAGTAACACATCAGGACATGACTGCCATTGAAAAAATAGTTTGCTACTGTTTCCAAGGGTGGGGGGCACGCCACACCACACATGCCCACAAGGGGAAGCTCCTCAGGAAGCCGAGAAAATGTCCACAAGAGCTTTTATTGTGGTTTCCATGAGAAGAACAGGCAAAGCAAGGCAGGCAGGTGTGGAATTAGCTATTTTGAATTATTTCAGTGGGCTCTAGGGCATAAGGACTGACCTTGCTTGTCTGGGGGTACTTGCCTTAGGGTGATCGGGGCAGGTGTTTAGTGGCTCAGAGTGCAAGAGTTGTGGGTATGGACTCTGACTTGGTTGGTTTGCATTGCAAAGCATGCTTGATGACAAGTTGTTTGTTATCTTTAGGAAGGGGGCTACCCTGATAGTGCCAGTCCCTCCAGGGTCAGCAAGACCTCAGCTGTCAAAGCACCAGAATAGAGAAAATAAAAGACATGGTTATTACAGATGGGACAACAGATCAGCAACTTAGTGTAAACTGATGGAAGAAAAATGTCCTCCTATTGTACCTGAAACATTTCTGTAAGTTTCTGGTTATTTTGAAATTTAAAAGAGAGAGAGAGAGAGAGAGGAGAGAGAGAGAGAATATGATATACAGATGTGTCCAGCTTCACTGCAGTGAACTTCTAGAGGGCAAGAGGGATGCCTTATTCATTTTGCATTCCCAAGGTGCCCAGAACACTAGCAGGTAGCTAAGCTGTTCAACAAAGGCGTAAACGTACTAAGAGTGAAACGAAAAGGTCTTGCCTCTTCCTTCTGTGTGTTTGCTCCTCTGAGGCTTCCCATTAAAGAATCTGTCCTCTCTATTTACGTCGAGGCCACTTCGATGTTGTAGATTGTGCTTTCCTCCTAAATCAAAGCCTGCCATGTTTTCAAGATTCGCAAACAAGTATGAGAAGTCTAATGTGAAGTCACTGCACCTTAACTTTGTTATTCCCTCCTTCCTTTGCTGCTTGACATCTACTTAGACTCTAAAAAGTGCAAATTCAGAATTATTCTTATAGGTGCTAACCACAGGCTTCCACTATTTTTGTACTAGGCAAGCGGTCCTATTTTCTTAAAGGGGAGTTCGCTCTTGGCAACAGAACATTTTAAATTAGAACTTTCTGGAAAATTTGGCCATTGTATTTACATGAAAAGGAGAAAATTTTCTGGTATGAGCTATAGAACAGTCACTGTGGAGAAAAGGACATGAAGGCAAGAGATGCTGTGATGTGCCAGCTTTGAGGCTGAGGGAAGGCAGAAGGGAAGGCGATTGGTGGAGGCTCAGTCATCTTCCTTTCACACTGACCTCCCTTCTACTGGTCCTGAGGATGGCCATGGGCTCAGGGCAAAGGGGGAGAAGGAGGAAGAAACACTCCAAGATGCTGAGAAAAGAAAGGAAAGGAAGTCCTGTGGTCAAGGAGCTACTGGATCAGAATCCCATTCCCTGGTTTATTACTGTTTAAAGATGATGATGGATTGGTACCCATAAGTCCACCAGAGGCCACCAGAGCTAACAGGAGACCATCATGCCACGTCTAGAGATATCAAGGTGACAAACCAATGAACAGAGTGTCCTTTCATGTGAGGTGAGGGATATGAATAGATGATTTTCTCACTGTAGGTACATTCATGGGAGATAAAACCATGATGAGATATGCAGGAAGTTAGAGCTTTGGGGTGGGTGATTATTTGAGGAGATGACACCAAAGCGGATTTTTCAATAAGCAGACTAAGTGGATGCACAAGGCACCAGCAAAAAAGGGCCAGAGTCAAAAAGGAAGCAAAAAAGATAGAGTGGGAGGCGGAGAGGGAGGGACAAAAGGAGGGAAGGACAAAGGAGGAAATTACTTCAAATTTGACAATAGAGAAAATTAGAATGAAGCATTTTTGTTTTAGCATACATGTAGTTTTGTATCATATGGCTTACTTATCCATCATTGTTTTGCGTGACATATAAGTATAAACTGAACTTTTCGGTGCTGAGGGACATAGAGACAAGAGGAGGTGAATGCCAGAGCCCTTGGTGGCATGGCCAGTGATGGGGGAGGTCAGATGTCCTACTGATGTGACCTAGTGAAGCACAGTTTATGTTTACAAAGATAACTCTGGCCTTTCAAGCATTTAAAATAAAAACTTCCAGGGGTGCCTGGGTGGCTCAGTTGGTTAAGCATCTGCCTTCAGCTCCGATCATGATCCCGTGGTCCTGAGATTGAGCCCCACGTCAGGCTCCCCAATCAGTGGGGAGTCTGCTTCTCCCTCTCCCCACTGCTCATTCTTTCTCTCTCAAATAAATTAAAAAAAAAATCTTTAATAAAAAAATCAAATCAGATAAAAACTTCCCACTTGGGATAAAGGTTTGAAAAGATCTGAAATCTTCCCTTTTCACAAGCCTTTGGAAAATTAAAGTTAACTTGCTGCATGTTATAATTCTTGTCCACTTCATCTTGAACCACCATTCCCAGGGCACGTCTGCCCACACACTATAGTATGAGAGACTCCTCTTTGAAACACTTGCTTGGGAGAAGATACAGGCCTCTGGTCCTGAAAATAGACAGCAAGGCAACAAGCCCCGGGTTCCAAGGCACAGGGTTGCAGAGGCCTGGCAGAGACCCAGTGGACGGCCCCTCACGGTCCTCCCTCACAGGGGTCCAGAGTCCCTGGAGCCCTGGGCCCTTCCCTCGCACTCAGCATGGGGTGTTCGGTGACCTCTGGCGTGGCCCATGGCCCGGCTGGAATTGCGACTGGTTTGCTGTGCTCTTCCTGTAGGACCAATTGAAGCCTCCCCCAGGACCTGAGCAGAGAGTTGGCTCTGTGCTGTGCTCCTGAAATAACACTCCTGGCCACTCGGAAGAGAGACGGTCCGCTATCAGGAGCCACCCGTGTTCGGGTGTTGTCGTCCACTTCCTCAGTCGTCTACAATCAGGAACTGCCCCCTGGACTGCGCTGCCTTATCCGTGGTTGGTGTAAATCTAGTATCCTACAGCCTTTTCTGATAACCAGACCACTCGTCAGTCCATAGCTGTCTTTCTACCAGGCCCCTACATTCGAATGAAACGTCGAAACACTTCATCTCTTCGTCAGATTTCTTGGCATAATAGGACTGACTCTTGGGATGTCGTCAGGATCCGGCTGTTCAGCGTCATGTGGACACATCCCAAGATCTTGTTATTTCTGTGTTTCATCACTTTGCAGGTATTGTAACTCCTACGAGGTGGGGGAAGCCTTATCCCATGCGAGAGCCACGGTAGGAGGATTCTACTTTGCAGGCATCGAAAGGATGTGAAGTCAGTTTTCCCCTTTTATAGGCACCAAAGGAGTGTGAATCAGAGAGAACTCTAGACAGGATTCGAGCCAAGAGACCTGGTTATTTGGAGTCAGCACTTCTTTTCCTCAGCTCTGTGGTGGGGGGTGAGTCACAGCCTCCATCTTTCAGAGAAAAGGTGATTCCATGTGATTCTTCCAAGTAGATACGGCAGTATGTGTAGACTGTCTCAGGAAAGTGGGGCTTGTACCAGTTTAGCAATAAATACTCCTCCTGGGTGCTGCATTTTCTTTGGAAAAGAACTGAGCTGCATGTGGGGTCATGATGGAGGGAGATATTATCATTCTCATGATGCGGCCTGAGATGACTGAATGGTGAAGTTGGCTGTGAGGGGCAAGTCCATTCCTCCTCTTCATAAGAGAGGGTCCTCTCTGACCACCGTGGCCCTTTGGTTGTCTGTGGAGGAGGTGACTGTCTCAGACCGAAGAGCAGAATTGAGTGGGAGGAATATGGGAGGTGACAGACATGGAGAACCTTTGTCGCGGGCGGTTGCAAGGAAGTCAGCAAGTGCCCTGGAGAAGGCTCCCACAAGCAGATTGAAGAGCCACATCCATTGGAAATATAATGGTAGTCACATGCATCACTGGGAATTTTCTACTAGTCACCTTAAGGCAAAAAGAAGCAGGTGAAATTAATTTTAATCGTGCATTTAACCAACTATCCAAAATATTATCATTAAACATGCAATTAATATAAAAATTACTAATGTTTTGGATTCTTTTCTGGTACTAAGTGTTTGCAGTCAGGTGTGTGTTTTCCACCCAGAGTTCTGACCACCCACATTTTCTAGCTGTCCTTAGCCATGGATGTACTGCATGGGGAAGAGCTGTGGGCTTTCACAGAGCTGAATCAGTGACCCTGGGACCCTGATATACCTTGGAAGTGGAGTTTATATCATCCCCACTCTCAGCAACCTGGGTTTTTTGTTTGTTTGTTTGTTTGTTTGGATGACAACTATAGTTATTCACTACTGTGTTATACTAAGTAAAATTCTGAAAATTCATTTGTTTGAGCCCCTGGTAAGGATACTTAAAATAATGCAAAGAGAAGGAAAGAGAAATGGCTTTGGGCTGGGACTATGGGTGAGGAGGGAGTCTCAGAGCTGTCCTGCTTGGCCACTCGGAGCTCTTCCAGCATTTTCTGCGGCTGTGGCCAGGACAGCAGCAGAACCAGTGCCTTCCTAGGGGTCAGTTAAGTGGGGTCTGGAAATAGATGAAGGTGGTAGGAAGAGAGCATGAAATAAGTGGTAATAGATGGAAGATACAGAAACAGAAACATCAAACTGGTTTGTGGCTCAAAGGCTACAGAAGCCATATGCCCTGGGACTGCCTTGTCCGTGGCACTAATAATACAGGGTGTGTTGTTTTCCCCAAGGCTTTTTGGGAAGTAAGGAGAAGATCAATAATTCCAATAGAAGGTCCCCCTCCTGGGCCAGGGCAGGTAAGAACAGCCCTAGGGGCCTTTCATCCGAAGTTCAGCATGAGTGGATGGGGTGGCCTGGAAATTAAAGCCCTCAGGATTATCATCACCAGTAATGGGAGGAATAATTACATGAATCAGTTGGTTTCGGGCAAAACTTTTGACATGCCTCTGGGAATCAAAAATAGTATCACAGGCAATTTAATGAGTAAAATAAAAACAATGACAAAATATAATCTTGTTGAGAAAGAAAATCCTTTTCATCCAAATTTCACTGCAGCCAGGTTTTTTTTTTTTTTTTTTTTTTTAGATGTCCTGAACAGCATAAACAGTCATTTAAAGTGTTCCTGGGGAGCAGATGTTGGGATTAGAAGGCTTGTTAGCAAACCAGCAATTTAGAGCTGAGGCTGCTTGCTGAGAGTTTCCACTCCAGCAAAGAACCCTCCAGCTGCTGGTGCGTGGACACCTGTGGACAGGTGTGTGTCAGGTAGTGCGTGGCCTGGCATTTCTGAGAAGCCAAGGGAAAGTGGAAAATTCCAACGATGCCTTGCCCTTCCCCGTGAGAAGGTCTCTGGCTGTGAGTACTTTGCTCTCCTGAGTTCACTTTCATGGGGAACAACCTGCCTTGTTGGGCAGGTCACCAAGGGGAGCTTGTAGGGATGCAGGGATAACTTGCCACCCCATCGGGGTCTCCCTTTGAAATCCTTCTAGGGTCTGAGTCTGAAAACGAATCGGCAAGATCGCGTGGTGGAGGATTAGTGGGGGCAGGGGGATTCCACAGAAAAGGCATTCAGAAACCCCCCTTATCTTCTCTGGCCTTCACCCTCTCCCTGGGAAGCCTGTCTGAGTGGCAGTTGGAGCCACTGTCTTCCCCCTTCCTATCTCTCCACCCCTGTCCTGGATTCCTCTCCACTCAGCCTGAGGCTGGGAGATTAACACTACAAACGGTGCCATTACCCCTTCCTTAAATTGCATTTCTGCATATTTCAGATATATGTGCAGAGAGAGAGAGAGTTGAGTGAACTGTACCGAGTATCCTCCATTTCTCTATGTGTAGAATACTCTGTGTCTGTGCAGGCGATTGAGACAGATGCTGAGTGGGAAAGCATATAGTACCTTTTTGTTTGTTTATAGCCCCCCTTTTCTTCCCAGCTGTACCTCAAACAGAAATCTTGCTCAGACTTCATCCATTCAGCAGCGTTTCGTAAGACTAACTTTGTGGGAGATACTGCGCCTATTCTAGGCTTCGGAGACACCAAGACACTGGCTAGAGCCTGCTCTTCATCAAAATAAAGTCTCCATGAGTTGTAGGGTTCAAGGTGCATGTTAGTTGAGGTAGAAATATGGTCCAAGTGCTGCCCCATTACAGATGCATAGACATAATAGCTGTGCAACGTATTTTTGGTGGGTGACTAGGTTAGGAAAATAAAGGTAGGATGCTAATCATGGAACAGAATGGAAGCTTTTAGCTGGAAGTTGAACAGTGCTGGACTTTCAGTTTTAGGAAACTCGCCAAGGCACTCAGTATCAGATCCTGGAGACGGAAGCCTGAACTCTGAAAGGTAGTTTAAAGAGAACCTAAATGACTTCATCCAAATTAAGAATAAACCCAAACAAGGCAAGACTGGGGGAGGAGGCCATGACTCTGATATTCTTTAAGAGCATCTGAGCCCTCCTTGAGCCCCCAGTCTGCTCAGCACTACTTTCACCTTGCATTTTGCATCCTCCTTCAGGAGCAGGGTGGGCACATGGCATTAGGTCTTCTGGGTGCCTCGGGGGACTCTGAGGACTCTCATTCTGTGACCTGGGGCAGAGACCTAATTTTTATTCATTTTCCCAAATAGTGAACTAATGTTTGGTGGGGCGGGAGGAGCAAAATCTCCTCCACCAGCATATAAATCCTTCCCTGCTTCATGAGTGTAGCAGCTTCTACAGGTCTGTTTACCGATGGGGTCTGTGATGGGGAAGG
This sequence comes from Canis lupus dingo, assembly GCF_003254725.2. Lineage (NCBI taxonomy): Eukaryota > Metazoa > Chordata > Mammalia > Carnivora > Canidae > Canis > Canis lupus. Next base: position 7,486,940 of record NC_064271.1, on the reverse strand, counting down.
CTCGCATCCTCCCAGAAAGGCTGGGCTCACCCACAAAAGCAGGGGGCCTCAGGGGCCTCAGGGGCCTGGGTGCCCTCTGGCCAGCCCAGAGCCAAAGCATCATTAAATCCCATAACGCCCTCTGCCTGGAGGGCCTTATCAGGTCTGCAGAGATAGGGCCAGCTGTTCGCCAGCTGCTCACCCAGGAGGAAGCCCAGGGAATGGAGAAGTGAGAAGTTTCAGCGCTGCAACTACGGGCTCAGCTACTCTGACCATGGCCGGAAAACCACGAATGGAAACAGAAAAACTGCCCTGAGAAAACTTTGAGAACTTGCAGCAAGGGCTCAGGATCGGTGCCAGGGCTGGATTTCCTCACCAGCATTCAAACAGGCCGCCAAACACTTTTCTTTCTGGCTGCAGAGCCCCCCCACCCGCCCCCCGCCCCCGCAGGTCCAAGCTTCTGGATCTGATCAGGGGCTTAGACGAGGAAGGCGGGGCTAGCAGGTCCTCCTCAGTTTGGGTTCCCAGGGGGCCCTTGGGGACCTTAGTGCCTGCAGTCTGCCTGAGGCCTGGACCCTGCGCCCCGCCGCGTCTCCAGGCCCCATTCCACCGGTGCTGTGGGACCTGCCAAGTTCAGTGACGGGCTGTGAGCTCAGTTTCCTCATCTGCGAAGTGTAGCCGATGGTGCTGCTTCTGTCCCAGGCTCTTGTGAAGAGCATAAGAGATTAGGTCTCAGGAAATCACTTTGGAAAGCCTGAAAGCACTATTTCAATCTTTGGGGTGACTATTAACTAAACAAATCACTCACATAGAAATGTCAGTGTCTACACCAAACTAACTTTCCCCTCTCTCTTCTCACTTCTTCTTTTTCATAGAATCGTTACACATTTTGTTATTAGATGAAGTCAGTAAACATCTAGTGAGTTCTCCAAGGATACTGGGCCATATAGGTTTGGGTTGAAGTGCCCCCAGGAACCTTACCATCTAGTCGGGAAGAAAACACAAACACACTAGAAGTTTTAAGTGGTACTCAGGTCAAATTGTATAAAAACAGATAAAATGTAAAATATATATGAAAATTATATTTAAAGGCTCCCTGATGCACCGTTAATTACTGTTTTAGTTTGCTAGGGCTGTCATAACCAAGTGCCACACACTGGGTGGCTTTCAGACGACAGAAATTAGTTTTCCCATGGAGCTAGAAGTCCAAGATTAAGCTGGTGGCAGTTTCTTGGAACACCTGGGTGGCTCAGTGGTTGAGCCTTGGGCCTCAGGGTCATGGAATGGAGTCCTGAGTCGGGGTCCCCGTGGGGAGTCTGCTTCTCCCTCTGCCTATGTCTCCGCGTGTCTCTCATGAATAAATAAAATCTTTAAAAAACAAACAAAGATGTTGGGCAGCTTATTCTGAGGCCTCTCTCCTTGGTTTGTAGATGGCCTTCTTCTCCCTGTGTCCTCACCTACTCCGTCATCTGTGTGTGTCTGTGCTCTAACCTTTTCATGAAACAACACTAGTGCTCCGAGATTAGGGCCTACCCTACTGACCTCATTGCTACTTCATTACCACTTTAAAGACCCCATCTCCAAATACAGCCACAGTCTGAGGGACTCTGGACTAGTACTTTGACATAATGATTGTGAGGCTGTGGTTTAGCTTATAACAATAACTGAGTAAATTGTGTGGACTAGGGATCCCGATGCTACCACAGGAGTCTTGATGAGCCACAGACCGACTTCCTACAGCAAGCTCAGACAGACCCAAACACACAGATCCTTCTTTGATTCTCTTGGTGGCAGGCTGCCTGCAAATTAGTGCTGTTTAAATAAATTGCTATCTTCTAGTTTAAAAAGTTCAATAAAATTCCTAATGTATTTTTATCTCTACAGGATAGTGTATCAAATATCAAAAGGAGAAAGTTCAAATATTCATTCGAATAAATGATTTTGCTTGTGGGAAACAGTAAATAAGTTTATTGCAGTATAATTATTTTTGTCTCTCCCTTCTCTCTCCCTTAATCCTTTTTTTAAAAAAGATTTATTGGGACACCTGAGTGTCTGGCTTCAGCTCAGGGTGTGATCCCGGGGTCCTGGGATCGAGTTCCACATCAGGCTCCCTGTAGGGATCCTGCTTCTCCCTCTGCCTGTGTCTCTGCCTCTCTCATGAGTTAAAAAAAAAAAAAAAAAAAAAAGATTTATTTATTTATTTGAGAGAGAGAGAGACAGAGGTGGAGACAGAGACAGAGCGCAGAAGGGAGGGGCAGAGGCAGAGGAAGGGAGACAGAGAGAGTCTCAAGCAGACTCCCCAGTGAGCACAGAGCCTGATGTGGGGCTTGATATCAGGATCCTGAGATCATGACCTGAGCTGATGTCAAGATCAGATGTCTGCTTAACAGACTGGGCCACTTAGGCGACCCTCTCTTTTTATTCCTTTGGAATGAGGATGGTCCACAGGCTGTGGAGACTTTACTATAAGCAGGCCATGGTTATAAAGGAGGCAGGAAGTAGATGCCAACGTGCGGCAGGAGAGATTTTTAGAAACTTGGTGATGAGGAGGCTCCATATGGAGCAGGTGGCCCTGATTCTGGGGGCCAGCGTGTACCCATATATCAGTGGATCTGGTACCATCAGGTTGTCATATGGCTGCATGGAACTTCTCAACTGACTTTGACAGACTATTTCTACAGTAGTCTTAAATTGCACTTTTCTATGTGTATATACCAGAATCTATTTAAAAATTCAGTTTTTTTTTTTTTTGATAACCAGACTGTTTTCAACTCTTTACTCAAAAGAACACTGCAGTGAACATCTACATGATGAGTTTTATTTGCATTTAAATTCTTACTCTCCTGTAGCCAGACTCTTTTTTTAGTATGAGCAAGGTGTTATGCTCTTTGGACGTATGATGGCTTGCTTCTGGTACTTAGTCATCAGGGTTATACTCAGGGACTGAGATGGTGTGGCTATGACACCCTTTCTCTCCTGCCACACACACACACACACACACACACACACACACACACACACACACACAATTCACTGACTGATTTCTTCTGTAGGGAGACACAAAGCAGAAGGAAGGAACACCAAAATCAGAAGCTAATGCCGCCCTGGAGACTGGGGCACTTCAGAAAGCCCCAGGAGATTTATAAAGGAAAAGCTTTGAGATTCTAGGGAAGGATTTCATCGACTGTAGGCAACAATAAGAACTGCCTTGCCACCAAAGTAAAATAGAGAATTAAGGGAATTGTTTCAATAGCTGCTAATATCTTGAATGATTTAGCCGAAGACCCTAATTTCACTTTCTACAATATCCATCTCAGCTTAAGGTCTATTCTAGAACAATTTTGTTTCCTTTTTGCATATGAGTATTTCAGAGACAAGCATGGGATAGCATGTGCATATTTGGCACTTGTTTTGGAGAATAAAGATTAAGTACAATACTTTTGGACATGATTTTCCCCTTGGTTTGAGCCAATTCCTAAATATTTATAGATTAAATCCTGAAATTAATTTTTAACTTCTAACACTCCTGGAAAATCAGAATGTGTTATATTCAAAGGTAAGTGTCTCTTGTTTTATTTGCTCATTTATTTTTGTTAAACCAAAATGTAATGGGAAGTTCCCACCTAATAGTGGAGCTCTGCCCTTGCAGTGTGAAAAGCTTCATAAACAATATGTAAATGAATGGGTTGTGTTCCAATAAAACATCATTTATAGGCACTGCAATTTGAATTTCATTTCATCTTCATTTGTCACGAAATAAAATACTCTCCTCCTTTAAAAAACTATTCATAGGGCATTTAGGTGGCTCAGTGGTTGAGTGTCTGCCTTTGGCTCAGGTCGTGGTCTAGGAGTGCTGGTACCGAGCCCCGCATCAGGCTCCCTGTGGGGATCCTGCTTCTCCTTCTGCCTATATCTCTGCCTCTCTCTGTCTCTCATGAATAAATAAAATCTTCAAAAAAAAAAAAAAAACACTTCATAAATGTAAAAACCATTCTTATCTGACAAGCCTTACAAAAAAAGGTGGTGGGGCAGATTTGGCCTGTGGACTATGGTTTGCTGAACCCTGACGTAGAAGAACTGACAAATTTCAAATATTCACTACTAACCTTTGGTTAGTTACAGGAAATTGAAGGCCGGTTGCTGTAAGATAAGCAAGATAAGGTGTATGAAGCAGGGAGTGAAGTTTTCTTGCTTTAAGTATTTCTAGAGACTGCCCATAGCCCTAGTAAGTCTACAACTGCCGTGGCCCTTGCAGGTTGCACTGGCTACTTGTTGCATGGTGGCTTTTAACAAGGGCCACAACATGTTTTGAATGAAAAAACACCTGCTTACAATGCTAACCAGACTCAAAGGCAGAAAGCATAGCAAATGAAATCTTTCCATCCAAGCAGGCTTTTCCGGTAGTGAAACTAAAAATGCAGCAGTACATATTGGTGAATCTGTTTTCACACTTGTGCTTGAGGGCACGACACGGTGACCCCACCTGGGAACTCTGCTACTCTGAGTGGCTGTGCAGTAGAAACCACCAGACTTCCCAAACAGGGAAGCAAGCTCAAGAATGTGTCGTGTAAGGGCCTGTAACTGTCTTTAACCTTGAATCCTCCTTTTTTTTTAAGATGGGATTTTAAATCATGCTTTTGAGTTGCTTAGGAAGTAACAGAAATAATAACATACTTTCTTAACGCTTTCACAAGACTACAGCACCATTTATCAACATCCCCAAAATGGTTCGGATGTTTTGAGGCAAGACCATTTCTGGGACAGTGGTAAGTGTTGTGCTAAGCCCTGTATCACCTATGAGAACCCAGGCTACCCACATTGTTTTAATCAATGAGAACCTCTCAAGCAAAGGGGCTTCTGTACCATCCTAGACTGTAAACACAGGTGCAAATGACTCTATGACTTTTAGCCACCCTATGACAACACCACTTCATTTATTCTCCCTCAGCCTGTGTCTCTCATGAATAAATAAATAAAAAAAATATTAAAAAAAACTAATGAGATCAGGAAAGTGAGGGTTTTAGGTTCAAAAATGAGAAGACATACTGACCATGATATTCAAGCCTCTAACTTTACTCATATGCAAAAAGGAAGAAAATTTGAATTTATCAAATTTTAAGAAGGTAGTTTCTATGTAACAAAAATAAAAGTTTCTCATCAACATCCTGACATCCTGACAACCACTTTTTATACTGAGATATGGCTGATATATAACATGGTATTAGGTGTATAGCATCATAATTTGATAGGTGTATATACTGTAAAATGATTATTACAATGCATTCCATCACCACACATAGATACAACTCTTTTCTCTCTGATGAAACTTAAGATTAATTCTCTTAGGAACCTTTTTCTTTTTTCTTTTTAGTATTTTGTTCTTTTTTTAAACCGAGTTTTAATTGATATAACACATTGTATTTGTGTTATATCAAACATAATTTGATATTTGTATGATTGTGCAATGATCACCACAATTAAGTTTAGTTAACATGTCACCAATGTTACAAAAATTTTTTTCTTGTAATGAAAACTTTCAAGATTTACTCTCTTAGTAATTTTCAAATATGCAATATGGTATTGTTATCTATAGGCAGTATGCTGTACATTATTATATCTCCAGGACTTCTTTATCTTACAACCAGATGTTTGTACCTTTTGACCACCTTTCCCCATTTTGTCCACCTACTATCTCTGGTGCAATCTGTTTTCTGCACATTTTCTTTGTCCATTTATCTCTTGATGGACACTTAGATTGTTTCCATATCTTGGCTATTGTGAATAACACTTCAATGAACATGAGGGTGCCAATATCTTTTTTATATAGTGATCTTGTTTCCTTCAGATAAATGTCCAGAAGTGGAATTGCTGGATCATATGTCTGTTCTATTCTAAAATTTCTGAAGAAACTCCATATTGTTTTCCGGAGTGGTTGCACCAATTTACATTCCCACCAATGTGCACAAGTGTCCCCTTTACTCCAAATCCGTATCAACGCTTGTTATTTCTTGACTTTGCTAATAGCCATTCTAACAGGTGTGAGGCAATAGCTCATTGTGGTTTTGATTTGCATTTCCCTGATGATTAGTGATGTTGAGCACATTTTCACGTACCTGTTGGCCTTTGGATAACGTCTTTGGAACAATATCTATTCAGATTCTCTGTGCATTTTTAATTGGATTTTTTCTTTGAGTTGTATGAGTTCTTTATATATTTGGATATTAAGCACTTATCAGAGATACGATTTGCAAATATTTTCTCCCATTCAGTAGGTTGCCTTTCCATTTTGTTGGTTTCCTTTACTGTGTAGAAGCTTTTTGGTTTGTTGTACTCCCTCCTATATAGTCCCTTGCATTTGATCTCAGGTCCAAAAAATCATTGCCAAGACCTGCCAAGAGCTTACCCCTATGCTTGTGTCTGCTGTTACAGTTTCAGGTCTTATGTTTAAGTCTTTCATCCATTCTGAGTTGATATTTGTGTATTATATAAGAAAGTGGTCCAGTTTCATTTTTTTGAATGTGGCTATCAAGTTTTCCCATTGATTGAAGAGACTGTCATTTCCTCAATGTATATTTTTGGCCCCTTTGTTATAAATCAATTGACCACATATGTGTGGGCTTATTTCTGGTCTCTGATGCTGTTCCCATTGATGTATGTATATCTGTTTTTATGCCAATACCATACTTTTGACTACTATAACTTTGTAATATGATTTGAAACCACAGAATATAATGCCTCCAGCTCTGTTCTTCATCCTCAAGGTGGCTTTGGCTATTCATGGTCTTATATAGTTCCATCAAATCTTAGGATTGTTTGTTCTATTTCCATGAAAAATGCCATTGAAATTTTGATAGGAATTATATTCAATCTGTATATTGCTTTGAATAGTATGGACATTTTAACAGTGCTAATTCTTCCAATCCATGAGTATAGAATATCTTTCCATTTATTTGTGCCTTCTTCATTTTCTTTCATCAAGCCTTATAGTTGTCAATGTACGTGTTTTATCTCCTTGCTTAATTTATTCCTAGGTCTTTTATTCTTTTTGATGCAATTATAAATAAAATTGTTTTCTTGGTTTCTCCTTCTGGGATAGTTCATTATTGGTGTATAGAAATGCAACTAATTTTTGCATATTGATTTTGTACTTGCAACTTTACTGAATTTGTTAGTTCTAACAGTTTTTTTGGTAGAATTTGGGGGGGGGTTCTATCCATGATATCACGATATTTGTAAATAGTGACAGTTTCATTTCTTCCTTTCTGATTTGGATGCCTTTTATTTATTCTTCTTGTCTAAATACTCTGCCTGGATTTCCAGTTCTAGGTTGAATAAAAGTGATGAGTGGGCATCCTTGTTGTGTTCTTTATCTAGAGGAAAAGCTTTCAGCTACTCGCTATAGAGTATTATGTTACCTGTGGGCTTGTCATATACGGCCTTTACTTTGTTGAGGCACACTCCTTATATACTGGGTTTGTTGAGAGTTTTAATCATGACAACAATCTTTGACTCCTAATTTTTCCTTAAGAGCAATAACTAATACTTGCTAGCCCTTACCACATGTCAGATATACAGAGTACTTTACAAAGTCGTGTCTGTTACCTCATGTAATCTTCATGACCACTCTATGAGACAGGTGTCATTATTATGTTTTTCAGGTGGAGAAACCAAAGCACAGAGAGAGAAGGCCCATTTCTAGATGCACCTCTGTATCCTTATAGGTCTGGGGCATAGAAAGATCCCCAGTCTGTAAAGTCTTATTTGGGCAGAAGAGTGCAATAATTCTGGGGACAGAGTACCTGGGTTTGAATCCCAGCTACCTCATTTACTAGCTTTTTGAACTTGGGACAAGTTATTTAGTCTTTTAGTACTTCAGTTTCTTGATCTACAAAGTGAGCAAAATACTACCTATCTCATAGAGTTCTTATATGTGTTAATGAGTTAATATACACAGAGCTTTTATAAAGCTGTCATCATCAAGACTGTATGATACTGGCACAAAAACAGACACATGGATCAGTAGAACAGAATAGAGAACCCAGAAATGGGCCCTCAACTCTATGGTCAACTAATCTTTGACAAAACAGGAAAGAATATCCACTGGAAAAAAGACAGTCTCTTCAATAAGTGGTATTGGGAAAACTGGACAGCCACACGCAGAAGAATAAAATTGCACCATTTTCTTACACCATACACAAAAATAAACTCAAAATGGATGAAAGATCTGAATATGAGACAGAAATCCATCAAAATCATAGAGAACACATATAGCAACCTCTTAGCTCTTGGCTGTAGCAACTTCTTGCTAGACACGTTCAAAGGCAAGGGAAACAAAAGCAAAAATGAACTACTGGGACTTTATCAAGATAAAATGCTTTTTGCACAACAAAGGAAATACTCAACAAAACCAAAAGACAACCTACAGAATGGGAGAAGATATTTACAAATGTCTTATCAGCTAAAGGGCTAGTATCCAAAATCTATAAAGAATTTATCAATCTCAATACCCAAAAACCAAATAATCCAGTCAAGAAATGAGCAGAAGACATGAACAGATATTTCTCTAAAAAAGACATACAAATGGCCAATAGACACATGAAAAAATGCTCAACATCACTCAGCATCAGAGAAATACAAGGCAAAACCACAATGAGATACCATATCACACCAATCAGAATGGCTAAAATTAACAAGTGAGGAAATGACAGGTATTGGAGAGGATGCAGAGAAAAGGGAACCCTCTTACATTGCTGGTGGGAATGCAAGCTCATACAGCCACTCTGGAAAACAGTATGGAGGTTCCTCAAAAAGTTAAAAATAGAGCTACCCTACAACCCAGAAATTGCACTACTAGAGATTTACCACAAGATATAAATGTAGTGATCTGAAGGGACACTTGCTGCCCAATGTTTATAGCAGTAATGTTCACAATAACTAAACTATGGAGAAAGCCCAAATGTCCATTGACAGATGAAGAGGTAAAGGAGATGATATATATATATATATACACACACACACATACACACACAATGGAATATTACTCAGCTATCAAAAAATGAAATCTTACCATTTGCAATGATGTGGATTAAACCAGAGGGTATTATGCTAAGCAAAGTATATCAATCAGAGAAAGACAATTACCATATGATCTCATTCATATGTGGAATTTAAGAAACAAAACAGAGGGTCATGGGGAAGGGAGAGAAAAATAAAATAAGATGAAATCAGAGAGGGAGACAAACCATAAGAGACTCTTAACTACGGGGAACAAACTGAGGGTTGCTGGGGAGGAGGGGGGATGGGGTAAGTGGGTGATGGGCATTAAGGAGGGCACTGGTAATGAGCACTGGGTGTTATATGCAACTGATGAATCACTAAACTCTACCTCTGAAGCTAATAATACACTATATGTTAATTGAATTTAAATAATAATAATAATAAATATATACACAGAGCTTTTGGAGCAGTCTCTGCCCATTGTGAGCACTACATCATTTCCTTTATCACAGTACGGGTTGGCTCTGTGGAGCCGTTTCCCAGCCCTGAGGATGACTTGTGCTGACGTCATCCATTTTGAGTTTGCTCTCTGGAATGATCAAGGGCTGGGCTAGCAAATAGCTTAATGAGGAAGTGAAACAGATAAAGCTACATTAAAAATCATAGTTATATAATTATGTAACAAATACTACATGTTGATTTATATATAGCTATGTAATAAATACTACATATTGATGTATGCTATACGCACACACACTTTTAAATTTTTTATTGTGGTAAAGTATGCATAAAACTTACCATTTAAAATGTGCAGTTCAGTGGCATTAAGCACATTCACATTGTTGTGTAATCAACACAATTGCCCATCTCCAGATTTTTTCATCATCTCCAGCATAAAACTATACTTAGTAAAGAGCACCTTTCCATTCCTCCCTTCTCCTAGCCCCAAGTAACCACCATTGTACTTCCTGTCTCCATGAATTTGACTATTCTAAGTACTTCACATAAGTGGAACCATATTTTATGTTTAGATCTATAGATTGAATGCCAGGAACTGTACGAGTTAGAGGTTATCCACATGTTACACTCCCATTTTTTTACTTTCTTCTTTTTCTTTCTCTTCTTCATTTTAAAAATAAACTTTCTTCTTTTTTTCATGTAGAAAAAAGGGCCCTCCAAATCTAGGGAGGAAGAGGTACATAGACTTTGGGGCAGGGAGACAGTGGCAGAGAAGTACAAGCCTCAGAAAAGAGGAAGAATAGGAAATAATTAGGACATGAAAATTGTTCTATAAAAAGAGTAGTAACTCACTTAGAGTCTTATATCCTTGCTGATTGAAGTGATTTAGACTGTGTGTCCATGTCTAATCCAGTTTTGTGACAGGGCAGATATAACTTGACTGATTTGCTTTGGCTACTCTCGGCCTACCCTTAGAACAGAGGCTAGGGCCGTCTGCCCAAATCCCATGGCAGGGAAATTCAGGATCCTTTAAAAATGACTGTGAGGTTGGTAACCATTAGTAATATCCTCTATGGTAGTGCATGGCTTCTTAACATGTGTATTCTATTTCATAGGGCAATTTAGGGAATATGAAGTCAGAGCTTAAAATACCCCCAGTCCAACTGGCCCTGTTTTGATTCAAGGGCTGACTTGAGAGCCTTACCCCCTGATTATGATGAGACTCTGATAAGAGTATTGGATCTGGTTTATTTATTTATTTATTTATTTATTTATTTATTTAAAGATTTTATTTATTTATTCATGAGAGACACACAGAGGTAGAGACACAGGCAGAGGGAGAAGCAGGCTCTCCCCAGGGAGCCTGATGTGGGACTCAAGTCGACCCTGGGATCAAGAGCCAAGCCAAAGGCAGACACTCAATCACTGACCCACCCAGGTGTCCCTGGATCTAGTTTTAAAAGACTCACATTATGGCTCTCTTAATAAAAAAAAGTCTGCTCTGAGAAGCCAGCTGTAGGCTCCAAGCTTTAGAGGCACCATATATCTCTAATACCAAAAGGCACACAGTATGTGGACCTCCATGGGTTCTCTTGGCCTGGGTCCTGCAAATGGTAGGTAGGGCCGGCCGTGGATTCATGAAACTCTCTTGATCTCTGCCCACGTGTAAGATAGGGATGATCATAGCTGTCAGACATCATCCTGGGGCATCAGGTAGACCAACCGAGGTAGCTAGCTATCTGGAGGTAGGCTGAAGGAAGCAGATATGAATTGCTACAATTTACAATTGTTGCTATATTCTCTGAAATGATATTGATTGCTTTTTTCCAAGTGCCAAAATATTTAGTTTCGATTACAGGTGGTTTTTGTTTTGTTTTGTTTTTAATGATTCATGGCTCACTTTTTCAACTAGAGTAGGTTACTTTCTTCTAGGGTGGGTGAGAGAGGTGCAATTTTTAAAATTTGCCATGTTGCAGGCTTCCAGATTCAAAACCTAAAAAATTATTTAAAAGAGAAATTAGGGGATCCCTGGGTGGCTCAGTGGTTTAGTGCCTGCCTTTGGCCCAGGGCACGATCCTGGAGTCCCAGGATTGAGTCCCACGTCGGGCTCCCAGTGTGGAGCCTGCTTCTCCCTCCTTAATTAAAAGAGAAATTAAGGGACGCCTGGGTGGCTCAGTGGTTGAGTGTCTGCCTTTGGCTCAGGGCATGGTCCTGGGGTTCTGGGATCGAGTCCCACATCTGGCTTCCCTTGAGGAATCTCCTTCTCCCTTTGCCTATGTCTCTGCCTCTTTTTCTGTGTCTGTCATGAATAAATAAATAAAATCTTTAAAAAAATAAAAAAATAAAAAGAAATTAAAATAAAAAAGTTTAATGTGTAGATTTATGATCATTTAAAAAGCAGTACATGGTAAAATTTGATCTTTAAAACTCTCTTTTCATGTACAAACAGTAAAAAATCTGACAGAGCTAGGCTGGAAAGTAAACTCAAAATTAGCACTTTGATATCAATAAAATGGATATGCAAAAATCTTACTCATTTTTTATTATTGTTTTCATCAATAGAATAGAAAAAGTAAGTTTATCATTCAGATAAACTTGCACGGATAAAAGTTTTTCAGATATGGTAAAAATATTTATGTAAAGACTTTCCTGGCCAAGTGTATTTGGGGCATATGTAGTGTTTTGTAATGCTGGCTGGGTGTTGCCTTTCTCGTAGACAGAAAGGAGAAGTCAATGGATTTGTGAGCATGAGTAGAGAGAGGAAGTATTCGTAAGAGCTCAGGGCAGAAGTCAGAGATTCAAGAATTGTATGTGCTGTTCTTGATTTTGAAACTAACTGATCACGTGATTGTGGGTCAATCTCAATTTCTATAAATGGAAAGATTAGATGATTCTACAAATCCTTGCCATATATTGGATGGAGTAACTTGTAAGAAGAATTTCTTGCCATCTTCCTACAAAAATAAAAGGACAATGACAACCTAACTATTTTAGCTAAGGACACAAAAGCCTGTGATTAATGCAGCGTTTTTACAATTTAGCAGAGTTGTTTTGCTCAATGCTTCAACTCAAAGAAGCGGTCCAGAATCTGTCCTAGAATAGTGTGAAGGGTCTGCAGGTAAGTAGGGCAGAGAGTCACAGGGGCTCAGAGAAGGGACTAGTCCATAGAGGGTGGCAAGAGGGGACAGGAAGGCAAGGGAGTGACAAGGAAGGCTTCTGAGCTCACAGAGCTAGGCTGAGTTGGTTTTAATCAGATGACTACTATGGATTAGGGATATGTCCTAGCTGAGGGAATGGCCTATGCAAAAGCTGGAACTGAACAGTAGGGTCAGGGCTGGATGGTAGGGTGAGGGGAGAGTGAGTGGCGTGGCTGGGAGCTGAGCAGGAGGGAGCTGGCTGTGCGGGCTTCTAGGCCATGGGAAGGCATTTGAGCTTTATTATGAGGGCAGCATGAGGGAAGACTCCAGAGTGATATCCAGGGTTTTCTCTTGGGCACAGAGAAGGAGGCAATAGCCATTAAAATGTTTTAAAGTTGGGAGAGATGTGACCAGATCTGGAACTTAGAAAGCCTTGCTCTGGCTGCCAAATTAGAAGACAGGTTGATGGGAACAGCTCTGGAGTCAGAAATAAGTTAGGAGGCTGCTGTAGCTATTGATGCTAGAGATGAGGATGGTCTGAACTAGGATATAACTAGTAGAGAAAAGATGATTCACTAATTATCTAGAAATTTGAAATTTTTACCTAGGAGTTATGAACAAAAAGTCAAAATTTATTTGGTCAACCAAATGGCCATTGTAGCCTTCATGGCTTGGTTACTGTGTAGTATTCATTGCCATATAACTAATTATCCTCAAACTCAGCAGGTTAAAACAACACACATTTACCTCACAGTTTCTGTGGGCCAGGAGTCTGAGTGTAGGTTAGCTGGCTGTCTCTGATTCATGGTGTCTCCTGAGATTGCAGTTAAGCCATTGGCCAAGGCTGTGGTCTCATTGGAAGGCTCCACCGGGGAGGGATATGCTTCCAAGCTCACTCATGTACTTGTTGGTAGGCCTCACTGGCTTGCCGCAAGGCCTCTCAACATGGCAGCTGGCTTCCCTTGGGGTGAGCGAACCAAGAGTGAAAAACAGTGCCCAAATGGAAGCCTCAGTCTTTTTGTAACCTAATCTTAGAATTAGACTCTTTCACTTCTGCCAAATTCTATTTGTTTTTCTCCTCACACTAATGGGGAGGGTATTTACACAAGGGTGTGAAAACCAGGCATGAATCACTGGGAAGCCATTGTAGAGGCTGCTTACTAGTTAGCAATTATACTTCACATTAAAGATATCACTTTAGGTTGTCCATCAGCAAAAATTTCAGAAGGTACTATTGCAAAATGATGTAAAATTCCAAAGGGAAGTAATTATGAAGATGCAAGTCATTTTTTAATGTCTCATTCTTGGTGTTAGTAAGAAGCAGTAATGATTATCTGATGACCGTGCAAAGGTCTAGCTCTTCTACCCTTTGAGGCTTTTTACCCACCTTTTCTAGGTCTCTTTTCATGCTACCCTGCTTGCCTGATTTATTGTCACATGCCTCAGTATAAAATCTCAACTGTTATAGTTGCCTGATAAAATGCAACTAGAAACCATTTCTCTCTAGAGAGAACTCTGCTACCAAATGATGAGACTGTTGCTAGAACCTGATGAGAAATTTAAAAAAAATTAAAAACTCTTTTTGTGAAATTGAATTCTGGGGAAGTGAGCCATGATTGCTTCAAACTGTGGTTTACATTTTCTCTGACAGAAGGGCATGGGACTATCCCAAGGAATGCTGTCTTTCTAGCCCGGTTTTGTGGGTGCAAATAAGTATATGCAATGAATCCATGCAGTGGGGGCACAGAGAGAGGAACAAATCACCCAAGGGGCCTGCAATCCCAAAGGGTAGAACTTGAAATACTCTTTATAGCCCACTCTCAGTTCTCCAGGGCTCTCCAGTGTTTGTCTTGAGGTTGAATCAGAACAGAGCAGGACAACATAGTGATGCTGGCCCCTGCAGGGCTGAGCAGACAGGGATCACAAGATCCACTCTGATTAATGCAGGGGGGTGGCGAGACCTAAGAAGGGGGCCTCGAAGTGCACTCTTTTTAGAGAATATGCCATTGAGATTCTCTGGAGCTGTATATGCATGTATGTGCTTTCATAGTCTTAATAGTTGCGATGTAAATAACCATGCCTTTGTAGGGAATATTTGGGTTGTTTTCAAATTTTTCCATATATGCAATGAACATCTCCATATATATGCCTTTCATCCCCCCCCCCCCCCCCCGCCAAGTATTTCCATAAGGCAGGTCCTCAGGAGTCAGGTAAGCAACAGGGGGTGTATATCCAGGCTAGACTGAGGGCCAAAGATGAAGAGGCCAGGATGGATCAAGACCATGTCTAGAGGCCAGTCCAATCATATCAGTGTGTAAGGCCCAGGAGGAGCAACAGATAAGCCTTAGATCCTGGGGGACACAGGACAAGAAACTATGTATTTGGAACTAGAGATACCTGTTGGAACTTAAATTCTCAAGCTGTAGCCACAGGTTTGGGTTGGCAGTGAGTGCTAGAGTACTCTGAGCTGTTTCAGATTCCATTCCACTGCTTTTGCAAAAGGCACTAATGATGAACAGCTACTGAACGAGTGAATTATTTATCGGAACAAGCTAGCATGGGGTGCTATTACTTTTAAATTGCTAACTAATGAGATAAAATCTGGTATCTAAATGTTGTTTTTAACTGGTACCGTGAGTTCCCAAAGTCTAGCAGCGCCTGGCATCCTTATTTGTTTAATAAATGACTATTAGGGAGAAGTATATTTCTTGTGTTTGCATACGATTTCCATTTCCTATGCACATTAATGTTTTAGAGGTTTTTTTTCTATTTATTTACTAGAAATCTAGTTTAAAGAAAATGAATTTGAATAAAGGGAGTGTAGGTCTTAAAACTTAAAATAAAACACTTCTTGTGCCCCTTGCCGTGGTGCAGGTTGAGAAGGTATCCTCCAGAATGGCAAATTCTCCAGAGGTCTCATGGAGCCCGAGCTCTTCATCAGCTCCCAGAGAGGGTGTCAGGCTTAAAAGAATTATATCAAATTCATCCAAGATCTGTAGCTAGTCGAGGCTCAGAGACAAGTCACTGTAACAGTTACAACGAAAACCTTCAGCATAGATGTTCACTATTTTTAATCTTAGTTATATTATTGCTATTTTATTTTTAAAGGATTAAAAAATCATGATTATACTCCATTTGGGACAATTAAACTATCATAACCTTACTGTTAGGACTTCCTAAGCTCTTATTTGAAATACTGTAAAAGAAATCTCCATATTTCTAGTTGGAAAGAGGAAGACCTGTGTACTATTTCATCCTATGTCATAAAATGCAAATTTGGTCATTTCCCTTTCCAGCTTAAATTACTATGTTTCCCTATTGGCTGAGGATGAAATCTGAATTCCTACACATTTGAGATTTAATTACAGGATACCAAAGCCTCAAAATGAAAGTGTCCTTTTTTATTCTCTAGAAATCTAGATCTGCACTATCTGAACGGAAGTCATCAGCAACTGGCCCCATTGTAGGTACTGAACACACGAAGTGTAGCTGGTACCAGTGAGAGATACTGTGTTTAAAATATACACTGGATATTGAAAACTTAGTGAGAAAGTAAAATAGCTCATTAATAAGGGTTTATATCATTTCCATATTGAAATAATATTTTCAATATAGTCAAATATATTATTAAATTAATTTCATCTTTTTTTTTTACCTTTAAATGTGGCCACTAGAATATTTAAAATTATATTTGTGGCTCATATATTTCTATTGGACAGGGAATCTAGATGATTCCAGTAAATACTCTTCACTATTTCCTCAAGGCATCTTGCTTAATTTCAGAATGCCTCCTTCATTCAAAGCTGGAGAATGAACCTACTCTTTTCTTGCAGAAAGGCGAGTTTTGTCTCACAGAGTCTCCAGGAACTGAGTGTCTCTTAGGAAAAGTAAGGAATTGCCCACAGGCTGACACTAACTTGCCTCTCTTGGGTGAGCTCTACCTCCTAAACTTCTCTCAGATGTGCCTCTGCCTTTGGTCCTCACTGCCATACACACACATCACTGATGTGGATGAGGGCCTCCTCCCTTGCATCCTGCTTCCAGTTGGGCTAATTCCTGAGTCGGAGAGCTCTCTCGAAGGGAGTTCTTCATCTGGAGCCAGTGGGCACCACAGGGATCAGGGGTAGAACTCAGGCAGTCTGCGAACATGCATGGCAAACATAAAAACAAGGCCCTACCAGTACCGGGGCCCTGCCACCAATAGATAGTTTACGTATTTTCATAGAATATTCTAGTTGCAGCTTTCTTGAAATACCACTTACAGGTCTCACTACTTGGAAACTGCAGTAGCTGGTAGACCCTCTGGTGGATTTTATTCAATGTGTTGATTTAAAAAAGCTACACCATGTTCAGGATGCAGTGTGCACTCCTTAGCACGGCACAGGACACCATGCGTGCTCTAGCAACTTCACCATCGGTTTGACATCTACTGAATGTAGCCTAAATAGACTCTGCGTGCTTTTGCCTTTGTGGCTTCTAAATGCTGGTTCCATTCTTGGAATGTCTTGTCCTGATTTGTCAATCTGTGATGACTTCCCATGCTATTCAAAGGGCGGCCTTCTCATGTTACACAGGGCTCCGTGTCACGTCTCGGCTCCACGGGAGGGGCCAGTCTGGGTCTTGTTCCCTCACTACCCACTCCACTGTTTCTGAGTGTGGTATCTAGCACTGTTTCCGGTAGTAAATAGACAGACGTTTTTTATAGGAGTATACAAATATTAAAAGGGAGAGTGATATTTCATTTACAGTAATATTTGAAATTGTTTTTCATATACATTTTAAGTTAAAAAATTAAACGAGTTAAAAAAAAACCTGACCCCACACATTGACACAGACATAGAGATGTTCTGTTGGTAGCAGACAACTGCCTGAAAGTCTGGGCAGCCCAGGCCTGGCTGACGTCTTGCTTCTGCCTGGTTGGGCTGTGATCTGGGCAGATGAGGGCTTGGGGAGCGTTTTGTGTTGTTTCTTAAACCCCCCTACTGCCTCTAAAATTCGCCCACGTCGACTGAGTAGGATAGCCTGACGTAAGACATTGACATTTAGAAAATGAGTGAACTGTACACAAAAATTTTTGATGCTAGTTTTTCATTTTCTATGTCACAAAAAAGTTAAACAATGAAAGTTGCTATCTTAAGATAATGTACTTTCTAGCAATAAATCAAAATCTAAGTGGATATTTTCTAGGAAATCATAGATTATTAAAAAACCTTCTGAAAGAAAACATTGAAAAGAGGCTTTTAAAAAATGCTACAATGAAAATATCTTGCTTGAAAAAGTATCAGGCCCAGTTTTCCTGGAGTTCTAACCAAGGGTTCAATGAAGGGATAATGCTAATATTATTTAGGACCCAGAAAAAAAAATGGAAGCATTTCGCAAAGCTTCTGCCAGAATAGTCTAACTCTGATACCAAAACCAGGTAAGGTGCACGAGAACCAAACATAGAGGAAACTTACCAAGTGAAATCTAGTAGTGAACTAAAATAACACATTATAATAAAGTAGGATTTAATGATAAATGCCCATATGGTTGAATAATTTGAAATTTTAAGAGTGATTTAATACTTTATTAGATTAAACAAGAAAAAAAAAAAAACTCCAGGATAAAGTACTATCTCTAATTTTAAGGCAAGCTCTAACATTTAATAGAAACGCTTCTAACTTTTCATTGTAAAATAAAAAGCAAGGAGTAAGTGCCAGTATCATAATATTCTTGGCAGTTCTAACCAATATAATAAGAAAAGGATAAGAATTAAAAGGTATACATACTGGCAAAAAGAAAAACTCTTATATGTGGATGTCATGACTGCCGATCAAATCAAAGTGAATCAGTTAATAACAGAACTATTAAAAAGAACTCAGTGGGATGACTGGAGGTAAGAGAGTAAAAGTATTGTTATGTGCAAACAATACCTCCAGTAGAAAATGTAACAACAAAAAAGATCCTCATTCAAAATTAAAAGTGTGAAATATCAAGCAATAAACTTGGCAAAAATATGCAAGATTTATACAATTAAAATAATGAAGGCTTTATAGAAAGACAGAGAAGATCAGAAAGGGACATCATTTTAGTCTTTGGATAGATTCAATGTTGTGACATAGTTTTCCTAAACTGAAAACCTAAAATCCTAAAATCCTAAAGGGGATTTTAAAAATAGAACTGACAAATTCAAGTTCACTTGAAAAAGTAAAAAATGCTCAGGAAGAGCCAAGAAAAATCTGAAAGCTTAATGATGGGGGAATTTGCGACTATTAAGGCATACAATGAAAACTACAGTATTTAAAACATATGGCACAGGAGTGGACAAGTGATCGATGGAACAAAAAGAATTCCAGACACAGAATTCTCACACATACACACAAAAACAGAGAAAGTTTAGTTCTTTCACTAGAAAATGGTGAAAAAATCAGATGCCTAAAACACATGCATTTGAATAATAAATATATATGAAAACTGCTCATCCCTCACTAATAATCAGGACCTGCAAATTAAGATAACTTTATTATTGATTGGTTGGTAACACTAAGAAGTGAAAACATGCAATGTTTTTGAAAGCCTGGGGAAAAATGGCTCCTTTCATGCATAGTTGGTGAGAATATACATTTTTCTAGGGCAATTTAATATGGTACACCAAATATAAAAATAAGCATGACTTTTAACCTAAAAATTTCACTTCTAGATCCTACCCTACTTAGAAATATACACTGCAGTATCATCTGTAATTGCAAAAACTGAGACAATTTAAATGTTCATAGTAGGGTAATGGTTAAAATGATTCTCAGATCTGTACTATACAACTGGTAAAAATGATAGTGCAAATGTCTATGTATAAATGTGGAAAAAACTGTAAGGGATATTAAATTAACAAAGTCAGGTATTAAAACAATATAATCCCATCCCAATTCCCACTGTGTGTGTACAAGCTTTTATGACATAGGGAAATGTCTTGAAGCAACATACCTAGGTGCTGATAAACCTTGCCTTTGGGAAGCGGAATGGAAATGTGGGAGATGAAGTGAAGAGGAAGCACTTGAGACAGGTGAGGGTAGGAGTGTCATTTTTGAGTTGTTCACTTTGTGTTGAGGTTGACAATACATACCCATTTTTTACAAAAATGTCTTTTAAGAAGTTTTGCAATTTTAATTAATTAATTAATTAAAGATTTTATTTATTCATGAGAAGTAGAGACAGAAACACAGGCAGAGGGAGAAGCAGGCTCCCTGCAGGGAGCCCAATGTGGGACTTGATCCTGGGATTCCTGGATCACAGGCTGAGCCAAGCCATGCTCAACCGCTGAGCTACCCAGGCGTCCCAAGAAGTTTTGCAATTTAACAAAAGAAAAAAGAGTTGGATTAGAATAAGGGCTGCTAGCTTCCTCACTTGTGTTTTATCTGAAGCAGTTCCAGCAGCTTTACTTTTCATCCATTTTATGTATTTGGCTTCTTGGTAAGATTTTATTTGAACACAGGAGCTGCACAATAAAGTTCTTTTGGGCACTAATAATCTATAAATAAGTCTATAAATGTTATATTTGTGTGTGATTAGTGGAGAGGAATATTTTAATGTTGACTAGGCTTCCTGTTCTACTCATAAAAGGTTATGTATGTTCAGAAAGATAAATTAGTTTTAACATTAACAATATATATAAGAGGGACGCCTGGGTGGCTCAGTGGCTGAGTGCCTCCCTTTGGCCCAGGGTGTGATCCTGGGGTCCTAGGATTGAGTCCCACATCAGGCTCCCTGCTGGGAGCCTGCCTCTCCCTCTGCCTCTCCCTCTGCCTGTGTCTCTGCCTCTCTCATGAATAAATAAAAAAAAAAAAAACAAAAAAAAAACAAAAGAAAAAAACAATATATATAAGAAAACGTATTGTGAAAAAAAGGAATGCATGAAAAATTAAGTGACACAAACTAAAAAACTGGTGATTTTGTAAATCTGCTTTTACTCCTCCACCTCCTATCTCAGTGGCTAAGTTCTAGAGGCCACATGTTTATGACCAATCCTGCCATTAATTTAAAAATGATGACAAATCTATGACACATATATTAATGTTTCATGATGAGAAAATATAAAAACAAAGAACACTGACAGACTTTGATGTTGTAAGTCAATAAAAGAATTAACCCTTCACGACTGGTTCTATTACCTCTGTTACAGGACAATTGGGCGGGCACACAGTGTGAAGTTTCAAGACACTGCAGTTAGCACTGCTTCTTTATTCTCCAACAAAGCTGTTCTTATCTAATAGTTATTCTTTCTAGTACTTACTGGAAATTCCCCCAATTTATTTCAATACTCCTAGCTCCATCCCAGCCTAAACCATGTTTTGTTTAATATTTAACATGATTACATTATTTAAAGATAAAGATCTCAGATCCTTTTTTTTTTTAAAATTTTTTATTTATTTATGATAGTCACAGAGAGAGAGAGAGAGAGAGAGAGAGAGACAGAGACACAGGCAGAGGGAGAAGCAGGCTCCATGCACCGGGAGCCCGATGTGGGATTCGATCCCGGGTCTCCAGGATCGCGCCCTGGGCCAAAGGCAGGCGCCAAACCGCTGCGCCACCCAGGGATCCCCTCAGATCCTTGATAGAGTACTATGTCCGTGTCTTTTTATCTGCCTGTACAATTAACTGAATACGCTTTTTTAGATGAATAATTAAGCAACACACATTCTTCCTTTCATTGCCATTTTAATAGAAAAAATATAAACCCCAATGTTACAAAATATAGCTCACTCTATAAAATAAAAAGATGTTAAAAAGTAAATTCCAGATGGAGCAAAGACACAAAAATAGTAAAATTCTAGAAAAAAGCTTAGACAAATGTATTTGTCTTCTGGGAATGGTAAAGATTTTTCAAAAAATCATAAACCCAGAAGCAACAAAGAAAAAGACTGGTAAGTCTGACTACATAAAAATTTAAAAACTTATGTATGGCAAATAAAAAAGTCACAAAACAAGCAAAGCCAATAACAAACTGGAAAAACATATTTGCAACACCCAGTGAAGACAAAGGCTCTTTAATTTATGAAGAATTCATGCATATTATTAAGAAAAAGGTAATAATCCAAAAGACAAATTGATAAAAGATAGGAATAGCCAGTTTAAAAGGGGAAAACTATTATAAGACCAAAATATATGAAAATATGCTCAAATCTCATTCATAATTAAAGAATACATACAAATAATAAGATACAATTTTTCTGACACATGAGATAATTTAAAATTAAAATGCCTGATGATGCCCATAATAGTTGATAGTTGCAAAAAATTGCAAACAGCCCAAGTGTCCATCAGCAGGGGACTGGTTCAATTAATTATAGTGTATCCAGAAAAAATTACAAGATAGCCATGAAAAGGTATGAGGTAGGTCTGCATGTATGTAAGGACATGGAAAGGTCTTCAAGAAATATCTGTAAAAATGTACATAGTTTAAAAAAAAATTAAGTAAAAAAAAAAAGGAAGGAGTATTGAACAGTGCATCAATTAGAGGGAAAAAAGTGTATTAAAGTATACTGCAATTCCTTTTCTGCTTTCCAAAGGAAATATAAAATACTGTTGGTTGTAGTTATCTTTAGGTAAATGAATAAAGGGTACGTCTAGGGAGTGGGAGAGTTTTACTTTTTATTTTGTACCCTTTGGAACTGTTTATGTTTCTTCCCTTAGAGGTTTAACATTATTTATTTCAGCAGGGGTCAAATGGATGGATAGACTATAGCTCATAGCTCATTCATTGTTTTCTTATATCTCTATGTTAGAAAAAACACAGTAATTGTTTTTTTATTCACACAAAGATGTTAAACCAAAACGTGTAATTATAAAAAAAAATGGACACACACATACATATATACACATTGTCTGACAGTAAGCACAGGGGAAAGCCTACCTTTTCCATTTCAGACACTTACTATCCTACTGTATAATATACAGAAGTAACACTGTCCAAAGATGTCAAAGCACTTCATTCATATTCCTTGATCTACTGTAAGTTTCCATTTCATATGGTGATATAAGATCATGAGTACAAAATATCAGTGAATACAGAAAGAAATTCCAAGGGCCTCATCTGCATAGTGTTCTGGCCACACATAAACTTTTTGTCCCGTACCACCTCACAGTTATGATTCAGGTGCTGATCTTCGAATCAGGTCCCCAAAATAAGCAGTGATTGTCTTCAGTTTATTATTAAGAAAGTTTTGTTCTATTTCCACTTGCCCTCCAGGTCCAGCTAAGGATGCCACCTAAAAAAAAAAATGAATGAAGAAAGTCTTATAGAACATAAGCATGATTTCAAAATAAATCTTTTATTTATATGCTTTATCAAATAGGATGACTCTAGCTTTTTCACTGAAGTCTTTCAAATAATGAGGCATCTCAAATGTTTCTGTTACTTTCCAGGCAGGTATGATTGCAATATTTGGTGGCAGAGATACTTGTTTCAAACACTTCTGCTAAAATGGATATGACCATCATGCTATGTTATTTGTTCAAGACCTAATCTCTCCAATGCCAGAGGCTAAAGAACTCAGAGGAAGAGAAAATGAACATATCCTTCCCAAATGTCAGGTTTATCTATTACAATAGAAACTTAAAGAATAACTCTCTTCCCTGAAAGCTTTTGTTTTCTTCCCCTTACTGTCTCACTCATTCAAGAATATTATTTACCAAACACCTGCTACATGATGCTAATAATCCATTAAAGTGCAAGACGGACTTGATCCCATTCTCTTGTGAGAGTTCTAGTCTTCACTATGTGTGTATTAAGCCCCCCTACTTTCTGAGGTCTACTAGAATACAGTGACCAACTTTTTTTTTTTCTTTTAAAGATTATTTATTTTAGAGAGAGGTAGAGAGAGAGGAGGGAAGGGGCAGAGGGAGAATCTTAAGCAGACTCCATGCTGAGCACTGAGCCCAATACAGGGTGCAGGGCTTGATCTCTTGACCCTGAGATCACGACCTGAGCCAAAATCAAGAGTTGGATGATTTACCAAATGAGCCACCTTGGCACTCCAAAACGTAGTTTCTGTAATTCATTCTGTTGTCATAATTGGCAAAACTGTGTATTTTCCAAAGAGAGATGCTGTTGGTTTAATTTAGTTTGGAGGTTGAGAGATCTAATCTCAGTGGTATTACAAATGCAACAGCAGCATCTGGCAGAAGGAAAGATTTATTGTGTATCACCAATGAGCATGTATTTTAAAGCATTTCAACTTCCTCTTAGAAAAAAAGTCAGATACAGAAATAGGGAAGAAACCACAGGTCATTCTAAAAGAAGCTGTCCCACGAAACCAGTAACAATGTCAATTATCAACCTCCACCTGCACAAGAGATATAATGAGATGGCTGTGTTTTTATCAATAGGAATAGCTGACAACTGGAGTCAAACACAGTATCTGCCATAATGATAGAAAGCACAGATGTATCCACTATTTACTAATAAGGAATATATTAAAGTAAAACTTTGGAAATTAAAAGTAGCCAACTAGTCCCAGGGTGGCAATTATAGGAGTAATTGCTTAATTTTCTATTTTGGTATCTTTATGCCAGTCTAATTTTTATTTCCTTTTCTAAGTTGGCTCCACACCAAATGTGGGACTTGAACTCATGACCTAGAGACCAAATGCCAGAGCCAACCAGGTGCCCCTGCAAGTCTGATTTTTCATAAGGAAAGGCAAAATGAACAATTTTGTCTCTAATGAATAAAAGGAATTCAGACTGGTACATCTAAAATACAATTATTTCACAGTAATTTTTCGAGGAGTTAGATAGAACTCAGGTGCAGTATTTCTCCTGTTTCTTTAAACAGTGATTTACTTAGAGGAAGTGACTAAGGCTTCAAAGGCTTAAGTTTTCTCTGGGGGAGTGGTGGTGGTTGGGGAGGAGAGGGGAGGAGAGGGAAAGGGGAGAGAAGAGGGCAGGTTAAGAGAACCAAGCAGACTGAAACCACAGGAAAAATGTGCTAGGATAGGTCTAGCAGAAAACCAAGAGCAAAGTCAGAGATAAATTTTAATACCAGTTCAACCATCAATTTAAAAAGATCTGAAAAACAGGAATACTACCTATCTCCCCTAAAGAGTGTATTTTGTGAGCCATCAATAGGATTACATTAAAATAAATCTCTTTTCCTTTCTCCCCACTTTTTAGAGGGTTGCCTGGACTTAGGTGCTTTGGATAGAGAAAGGAGTGGAGATGTGCTCATTGTGTGTGTTTCCCAGGTCTGTTGCAAAAACAGTTAATGAATTATTTTATTAAAAAGCTATTTACTGAGCACTTAGAGGTTTTTTGGCCCAGGCAGTGGTATGCAGCAAAAAACAAAAAAATTCTCTGCCTTCAAGAAGGCTGGAAGAGTCAGATGACAGAAAATATAGGAGGAAAAGGTGAATTGATATCAAAATACAATGGGAATACTTGTATCTATTCAGTGTTTAGAGAGAAACTAAAAAAAAAAAAAAAAAAAAAAAGAATGTTACTTTCATATGTTCTAATAAAAAAAAACAATTTCTAACTTTAGCTTTTTTGTACTTTTAAGGGTTAGGATTCTGGAGTTGAAAAGACGCTAAAGATTATGTAGTTCAAACCAGTAATGATTTGCTTCAATCAAACTTAATGCCATTAACCTCCAGCGGTCTGTATCTTTCACTAGCAGATTTAACTGGCAAAATGTTACTTGATTCCTTTTCCTTTCTTAAAGTTTAATTGAGGGAGAAGAAGGAAAGGAGGGGGTGAGACAGAGAGAAAGGCGTAGGTAGGTAAACAGATAAAGGTTATCAGCTATGGATCACATGCTACATTTTTGGCATATTACCCAAGTATACTAACTAGATTTACCAAAAGAAATCTCAATTATTTTGGATTGGAACTAGAACTAAGACTGGAACTCTCATCAACTAGATTTTATAAGTTGTTACTTGGGGACTGGGAAAGGAGAAACAGGTAAAGACCATGGTACAGGTGATAGCTTTACTAAAAATGAAAGGCATCAAAGATTTAAGAGCCAACTAAACTTTCAAAAGTGCATTTTTTCCTTTCTTTTTAAAAGTAAGCTCTATGCCCAGCTTGGGGCTTGAACTCACGACTGACTCTGAGATCAAGAGTTGCATGCTCTACGGACTGAGCCAGCCAAGCACCCCTCGTATTTTTCTTTTTCAAAAGCAAACTGATTTGAAATAAAAATGTATGGCAGCTGAACAAATGAGAGAGAATAACTACCAAACTGGATCCTAACGGAAAAACACATAATCAATATCAAGGATAGGAACACTTTATTGTAAGAAAGATACAGAAAAATTAGCACTGAAAAACAATCCTATCACTATACCGGAGAAGTGGTTGTATATGCAATTGCTCTTACAGGCAAATTACATCAGGTGAAAATGAAGAGTATCTTTTATGGGGTCTATGGATTTCTGCCAATTAATGACAGGAGTAGTGAGCATCTGAAATAATATTCGCTGTGATGGGAAACCTAATGCCCAGCAGGCAAGCACCTTATCTGTGGTTCCTTTTGCCCTCATACACCTTTTGTGACATCCAACAAATCATTACACACAAGTGAAGGTAAATTAGGTAAAAATATTTCTGATCAACAGTTCTCTAGGAGATAAAAGGAAGTATTTTTTAATTAGTAGAAAATCAGGTAATACTCAAAACTTATAGATTAGTTCTCTTTATCTGCACATGGTAATACAGAAATGCAATTTCTATGCTTAAGTGAATGAATCATTTTTTTACTAATAGTATTTTGCTAATAGTTTGAATGCTATCTCAGGCTCTCAAGATATCATTTCCTATTTCTTTTTTCAAATGTTTACTTGTTGATTAAAACAAATATGATTTTTAAAAGCCACCACTGTCAAGAGAAGCACAGTCATGACAGGTCAAAAAAATTCTCATGGGCATCAAAGGCTTACCTACATTAGTCTCTTAGAAGCTACCAAAAATCAGTTCACTAAGCTTTACTTCTTACGTGTTCTCAGAGCTGGAATCTGGAAACATGAAGACTGTACTTAAATTTAACTAGTTACATAAAGCACAACAGTCCAGAGAATCAGGATCCCTAGCTGTTAGCACAGGACTTGTCCAGAGCACTATGTGTGGTATCCTTCTATTTACTATTTACTGAAAAAATGTACCCAAAGGAGCAAAGGAAATATAAGCTTATGTTCAGAAGCATTTGTGTCTTTCCAATTCCACTTAAGAGGCCAGGTACATAGCCTCTGTGGAGAATGAGAATATATGTATTACAAGAACAAACAACACGGCTCTATTGTCCAACGGCAAACATCCCAGGGAAAAGCCAGCTAATAAACATTAGAAGTTGGTCAAATGTATCCTTAACTGCAATGCATGTACTAAGCAGTGGGTTTCCCTAGGAACAGAGGTGGTCTGGGAATCTAGGTACCAGTTACTAGAAGAGGTAAGAGAATACCCATGGCAGACAAAGCTCAGCAGCAAGTGCCTTCTAGTTTGTGGTGAATTTTTAGCCTTCTTTTGCTTTTCTCACCAATCAGGAATGGAATAGAACTGATCCAGTAGAAATTCTTCATAATTCTCTTTGCCTCTCTTGTCACCTCAACTTCTATTCTGTTCCCAATTTCAGGGTGGGCGAACACAGGGATAAGAGATGGATCTGTTCCTTTTGGTAATGAAACCCTTATCAGTGGGCACTGATCAGTAAGGCATTGCCATTGAGAGACAGAATGACCAGGCAAATCACTAAACTCCCCTAGCTCACTCACCTATAACTGTAGGCTGATAACCTGACTTGCTTACCCTAGCTGCTGTGATAATCCAATGAAATGTGCAGGGGAAAGCCCCAAACTCTAAGCATGCCATCCAGACAAGAAATATTAAACATTTATAACTAAAAATTATTTGTATTGTATACAAATTCAGGGTACTGGTTCTTTGTAGGATGAATGTACTTTTGAGTGCTTGCAGTCTTAGAGGGTGGTTGTTTTCAGGTTCAACAGTTTACTATTCCTACATGTACCAAAAATCCATCCAGTTCTTGGTCCTTCTATTCTCTCCTACTTCTATACCTGGACTAAGGGTCTTTCACATGATGACTTCATCATGTTTACCATGTGGACACAATTTTGGCTATATTGACAGTGCTGCTCTTAGACCAGATTTCTACTATAGAAATTTCATTTAAAGAATTTGACACAAATTTCTTATCACTCTTAATATTTAGAAACCAGTAAGGCCCTAACTTTTCATTTATTAAATAGATACTATTATAGCTTAGAAGTGATATTTGCAAAGAAATTAGTGGTAAATTTTTATTGCACTTAGCTAAAAACAAGGATGAAAAATGCTAATGAATGGAGTTTAATTATATTTAAAATATTTTTCCAAATAACATTACCTAATAGTTTCCATATTTATAAATAGCTTTAGTTATTTAAGTGCTTAATTGTATTCTTCTATGTGGTTTTAGAAATGTTACCTATAAATCAGTCCTCCTTTCCTTCCTTTCCCGCCTTATCTTTCTAATAAAATAGACTATTAGAAGCGTGGTAACTGCTCTAATTAGGAACCATCCCCTTCCTAGACACGATGTATTGGTTCCAGTGGGATCTTCAAGAACTCTGCCCACTAGAAAGGTCTCTTGATTAAATCTCACAATTTCTATACTTAAGGATAGAACTTTAACAATCACAGGTTGTTTTACCTATGTACTAGGTCAATTCACAAATATTTTCTTGTTTTATCAGGAAATAAAATAGGTGGGGGTTTGGCTTACTTGTTATCATGATGCCTGGCTGGAGGAAGTCATGGAAGGGTGGAGCATGTCTATTAGATGAGTGCCAGGAATTACACGATATAGGGCCACCTCCCAGTTCACTTTTTTTTTTTTTTTTAAAGATTTCATTTATTTATTCATGGGAGACATGAAGAAATAGGCAGAGACATAGGCAGAGGGAGCAGAGAGCCTGATGTGGGACTCGATCCCAGGACCCTGGGTTCATGACCTGAGCCAAGGCAGATGCTCAAACACTGAGCCACCCAGGTGCCCCCCAGTTTACTTTTCAACACAATTCTTAGGGATGTGCTCAATGTTGCCCTGCTTTCTATACTGGTTTAAACAAATTATAAAGGAAAGAACTTTAAATTAATTTGACTTGAAAAGCATAAATGCTATCACTTTTCTGAGGCCAGATATTTTAAGAGATAAGGATAAGGAGGTACTGTACCAAACGAACCAGTACCCACTCCTCCCTGCATTCCAATGTCTGCCTGGGAGACAGGGCTCCTCCTGGTTTGAGCTTCCGTCCACAGGGACTTCATACAAACATTCTACTGTGCTCAAAGACTTCTATCCATATTGTGTATATTTACTTTTAAAAACAGAAGTTTCCCATATTTGGAATGCCTGGTGGATCCAAAGCTAGTATTGGCTGTAACTGTATGAATGTCAAAGGAGAAAAATGAAAGAAAACACAGCAAGAAATAGGCATTTAGTAGATAAATACATATACTCTGGGCCCTCTGAACTGAAGCTAATTAGTTCTGAAGTTTCAGTTGTGATTTCCCTCCAAGAGTCTAGCACAAAAAAACTTTCTACATTAGTTAATGAGTTGGAGAGTGAGAGTTTAGGTAACAATGGAATATGTGTTTGGAGTAAGTAACCCCCCACACAGAAAAAGGGAATAAGAGACTGAGGTAATAGGGGACTTAGAATAAATATTTTACTAGATACAGAAAACAATTAGCCTCATCTCCTATGTGGAGGGATCACAGAACAAGCTGTATCTGTACTGAGATCATACTCAGTTTAGTTACCCTAAATATAAATATTCTCCAGAGTACAAATCTCCCTGGATGGGAAATTATTCTTTATAGACATTTCTATGGGAAAAATGCAGCCTGAGTTTCAAACCACCAACTCATAAGCTTGGGGAACCCAGACCATTTGTAAGTGCAAGTTGCTGTGACATTCTAAATGTTCCATAACAAAAAAGCTGACTTCTCTGTAACGCTGCTTTCTTTCTTCTTGCAGTACTGCTGTCTCTTGCGTTTTAAAAATCCTACATATGGATAGATTTTCTTTATTTTAAAAAGAAAAGTTGACTTCCCTCTGTAATTTGATTCAAATTTAATACCAAACAATATAATGTACTTGAAATTTCCTTTTTTGACTTTTATTATTCTTCAGTGTCATTACTCCCTCTACAGGTAGAAAAAGTGAATGAACTACCAACCATGATTCTACCATGTTTTTGAAGTAAACCAAAAACACACATTAAAGAAAAAAGTTACCTTTCACCTTGGACAAAAGCTTATTTAACTAGAAAAGGCATATTCATTGTAACCTTTGCAATAAATAGTAAATTTCCTATTGTTATTCAAGTATCCAGGTAAGTCTACCTAATATTTAATATAAGGATCATACAACTTATGAGGCTAGCTATAGAGCATAATATTTATGTGGGCAAATAACAATTATGGAATCAACAGGCTCAACTTTATCTGGGAGTCTAGGATGCAGGTCAGAGTCACATGAGTAGCAGATACAGTTTAATATCAAATTTGATATAAAAATGCAGGGAGCAAGAGATTAGTGCTTTTTCTGTAACTGGTACAGCATAGTGTTTGGAAGGTCTAATGTATAAATAGGTTACAGGTGACAAGATCTAATTTCATCTCCTAACCCATGGAGTGAGAGCTCATGCTTGTTCATCTTATTTATCTTTCTCTTAGCCCAGAGAATCTCCACTCTGGCAGCATGTTACAATCATTCGGGGACTTTTAAAAACTTTATGTGTGGGTCTCAACCAGAAAATAATCAGAGTGAATCCTTCCCAGTACACCAGAGTACTAGTACTAGTA
Organism: Canis lupus dingo; assembly: GCF_003254725.2. NCBI lineage: Eukaryota > Metazoa > Chordata > Mammalia > Carnivora > Canidae > Canis > Canis lupus. The sequence goes on along the minus strand of NC_064271.1, from coordinate 7,456,533 downwards.
GTTTTAAGAAGCTATTCAGCTAAAATGATAAAACTCTCAGAAGAAAATATAGGGAAAAATTTCATGATATTGGATTTGGCAACAATTTCTTGAATGTGACACCAAAAGCACAGGCAATACATAGAAAAAAACAGCTCAGTTGAATTTCATCAAAATTAAAAACTTTGTGCAGCACAGAACACTATCAAAATAGTACAAAGACAACTCATGGAATGGGGAAAAATACAGGCAAAGCATATAGTAATAAGAGATTAATATCCAAAATACGCATATGTGAATATATGTTCAACATCATGAGTCATTAGGGAAATGCAAATCAAAACTACAATGACATAGCATTTCATACCCATTAGGATGGCTATTATTATAAAAACAACAAACAGAAAAACAAGTGCTAGTGAGAATGTGGAGAAACTGGAACTCTTTTTTTTTTTTTAAACTGGAACTCTTAAAAGAATTGCTGGTAGGAATGTAAAATGGTTCGGCTGTATAGTGGATCCCCAAGAAACTAAACAGGATTACTCTATGGTTCAGCAATTTTGCTTCTGGCTATATACTCAAAAGAACTGAAAGCAGGAATAGATACTGTGCACCCATGGCAGCATTATTCACATCAGCCAGAAGGTGAAAATAACCCAAAATGTCCACAGATGAATGGATAAACAAAATGTAGCATTTATACACAATGGACTACCATTCAGCTTTAAAAAGGAAGGAAATTCTGACATGTTGAAACAGGATAAACTTCTAGGATACTACCTCAGTGAAATAAGCTAGATTTAAAGGACAAATACTGTATAATTCTACTTATTTGAGGTTCAAGGAGATAGTACAATGATGGTTGCCAGGGGCAGGTGGTAAGGGTAATGGGGAGTCAGTGTTTAATTATAGTTTCAGGTTGGGAAGATGAAGAAATTCTGAGATGGATGGTGGGAATGGTTGCAAAACAATCTGAATATATTTAATGCCACTAAACTGTATGCTTACAAATGGTTCATTATAAGTTTCATTATGTGTATCTTACCACAATGATAAAAAAAAAAAAAAGCCACTCAGGCAATTCCAATTAGCAGCCAGAGCTGAGAGCCAGTGTTCCAAAGACTAAGGAAATAAGCCAAGATTGGGATAGTGTGATAAACTGACACAAGACTATGTCCACATATGCTCACTTCCATGTCATTGGTGCTCCTGCCACCTTCTCCTCAACTCCTACAATCCAAGCTTCTTCAAAGTCCAGTTTATGTCCTAGATCATCAGAGCTTTTCCTGAAGTCATTCCATGAGAAATGGAGAGCATTTAATCTCCACCTTTCTTATGAGAAGGTTGCACTGTCATCATTTATGTCCCCATTGACCAAAGCCCTAGGAAGATGATGACCTAGCATGAGTGCTGGCTACTGCAAGATAGCACTAGAAACAATACAGAGGGAAACTGCCAAACAAAAGAAATCTCTGGAGACCCAGGATGGTGAATGTGTGTGTACAGGATGAGGGGGAGTGCCTCTGGCTTGGGGCAGGAAAAAGGAAAACAAAAACTTAAAAATTCTGCTCTTGGGGTGCCTAAGTGGCTAAGTCAGTTAAGCAGCCAACTCTTGATTGCGGCTCAGGTCATGATCTCAGGGTTATGAGATTGAATCCTGTGCCAGGCTCTGTGCTCAGCAAGGAGTCTGCTTGAGATTCTCTCTCTCTCTCTCAAATTAGTTAGTTAGTTAATTAATTAATTAATTAAAAGAAATTCTGCTTTTGCTGCTCTGTCCCAATCACCCTGTACTCAGTATATGCTGCCTCGTTTACAGAAACTGGGAATTCTGGTCGAGGTTCAGGAGTAAAGTTAAGGCAGTCTGAAAAAAAATCCTGCTGTGAAGAGCTGAGAGGAACAGGTGGGAACTAATCCCTTACAGTCACAGTCTTACTCTACCCTCTCCATACCAGTGAGTTGATGAATGACACTAGAAGATTAAAGAATACAGCCTTTAAATCTGCTTTTGTCCAGCTCCTCCTCAAAGGTGAGGAGTTGTGTCCTGAGATGGTGCTTGGTGATAATTAGCTGCAGTCCTGTGGTGTCTGGGTTGGCAAACCCACAGCTTACCCATTTTCAGCCTTTGAGGTTATCACTGGGGTAATATAGCCTTTTAGCAGCGATAGCCTTTTAGCAGTGGTTCTCAAACCAGGCTACACATTGGAATTACCTGGCAGCTTTAAAAAACTGGCTAGATCAATTTCTGAGATAGGGCTTGGCTATTACAGTTTTTACCAGGGTTCCTGGGGACCCTAACATACAGCCAGAGTTGACATTAGTTTCTAGCCTGGCCTGTCTTCTTCTGCATTACTTGAGAATAGTCAATACACAGTAAGACAAGACATTTGAGGACCACAAGTATTTCATGGAAGAAAAATAAAATGGATTCTAAATTATATGGAAGAAAGGATAGATCAGATTAAGAATTTAAAATTCTTAAAATAATAGTAAGAGATATTATTAGAGTATAAAAGAAGAAAACAAGAAATAATAGTACAGAAATATTAAGTAAAAGAATGTAAAAGTTGAACTAAAAATACAATAGATGGGATAGATAACATAACTCATATACCTGAGGAATGAACTGGTTGGAAGACCAGATCTCCCAGAAGAAAAAGGAAGAGAAAAAGCACTGGGAAATATATTGCCTGTGCTTTTGGTGTCACATTCAAGAAATTGTTGCCAAATTCAATGTCATGAAATTTTTCCCTATATTTTCTTCTGAGAGTTTTATCATTTTAGCTGAATAGCTTCTTAAAACTACTAGTACTAGTACTCTGGTGTACTGGGAAGGATTCACTCTGATTATTTTCTGGTTGAGACCCACACATAAAGTTTTTAAAAGTCCCCGAATGATTGTAACATGCTGCCAGAGTGGAGATTCTCTGGGCTAAGAGAAAGATAAATAAGATGAACAAGCATGAGCTCTCACTCCATGGGTTAGGAGATGAAATTAGATCTTGTCACCTGTAACCTATTTATACATTAGACCTTCCAAACACTATGCTGTACCAGTTACAGAAAAAGCACTAATCTCTTGCTCCCTGCATTTTTATATCAAATTTGATATTAAACTGTATCTGCTACTCATGTGACTCTGACCTGCATCCTAGACTCCCAGATAAAGTTGAGCCTGTTGATTCCATAATTGTTATTTGCCCACATAAATATTATGCTCTATAACTAGCCTCATAAGAAGTTGTATGAACCTTGGTGGGCTTACCTGGATATTAAATGACTATATATATATATATATATATATATATATACACACACACATATATATATTTCTATATATAGTTCTCTCTCTATATATATAGTTATGAAAGACTAACATCCACATAATGATGTCCCAGAAAAAAGAACAAAAGTGATAAGAAATTTGGTGGAAAAAAAAAAAAAAAAGAAATTTGGTGGAATAGGTAATGGGAGATACTTTCTCCAGAACAAGATTAAAAAGCTCAGAACGACAGGGTCAGCTCTCAGTATCAGAGAGAGAAAGGAAAACTGTAGAGCTAGTTAACACTACAGTAAAATTCAAAATATAAAAAGACAAAAGATTTTTCAACAGAACACTTCTCACACATTAGATATGTAGTGTTTATAGAAAGTAAATCAAATAAACATGAAATAAAAACATCACTGAATCTTTATGAGCCAGTTATACCAAATACAATTCTACAAGAGACAATAATAATATTAAGTAAGTGTTTATGGGAAGAATGGAATAAATATACTTATTAGTCAAATATCCTACACTCCAAGACTATATTTAAACTGGCCAAATTAAGGTTTCATCTATCTGTGTATTTCTATTTAAGCTCCTCTTTTGAGGAATACCTAAAACCTCTACTCTCAAGGTAGGTATTAGTAAAGACAGATCTTGGCTAGTTTAGGTATGTACATTTGAAATACAACAGAGTTACCCTTTCAGAGCATATAATTAAAAGGATTCTATTTTACAGCCAGGAGCTGTAAAGATAAAGTAGATGAAACAGGCATTGATTTAACTGCCAAACACCTTCAGTTTTCTAATAATAGTAAAAAAGTCAGAGATTTCTCATAAATATGTTCTCAAAGGAAAGACTTATATCTTTTTTCTGCCCATTTTTTGTAATGGTTATGCTAGAGGCTCATAGAAGTTCTTCAGTAGTGGCTTACCTGGTCAATATCAGCATTTCTTGGAAGAAAATAAACAATATTATTAGTGATCTTCTGGGAAAGCCTGAAGATTTCAAAGGTGGACAACAGTTAAGGAATGGTAACAAAAACAACATTAATTTCTGATCAGAGATATGTCATAATCCAAATGTATTTTGATATGTAACTATAAGATAACATACATTTAGATCCTCTAATGGAACCTAAAAGAGAATTAAGTAGATTTTGTAATTCAGAATGGGTCACTGAATTTAAACCTATTCATCTGATTATCCTTGTGGAAGACAGCCAAGAGCCAGAAAGACACTTTCTCTTTTTGCCATTTCCTAATTATTTGAAAATAGAACAGGAAAGCATATCACCTTTTTCCAGTAAAGAATAAAGACACATAAATCTGGTCGTTGTGGTTTACATTCTAAATTTTAATTAGTAATTTAGAAACATGCTTCCTGTTAGAGTCAAACAGATGATTCCTCTGGGAAGGAGAGATAAAGAAAGGGTCAAATAATAAATGCTATTCTTTATGAAAGAAGGGTTTGCTTCGGTATCTTGAAAGAGTAACAGGAAACATTTGAAGATGCAAACAGAATTAGCACAAGCCAGTGTAAGCTGAAGAAAAGTTAAGGGATGGTCACCCAGAGTCTAGGGATAGGTCTTGAAGAAACTCCCAATTTTCAAGATAATAATTTCAAGCAATTAATATTTCCTAGTTCTTGTTTTATAATGATAAAATTGGATAGTAACCAAAGGAAATATGACTTCACATCTGCCATTCTTCTTGAAAATCAACTACCACCTAATTTTTACATACTGGCTCTTTATGCAAAATCAACTCAAATCTATCAAGTGCTATTAGTGAGTATCTCCCTACTTCACTAATCTCTTTCTGAAATACAGACACACAACATACACTCACTCACATGCACATCTTTCTCTCCACAACCATTGTTTGAGTAAACTCTCAGCCTTCTAAAGGATATCCATCAGGAGACATCATGGTCCTAATGTCAAAGGTCTCTGCAGTAGCATAGTCTGGTCCTCCCCAAGGGGGGCTAAGAAATACAACATCAGCCTTTAAGTGAGAAGCCAGCAGGAGGAAATCTCCACAGATGAACTCTATCTTGTCTGCTATTCCATAAACTTCTGCATTATTGCGAGCAAGATCAATCTTAACAGGATCAATATCAATGGCAATCACTAAAAGTGGGAAAAGAAAAGATGAGTCAAATGACATTGATCTATAGAACAGTTCATCTTCTGAGTAGTCTGATTTTTTTTTTCCTCTGTAAAAGAACTTTTTTTTGAAGACTAAGGGAGTTTGGCACATATACCAGAGATAAAGAATTTAATTAAAAATTTTAATCTAAATTAGAAAAATTCACTTGTGTAGTACCAAGAAAATGTGACTGAAGGACCTGGCTTTCAAAGTTGGGTCATTCAGCCAGCTTTTCCAAAACCAGTAGTTATCTATTGAGAGGTAAACATGTGCTTAGTACTGTGCTCTGAACAGCCTGAGCAGCAAACACTTGGAAAGGTTACTGACTGCATGTCAAGCTTGTAACACTAGGATTTCAGAACAGATCCATTTCCTAAAATGAGATAGAGTCCAAAGAAAAACAAATGTGACTTCTACAGAAAAGCAAATTAAAACACATTATGACAAACCCATATAGCCAGCTTATGAAGAAATGTAAAAACATCTGTTGATAATGTTTAATGAGACATCATAGGAAGAAGGAACCAACAACGATATGTTTTCATCAAATGGGCTTTCATTTAATTTATTGCAATTTCATAATTAGCAATGCAAACATATGTTAATTTTAGCTCACTCCTCTGGCAGTAAATAACTCAAATGCACCTGTATGTGCACCAGGGTACTAGTGGCAATATTTTATATTTGGAAGGTCTAAGTGGAACCCTGATGTATACACCACGGTTGTCATGGAAACAGTTTTCTAGAAAATGCCAGTTTCAAAATTTGTTAACACTTTTGAGAAATAATGCACTAAATAAATCACTTCAACAATGAATACAAGCTCCAATCACATGTTGAAATCATGCATTTACAATGCTATTTTTTCTGTTCTAAACAAGTAATATTCGTAAGAGAAAAGATGAAAATGTCCTTTTCAGCTGTTCAATCTGCTCCAATTGTAGTACAGAGACAGACGGAAAAATATGCTAACACCAAAAACTCAATGGGAAAAATGATTTTCAACATCAAATATATTCAGTCAATCTTCATGTTTTTCATCTTCATTTCTCCTAGAGGCTGCTTTGTCTTTAGACCTAACAGAATGTAAGCACTTGGCCTATTATGTAAATGAAATGCTGACAAATGTTGGATGACATTTTATAGAACTGCATTGTCCAATAATAATAGCCGCTACCCCTATATGGCTATTACCTTTAATTGATTAAAATGAAATAAAGAATTTAGATCCTCAGTCACATTGCCACATTTCTTTTTTTTTTTTTTTTAAGATTTATTTATTTGAGAGACAGCAAGCAAGCTAGTGAGCCAGGGGAGGGGTGGAGGGAGAGGAAGAGAGAATTCTCAAGCAGACTCCCCGCTGAGTGCAGAGCCTAATGCAGGGCTTGATCCCAGGACCCTGAGATCATGACCTGAACCAAAATCAAGACTTGGCCGTTTAACCCACTGAGCCACCCAGACGCCTCCACACTGCCACATTTCAAATGCTCAATAGCTACATGTGGCTAGTGGCTATCATACAGGACAGTGCAGATACACAACACTGCTATCATCACAGAAAATTCTAGTGGATAGCAGTAATACTGAAGTATACAGAAAAGTATAAAATTTTTAACATTAGGGATTCCTGGATGGCTCGGTGGATGAGCATTAGCCTTTGGCTTAGGGCATGATCCTGCCGGGATCGAGTCCTACATTGGGCTCCCCACAGGGAGCCTGCTTCTCCTTCTGCCTATGTCTCTGCCTCTCTCTGTGTCTCTCATGAAAAAATAAATAAAAATATTAAAAAAAACCTTTACCATCAAAATGCAAAACTTTGTGGATTCTCTAACCATTCAGGTGAGTATACTCATAGACAACAACTAGCTGAATAGGAAATAAGAGGCACAACAGGATCATGTCAATTATAAACAATCCTTTTTCTCATATATATGGATACATGTGGGTATTCATGTATATTCACTTAAAGAGTAACTGATTATACACATATGTGTATATATAAACATACATACATGTGTGTATATATAAGCACACATACAGATAGATATACAGGCACACAATTACACTTCAAAAGTTTTGAATTCCCTACGATGATGCAGTCAGCTCTATCATGCTAGGTGCAGTACATATAACTAAAATTAGGACATCTGTGTTAGCTGCTGCTGCGGATTTGGGGGAACAGGTCATGGGACACCACTATACTGAACATGCTTCTGAGCTTCCCATTCCATATGCTGCAAGGACAGAAGCCAGATCCTGATACTACTAGAGAGGCGTTGTGTTTGCTTCCTTTTCCTCTCAGAGGCTATTCATCAGTAAACATGAGTGATTAAAAGATCCTAAGGGGCTGGGATGAAAGTTGGGGCTGGGATAACATGGCAGCCTTCTTTTAGCTTGAGACCCACAACAGACATTTTTCTTTACCAAATGTATACAGAGCTGCATAAAGCCTTGGCAAGGTACCTATATACAGAGAAATATAAATCTGTAATATGGATGGTTTCTATAATATTTTGAAAATATTTTCAGACCTATTTGCTGCTTTATTAAAGGACAGATTTTTAGAGTTGTCATGTTATGATACAATGTTAAAAGGAAAATAAATTTGACAACTTTTGAGGAAAAATCATTTTCAACCAATAAACACTGAATTGAGCTCACAGGACTGGCTTATCTGGCAAGTGCAGAGAAAAAAATTTTACGAGTAAATAATGAATTCAAGGAAAACTAGAAAATAATTCCTATTCCAGGAAAACGTGAAAACAACTTTAATTGAGGCTATTGGACCACATAAGGTGAGCAATGTCATGCCCTGGAACATGATTAAATAAGGGTCACAGTTCATTAGCATGGGTTTGGGTCTCAGAATCAATGTCAAATTCTCCTTCATCATTTTCTAGCTTCTATATTATGCTTCCAGAATCATACTTTCCTAGTTAATCTTTAGAACTTTATATAAATTAGTAAGACTTAATTGTAACTCACTGAAATGGAAGCTACATGTGTATGTTGGGGGGAGAAAAAGCATCTTCAGAGTATGACTTAATAATTGATGTCTTTAAAATGTCACATCATACTACACTTTAAAAAGAATTTAGAAAGAACAGAGATATCAGAAAAAAGTGAGTAAAAACTCTTGGCTTCATGACTCAGTCATGATCATTTGGGCAGACCGTTCAATTTTATAAAGCTTCCTTTCCCCTGGGAAATAGCACACGTACCTACCTACTTGTCATAATTCTTAACACATACATAGTGATAGAGGTTTTCTTTTTCATGTTTCAAAAATCAAACAACCATAAGAATGATATAATACTTAAAAGGTTTTTGGAGTCCTATAATGTTCAAGCTGAAAGGGATTACAGAGGATATGTCAATTTAAGGTTTCCTTTAAATTGAGGTTAAATGATGTCCAAAGTTATAAAGGTGGCAAAGCTGGAATTCCCTGTCCACTCTTCTTCTAAAGAATGGTTTTCCTTTTTAATATTTATAGTTTTATATAATGTTATAATCTTCACTTTGCCAAGCTGTGTTTGTGTAATTCTGGATAAGTTATTTCATCTCCTTATTTCTCACTTTATCTGTGAAACCCAGACAGTAAAAGATACACCTCACAAGATACCTGACTAATAAATTAATACATATTAAGCACTTACACCAGTACGTGATACAAAGTATATGCTTAATATATGCTAGTTATTATTATTTTAAATATTTGGCATCACATTACTAATTATGTATTAAATCTCAGCAAAGATAGGCTGAAGCAAAATGAAACATTTATTGAAACTGAAAATAAATTACTTTTCTTCCTTTGATGGCATATTACCTCTCTTTCCGGTTAAGGCAAACTGAATAGTATTTCCTCCAACTCCACAGAATGCATCTACTACAATGTCACACTTGAAGGACTGGCTGACCCGGCCAGCAATGTGTTCAGCAATCTTCTCAGGGGTAACTGAAAACCAGCCCTCTGTGAAGGGAAGAGTATTTCTGTTAAGATGTTTGGTTTCAAGAAGCCAGCCCAAGCATAAACATAGCAAATATTATTATCTACACAAGCAAAACTTAGCTTCTCTTCTCAAAAAATTATAGATTATTTTTGTTTTTTAAAGATTTATTTATTTATTTGACAGAGAGAATGTGCACATGAACAGTGGAGGGGCAGAGGGAGAGGGAGTAGACTCTCTTTTGAGCAAGGAGCTTGATGTAGGGCTTGATCCCAGGACCCTGAGATTATGACCTGAGCCGAAGGCAGATGCCCAGCCAACCAACCCACCCAGGTGCCCCTAATTGACTTAGTTTTAAAAAAAAGTTCCACAAAACTTGTTATAAAAAGGAGCAGTACCATTTCCCTTCCCAATTTCCACAGAAGCAAGCGCCTTAATTCTTGCCTGATGCTTTTGTAATATACCTCCAATAATTGAATGGAATTTTAGTTTTTCTGTTTGAAGTATTAACTACTGACTATTATGAACGATGGAAAGTTAGCTATTCAACTGGCCAACTCCCCAAACTCCACTGAGTTTCCTGTTTCATTTCTAACAGGGAAGCATTGAACCAGATTTGTACTCAACACTTTGGAAATATTTGTACATTTCCAAAGGGTCAGGAAATGAAAGGAGCTGATAGCAACAGGTTGCAAAATTTTAAGAACAGCAGAACTCTCTTCATCTTCAGAAATGGGGTCCTAAACCTACTCCAAAAGAATGAGGGTACTAACCTCCTTTCCCAATAGAAGAAATTAACATTTTTTTCAGAAAGATATTTCTCTGAACAAAATGATACACCAATTTTCTTGTTCTCTTTCCTTACCAAAAATCTAAATGGCTCCTCACTGCTGGAAGAATAAAAAAATAAACTCCTTTTATAGAATTAAAAAGCTTTTATCCAGTCTTTGCGCTCCTATGCGCTTTCTCCAATGTGCAATATTTTATAATTATAAGAACCTAAATTCTAACCCCAGATCAAGCTTCCTGATTTTGATAGTTAATAAAGATTAACATTTAAGTAGCCCCAATATGAAAATAAGCATCAACTTACAGAATTGAGAAGGTGTTCAAGACATAGTAGGAACACTCAACAGAAGAACTCAGTTTCCAGTGTTAATTCATCAAATTATATCTTTCTACACTAGATATTACATTATCAGATATTCTGCTTAACAATCTATTGTTCTCCGGGTGCCTGGGTGGCTCAGTGGTTGAGCATCTACCTGTGGCTCAGGTAGTGATTCTTGGGTCTTGGGGTGGCGTCCCATTTCAGGCTCCCCACAGGGAGCCTACTTATCTCTCTGCTTATCTCTGCCTCTGTCTCTCTAACAAATAAATAAATGAAATCTTAAAAAAAACCCAAACCCAACAACAATCTATTGATGCCCTTTGCTACCTATCGTAAAATATAGATTAAGTATACATTAAGCCTGAATATGAAATTTTAAAAACACATATATATCTAAATTGAGAGACACTGTAGAAAATAACTGGTCACTCTTCTTTGGACAACATCAAAGTCATAAAAGACAAAAAGACTGAGGAACTATTCCAGACAAAAGGAAACTAAAAAATCATGAAAACTAAACGTAACATGTGATCCTATACTGGAAGAAAAAAAATGCCATAAAGGACATGATTAGGGTAACAGATTAAACTAGGATCTGGACTGCAAATGATAGTATTGTAGCAATGTTAAATTAATAATTTTACCATTGTTGCATAAGTATCCTTGTTCTTAGAAAATACACACATAAGTACTAAGAGGTAGAAGCAACTGGACCAGAAACACATAGAGAATGGTAAGGCAAATGTGGCAAAATGTTAGAACAGTTGAATCTGGGTAAAGGGCATTATGAATTTCTTTTTTACTATTCCCGCCACTTTTCTGTAAGTCTGAAATTATTTCAAAATAGTGTTAAGCATTATATATATAGTTTACCTCTGTCCAGTTTAATCCCATCATCAAAGCGGGAGAAGAGCCTGTATCTCTGGGCCCAGTATTTTGCCAGCTCAGGAACAGCAGCTATCTCAGGAGGCAGACCAATTACCTTTTTGCTCTTGTTTTTTTTCTTCTTCTTTTTCTTTTTACTTTCAGCTAAAATAAAAGAATATAAATACGCAGATGCCCAGTATGAAAAAAGACAATCATAGATGAATTTATGTAAAAAGTATAGCCACATTCAGTATTTATAATTAGGGAATGTACTGCAGACCATGCATTCAACAGCATCCCAGGAGAAGCAGGAGGGCATACTGTGCATAGCACGGACTTTAGATTACGGCCTCTATTTTGCTATTTATAAGCTCTCTGAGCTTGGAACAGTAACCCAGGCTCTCTAAGATCTAATTTTTAATTCCTCAAAATGAATGAATGATAGTATTTTACCTATTTACTTCACAGGATTGTAAAGGGAAATATGTAGAGATACTACATAGGTATAAAAGTTATTACGCTTGTTAGATAAGACACTGTTTTAGTCGGTCAAATGTGGAAGCCCAAACATTTCTCTTCCCTTCTTTAAAATAAAACCTCTTAAGGACTGATTAAGCTCCTAACTTTCAGCCTGATCAGTCCTCCGAATCCAGATATGACCTGAAGGTCATATGGCTTCTGGGAAATTAAGACAGGTCACTGCTTTAAGGTTAATAGGAAAGGATCTCATTCATTCAAAGATTGACTTTTTCTTAGACAATTTTTATTAATTTGGTAATTTGTTTTAAATTCTGAGCAGATTAGAAATAGCAATTTAGAAAGAGTGCTGTCACAGCTAAGTAAAATGACAAGAACTGATGCTGACAAATAAAATTACCACCAATCCTCAAGGATAGGACTATATCTTATTATGGTCATCTGATCATTGCAAACAGCAGAACTGTCATCAATAGCGAAGTATAGTAAGAGTCTTTTAGGAGAGGGGATACTAATATTTTGAGTGAACAAATCCTTACTGCGCAAGATCATCCTTGCAAGACCATACGACATAACATTAAGCAACCCAGTGTACACTAAGTGCCAGGACCCCTAGATCATTCTAACAGCCAATATCTTCCAAATGCCTCTGGTGAGGAACCACCAGCATTATGAGGCAAGGTAATTAGGGGAGGACAGGAAAATGGGATGGAGGAATCAGACAACCTGGTTTTGAGTCCTAGCTATGCCACCCACTGGCACTGTGACTGCAGGTGAGTTTCTTAGTTTCTTTGAGTTTACTGTGTGTATTTTTAGGATGGGGATAATCCTGCCTACCTCGCTGGGTTATTTTATAGCTTAAATGAAAATAAGGCATATGAAGGCATTTTAGAAGTCTGCAGGTGCCACATGAACATCAGCTGTACGTGACAATAAAAAAATTTAAACTACCTTATGTATGCTTTTTAGAAAGGCAAAGAAGTATGTGATACAAAGAACTCAGCTCTCTCTACACACACATACACACACAGAAAAAAATTAAGATTCAAATGAGGTATTTTCCTCAATACTAAATTAAGAAAGAGACCATCACAATATAATTGTTTCATTAGATTAAGTCTGAAATCATTCATCGATAAAAATGAATACATGTCAAATGAAAATTTCTACCTCATAAAAGCTTCAATGTTCCAGTGAATACAATTATAAATTAAAAAAGAACATTTGCTGTAGAATACAATCAAACAGTACACAAAAGGGCATAAAGTGAAAATGTGACTCCATTCTCCATTCATTTCAAGCAACTACTACAAATACCTTATGTCAGGGTGCCATCCAAATAACAAACTACTACTACCAACAACCATTACCATAAAATACAAAATATATAAATAAGCAAATAAATTAATCAAAAGGAAAACCAGGGAAAAACCAAATTTCAAGAGGGATAAAAGGGACTTCCAGCTAGCTACCTTTAGCCCAGGGAAGAGGGCAGCGGCAGAGACCAATCTTAATGGCATAGACAGAGGTACTCAGTTTTCCCACATGCCTGGCCTTTTATTTTATCATGCTTGATCAACCAAAAGTATAGTGTTCTGTGCCAAATCATAGCTACTAGCACATTTACACTTACTGTGCCCTCTAAGAAATAAACAGCAGTGAATCCTTAAGTGTAGAGATGATTCAGAACTGAAAACTAGGGAAGCACACTATCTAAATTCATCAGCAGGTTGAAGCATATTTAGTCTTACCTTCAGTTTCTACCTGAAGAGAGTCTGGAGTAATCTGAGTAATACCATCTTCCTTATCTGTAATAATTACTATCGTGCTGTCTCCTTCATTTTTTTCTGTTTCAAGTTCACCAGCTGAAGACGTGGCATTACACTTTTCAGGCTCTGGATTATTTGTCTGCAGTGGGTCATCACCTTCTTTAACAGACATTTCTGGTTCTTCTGAATCACTGCTTGTGCACGTGTCTTGTACATTGTCATGAGAAATGGACTCCTGCGATGCTTCCTCATCCATTGGTTCATTAATCCATTTTAGGAATTTTTCTACCTGAAATTAAGTCGTCACAGGCTTGAATTCATTCCAAATTATACCTGCTTTACCATTTGGATCTCACTGAGAAAATGTTCTAATTATTAACTCTGATAAGTATACTATATTACACAAGCTAATTATACAGAATTCTGAGCTAACTGCACGTTAGTATCTGGACATACCATGACCTTATTAAAGATTTCTTTAAAAGGAAGAAAACATCAGATTAAACATATAACGATGACTTTCCTGTAATCAATGAACACTAAGAGGATAAAGCTGAACTGTTCCAGTAGCTTTCCACAAAGGCTTCTAACAACATAACATGATATTATTACAAATGTACCTACTTATTGAGTCACTAATATTAGCTTTACAAATTATACAGACCTTTCTTCAATGGCCCAGCCTATGATAAATTGTACTCCCTGCACCAAAGATAAACTCTAAAAAGATTAAGTGCCCATCTCTCTGTAAGAAAAAGAACAGTGCTAATCTTAGAAAGAATGCAAGCTAACCTTTAATGGAGCAGTAGAGTCAGTACAATGATTTCTAAAAACTGGGTTTCTCAGAAATGTTAACAAGGTGTTAACAGATGATATGTACTTCCTTGCAAACTTCTATAACAAGAGTATTTTTCATAACAGATCTTCATGATCTTCCCATGAGTTAGGAAATTGGAAGATGAGCACAGGCAACAATCCAGAATCTTCAAAGGGGCTATGACTATACATCAGTCAGATATCTAAAAACACAACAGCCATATTTCTTTTTTCTTTGGCAATACTTAGCAGTTATGTTTTTGCTCTTTGTCTACAGAGGGATATATGGCGACTATCACATCCAACCAATACATAAGACGTTCTTTAAGACTGGTTGGTCTGATATTGGGAAATGTGTTCCAGATATAACGTGGGCCGCTAAAATATTAGAATATTATCAGTGACCAACCAATCCAAAATATAACACAAATAAATCCAGCTATAAATATGTAGCAGGTTTTGGAAGAATGCTGACGCTGGGAAAGATAATGTATCCTAAAGGTAAAACAAGGTCATCACCAGGTCTGGAGGTTTTTGTTTTGTTGCTCAAAGGTGCTGTTAGAAAAGTAACTGACACAAAGGTTCTGCTCACTAAAAAGTATTTTTTTTCTCCTATAATGGAGAATTATCACTCATCAACCAAAAATAATTCTAATTACTTTTGTTTTTCAAGTGCATGGACAGCAGGTAACAGCAGAGTCCCAGAGAGGGGCATGAATATTCCAGTTAGCAGTGTATTCACTAAATTAGCATGAAACTATTAGGATGAACTGGTTAGTGCAATGTTTGATTGATGACCTCAAAATTAAGGCTTACAATTAATGCTGGACCAGAAACTGACTTCCAGGATCCTACTTAAGCCTGAAGCAGATGAGAAATTCTCACTGTTACTATGTGTATAGGAGGCAATTTTACCTATTTATCTTCCCAGACACTGATACTTTGTAGCTTTCAAAACATCCCCTCTTCATATTATTGCCAACTTATTCTTTTTCGAATTTGGTTCACATGATATATGCCTTTAGGAAGCAAGGGGAAGAGAATTTTAGGTACTTTTATATCTGGTAGAAATAGGATTTTTACTTGAAAAAAAATTTTTTTTAAAGATTTTATTTATTCACGAGAGAGAGAGAGAGAGAGAGAGAGAGGCAGAGACACAGGCAGAAGGAGAAGCAGGCTCTATGCAAGGAGCCTGATGTGGGACTTGATCCCAGGTCTCCAGGATCACACCCTGGGCTGAAGGCGGTGCTAAACCACTAAGCCACCCAGGCTGCACTTGAAAAAAATTTTAAGGAGTCAAGCTTACAAAATAAATTCTATCTGTAAATATACGACAAAATGTAAACCTACCTTAGTCAGAGTTTTGCTTTTTTTGAATGTTTTTTCTGACTCTTCAGTAAAGAAAATGTGTTTGTTTTTCATATTTATTTGTCTTCTCATGTCCAGGAACTTTGACTTATACTTTACATTCTTCTGTAGGTATCTGACCCGCCGATGACTGAAATTTGAAATTCCACCGTATCTGTGGCCAAACCAAAGGAAGTTGACTCAAACCTTAAGTTCTATGAGTTTGTTTTCTTACAAGAAAAGAATAAAAATGACAATTTTCACTATTTTTCTACTAGCAACCACCATATTAATTTCATTTTTCTAAATTACAAAAGTCAGAAATAAAGTTTGAATGCAGAGGAGTTTAAGGTCTTGGTTCCATGCTCATTTTCAACTAAATGTGAAATGCCGGTTGAGGATATCAAATACCTTATCTGTAACAGAAAGCATATACCACGTAGTAAAACGTAGTAAAAAAATTGCAGAAAAATATGACCCCACTGCACATGAGGGAAATATTATCTTTTCTCATGGTGAGATGATACCAACTGCAACGGCCTTTAAGTACCATAAAGGAGAGATAACTAATAGTTTAAAAAATATTCATAATATTATGAGCATGTATTTCTGAACTAATAATTTGGATTCAATTTATTTTATTATTATTATTTTTAAAAGATTTTATTTATTTATTCATGAGAGACACAGAGAGAGAGAGAGAGAGAGAGAGAGAGGCAGAGACACAGGCAGAGGGAGAAGCAGGCTCCATGCAGGGAGCCTGACGCGGGACTCGATCCTGGGTCTCCAGGATCATGCCCTGGGCTGAAGGCAGATGCTCAACCTCTGGGCCACCCAGGAGTCCCTGGATTCAATTTAGAAGTCAATTTTTAGATCTATGTCCTTTTCTTGCTGCCTTCATATTATGTAGGTATCAGTTAAGATTTCATAACTAACAAAGTCTCACCCCTTAGAAACATCAAAGACCATAATATTTGTTTAAATCACTGGTACAAGCTGACACAGATGGTAGGTCTTTAATGAGCCTTAACTATTCAGTTCAGTCTTCATGGTATATGCAATAAACCCTTCAATATTCTTGTACTTAATGCTCGGGCATTTAATCCTAGAGAAAACTTATACTTTCTGTATACAAACATTCGCAGCAGCTTTATTTGTCCTGGCAAAATACCACACACAATCCAAATGATCTTGAATAGATGAATGGTTAAACAAACTATGATACTTCCATAGTGGAATACAGCAGTAAGTAGGAATGAAACATTGGTAAACATAATAACTTGTGGGGAACCTCAAGGGCATATGCCTAGATCTTAGGAACAACCTAGAGGTACATACAGGGTAAGTCACACACAAGGATTAGATAAATAAGCATGTACTGATAAATCAGGATGTTCATGGTACATTGTTAAGGGGGAAAAAAGCAAGCTGCAAAACAAGTATAATATGATTCTATTTTTGTGTTTTTATGAAAAGGGAGTAACCAATTTATATGTACATAATCATAGAAACACACAAGTAAACAAGGAAGGATATATGCCAAACATTGCCTACCTCTGAGGAGTGCTTTGAAAGATTTTTACTCTTTCTTCTGTTTTGAGTTTTAATGTTTTCATAATAAAAAAAAGGCTACTTCAGATTTGAACTTTTCATGACATGTTTGCTATACATGTCAGACGTATAGAGGTAGATACATGAGATGCAAGGTGAAAAAGAGAACCACACTTAGAAGTCTCAAGAGCTTGGCTTGAATCCTTGATATGATCCTAAGTCACAAGCTCTGTGGGCTGCAGTTGCTTTATTCATGAAATTTTAATAATGATACTGGATTGCTATGAAGTACAACTGAGTTAATAATACATGTGAATATATCAAATGTGTGGTAATCTCTCTGTAAGAGAGGTTAATGTTTTAACTGTAACATCTCAAATGGTATCAATTCTATAACCATCATTAGCTACTGAATATCAGAGAACTTGAAAACAGCTGAAGTGTTAAAATTTCAGACAATAGTATTTATGTTGTATTTATGTATAATTACTTTTGTCCTGAGCCATGCTTGAATCCCAGAAGGGAACCATTGTCATCAAAGTCTGAATCCGGGTTTTCATCAATGTCCAGTTCATGGCTAAACAAATAAACAAAAGGTAAACAGTGATAAGCCATTATGTCCAGAGCCCACCAGTTCAGGTAAGTATCAAAAAGATACATAGTCAACCTACATACACTTTCCTATTACTACAATCAACCACAGCTCACAAATCCAGAAAGAAAGGAAAGAATAGTTTACTCAGATTTTCCAGTTACCCAGGAGTGTCTGGAACACAGCAACAGGCACCTAAATCCTAATTATCTCTATTCTTGAACATGGTACAGACATAGATCTCTCTGACACAGATCTCTCCATTCACCTTTGGAAAAATACCTGTAAAAGCTGTAGCCTTAAACTAATCTCCTAGAGGGCTACTTTTAGAAGTCTTCCTTAAAAATGGCAAAACATTTGAGAAGTATCAAGCCAACCAAAAAAATTACAAAAAAAAAAAAATATATTAAGAAGAATAAGGTTGTGATACAAGTGATAAGTAACCCATGATCATTGATCTATTGGGGATGCCTTCCTGACCCCTATTACTTTGTGACAGTACCAAGTAAGAAAAAATGGTAAGAAATAATTTCTACAAATTAAGGCCACTAAACATTTACAGTGGACCTATTAGGTTCCGGAAATGTGAATACACCACCCACATAGTCTCTGCCTCTGGGAACTAAAGGTGGAATTAACAAGCATTGTATACTATGTGAAGGGAACACAATGGAGGCATGCTTTTATGTATATACTAAGTTACTGAGCCTCTAAAGCTTGTAGATTGTTTTTCTACAAGCTGTACAGAACATAAAAGTCTTAAGTGGAACATTTCATATCCTGTCAAAGAAATAAAATGTTTTTAGCTAACATCTAAGTTCTATAATATCCATCCTTTCTTTCTATTTTATGGAATTAGCATTTGACCATATCCTATCTATGTAACTTGTCACTTGTTTAATTTTACATATCAACAGTATACTAGCACTGCTTCCAGAAGGGTCGGTCTGGGTGTTAGACCTGGAGCTGCCACTGTTTTGCTATATAACTCTGGGCAAGGCACTTATGCTCATTTTGTCTTAATATTATTATCTATAGATTAAGAGCATTTGATTACATACTTCTGAGGTCTATTTTAGCAGTAAAATTCTGTGATAATATATGCGCAGACTTTTGGAAAAAAAAATAGAACTTCCTTGAGACAAACCATATCTACCAATACAGTTAAAAACTGTCATCCATTGATATCTACTGTCAGATATAATTACATGCTAGCTCTTGTCTTCCCAATGAGCTCATTAAAAAAGCATCAGTTCCATTCTAGAAATGAGAAACTGGCAGAGTAAGAGTTGGGATTTGCAGGTGTTCCTAGGCCCAGGTCTCGCTAATACATCTCATGTTTTCTCCTCACGGGATTAACCGTACTGTAATATAACAAGTGCTTCACAGCCACTCCCTCATGGACACAAGTGCTTATGCTACCCTACTGTGGAGAGAGAGGTAATATGCAACTTGCCTCCTCTTGAGTTTGCTTGGCTTCCGTTCAGGTGGATCTTCTTCACTCTCATCTCCATCAATACTGTTGGGGTGTAGTCTTTCTTTGATTGTGCTTGCTTCTGAAGAGTCCTGTGAATCTAAAGAGGCAGAGATATTGTAGTGGATTTTCCCTTTCGTTTGACAACTCTTCTGCCTTTTGCAAAGGCTATCAAAATATTTTTGTCACTTTCCTGCAATGAACTTACATGCGTATCAGGCACAGTGCCAGACCACATCTACCTATTTTGTCTATCTCCATGTAGACTCTGAGCATAAAAAAACGGTAGCTATGTCTATCAAAGTTTAAAAGTTTCTATCATTTAACTATTTAAAAAGGAATCTAAAACTTTTTCTTCATAGCTATCCAAACAAATCTACACAAATTAATCCACAGTTAGTTTTGTGATAGCTGAACAGTTACCACATTTTGATGGAACTTTAATTTTAGAGGGAGGGGGCAGCCCCGGTGGCGCAGTGGTTTGGTGCCGCCTGCGGGGTGTGATCCTGGAGACCTGGGATCAAGTCCCACATTGGGCTCCCTGCGTGGAGCCTGCTTCTCCCTCTGTCTGTGTCTCTGCCCCTCTCTCTCTGTGTCTATGAATAAATAAATAAAATCTTAAAAAAAAAAAAATTTTAGAGGGAGGGAAGCGGGGGAGGGGGAGAGGAGAGAGAGTCTCAAATAGACTCTGCTGAGCACAGAGCCCAACTCAGGGCTCAATTTCATGACCCTCAGATGATATCCTGAGCTGAAATCAAGAGTCAGACGCTTATCTGAGTGAGTGACTTAGGCATTCTACTTTTTGATGGATTTTAACTTAAATCATGCTGAAGATAGCATAATACATTGATTAAAAATGATTTCTCCTTATTAAGAAGCAAATAAATTACCTCTAATATAGCTCTTAAATCAAAAGTAACAGTAGGGTAAACACCACCATTTTAAAAGAATATTTTTAACTTGTGGGAGCTCCAACTGAGGCACCGGTTTTTCTTCAGATTGGCATGAAGCCAGTAAGTGGGACTGGCAATGAAGAACTATCTGCAGTGTAGATATAGTGGGAAGTTTTAAGTGTGTGGGCATAGACTATTTCAGGAGAGTACCCAACCATTAATAGTAGAAAGCATACTTACATAGAAATGTGATATATACCTTGTGTAATTTTTTTTTAAGATTTATTTATTTGAGAGAAAGACAGTGTGCCCATGGGGGATGCGGGGCGGAGGAAGAAGGAGAGGGAGAAGCAGACTGCCCCCTGAGCAGGGAGCCCAACTCAGGGTTCAATCCCAGGACCCTGGATCATGATCTGAACCGAAGGGATATGTTTAACTAATTGGGCCACCCAGATGCCCCTATACCTTGTGTTTTGATCTCAAGGCAGGATCTAAAACAAATCAAAACCTAGATTCCCAGACTGATCCTGATGATACTCATTGGACCTAATTAAAGAAATGGCCAATCTATACATGTTAGTTAGGAAATAGGCAACAAAAGGTACAAACTACGAGGTTTACTATGTTTGACAAAGGCAAAAAATAGGAAGATAAGGAAAGATAATTAAAGGAATAACATGAAGGAATAAGGACAGGAGCCAATACATTGGCCAATACCCATATTTCAAGTTTTATGGTCAAAATCAGCATAGAAAGTAATCAAGAAAGTATACAATATCAAAAGACTAATATAAAATAATCACATTAAAAAATATGATAATAACACCAAAATAGAAAGGAATGAGAATACCTAAGTAAGCTCCATTGGAAAAGCACAGAGACAAAAGGAACTAAAAAATAGAGCAATTTACTAACTCTCTAAAGGAACCTCTCAGCTGGATGAAGATCAGCAATCTGAGAAGCAAAGCAAAACCAATTGTTAAAAAAAAGGCCAAAAGCTTTTGCTTCATATAGGAATGAGTCTGAGAAGAAAGTCCTATATTACAAATATATTTTTTTAGCAACAAACATCAAGAATGCCAGGAAGACATTCTTAGTGGCCTTCAGGAAATTCAGAAATAAAAAAAAACTTTCTCTCGTTTTCCTAGTGCCATCAGTTAGAATTCTTGTCCCCAGCAAAAGCATTCTTACCAACCTCTCACTTTTCTTAACACGCGGCTCACTGGCTTTCTTTAGTCCTTTGTTTAGTTCTTTAGACACCAGTTTCCATGATAGGTTTTGTTTTGCTTTGTTTTAAATCATTTAGGCTGGAGTCATTCAAGCTCCTTATCCTGGATATTTTATAAGAATCCTGAAGTCAATCCTTCCAATTATAAATTAATAACATGCCCTGTTGAGATTCCCTACAGAGCAAGACTTCCATTTGTTTTGAAATAAATTCCAGATATGACTTACAATCAGATTTGCCTGATGTCCATTGTGTACTCTGAACCATTCTCTAATATGGCTCTTATAAATTCATTTGCTCCAAGCAACTTTAGAAGTTACACACTCACTCTATATTAAATTTCTCGAGGGAGTTTCAAGTTTTAATTCACTGGCCATCAGCGTACAAGTGGAAGGAACAAGACTTTTTTTTTTTTAAAGATTTTATTTATTTTATTCATGAGAGACAGAGAGAGAGAGACAGAGAGAGAGAGAGAGAGAGGCAGACATAGGCAGAGGGAGAAGCAGGCTTCCCGCGAGGAGCCTGATATGGGACTTGATCCCAGGACCCTGGGATCACACCCTGAGCCTGAGGCAGACGCTCAACCCCTGAGCCACCCAGGTATCCCAGGACAAGATTTTTGAGAACCCTAAGCAAATATTCTTATTATTTATATGAAAGGGTAATAAACAACTTGCGATATATGCATTAAATCATATTATACCATAAAATGTAGTTGGCATTGTGCAACCCTACCATTAAGGATAATGTAGGTTAATTTTCCTGTTATTTGGTAGGATAAATCTTGGGCTATCTTACCCGGAGCTGGTTGGTTTGTGCTTCTGTTCCCAGACAAGTTGCTGTCCTTGGTTCCTCTATTGCATGGTTCACTCTGGCCAGAAGCAGGGCATTCTCTGCTGCTGCTGACTTCACTTAGCCACTGATGTCCATCACAACTTACTGAAGAATCTAACTGGCTCTGTTCCACTTCCTCTGAATTCAGACTTATATGACTAATTCCACCAAGGATTTCGTTATGCTCTTTATCACTGGAACTAGAGCTTTCACTATCAATCGTAACAGATGGAGATGGAAAGGACAGTAAGTCTGCCTTCATGCAATTTTCATCTTTCTCACTGTCAACTTCTATCTTAGAGCCACAAGTATCTGTTTCACAGGTTTGTGAGACATCAAAAGTCCAACCCTGAGCTTCCCAATACTGAAACTGTTCCAAATAATACCAATAAAGTTGACTATAATGTTGCTCCCATTCCTCCTTTGTATCAGGAATGTTCCAAGGTTCAGAACATAGTGTCTGACCTGAATGTTTTTCTTGCCAGCTTTGCCATAATAGTCCTCCACCATATTCATTCCAATACTTTTCCCACCTCTCTGTAATTTCTAGCTTTGGAGATAATGTATTTTCAACAGGAAGATTTTCAGTTTCAATGTCTTCTTTGGTTTTAAGTTTACATGTTTTGGTACTCTCATACTGTTCAACTGAAGATGGATCGTCTGAAGCCAGTATGTCATCTTCTTCATAATCTTGTCTCCAAGATTCTCTCATAATTTCATCTAAGTACTTCTTCTGGTGTTTTTTCTTTTTCTTTTTTATTTTAACTTTATTTCTAGTATTCATAGACACCTACATAAGATAAAGAACTACAATGTAAAATGTACCTCATAAACTGTAAAAGAAAGCAGAATCAAAGTCTATTTTAAACATTAAATTAAATAATATATCGTCAAATCCCCATCCTGGGTTTTTAGTTACACAAACAAGTTAAATCTTACTATTTATGTTTCCAGGAGAAAAAATCACAAACGGACATATATCAAAATTTATACTTTTGATTAATTTATAAATATGTACATTTGAAAAGAGGTGGAATGCTCTAATTTATGAATATATTAGACAGGATAAAAAAATTCTTTGTGGTATTTTATGAAGTAAATGAAGAAACATATAAGTAACATACTTACCTCAAAATTCTTATGTGCAGATATCCCACCAAACTGAAGTGGTAGTCCCATACTTCTCATGAGTTCAGCTTCAGAATCAAGTTCATTTTCATCTAGGCCTAAGCCTTTGCTGTCATGTGACTCTGCAGTACCACCTTCCTCCTCTTCTGTAGCGTGGTCTCCTACAGACAGGATTTGTTAGCTTCATTTTAGAGAAAATGTAGATGCCAGTTTTTTCATCCTCATTTTATTTTTTATTTTTATCTATTTATTTGCACATGCGAGAAAGCAGAGAGAGAGCACAAATGCACCTGAGCAGGGGGAGTGGCAAAGGAAGAGGGAGACAGGCAGACTCCCCCCTGAGCAGGGAGTTCAAGTCAAGACTTCATCCCAGGATCCTGAGATCATGACCTGAGCCAAAATCAAGAGCCAAATGCTCAACCAACTGAGTCACCCAGGCCCCTCATCCTCATTTTAAAAGAGGAACCTGAGAATTATGTAAATGTTATGATTTTTAAGGGGTGATATAGACTAGTAAAAAAAAGCCAATTAAGAATCAAGAGATAACTTCTAGTCTGCCTCTGCCTGCCACCAGCTACCCATTCAACTTATACTTATTGAGCACCTCCTCTGTGCTATGCACTGTGCAAAGTACTGAGGATATAAGAGGGAACATGGCAGAAAAACCACAGGAAAAACATATTTTTACATTCCTTATATGCAGTATTACTAAACTAGATCAGTGAATTTAAAACGATGATTTGTGGAGTTATTTTAGGAGCTAGTAATAAGAGAGGTGAAAGGTATGTCCTTAGGCCCTTCATGGGTATTTCAATCTTCAATCACAACTGGGATTTTTATTCTGTGACTCTGTGTGAAAGATGATTTAATGAAAGGGTTCTGCTATTAAAAGTCTGAGATCCACTGAACTAGAAGATCCTTTCAAATCCCTGATTCTCCCAGAAAACCTGTTTTATTACAACAAAATAAGTTTAGCTTTATACTAATACAGTTATATAATAATATATCAGACCAGTAAATGGAAAATGCCATTCAAATGTTCCATTTACCGTTTAAAATGTGAGAAAAATATTACTTTATACATTAGCATTCAATTAGGGATGAGCTGCACTCCAGCTAAATGATCATAGGCAATAGAATGGTGAATCTTACAAAGCAAAAATGGACACTAAAGAAGAGACATCCTCTGTGTATAAATTCTACTAAAACAAAGAGGGGAAAAAAAGATATCTACATAAATAATAAAGAGGATTCCACTCACCATTTCTTTCAGTGGACTTATTAAAGTACAGGAGAACAAACAGAAAAAACAAATGTGCTAAGTTTTATGTTCCTTTCCTGGTATGCATATTTTATGTTCAGCAGGAGCCCTGGTGTCTAAAAGAAACCTTATTTGTACATTACATTGAAATACAAACCAAATACTTCATTCAGTGATCAACTGAAGAAACTGTGATTTGTTCCATCATTGCAAGAACTAAAGGAGTTTTAAAGGTAACATGACACGCTTTACTTGTACTGACTTGAGCCTAGAACTCTTGCTAGTTTTCCCTTTATCTAGATAAACAAAAAAGATCTGTGTGGAAGGAACAAATGGGGTCATAGAGGGAAGTCTGAGAGAGAGAGTAAGACAGTTTTCAGGTAACTAGATGAAACTCAAAGTACCTAACAAATTCTATTTGTTACTTGGAAAAGTTAACCCAGATGGTGGCTTCTTTCCTTCAGGCAGAAGACTATGGATGTTCACTTGGCATTTATCCTGAATAATTTATCCATACAATTCTTAAGGTATCTAAACAAGGAGGTCATTAGACTGAGGCAGCTTGAAGGCCTTTGTTGTCTATGTAAGAAAACCAAAAACCTAAGCCAGAATCAAAGCACTCAAATCTAAGAAAACAACACTTAAAAACAACTAATCACAAACAGCCAACTAGGCTTCCCCAAATGAGGTCAATGGTTAAGCCACAGCCAATCAGTAATTTCCTTGCTTTGTTTCTACATCTTCTCTATAAAAGCCTCTTTCCTAACTCCTGTCCTGAAGTGGTGCTCCTATGCAGGGAGCTGGCACCGCCAGAGCTGTATATGTAAGCTCAAATACACTCTTGAAAATTTTAATGTGCTTCTGCTTATCTTTCAACACAATAAAATTCTGCTGAAAAAAAAAAAAAACATATGTTCTCTACTTTTCAAAGCTTCAAATTTCAGCTTGCCTTATCTAATGGCAACAACTCAAGAAGGAATGCTACTTATAGCAAAAGAGGCTACCTCAAGTCCATGTACGAACTAGCCACAGAAAAAAAAAAAGATGTGCTTTGATAGGGATTTTAGAGCCATGTTATAAAAAAAGGTAAGGACTATGATTGTAACAAATTATATTTAAAATCAATGCATTATAACAGTTACTTTGAGCAAAAGAAGGGCCATATCATTTTATACTGTATTACCTGCATTGTCACCATTGCCTTTGACATAGTAGCCTTTTAATCCCAAATTGCACAATTTTCGATCTCTGCAAAGCAAATTAAAAGTCAATACTGAAATAAATTAAATTATAAACTTGAGAAAAAAGCAAGTTCAAGGCAGCATAGATTAATTAAAAAGGTTAAGGAACAGAAAAGCAATCTGCTAATACATTTCCCTCATCTGTAATATACAAGAAACAACAATACATATCTTGTTAAATTATTATAAGAATAGTACATGTAAAATATTTAAAATATATCACATGGGAAACATTTATAACTATTGATTATTAAAATTAAATGGTAGTTCTAGTATGGGGAAAGAATTGATCTTATAATACATGAACAATGAAGTGTTCTCTAAATTTGCTGTAAGAAGTGAGCATAAAAGTGGAAAGATTTATCTTACATACATATAAATCCACACGCAGACCCTACGTTTTGCAAATAGGCCAAGGTATCATTACCATTGCCTAGTAGACAGATATTCATGGTCTAAGCAAAAGTTGTTTTGGGGACTAACCCCAAAGAAGTTCTTCTTTAAATATTTTATCAAACTGAAACATAAAACAATTCAGCCTCAACAATTTTACATTTTATCTATTTATCTATGTATCTATCCATCTAGGGTAAGCTCTAAGCCTAACATGGGGCTCAAATTCATGACCCCAAGGTCAAGAGTCGCATGCTCCACCAAATGAGCCAGCCAGCTATCTCAACAGTGAATGATTAAACTTTTCTTTACATACCTACTTCTAAATTTTTTCTCTATCTGCTAAATTGGAAATTACTTAACCCAAATAAATTTGGCAGAACACTTAAAAAGGAGAAAAGGAACACCTGAGTGGCTCAGTGGTTGAGCGTCTGCCTCTGGCTCAGGGCGTGATTTGGGAGTCCCAGGATTGAGTCCTGCATCGGGCTCTCTGCATGGAGCCTGCTTCTCCTCCCTCTTCCTATGTCTCTGCCTCTCTCTCCGTCTCTTATGAATAAATAAATAAAATCTTAAAAAAAAAAGGAGAAAATTTTGCTATTATCTTCCTACTATTAAATTCAGCTGTAATAAACTCCATCAGAAGTGCCATAAGGCCATCCTCAAGTATTAGCTAATTTTTCTAATGGAACCACAATAAGTTGAACACAATAAAATTCTTGTACACTTGATATATTTCACTATCCTCCTGTTTATTTTTTGATACTTCATAAAACATAAAGTAGGTAATGACTCATATAGCAGGGCAGCAAACAGGCCAGCAGATGAAATGCAAACATGCTTTGGCAGCATGCCCACTGCCTTCAAGAACATTAGACAATGGAGAGGGGGTTGAGGTGGTGCGGGAGACCAGCAGCTGCACAGAGGACATCAAGGGTATGTCCACCAGCACCCAAGGATACAGGGCACCAAGTGTCAGGTGCAGGATAAAACTAATCCGGTTGTAAGATTGGTTAAAATAAGTGAAGCAAAGGTACTGAGGATAATGACAGCCAAGATTTTCCACACACATACATGTATTTATGTATGTATGTAAAATACATCCTGACTGACTGTGTCTGCTGAGAGAGTGTAGAGCAATGAACATAATGAGCACTCTGGTCTTGGTTTCTGAACACTATACTTTGCTAAAAGGAACCAAGGTTCCTTGGAGAAACAGCAGCTCCAGGTTGAAGCACAGAGAGTAAAAAATAAGCCTGGTCACCTTCTGTGCCAGACAATTAGGAGAAGGTCAAAGAATGCCAGAGACACATCAAAATGATACACAAACCACCTCAAGGAGCCCCCACCAGCTAAAACTGAGACAGTATCACCATCAAAATAAATGAGAGTAATAAGATAGAACTTTAATAAACAATCCAGAGTTCATGTTAACAGAGTCCATGTAAATAAAGGAATAAACAAATACATGGGGAGAAAAGAGAAAGCACTCCATACAGAATGCCAACTAATAAAAGCAGAATGACAAGAGATAGAGAATTATCCTTTGGCAACCTTCAGAGGCAGCTGGTTCAGGCAGGAACAGGATATTGGTAATGCTGGAGTACTTTCTCCCAAAATACTAATACACACAAGGGGAACCACTGACTTTATAGCAGGGCTAGCTATGAGACTGAAACATGATTAGGTTAACAGAGGTCAATGTCACCAGTGGTGGAATGGGTCCATAGAAAGTGACTGAAGTGATGCAGGACCAAGCACAGGATCACTTCTGTGACATTCCTGCCAAGAAGGCATGGCTTGCCCTGTTTCTGTTGAAATGTCAGGTAGACCCAAGTTAAGAAAGGTCAGCACAGAAGTAAGGTCTGCATTTTTTAAAATGCTGAGGTCTTGATAGGGAGGGAACGAGTGAGGAATTTTTCAAAAGGAGATTGACAAGTTGTAAGTAAACATAAAAGGAACTATGGATCAGAAGGAAAAGAGAAACACTGCTGGGAAAGCTGGGGAAATCCACCACCGTGGATATGAAAGAGAATACACTTATTTTAGGGAAAAATACAATGGTGTTTAGGAGTGATCAGGAATCATGTGTGCCACTTGCTCTCAAATGGTTCAGAAAAAGACTAAAGATTGTGTCGGGAGGCACACGCGTGTGTCTGTATGCAGAGGGAGAGATGAAGCAAATGCAGTTAACTGTTAACACTAGGTGAATCTGGGAGAGACTATGGGAGTTCTTTGACCTGTTTCTGGATTTTTGTTTTTAAGTTTGAACCCATTCTTTACTCTTCTTCTGCTTATTTTTCCAAGTGTGAAATTATTTTAAAATGAGTTACTTAAAAAAAATTAAATAATGAAAGCCTGTTATCTATAGCACAACAATTTCATAACAAAAATCTACTACTCTACCATTTCAGCATTTACCTATGTTCTGTTCTAGGCTTCATACATAATAACAAAATTTTACATAACTATAATAATAGTGTAGATATTTTATATTCAGATCTTAATTAACACAAGGTATTTTTTCGTGTTACCACTGAGCCATTATAAAGATTATTTTTAAGAGCTCCATTACACTGTAATTATATGTTTTCTTCATACATATAATGTATGGAAACCTGAATGTGCAGATGAGATAGAATTATGACTCTACAGCTCATAAGACTAAGGATGTTAATATAACGTCCTTAGGTAATAAAAATTAGTTATGATATTAGGTTTTATTTCCTGCCTTTGAGGAGAGGTGTACAATAACCTTACTTAGTATGAGAATCAACTGAATACTGAGAAGGAATTAGGCACCTATGCTAATGCTCATTTTTTGTTTTCTGTTACATGGACTATTTTTTCCGTTTAATAATCTATTCTAGAATTTTGCTAACAACTGATCTGTTGTTTTAAGACTGTGAAAGAGACCTTTTCCCTACCAGGTAAGGTTATACAAATAAGCCTGTGAACTTCCAGCATGTCTCCAAGTCCCAAAGACTTCTCAGTGACTATTAGAAATAATTCCAAGATCACATTCTTTTCGTTCTAAAGGGTCATAATTTGGGCATTAAATGATCTAAAGTTAAAAGCCATTATTTTCTCTTTACCTATTTTGAATTCAGAATGTAGCTTCTAAAAGTAAGTAGGGCTTTTAAGTCTTAAGAATGCATAAGAAATTATCTGAAATTTAAAAGATGAACCTTTTAGTTCAAAAAGACTAAATTCAGGGGCACCTGGGTGGCTCAGTGGTTGAGCGTCTGCCTCCAGCTCAGGTCATGATCCCCGGGGTCCTGAGATCGAGTCCCACATTAGGCTCCCCACAGGGAGCCTGCTTCTCCCTCTGTGTGTCTCTTAGGAATAAATAAAATCTTAAAAAAAAAAAAAGGACTAAATTCAAAGTAATTGGTGATTTGCATGGCAATTAAAGTGTATTTTATTTTATTTTTATTTTTTTTTCTTAAATTTATTTATGATAGTCACAGAGAGAGAGGCAGAGACACAGGCAGAGGGAGAAGCAGGCTCCATTCACCGGGAGCCCGATGTGGGACTCCATCCCGGGTCTCCGGGATCACGCCCTGGGCCAAACGCAGGCGCCAAACCGCTGCGCCACCCAGGGATCCCTAAAGTGTATTTTAAATAAAGGTGCTTTAATTAAAACCTAGTATTATTGTTTTGCAGGAGTCCAGCAAGACAATTTTTCTCCACTTTTTACAGTTTCTAACTTAGGTTCCCTCTCCTTCTTTTTGGAAAGGAGGCTTCCTGAAGACCATCCCAAGACTCAACCCAGCTTCAGGCTAAGAAGTAAGTGTGTAGCCTTGGCTTTCTTTTTCTTTTCCTTGTACACAGAGTTCTGCCCGTCACTCCCTCCCACTCAAATATACCCCAGTTTATTCCCACTCTTTAGACATCTTTTCAAATGCTACTTCCTCAAAGAAATCTGTGATCTGTGGAGAAACGTTAGGTTTTTGCTATCATATATAGCTGCGCTTCTCTCTTACAGCTCTTACAACAGTGCTTAGCTAAATACTTATGTAACTCTTGTCTTAATATCGACCTCCTTTGCTAGAAAGTAAACTCAAAGCGTGTAGGGAGGGCTGTGTCCTGCACCCGGGTGCCTACCAGTGTGCCTCATACAAGGAAGCACAGGAGACATTTGTGGAGTGAATATATGCATGTATATAGACAAAGACGACAATACTTTTTAAAGATAGCGTTTAATTTCCCTTTGGATCAATTTCCCGATTACTCCACAAAGCACGACCGACAGCAAGAACGTCTTCTCACTTAAATTCTTCCACGGTAACGTATATTAGAAGTCTAGCACGCAAAATTCGCTTCCACAAGTTGAATCCAACCACCAGCCTGTGTGATAACTGGGGTCGAAATACCTGTTCTAGGGATGAAATAAAGATCCAAGCGGCTAAACTTACACACCTAAGACAAAGAAAGCCTCCCTAGAGTCCAATCCTTGAGTCCGTTTTTTCCTATTCACTGGCTCTCTTCCATGCAGGGCAATTTTTACCTCAAACACGTATTTTCCAAGAATATAGCTCCAAAACTGACGTGATTATAATTAAGTCTTTTATCTCGGGTAATTAGAAGTTCTTTTTAAGCGCATTTGCACTTTACTAAGACTTAAGGTCTTAAAAAATGTCAACCAACAAGTCACCTTAAAGCCTTCAACCTGTGACGTCACATCCACTAAGATTTCATCTTACATTTCATTCGCCTGATCTTAAAACGTCCCCCCCCCCGCCCCCGCAATAAAGCGGAATAAACCAGCTGCCACGTTTCCCCACAGCAGCCCACAGAGCAGATGTTCTCTTTCACTTAGGGGCAGTGGGCGACCTGTCCGTGAGGTCCGGGGGCTCTTCCTGAAACATCACCCTGTGCAAATCTTACACTCGGGGCGGGGATCCCAATTCCGAGTCGTTTGCAAGGCCCACGCTTCTGGGAAGCAACTGTGCCAGGGATGAAGGGGAATAGGCTCTGACTTACTCCACAAACGCCCTGGAGCAGAGGCAAAGGATCCCAGCATCCTCCTCCAGGTCCTCGACGAAGAGAAACATCTCGGCCACGCGGCTCCACTTCTCGCAGCACATTTTACCTCAGTGCAGGAAGCCCTGCGGGGGGCAGCCCGGCACCGGCCGTCCGGACCTCTGCTCGGCTCCTGGAGGCCCCAAGGGGGTCTGGCCGGCGCGCCCGAGGGGATGTCAGGGGTGACGAACCCGCCCGGGGCCGCTCGAGCCTGGAGGGCGCCGAGAAGCCGCCGCCGGAAGTGGCTCCGGGCGCCCACGGGAAGGGGCGGGGCGAAGGCGGTGTCACACTCTGCGCTGTCCGGGCTGCAGCCGTGGTTCGTCTTGTTCTTCACCGGCTGCTCGGCGGGGAAGTCGGCTGCTGAAATTTCTCCTCTTGCCTGGGTCGCTGAGCCACCGAAGAGCTCCCGCCGCTGCTCGAGGGTGAGAGCGAGCCGCGTCTGCCCTCCCCGCTCCCTCGCCCCCGAGGTGCGTCGGTCCTCATCTCGGCCTCCCCGCGCTCCTCCCCGCCGGGCGCACGTCGCTCGTCAGTGGCGCGGGGCTCGGAACGCCCAGGCCGCGCTCCGGGTTCCGGGGGGGGGTTCCGGGGGGGTTCCGGGGGGGGGCGGGCAGCCCCCGGAGTCCCCCGCGGGACCCGGGGCGGGCGGGCGGGCCGGGCTTCCCGGTGCTCGGTGTAAGGCCGGGCGGTGGGGAGGCGGGGAGCGCTGGATATGCCTGGGTCACAACGAGCCGGTTCACCCCGCCGCGCATCCCCCGCCCCCCCCGCGCCCCAGAGCCCTGCTTGGTCTCGGCTTGGGCGGCGGGGCAGGGTTGTCGCGACGTCGGCAGGGGTCTCGGGGCTGGCTCGGCCACCTTCTTCCCGGATCCGAGTCGAGCCTCGCGGTGATGACGGGCGTGTGCACTCGGGAGGCAGCGGAGATGGGTGGTTAAGGCGGCTTCCAGACGCGCCGGGCTTGAGTCCGGGTGTGATGCTCCTTCGCTACCTGTGGGATCCGGGCCAGCGACCGAGCCCTTCTGAGCCTCCGTGATAGTCTGGAGAACGCGAACGTCGACTGGCGCCTGCTTCCTGGGGCTGCTGGAAGGACCAGATGAAGCCGTGTCCCGCAGACCTCTCGTGCACCGTGACTGGTGTTAGGGGACAGCTGCTTTGTAAGCCCCAGGCGCTGCCCTTGGTCCCGGGGTCTTCAGCCTTAAAACAGGGCTCTGCCCGCAGCTGCTGGTGCAGGGTGGGGAGGATGCAAGGGCACGGAGCCAGCAAGTCGGGAGCTGGACCGCCCCTGCTGGGTGTGGGAAAGGCAGTTAGGACTTGGTGTGTGCTAGTCGTTGAGACGGTCCACGCAGCTCCCTCAAAGAGACAAGTTCAAACTTGAAGGTGGTTGGAGCATTTAGGACTTGGTTGTGCTATTAATGCCGGAATGGCATTGTTACTTCGTTAAAATGTATAGAAACTGAGTTAAAATCCGGATATTTAAGACAGTCCCAACTATTTTGGTCGCATTTACTATTGAATGGAAATGGAAGATGGATTTTCAAGTGAAATGTTTATTTCCACGTCCTTACTGCTGCTGCCTCACTTTAGTGTCTGAGATAGGCTCCTTTCAGTGACTCAGGGCTAGAGTGGTGCACAATTAACAACAAATACACCAGTGTAGGTGTACAGCCTCTGGGGTTTGAGGGTAGGTTAAGAAAAAAAGGTAGACTAGTAATTGTCAGAGGGGAAGATTTTAGCTAGAAGTTGGAGGACGTTCTGGGGTTCAAAAAAAGCCACGAAACCTTGAAAAGTAGTTCGTAATAGAACCTAGAGTTTGCAGCTTGAAGTCTACAAGGTACTGTTTTAAAGATAAAATGATTAGGTTTCCTGAATATACTTATTTAATTTATATTGGATAAACTCCGGTTTTACTTTTGGTTTGAGGTAGAATGCTTATTCATTAGAATTGAATCCTAAATCCTCGTAAAACAATTCTTAAAAATGCAGAAAGGAAAAGGGAAAATGAATTTTATTTCAGTGAGTATTTAGTTTAACTGGCATGTTCAATATATCTTCGATGTGGCCTGTATACTAAAAGTAAGAAATGGATCTGCTGCCATTCATGGTGCTAAAAGTCCTGATAATGGGTTTTTAAAATAGATTTATTTCCTGAAGGTTTTCTAGGAAACAAAAATCCTCTGTTCTGATTTATTACTTTTTGAAATACTCTTATTTTAAAATGTATAAAGTCAATTACAGTAAATGTTTCTCACCGTCAATATCAACATGGTGATACTTTCTTTATATGTGCTGCACAGTGTTTAGTTGTAGATGGGAAACGACCTGGAATTTTGATGATTAAAATATTGTATCTTAAAAAAATAAAATAAAATAAAATATTGTATCTTCCTCAAAACATCTTTTAACAATTATAGTTTTTTTAAATAAATATTTTTATTTATTTATTTATTCATGAGAGACGCACAGAGGGAGAGAGAGAGAGAGAGAGAGAGGCAGAGACACAGGCAGAGGGAGAAGCAGGCTCCATGCAGGGAGCCGGATGTGGGACTCGATCCTGGGACTTCAGGATCATGCCCTGGGCTGAAGGCAGACGCTAAACCACTGAGCCACCCAGGCATCCCAACAATTATAGTTTTTAATTGGATTAAAGTAAATTAGTAAGGAGTCAAATAATAGCATATGATAAATTGGAGGGGGGAAAAGGGCTGGGCAGAAGTAGAAGGAAGACAGAGATTGCAATCTTAATATTTTCAGCCTTTTCATAAAAGAGAGAAATAGAAATATTAAAGAAGTTACAATGAAAACCAGAGTTGGAAGTGGGAGAATTGGGTTTTAATTTTGGTCCTTGGTTCTTCACTGAATTAATTTAGTATCTTTGGGCAAGTCAGCTTGGCTTTCTCTTTTTAACTGGTTTCTGCAAAATTAAGAAGTTGCATTCATTAAATTCTAAAGCCCTGTTCACATATTATCAAAAGTAAATATTTTATCAACTCAAAAGCTTGTTATTCAGACTCTTCAGTTCTTTAGTGGCACGTTTTAGGGCACTATCTTGGTGTCAGAGATTTGAATGAACACAGTTGAGGTTTATCTTTATTTAGCTGGTATTTGTCAGGTGACTACTATGTGTCAGGCATATTATTCTAAGACCTTTACATATATTTTCTCATATGATTTTGTATACTGATGTATCCTCTAGTGTTTAGAATAGTTATCAAGGGCAAACTATTTGGTTAATAAATATATGTTGAGTAAATGAATTAATAACCCAGTGATGTAAGTCTTGTCTGAGCCTCCCATTTCCCTTTCTTAGACGCTGTATTCTGTCTCCTCTGGCCTAGTCAAGGACTGGTTCCAACAATTATTCCTTTCCTATATCGTCTATTTCTTACTCTCCTGTGACGCATTACCATTGGTATTAAAGACTGCTATATTTTCTCTCATCTTAAAACAGCAACAAACTTGACCCACATTCCTGTCTAGATAGTTACTACTTCTCTGTTCCTTTTTGCATCAGCATTCCTTTGAAGAATTGTCCATATTTGCTATTTCTAATTCATTTCCTCTTACTTTTTCATGAATTTACTCCCCCTGTCTTTCATTCACCACTGTATCAAAATAGTTTTTAATTATCAGGGTTTGTTAGTGTCTCTGTGTTGTAAAAGCCAGTGATCAATGATCATTTCTTAGACGTCTCTGCATCATTTGAAACAACTGAATAACTCATTTCTTCTTGAACCCTCTCTTTGACATGCAGGTTTCTACTCCCAGAAGGAGAATACTGGTTCTTCTTTGTTTTCTCAATGTCTAAAATGTTGAGTCCCTTGATGCTCAATCCTGGGGACTCTTTCATTGTATATTTCCTCCCTAAAAGTATCTTTTTTTAGTTTCAAGGTTTTCATGCAATCTGTATGTTGCCAGTTCCCAAATCCGTCTCTCCAACCCTGATCTTCCTGCTAATCTCCTGACCAGCTGCCTGTTGAAGGTCTTCACTTGGATGTCTGTAAGAATCTTAACATGTTCAAAACAGAATTCCTGATCTCCATCCTGCTCCCCAAATCTGTTCATAGTGTACCTCCATCTTTTCACAAGCAAGCTAATAATGATGACCATGACAGCAGTACTTACTTAGTGTTTATAAAGTGGAGAGTACTCTTCTTTTTTTTTTTTTTTAACATATATTCTTCACTACAGTCTTACTAGACTGTTATTACTGTTATTATCCCCAATTCTGTTGGGGATAATATTATTATCCCCAATTCACAGATGGAGAAACTGAGGCAGATGTGATAAGTAAATTGCCTTGGTCACACAGTTAAGTGGCGAAGTTTCCTGGAATATAAACCCGCTTTGCCAAAAAACCATGTAGGCCTCCCAGACTTCTCTCACTCACTCTCATTCTGTACCTATTCATCAGCTATTCCTGTTGGCTTTATCTTCATGGTACATCCAGAAATTGATCATCTCTTACAGACCTTCACTCTGTCGCCCTTGTCCGAGCCACTTTATCATTCATTTCAATTATTGCCTTAACTTCCTATTTATTTGTCCCCTGTGCAGTGTATTCTCAGCACAGTGGTCATTTAAACTCCCAAGTGAGGCATTCTCAATCTTCTGGTGCCTTCATCTCACTTAAGATAAAAGCAGGCCTATAAAGTTCTACAGTGCGACCCCTCTGCCCATTTCTGATTGCTCTCCCTATCACTCTTCTTCAGCCTGCTTCCTTGCCACTCCTCAGACCACACTACGTACACATCCTTTGTATTTCTCTTCCAAATACCCACATGGTTTGCATCCTCACTTCCTCAGGTCTCTGCTCAAATGCTTTCAGAGAGTCCTTCCCAGGCTACTGTATATCACATAGCAACCCCCCCTCCTACCCTCTTGCCTGCTATAGACCTCCATTCTTACCCTGCTGTAGATTTTTCTCCATAGCACCTACCATCACGTAATGTGGTATATGTACTATTATATGCCAGTTTTATAGATCTTAGCAAGTTGAGGCACAGTTGGGTTACTGTATATGCTCCTCTCAGTATCAAACAACTGGAGTCAGTCATGGAGACTGACCTGAGTGGTAAAAGGTTATGAAATTAGGGTCTGAGGAGGTGTTGAAAGAATTAAGGATTCTGACCAGAGAATGGGTTTTTGCAGCTCATCATAGCTGTGCTGAAACTTAAGAGTTTGTCTAATGGAAGAGGTTCTATGGTATAGAACTAGGTCCAGTAGGGAAGTTACAGTGAGGTAAGTATATGGAAGATCTTTTTAGTAGTTTGATGGATAGTTTTTTTTTTTTAATTTATTTTTTATTGGTGTTCAATTTACTAACATACAGAATAACCCCCAGTGCCCGTCACCCATTCACTCCCACCCCCCGCCCTCCTCCCCTTCTACCACCCCTAGTTCGTTTCCCAGAGTTAGCAGTCTTTACGTTCTGTCTCCCTTTCTGATATTTCCCACACATTTCTTCTCCCTTCCCTTATATTCCCTTTCACTACTATTTATATTCCCCCAATGAATGAGAACATATAATGTTTGTCCTTCTCCGACTGACTTACTTCACTCAGCATAATACCCTCCAGTTCCATCCACGTCGAAGCAAATGGTGGGTATTTGTCATTTCTAATAGCTGAGTAATATTCCATTGTATACATAAACCACATCTTCTTTATCCATTCATCTTTCGTTGGACACCGAGGCTCCTTCCACAGTTTGGCTATCGTGGCCATTGCTGCTATAAACATCGGGGTGCAGGTGTCCCGGCGTTCATTGCATTTGTATCTTTGGGGTAAATCCCCAACAGTGCAATTGCTGGGTCGTAGGGCAGGTCTATTTTTAACTGTTTGAGGAACCTCCACACAGTTTTCCAGAGTGGCTGCACCAGTTCACATTCCCACCAACAGTGTAAGAGGGTTCCCTTTTCTCCGCATCCTCTCCAACATTTGTTGTTTCCTGCCTTGTTAATTTGCCCCATTCTCACTGGTGTGAGGTGGTATCTCATTGTGGTTTTGATTTGTATTTCCCTGATGGCAAGTGATGCAGAGCATTTTCTCATATGCATGTTGGCCATGTCTATGTCTTCCTCTGTGAGATTTCTCTTGATGTCTTTTGCCCGTTTCATGATTGGATTGTTTGTTTCTTTGCTGTTGAGTTTAAGAAGTTCTTTATAGATCTTGGAAACTAGCCCTTTATCTGATATGTCATTTGCAAATATCTTCTCCCATTCTGTAGGTTGTCTTTTAGTTTTGTTGACTGTATCCTTTGCTGTGCAAAAGCTTCTTATCTTGATGAAGTCCCAATAGTTCATTTTTGCTTTTGTTTCTTTTGCCTTCGTGGATGTATCTTGCAAGAAGTTACTATGGCCGAGTTCAAAAAGGGTGTTGCCTGTGTTCTTCTCTAGGATTTTGATGGAATCTTGTCTCACATTTAGATCTTTCATCCATTTTGAGTTTATCTTTGTGTATGGTGAAAGAGAGTGGTCTAGTTTCATTCTTCTGCATGTGGATGTCCAATTTTCCCAGCTCCATTTATTGAAGAGACTGTCTTTCTTCCAATGGATAGTCTTTCCTCCTTTATCGAATATTAGTTGCCCATAAAGTTCAGGGTCCACTTCTGGATTCTCTATTCTGTTCCACTGATCTATGTGTCTGTTTTTGTGCCAGTACCACACTGTCTTGATGACCACAGCTTTGTAGTACAACCTGAAATCTGGCATTGTGATGCCCCCAGATATGGTTTTCTTTTTTAAAATTCCCCTGGCTACTCGGGGTCTTTTCTGATTGATGGATAGTTTTGAAGATGGAATCAGACACCTTTTGATTTTTTTCTGTTCTGGAAGGGTTTAAATCAAAATCGAGGTTGACAGTTTAGAGGAGTTTCTTGCATGCAGCACTGGGCCACTGTTCAGGGACTACTTATGAAGATGGCCATGTAAACTCTCTCACGGGATGCCTGCCAATGCACTGTCCCTCTTCACTGTACTGTGTGTGTACTGTTTGTTTGATAAATCAGAATGTAATTGAGGATAAGTATAGTTCTAGTACCAGTTTGAGCGAGGGGATACTAAAGAAGGTTTTAAAACCATAAGATGCTATGATCCTATTAAAATCAGAAATGAGGTTAGGGTATTGGGGCAATTGTATTAAGCAATAAGGTTAGATCATCAAAACAATTGGTTTTTAGGCCTAGGAAAAGCTTCTTCTAACATATTTGAGAGGCTATCATAAATTTTAATTTATTTTATTTTTTAATTTATTAACAGTATTAAAATCTCTTTTTCTGTTGAGTTGTAATTCACCATAGCATTGACCATTTTAAAATGTATAACTTCAAGGTTGTATAACCATCACTACTATCTAATTCTGGAACCTTTTCATTATTCCCAAAAGACACCTCTGTTTCCATTAGCAGTCACTTGTCATTGTCCCCGGCAGCCACTTACCTTTTTGTTTCTATTCATTAGCCTATTCTGGATATTTCATATAAATGGAATCATACAGAACGTGGCCTTTAGTGCCTGATTTTTTTTATCTAGTATGTTTTCAAGATTCATGCTTATTGTAGCATGAACCAGTACCTCTTTCCTTTTTATGGCTGAATAATACTCTGTTGGAGGGGTGGAGCACATTTAGTTTATCCGTTTATCAGTTGATGGACATTTGTGTTGTTTTCACTTTTTGGTCATTAGGAGTAATTTTGCCATCAACATTCATATAGGAATTTTTGTGTGAATACATGCTTTTAGTTTTCTGGGATATATACTTAGGACTAGAATTGTTGAGTCATAAGGTATGTTTAGCTTTTCAAGAAACTGCCAAATGGATT
This sequence comes from Canis lupus dingo, assembly GCF_003254725.2. Taxonomy (NCBI): domain Eukaryota; kingdom Metazoa; phylum Chordata; class Mammalia; order Carnivora; family Canidae; genus Canis; species Canis lupus. Next base: position 7,417,372 of record NC_064271.1, on the reverse strand, counting down.
TCCACAGTGGTTGCACATTTTACATTCCCACCAGCAATGTATGAAGATTCTAATTTTTCCACATCCTCATCAACACTTATTTTCCATTTTTGTGATTCCAGCTATCCTAGTGGGGGGAGCTCTCATTTTAAAAGTAACACATTTTGGTATGTTCATGTTGCCTTCTAAATGATCAAACCCTGATACATTATAAGGGTTCAAGTCTTTAGATGGACTAATTAGCATATGATGTAATTAAAGCCTGTATCATTGTATGGTGACAGATGTCAGCTACACTTGTGGTGAGCACAGCATAACATACAGAATTGTCAAATCACTGTTGCACACCTGAAATGAATGTGGCATTGTGTGTCACTAATACTTCAGTAAAAAAAAATAAATAAAGCCAGATTGTGGGCTTAATGTGTGTTGTGCTTCCCTTATGTTACCATAGCAGGCCTATATTTCTCAAAAGTAAATGCTCTTGGTTACAAGGGAATTAAATTAGACTAAATCTTCCATCCCTGGAGGAGTAAGTCAAAATGTATTCCCTGTTAATAAGTCAATCAGCAAGATAATCTTGGCATAAAGACAATGTATAACTGCTCTTGTATATTTGTCTCTCCCTCTCCCTCCATCCCTTTCTTTATTTACTCATTTCCTGTCTCATCTACAGAGGGTTTGAGATGATTTTTGTAAAGTTACATAGTATGAAGTAATGACAAATATCTCTTAAGAATAGAATCAGAACCAGAAAAAATAGGAATGAAGGAAAGAAATCTTGTGTAAAAGATCACGATCATAAGAGCTAGTGTAATTTTTTTTTTAAAGATTTTATTTATTTATTCATAGAGACACAGAGAATGAGAGGCATAGACACAGGCAGAGGGAGAAGCAGGCTCCATCCAGAGAGCCTGATGTGGGACTCTATCCAGGGTCTCCAGGATCACGCCCTGGGCTGCAGGCGGTGCTAAACCGCTGTGCCACCGGGGCTGCCCAGAGCTAATGTAATTATATATCATAAATCTTATTTGATATCAGCTTATTATCTGGAAAAGTTACTAAAAAGAGACATGATCAGTTATACATTTTACCTTCATACTTTTTCTCCTAAGAAGTAAAGTTTTTTTATAGCTCTGAATTTAGAAAACAGTCTTAAGTGGGGCTTTATATAATGGAAGTAAACAGTGTTATAGAGCTATCTGCACTAAAGCATTGGTAACATGAGTCTAATTTTTAACTGTAATGCACTAGTGTGGGGCTAGGGCCATAACATTTGTCACACATTTATGAAATACTTATTTTATGGAACTATTAACTTGAGATATTAACAATTATTATTTTTTAAATCATATTTTTCTTCCATTTGTATACTTTGTTTTCCAGAATACTTACACTGAAGCTTGGGACAAGATATTTACCTAATTTCTGGTAAGTTAAGTGGCTGGTTTAGAGATAAGTGACATAAAGGGATGAAAGGGGAAAGGAGAGAAAATGAGTAGGAAAAATCAGAATCAGAGAGGGTGACAGAACATGAGAGACTCCTAACTCTGGGACAGGCACTGAGGAGGGCACTTGATGGGATGAGCGCTGGGTGTTATACTATATGTTGGCAAACCGAACACTAATAAAAAAATATACAAAAAAAAAGATAAGTGACATAAAATAATTGTATAGGTATCTTTTCAGTTGTTGAACACTTAGAAATTTTAGTGACTAAGATAAAAATGACACTGATAAAAATTTATTATTGCAGAATGTCAAAAGAATATTTTTTTGTAAACCTGCTTATAAAAGACAGTACCCAAAAATATATGTCCTCATTTCCTAAAGAATTGGTTTACTTTTATTAAATCAAATATTGATGCTTTGTTTTGTGAAGAACAGTTATCTCAACATAACCTAGTTTAAGATACATTCAGTATGGTCCACTTAAGATGTAACTCAAATGATTAAGATCAATCCAAAATTTCATTCTTCATTAGGTTTATTTTCCTCTCTCAATTATAGCTTGTGAGTTATTTCAAAAGCTAAACCTGACATACAAATTAAACCTTATAATTTTCACATTGAAGTCTGTAACAAAGTTAACCAAGTTAACTATTAACAATCTACTCATTTTTCATATTAAGAAATGATTCTATGTAATATTAATATAGACTAAAACATTTTTTTCAGCTGTGAAGAGGATAACATTGTATTATGTTTCCCTTCTAGTGGCCAAATTAAAGACCTACCATGACAATGAAGAAAGAGACCGAATTTGTCATTTTCACCTAAAGAAAAATGATAGACAAAAATCAAACCTGTGGTACAGGACAGGATTCTATGCCCTATATGACTTGTCTGATTCACATACTTGAAGAATGGTTTGGTGTGGAGCAGTTGGAGGACTATTTGAATTTTGCAAACTATCTCCTTTGGGTTTTTACACCACTAATACTTTTAATACTTCCTTACTTTACTATTTTTCTTCTATATCTTACTATTATTTTCTTACACATTTATAAGAGGAAGAATGTATTGAAAGAAGCCTACTCTCATAATTTATGGGATGGCGCAAGGAAGACAGTGGCAACTCTTTGGGATGGACATGCAGCAGTTTGGCATGGTAAGCAAGATTACTTTGTGGTCTGTATGTGGCTATTCATGAGTATGGCACTGAAACTGTATCGTTTTCCCATTTTATTGATCGACACTGAAAAATATAGGGGATATTTACTATTTCCTTTTATCTCTTTGCATACATTGTGTATATATAAAAATGTCTTTCTTAACATGAGTTTTTCCAAGCATATTAGTTTCCATTAAACAACCATACAACAGGCTATTTCTATAACCTAAAATATTAAAATTTGTATGTAAGCTATCTAAAAGACTAAGAAACTAGTTAAAGCTGTATAGAAACCTATTTCAAAAATGCTTTAGTTATTTAGAACTTAATTCCATTTTGTTCAAAATAAGTTTGACTTTCCTAGTGTAGAGATTTTTAGGAAAATGAGTATTAACTGATAATATTAAATATAATTAGTATACCAAAATCTACCCATTTCCTGTTTGATTCATTTCAGAGGTCATATGTCTCTTGAATAAATGAATAGCAACAAGTTTTTCTCCAGGATATTCATTCTTTATCATTTGAGAGATTGTGGTGTTCTATATTTAATGATTGGCCGTCTTTGGCTATTACGAAAATTGCCCTCTTGTATAGCCTTTTATCAAGGACTTGATGTTTTTCTTTACCAATTTTTGTCTTAATGGTCATTTTTGTGTTAGGACTATAAAAAAATACATAAAATTCGATAGGTGGGTAACAAAGGTGTACTTTCTATTTCATTTTGAGCATCAGAGTGGTTTCAGAAGGAAGCACAGATTTTGAAATAGATACCAGAGGTTACATATCAGGAAGTATAAGGCTGCTAATAGCAAAAGTCACCAGTAACATGCTTATTAGGCCACTGTGTCATCATTTTAATACTACATGCATTCTTTTTTTTTTTTTTTTTTGAAGAGTGTATTTATTTATTCATGAGAGACACACAAAGAGAGGCAGAGACATAGGCAGAGGGAGAAGCAGGCTCCCTGCGAGGAGCCCGATGCAGGACTCCATCCCAAGACCCCAGGATCACGACCTGAGCCAAAGGCAGACGCTCAACCACTGAGCCACCCAGGTGCCCCTACCACATGCGTTTCTTATAAGTCTTTTTTGAGCACTTATTATGTTATACGCTGTTGAATGCTTACCATACATTCTTTTAGAACTTATGATAGATTCTACATATTGTCCCCATTTTACAGTTTTCCTGTGAGGAAGTTGAAGTTTGTCCTAGGTTTGGGAATTCAGGGTCAAAAGTAGTGGTATTCAGCAGGTTTACAAACAGGAGCCATATGCCTTTGATGTGTTGAATTTTGAATATTACTCATTAATGTTAATGCTCTTGCCAGTCTTTATGCATGGTTGTTTTACGTGAGATAAGATGATACTTCAGCATATCGTGTGTATGCATCTGAGAGACTGCATCTATGTAGACTGCTGTTGGTTCATTGTCTACAGTGACACAAAACTACAGTGGCATTGTTTATAATACTTGTGAATATATATATCCTTCTCTCAAATATACACCCCTATATTTCAGAATATTATATATCCTAAGGAATTTGGGTTTGTGTATATTTCAGGTCACATGATTTAATTTAGATAATTTCAAGCACTAAGCTTATTTTTAATAGAGTATGTAATTTTGAGATTTTTTTTTTGTCTTTCTAAGGTATATTTAAATATGCATTTATGGCTCAGAGGAAGTAAAATACATAGTTCTTAGCCCATTTTAATGTTTTTTTTTTATGGTAACTTAACATTATATTTTATTAGCTAAGTGACACTCTTTTAAAAGTGATTGTTCCTTATTCAACCATAAAAAATGAGGAAATCCTGCCATTTACAACATGGATGGACCTTGAAGGCATTATGCTAAGTGAGATAAGTCAGACAGAGATAAATACTGTATGATTTCACTTATATGTGCCATCTAAAAAAAAGAAAAAACCCAAACTCATAGAAAAAGAGGTCAGACTCACAGTTACCAGAGGCAGAAGATGGGGAAAGGTGAATTGGAGGAGGGTGGTCAAAAGTACAAACTTCCAGTTATTAGATAAATAAGTTCTAGGGATGTAATATACAACACGACTATAGTTAACACTGCTGTTCAATGTATAGTAAAGTTTTTAGGAATAAATCTTAAAAGAGTTTTTACATAAGAAAAAGTTTTTTCTTTATTTTTTTTATCTATATGAGATGATGGATGTTAGCAGAACCTGCTGTGGTAAATCATTTCACAATATATGTAATTCAGACCATCATGCTCTATGCCTTTAACTTATACAGTGATACATACCAATTGCTTCTCAATAAAACTGGAAAAAATGATTTTCTTTGCCCTATTGTTAATGACATATATAAAAGGCATTTGTGTGCATATTTGGATTTTTGTATTTGGTGTCAAATCAGTTTTAATTTATGCTTTTTAAAGAATCTTCAAAGGAATTTTTTAACCAATAAAGGTGTTTATTGTAAAAAAAAAAAAAATGTGACAAAAAAACAAAGAAAATAATGGTCACCTAAAATTTACTATGCAGTTGCATTTTGTTAAAATTGTGGTGTGTTTATAATTTCTTACATGTGTTGCCAATTAGTATTTTTCATGTCACTAAGCCTTACTGACTTCTAATGACTACATGGAACTATATAAATCTTATAATGAATTTAGTCAGTTATCTGCTGAGCTATCATTTATTTATAACTTGTTTACTATAAATTTCTTTGTATAAGAATCTATCCACTGTTTTCTGTTTTGAAGTTGTATTTTATGTCATACTGTATATAATTTAAGTGCTCTGTCATTTTTCAAAAACCTCTTTTTTAAAAAAAAAGATTTATTTATTTGACAGGGAGTACAAGCAGGGGGAGCAGCAGGCAGAGGGAGAAAAAGGAGCAGGCTCCCTGCTGAACCAGAAGCCCTATGTGAGGCTGGATCCCAGAACTCTGGGATCATGACCTGAGCTGAAGACAGACACTTAACCCATTGAGCCACCCAGGCTCCACCCCTCCCCACAAAAATTATCTGATTCTTGTTTGCTGCATACCATAATTCCTATAGTAAATCAAGAAATATTAATTTGAGGTTTCTTAAATACCTATATTTGTAGGTAGTTTGCTTGGTGGTAGGTCAATGAAATCCTTACCCTCAAGTTAGCTTTTCAAACTATTAAAATTTTTGACTTATTTTTCAAAAACCATAATTCCTGGAAAATATGAATATTTTAAAAAGCCGTACTCATAATATTTAATATTTCCCCTGAAAATTAATAGGATGAGAAAGAGTCCTCAGATATCTAAGTGTTTTTGAGCGAAGTAAAGCTATATATTTTAGCACAACTGTAAAGGTAATGAGGACTGTAACTTTCACTTTAGGAAAGTAAGGAATATTTCATTTTGAAGCTTTTAGTAGTTTATCTTGTTTTATTTCATATTTGTTTTACAAGGGAAATTTACTTTATTGTCTGAAAATATGTATGCTCACCTAATGCCATCGTAACTGGTTAAATTCATTGGCAGAATAAAATTTTTGAAAAATATGGTGGATAAATAGTTTGATCATAGTTACCGAGTTTTTTTAATGGACAAACTTTTACTTTATATTCTATTACTTCATAAAAAAATAGATACATTTTATTCACTAAAGGGTCCTATAAATTAAACCATATGTAGCAAGATCTATGGGAAAATTAAATTGAGGTATTAAGAAATATTCCCTCTCTGCTTCAGTTGAAAAAGCATTTCCTTTAATCTCTTCTGTCTTTCATTGGGTGAGGGACTGCCTGAGTTCAAAACCAATGACTGGGGATCCCTGGGTGGCGCAGTGGTTTAGCGCCTGCCTTTGGCCCAGGGCGCGATCCTGGAGACCCGGGATCGAATCCCACGTCAGGCTCCCGGTGCATGGAGCCTGCTTCTCCCTCTGCCTGTGTCTCTGCCTCTCTCTCTCTCTCTCTCTGTGACTATCATAAATAAATAAAAATTAAAAAAAAAAAAAAAAAAGAATCAAAACCAATGACTGGTTGGGTGGCCTTAACAAGTTACGTAACTTCCCCCCGCCCCTTCTCCTCTCTGCCTTTTGCAACAGTTATGATTTTTTAAAACTTTTTTTTTAAATTTAGAATTACAGAGAAGTTGCAAAATAGTACCAAGATTCTTGCATGTTTTTCACACAATTTCCTCTAATGTTAACATCTTATGTGACCATTTATACAGCTATTGAATTAATGATGTTACAATACCATTAACTAAACTACAGGCCTTATTCAAATCTTACCAGTTTTCTCACCAGTGTCCTTGTACCAGAATCCCATGCTGCATTTAGTGCCCTGTCTCCTCCAATATATGATGGTTATTTAGTTAGGTGTTTTGTTTTGTGTATCTTTTATGACCTTCACAGTTTTGAAGATGACTGCTCAATTATTTTGTAGACTCTCAATTTAGATATGATGTTTTCCATAATGTGACTGAAGTTACACATATTTACACCTATTTGACAAGAATACCACAAAAATGATGATGTATTCTTCTCAGTGCATCATATCAGAGGTACATGATGTTGGTATGTCTGATTACTGTTGAAACTAACTTTGATTATGTGGCTAAGGAGGTGTTTCCAGGTTTCTCTACCATAAAGTTGCTATTTTCTACTTGGTAATTGATAAATATTTTAGGGGAACTACTTAAAACTAACCTCCTCAAACAAGATATTTAATGTTTTGAACCTTATTTTCCTCATCTAGAAAATGGGTTGTAAGGATTCAGTGAAATTTCATGTAAAGTGGTATTTAGCATAATTTCTATTGCATACTAAATGTTTAATAAATGTTAGCTATCATAATTGTAGAGTATCTTTTTAAAAAAAGATTTATTTATTTGAGAGGGCGAGAGTACCTTCGTGCAAGCAGGGGGAAGGGCAGCAGGAGAGGGAGAGAATCTTGAGTACACTCCTGCTGAGCATGGAGGCTGAGCCAGGGCTCCATCTCTTGACTCTGAGATCATGACCTGAGCTGAAATCAAGAGTTGGACACTTAGCCAACTGAGCCACCCAGGTGCCCCAAAGGACATCTTCAATAATATGGAAGGCACCAAAATACATTGTCTGTGACTTGTTCATCATTATTATTTTTTAAAAAAGATTTTTATTTTATTTGGGGGCAGGGGGGAGAGAGAGAGCAAGAGCAGGGGGAGGGGCAGAAGGAGAGGGAAAAGCAGACTCCCTGCTGAGCAGGGAGCCCAATGTGGGACTGGATCCCAGGACCCTATGATTATGACCTGAACCAAAGGCAGATGCTTAACTGACTGAGCCCCGCAGGCTCCCCTATCTTGATCATTATTAAGTTCAACTTAACATACCTACTGTGTTCTGTCAGAGTCCCTGGTATTTTCAAGATATTTTTAGGTCATCAAATTTTTTACTATTATTTCTAGTAAGAAATGAATTTTGCTACTTAGTATACAAGCACATACGTATATACTGTTTCATGAAAAGTATATATACTTTCTACAGTGATCTGTTTTATTTTCATTTCTTTCTTATTTAAAAAGAAAAATGCTCATAACTCACTAAAGCGATTTCATAACTCACTAATAGATTATAAATAGCATTTGTAAGTCACAGATATAGCTTAGCATAGACGTATCTGTTGTATAAGTTGTAGTATAGGCCAAGAGCATGGACTTTGGAGTTAGACAAATATGGGTTTGCACTCTGGCCCTACCTGGGCCAAGGGGCCCCACTACTCAAAATATGCCACTCCCTCCCTAGACAGTGGCTGGATGGACAGTGACAATTAATTGCCATTGTGATTACTTTCTCTGAGCTTGTGTTGCTCATCAGACCCCCTAAGGATTGGTGTACTATAGGCAGGAGATGATAGGACTGCGCTTTGGAAGTAACCTTGGGAAGAGAGAATGATAGATTTAAGAGGTTTTAGAAGTAAAACGTACAGGACTTGGTAACCAGGTAAATATGGAGTCTTGACGAAGAGCTTACGTGCCCTAAAGTTTCTACTTTTTTTTCTTTTTAAAGATTATTTATTTGAGAGAGAGCACGTGAAGGGGGGAGGGGCAGAGAGAGAGAAACCTAAGCAGACTCCATGCTGAATGCAGAGCTGGTTGCCAGGCTTCCTCCTATCAAGCTGAAATCATGACCCAAGCCAAAATCAAGAGTTGGACACTCAACTGACTGAGCCACCCTGGTGCCCCGAAAGTTTCTACTTCTGCTAGACAGGGATACATTGGCCAGGAAACATTCCATTGAGACACAGTCATGTGAGTGGAACCATAAAGATGGGAAAGTATTTTTAGGGAGCCACATTTTGCTCAAATAATTCATGTAAGAATCTGTTTAATAAAACTTGATAGGCAATTGGGCTCTAAACCACCTTGAAAATGTTGGACTAGAGTGTTATCTACTGATGCTTTCTGAGCAGTGAGTGGTCTATCACATCTGTGACACAGTTAAATAATATATTTGGATTTCATATTTATTGCCACTGTGGTAAACCATAGTTTTAGTCAATAATTAACTGGATTTTTCTACTTTGAATCAGATGATTTGGTATTATATAAGTACAGTTATTTAATTCTTTTTTTAATATTCTGGAAGGCACGAAGGAACCTCAGGAATATTCTGTGTAGAATCCCTCAAAGAAGTATTTTTTTTTTCTCAAAAAATTTATCTGAGACAGTTGATTCTTTTGGTAACTTGAGACCACCTCATTGATTGTTCTGTAGAGCTAAAAGTCAATCTGATTACTTGAATTAGAGGTAGGTAAATGGAAAGAAATGTTAAAAGCAAACATAATCTCAAAATATTAAATTTGATTTTTAAAAACATTCTTTTAAGTCCATTTGAGATATTACCAAGTACTTTTTCTTTCAATACTAGAATCACAGTTATACTTAATTTCGTCCGTTTGGTGAAGACATTATAAACTACTTTAAAAATGAATTTTCTGCCCTAAAATTTACATTGAAGTCTATATTATTTGAATGTTTGTTTCTTGGCACATCAAATGGGGATAAACTTAAGGAAAGAAACAGTTTCAGGTTTTCATATTCTGGATTTTCCTTTTGTCTCTTACAAGTGAGTAGTGGGATTCTTGGGACAGCTGTTCTGCGTGTGGCAGTGTGGCTTTAGGAGCTTGCTTTCTTTTCTGCTCTAGCCACTTGAGATTTCCTTTCTCTTTACCTTCCTTTTACTCTGAGTCTAATTCTGCCTTTGGCCTCTAAATGCTTGTTTCCCGCCCCCCCTTGTTTTTTGTTTTTTTGTTTTTTTTTGAGAAAGATTTCTCCATTTTTATTTAACTGAATGAATTAGAGTATAAGCCATAGTTGGTGTTTCTTTTATGCCATGAAAAAATAGTAGTAACAAAAACAATTTATCACTTTATAATTTTCTTTCCTTTTCAAAATTGAGATATAATTAACATTCTATCACACTAGGTATACAATGTAGTGATTTAGTATTTGCATATGTGTGAAATGATCACCACAATAAGTCTGGTTAAAATATGAAATGATCACCACAGTAAGTCTGGTTAAAATACATCATCGTACACTATGATGCCACTGTGACAAAAATTTTGTTTTCCTGTGATGAGGACTTTTAAGATCTCTTAGCAATCTTCAAATATACTATAGTATTACTATAGTCACCATGCTGTACATTATATCACCATGACTTATTTATTTTATAACTAAAGTTTGTATCCCTTGACCCCATTTTGCCCACTCCCATCTCCTGCCTTTGGCAACCTCCAATCTGTTCTCAGTGAGCTCTGTTTTTTTGTTTGTTGTTTTTAAAGTCCACATATAAGGAAGATTGTATGGTATTTATCTTTCTCTTTCTAACTTATTTTACTGAGCATAATGCCCTCAAGTTCCATCTATGTTGTCACAGATGATATAAGATATCATTCTTTTTTTATATGTGGATAGTATTCCATTGTATGTATATATGCTGTATCTTCTTTATCCATTTATTCATTCGTGGACACTTAGATTGTTTTTATATCTTGGCTGTTGTAAATAATTCTGTAGTGAACATTGGGATGCAGATGTTGTTTTGAATTAGTGTTTTTATTTTCTTTGGATAAATACCCAGAAGTGGAATTGCTGGATGGTGTGGTAGTTCTATTTTTAACTTTCTGGGGATCCTCCAGACTGTTTTCCCTAGTGGTTGTACTAATTTACATTCATACCAACGGTGCAAGAGGGTTCCCTTTTCTCCATATCCTTGCCAACACTTGTTATTTCTTGACTTCTTAATAATAGCTATTGTAACAGATATGAGATGATAACTCATAATACTTTTGATTTGCATTTCCCTGATTAGTGATGTCATTCATGTACTGGTTGGTATTCTGTATATCTTTGTAAAATATCTGTTTAGATTTTGTCCATTTTTTAAATGATTGCTTTTTTTTGCTATTTTCGAGTTGTATGAGTTCTTTGTATTTTGCATATTAACTGCTTATCAGACACATGATTTGCAAATGTCTTCTCCCTTTCAGTAGGTTGCCTTTTCATTTCGTTGATGATTTCCTTTGCCATGCAGAAGCATTTAGTTTGATATAGTCCCATTTGTGTATTTTTGGTTTTGTTGCCTTTGATTTTGGAATCAGGTGTAAAAAATCATTGCCATGTCTAATGTCATGGAGTTTACTGGCTATGTCTTCTAGTTCTGTGGTTTCAGGTCTTAACATTCAAATCTTTAATCCATTTTGCATTAATTTTTGTGTATGAGGAAGATAGTAGTCTAGTTTTATTTTTTTGAATGTGACCACCCACTTTTCCCAACACTGTTTATTGAAGAGATTATTCTTTATCCATTGCTTATTCTTGGCTCTTTTGTCAAAAATTAATTGACCATATATGTGTGGGTTTATTTCTGTTCTCTATTCTGTTCTGTTGATCTATGTGTCTTTTTTTATTTATTCATGAGAGACACAGAGAGAGAGAGAGAGAGAGAGAGAGAAGGGGGGGCGGGGAGAGGCAGAGACACAGGCAGAGGGAGAAGCAGACTCCATGCAGGGAGCCCAACGTGGGACTTGATCTCAGGTTTCCAGGATCAGGCCCTGGGCCAAAGGCTGTGCTAAACCGCTGAGCCACCCGGGCTGCCCTATATGTGTTTTTATCTCAGTACCATAAGGTTTTGATTACTATAGATTTGTAACATAGTTTGAAATCAGGTAACATGACACCCCCAGTTTTGTTCTTTCTCATGATTGCTTTGGCTCTTTGACATCTTCTGTGGTTTCACAAAAATATTTGGGATTGCTTGTTTCATTTCTCTGAAAAATGCCATTGAAATTTTCATAGGGATTGCATTGAATCTATGGATTGCTTTGGCTGGTATGAACATTTTAACAATATTAATTCTTCCAATACATGAGCATGGAATATCATTCCATTTATTTGTATCTTCTTCAGTTTATTTTATTAATACCTTAGTTTTCAGTGTATAGATCTTTTACCATCTTGGTTAAATTTATTCTGATATTTTATTCCTTTTCATGTAATCTTAAATGAAATTGTTAACTTAATCTCTTTTTTGATAGTTTATTAGTGTATAGAAACACAACAGATGTCTGTATATTGATTTTGTGTTCTGCAACTTTACTGAATTTTATTCTAACAGTTTTTTGATGGAGTCTTTAGGGTTTCCTGTAAAGAATATCATGTCATTGGGCAGATGTGTCTCTCATGAATAAATAATTAAATCTTAAAAAAAAAAAGAATATCATGTCATTTATAAATAGTGACAGTTTTACTCCTTCCTTTCCAATTTGGATGCTTTTTATTTCTTGTTCTTGCCTAATTGTTCTGGATAGGATTTCTAGTACTATGTTGAATAAAAGTAGTGAGAGTGGGCATCCTTGTCTTGTTTCTGATCTTAGAGGAAAAGCTTTCAGTTTTTCACTGTTGAATATGATGTTAGCTGTGGGCTTGTCATATATGTTGAGATATGTTGCCTCTACACTTTGTTGAGAGTTTTTATCATAAGTGGATACTGAACTCTATCATAATGCTTTTTCTGCATCTACTGAGATGATAATATGATTTTTATTCATTTTGTTAATGTAGTGTATCACATTGATTTGTAAATGTTGAATCATTTTTACATCCCTATAATCAATTCCACTTGGTCATAGTATATGATTTTTTTAATGCACTGCAGAATTTGATTTGCTGATATTTTGTTGAAGATTTATATATATATATATATATATATATATATATATATATATATATATATTCGTTCATTAAGGATATTAGCCTGTAACTTTCTTATTTTGCAATGTCCTTGTCTGGTTTTGGTATCAAGGTAATGTTGGCCTTGTAAAATGAGTTTGGAAGAGTTCTCTCCTCTTCTGTTTTCTGGAAGAGTTTGAGAAGGAATGATATTAATTTCTCTTTGAATGTTTGATAGGATTCACTGGTGAAGGCATCCTGGACTTTTTGATAGGATTCACTGGTGAAGGCATCCTGGACTTTTGTTTGTTGGGAGCTTTTTGATTATTAATTCAATCATATTACTAGTAATTGGTCTGTTCAGATTTTGTTTCTTCACAATTCAGTCTTGGAAGGTTGAATTTATCCATTTCTTGTAGGTTGTCCAGTTTCCTGGCATATATTGTTCATATTAGTCTCTTATCCTTTGTATTTCTGTGGTATCAGTATTAAAGTCCCCTCTTTGAGTTCTGATTTAATTTTTTTGAGTACTCTCTTTTTCTTGGTGAGTCTAGCTAAAGATTTGACAATTTTGATTATCTTTCCAAACAACTATCTCTTGGTTTTATTGATCTTTTGTATTGTCTTTTTAGTCTTTATTTCACTTACTTCCTCACTAATCTTTGTTTTCTTCCTTCTCCTAACTTTGTTCTTTTTATGGTTTCTTGAGATGTTGTTGGGTTGTTTATATGAGATTTTTCATGTTTTCTTGAGATAGGCATTTATCACTATGAACTTTCCTCTTAGAACTGATTTTGCTATATCCCATAAGTTTTGTTATGGTATATTTTCATTTTCATCTGTCTCAAAGTAATTTTTATTCTCTTGACTTCTTCATTGACTCATTGGTTGTTTAGTAGGCATTTTTCTTTTTGCTGGGACCAGCTGAGGCTGAGGTCTGTAATGGCACCTGTCAGCAGTGAGATGGGAAGGAAAAACATCTTATGAGTAGAGCCATGATCACATTTCATCTGCTACTCGGGGTATAAGTTCCCACTCTTGTGATAAAATATGCAGGATATTTTCCTCTAAAGCATTGTGGAGCTTACTTAAATCTTTCATATTCTCCACAAATACCAATAGCACAAGATTGCTATGAAAAATGTGTTGGTATAGTAGTGTAAAGGGCAGTAGGCAAGTTAATCTCTTTAACTGGCAGAGAAGCAAGTATGGACAGGACAGGAAGGCAGCTTAAACTGGGTCATGTTAGAAGGAAGCCTTCAGAAACCATCCCCCTCCCCATCTCTACCAGCCTTTCATCTATATCATTTGCTTTGCTTCCCTTGCTGAAACTTGTTCCCCTCACAATGACTTGGAATAGGGTTTAACAAGGAGAGATAAGTGGCATGAGTCTTTAATTTTATTTGTAGTAGAGGAGAGATGTTTTCTTGACTTCTAGTTCAAATTTCTCATCAGTTTTTTTCCTGCATGTAGTAGTTAGATTCTATAAAATCATTTTTGTTTTTGATGAATAAAATGGGTGGAGTTTCTAATGTATAATTTATGTTTGTGAATGAAACAGAAGTTTGCAACATTAGTAAGTTATCCATTTGCATATAACAGTTTATTTATTTAAAGATTTTATTTATTTGAGAGAGAACACAAGCAGAGAGAGCTGCAGAGGGGGAAGGAGAAGCACGCTCCCAGTTGAGCAGGGAGCCCTGTGGGTTTGATCCTAGGACCAAGGATAATGACCAGTGCCAGTGTCGAAGGCAGACGCTTAACCAACTGAGCCACCCAGGTGCCTCTGTATATGTTTAAATGATGTTTTATTTTGCATTGGGTCAAGAGTTTCTTAAGAGTTTTCTTATTTTTATCAATAAATTATTTTAGTATATGTGCTGCCAAAGCACACACTCAATGAATTATTTTATGCCTTTAATTTTACCTTAGATTGTATTATCTCAGGGAATATGTAACTTAATTGATGTCTCCTACCCTGGGCCTCTTCAGTAATCCCCTTTTTCTGTTCATTCCCCTGTTTACAACCTGCTGGTAACAAGTAGAATCTCATACTCCTGTGAAACTACTCTCTATCAAGCTTACACGGAAGGGTCCAGATTGTGCTTTAGAAACTAGTAGTTTCAATAAAGTGTGCTTGATGTTTCACAGATGTGTGTCTCCTTGGATAGCCTTGATTAATAATCAAAAATAGTCTTAAGTTTTAATATTGTCTGTTCGGTTATAACCCAAAAGTTCTTTTTATTTTATAGATTCTATGATTCTAGGATTTTACATGGTTTTTCCATAGAAGGCAATGACTATTGCTTTTATTTATAGACTTTTAAAAAATTAATATTCCAAGTATTGTACAAAGAACTTATTTTCCTACGTCATTTGACTATAAGTGCCTACGTTACTCTCTCTTTAAATATACATTTTTAGTATATATCTCCTACAAACAAGGATGTTCTCCTACTTAATCTCAATAAAACTGTTAAAATCAGGAAATTAACATGGATATGTTACTAATCCTTAGATCTCATTCAAGTATTTGTCTTTCCATTTTCTCATTGTTTTCATAATTTCCTTCTATCTGCTGAAATTTTTTTAAAGATTTATTTATTTTAGAGAGAGTATGCATGTAAGGGGGGGAGGGAGAGCAAGTCTCAAGCAGACTCCATTCTGAGTGCAGAGCCCAATATGGGGCTCGATTTCACAACCCTGAGATGACCTGAGCCAAAACCAAGACTGGGATGCTCAACCTACCATGCCACTCAGGCACCTCCAATCTGCTAAAATTACGAATCTGATTATATATGTATTTAATTTTCTGCTAAGTCCTTTTAATGTATTAACCATGGTTATTTTAAAGTTATTATCTGATAATTTAAACATTTTGGTCTGTGCTTTTGACTTAAACAGTCTCTTGACAATGGATTTTTTTCTTGATGTTTTTTATGTTTCATAATTTCTTTTTATTGAATTCGGGCATTGCTTCTAAAAGAACAGTAGAGAACGAGGTAAATAGTATTTATAACTGAAAATTGACCTTTTTCTGTCAGGCCATTAGTGAATGGGGTAGACTTTAATTCAGTATACTCTGTAGTTAAATTCGGTTTGAGGGGCAGCCTGGGTGGCTCAGCGGTTTAGCGCCGCCTTCAGCCCAGGGTGTGATCCTGGAGACCTGGGATCGAGTCCCACGTCGGGCTCCCTGTATGGAGCCTGCTTCTCCCTCTACCTGTGTCTCTGCCTCTCTTTCTCTGTGTCTCTCATGAATAAATAAATAAAATCTTTAAAAAATTAAAAATTAAAAAAAAATAAATTGGGTTTGAGTTTTGTTGTAGCTCTAGGTAGGCACCTTCAGCACAGACTGCAAAATCCTGCTGCTACCTTTTGCATTGGTATAGGGCCTGCAGTGCCAGAGGGTTTTTCTCCATGGTCCTCCTCCATCTTCAATCCATTATACCTACATCACATTGGGGTTTCTCTTTGCCTTTACTTATAACTCCATGTGAGTCTTGTGGTGAGATGGGGATGGCAGGGGCAACTCTTCAATTTTCTTGGTTTAGCCAGAATTGTACACAGGCCTTGTCTGCCTCAGACTAAGGTGTGAGGCTTTCTCAATGTATCTTTGCCTCTTCCCAGTGGAGGGAAAATGCCTTGTATAGGTGAGAGTATGGAGTTGGCAGCCAGTTCCTTGCTCTTCCTTCCAGTCATAGCAGATCTCTGCTTGATGTTATTTCAGAACCTGGGCTTACTTTCTTCCTCCCAGAGGTGGATGCTTTGGCTTCTGCCTTTTCCTAGCAGTAATGGACCTTTGCTTGGGGTATAATGAGGCAAGGATGAGGGGATGGGTAGTAAGTTCTGTCCTTTCTACCATCAGATATTTTTGCATATGCCCTTTTCTTTGAGGGGATGGAAGAGTTTCCTGTACCTCTCTGTGTTGAGTTTCGCTTTTCCAAGAGAAGCTTCTGAGAAGCAAGTGGGTTTTGTTCTCTATCCCATTTGCAGGGGCTCTCTTGGATCTCTTCCCTGCCATGCCCCTACTTTTTCTTTTAAGCACCTATTGAGGCCTGTGGAGGAATGTTGTTGAGTGTGGACTCTTGTTTGTGTCTGGGATACCCAGGGATTCTACACTCAGTGGTCACCTGTACTTGGCCTTTAAATTTGTTAACATTTCAGTTATTTTCTTGCCTTTTAGGACACCTACATCTTCCTTCCATACTCAGTTTGTCTCTCAGTAGAGGGGCTTGTCACCCATTGGAGCTGTCAGTTCTCCTGATTGAGGTTTCCGACATCCTGCTTTTTCTTTTAGGATGGGAGCAAGGTTCTCTTACGGCTATAGTTTATTCTGGTTTTCTCCTTTTCTATTTTTGTAGCCGCCATCTCCAACAGTGAGACACCAGGCTAACATTATCCTTAATGTGTAGACTTATTTGACCAATCCTCCTGTATGTAACTAACCTCTTATTACTGCTGCCATCCTCTGCCACTCATGGATACATTCTTATCCCATTCGGGCTGATACCCCATACTAGGCCACTGAAGTGTCTGGATGCTACCCTGTAACCCTTATGCTTAATCTCACCCTGGATCCCCTCCCATTCCCACTCAGACCCCAGCATCCTGTTCTAGGCTCTTCTCCTGTGGGTATGCACTCACAACTCTGCTTGAGCTCTGGGCCACCTCCTCACCCTGCCTGAGCTCCAGCATGTACTCCAGGCCACTCCTCCACTCCACACCTGGCGCTGGCTCACCTAATGGCTTTAGGACTGATTTGTGTGGGAACAGATAGTGGGAGAAAGAGGAAGGCTTATGTGCTGTTACAAGAAAAAACTGAGTTTTTGAGTTAGTAAACATCCTTTAGGGTAAATAAACTAATAAATATATTTTAAGCATTTGTGTTTTGTCTTTCTAACAGGTTATGAAGTTCATGGGATGGAAAAAATACCAGAAGAAGGACCAGCACTTATAATTTTTTATCATGGAGCTATTCCTATAGATTTTTACTACTTCATGGCTAAAATTTTTATCCATAAAGGCAGGACTTGCCGTGTGGTAGCTGATCACTTTGTCTTTAAAATTCCAGGTAAACTTTGACTGTAGATAGTGACATAAAAATGTTTAATTAACATAATAAAATTATGTTAGAGTCTATATCCTTGAACTCTCTACTATCATTTGGAAAAGCTTTTTGCCTTTTTAGGGTAACACGCTTTGAACTCTAATTTGGGAGTATCTAATTATGTTATTTACAGAGTATATCCAAATATAAGAATATTATGGTCAAAAATGTTACCTGATTTTTTCTTTATTAACAGGTATTTAGTCATTATTTTTCTAAGTTAAATACTGAACTTCCTCTTTAAAAAAATAAATTGTAACTTTTGCCACACAATTAATTTATATTTTGGCATACAAGGTAGTTGATTTTTCATATGATGAATTTTTCCATGAGATACTGATTTTTGAAGTTTAACTTCACAGGAATTAAAGTTTGATTACTATCAGTATTATAGTAGGTCAAAATTATTTACAGTCAGCCAGGATATATTTTGTCTTCATGTAATAATATTGCTTCAGAAACCCTATCCTAAAGAGTCTATATGTCTTTATTGTACTTGACTTGCCTGCTAGACTTATAACTCTTAAAATTCAGGACTATATCCTTCTTAATTTGTTCATAAAGGCTTTATACCTTTTTATTTTATTTTTTAAAAGATTTTATGTATTTATTTGAGAGAGAGCAAGAAGGAGAGAGATCTCAGGAGGAGAGGGAAAAGCAGGCTCTCCCCTGAGCAGAGAGCAGGACATAATTATATCCCAGGACCCAGGATTACATAATCCTAGGAACCTGGGATCAGGACCTGAGCCAAAGGTAGACATTTAACTGACTAAGCCACCCAGGTGCCCCTATACCCTTTTAAAAAGATTAATTAACCTAATGGTTTCAAACAGAGTTTTTAAAAAGCCATTCTAAAATAAGCTCATTGGAGGGCAGCCCGAGTGGCTCAGTGGCTCAGCGGTTTAGCGCTGCCTTCAGCCCAGGGCATGTTTCTGCAGACCTGGGATCGAGTCCCACGTCAGTTTCCCCACATGGAACCTGCTTCTCCCTCTCCCTGGGTCTCTACCTCTCTCTTTCTCTGTGTGTCTCATGAATAAATAAATAAAATCTTGAAAAAAATAAAATAAGCTCATTGGGAATAAATCTTATTTTCTTTTGTCATTGAATCACCAGAAGTAAGCCAACAAAGTTTATAATATGTCCTCTAGAATAATAAAAGCCAAAACCACCCATCAACCAGAGAGACAAACACCAAGCAGTGAATTAAATAATAGTCTACTCAGTGCCTTTCTTAGACATGGTTAATGTTTCAAGGATCCTTGTGTCACTAAAAGCCATTTGTACTCTATATAAAAAAGTTTTTCTTTAGAAAGCAATATGATCACTTTTATAATAAATTTGAAAACTAGAGAAAAGGAAGACATCATTATAATCTTACCACCCTAACAAAAACCAGTTATCATTTTGATTTATTGTACTTCATTTTTAATTTGCATATTTTTACATGTTAGGCAAACTCTTTTGTGTTCTTTTTTTTTTTAAATAAAGATTTTACTTATTTATGAGAGAGAGAGAGGCAGAGACACAGGCAGAGGGAGAAGCAGGCTCCATGCAGGGAGCCCGACGGGGGACTTGATCCCGGGTCTCCAGGATCACACCCCAGGCCGAAGGCGGCACTAAACCGCTGCACCACCCGGGCTGCCCCTTGTGTTCTTTTTTTGAAAAAAAATGTTATGTTAGCATTGACATTTTACCGTGCTTTATAAAGAGTAGTTTTAATGTATGACTAAAATATTTACTTAATTAGTTTTCTCTTACAGAATATTAGGTTGCTTCCATCTTTTTTAGTGTGTAATATAATGTGAATATTTTTATTTAACACTTGGCCTTTAAAAAAATTTCTCCTTTATGATCCTGTAATTTGTGAAGCCTATTATGAAAATGTATCTAGTTAAATCAGTGAGCTTTTAATATAGTAAGGGATGAATATTATTTCAATCTTAATATTTTTAACCTTGCTTCAGATCCTTTAATCTGTGAGAAGTTTGGTTAGTCTGCACAATTGTCACTACTCCTATTTCCCATTCTCAGTAATATATTGTACTAACATCAGTCAGTTCCAGTTTAGGATTTGGTTAAAATATTTAGTTACTAATAGGATTCTTTCTCTCTTTCTTTTTTTTTTTTTAAAGATTTTATTTATTCATGAGAGACCGAGAGAGAGAGAGAGAGAGAGAGAGAAAGAGAGAGGCAGAGACACAGGCAGAAAAAGGAGGAGAAGCAGGCTCCACGTAGGAGCCCAATGTGGGACCCAATCCCGGAACTCCGGGATCATGTCCTGAGCCAAAGGCAGACGCCCAACCGCTGAGCCACTAAGGCGTCCCAGGATTATTTCTTTCATTCATAAATAGTTGTGGTTTGAAAAACTCTATAAAATTAAGACCTGGAATTGACTGTTAAATAGTTACTTTATTAAAAGCTCTTAGTGATTTTGCTATTGTTATTGATTTAAGAAGTTTAGTTGTGGGATTAACATCATCTAACTTTTAATAGATTTTGTTATAGATGCCAATTTTGGTAGGGCTAAGCATAGTCAGATTTATATTCTCTTGAGTGATTCTTTTTCTTATAGGGTTAAAGGAAGATTAGATTTGTGATTGCTGATGGGATATCATTTCTGATTGCTCTAATAAATACTGTAGACAGTGTTTGGCCATGAGATGCAGTGGAAGGAGCTTTGGACTAGACATACCTGGACTGGAATCTCTGCCCTGCCATTTGCTAGGTGTGTGATTTTGAGCAAGATCTTTCTTTGTCTATAAAATGGGAATCAGAGTCCCTGCTTTCCAAGGTTTTTGAGAGTTTTAATTCAGAGTTTGAATATGTACTGTAACCCGAGTAGTTGGTGATCACTGAGGGGGTGATCAACAAGACAGCTATTACTTTACAAGCAATATTAACTTATGTAAACTTTAAGAGTTCTTGTTGATTTTTAAAAAAGAAAAGGAATTTGCTGATTTATATGGATACTAGCTTTTTAGGTTGTAAAGATTTTTGTCTTGAAGAACTGGACAAGAAGTACTTAAGTTATATCTTCATGCTAATGTTTCTTACAGGGTTTAGTTTATTACTTGATGTATTTTGTGCTCTACATGGACCAAGAGAAAAATGTGTTGAAATTCTGAGGAGTGGTCACTTGTTAGCTATTTCACCAGGCGGAGTTCGAGAAGCCCTAATTAGTGATGAAACCTACAACATCATTTGGGGTAATCGTAAAGGCTTCGCTCAGGTTGCAATTGATGCAAAAGTGGTGAGTTGTATAAAATTAATTATTAAAGTAAAGCTAGATTCAATTCAAAATAAAGGCTTATGTAGTGGGCCAGAGTATATAAGAATTTAGATACTTTCATTGCGCTACTTAAAAATTAAGTGTACAGAATTCTTTGTAAGGTTAATGATAGAGAAATATTCCTTTGTGCTTGAGGTGTTATCTTAAAAAAAATCAATCTGGAAATTTGGCAAATACCTATCCAAATTTTAATTTACATTTCAAAATCTAGCTTCTTTTAATTAGATTTGTAAAATTTTTTGTATTCCTTCAGTTACACCTTTTTCAAAAGTATAATCAGTTCAGTTCTATGTATTTTAAGTCTTTGGTATGATTGAGTTGGCATATTTCAGTGATGATTGTTGGTTTGTTTCATTGCAATTCTTTTATCTGTGACCAATTTGTATATTAATAGGGCTTAAATAATACATAACTCCTATTATTTTTTATCAGCGAATGTCATCAGCTATCTAATAGTGTGAATAAAGATGAGAGATATTGGTGTAAGTTAGATCTTTGAAAAAGATTGTATAAGAGAATTAGTTAATAAAATTAAATGTTCCTCAGGGATCCACTATAGTTATTCTTAGACTGGAGAAGGTGAATGCCATTTTGCCCTTTTCTTTTGCGTTGGAAAGTATCTCCCAACTTTTTGGTCTCCGTATTGTACTTTATCCTATGAAACACTTATTTATTACTCATGGAATGTTTCTTCTTTGTTTTCTGTTGTTGTTTTAGATTATCTGTTAGAAAAAGAAATGGTAGTCCCTTTGACAGGATGGTGTTCTTTTTCCAGGCCATTTAATTAGAGACTATGGCCAGTACTTTCATGTTTCAGTTTGTGTACCTGTTGCTGTTACATAGAGACAATATGCCTCCTAAGCTTGCTTGTTCTCTTGCAAATACAGAATTACAAAGGAAGTTTATTCATGACTCATTCTAACCCAAATCCAGTATTTGGAAAAGAGTGGAAATTTCTTTTTTTTAATCACAGAGTTAACATAAAATGCATTGAGCTTTATTCTCTGCTGTACTTGTGTACGTGTAACTAACTAGTAGTGCTTTAGTAATGTGATTCCAGAATAAGATTTAATGTATTTGCCTAAGTGTTATAGACAACATAAAAATTTAAACATTATTATCCTCAGTAGGATAATAATTATAAGCTCCCTAAGGACAAGATCATCTTTTTATATTCTGAGTCCTTAGTACAATGACTAGCACTTAGTAGGCTATTTGAATTGAAATGAATTGAATTGAATTGATCTTTTTAACATAATATTAAGCACTACCAGAAAGGGACATTTGGAATTTAACTTTATGTTTAATAGCATTAGTGATGAGAAAATTATTTTATAACACATTTTATTTCCCAAAAAGTCTTAAGCGCTAATGTATATATAAAACAAAATCTTAGGTATATGAATAAAATAAAGTACAAAAGGATATATGCACCATTGTATAAAAATTAAGGGTAATGAAAGTAATGTCTATTAAAACAATGATAAAAGCTAAAAACCTAACCAAAGATAGTTTAATTTTCAGGTTTATATTTTGAAAGAATTATTTCTTAGGAAATTTTAAGATAAAAATTACCAAAATAGGTTTGGAATTATATAAATAGATCATGAGATTCTAATTTCTCATTCTTAATTTCACAGATTTAAGGAACATTGCCTGGAAGAAGGCCAGAAAGAAAGACATTATAGAGAGAAAGGAACTATTTTTTTCAATATTTGGTAGAGTTTCTAGATAATTAAGATAATCTAGGGAATTTAAGGTTTTTGTATGAAACTTGAGAAAATTTTATAAATAGCCTTTTATAGGTTTAAAGCCAGAAATCTTTAACATTGTTGATTTACAGGATAGCATTGTACATTTGGTAATTACTATTGTACCACACCAACCTTTTGTAGTGCTTTTAAAGACCTTATGTTGGTACTCCTGTATAGTAAGTAGGTGACGTATATGATTATTCCAATGTTACAGATGAGGAAACTCAGGCACAGAGAGATGAAGGGATGGAGGGATCAGGTCATACAGCAAGGCAGAAGCAGAGCAAAGCATACAGTTCAGGACTGCAGGCAACCGGTGCTGTTGCCACCCCTGACTGCATTTCACAGTGAGTCTGCTGACTTTGAGATTAGAGGGACTTTCCAGATACATAAGGGAGCTCTTTCAAGCATGTATGGAGATAGTTGTAAATGGTACAAGTATCCTATCGGGGAAACCCTTTCATAGTCCTCATAGAATTATGAACTTTGAGTAAAAATTTAAGACTGTTGTAGGAATAACTACATTTAAATTGTGACATAGAGATTAAAGTGAAAAATATCTAGATTGTCAATGCAAGTTAACATACTACTGATAAAAAATGTTTAAGGTTTATTTGAATACAGGCTTTTTAAAAAAAATTTATTTATTTATGATAGTCACACAGAGAGAGAGAGAGAGGCAGAGACATAGGCAGAGGGAGAAGCAGGCTCCATGCACCGGGAGCCCGACGTGGGATTCGATCCCGGGTCTCCAGGACCGCGCCCTGGGCCAAAGGCAGGCGCCAAACCGCTGTGCCACCCAGGGATCCCCGAATACAGGCTTTTTAATATACCTTAAGTCACTCTTATTTTGTGAAATTCCTGAGAATATTTAGGTAACTTTATATCTAAATAAGGTGGAAAACTATTAACCCATTTACTCAAGTTGGAAAACAAATAACTGATATAAAAGAAAATAACATTTGTTTTAATAAAATTGTTTATATGTATTATATCAATCCGTAAAATAACCTTTGAGATAGTATAATTATTATTATTCCCATTTTATTCGTGAAGAACCTGAAGCCTAGATGTCGTAAGTTACTTGTCTAGTGGTGCTCATTTATTTTTAGGAGCAAAGTTTAGACTCTAAGGCCATATTAAACTTATTCCCCCAGAATAGTTTTAACAAAAACACATTCCTTTTGCACACATGTGCATACACATACATACAGAGACACAAGTATACATGGAAACAATTTAATTCTAGGTTACTTATGCAAATACCTTGTACATAAAAAGTATACAAGGAAAGAAATGAATAATTGTATT
Organism: Canis lupus dingo; assembly: GCF_003254725.2. Lineage (NCBI taxonomy): Eukaryota > Metazoa > Chordata > Mammalia > Carnivora > Canidae > Canis > Canis lupus. The sequence continues at coordinate 7,393,139 of NC_064271.1, read as the reverse complement.
ACAGCAACAAGTTGTAATAAAGTAATGCTCATAGGTTTAAGGCTGTAAGCTTGAATGCGAATTTAGAAACTTGTATACCCAGACTGTAGCCTGGAATAGAGTGAGCCTGCTGGGATAGGCATTTTCCTGTTTAGTAGGTTCTAGATAGATCTAGCTTCTGGAGAGTAAGCTCTTTAAAGGGTGGAATGTAACCTGAAGAGTCTTTATAAAATGCATGCTTCAGTATGAACTTAGGGGTTCATGCCAGCCAGTAGACATAAATCCAGTGGTACTGGTCAGAGAAGACAAAGGGTGTATATATGAGCTGAATGGTTTCTGTTCCTTCAGAGCCATGTTATGTTCTTAATTCTAAAAATATTTTATAATTCTTTAAAACATTAGGATGTCAGCAATCACTTTATTTTACAAAACTTGTTGTGGTTTCTTAGACATAATCTGAATTTTGTACGAAACAGTAGTGTACTTGGTTTTATGTCTTAGCTTTGTAAATTAACACTATGAAACTTTAAATTCTTCCATCAGAGTTCTTTTCTTTACCAGACTTCTTTTTTCCTAACTGATTTTAAGATTGCTGCTGCCTGTTTCTGACACTTTGTATTCAGAGAATACAAACTACTTCATTATATGCATTGTCTCTCTGTCCTGTGTCTTCTTCATTCCTTCTTTAATTCATCCATCACACTTTGTTTCAGCACCTAGTCTGTTCCAGGCACTATTCCAGGTGCTGGGGATACAGCGGTGAACAAAACAATGGCTCTGCTGTTAGGAGTCTTCCTTTTGGTGAAGGGAGAGATACAATAAATAAATGATAGTAGTTATATGTGAAGTAATAAGTTTTATGAAGAATGTTATCCCTGTAGTCCCTTTTCTTCCAGTCTGCCTTATCATACTGGTTTCCGCAGCTGGATATGAATGGTACTTGACAGGATGAGCACTGGGTGTTATACTATATGTTGGCAAATCGAACTCTAATAAAAAAAAATACAAAAAAAAAAAAAGAATGGCTTTGTAAACGTCAGCTTATGTAAATATCTCAAACGCTGCTCACTAAGCAGGTAACTCTGTATTAGGCAAATACTGATGGTAGAATGTAAGTAAAGCGATGCTCAGTTTTTAAAATTCTAAAACATCATTTAATTCAGTGGATTTTGTGTGCATTTTAAAGTGTTTTTATTCAGACTTTTACTTACTTTGGTTTCACCATAGCAGAACCTCCATACATGATCCTTTGCTACTTCATCATTGTTTTATGACATATAATTAAAGTCTCCATTTAAAAAAAATCATACATAGTCACTGGTATTCATGGAATAATAAAAACCATGAACTTGTGAGCAGAATTCCTCTAAAATTAATGATAAAAGGAATTGTTTTTTATATATTTATATGTATGCTTTTCCTTTTTTTTTGCAGTGAGTCTTATACCTTTCATTAATGTTGAACATTTTTAAGTTTAGTAATCCCCCCCCCTCAAAAATAGTGTTTCAGTAGTTCTATGACAGCATCTTGCCAAAATCTATCTTTTAAATTTGTATAAATTTCCCCATAGATGGGCTATCTGCCCTGTTACTTTTTCTCCAGTGAGCATACTATTCAGTGGACCATGAAAATCAATTTAATTTACCATACTAATTTTATTTAATGAAATTAATGATTAGTGCAATCTTTATTTTGAGTTTTAAGGGTATATTTGGAAGGATAAGAAAGTTGGTAAATAAAATATATATTACCACTAGAGGGTAGTGTTTCCAATTTTTGTTTTTATAAATGATCAAGTTAAATTTAGGCTGATAAATCACACTAATCACTTTTATGACCTTTTTATGATAAAGTATACCTTTATCTTAAAAATTCCTCATTTTCATAATCTTAAACAAGCCCCAAAAGTTTGCATTACTGACTCAATGGAGTATTGAATGGATCAATATATTTACTTTTTAATTCAAATTCTCTCTTTAGCCCATTATTCCTATGTTTACACAAAATATTCGAGAAGGATTTAGATCACTTGGAGGAACAAGTAAGTTCTGATTCATATGGTTTTTCTAATTATAATGTAATATTTAGAATATTATCATTTAATATTTGAGCTTTTGAACCCTATAAGAAATTCTATTGAGTTATTATTTTAGATAATGGATCTATTATTTAGATGTTTCTCTATTTAAAGTCTAAATGATAACTGAATCTAAGTAATGGTAGTTCTTAGGTGTTAGATTTTTGTTAAGAGTTTCAGATATGTACTGAAGGTTCTTTGTTTTGTGGGCTTCTTAAAATAGAGTGAGTTATCTAGTTTCCTTCATTGAACTATGCTGTTGAGGTTTAAAACAAATGTACCCATTACCCAGACTATCCTCCTAACTCACCGCTGAAGAAGTTACAGCTTTAAAAATGGATAACAATATGATATTGAATTAAGATTAACAAACTAAGGACGTATCATCTGCCTTAGTTCATTTCTGTTACTTCTGTTTTTTTGTTTTTAAAATATTTTGAACCATGATACATTTACATTATAGAGTTCTTTTTGCCTAACTTTAATTTATGGGTAACAAAATAAGCGTTGAGTGTAGATATAGGAGAGATAACAATTAGAAGTGCTTTTTCTTTTCAATTTCTCTGTTTTCTTCTTATTTTGAAATTTTCATAGTTGGTTTTTATACCCTATGATTTATATATTTGATTGATTATATTTTATATAGCACTATATTGTTCTTATCCACATAAAAATCCCCTCCTGAAGAACTTTAAACTTCCATTGTTTCTTTTATGTGTAATGTGAGTATGTTGTTAATATTCTATTATATTTTTTAGGTGTTACCTTTTTTACCTTTTCTTTTTCAAATTTAAAGTGGAAAGGCAGATTGATGTGATGTTTAGCTGTTACTGTAGAATTATTTATTCTAATTTTCTCTCAGGCCATTTCATCAGAATTTAAGTTGCATACCAGAAATTATTCCTAATTTTGTTTCTTTAATATTAAAGTGGTTTAAAAATTGCTGTTGACTGCTTTTTTACTTTCTTTTTTACTTAATCCCTCAGTTTATTTTGTATTATCACTTTTAATCTTGTTAGGTTTCATCCTTGGTCATTAGCATTAGTAATTTTTGGTTACTATATGTATTTTTCTTAATTTACAATAATAATTTTTTTCTTTACCTATCAGTGCATTTTAGTTTCATGTTTATGTGAATTTATCTTATGCTTTTATATTTTTCTTTTATTAGTCTAGGCCTGTATTTGTGAGCCTTTACACTTTTTAGCTTCTAGCTTTTGGTTTCAGTCTTTACCCTTGGTTTTGTAATAATAGTATTTAACTTGCCCTTAAAATTCTCATATTTTTGAAAGCTCATTTTTTAAAAATTAAAAAACCTTATTTTGGGGGGCATTTTTAGGTTTACAGAAAAATTGAGTGGAAGTACAGAGAATACTCATAAAGCTTCTTAACACTTCAAGTTTCTCCTATTATTAACATCTTACATTTATATGCTACATTTGTTACAATTGATAGAAAGCTCATCCTTAAAGAAACATTGTATTGCCAGGAGGTGATACTGTTTGCCACTTTCTTATAAGTCTTACATTATTCATTTGAAAGTTATTACTTGCTCAGAATATTTAACCAATTAAAATAATTTTATTTACTTTAAAACAGGGTTATTTAGGTGGCTTTATGAAAAATTCCGCTATCCATTTGCTCCAATGTATGGAGGTTTTCCAGTGAAATTACGCACCTATTTAGGTGATCCTATTCCCTATGATCCAAAGATAACAGCAGAAGAATTAGCTGAAAAGGTAAATTCTTTCTTTCTTAATCTTTGAACAGATTTTTACTTTCAATTATTGTATTAAAAATTAATTCATTACTTTATTCTACAGACATGTTTTAGATCAGTGGTGCTTTTTCCTTGAGGGGATGTTTGGCAGCATCTTGAGACATTCTGTTATTGTGACAAGCAGGTCCTGGGAGGTGGTGGTGCTTCTGGCATTTAGTAAGTAGAGGCTGGGGATGTTGTTGAACATTCTAGTATGCCCAGGACAGTCCCCTGCAACAGAGAACTACTCATTTTCAAATGTCAAAAGTGCTGAGGTTGGGACTTTTGGCACTGACAATTAAAAAGTTTTATAAGTGATGTTCAGAAGAAAGCTTTGACTTCCATAAAAAGAAAGCATTATTCTTGTTGGATAGAAATATCCTGGCAGGAAAATGGAATAGTGTATAAGAGTGTGGATTATGAAATCAGATCATTCCTAGTTCTACTGTTCATTTGCTCTTTGACTTCAGGGAGTTGGTTTGCTCTTTCTCTTCAAGGAAGAGAATAGTACCCACTCAGTTGTCCCTGAGGATTACACGATACTGTACATGTTCATTGTTTAAAACAGTGAGTAGGATATAGTAAGGGCTCTGTGAATGCTGGGTACTAACATTATTAACAATAGTGAATACTATTGTCCTAGGAACTTATAGTCCAGTAGAGGAGCTGATAACTAAATCACCTTCTCTGGTGATGCGTTAACCACAATGGTGTGCTTATAGCAAGGTTTCTTAACTTGGGTACTACTGACATTTTGTTGTGGAGGCCTGTCCTGTGCACTGTAGGATGTTTACCATCTCTGGCCTCCATTAGTTAGATGCCAATAGCACTCCCCATCCTCACCCATCACTCATGTGGTAATAAAAAAATGCCTCTAGACCTTTTTATATGACCCCCAGTGGGACAAAATCCCACCCGATTAAGAACTGCTATCTTAGGGTATTATGGAAGCACAAAGGAAAGATGTAAATTAGATCAGGCATGCCTCCTAGAGAGAGATGATGTTTGATTTCAGTTTGGAAAGACAAAGAATTAGCTGGACAGAGTGAGGTACAGGAAACTGTATAAATGGATGGCAATATGACATAGCATAAAATCTTTGGGGAGTTGAGAGTAGTCTTGTATACCTAGAAGAGATATTATAGGAAATGAGGCTAGAAACCAAGGAGTCTGTACTATGATGGCCTATAACTGATTTTGTTTTCTGAAAGCCAGGGCAGAGGTGGAAGGGGGATTGCTCTTGAAAATAGGTGAATGGGGCAGCCCTGGTGGCTCAGTGGTTTAGTGCCTCCCTCAGCCCAGGGCATGATCCTGGAGACCCAGGATCAAGTCCCACGTCAGGCTCTCTGCATGGAGCCTACTTCTCCCTCTGCCTGTGTCTCTGCCTCTCTCTCTCTCTCTCTCCTCTCAGTGTATTCTCATGAATAAATAAATAAAATCAGGAAGGAAGGAAGGAAGGAAGGAAGGAAGGAAGGAAGGAAGGAAGGAAGGAAGGAAGGAAGGAAAGGGAAAGGGAGAAAGAAACAGGTGAATGGTAATAGGTTTATGTTTGGAAAGATCCCTGGAAGCAATATGAAGGCTGAATTTGAGTAAGACCAGTAGAAGCTCAAAGTGGGAAGAGAGCGCTTTGCGAAGGAAAAAATAGGAAAAGCTTCCTGGAATGAGGGCATTTGTGGTGCGTCTTGAAAGAAGAAGGATGTGACTTGTACATATGGATTTGGGGCTAGAGGAAGAATATGAACAAAGAAATGGTGATGGGAAAGTTGACCATATACCAGCTGTGTTAAGCAGTCTGAGGTGGTTAGAACAGCAAGGTTGGGAAAGACTGCCTCTTAAATTCTCCTCTGGGAATTTTACAAAGCATATTAACATATTAAAGGTCCTAAGAAGCCCTACTATAAACAGGTCTATTTAACTTTGTTTCAAAGTGCATGTCTCAGTCTCACTTGACCAAACTCTCTCCTTATTTTTCCTCGAATAGCACTTAATGACAACTGTGGAATAAACTTGGGGAATTACTAGCTTGGTGGGTAGGGTTTGGTGAGATGAAACTGGAAAAGTCAGTAGGAGCTACATTTTTAGGTTCTTAACTATCAGACAATGAAATTTGTCTGCCAAATACATTTCAATTAGGACAGGCCCCTGTTTGGGAGTGGCTTATATCAGTTTCATTCAAATTTATTTGGCTAAAGCAAGCAGATGTATAATCCGTTTTTCTACAATAGATGATTCTAGCAATTGTGATTACTTAGATCCATATAAATATTAAGTGCACTCTTTAAGAACAGAGGTTATGCTATGAAGTCTTGTGTCTCCAGTTCCCAGCACAGTATTTGGTATTTAATTAGATCTCAATAAATGTTTGATGAATGAATGAATGACTTAATGATCTCTTTATCTACTTGAAAGGGAGAGCAGCAAGGTGCAGATTTGAGAGATTTTACAAAGATAGAAAATATCAGACTTGAAACCTAATCTTATAGCCACCTGCAGGATATGTACGTATATATTTATATACATGGCGTTTTTTTTTTTAAGATTTTATTTATTTGAGGGAGAGAGAAAGCACACGTGTGTGTGCCTGTGATAGAGACAGTAAGAGGGAGGGAGGGAGGGGGAGGGAGAGAGAGAGAGAGAGAAGAGGGAGAAGCAGGCTCCCAACTGAGCAAGGAGCAGATATAGGGCTCCATCTTAGGACCCTGGGATGATGACTTGAGCCAAAGGCAGGCACTTAACCACCTGAGCCACACAGGCACCCCAGGTTTTGAATATACTGCACTGGGGTTTAGGAGAAAGGTGAGAATTGATGATGAAGATTTAGAAGTTATCTGCATGAGACAGTTACTGAAGTCATGAGCTTTACAAAGCAGCTTAGAGAGAGAAAGAAGAGGACTTAGGACAGACCAGCGGACACATGTAAAGGGTGTGCCAAGGAAAATACTCAAAGCTGACAGAAGGGGAAGTGGCAGAGAGGTAGAGAACAAATAAATTTGGGTGACAGAAATCAGCGGGAGAGGATGTTTAAAAAATAGGAGTGCTCAGTAATATTCATCCCTGCAAAGACATCAAGGAAGAAAAGATTACTCAGATTGCAGAGAATATAAAACTAGATAAGAGCCCTAAATGTCATATTATTGAATTACCTGGAAAATGGGATGAATGTATTTTGATTATGACTTTATACCAACATTTTGATTTTTTTTAAGTTTTAAAATTGTGGTAAAAAATATAAAACATCACTTAACCATTTTAAGTGTATGATTTATTATTGCTAAATATATTCACATTATTGTGCAACCAATCTCTAGAACCTTCTCATTTGCTAAGTTGAACCTGTGTACTCAGCACCAGCCACCCATTGTTTCTCTCTCTTTTTTTTTTTTATATATATCCAACAACATTTTATGCCAGTTTCTTTTTCGTCTGCATAGAATTCTTTTTTCCTCCCAGCCCCGAGCTTTATCAAGATACAATTGACATATAACATCATAAAAGTTTAATGTTCAAGGTGAATATTTGATACATGTGTATATTGTGAAATGATTATGACAATAAGGTTGGGCGACACTTCTTTCTAGAAGTTTGACTACTGTAAAAAAAAAAGTAGAATCATATGATGTTTGTCTTTTTGTGACTGGCTTATTTCACTTAGCATCATGTCTTCAAGGTTTATCCATATTGTAGCATGTGACAAGATTTCCTTTTTAAATATTTCATTATATGTATATACCATATTTTGTTTATCCATTCATTGATGGACATTTGGTTTGCCTCCATTTTCTTGGCTGTTGTGAATAATTTTACAGTGAATATGGGTGTACAAATATGTCTTCAAGATCCTGTTTTGAATTCTTTTGGATATATACCCAGAAGTGAGATTGCTGGATCATATGTAGAAAGAAAAAACTCCAGCTTTTCCCCCCTTTAGGGAAAAACCCAGCTTCCAAACTATGTCTTTCTTTCACTTACTTTTACACACAACATGACTTCTGACACTTCTGGTCACCAAATGTGTGAAGGTTTTTTCTGCCACCAAGCAATTCTCTGACACCAGCTGGATGTCATAATTGAACTCAATTCTGACACTATCTACCTAGAGATAGTGTAGATCCCACAAGTCTATTCCCACCCCACTCTAGATGCTAATCACAAGTAGTAGGTCTCCATGTAACTCACAATTTCTTAGTTGGGTATAAATTGGAGGTTCCCACAACCCCTTCCCAGGTTCAATTAATTTGCTGGAATGGCTCACAGAACTCAGGAATACACTTACTTTTATCAGATTATGAAACAATATGATAGAGGATACAGATGGACAACCAGGTAAAGAGATGACACAGGGGGAACAATAAGAGGGCCCCAGGTTCAGGGCCTCTGTGGAGTTGGGGTGTGTCACCCTCTTGGTGTGGATGGATTCACCCACCTGGAAGCTCCATGAACCTTGTATTATTGGGATTTTATGGGAGATGATGATAGAGTCAGGCTGAAAATTCCAAGCTTCTAGTCATGGTTTGGTCTTTCTGATGGCCAGCTCTTACCCAGAAGCCATCCATGAGGCCAGTAAAACAAAAGATTTTTATCAGCCAGGAAATTATAAGGATTTGAGTGCTGCATCAGGAACTGAAGTTGGAACCAAATGTTAGAACAGAAGATGCTTCTAGTGCCCTTACCACTTAGAAGACTATAAGAGTTTCAAGAGCTCTATGTCAGGAACAAGGGCAGAGACCAATACCTATTTTCTATTATCTTATACTATGATCATTCTATTGTTAATTTTTCAAGGAACCTCATCCATACAGTTTCCTATATTTGACCATGCCATTTTACATCCCTACCAGCAGTGCACAAGGGTTCCAATTTCTCTGCATCCTTGTCAACACTTGGTATTTTCTGTTTTGTATGTTGGTAGCCATCCTAATGGGTGTGAGCTTGTTGGCTATTTGTATATATTTTCTGAAGAAATGTGTGTTTAAGATGTTGGCTCATTTTTTAAAATCGTATTTCGTTTTTTTGTTGTAGAATTGTAGAAGTTCTATATATATTATAGATATTAACTCCTTACTAGATATGTGATTTGCAAATATTTTCTCTCATTCCATAGGTTCCTTTTTACCCTGTTGATTGTTTCTTTTGTCGTATACAAGTTTTTGAGTTTGATGTAGAGCCATTTTTCTATTTTGGCTTTGTTACCTGTTCTTTTGGTGTCATACTCAGGAAATTATTGCCAAATCCAGTGTCACAAAGTTTTTCTCTTATATTTTCTTCTAGGAGCTTTATATTTATAGTTTTAGGTCTTATGTTTAGCTTTTTAATCCAATTTGAGATAATTTTTGTTTATGATATAAGATAAGGTTTAACTTCATTTTTTTTAACATGGATATCTAGTTTCCCATCACCATTTGATGAAGAGACTGCCTTTTCCCCATTGCATGGTCTTGGCACCCTTGTCAAAGATCATTTGCTCTACATTCGAATGTGTTTTTCTGGGTTGTCTATCCTATTTCTTTGGTCTCTGTGTTTGTCTTTATGCCATTACCATACTGTTTTGATTTCTGTAGCTTTGTAATATGTTCTGAAATTGGAAAGTATGAGGGCTGGAACTTTCTTCTTCTCTTGGCTATTTAGAGTCCTTTGAAATTGCAAATGAATTTTAGGATTTTTTTTTTTCTATTTCTGCAAAAAATGCTATTGGGATTTTGATAAGGATTGCCTTGAATCTATAGATCACCTTGGATAGAATGGACAGCTTAACAATATTAAATCTATTAATCTATGAACACAGATGTCTTTCTATTATATTTGTGTGTTTAATTTTTTTAGCAATGTTTTATAATTTTCAATGTGTAAGACTTTCCTTTCTTTGGTTAAGTTTTTTCCTAAGTATTTTATTCTTTGTGATGCTATTGTCAATGAGATTGTTTTGTTTTGTTTTCAGATTGTTCATTGTTAAGCATGTACAAACACAGCTGATTTGTGTGTGGATTTTATATCCTGCAGCTTTGCTGAATTCATTTATTCTGTTTTTTTTTTTTTTTCCTTTTCTTTTTGGTGGAATCTTTAGGGTTTCTATGTATAAAATCATGTCATCTGTGAACAGAGGTAATTTTACTTTTTTTTTTTTTTTTTTTACTTTTTCCTTCTGTGGATAAGTCTGATTTAATCCTGTAGGGTAGACCTTATTGCTGTTCTACACATAAGAAAACTAGATGATTTATCAGTTTTGCTAGGGTGTGTTACAGTAACAAACAACCAATCTCAGAAGCTTAGAACAGTAAAGCTTACTTCTGGTTCATGTTTTATTTCTCCTGAGGTCCATGTCTTCTTTCTCCTGGGTTCAGGCTGATTCATGTGGGACATTGCCATAATAAAGAAAATGTCAGGAGTGGAAACTTTTAAAGCTTCTGTTTGGATATAGCTCAGTTATTCCCACTGACAGTTACACAGCCACACTGGACTTGACTGGGACAAGATCTGTATTCCTCCCATAAGATGGCCCAATAGAGAGGGAATGAATTTCTATAATCTACTATACCTTACTGGGACTCAGCAAGACCAGGCACTTAGAAAAGGATATGCAGCTCAAACAGCTATAATGTGTATTAGGTGAGACTTTTCAAATCAGGCAGCTGATATGTGGGAAGTTTCACAAAGGGAAAGGGAAAGAAACATTATATGCCTTATCTACGAACTTCATTCTTAGAAAACTTACCTCCAGGTTTCCTCCTGGTCCTTTAAATATAATCACAGTTTATTGCCCTCCTGCATTCTGAAAACAAAACTCTGTGACACTCCTTGACAAGGTCAGGACATGCTCTCTGCAAAGCTAGACACTTGTCTCTTCCAGGAGAGATGCCTTACTGATAGCACTCCAGGAGCCTTAAATCAGGGTGAGACTGTAACCAGTGACATTGCTTCTGCCCACACTCCCTTTAATGTTAATATAGCACATTTCTTTGCTTCCCCCCAACAGTGCATTCTCTTGTAGGGTAAAACCAATTCTGTTTTGTTCTTTTAAAATTTTTTCTCCCATGGGACGCCTGGGTGGTTCAGCGGTTAAGTGTCTGCCTTTGGCTCAGGTCGTGATCCCGGAGATCTGGGATCAAGTCCTACATCAGGCTCCCTGCATGGAGCCTGTCCCACATCAGGCTCCTCCCCACATGGAGCCTGCTTCCCCCTCTGCCTATGTCTCTGCCTCTCTTTCTGTGTCTCTCATGAATAAATAAATAAAAATCTTTTAAAAAATTAAAAAAATTAAAATAAAATTTTTTCTTCCTATTAGGATTTAAATGGGCCAGAGATACTTAGGACCACTTTTTATAAATACTATGTACCTTTTGGAGAAAATAGAAGATAATAGAAGAGGGAAAAAACCCCTGGCGTGGAAGTATAAGGATCTGGGTTATAATCCTTGTGCTACCACTAGGCAGCAGTGTCACTTTGGATAAGTATGTACTTCTCTAGTTCCAGGTTTCCTTATTTGTGGAATGGAGAAATTGAATTAGATGATCTCAGACATTTCTTTCAGGTCTCAAGTTAAATGAACCCTTATTTTCCTCAGTTAAGGAAAATGTATTACTGATAGTTAAATTTTAATGCCTTGATTTTTCATATGAGGGTTTTTCATATGAGAGCAACATTTATTCACATTCATGTTACTGGTACAATTAGATATTTTATATATTAAAATATAAACATTACAACCAGATCAATTTAAACTAATTAAGAAAGGCAGTTTTTCTGAATCCTTGAAATACATCAGTATTTCATCAGTGAACATCAGTTACCATCTCCAGTTATTTTATGTACTTTATTATCAGTACCTAAAGTAACAAGTAGTCTACCAAAGCACAGTAGAATTTCTTGGGGGAATTTATTTAAATACATAGTTGCCACGTTCATATTTTTGATTATAAGTTGTCATTTAGTGAACTAAAGTTTACTTGAAATAAAGAATACTTGAAATTTTTCTTTTGTGAATATATTGTCATGATTTTCCAGTCTTCGTTGTTAATAATGTAAGCATAAACTGTAAGATAATAATCCCTGGATTATCACAAATTCAAAATTACTAGCCTCCAAGTTAATGTGGAAATGAAACCTCATTTTAAAAATGGATGATTTGATTGTGGGGAACCATTTTGTAAACACTATCTAAATCTTAATTAAAATATACTGTGCTAATGCAGACTGAACAGGGCAGTTGGGACATTTTCTGAAAGTTCCCTCAGTTTTAATCTATTGCTCTGTCTCCGTGTTTACAGTGTCTGTTTCTGTGTTCTCTTTAACTCTTTACAGTCTTAATCCACACATACATATAAATACAAGTTTATGTATACATATATACGTGTGTGTGTGTGTGTGTGTGTGTGTGTGTGTGTATAGTTAAGGTGGAAAGAAGATGGAGAGAAGTAGATAGTCGTGAATGGTTATTTGGGAGGTGAAATGAATGGATGTTGCCAATGGATTAGCCATTGTGAGTGAGAGGCAGGAGTTGTTAAGGATGACTCCTAGGTTTTGACTTACTTGGCTAGATTCATGGTACTGTGATTTGCTGAAATGGGGAAGGAATTAAGGAAAGGCCGAAGTATGAGAGGGAAAGAATGTTAGGTTAGTCTTAAGCACATTGAATTTGAGGTGCCTTTATAACATTCAAGGAGGGGTGCCTGGATGGCTCAGTGGTTGAGCATCTGCCTTTGTCTCAGGCCAGGATCCTGGGGTCCTGGGATCGAGTCCCACATCAGGCTCCCCACAGGGAACTGGCTTCTCCTTCTGCCTGTGTTTCTGCCTCTCTCTGTGTGTCTCCCATGAATAAGTAAATAAAATCTTTCAATTATGTATATATAACATTCAAGGGAAGTCATATTGAACATTTCTTTATGAAGCTGAGCAGGCTGGAGATAGAAATTCAAGAGTCATCAGCAAATGAAAGGTAATTAAAGTACTCTGAACCTTTGAAGAATAAGTCAGTGCCTGATTTTGGGATTAGAAATCTGCAAAGAAGATTAAAAAGGAGCAGCCTGAAAGCTAGAAGAAAATCTAGCTTTTCCTCCAGTGTAAGAATTTCAGAAGCAAGATCAGTGGTGATTAAGAGGTCAAGTAGGATTAAAAGAATGTTACTGGGTTTGGTGACAGAAGGGTATTTTGGTGGTTTTGCAAGAGCTGTATTTCCTTAATGCATTACCCTGTTACATCTTCACCCCAAACCCTTCCTTGACACCTCAATTCATATTAAACAAAGTCTGTACATTTTCATTTGGTGTTTAGCGCCCTTCATGATTTAATTGAATTCTAATTTTAGAGCCTTGTACGCCAAGCTTCTGAACACATACCTGAAACTCCAGCCAAGCTCCCTAACTCACCATTCCTTAGGCAGTTGTTTTCCTGTGGTCTTTTTCCTCCTGCTCTTTCCTTCACTGTCACTAAAATCTTACTGGTCCTTGGAGACCCAGACCAAGCAATACCTTGTTCATGTGTCCTTACTTGTCATTACCCACCAAATGGGCTCTCAAGTCCGAACTTCCAAATGCTTTCTTATCACATCTCAGATGATAGATACATCTTACAAATGATCTTACATTTTTATTGCTTTGTACTTGATCCACTTACTAAGTTATGAGCTTGAGATTAGAGATTTATTTCGTTAATGTTATAGCTTCCAAAGCATCTAATGTTTTCTAAATAAATGAATAAAATTAAAAGAACATACTTCACAGAAAACAACTTATATTAGCCACTTTAGTACCTGAAGACATGGTTGCAGTTTCATTTATTACTTACAATAAGTGTATGAAATAGTTCTTCTTTCACAAATGTGAGAACTTGTGGTTTAGAGAGGCATATTTTTAAAATGCATATTTGGACCAGGGTTTATTAAGTATATTTTAAAAGAGATACAGGCCAGCCCAGTTGGCTCAGCGGTTTAGTGCCACCTTCAGTCCAGGGTGTGATCCTGGAGACCCGGGATTGAGTCCCACGTCAGGCTCCCTGCATGGAGCCTGCTTCTCCCTCTGCCTGTGTGTCTGCCTCTCTCTCTCTCTGAATAAATAAAATTAAAAAAAAATAAAAGAGATACAACTCAGAACCTTTTTTTTTTTTTTAACTCAGAATCTTAACTATAGAGAACTAATGGATTATTACCAGAAGGGAGGTGGGTGGGGGGTTGGATGAAATTGGTGATGGGGATTAAGGAGTGTACTTGTGATGAGCACCAGGTAATGTATGGAAGTGACGAATCACTAAATTATACACCGGAAACTAAATTTTTTAAAAGATTTTATTTATTTGTGAGAGACACAGAGAGAGGCAGAGACCTAGGCAGAGGGAGAAGCAGGCTCCCTGCAGGGAGCCCAATGTGGGACTCAATCCCAGGACTCCAGAATCACACACGCCCTGAGCCAAAGGCAAACGCTCAACCACTGAGCCACCCAGGCATCCCCACCTGAAACTATTACACTATATGTTAACTAACTGGAATTTAAATTAAAACTTAAAAAAAAAGATGAAGATCTAATTTATGAAAGGACTCATTGAAAATCTAGCATCTAAAAGGAAGTGTGTATGCATGTACAAACATGTATAATGTGCATGCGCACAAATTTTTTTAGCCACAAACTGATCCAAAAGTAAATATTATTTATTTTTTATGTATTTATTTATTTTTTGTAAATATTATTTAAATTTGTCATGAGTTTAATGGGAAACATTATTTTAGATTTCTTTTCCATTACTGTGACTTAATTTAAATTCCTGTTGAACTGTCTAGAAACTGACGTAATGAACTAAAAGGCGTATCAGCTCGTTTACAGTTTTCCTCACTTTTTCCTCTTATACTGCCTGCTATAGTTGTTTGGGTGTGTAGTGATGAGAGAAAAATACACAAAAGTTTATTCATGGATAGAAAGAAGTAAAACTTCCTTTCCCATTTGCCCACTAGAAAATTTCCTACTACTTTTCTTCTTCTGATTTTTTTCCTTCAATTCCTTGTAGTGTTCATTGTATGCAAAGTACTGCTGTGCTCAGTGCTGGAGAAATATGAAGCTGTGTCTTAAGGAACGTGCAATCTGGTACAGAAAATAGCCGGGTAACATTAACTGTACTCCCAGCATAATAAAATCAGTATGAGGACTACACTGGGGGTGTTCTGAGAAGGAAATCATTCATTTTGAGGAAAGATGGGTGCTGAATTAAGGAAGACTTTTTGAAAGTAGTATATTAAAATCTTTATAAAAAATCTATTTTGAGAACTAAAAGAATAATGGCTTTTCTTTTGTTTTCTTAATAGACAAAGAATGCTGTTCAAGCTTTGATTGATAAACACCAAAGAATACCTGGAAACATTATGAGCGCTTTGTTAGAACGTTTTCATAAAAAACAAAAGATCAACTAGAAGACAATTTAATACATTTATATTAGTATGTTTGTGTTTGTTGTACTGTCCTTTAAATTTTGTAGGTTCTATCATTAGTATTTTTAAAGAAAATGTTAATAAGCATCTTTCACTGAACTTGTTTAAAATTGTATTGTTGATTTTGTTTTTGCAATAGTGTCAAATTTAAATAGTAACTTATTACATGCCTAATAATTCAGAAAATGATCCTGTTTCTTTTTATAAATTCCTGATAATGTAATAATAAACATATAGATTTTAAAAACTAAGTTCATTAATAACAATTTAGGTTTACAAACATTCCTAAAGTAATGCATCTAATCTGATTCTGTTGCACTGAGCTTATTTTGCAACAGATTTTGCAAGATGGCATAATTTAGTATAGACATTGAAGTTAGAGAAGAAATACTTTCATCTGTCCCTCATTCCTTTCATGACCTTGGGCAAATCATATAATGTTTTGGTGCCTCAACAATTCACTTTTTAAAAACAAGCTAATACTATGTTGAGGAATATTATTTTAAATTCTTTTTTAAATTTTAAATTCTTTATGTTTGCTGTGATTGATAACTGTAGAACTGAAATTATTACTGAATTAAACAGTACCAAGAATTTTTAGTTTATTTATATATATTGGCCCACACAATGTTTAAATTATTTCTTTAGGTATGATGTCAAGTTGCCAAGCCCACGGAAAATATACATTGTTTTTCAAGTTGAACAAAAAAGAAATTAAGAAAAGTAAAATTTTTAATAATTATTTTTAGTATTCTATTTCTTAAGAATCAGTAGATAGACCATGTAGGGTGTGTTATGCATTGTCAGCTATGCAATGTGGCATTTAATAGTATAAGGTTAAAAATCACTGTTGTGCTCTGCATTTCATACGTTAGAAGCTGATTTTAGGCTGATAAAAGCAGAGCAAAAGAAAGTTCTGCTTTTGCTCAATATCATGGCTTATTTAGCTTGATTTTGCAATGAGTCAAATGGTTTATTGTTTCAATAAAAATATACTTGAATGATAAATTTATGTGAACACAAAGCTTTCTGAAAAATTAATGGCTTTCAATTTGTTGTCTCCTTGAAATCTGAATTTTAAAAGTATTTAAATGGAAGAGTACCAGAAATCAAATGCAGTATCTCCCTCTTCCTTTTTTAGACATTAAATTACTTGGATTTTTGTATAGATTTTTGTATAACAGGTATATATGTATGATGTGTTTAATGTATATAAAATTAAGCAACATAAAAATAAAGTAAATTGCAATTCATTTTCTTGTGAAATTGCATGTGACATTATCTTATTTTAAACTAATTTTTTGTTTTACTGTTTATTCATTTTTCACCCACAATCATATTCATCTCTCAGCCACAATGAGTAAACCTTACTTTCTAATGTAATAAATATATTTTAATTTCAATTTCAATGAAAAGAGTCACTTAGTGATTATTTGCAGCTTTCCCCCCCTCTAGCAGTTAGCAGTGTTTCTTTGAAATCGATAATTATTTCAAGAATGAATAAATAAATGATTATAAAATGAATGAGAATAATGTTTTGGAGCAACTATTGGATTTAAAAATGAAAGAAAGAACAATATTCATTGCTAATGTAGCAAATGCTATTATTTTTTACAGTATTTAAGTTTTACTGCTTTACTTAAAACTTTGTTTTGTTCTTCAATACTTGGACTAACTGCAAGTCATCCTGTCTTGCTCAACACAAGATCTTTGTCTTTGCTCTTTGAATTTAAGTGCCATTTACAAGAATGAGGGGATATGATCAAATATGGAAATAGAAGTAATAATGGAAAGGGGATGTTCTTAACCCTTCTTGAAGGGAGTGTTCACAAGTCTTATGAAAGCTAGGGACTCTCCAGGAGCATGAACATGGCATACTTCTATGGGAAATCTTTCATATCCTTAAAAAAAAACCCAAAAAACTTTTAACTTTGAAACAATATCAAATTTACAGAAAAGTTACATAGTACTCACATATACCCTTCACTCAGATTGACCAATTGTTACATCACATTTGTTTTGTTCTCTTTACCCACCCCTCCTCCTGTCTATATATATAATCTCTGTCTCTCTCTCTCCATATATATATATATAAAATTTCTTCTTTTTTTTTTTTTTTTTTTACATTTTTTTTTTTTTCTGAATCAACTGATAGTAAATTGCAGATACCATGCCCCTTACCTTTACACTTGCTTATAAGGCCATCCACTTATAGCACCACAGAGCAATGGTCAAAATCAGGACATTTATCATTGATATCTAGTATTATCCAATCTTATAGCTGGATTTAAATTTCACCAATTGTCTCAATATCCTTTTTACAAGTTTCTCTTGATGCATGGTTCATAGCAGGATCACATATTGCATTTAGTTTTCATATTTCTTTAGTAATCTTTAATCTGGAATGATTCCTTAGCCTTTGTCTTCAATGATACTGACATTTTTAGAGAAGACCATTTGTTTTGTAGATTCCCTTCACTCTGTTTTTCTCTGATATTTTTGCATAACTTGATTCAGGTTATGCATTATTCCAGAAATACTACATAAATGATGCTGTGCTCTTTCAAGTGTTTCACATCAGGAGGCACATAATGTTGGTTTGTGTCATTAGCAATGTGTAACTTTGATCACTTGGTTAAAATGGCCCTCACCAGGTTTCTTTCCTGTAAACTTGTCCTTTGTATTAAGTTTATGGAGAGATACTTTGAGACTATGTGAATACATTTCTTATCAAACTTTCACCCTCTAGTTTTAGCATCCTTTAGTTGACTATTTCCTAAAACAATTACTGCTATGGGGTTTTCAAAAATGTGATTTTCTAACGCTATTATTAGTTGGCATTCTACTATAAGAAAGAATTTTCCAATTTTTGCTTTCCCCACATACTTGATATTACCACTGTGGACTGTCAGAGTCATATTTTGTTCAAAGGAGTGTGTATATATATATATATATATATATATATATATATACACACACACACACACACACATATACACACATATATATATATATATATATACTTTTGAATAATTTAAATATGAGACCCTCTATAGCATTTATGAATCTTTGAAACAATAGATATGGGATATGTAAGGGTAAGTGGGATATGTTTTTGTAAATGATTATTATTTTTTAAATATATTTTTGTTGCCTTTTTATTGTAAAATACATAACAAAATCTATCATATTAGCCCTTTTTAAGTATACAGTTCATTGGCATTAAATACATTTACAGTATTGTAGAACCATCACAACTATTCATTTCCAGAACTGTTCCATCATCCCAAACAATAATTCTGTCCTTTAAATAATAACTCTCCATTCCCTGCTTTGCCCAGCCCTTGGTAACATTATTCTACTTCTTTCTTTATGAATTTGCCTAATCTCTATGTAAGTGGAGTCACAATATTTATTCTTTTGTGTCTGGCTTATTTCACTGAGCAAAATTATTTGGTGTCTTTTCTGACACCAGATGACATAGTTTCATTTCCAAATCTCAGACATCCACTGGGTTTCCTACAATTCCATTGAATTCTTTTTTCCCCTTTATTTTTAAAAATTTTATTTAAATTCAATTAATTAACATACAATGTATTATTGGTTTCAGAGGTAGAGATCATGGTTCATCAGTCTTATGTAACACCCAGTGGTCATTACATCAAGTGCCCTCCTTAATGTCCATCACCCAGTTACCCCATCTCCCCACCAACCTCCCCTCCAGTGACCCTCAGTTTGTTTCTTATGATTAAGAGTCTCATGGTTTGTCTCCCTCTCTAGTTTCATCTTTATTTTTCCCTCCCTTCCCCTATGATCCTATGTTTTGTTTCTTAAATTCCACATATGAGTGAGATCATATGATAATTTCTGACACTAACTATTGGAGTGAGGTAACACAGACCCTACAAGGTAAGGCTTAGTCCCCTAAGACTGTTTCTGCTTCATGCCAGTTGCAAATAGGGCCTCCAGGCGCCCCCCACTTCTGCCTCTGCTTGGCCTATTACAAATTTGGAGATTTCCATGACCTCGCATATTACCCTCCTCAGGTTGGATAATTAATAGAATAACTCACAGAACTCAGGAAAATGCCATACTTACAGTTTTATTATAAAGGATGCAACTCAGCAATAACCAAATGGGAGAGGGCAAGGTATGGGAATACGTAGTGTGTCAAAACTTCCTTTTCTTTCTGTGTGTTCCACCTTTCCAGCATATGATGTGTTCACCAATCCAGAAGACTCCCCTAAACCTCATCTTCGTGTTATTCATTGACTTGGCCACTGGTAGGCCTCTCTTCTCCCTGGAGGTTGGGGATGAGGCTGAAAGTTCTAAACCCTCTAATCACATAGTTTTCCTGATAACTGCTCCATCCTGAAACTATCGAGCCTTTCCCCACCATACCCAACTAGGAAGCATTAGCATAAGACAGGTATTCCTATCACTCAGAAAATTACCAGGATTTTAGGAGCTCAATGCCGGGAGCTAGGAACAAAGACTACATATATGTATATTTTATCACACAATAATGTTTCCAAGGTTCATTCATGTAGCATGTATCAGAATTCATTTCTTTTTATGGCTGCAAAATATTCAACCATATATTATGTATGTCCATAACACATTTTGTTTATCCAAAGTATTGTTTCTACCCTTTGGCTATTGTGAATAATGTTCTTATGAATTGGTGTACCAGTATCTGTTTGAGTCTCTGCTTTCAGTTCTTTTTGATATATACCTAGGAATGGAATTGCTGGGTCATGGTAATTCCATATTTAACTCTGAAGAGCCGCCAAACTGATTTCCACAGACTACCATTTTATATTCCTGATAGCAATGTACCAGGATTCCATTATCTCCATATCCTCACTAATACTTGTTATTTTCAATTTTTTGGGAAATAACTATCCAAATGGTATCTTATTGTGGTTTTGATTTGCATTTCCCTGATGACATGATTTTGAACATTTTTTCATTTGCTTGTTGGCCATTTGCATATTGTCTTTGGAGAAATGTCTATTCAAGTCCTGTTTTTGTTTTTTAGAGTTCTTTATGTGTTCTGCTTATTAATCCCTTATCAGTTATATGATTTGCAAATATTTGATCCTATTCTGTGGGTTGTGTTTTTAGTCTCTTGATAGTGTCCTTTGTGGAACAAATTTTTTAATTTTGTTAGGATCTAGGGGTGCCTGGGTGGCTCAGTCACTTGGGCCTCTGGCTCTTGATTTCAGCTCAAGTCATGATCTCAGAATCATGGGATTGGCCCCATGTTGGGCTCTACACTCAGCAGAGAATCTGCTTGTGATTCTCTTTCTCTCCCTCTCCCTCTGCCCCTCTACCCATCTCTAGAATGGATAATAAATCTTTAAAACATTTTTTTTTCTTTAAAACATTTTTTTGTGGAGATCTAACTTATCTACTTTTCCTTCTGTTGCTTGTGTTTTGGTATCATATATAAGAAATCATTGCCAAATCCAATATGAAGTTTTGCCCTATTTTTTCTTCTAAGAGTTTTATAATTTTAGTTCTTAAGTTTAGATCTTTAACCCATTTTAAGTTAACTTTTCTGTCTGGTGTCAAATTTATACTTTGCATGTGGATGTCCAGTTTTCCAGAACCATTTGTTGAAAAGATTGTCCTCTCCATATGTGGTCTTGGCACCTTTCTCAAAAATCAACTAGTCATAAATGCAAATGTTTATTTCTGGACTCTCTATTCTATTCCATTGGTCTATATGTCTATCCATATGCCAGTACCACTGTTTTGATTACTATAACTTTGTAATAAGCTCTGAAATCTAGAAGTATGAGTCCTCTTTGTTCTTTTTAAAGATTGTTTATTTGGAATCATTTGAGATTCCATATGAATTTTAGGATGGGTTTTCCTGTGGGTTTTTTTTATAATAAATTTATTTTTTATTGGTGTTCAATTTACCAACATACAGAATAGCACCCAGTGCTCATCCTGTGGGCTTTTGATAAAGATTGTATTCAATCCATACATTGCTTTTGGAAGTATTGTCATCTTCACAATATTAAGTGTCCAATGAATAGGATACTTTCCATTTATTTATATCATCTTGGATTTCTTTGAGCAATGTTTTATAGTTTTGAATGTTCAAGTCTTTTGAATTTTATTCTTTTATTCTATTTTAAACAATTGCTTTCTTAATTTACTTTTCAGTTGTTCATTCTTTTTTTTTTTTTTTTTAATTGAAATAAGTTTATTTGCAGGAGAAGAACATCTGAACATCAGGTACAGTCTGATCCACAATGATCCAACAACAGTCGGGACTCATTCTGGGAGTGCTCTTGGGCAGTTTGGAGGAGGAAGTCCATGTGGAGCAACAGCTGAACAGTTACCAAACTTCATAAAGCCATCCAACCTGAGTATTACACGATACATAATGACATGGTAATAAAAATACAATAGCAAATACTCACTACTTTGTGAGTTACAGTTACAATATAAACAGTTTAGGCCTTCTTTAAAAAAATGAAAAAAATATATCTATTACAGCTTTATTTCAAGCATTTTCAGTTGGATACAACTTTATATATTTTCACTCACAATAGACAGCAAAAGAATGCCTTCTGAAGTATCTGTTGATAAAATATATTACTTGTTTAAGTGTTTGCACTATGAAACGCACTTTGCCAGGTAGTTCAGATAAGAGAATGAAACTGTGCAGTGCCAAATCCAGGCTGCTGATCAAGACCTGTATTGTTTTCATATTTGTCTAAAAAAGTTCACGTCGAAGAAAAAAGAAGGGAGAATGTAAAGAGAACCAAAATTATTCTTTTTCAGTGAAGCAGTTTAATTCCAGAGAAAAGGCTTTCCATTTTGGATTCCAAGAGTGTTGTCCCACAGTTGAAGCTGATCCTTCAGGCCAAGGAGCTGCGTCAGCTGTGGCGGCGGTGTGCACTGAGGAAGCTGGGAGAAGGTGTTAACTGAATGCTACAGAGATGGCCACTGATAACGCAGCTTTCTAGAGGCCTCTGGCCATGGGGGCGGGGGTGAAGGGCAGCCAGGAATACTGGTGCAAAGGTAGAGTGTGCTCACTGAACTGCACACATAGAGCTCCTAGGAGGGTTAACAGTTCTTGACATAGGTTCCTGATTGTAGTTTACAATATCTGCCTTCACCACCCTCTGTGACTGTTCTATTTCTGCTTTGTTTAACTTGATTCCAAGGATTTCAGCAGCAACCTTCTGAAAACACAGGAAGACAGAGTCTCCTGTCTTTGCTGAGACAAAGTGGCTACTAAAACCATTTTCCTGGCAAAGCCGTAAGTGTTTTTCAAGTTTTACCATTCGCATATGCTCCAAATCAATTTTATTGCCCACCAACGCAACCAGCGGCTGAGTTTCTGACTCCTCGCTCACTTTCTTCATCACAGAATACCAGTCTTCCAAATTCTCAAAGCTTTGATAATTTGTAATATCACATACCAAGAGAATTCCCTGTGCTCCATAGATATATTTATCCAACATCTTGCCTCCTATTGTCTGTCCTCCTATATCCCAAACTTGAAGAGTAACATTCAAGTTTCCTGGAAGTGTTATCCTTCTCAAAAAGAAATCCGGTCCTATAGTTTGTTTGTACTGTTTCCCAAAAGTTTCTTGAGCAAAGCACGTAGCTAAGGAGGTCTTCCCGGAGGTGCCGTCCCCCAGCACGACGATTTTCAGTTGCCGGTCCTGGCTCTCCTCCTCCGAGTCCCACATGGTGTCCCGGGAACCAGGCCCGCTCCCCCACCCCCACCCCGAGGTAGAGGGAGGAAGGAGGGGGCGTCTCCGGGGGCGGGAGGAGAGGAGGACGGGCGGCAGTGGGGGCAGGACCCCCCGCCCGGGTGTCTCAGCGGCCGCTGGACGTAACTAGGGTGAATCACTCTCCGGGCGCCATCTTGCCCGCCTCCCCTCCCCTCCTCAGTTGTTCATTCTTAATGTACAGAAATACAAGTGCCTTCTGCATGTTAGTTTGGCTTGTCAACTTTGCTGAATTCATCTATTATCTTTAACAGTTTGTGTTTTTTTTTTGGTGGAAACTTACAGTTATCTGTATATAAATTCATGTCATCTGCAAACAGATAATTTTACATCCTCCTTTCCAATTTGGATCTTTTATTTCTTTTTCTTGCCTAATTACTCTGATTAGAACTTCTGACAGTATGCTGAATACATGTGGTAGAAGTGTGCATTTTTGTCTTTATATGATTATTTTTCATGTTCAAAGATGAAAGAATAGATGTGAATCTTCTATCTCTTTCATGTTGTTTGTTGATTTCTAAACATCAGGCTGGTTTGTGTTATTAGGGTTATTTTGAATTCTGGGTGGCTTTATGAACATAATTCTATATCTGTAAAACATTTGTTCTGTCTTGGTCATTCCATTTAATTTACTCTACAGAAGCTATTTACTTGTCCTATTCTTAACTCTAATATGTACTGCCATCCAACAGTATTGAAAACCAAGTACTCATTTATTCAAATGAGTAATTCAATTCAAATCAGACTTATTTATTCAAAACCTTTGTTTAAACTCCATGTTTAACATTATTTCCCCATTTAGGACTATTGTTTTGTAGGTAAAAGAACACATTCATCAACTGGCAGGCAAAATTGAATTCCAAGCAGAAACTCACACTTTTAAAATTTGGTTGTCAATATATTATCTTTTACAAGTCAAAAATGACACTAAACTCTGTAACTCTAAATCAGAAGACACTCTTTTCTCAAAAAGCAACATACTATTTGTCCTTCCTCAAAAATTCTGTAACAGGAAACTGTCTTTGGCTTTTTCTGGATCAACAAAGGAAGAAAAAAGGATTCTCAACAAAATGTATATAATAAAAGCTTTGTAAGTTTCTGACATTGAAATTGGGCTTGTCTTGGTATCTGTTAAATTGTGGAAGTAAAAACACACTCATATTTTTAAAATCTAATTTTCATTATGTCAAAGTAGTACATATGCTGAATAAAACTTATAAGGAACAGTAGCCGTTCTCTATCCTCTCTTTCCCCTCACCTCCCATATCCTATTCTAGACACAAACCCTTTCAGTTCTAGCTACTTTTGCTAATTACTTCTAACTAACATGGTCATATACCACTACTTCTAGATTTATCTGCTGATTTTCCTGTGGATTTCCTACTAAGAAAGCTGGTGATTTAATTCGTTTTTCTCCACTGCTTCCCATACCTCTCCTATTCCCATTCTACCAATAGATTTATCACAACTTTGGATAAAATTAGGATCCAGTGTTATTTGCAACTATGCAAATATGTTTACAGCTTAGCCATATATGTATTATGATTACATTTCCTTTTTTGAACAGCCTTCTCACTTGCCCTGCTGAATTAGTAATTATTTCACTTTCTATTTGGTTAATTTTCCACTGGCCCTAATAGTTCTTCCCCAACTACAAAGTTGTTAAAAAGTCAAAATAATGTTACAGTGATGCACATCAGCCAGTCTGCTGCACTCTACCTCTGCTGGAGACTTCTGTACATGTGTTGCAGTCTGGCATAGTTTCTGTCTGATCCTGCTGTGGCATCCTAACAAATCCTCTCACTTCTTTCTCTTGGATTCCTGCTTTCTGGATCCCATTCTTCCTTTTTCTTGGTTTAAGCTCAGTTTTGGTGGGACACATCCTCCAGTAGTTTCCTGAGAAAGGTTGCATGAGACACACATGTTTAAGCTTTTGAGCAGCTTCACATTTGTTTGGTAGATTACCTGGAGGTAGAATTCTATGATTGAAATCATTGTCAGAATTTTTTTTTTTTAATGTGAGGCTTGAATTCTTGAACCCAAGATCAAGACCTGAGCTGATATCAAGAGTTGGACACTTAACTGACTGGACTATGTAGGTGCCTCCATTCTCAGAATTTCTGAATCATTTTCTATTATCTTCTAGTGTCTATTATTGCTTATCTAAGATACTTGGCATTTTGGTTGTATTTTCTGTGGGACCTGTTCTCTCTGGTAGTTTTATTTTATCCCAAGTCTCCTGAAATTTGTTGATACTTGTTTAGCTCTTTATTCTTTGAGCTGAGTATTTGGTGGTTTTTTTTCTTTCTTTCTTTTTAACTTTTTTTTAAATTATAATTTTAAAGATTTACTCTCGTAGGAATTTTCAAATATGCAATACAGTATTGTTAACTCTAGTTAACATGCTGTACATTGCATCCCCAGGATTTATTTATTTTATAATTGAAAGTTTGTACCCTTTGACTCCCTTTACCCATTTTGCCCATCTCCTTAACCTCTGCCTCTGGAAACTATCAGTCTGTTCTCTATATCTATGAACCTGGTTTTGTTTGTTTTTAAATTACATGTGTAAGTGATATCTTAGGCTATTTCTCTTTCTCTGACTAATTTCACATAGCATAATGTCCTCAGGGTCATCCATGTTACACAAATGGCAAGATTTTTTTATGACTGAGTAATATTAGACACACATACACCATATCTTCTTTATCCATTCATCTGTCAATGGGCACTTACGTTATTTGCAAATTTTGGCTATTATAAATGATGCTTCAATGTACACCAGGATGCAGATGTCTTTTTGAGTTAGTGTTTTCGTTTTGTTCAGATAGATAGCCAGAAGTGGGATTGCTAGATCATATGGTAGTTCAATATTTAATTTTTGGAGGAACGCCCATATTGTTTTTATAGGAGCTGCATCAATTTACATTCCCACCAACGGTGCACAATGGTTCCTTTTTCTCTACTTCACCAGGATTTGTTATCTCTTATCTTTTTGATAGCAGTCATTCTAACAGGTGTGAGGTGATATCTCATTGTGGTTTTGTTGAGCATCTTTTTATGTACCTGTTGGCAACCTGTGTGTTTTCTTTGAAAAAAATGGCTATTAAAATCCTCTGCTCAGTCTTCAATTGGACTGGTTTTGTTTGCTGTTGAATTGTATGAGTTCTTTATATGTTTTGGATATTGACCCCTTATCAGATATGTGATTTGCAAATATTTTCTCTCATTCAGTAAGTTGTCTTTTTATTTTGTTGATGGTTTTCTTTGCTGTGCAGAAGCTGCCTAATTTGATGAGTTCCACTTGTTTATTATTGCTAGTATTGTCCTTGCTTTTGATGTCAAATCTTGAAAAGTCATCACTAAGACTGATGTCAGGGAGCTTACTGCCTATGTTTTCTTCCTAGAGTTTAGTGATTTCAGATCTTACATTCAAGTCTTCCATTACTTTTGAGATAATTTTTGTGTGTGGTATAAACTAGTGGTATGGTTTCATTGTTTTGCATGTGTCTGTCCAGTGTTCCCACTGATACTGATTCTGGAGACTGAGGGAATTGTTTGTTTTTCTGTGCAAATCAAAGAAATAGACCAAGATTTATGTCTAGGCAGGTTAGGGTCAGTGCCAGATGAGCTCATTGGGGCCTTCTACACAATTCTTGAACTGGACAAATCCAACAAAAGCTAGGGTCTGGAGACCATGACATCCAAGTAAACTTTATGCTCCTGAGACTCTGCAGAATTTGGTCTTTCTTGATTTTCCCAGCAACTCTGTAAGATATTCCTATTTTAACCTCAGGAAATTGAGGTTTAGAGTTTATACAACTTGCTGAAGTTCACAAAAGGAAATGTCAGAATTGAGATTTGAACCTGCCAAGTCCCTTCTCATGCCTATTGCTATGCTTCCACATCCTCTATGATCTTTGTTTAATATTTCTTTTTAAACACAACATCTGGAGTTGATACTGTGGTTCTGATATGACCAGAATTGAATACAATAAAGCTATTCTTTCTTTTAACTGCTCTTATCAATGAGCTCAAGATTAACCATCTGATACATTTACATTGACCATCTGATCCATTTGGCTCATATTAAATTTATTATCAATACAAAAATCACAGCCTTTTCACAAGAACTGTTTTAAAGCCACATATCATCTGCAAAAGGAAGGTGAGATAAGAATTTATTTCTCTGAATCAGACATGGTTGATTATCTATCCAGGATCCATTCCTTCCTTCCTTTCTTCTTCCAAAAAAGAACCCTAACTTTATTCATGTATCTACCCCTTTTCCAGGAAGTTCGTGTACCTCAGGGAATTCTGACCCCACTTGCAATTCCTAAGATGGCCCAATCTGTCTAAAGATGATCTTATGTCCTTGATCTGTTAATAACTTTGACCTGGGAGATGGAAGTAGAAGTGAGCCAGGGACTTTGGGAAAATTCTTTCTCATTTTTTTGGGTGAGGTCTTGGAAATGACCCTTTCTCTCTTTGTCTGGATTTATTGTCTGGATCCAGTGAGCCCTGGATCTGCTGTGAGGTTGTCACTTTCAGCCTGGGAAGAAGCCAGCCTCACTGGAGGCCAAAGAGAAAGGTTTACAGGAAAATAGAGATGGAGCCATTAGACTAAGTCAATCCTCAAAGACATCCTATCTCTGGACTTCCAGTTATATGAGCCAATTACTTTCTCTTGTGTTTAAATCTTTAAATTGATTTTTTTTATTACCTGCAATTTATGTATCTTGACGGATGTGGGGTTCAAATGATACAACATGTGATTTGTTATATACTAGTTTCTTTTCTCTAATACTAGAGAGTAGCCTGATGTGGTCATCACATGTAAGAGCTTTGTGTTTCGAGGTTCTCAGTATCCTGGGTCTACCTCCTCCCAGTCAAGTGACCTTGGGTAGAATTACTTACTCTCCCAAACCAAAGTTCGCCTCTATGAAAAGCAAGGGTCATAAAAGCTCCTATCTCACAGGTTTGCTGAGAGGATTAATGATGAAATCATCCCTGTAAAGGGGTTTAGTACTTTGTGGTATCTGGTTGCATAGTATAGACAGTACAAAGCTTAAGACCTGGCTCATGATAAGTACTTGGTACTCAGTAAGTATCTGCCATCATTATTTACTTTCCTGGTGTGTATATGTGCAATTTAACTGTGGAATCTTTATTAAATATTTCATATGTATCCCTTTTAAATTTTATATTCTCTATTTCACCCTATCATTCCAAGTTGTAATGATCTCTCTGACTCTTTCATCAACGTACTGATATTTCTTTCTTTTTTATACATTATGCATTTTAATTCTACCCCTAAGTGTTCTATAAATATGGCCGAAACCAGGAGCTCAAAGAATTTAATAACTTGCTAGCAAATTGCTGATCCATCGACAAAAGTCCTTGATTTTTCCACAATTACCACCACTGTCTCCAATCTCAGCCCTGCTCCTGGCCCAAGAGGGCTGCAAGCAATCTTCCTTGGTGTTGTGGAGACTCAGTGGGTACTGTGGTGCACCACCATCCTCCTGCAGACAGAGATGCTTTCCCCTCAGCTGATGAAGGCTCAGAGCTGGGTGTCTCTCCTGGAATTGCCCTCTGTTAAAAGGGCTGCAGCATTACCCATAGGCACATCCCTCCCCAGGCACTAGCTCACCTCCAGTGACTAGCCCATGGTGGGAAAAAGATAGACCTTGTCTCTTTCTCAATTCAGGATGTCTCTAAAAGGCCACTCCAGCTCCAGGCCTCTCCGTGGAGTTGGTGGCAATATCTTCCAATTGCACAGTAGTTCACCACCTTCCCCTGCCTGTCCTGAACCTCATGGTCCAGAGACCATAGCCCTTTGCATGCTAATATCCATCTTAGAAACTAACTGCCCTGCTTGACCAGCTCTGTGCATGTACTCTATTTCTAGCTCTGACCATGCTCCTCAGACCCTAGTTCTGATCATGGAGTTCTCAACTCTGAATTTTTTGTCATTTCTCATCTTCAATGCTGGGTACCTGTGAATCTCTTGCCCACCCATATGCTGGAGTTGTGAGTATTGCCTGCTCCTAGGCTCCTGGATTTAATATATGGTTCTCCTAGATCTCTTAATAAATTAACTTTCTCCAAGAAAGAATCAAAATTAGTGTGGTATGACTTGTTAGCAAATCAACACTAGTTTTAGCTGTTTATCTCTTCCTTTTCTAAGTGATTACAAAACACCTTCTTGATCAAGAGAGCTAGAATTGTCTTAAGCAGGGTATCTATGAGTTAAAACAATTCACTTGGCTTTCAATATCTGCATTTTCTTTCATTATGAGTCTGCTGTTCTCAGAATCCACCTCTGCCCCCTCTTGAAAATTAGGACATTCATTCATTCAAGTTCCTCCTGAAGATTTTGGTCCCTATACTCCTGTTCAAAATTCCTTGGATATTAGTAATTATAAATTCTAATTCATCTGGATCTAGAGATTTGAAAAATCAAAAGCAATGAGGAATTACCATGTTTTGACCAGCATATTTAAAGCCTCAAGTCTTTTGAAGAGAACTTATTTATATTTCTAGTTTTGAGATATTTTCTAATGAAGAAGACCATATCTAAGTTAAAAGTGAATGCTTTTGCTGTGCTATTAAAAGTTTTGCTTTGTTATTGAATGTTTTAAATTTGTTTCTTTCTATTCTGTTAGGAAACAGTTTAGTACTCACATCATGGGTATTTGCCATGTGCTAAATTCTTTACAGATATGACTTATTTCTACCAATCCTAGGAAATAGAAATTATGATCTCTATTATAAAATATATGAAATGGTCACATTTATATGGAGAAGTAGAAATGTAGGCCCCCTGCAGAGATTAAGGAACTTGCTCATGGTCATGTCACAATTGGGAACAGAAGAGAGAATCCCTCCCCAGCTCTCCCATGTCCACACCAGAGCCTGCCCCTTTCCCCTTCCATACACTGCTCCTCACTGGGCCATGGCCCCACACATAGGTCTGTCCTTCTCTTGGTGCTACTTAAAAAGCTCCCTTGTTGTCTGTGATGGTTAATTTTGTGTGTCAACTTAACTAGGCCACAAGATACCCAGATATTTGGTAACATTATTCTGGGTATGTCTGTGAGGTTGTGTCTGGAGGAGATTAATGTTGGAATTGGTAGATGGAATAAAGCAGATGGCCTTCCCTAACATGAGTGGGTATTATTCAGTTTGTTGGAGGCTTGAATAGAAAGGGAAAAAAAGAGGGGTAAAAAAAGAATTTGCTCTCTGCCTTTTTTTGTGCTGGGACAAAGGTCTTCTGAAATAGGTCTGGGAGTTACACCAGTGACAGGTGGCAGATCACAAGAGTTCTCACCCTCTATAATCATAGGAACCAATTTCCAATAATAAATCTCCTGATATGCGTCTATATCTCCTATTGGTTCTGTTTCTCTGGAGAACCCTAATATGTTGTTCTCATTTGCTACTTCAGCCTGGAATGCCAATCTAGAGTTTCATGTCATGCCATTTTAGAAATTGTTCTTGGACATTTGGCATTTCTTTCCTCTTTCATAAGTATCTGTTAAAACTTAAGATTACCAGATGGTAATTTGGGTAACTACAAGGATTTTGATGTGTACCTTCCATTTCTTCATCCTTCAGTAGTGTTGCTATTATGAAGATTTACATTTTTCATCTCTCCTTCTTCTTGAGTCATCTTCCTTTTGTAGAATCTCCAGATACAGAAATGTGGCTATTTTTATCTTAAGTCAAGAATGTCTGTGTTCAGAATTCCTTTGCTTAGCTTTTAGGGTATTATGGCTTTTTACCTTTCCAACCAGTTCTGTTGTTCACAATTGAGATAGAGTAACAATTTTTCGTATTCTTCTTTCTACTGAATGTGGGATGTAATTAACTTCAAGGCAAGTCAAGATTTACAAATTGCACTTTGTTTGTTTCTTCTTGGTCCAGTGAGATTCTTAGCATCAGTTTTCATATTTCATTGACTCCTGTCCAATTTTGGAAGGGAGTTGTGGATTTTGTTGTTGTTGTTGTTTTCTTCCTTTACTTGAACCTTCTTGCTTTCTAAAATCTCCTCTTTCATTCTCTATCACTTTTCAGCTCTTGGTGTTTTTTTCCCCTAATACTGCAAAGCGTACCTTTTTGTTAAAAAAAAAAAGTAGCCATAAATGCACAAGGGAAATAAAAATAAATCAGGAGCAAATTTTGATAGCTCATTTCCTTCAAGTTGTCAAGGTGACATATTTGTATTCTAGTTCACATTAGTTTTCTCTAAGTCTTTAGTGCTAAGAGCAAGTACTATTTCTTTTAAGAAACTTATCCACCCTTAGCATATCTCCTACAAACTTTATCCTTCAAATAAATATTTATGGTTAGTGGCATTAAATAAAAATGAAATGTACCCTCTTCCTCTGATTTTTCTGAAGTTAAACAAGATCCACCTTGATGAGTGTCTGAGTGACATTCCTGGTTACCTGGTGCCCTGGTGCCCAGTTCTAGAATGATGATTTATAAGAGTATTTTTACTTCTATTTTAAAATTGACCCACACTTCACTCTTTCTGATGTACCGTTGTCTGGGCTTTGAAAGCATCACTGAGTACCCACCATCACAACTGAGATACAGAACTGTTGTGTCACCCACCCCCAAAATTAATGCATGTGCCACTTTTGTAGTCAACCCTTCTCCAACTTCATCCCCTGGTAACTACTAGTCTGCTTTTCATCCCTAAAGATTTGCCTTTTCCAGAATGTCAAATCAATGGAATCATACACTAGATAGCACTTGAGGTTTGGCCTCTTTCATTTACCATAATAGAGATTTGAGATTCATCTACGTCATTACATGTATTTCTAGTTGGTTCCTTTTTCTTGCTGAGCATTATTCCATTGTATGGATGTACCATAATATGTCTAATTGTTCCACAGCAGGGGGGCATTGGAGTTTGTTCGGTTGCTGGCTATTGCAAATAAAGCTGCTATAAATATTTTTGTACAAGTCTTAGGTGAGCATAGTTTCTCAATTCACTTGGATAAATACCTAGGAATGAAATTGCTATGTGTGTTAGTTTCATAGGATTTCTGTAACAAATTACCACAAATTTTGTGGCTTAAAACAATGGAAGTGGATTCCCCCACAATTCTAAAGGCCAGAAGTCCAAAATTAAGGAGTCAGCAAGGCCACATGAAGGAAGAATCAGTTCCTTGCCTCTTTTAATTTTTGGTATTTGCCAACGTCCTTGGTTTGTGGCCACATGGCTCTGATCTCCATCTCTGTCTTCATATTGCCCTTGCCTCTGCCTTCTTTGCATGATCATATTTCAGCATGTTGGCCTTTGACTCCAGGTGACAAAGAAACACATTTAGTCTGAGTGCACACAGCTCCTCTCTGAGGCTTATCAATGGAACAGAGGATGTATGGGGAATCCAGGTTGCACTCTAGGGATATTTATTTTTATGAGTGTTTCTTCAGTCCTGCTACTTCATTCTGGGTTCTCTCTCTTTCTCTTTTGGCTCTATCAGGGTTCTTGGTTGCAAACAATGGAAACTAATTCTGGTAAACGTAAGCAGAAGAACACTTTTTGTGAGGGTATTGGATACCTTGCATTTTCAATGGAAAGTCTACATTTCTGGACTTCAAAGATGCGTAGTCACTGAAAGAACCTACTAAGGGCACTCTTGCTCTTGAGCTCCTGCTCCATGTCCCAGGCTTCTTGTCTCTACCACCCATGTCAAGAATAATTTCTGCCTCATCACTTTTACATTATCTCTCAATATTCAAAGCTCTAGGCAGAAGCATCTTATTGGAAACATGCTTTAGCTGTGAGGTAGCTGAGAAGAAATTGTAACTGTCCCTTCACATTAGCTACCCTACTGGGAGCATCCTATTCCCACAAATTTGTTTTTTTCCAAAATAGGAAATGTGTTTAGCTTCTAGATAGCGAAAACAAAACGAAACTCACAAATGTTTGCTACAAATATTACAGAGTATTACCTGGGTGGCCCGTGGATTAAGTGTCTGACTCTTGATTTGGGCTTAGGTCATGATCTCGTGGGTCATGGGCTTGAGCACACAATCAGGCTCCATACTGGGCATGGAGCCTGCTTGGGATTATCGCTCTGCCCCTCCCTCCGCCCACCCTTGCCCTTATCCCCCCAACCCTGCTTGTGCACTTTTTCTTTTTCTCTCTCAAAAAACAACAAAAAAGCTACAGATTTCCTTTAGTAATTTTTTTTAAGTTTCAGTAGGAATGACTGTATTTCTTCTTCTAGACCCATAGAGGATGAATTTGTCTTACTTTTAATCTCTATTACTGTTTTCTTTTGGAACTGAGGAGGAAACATAAACCTTGACCTCACAGCATTATCTTGACCAGAACTTCTTACACTGCCCAGATACTTTAGCTAATGCTTATCACTTGGTGAGCCCTTGTTCCCTTGTTTACTATATCAAAAATGTCATACCCTAAGTTACCTCATAGTTTTTAAAAACAAACAAACAAACAAACAAAAAAAAGTTGGGCCAATGGTAAAGAAATTTTTGAAGCCTACCTAGTTGGCATGTGGCTCTATAATAGATTTGAAACCTTGTCCTACTTCTCAGACCCTCTTAACTTCCTCCTCTCTCTCACTTCTTTGGTTGGCCCACTGCTTGCACCATGTTGGCCTACCACTTTTGGACTTTGTTAACACTTTACACAGAAGAATATGACATTTGCTTTTCTGAGTGGCTGCCAGTGGGTGGATTGGCATCCATGATCAATGTGTGATACTACCAGGGCATGTGAGGGAATTAGCTCTCCTTGAGGTGAATACCAGCAAGGGGGAGCCAAGTGATGAGTGGAAGTGAGGCCTGTGCATTCCTGCATTCCCTTCCTTTCTCTCTGTGGTGGACTACTCTTTACAACCCTTCTAGAAAATGATAAGTGGTGAATAAACATACTGCAGAGCAACCTGCTGTTTTTCATTGTCACTGAATGAAAAACAGCTTGAGCAGTAACACTAACACTTCCCATTATGCTGTGTCACAGTTCTGCTAGCCTTACCTCTCTTTTTTACTTTACCATCGCTGTCCTCAGCTTGCATTTCCTAAATAAAGTATTGGCATCTTAATCCTTGCTTCAGGCTCTGCTTTCTGGAGGATCGAGGGCTAAAAGCAAGACATGGATTTTAAGACAACAACTCTCAGTGGACTTACTCTGTCCGCAGCTACTGAATGTGACAGGTATAAGGCTCATTTCCATATCCGTCGCATTCTGAAAATCCAGGGAAGAAGTAGGGAATTTGTCTCTTACTCCTAACAGAAATTCTAGACAAATCCAATCTTCCATAGCATACAGTTTTGATGCTATAAGTTTATAAATCTGAGCAGCAATGATTTATAAAGCTATGCTTCTGATACAAAAGTCAGAAGCAGGGAGAGAGGTGGGGTTTTAATAATACCAAGCAGATCAAGAATAATATAAATAACTATGAACTGGCTGGAATTAGGGATAGACAGTCCAGTGTGAGCACCAGCAGTAGGGAGTCCAAGAAGGCTTGTGCTTTATCAGTCCTCATCACGTTTCCATTGGAAAACTGAAACACATTAGCAGACTCACAAAGACTAACCGAAAAGTGTCTTCTGTACAATAATCATCTCTCATCATTTGAACAGTAATTCTGCCTTCTGTTAATGATTTTATTATTCTAGCATTTCTTGATTTATTTAAAAAAGTCTAACCTGAAGCATTGAATGAGGTATATTGAATGAGGAATAATGGGCCTTTAGAGAATGAGGAATAATGGGCCTTTAGAGAAATCATTGAACTCATTTAACAACATTTAACAACAACACAATTTATAGGTATTCCTCATTGAAAATAAACATAGTGATTTGAAGGGGCACATGCATCCCAATGTTTATAGCAGCAATGTCCACTCTAGCCAAAATATGGAAAAAGCCCAGATGTTCATCGACAGATGAATTGATAAAGAAGATGTGGTATATATATACAATATTACTCAGCCATCAAAAAGAATGCAATCTTAAAAAAAAAAAAGAATGCAATCTTGCCATTTGCAATGATGTGGATGGAACTAGAGAGCATTACGCTAAGTGAAATAAGTCAGTCAGAGAAAGACAAATGCCATAATGATTTCACTCATATGTGGTATTTAAGAAACAAAACAGATGAACATAGGGGAAGGGAAGGAAAAATAAAATAAGATGAAAATAGAGAGGAAGGCAAACCATAAGAGATACTGAATTCTAGGAAACAAACTGAGGGTTGCTGGAGGGGAGGTGGGGGGATGGGGTAACTAGGTGATGGGGATCAAGGAGGGCACTTGATGTCATAAACATTGGGTGTTGTATGCAAATGACGAATCACTAAATTCTACTCCAGAAATTAATAATACAGTAAAGGCTAACAAACTGAATTTAAATAAAGAATTAAAAAAAGAAAATAATCCATTCTTAACAAAACAAAGACTACTGTCCTTCCAAATTTTTATTTCTCTAAACTCCTCTTGGACTTTCAACTACTGTCACATAAGTTAATTAAATACGATGCCAGCTTTCCCTGCCCTCTCATTGTTTTCTCGTATCCATCTTAGCTACCTAAGTGGGATATAAACCTATTCAGGACTATGACTCTACTTTCTTTTTTTTTTTTTTTAATATTTTATTTATTTATTTATTCATGAGAGACACAGAGAGAGAGAGAGAGAGGCAGAGACACAGGCAGAGGGAGAGGCAGGCTCCCTGCAGGGAGCCCGATGTGGCACTCCATCCTGGGTCTCTGGGATCATGCCCTGGGCCAAAGGCAAGTGCTAAACCACTGAGCCACCCTGGCTGCCCTGGACCCTTCCATTTTTATCTGCTGTTGCCCCTGAGTCGGGTCATGATCCATGATGTGGTCTAGGCTCGCATTGCAGTCCAGGCCACAGAAAGGAGGGTGGGCAGAAGATGGCTCAGCTTCCCTCCCTCTGAGTTCCTGGAATTCTTCACATAGTACTAGTTTACATTTCAACACCCAACACTTACTCAGACAACTACATCTATCCACAAGAGAGGCTGGTGGCAATGTGCCCAGCTACAAACTGAGGTTCCTATTCCTGAAGAAGAAAGGACACCAGGAAGCAGAAAGCAGCCTTCGCTACAGCCACCTTGATGAAATCATGAGGAGGGAAAAAGTGCCATTTGAGTGTGGACTTGCAGCTATGCTCCGCTTCTCCTGGCAGACCCTCAGACTCAAGAAGGAGGGGCCCGCAGTTTGGAAACAGTGAAGGGAATCCTCAGAAATAAGGGGTTTTACTTGCTCTGGGGAAGAATGTAAACTGAAGCATACAATCTGGTGCAAGTCTGACCTGGGTTCAATTGAATAAGGCAGGGAAATCAAGTCCGGTTCTCAGCTCAGGACCCAGAGATTTGGAGGTAGTCCATGCTAGTTATTAAGAGGCCATTGAGAGATATGGGGTGAGTGAAGAGGCTGCCATCAGAGGAGCCAGGGGAAAAGGAGGCAAAAAACAGGCTCTGAAAAAGAGGCAATGCCCTGAGAGCCGGGGGCACTCAGTAGGAGGCCAGGCCAAGTTAGGCCATTGTCAAGAATGAGGAAATACACACACAGCAACAGACAATTTAGAGTCCAGCCCCGCCTTTCTCTATGGTTTTGAATCTTACAGTGGAAGTATAATGGCAAAATAGAAGTCTCTAGGGAAGTGTTTTTTTAGTTTTGGTTGGAATCATTTTTTTTGTTTGTTTGTTTAAATCCTATTTAGTAGATTTCTAAAATACAAAGGTAAAACATATTCTATGTAATGAGTGAATTTGTCCAAAGGCATATAAAGAAAATAAAAGGATCCCTCTCATGCCTCCCCTTCCTTGAGCCTCTGCAGTGTGTGTTGTCAGCTGCCTGGTGTGCAGTGAACACCTTCCCCTCCCTCCTTGTGCGTGTAAGACATATTCAAATGGATATGTACTAGATGGGAATGTTGTCTTCTGGGGTGTGTGTGTGTTTGCAAACAGAAGATCTGATTAGAAACACTGTCTTGAAACCTGCTTTAAAAGAAAAACAAAGTATCTTGAACACCCTCTAAATGAAGAGATATAGACCTAACTCATCATTTCTTATAGATGCATAATATTCCAACAAATACACCCTTTACTTAATTAAACCATTTTTTACTGATGGTTATTTGGGAACTCATTTGATAATCATCTACCTATGGTAGACTCTCATTTCTGCAATAGGCTTGCAGATGAACTCCAAGTACTGAGTTACCCATGGCTGAACCTGAGAAACATAGATATGCTTCACATCTCCTTTCGTGGGGGGTCCTAATGAGATCCAGTATTCTGTGGATGACCTGAGAAGAGGCATTCTCCATCAAGCCTTCAAAGGGTTGATACGAATACTTATTCATTATAGGACAGTGCATGACTATTAAAAAATTTTGAACCGTAAGAACTTCACCAAAATGCTGAAGAGGACCAATGGATTGCTGGAGTAAGCATCCTTCTTCCCAGGGAACTAAGCATGAAGTTAATTAAGATGACAATTGCATTTTTGGGTCTGCATGGAGCTCTTTGTGTCAGTCAAGAGGAGAAAAATCATCTAAAAGTGATACCTCCAGGATACAGATTAAGCAGA
Organism: Canis lupus dingo; assembly: GCF_003254725.2. Taxonomy (NCBI): domain Eukaryota; kingdom Metazoa; phylum Chordata; class Mammalia; order Carnivora; family Canidae; genus Canis; species Canis lupus. The sequence goes on along the minus strand of NC_064271.1, from coordinate 7,355,546 downwards.
TGCATTAAAAATTGCTAGTCCTATAATCTGTAACTAACAAGACACGGAAAGCGCCGTCATAGCACAGGCTGGTAGTCTCAGCTCCCCCACAGTCGGGCCTGCGTCAGGCTCCCCTAATGAGACTCATCCATAACTGTCTCCCTGCAGTTCAGTCTCCCTTCACCGTATTACCCAGCAGCTTAACCTTCCCTTGTCATACCAGGACCCCCTTCCAAGGCCTGGAGGATCTTCTCTTGTAACCCGGCAAGGCTTGTAAGGCTTAATTTTAAACATTATAATTAATTTTAAACATTTAAACATTAATTTTAAACATCCACTTAAGAGAGGATCCCAATTTAATAATAGCAACCAACACGGCTGAACAACCATCATGAGCCAGGTGCTATTCAGAGCACTTTAGGTGTCTTTTAAAAAATCCTTTAACAACCTTATAAAGCAGTCAAATAGGGGGATGGTGTCAACATACATAAAAGCATTATGGCTTGTATGTGGTACCCCCCCTTTGCTAGTATTTAAAGGTAATCAAAGGCAAGCTTTTTCTTGAGTTAACAAAAAGCCTTACCAATGTACAAAAAAAAACTTAAAAAGGCTGGAATTCTTCAGTGCATGTAACTGCATCAGTGGATTCAAGAACCATCATTCTTTCCACAAACATAAGAGATCTGGGGGGAGGGGAGCAAGCTGAGGGGAGGGGAGGAAGCTGTGAGTGTTCTGTAGGAGGTGTTTTTTTTTTGTTCATTGATGCTGAAGGTTGCTCCCATAACTGTATTATTTTAAATTTGATGCAACAGGTGTCTATTAGAAGCAAGTGCCTTAAGGACTTACGTCTTGAAAGTGAAAGCCTTGGCTTCTGGGCTGCAAAGCCTGATACTTGGTTGGACTATTCCAGATACAGCTGCCAGGAGCTGGGCCCCAACCTGCTAGTTGTCAAAGTATATTTATGAACAGAACATATCCACTTATTAAAAGGTCTGGAGTTGGAAATGCTAGGATCCCCTTCTTGCTCAAATGCTTTTGCAAAACCAGTCAAAACATATCTTCACAATGAAGGACTCTAACCAAGAAGTAGAATTTGTAGTCATTAAAAATCATTTTCTTCGAAAAATAGTCCAGTAAGCCAAGTCATATCTCTAATATGTGAAAAATGAAAGAAAACTAAATTTATTCATATTCAATTAATAACTTAAAAGTTGAAATATTCTATTAAAACTAAAGACAAATATTCATGAAAATAGAAGCAGATATGGGTGTCTGGGTGGCTCAATCAGTTGAGCATCTGCTTCAGCTCAGGTCATGATCTCAGGGTCCTGGAACCCAGCCTCACATCAGGCTCCCTGCTTCTCCCTCTGCCCCTCCACCATGCTTGTGATCTCTCTCTCTCTCTGTCAAATAAAATAAATAAAATCTTAAAAAAAAGAAAACAGAAGAACATAGGAAAACCACACTGAAGTGGTAGATGAGATGCCTTTGCATTTGAATAAAGTCTTGTTGACAAGGTTCACAAGAGCACCAGAGTCTTGCTACTTGCCCTTTTTCATACCTCTCATCTCTTGATCGTAGCCGTACAGGTTTTTTTTTTTTTCTTTTGTAGTTTCTTGGCACCTTGCCCCCACTTTTCCTCTGCTTAGCTCTACCTTTCCCTGAACTGCTCTTGCTTTCCTTGGCTAACTCTTGTTTAGCTAAAATGTCACCATTTTTATCTTCTCTGTCCCCCTGAAATGTTGGCTGCCATAGATTTCCTTTCTATTTCATTTGTCACATTTGTAGTTTCTTAACATATATTATCTGCCAGAAGCATCATAGTGCTATTCTAGAGCTTAGGTTTTGGAGACAACAGAACTGGGTTTAAAAGTTACCTCTTCTACTTCTTAGCTATAATAGTTTGGGCAACTCACATGACCTCTTTGAGAAAAACAAACAAACAAGCAGAAAACAAAACAAAGCAAAAACAAGGTAGAACTCATTTGGCACAGTGCTGGCATATACACCGGATACATGTCATGTATTATTATCAACGGCTTGTATCATTGACTGTCTGACTGTCGTGTTTTTGGTTCCTTCCCGAATACATACCATGTTATACATAGTTGCTGAATAAATGAGCAAAGTGCATGAAAAGATTAAAACATTTTCTTGTGATAAAGTTGTTTGACTTCATCTAAAAAGTGGCTTAATTTATTTATAAAAATGCACCAGTGTATTTAAATCCCAAGCAACACGTTCTACCAGCTAGGAACTTAGAATCTGTTCAAAAATGTTTTTCTGTATTGATAAATCGAGAGAATTTAATTCCCCTGAAGATCAACGTTCAGGACAACACTAAGCCTAGAATGTAGACATAACAAAGAAACAACCCCCACCCCCCAAATGTATTGTATTGAGTTTTCTGCAAATTGAATCTAGGAATTGTTCATTTTTATTGATTGTCACTGCCAGCCTGGGATGCTACAATGAGGTATCTTTTAAGTGTTCTATGATACAATTAAATAGATTTTGTGAAATCTGTGTGAAGTGACTTTGGGAAATGAACAGTTGTATTTCATGTGTGTTTAAGACTGAAAAAGACTAATTGTCCTTACTTACATCTGGGCAAGCATGGTATTGATTAAGTTTCTTGAGACTCAGGGTGATAAAGCACTATACTAGGCTAGACAGGGATGTTGTGAATCCCAGAGAGTGTAGGTTTCTTTTTTTTTTAAGCACTAAAAAGATAATACTACTTTGTTTTTTGTTTTTTGCTTTGTTTTGTTTTTAAACAAGGATATTCAGGTCTTATTTTTTTTTAAGATTTTATTTATTTATTCATCATGAGAGAACAGAGAGAGAGAGAGAGAGGCAGAGACACAGGCAGAGGGAAAAGCAGGCTCCATGCAGGGAGCCCGATGTGGGACTCGATCCCGGGTCTCCAGGATCACGCCCTGGGCTGAAGGCGGTGCTAAACCAAGACATAGTCCATCCATTTTCTCTTTGAAAAACTTTACTTTCCTTCATCCACCCAAGTCCCATTATTTGAGCATGTATTCTCTCATTTCCCATTCATACTCAATAACTTTGAAGACGTTGTTAGTTTTTACGAAAAAGGTGGGTTACAAGATTTTTCATGCATATCACATTGCCATGCCTGCTGCCACTTCAATACCCTTAGTTGCCGATTTTAACCAAACAAAAAGAGCCTCTTCTCAGGTCCATATCTTCTGCTTATAGCATCATTCATGTGTCTCTGCTGCTGCTGTCTACCAACCTCCAGATGTAATTTACAATTCCCCCCCAGAAAACCCCCTCCATGGTGACCCTTAGCCTTCTACCTGACGGTTGAATCATCTAATATTCTGATTGCAGCTAGCCTTGACCCTAGAGGTCCACGGTTCACCCTGAAACAGCCATTCCTGTTTCTTCCTTGCTGAAGAGCCGCACTTTGGTTTGGGGGGCCACCCTTCACCACAGAGTTGCTAAATAGTCCAGGGAATACCTTTCTCCTTGCCAGAGATCTGTTTGGGGTTTGCATGTGACCCAGTCTGGGCTGGAGACCAGACTATATTGGGATCTTCTAATAAACATTTTCTTTGCTGATTAAAAGTGAGAAATACCAGAAGAGATAACTCCTTGTCTCCATTGCCCATTGCTATGTCTGGAACATAACACAGGAGCCACGGGGAGCCAAACAGGCAAAGGATGGCAGAGTGAAAACTGTCAACAGATAAAAACAAATCTAAATTGCTAGATTAGCTAAGGCTGGGCCCATTCTACCTCCTGGTGAAAGAAGAAATTTTCCTTGTAAATCAGTTGGCTTGAGAATTTCTTTTTTCATTATAATACCTTTTACTCCGATATTTCATCACCATTAGATTGAGGCTGTGCATTTTTGTTAGAAGCATGGCCAAAATGAAATGCTGTTGTGTTCTTCTCTGTACAGCTGTCAGGAGGCCCAGAGAGCTCATTAGTCCTAATACTGGGAAAGTGAACTTGATCACTTGGCTAAGGTGCCGTCTGCCGGGTTTCTCCACTCTAAAAGTCACTGTTTTCCTTCTACAATTAATTGAAGGGAGGTATCTTAATGCTCTAAGTTTCCTATTCATCATACTTTCACCCACCAGTATTAGTATCCATTGATGCCTAAATCATTTATTACTATGATGGTTGCCAATAGTGTATCCTGATTTTTTTTTAATTTTTATTTTTTTTAAAATAGTGATTATTTATTTATTTATTTATTTATTTATTTATTTATTCATGAGAGACACACAGAGAGAGGCAGAGACACAGGCAGAAGGAGAAGCAGGCTCCCTGCAGGGACCCCGATGTGGGACTTGATTGAGGGTCTCCAGGATCACGCCCTGGGCTGAAGGCGGATACTCAACTGCTGAACCACCCAGGCGTCCCTTTCTTTAAGTTTTTAAACTAAAACATACCATTTGAATCTTTCTTGAGCGTATAATTTGCATTGTTGGGCAACGATCACCACCACTCATTTCTATAACATTTTAAGCATCTTACACTGAAACTTTGCACCCATTAAACAATAATTCTACCTCCTCTGCTTCCCCCTCCCCTCAGTCCCTTGTAACCATGGCTCTACCTTTTCTGTCTCTGTGAGTTTGACTGCATAGGTACTGCATATAAGTGAAATCATATAAGTGAAATAAGTGTCTGGTTTATCTCATTTCACATAATGTCTTCAAGTTTGATTCATGTTGCAGCATGTTTTAGAACCACTTTCCTTTTACAGACTGTATAACATTCCATTGTGTGTGTACATACCATATTTTGTTTATTAATTTATCTGTCTATGGACATTTGAGTTGTTTGCATCTTTGGTTATTATGAATGATGCTGCTATGAACACGGATGTACAAATACCTATTCTATTTCCTGCTTTCACTACTTTTGGGTATATACCTAGAAGTGTAATTCCTGAATTATATATATAATATCTATGTTTAATTTTTTGAGGATCTACCATATTTTTTTCTAGGTGCCCATACCATTTCACTTTCCTCCCAGCAATGCCCAAAGGTTCCAATTTCTCTATATCCTTGCCAATAATTATTTGCTTTTTTTATTGTTTTTTTTTTGATAGTTGCCTGTTATCTAGTGGTTTTGATTTACACTGTCTGAATGATTAGTGATGTTGAACATCTTTTAATGTGCTTATCAGCCATTTGCATATCTTCTTTGGAGAAATGTCTAGCAAGTCTTGCTCATTTTTGAATTGAGTTGTTTCTTTTTTATTGTTGATGACTTTTAGGAGTTCTATATGTATTCTAGATATTAATCCTTTATGAGATATATGATTTACAAAGATTTTCTCCCTTTCTGTGGATCTCTTTTTCACTCTTTTGTTAGTGTCCTTTAATGTACAAAAGTTTTAAATTTTAAAAAAGTTCAATTTATCTCATTTTTCTTTTGTTGTATTTTTCTTATTGTTCTTTTTGGTGTCATATCCAAGAAATCATCATCAAATCCAATGTCCACATGAAGTTTTCCTCTGTTTTCTTCTAAAGGTTCTATAGTTTTAGTTTTTACCTTTAGGTCTTTAATCCATTTTGAGTTAATTTTTTCATGTAGTGTAGGGTATAGGTCTAATTTCATTCTTTTGCATGTGGATGTCCAGTTTTCCCAGCACCATTTGTGGAAAAAGATAAGATTTTCTTTTAAAACGTAACAGAAAGCATGTTTCCTCAGAGGATCTTAAACTTTCCCAGGTCAGCACATCCTTAGCATCTCAATGCATTTTTTTTATGGTGCATTGGGTCCAAAAGAAATACCTAACAATCTTACTCATTGAATAGTTAGGTCTAAACAAACTAATGTGTATTCATTCCTGAACAGCTTAGCCATTTGAAAAAAAATTACACATAAATTGAAAGAAAAAACACTATTTTAATTTTATTCTTAAATAACACAACTGCTTTCTAATGAAGTGTATGTTGGGTGATATGTAACATCTCAGACCTTTGAATCAGACTGGATACTGGTGTCCTCATTTCCTGTTCACATTGGTCTTTGTGTGGTGTTTGCTTTCTGTCTCTACAACTGTGGAAAACTCACACTTGCAGAGATATAGTATCACTGAATGTAAGTAGTGTGGTCGATGTTGGAACTGTGAACTATTTTAAGTAGTTCACGTGATGTCTGAAAGACATCCAGCATCTCTGTGCTTGCTTTGAGCAAGGCATCCCATGAGTTTGCTGTGGCATCTCTGCACTTGGTGCATTTGGGGGATGCTGTCTTAGCTGATACAACCTCTTTAACTCTGATGACCTTCACCCTCACCTCTCCCTTAGCCAGCTGCTCCAGTGACCACCCTATCCTTGTCCTGACCTAGAAGATATTTACCTTTTACTCTTATATTCTACTCTTTCATTCCCTGATCACATTATCCTATAATCTGTCTCACACTCTTTCTCCTGATTGTGACTTTAGCTTCGTGAAAATCTCAATGTTCTTCACTTTTCCACTTTCTGCCAATCCATCAGTTTCTTTCTGCTTAAGCATTTTCCCATCTAGCCCATCATTCAACATCTCTACTTATGTCCCCAGCCTGCTGAACATTAAAAGCTCTATTTAAATTGGAGCTAGTAATCCCTAACATCATTAAGACCCTAAACATTGCCTGAAGATCTTTTATATATGTCTTCTTGGCTATCCCAAGATGATCCCCAACATTCCCCTCATTTCTCAAAATCCTCACTATAATGCTTTCAACTTCATGATCAGTGAGCTCCATGAACTTTACTGAGAGAACGAAAATCGGAATGCTTATGCTAGAACTCCCTTATCTCTCTCTGCTCACTACCCATAAACATCTCCATCTCTACTCAGACATCTTCCTCTCCTCATAGTTCAGTAAAGGAGGGTCCCTTTCATCTGTCAAGGAGAGTCCTACCACTTCTGTTCACATGCTCCATTGGTCCCTAAGGATGCACACTCCACCTTCTTTACCTGCTGTCTGCTCTGGCAAGCCAAGCCCTTGCTCTCTGGCTTCTGGTGGAGTTTTGGCCAATAGACCCTGTCAGGAGACTGGGGAGTGGAAAGAGAGGAAGGTATGTGGATCGAGCCCCCAGCCCCCTTCATGATGAGCCTTGAGTTGACAGTGGCTGCCTATCTCTGTCAAGCCACTGCTGGGTGGTCCTCTCTTAGAGCTGGTACACTTTCTTCTCTGGTCCCTTCAGGCCACGGGTGGCAGTGTCTCCTGCTACTAGTCCAGGAGTGCTCTGCTCTTTTTCCCTGTGGTTACTACTCCTGCCCACACCCTGGTAAATAGGCCCTTCATTGATCTTTCTTCAAACACCTGTTTTGAGTGTGTCACCTGTTTCCTGTTGGGACTCTGAGGTACAGATCCACCCTCTATACTCCTTTATGGCAATTTTTTCTAGAAGATGCCATTCTCTGGCTAGTGATCAGGCTGATGATAAGCTAATAATAATATACCAATAACTATGATTTATTAAGCAGTTTTGACAATCTAGGTACCATGACAACAGTTTTTAGCATGTGTGATCTTATTTAAACACTGAAACTGCTGCCATCTGTTCACAGCCCCCTTTACAGATGCAGGACTCGAGACTGACAGAGGATAAGCAATTTCCCCAATGTCACACGCTGGAAGTGGTAGAGTTGGAATTTGAGCCCAGGACTGTGAAGGACTCACCTGTTAGACATCTAACCACAAGGACACATGTCCTCACTATCAGGCCAGATGGGTTGTCATGACTTCCTTTTTTTTTTTTTTTTTTTAATTTTTTATTTATTTATGATAGTCACAGAGAGAGAGAGGCAGAGACACAGGCAGAGGGAGAAGCAGGCTCCATGCACCGGGAGCCTGACGTGGGATTCGATCCTGGGTCTCCAGGATCACGCCCTGGGCCAAAGGCAGGCGCTAAACCACTGCGCCACCCAGGGATCCCTGTCATGACTTCCTAAACGCAGAGAGGGGACCAGGAAAAAGCACAACATGGTTTGTGATACTGCACTGATGATACTATTTTTGGGGTTTACATTTGGTGTTTGAGTCCCTTGGTTTATGAGGAATGCAAAGCAGCCAGCTTATTTCATCAGTGTCTTCCTGCAGAGCTCGAGTGCAGTGGGGACAAAACATTTGTGGCAGTGAGCAGGGATGGTAGGAGGACCAAACATGGACAATAAGTCCAAACACAAACTTCTTGCTCCTCATTCCATCAGGGAAAGGAGCATTTGTATGCCACCAGGGACTGACTTTTATGTTAAGATCTGTTCTGCCCAGTCATGGAAACATGCATGGGCCTTCAGTGAAGAGCTTTCTTCATGAGGGACTGAGTGATATCAGAAAACATGAGGAAAGTTCTCTGAGACCACTGTTGTGCTCTGTGTAACAAAACAGCTCCAACATTCCCCTCTCCTCTCCTCTCACATTGCAGCCACACTTCACTTTGGTCACCAAATGTAGGGAGGTTTCCTGCCACCAAGCAATTCTCTGCCACACCAGCTGGGTGTCCTACAACTTAACCTAATTCCGACACTGTCCACCCAGAGGTAATGTAGCTCCCAAGTTTTAGGGCTTAGGCCCACAAGACTGCTCTCTCCCCACTTCAGATGCCAATCAGAAGCAGCAAGTCCCAGGTCACCCACAACTTCTGCCTTACTTGGCTGCAAACCAGAGGTTCCCAAGATCCCCATCTTGAGTTTGATGAATTTGCTAGAGTGGCTCACAAAACTCAGGGAAACACTTACATTTAGCAGTTTATTAAAGCATGTAATAAAGGATACAGATGAGCAGCCAAATGAAGAGATGATGTAGGAGGAGGTCTAGGAGGGTCCTGAGTGCAGGAGGCTTTGTACTTGTGGAGTTGGGGTGTGTCACCTTCCAGATGTGGATGTGTTCACCAATCTGGAAGCTCTCTGAAGGCTATACTGTTGAGATTTGATGGAGGCTTCCTCACTTGGACATAATCAATTAACTCCATTTCTAGCCCCTCTCCCACTCTAAAGGATGGGGAACAGGGCTGGAAATCCCAAGCTTCCAATCATGGCTTGGTTTTCTGGTGGCCAGCCCCCATTCAGGAGTCATCCACGGCCCCACTCAGAGTCACTTCATTAGAATAAAAGATGCTCCTAGTACTCTTATCACTTAAGAAATGACAAGGGTTTTAGGAGCTCTGTGCCAGGAACCAAGGACAGAGGCCAATATACATATTTTCTATTATCTCCGATTCTCTCACCTACAGAATGCTGTCTCTCCTCAGGTAGAACGAATGATGGGTGGGGATTTGCCGGTGAGAAAGAGTGAAGCAGAAACACTATTTTTTGTTGATTTTCTTTTCAAGATGTTGGGGCTACTTAGGCTGGGAAGAATGTAAATGAAGATAACATAATTCTCAATCTTGCCTTGACCTCTTTAGCTTTGGCCAGTGCTTGGACAATGAACACATATCTGTAACTGTGATTCAAATAAATCCTTTCTAAATACCCACCCACCTGGGTGGCTCAGTTGGTTTAGTGTCATGTTCAGGTCATGATTCCCAGGTCCTAGGATGAGCCCTGAGTCGGGCTTCCTGCCTGGCAGGGAGCCTGCTTCTCCCTCCCCTTCTACCCCTCTCCCTTACTCAGGCATGATCTCTCTAAATAAATTAATTAATTAAATATTTTAAATAAATAAATAAATAAATAAATAAATAAATAAATAAATAAATACTTGCCCTTGAAATCCAATGATTCCCTCCTAAATCTAAGCGCCCCTTTCAGAGACAGCGCAAGGGGAACCACACAAATGCATAATTTGGTTTCTTCCACAGAACATCTGTCAAGTTTCTACCTTTGGCTCTTCTAGAGAAATTGGCGGGACATGTCAGAAAGATCCTAGAGTTCTGGAGCCAGTTCTGAACAGCTCGCCCATGGCTTCCTTTCCTGTTACCTTCATCTATTTTCTGGTCTGCCATATCAGAGGTGCCTCGTGAGCAAAAAGCAACTGGTTGAAGAGGATGGTTCCCCTACAAGCCTCAGGAGCCAGACGTCCAGAATTCTTTTACATGCCAGAGCTACATGGCTTCCTATTCTACTTTTGTAGGTCTTTAGTTTCTCTTCTGCCATCTCTTTGGCCTTGGGACTAAGAATGAGGCAAGGAAGGAGAAATATGGCTTTATCATCGTGGACTACTGTTCCATTTATTTACCATCTACAATGTGAATATGTGTGGTGTATCATGTTCACCAACCTTAAATCTTTTGAACCTAACATGAGCTTGGTTGAATGGACTATATTGAGGAGCCATTATTCCATAATTTTTTCTCTTGATTTTTTTCCCAAAAAGGACCTGGAGAGCATTGAGAGGTTCTGAAAGAAGACTTTCCCAAGAAATGAGTTTCTAACTTACTCTTCATCCATTTCAGAACATTTAAAAAATTTTCCCATTAGATCATAGGAGTGTTGTTTTCTTTCTTAGCTTCTCAGATTTCTGAGAAGAAATCTTCTGAGAGAAGAAAGTCTGAAAAATGGGAAGCCAGTGTCCTTTGAGTAGCAGCAAGAAGAAAGTAATTTTCTTCATGCCAGAGGGCAGCACTCTGGTAAGTAGTGACTCTTTCCTTGTCACACTGCTGCTCTGGGGGCAGCTTGCTCTAGTACCCTTAAATTATGTGCTTGAAGAGTAAATAAAATAAAATAAAACACAATAAAATAATAGAAATCTTCCATCCTGTGTCACTGTCAGTGTTGTTTAACCTCCGTAGAAGCAACTTCTTAAAAGTCCAAATACTTTCCAGTATTAGATTTTTTGGTAAAAATACTTTTTTTTAAAAGATTTTATTTATTTATTCATGAGAAAGAGAGAGAGAGAGAGAGAGAGAGGCAGAGACACAGAAAGAGGGAGAAGCAGGCTCCATGAAGGGAGCCTGACGTGGGACTCAATCCTGGGACTCCAGGATCACGCCCTGGGCCAAAGGCAGGCAGGCACTAAACCGCTGAGCCACCCGGGGATCCAAGGTAAAAATATTTCTGATGGCCTTGTCTTTTTTAAGAGATTGTCCTAACTAGAAGCACACCAAATCTTCTACTATAAATGTCTTGTAAAATGTGCAGTCCTTTGTTAGAAAGTTTTTGTTTGTTTTGTTTTGTCTTAAGCTCAAACACTCTTCTATCACTTTTACCAGAATCACTTGGGATGTACTTGTAAAAAATTCAGATTCCTGGTCCCACCTCGAATCTACTAAGTTGGAACATCTGAGTTGAAAGCCAAGGAATCTGCATTTCTCATATTTGAGAACCTTGGTTCTAAATCACATAGATGCTAATTCGTGAACAAAAAAAGTCTCAATCTGGACCTAGACCATTATTTCTCAACCCAGGTTGTATATTAGAATTGCCTGGAGTGTTTCAAATATAAGATGTCTGGGCCTTACCCACCACCAACAGAATTTTGGTAGAGGTAGGGTAGTGGTGGTAGGATTTTTTTTTTTTTTTTTTTAAGCTTCTAAGTGTTTCCAGTGTATAGCCACAATTAGAACTTCTGGTCTAAACCTAGAGCCCTAAGAATTGCCTTCAGGAGGTTTGTCAATATACTCACCAAAATGGCATAATATACAAAAATTGGAATGACTACCTGGCTCATGGTGAACTTCTCTTCTCAAGGACTCTTGATTCACAGTGTAGGGATCCTTGGCCAGAGTCCATTGATCCAGCTGAGATGTCAACCCATGCTGAGTTCACTAGTATCTTTGCCTTGGAAATATTTTTTGTTCTTAAAATCTTTTCATTTTTTTTCTTTTATTAGACTGTTTCTCAAAATAAATATCACTTTTTTCTTACAATAAAAATAACACATTAATAGAAGTAAATCTAGACAAAAGTTGTAAAGCAAAAATGAAAACTATCTCCTTCCAGAGTGAAATCTTATTAACATTTTGATGAGTGTATTTCAACATTTCTTTCTATGCGTATATAAAAAATGTGATCATATACATACTGTTTTGTCATCTTTTTTATTAAATGTAACATATCATGGGCATTTTTCTTTATCATGAATATTGATCTTCATGATTATTTTTAAATCAATATAGCAGCATTCATTGCATGGCTTTACCATGATGTATTTAATGAACTCCCTATTGAGAATTGAGAAAAGATACTTGGCATTTTTTCCCTGTTAGGAATAATGCTGTGATGGACATATTTGTACATTAAACTTTGTATGCTTTTCTGGTTATTTCCTTAGGATAAATTCAAGAAGTAAGATTGTTGGGTAAAGGGCACGCACATTAAAAAACTGATTATATATTACCAAAGTACCCCCTACGGCAACTGATCTTACTTCCACTGCTACTACCATAGCCTGGGAGTGTGTTGTTCCACGCATTACCAACACTAGTATTATCCATCTTAAAGTTTTGCCAAACTGTTAGGCAAAAATTATACTTATTATCATTTAATTACTTTGATTACTTAATCGGGTCTCAGAGAGAAAATTTCACTTGAGCCCTGGAAGCCACTAGAACTCAGTCCCACATTGGGGAAGAAACAAGTGACTGAGTTTATAAAGGCTAAGATGACATTCTGCTTATTACTATTATTTTTTAGGTGTCTGCTTTTGAGGTCTCACAGTGAAATTACTGGTTGTTTTTATTTTTAGTTCCCTTTTCGGTCACAAATATCTAAGTTAACTTGAGAAGAATTTGGAATAGTCTTGAAGAAGTTACTCACTGCCCTTCTGTCCCCCTCACCTCAGTGAGAAGTAGTGTGAAACAGGTCTGGCACTTCAGTTTACTAAATAGCTATGCCACTTTCCTTTGGTTATCATACTTCTGGCTTCAAAAAGTTTTTTTTTTTCTCAAAAACATTCTCTTGTTTATCCAGCAGTGGTTTTATTCCTCCCCCCCATTCCACTGTTTTTATTTTGTTTTAATTAAGATAATATTCACATACCACAAATTTAACCATTAACTGTTTTAGAGTGTACAATTAAGTGGCCTTCAGTTCATTCTAGTGTCATACACGTCTCCCATCTAGCTAGTTCCAGGACCCTTCCATCACCCCAAAAAGGAGCCCCGTATCTAGTCACTCTCCATTCCCTTATGTGTGCTGTGGCTCCTTTGTATACAATTAAGCTTGCACAAATGAGCTTAGGTATGGACAGTCAAAAGAAATGATCAAATATCAATCACATTTTTTGTGGGGTATGAGTCTCAGCCAGAAATGCAAATATCACCTTTTTGGATGGCTATTAAATGAAAAAAAGACAAAACAGAAAAGAAGTGCTGGTGAAGATGTGGTAAAGTAGGAACTCTTGGCACTGCTGGTAGGACTGTAAACTGGTGTAGCTACTCTGGGAAACACCATGATAGTTCCTTAAAAAATTAAAATTAAACACAGAAAAATTAAACACAGAATTTCCGTATGATCCAGCAAATCCATGTCTGGATATGTACTTCAAAGAATTGGAGGTCAGGATTTGAACAGGTATTTGTACAACCATGTTTAACCATGTTTATCTCAGCATCATTCACAATTGCCAAAAGGTGGAAGTGACCTAAGGGACCATCCATGGATAAATGACCAAACAAAATGTGATACATACCTACAATGGGATATTACTCAGCTTTAAAAATCAATGAAATTCTGACATATGCTGCAACATGAATGCACCTTGAAGACATGCTGCAACATGAATGCCCCTCGAAGACATGCTAAGTAAAATCAGTCAGTCATAGAAAGTATATAATTTGAGTTATAGAAAGTACCTAGAGTAAATAGTCAAATTCAGAGACAGAAAGAATAGTGGTTGTCAGGGGTCGGTGGGGAGGAGAGTGTGGGGAGTTACTGTTTAATGGGTAGAGGGTTTCAGTTTGGGAAAATGTAAAGAGTTCTAGAGGTGGGTGGTGATGGTGGTGGTTGCACAACAGGGTTAATGTTCTTAATAATACTGAATTGTACACTTAAAAATGGTGAAAATGGAAATAATGATTGCATCTTAAAATTTTTAAGTTTCTGATACTAAAAAATATTTTTTTAGCCACTTTTGGATACTACTAGAGCACCAATTAACTCATTATTTTGAAAACTGGTAAATAAAGGTTAAAAAATCCTGAAAAAAAAAAAGATATGTGTAGAGAGAAATTACATTTGCAGCCAGTTTGAAGGATCTTTCTTTTTGGCCTTCTTATTTTAGTATCTATATTCACTGAAAGCTGGTTATTACCTTGTGTGTGGGCCCCTTGCCAGCCTGACAGATGAGCTTGGGTATGGACACTCAAAAGAAAAATTATCAAATATCAAATGTGTTTCTTGTGAAGTATGAATCTCAGCCAGGAATGCAAAATTTCCCTTTTTTTCCTTTATCTGTAGCTCCAGTTGTGGAGGCACTATTATATTACTCTCTTATCAGAACTGGATCAAATCTGATTTGTTGAAAATGGAAGTTATGACACTAAAGTTAGAAATCCCTTAAGTTGAAATTTGAGTAGTACAAAATGTGATATTTTGGAAATACACATAAAATATGTATTTCCTTCTAGGTTTTGTCTCTGTTTGCTATAGAACTTTAAAAAAAAATTGTTAACTGGAGGGTGGCTCCAGTTCTTGGTTTTGTTCTTGATTTTGGCTCAGATCATCTCTGCACTGGGTGTGGAGCCTGCTTAAAATTCTCTCCCTCTGCCCCTCCCCTCTGCTTGCACATATGCACATGGGTGGTAGCCCTCTCTCTCTCTAAAAAAAAATTGTTAACCAGATTCTTCTCCATGGACCAAAACATCTCAAACAGTAAATAGCAGCTCTTTATATTTTAATGTCTATTTTATTAATATTATAATTTATTTAAACATTTCTTCAAACATTAAGCATAAATGATTAATATTCCTCAAAGTATTTACGTGCTACCTAAGATGAATATATCAAAACTTACACATTTAACAAATTAAGTTACCCAAATGCTTAAGCATTGATTGCACACTTATTTAATCAAACTCTTCTAAACATTAAATAAAATCATGAATCTCTATCAAATGCTTCAGATAACTAGCAGGAAAGAGTGCACAGGAAGATAGTGATAATTACGAAACAAATCATACTTGCTAGTACAAGTTACAAATACGCTAATGCCATGGATTGATTTATTGATTGATTGCTTGATTTTCTGGGGTTGCCTTCCTAAAGCTGCAGAGAGTTTCACCAGGGCTGAGAGGGAAAAGGACAGCTTCCCAGACTAGCTGAGGTTGCCGAATCTGGTTGTCAAGCAACTGATTCCTGGTCAAGACCTAGCCTCCATTGTGCTGTGTAAAACTTTTAAATGTGAGCCACTGTAAAAAGACTGAGTTCCTTTTTATATTTCACTTTCCCTTTTACATTAATGAGTTTTAAATCCATGTCTTTCAGGAGACTTTTAGTTCTTCAAGCTTCATGTATTTCCAAGAAATGATACATTCTTTAGCTTATCCTGCCATTAAGACCTAATTTCTTAGTATTACTGGAAAATGATGGGTTGTATGCATTATATTTAATAAGGTCATTTGTAGTTTTTGGCTACAAGTGGATGAGGGATCATTCCATCTTTGGGACATTTGGCTAACAGATCATCTGGGAACAATTACATATCACCACTAGTATTGATGACCTGACTGATCTCACATTTACCTAAGGTTCTGTTCACTTATTAGAATATCTTTTTTTCCTCATATAGGATAATTTCTATTTTTATCTTTTAAAAAAATCTGACAAAAAAAGTCTGACACCCTCAATTTGCTCTTAAGCTCATCCAATGGATTTTTATTTTCAAGTATTATACTTTCCAGTCATAGAATTTCCATTTGTTTTTTTTTTTATGATGTCTATTTCTCTGCTGAGATTTTTCTCTCTTTGCATTAATTATGAGCATATTTTCCTTTATGCCTACAGGCATAGTCATAGTAGTCACTTAAAAATCTTTGTCTACTAATTCCAACCTCTAGATTACCTCACAGTATCTGCCGGTTGTCTTCTATAGATAGGTCATGTTTCTCTGTTTCTTTGCTATGTCACATAATTTTGGAATGTGTTCAGAATATTGTGAGTGATACACTACATAGATTCTGGACTCTGCTATGTTATAGCAAAAAGCATTGATGTTTGGTTTGGGCAAGGTGATACCTTGCTGAACTCAAACTGCAAACTCTGTCTTCCCTGCTTCACTCTGGCCTGGAGCTGGGCTCTGCGTGATTCAGCAGTTAGTGAGGGGTCTGGGCTGTGTTTATACACAGAACTTGGTTCTTTGGCCCTCTTGTTTCTGAGATTATTCTCTTCATTTTCTAACTGCTAGTTCGGCCCAATCTCAGTTCTCTTACTCTTCCAGCCAATAAAACTTAAAAAAAAAAAAAAAAAAAAAAATCCCAGGTTTAGCCACATGGAACAGACTGGGACCTCCCCCAACATTAAAAAAAAAAAAAAAAAATAGACAACTCACCCAGTGCCTTCCCTTCTTCCTGTGTCCATCTCCTTCTAGTATCTTCCTGCTTTTGTTTGTTCTTTAGTATCTTTAGGTAATTGTTTTAATATTTTATTCAGAGTTTTTAATTGTTACTTGTGGGAAGATTGGTCCAACAGGAACTACCCAGCCATTGCCAGAACATCTTTTTAAGGTCAACGATTCAGCTTAAATTTTCTAATTTATCATAGAATATATTGCTCTCCTTACTATTTTCTTTTTTTTTTTTTTTTTACAATATGACGTCTTGGCCATTAAATGTTTTACTGCATCATAGAAATGATTGCAAGGGAAAAGTTTCCTCTAAACAAGGAGTGCCAAAAAGGTTGGCTAAGTCTTGTATAAATGTAAGCCTATATTATTTTTCAGGAGTTTATGATGGAATGATCTATGTAGACTCTGATTCCACCTGATAGCAATTGTATGGTTAGAGCAAGAGTTTTAACATCTCAAAGTTTGTTTTTCTTTTTATCAAAGGAAGATTGTGATTCACTGACCTCTGTTTCCAAAGCTGAGATTATAATTAAGTGATATGCTACACTTTAAAGTATCTTAGGATGAAAGCAATTCTAATTATTTCCTTTACTTGGTGTCAACTAATATTCTGGGTGTTAAGATGGGGATTGAAAACATAATGGCTTTAGCTCAAACCCTTCACCTCCCATCCTTCTTCTGTTGCAGTTAGCAGACTGGAGAGGGCAATACTACCAGGGAGGTCTGGTGGTTAGCCACTTAGGCCAGGCCTCACCACATGGCAGGATCATATGATGATGTTCCAGCATCTGACCCTCAATCTCACACTCATTTTAGTTTTACTAGTGTTCCAGAACTGATCAGACTAATAATTGATCTAACCAATCTCACAGAAGTCTAGCATGCACACTAGAAAGCTAATTTATTAATCTGCCACAGTAACCAGAATACTTGTGTCTGATGTGCAGGGTGCTGGGCATTAGAGTAATGTAAGCTAAATGTAAGCTAAATTAATAACCTACAGGTTTTCTTGATACAGAAACAGGGCAAAGAGACATGGGTAATGACTACAGTAACAATAAAAACATCTGCCATTCCGGGTGCTTTATATTCTTTTTGGTTATTTTTACAACTCCAAATAAGCTAAAATATTCACTTATATCAGAAATTCATCATCTTACTTTGAACATAAAAAAGGCACAACTTAAAGTAGTAGAAAACCAGTTTCTCCTATATCTGGTTAATAAATGTTGGATAAGATGTAAAGAATATCAGCTTGAGGAGAGCAACATTATTACCCTTAGCAGGCAGGGCTCATGGTCTCAACCCAGGGAATGTATATGCTCATTTTACCCAAGAGTCTTGAGGACACACACTAATCCAACCGAGCAAGGTTTGGGCATAATATCGAGGAGGCTGGACTAGAATATTAGTGTAACAGATTAATTATACTGATCATAACCAGGTAAGCAGGATACGGAAAAGGGATAGTGAGCATGGAGCCTAGGTAATAAGGGA
The DNA here is from genome assembly GCF_003254725.2 of Canis lupus dingo. Taxonomy (NCBI): domain Eukaryota; kingdom Metazoa; phylum Chordata; class Mammalia; order Carnivora; family Canidae; genus Canis; species Canis lupus. The sequence goes on along the minus strand of NC_064271.1, from coordinate 7,337,638 downwards.
ATTTGAGAATGAAAATTTGCAGGTCTTTATCCCGGACCATCAAATGTCCAGACATTGAATCTGCAGAAGGAAATAGGCCTATCATTAGAGAGCCATGTTTTTTATAGGGCCAAGGTGGTTCATTTGGTTTCACTCTAGTCAGAAAAGTGGCTCCTATGTTTCCAGGATTTGATCTTAAGCACATTTAAATTCTCTAGTTTTTAGTGTCTTCAAAACTGAAAAAGATAAATTATAATATCTTAATTTGGAGTTCTCTTTTTCCACTCTGTTGCTTTCTTTCAGAGCTGGACAGCCTAAGTGACCCAACTCACTCGGAGTAGAAGTCCCACTAAAATAATGATACTTATGGTGATGGTAACGTTTTCTGAGCTCAACAAATGCCTATCACTGCTCTATGTGCATTTTTTATCCTCATCAATCAGCTATTGTTATCTTCAATCTTTACAAATAAGGAAGTAGAGCGCTGAGAGGGTAAGAGATTTGCCTCAGGTCACACAGTTTATAAATGGCTGACATTGGAATCAAACCCCGGCCTTCTACCAACGCACTGAATTGCCTGTTGGTTAAAATTACTAACTGTTAAGGCTGAATTGTGTCTCCTCAAAATTCAGGTGACCCCAGGACCTCAGAAAATGACTGCATTTGGAGATAGGGCCTTTGAAGAGGTGACTGAGTTAAGATGAGGCTGTTAGAATGAGTCCTAACCGCATCTGCCTGGGGTCCCTGTAAGAGGAACACGAGAGCTGAGCCCACACAGAGACAGAGAGGCCACGTGAGGATGCAACGGGAAGGAGGCTGTCCACACGCTGAAGAGTGAGGCCTCGGGAGACATCAGCTTAGCCAGCACCTGGAGCTTCTAGAACATGGGAAAAATACATCCTCTTGTTCAAACCATCGAATCTAAGGTATTTTGTTACAGCAAGGACTGCCAAGCTAACACATTAATCGTGTTCAAAGTAATTTTAAAGTTCTTCTCCCTGATTTCATTTATCATTTATTCTTCCTTTCTCTTTGTCCCCCCTTCCTTCCTTTCTCTCCTCCTCTACTTCTTTTTCTCTTGCTCCTTTTCCCTCTCCTTCTCCTCCTTCTCCCCTTTTTCTTCCTCTCCCTCCTTCTCCCTCCCGGTCTCTCTTCTTTCCATCTTTCTGAATGAGAAGGCTTCTTAATCATCATGTGAAAGGGTTGACATTTATATAGAAAAAGGAGTCACTGGTCCTAGGTGGAAGCCCCAGCCCATGCATGATTGATTACAGCATTCTGGCATTCCTGAGGTCTTTGCTGACTTTTGGCCTCTCCTGGCTGGTCGGCCTCAGGGCCTCCCCATGAGCTTCGTGGCCCCAAGTGGTGAGCATGTGCACATGGCGCTGAGCCTCAGTGAGGATGGACCAGCTCTCAGCTCTTCTCCAGGGTTCTGTGTACTTTGGAGGATGTGGGGCAGGTTTATATTCTGCCGTCTAGGGATCCTGAGATGGCCCAAGACCACACTTGTGAATTAGTCTAGTGATGCTTGCTGTGCCCCCTAGAAATTAGCTCAGGGTAGCTGACTGGCTGACTGCTTGCTTAATGGGGCTGTGATTAACAATGTCCCAAGGAGCTATCTTTTTCTCATTTAAATCCTCAGTGCCCAGCTGTTTTAATAAAGGCTTTATTATTTAGGTATGGTGAGGCCAACAGATCACCATGATTGCCACTGGAAAGATAGTTTGTGACTCACAAGTCCCAGGAGAAAAGAGCACATGGTTCTGTGCAGGGACACACAGGGAAGCACTGGAATTGATCCAGAGGCAGAGGAGCAGGAGGGAAACCAGGGATCAGAGCCTTTATTGTGCTTTCTACAGGGAGGAACGCAGGGAGGCACGCAGGGTAAGTAGGTTTAGGATTGGCTGACTTGAGTCATTTCAGTGGGCTCTGGGGTACAGGGGCTGCCCCTAGTTCTCTGATACCACTGTGGGAGATTGGCTCAGAGCTGGAGAGCTGTTGAAGTATGGGCTCTAAATTGGTTGGTTTGCTTTGAAAAGTACCCTGGAAGGCAGGGAGTCTCTAGGAACTGTATTAAAATGGGAGGGGCAGTCCCTCCAGTGTCAGGAAGGCCCCAAAGCATCAGAAACAGGAAATAAATTTCTGTTCATGTCTTCTGCCCATTTCATGATTGGATTTTTTTGTTTCTTGGGTGTTGAGTTTGGTAAGTTCTTTATAGATCTAGGATACTAGCCCTTTATCAGATATGTCATTTGCAAATATCTTCTCCCATTCTGTAGGTTGTCTTTTAGTTTTGTTGACTGTTTCTTTTGCTGCACAGAAGCTTTTTATACTGATTAAGACCCCAAAGATACAGATGTAGTGAAACGCCAGGGCACCTGCACCCCAATGTTCATTGCAGCAATGTCCACAATACCCAAACTGTGGAAGAAGCCACAATGTCCTTCAACAGATGAATGGATAAAGAAGATGTAGTGTATGCATATACAATGGAGTATTAGTCATTAGAAATGACGAATACCCACCATTTGCTTTGACATGGATGGAACTGGAGGGTAGTAGGCTGAGTGAAATAAGTCAATCGGAGAAGGACAATCATCATGTGCTTTCAATCATACGAGGAATATAAGAAATAATGAAAGGGATTATAAGGGAAAGGAGGGGAACTGAGTGGGAAAAATTAGAGAGGGAGACAAACCATGAGAGACTCCTAACTCTGGGAAATGAACAAAGGGTTGCGGAAGGGGCGGTGGGTGGGGGGATGGGGTGACTGGGTGACAGGCACTGTGGAGGGCACTTGGTGGGATGAGCACTGGGTATTATACTATATGTTGGCAAATTGAATTGAAATTAAAACAATGCCAAAAAAAAAAAAAAAAAAAGAAAAGGGAAACAGGAAATAAGAGAAGTGGTTAATACACCGGCATAAAGTTATGCTCTCTAACAACATTGTGGGCATCTCCTACAGTAAAGCACTGGGCCACAGTCGCAAACAGGCAAGATAACACGCATGCTTGTATCAAGTGGGATTGACAGCGCACCAGAAACCCTTGCGTTTCCTTTACTACAGATCTCAACATCTTTACTATTTTCACAAGGTTTTTTGGGGATCAGCGAGTGAAAGAGAGGTGGCAAGGGATGGTTTCCTTGTAACTTCCAGGCCCGCGTGTGCCTGTGCAGAGGGCACTCTGTGCCCTTGCCTTCCCCACAGGGCAGGCCATATGGGTCTATGCCCCATGTGAGGGGAGAGGACCATGTGTATGCTGGGTAGGCTGCTAAGTGCTCTATTAATTAATATTATTCAAAAGCGGAATGAATTTTCTTGAGTCACAGAAAGTATTCAGAGAGTAATCACTGGTTGTAGGTGTTGTCACCTACAACCATTAAGTGGATAGTTAGACTTGCTCACTTCAAAGATACTTTCTTATTTATTTTAAATTTATTTAAACGAAAAAGTATTTTTTATAGTTAAAAACAAAATTTTCAATTTTTTTTGGTCCTAAGTTTTCTCATATATAAGATAGTATATGCCTCACAGGGTTTTATTAGTATATCATTATTTTTTCTATTACAAAAATATGAATGACTAGATTATTTTTCTTTAATCACATTGATAATATTTCTTTGGGAAAAAAGCATAAATCTGTGTGAATACACAGGATAAATCTGGTTTCTACCCTGAAGCTAATGTTAAAGACAAGATGGTTAGCCTCTTCCTACTTATTCCCCATCTTTGGATAGATAGCTTGGCCTGAATGGTCAGTATGGTCATATCAGTTAGCTCTTTGTCCTGTAAATGTGACGAGTGAGATTGGGGGTAGTGCAGGAGGTAGATGAGGGGCTTTCCAATTTTGTTGCTGACTTCTGTAAGTGTGAAGATCTTAAAACTGAGCCTTAATTTCTTTGAGGAGTTTGTCTTCCTCTTTTCAACAAATTGTGGACAACTTAAATTGGCTTTATCAGTTCCATAGCTGGAGAATATTATAAATATTTCCCCTCCAAATTTTTGGCTCGACATGGACTCTCTGTTAGCTTGAAAATAAACAAGAGACAGACAAAACAAAGCCCTAAACTGACCAGGTTATGAATTGTCATATGAAATAGAATTTGGAAGTGGTCATCACTGATTTTATTTAAATCTATCACTTCTCCCAAATAAAATATAATAAATTTCGTCTGAGAGGCTCTAAGTTTGGGCATCTGAAATACATTGATGGCAAAATGATGGGCCAAGTTACCTGTTCATAAATTTTGTCAGTGAGATTGGAGAAGCATAGAATTTTTTATTGACACTCTAAAGTCTTCCTTGTTCTAGTTTTATAATTCAGGGAAACAAAGTGTCCTGAGCTTTGCACACACCTCCTTCATTTCATCTGATAATGCATCCTCATTTATATAATTAATTAGACACTAAAGTTAATTAAAATACCTGATGAATACTTCCTGCCACCGGAGCTCCTTATGGTCTGTTATAATTGATGGCTATTTTGTTTGTTCATAATAACTCTGTTGGAGTGTCCTCTCTGGTTGGACTCAGGGTAATTTTTCTAGGTTAGATTTAGATCTTTATAAGACAACTTTTTTCCTGGATAAATCTCACATGGAAGAATAGCCAAAGAAAGCAAGTTAAAACAAGTGCTTTTGTGGCTAGACCCCAACTTTCTGGCCTTTCTCCTTCTTATGATTCCACTTAGGAACACACTGGTCTCGTCCATATTTAATTGGGAAAATTCTTTACTCTCCTAAACTACTGACCCATTTGGGACATTCAATCTGAAGATAGCAATTTTTCCTTGACAAATTACTAGTTTCATTTCTCAGTTAATAAATAGCCTTTGAGAACTTATTTAATTTGTGATTGGTGTTGTAGAAAAATAGGTAAAGGACTAGATTCATAATCTTTGCCTTTGAGTTTGGACAGGAACTCATTAGTATTAAGTCACACAAACTGACTATATATTTTAGTTGCTGATGTGTACATATAACTTGAAAATTAACACTATTGTGAGATCCAAAACTAGCTGGAAGGGGAGTCTACTGAGGAGTTATATCAGTATAAGTAATTTAAAAGAGGAATATATTTTGCTTTTCTTTTATACCCCTTATGAAATATGTACATTCATGATTTGAAACACTTTCAGATGCATTAGGACTCTAAGGTCCTATTTGCCAAAGATATAGGTTTATAGTCACAAGTAGAAATAGTTTCAAGAGTTGTCCTCCTCTATAAATACTGTTAGAAAGAATTGTTTAAAACCAACTATCAATACTTACAGGAAATGCCTTTCAAAATTTAATTGGCTGATCATCAACCATTATGTGTAGTTGGATAACTCATTTACATATCCAGGAGTACATTTTTCAACTAATTTTGCCCTGAGGCTTTACCAAGACACTGCTTAAAATTAATTGTTTCATGAGTGTATCATTGAGAAATTTTTGTTTATTTATTTTAAATATTTTATTTATTTATTATTCATGAGAGATAGAGAGAGAGAGAGGCAGAGACACAGGCAGAGGGAGAAGCAGGCTCCATGCAGGGAGCCCGACATGGGACTAGATCCCGGTCTCCAGGATCAAGCCCGGCGGAAAGCGGCGCTAAACCACTGAGCCACCCGGGCTGCCCTCATTGAGAAATTTTTAATAGTGAAATAGAGAAGCTTGTATTTTTCTAGACCAAAATGATATCAGGGATGTTCTCCAGTGTAGAATTTGGGGACTTGGACTTGAAACAGGCACAGGGCTCTGTTTTGAAGAAATGTTGACCTTAACTTGGAAATGTTCCTCCTTGTCAATCTGCTAGCCCAATGTGAGTCTGATTATGGTTTTCATTATTTATAAGATGACTCAAATCTTTTAAAAATATATAGTTCTTATTAAAGCTTGTAGCAAGAATATGTACTCCGGGCTCTCCTTAGCAAATATAGCCTTGAACATAACCCACTTCCCTTTACAGGTCCATGTTAGGCAGAAAGAGGGATTGATTCTCAAGGAGCTATAGTTCGTCCATCCTTCTTAGATCTGTATTTCTCACAGTGAAATGGAATCACTGAGGAGCTCCTTAAAAATGGTAAGGCCCTGGTCCTGAATCTGGATCTCTGTAAAGGGACAAAAAACCTGCAGTAAACCAGCAGCATTACACTCTGTTTGCATTGAGACCCCACACACTCCACAGCTAAATCTATCTGGGACCAAGCCAGATCTGAGAAGCATTTGTACCGAATTGTGTTCTGGCATAAAGCCCTCAGAGACCTTGGGAGAAGCAGTCATGTAGGGAAAGCATCCAGTTTTTTGAGGAGCCATGGCTATTATATGAACCCTCTACCCTCTACTATCAGTGTGATGGGCCCCTGCCTAGAGTGGGAGAACTGGGAAATCTTAACTCCCCTCTTTGGCCGAGACTTCACTTTTTACTCCCCATTGGATCCCAAAAGTCTCCAGTATGTCTTTTAGTCTAATCATTAAATAGAAATGCAGTATTACCATAATTATTGTAGGGATATTCTTCAGGATGCTATCCACTGTGTCACTTGATGCCTGGTACCTCCACTCAGTGTCACCTGGGATAATTTCCCTTAGTTCTTGCTGCTACTGAAAACTATAACCTCTTAGGTAAATAATATTTGTTTTGTCTTTTGGAGAATGTGAATGTTGCCAACTGCTCATGTTTTTGGCTTTTGTTTTGGTAACTGGGCAAATTCAGCATTAAACATGTGGGCCACTTTTAATAATGAACTGTGCAGGCCATTATGGCACATATTTCTGTACGCTGACTTTTCTGCTTATCTGTGTATGTGACACCACTTGCCCTCTGCCATGGTTTTTTAATCTTTGGGGTAAAAATCTTGTAATTGCTCTATGTATATTTTTTGATTCTTTAAATCCTTAAGGAATGAAGATATAGATTCAATAATAAACAAAACAATTACAGTAATCCTCCATTATCCACAGGTGATACATTCCAAGACCCTCCAGCATATGCATGAAATCATGGACAGTATTGAACTCTATATATATTATGTTTTTTCCTATACATATATACATACCCATGATAAGTTTAATTTATAAATGAATAACAATCTCTCTTTCTCAAAATATCTTGCACTATACTCACCCTTCTTGAGATGATGCAAGATGATAAAATGTCCACGTGATGAGATGAAGTGAAGTGAATGACATAGGCACTGTGACAGAGCTTTAGGTTACTCTTGACCTTCTGATATGACAGAAGAAAGATCATCTGCTTCTAGACCACGGTTGACCACAGGTAACTGATAAGAGGAGACTGCTGTAATATGTAAAACATTAAATTTTTTTAAAGGATTTTATTTATTTAAAGAAAGAGAGAGAGAGCATGTGCTTGTGCACATGATGGAGCAGAGGAAGAAGGAGAGGGAAAAAAAATCTCTAGTAGACTCCCTGCTGAGCAAGGAGATGGATGAGGGACTCGATCTCAGGACGCTGAGATCACGACCTGAGCTGAAATCAAGAATTGGATGCTTAACTGACTGAGTCACCCAGGCTTAGGTTTTTGTTTTTATTGTGTCTTGCATATAAGACATTTCATAAAAAATCTGCTAAATGAATAAGTGGTGAGTTCTAGAAGGTATGTAAAGGAAATCTGGACATATGCTATTTTTGCAGAGAATACAAGAATAAAACTAACAGTTAATAATAGTAATAATAGCCAATAGCAGTTGTGAGCTATGTGCTATAGACATGATCTTGCTTGATCGTCACAAGAGATAAACGAGATAGGTATAACTAGTACATATAAGGACAGTGAGCCATAGGGCAATGATTTTCCCAGGTCACCAGAGGGTAAGTGACAGAGCAGGACGTTTTGGGTATGTTTTCTTGCCAACCTTTGGTTTAGTGGCTACAGGACTTTGGTTGAACCCAGTGGTTGCAGACCTTGACTTCTCCCCACTTTGTTCCAGGTGTTAATTTGTCCTAACTAACTTAGACTTTAGATGAGGTTGTCTTGTTCTCTGAGATCAAGGCAAGATTAATATAAACTCTTGCTTCACCTCCTGGACAAAATCCAACATCTTCCCCCAAATCTTTGCAGATTCCCAGAGGCTTTTATACCCACAGTCAATTCTGGCTCAAAGTTGCTGCTTTGATGCCGTTCTCAAACTTCTCTGGGTCTCTCCCCTTCAGCTATTCTCTTCTCTCTGTTCTGTGCTGTTGCAAAGTAGAATTTGGTTTCTTTGGCTGGTTTCAACAAGCCCCCTATCGTGATACACTTGTGTCTGGCAGATTTTAGGAAGGTTTGAGGAGACAAACATCATTTAGAGACAAAATCCGAAAGCATTTAATATTGATCATTGGACGCTCCTCTTCTTTTATGTTCCTTAGCTAGCTTGCCATAGGAGATTGCTCGTTTGTCAGTTTCTCCAGCAGGTGTCAGGCTTGGGGCTCAGCACTTCTCTCTTCCCTCTACCCAGTAGCTATCCAGCCTAGACAGCTGGAGTTGGAGGTGTGGGTGTGTAGAAGGCGTTCTATGGTGTGTGGGCGTGGAGAGCTTTACGGTGGCCCATTTCAAGGCCATCAACTCTTAGACCAGTTGATTTGCCTGAAAAGGTCCTCATAGTTTAGATGTTTTCTCACTTCTTCTTTGCCACCTCCCCTTTTGTAAGGATCCCCTTTCTTGCTTTCCAGAGGAATAACATATCTCTCCCCCCATCCCAAATTTTATTATAGTACATTGCTTTCAAGTGTTAAAATCTTTGCACAAGGGAACCATTTGAAATATTGATGTGTCTAAGAGAGTGATAGATTCTAGTGAGTGGTTAGCTATTCCTTTATAGCTTGGGTGGTTTCCAGTTCTTGGCTTATAGCAAATTTGAAGGAGAACTTGATTGAGTTGTCAGCTGATAGATCATTTAAAAATACATTTTGAGGATACATAACTATGCTAATTTGGGGAAATATAACTCAGGGAGAATCCAGCAGTTGAGTGATGTTGCTATACTAAAATGCCTTCACTACCATCTACTTATTTAGGTGAGTAAAGCTTTTTCAGCATTTTCATCTATAAAAAAAGACAAGTCATGGTGAAATTAGTGCTGTGTCCTGGGTCTTTTTGGCAATAAGTGTAGTCATCTAAGGATATAGGAACTCAAAAAAAGAACTGTACCAAATATGTAAAGCTAAACATTTCCAATTTTTCTTTTACTTTTCATGTAATATACAGGCATGCCCTGTTTTATTCCATTTTGCTTTATTGCTCTTTGCACGTATTGTGTTTTTTCACAGATTGAAGGTTTGTGGCAAACCTGCATTAAAACAAGTCTACAGACCTCATTTCTCCAACAGCATTTGCTCACGTCATGTCTTTATGTCACATTCTGGTAATTCCCACAATATTTTAAACTTTTCATTATTATCAGATTTTTAATGGGGGTTTGTGACTAGTGACTATGACTCACTGAAAGCTTAGATGATGGCTCACCTTTTTATTTGGCAATAAAGTATTTTTAAATTAAGGTATGTACTTTTTATTTTAAGACATAATGCTATTACACACTTAATAGACTATGATTTGGGGTGAACACAACTTTTATAGGCACTGGGATGCCACAAAATTCACTGGACTCACTTTATTGTGATATGTATTTTATAACAGTGGTTTAGCCAAACTTCAATGTGTCTAATTAGAGGAAATCCGATCATTTTCCTCAGTGGTGTACGCTTAATAATGGTAATGATAAGTCAACCCACGCACTGAAAAAAAAATGTAGAACTTTAGATTCATTGGAAATAAGCGAGCAACCAAATTCAAGTATTAACTTTCATTTATTTATGGTAATCCATAATAAGGCTTTCAAATATGAAATTTGAATAAAACACTATGGAAGAATTGAAATGGAAATCCAAGCTTTAGGAAAAAACATAAACAATAAGAAAGGATAAGATAAACAGAAATGTAAAAAGAAATAAGTAAATTCTACTACTTTCTTCCTGTAAACTCAGTAGATTATCTTGAACAGGCTCTAGTGCAAATGTGGCCAAACCACTTTGGAAGATCTGGCTATCATCCAGTGGGCAGGGCGCTTCTCCTGTGTACAAGAGGATGGGAGACAGTATGAGGATGATTGATGATTATATTCCTGCACGAGTCATTGCCATGGTTTGGGTGTTCTGTATACACTGACCTTAGAGTTATTACTCAGTTTTTTTTTCAATGTAGTTACTCTTCACTGAAAAACAAAAATGCTTTCTGAGTACTAACCAATAAAACTAATCTTATCTCTTCTTCCCAGATGGTGCAATAAAGACCTAAAAATATCAAAGAAGTTTTCTGAAACATTACAAGTAAGTGGAAAAGAGGAATAGAGGACTTCAAGTCCTCATTCTAGGATTAGTAGACTGCAATTTGTGGCCGCAGGTGTGAGGTGAGGTACATAACTTGAAGATTATGGCAGTATGGTGGCTTATGGTGACTTGTTAAAGTAGACTGATGAATAACAAGCTCTTTCTTTTGACATTTTCTAGAATGGCCTTTTGAAATGGACCCGATGAAGTTTGTCCCTGCCAGGTCTCCTGTACCCTTTGCCCAGTGCTCCCATGCCTGTCAAATATGTCAAAAACAGAGGGGATTTTCATCAATTGTGTTGGCTCCTTCCTTCACTTCCTGGAACTCATGTGAGGTGAACATGTCAGCACCATAGAGGAAGCCACAGGAACAGGAGAGGAGAGGGGAGCAATGGCAACCCCTAGTCAGGGAAGGCACTTCTGTGGGGACATGTTCTTGTCAGATTCAGATTCAGAAAAATGCCTTGCCCTTGTCTAGGTCCCTCATGAAACCCCGAGGACACAAGCACCTGTAAATTTGGGGGCTGGCGGCTTCCATTGCCGCCCGTTTGAGACAAGAGGGAATCTTTGAGTTTGAGGGGGCTGGAGTGGGAAATGAAGGTCTGGGTAACGGACGCGATCTCTAGTTTTTCCCCTTGCAATGTTAGTTCACATATCATAAAATCCACTCTTTAAAAGTATGCAATTCAGTGGTTTTTAATGTATTCTGAATTGTGTGACTGTCACCACAGTCTAATTCCAGAACATTTTCATCACCTTGGAAGGAAATCTCATGCCCATTAGCAGTCATCCCCCAATCTTCCCTCCAGCCCCTGGCAATCATTTTTATCTCTATGGACTTGTCTACTTTGTCTGTTTTGGGCATTTCAAATGAATGACTTTTATTTGAATGTGACTTTTTTGTGATTATAACATTCCCAAGGTTCTTCCACGTTGTGGCATCTATCAGCACTTTGTTCTTTTTTTTTTTTTTTAAAACTATTTACTTATGAGAGACACAGAGGGAGAGGCAGAGACATAGGCAGAGGGAGAAGCAGGCCCCATGTAGGAATCTGATGTGGGACTCGATTGCAGGACCTCAGGATCACGACATGAGCCAAAGGCAGATGCTCAACCACTGAGCCTTGCAGACAACTCTACTTTGTTCTCTTTAATGGCTAATATTCCATTGTATGTCTATACTACAATTTGTTCATCTCTCCATCAGTTGATGGGCATTTGGGTTGTTTCCATGTTTTGGTTATCACAAATAATGCTGCTATGAACCCTGGCAGAAAAGTTAATAGTTTTTTAAAGTACATGTAATTGAGAGCTCATTTTAGTTGAACAAATGCTGACAGGCTTGTCAAGAGTCCTTGATACCATACCTTACATTAGTCTGGCTAGTCCAAAAGCCATGGTAGATTAAGAGTAAGACATAACAGAAGTATTTTAGTATGCATGAAGGATGTGAACATGTTTATTTGCCTAGTATCATCTACATATTTTCAAATCATGTTTACAAATTTCGTTCAAAAATGTTGCTGGCTGACTATATCTTCATTGTCATGGCCATATCACATTTGTATTTTAGAAATATCTCCCGATATATAAAGTTGTCTGTGGTTTGATTTCAACCTTATTCACTAGCCCAGTGGTTCCGAAACTGAGCACTGAGTGCCTTTGGAGACTGCAAGAAAATTATTTTTTTAAATATATTTTTTATTGAAGTTCGATTTGCCAACATATAGTATAACACCCAGTGCTCATCCTGTCAAGTGCCCCCCTCAGTGCCCGTCACCCAGTCACCCTATCCCCCTGCATCCCCTTCCACTACCTCTTGTTCATTTCCTAGAGTTAGGAGTCTGTCATGTTTTGTCACCCTCTCTAATCTTTACCACTCATTTTCCCTCCTTTCCCCTATAATCCCTTTCACTATTTCTTATATTCCCCATATGAGTGAAACCATTTGATGCTTGTCCTCTGATTGACTTATTTCACTCAGCATAATACCCTCCAGGTCCTCCAGTTGAAGCAAATGGTGGGTATTTGTCGTTTCTAATGGCTGAGTAATATTCCGTTGTATGCATAGACCACATCTTCTTTATCCATTCATCTTTCAATGGACACTGAGGCTCCTTCCAGTTTGACTGCTGTGGACACTGCTGCTATAAATACTGGAGTGCAGGTGTCTCAGCTTTTCACTGCATCTGTATCTTGGGGTAAATCCCCAGTAGTGCAATTGCTGGGTCGAAGGGTAGCTCTATTTTTAACTCTTTGAGGAACCTCCACACAGTTTTCCAGAGTGGCTGCACCAGTTCACATTCCCACCAACAGTGCAAGAGGGTTCCCATTTCTCCACGTCCTCTCCAACATTTGTTGTTTCCTGTTTTATTAATTTTCGCCATTCTCACTGGTGTAAGCTGGGATCCCACTGTGGTTTTGATTTGTATTTCGCTGATGGCAAGTGATGCGGAATATTTTCTCATGTGCTTGTTGGCCATGCATATGTCTTCTTTGGTAAAATTTCTGTTCATGTCTTTTGCCCATTTCATGACTGGATTGTTTGTTTCTTGAGTGTTGAGTTTAATAAATTCTTTATAGATCTTGGATACTAGGCTTTTATCTGATATGTCATTGCAAATATCTTCTCCCATTCTGTAGGTTGTCTTTTAGTTTTGTTGACTGTTTCCTTTGCTGTGCAGAACCTTTTTATCTTGATTAAGTCCCAACAGTTCATTTCTGCTTTTGTTTCCCTTGCCTTCATAGGTGTATCTTGCAAGAAGTTGCTGTGGCCAAGTTCAAAAAGGGTGTTGCCTGTGTTCTCCTCTAGGATTTGGATGGATTCTTGTCTCACATTTAGATTTTTCAACCATTTTGAGTTTATCTTTGTGTATGGTGTAAGAGAATGGTCTAGTTTCATTCTTTTGCACGTGGCTGTCCAGTTTTTCCAGCACCATTTATTGAAGAGACTGTCCTTTTCCAGCGGATAGTCTTTCCTCCTTTGTCGAATATTAGTTGACCATAGAGTTGAGGGCCTATTTCTGGGTTCTCTATTCTGTTCCATTGATCTACTGCAAGAAAACTATAGGGGCAGTGCAGGAATGTTTTAAATTTATGAGTTCAAGATATTCTAAACTAAGTGCTACTAGTTAAGGACAGGCTACAGTTTCAACATTAGATGGTGACACAATCTGTTGAATAAATATCTTTGTGAAACTGGGATGTTGGCAGGAGCTCTGATAAAGTGCCAAATACTGCATGAAAACCAATGTGGAATGGGAAGCAGCATGGCTGTGTTCAATCTGATTCAAAGATCTGAGAGGCTCTAGGGTAGCCCGCCTGATACACACATTCCCCAAATAAGTAATTGTAGTTCTTTAAGAATGAAATAAATATTTTTTCTTTGTTGCAAATTAAATGTTATTTGAACTAAACATTAAATAACTAAATAAATCATTTGGATTAAATGCTATTTCATAAATGAAGCTTTTAGCTATTCCCTTTGGCCTCAAGGTGCCTGAAAAATGACTGAGATATGTAAGTTGCAATAAACCAAGATGTTTGGGACCCTTTGTTCCAGTCTCTTCCCTTAGTTTCTCATGTTTTCTTTGTTGAAGTCTCAGTGTTTTTAAAGTATATCCTGTTCTTTCATGGGTCCATGTCCTTGCATGTGTCTCTTTGACCTGGAGTTCACCCCTTATCTCCATTCTTCTTCTACCTGGAAATTTTTTTTAAAACCCTTGGAGACTCTTCTCAAATATCCTCTCCTCTGGGAAGCCTTCCCAGACCTCTCCAGGTGTGCTCACTTACCGAATTTTCAATGTTTCCAGGATGTCTAGTTTATTCCTTCACTTTCTGCCCCCTCAAATTTCATTGTGCTGAAATCTGTCTGGGTTACTGGACTTCCTTTCTCATTCTGAGTTCCACGATCACAGAAACCACATCTTAGCAGCTCTGTATCTCCAGCACAGCACCAGGTGCCTTGTGACAGACCGGTTAACTGCATGAGTAGACTGAAAGCTAACACAAGATATCTATTAAACTACCCTCTCTCTTTCAGAATGCACGTCCCCCCGCCACTGGAAGCAATTTACTATGGTAATATTGGAGAGTACTGTAAATAATCCTGATTGCAGTGCCCAGAAAGCTTTATAATCAGTCAGAGAGACCACGTGAATACAAACTGTGACCGTTTCAAAGGCAATTTCCTGACCACCACCTCAAAGCACATGTCAGACACAAAAGTTGTGCCAATCTATGAGCTCCAATTGAAATGATAGAGTTCACTGCAAGTTCAGCCTGAATTGGGCTTAAATGAAATGAAATTGATAGCAGATGAAAGCTCAACAGGTTGCAGAATAATTATATACTTGTTACGATGTTCTCACTAATTGGAGCACTAGCTCAGTGAACCTCATCTTCTGGAACTGCTACTGGGGTAACTGGCAGACACATCTGTTTGGTACGAATCTGCATATTTGCTCATTTGCCAAAAATGTAAAGTAGAGCCTTGAATTAGTTTCAGTTCACTTCATCACTTCCAAGCTGAAGAATCAGCGGAATATATTACAGTGCTTCTCCCCTCCCCTCGACATGCCAAATTACATCCACAAGCGAACATTCACAAAAGGCAACCTTAAAAAGCAGGCTGTCTGGAATGGTGATGGACAGAGACGCCTACACCCTCTGCATGAACATGTACTACTCTCATTTATCTAACTAGGGGCCCCGTGCTCATACCAAAGGGACGGCTGATAAAAAGACACTCTCTAGAAGCTCTTATTTTCAAGATGAAGGTGAAACTTGTATTTTCTTAAAGGAAGGCCCCTTTAGCTCATACTTCATTCCCTTTGGCAATGTGTGCATTCATAGATAAGTATTTTCCTCATGTCTTCAAAAGTTGTGCTTCTAACCGAATTAAAGTTTAACCTTCATTAATCCCGGTGGGGTTCTCTCTAAAATAACTGGTCGCAGTTACTTTAATGTCCTGTTCATTTTATTTTATCATGGTTCTCAAATTATAGTAATCCTCCCAACCCTTAGATTCAGTATAAAGCAATTTCATGTTTATATTGTACTTGGCAGACTCAGGTTATCTTCAAATATTCTACAGAAATAAAACTATCAGTCCACAGAGAAGTAATCACCTGGTGGAGATGAAAATGCTTTAAAAAGAGAGGGTGTCCTCTTCCTCTTTAAAATATCAATTGCAATGATGTCTCACGTTGCTCCTCGTGGTTAATATTTTTGGAACCTTTATTTCAGAGCATAAGGAGCAGTGAGTGACTGAGTTACTTTTGAGAGAGAAATTCATTTACAGGCTATGTCCTGAGCTTGCAGGGCCAGCTCCCCAAAACCGCTTCCAGAGAGACCGAAGCTCCTCCTTCCCTGGCTCCTACCTGTTTCCTCAAACTGGCACCACGTGTCAAGGATCAACTGGATCCTTCTTTGTGCCAGACACTTTCCGCTTGTTTAGCAGTGAAGAAGACAGACAATCTAATGGGAGACACAGAATGAAAGTAACTTACCCCATAGTATCAAGATCATTATGCAGTGATGATAAAAATTGCAACAAGGTGCTGAGAAAAGAACAATCTCTGGATATAGGGGCAGTGCTGGTAGTTAGGGAAAGCTTTTCTGAGCAGGTGTCAGATGAAGCCCAAGATGAGAAGGAGTGCACCTTGAAGGCACTGGGGGTAAGAGCCCCACAGGCAGAAGGAACAGTAGGTGCAAGGACCCTCAGGACTGACAACTGGAAATGTCTCTCCTCTCCATTCTGCATTCACCAGTGCCCCTGTCCTTTGTTTCACATTCATCTTTCATATATGTAAACTGACCGGAGATTCCATCTGGTAGACCTCCTGGCTGGGCCAAAAGGTTCTGGGTGTTCCAAAGAGCCATCCATACCTAATACCTAGAAGGCAGGGGTCTTAACAAATTGCATATACTAATATTTGGATTTTTATTCGTTTGTTTTAAAGATTTTATTTATTCATGAGAGACACAGAGAGAGAGACAGAGACAGAGACAGAGAAACATAGGTAGAGGGAGAAGCAGGCTCCATGCAGGAATCTGATGCTCAATTCCATCTCAGGACCATAGGATCACACCCTGAGCCGAAGGCAGATGTTCAACCACTGAGCCACCCAGGCGTCCTGCATATACTAATATTTGGATCCATGAAAACTGAAAGTATGAAGCTTTTCTAGGAGATACCTTCATGAGATCAGGGTTTGTGTTTTAACAGTAAGCCCTGGGAAACTTACAGACCTCTGAGACATGCCCCATTCTAACTTTCTACTTAAATAACAGTAAGTTCTGCACAAAGATGAAGAGTTGCTATTTTGCCTGTTTCATCCCTGAAATGTTGCTAGCCTCTTGAATTCTTTTGAGGTGAGGGATCTGGGTAAAAATCAGATGTAGCACTAATGGCTGTGTTCTTAGCCTGTGGCCTCCAAGGACCCCTGTGGCTGTGGGGACCCACAGCCATCTCATAGTGGCTGCCACCTGCCATCATCACATCTTTCATTCTTCCTACTCCAAGAGGATATTTCCCTAAGAAGAGGTAAAATGAGTAAGCCATAGTGACAGTGCATGTGGACAGCCTGTTGCCCCCTGGCTGGGGTAAGAATCAGAAGGACACGAAGATGGATCACTTTGCTTGGGGAATGGCCCTGGGTAAGGGCAATTTGTTGCTCTTCCAAATGCCTGAAGAATTCCCATTTTTGTTCAAGACCCATCCCTATTGACTTTTTATAAAATTTTGCTTGATCACATCTTATCTGCAGCCCCAAGGGCACTGTTAGTCTCGATGCAGTGAGATGGGTCCTTGCCCATCCCAATGAACTGAAGTGTATCTGACTATAAACTTAGATCCTTATTTGGACCTTGAGCTCATCTGTGTTTTGCTCATTTGACTATCTCAGAGTGCCTGCTCCAAAGATGTTTGCCATAAATGAATAAATGCATGCATGATGTATAATAAATATAGCTCCTCCAAAGCAATATCAGAAATGGCAGTGGAGCCCAACCTGCTATCATAACTAGAGGAGACAAGTGTCTTCCTCAGCAGAAGCCCCATGCATGTGAAGTAGGGCCCATTACCACTTAGGGCTGCTAATCTTTCATCCACCTAGACATTTTATTTTTCTCTGCTTTAGAAAATAAGAGGCAGAAGGTGGAGAAACTGATATTTTTTGATGAAAGAATAACATTATTTAATGGGTTAGCCTGCACAGTTCGTTTTGTTGCTGTAAAGTCTGTCCAAAGTGTGTGTTTCGGTGTTTCTGTCTTAGTAGCTTAGTAAGTGCAATATTCTGAGCAAAATGGAATCTTTCTTTGAAGGTTGAAGCTACTGTAATGCCTTGCAGTCATCATAACATCAAGACCCCTGCCCTGGTTTCTTCTGGAAAATGCATAGGAAATACAGCCAAGTTTTCACTAACCCCAGGGCATGACTGGCACAGTAATTTTTTGAATAAATCTTAAAATAATCTGGTTTCCTTATGACCATAGTTTCTCCCCCCAAGTTATAAGCTATAAAAAATTTGGATGGGTTTATGTTTCTGCTTAATCAAGGTTTACTGTCTGCCTTAAACTTAGTGCCAAGTGACATCCAGTAATCATTCTTTGTTTGGAGCATCCCAGCAGCCGAGAAGTCAAATTCATCACCAAGTGACAGTTTCACTCACATTCCAGAAGAGAGACAATTCATAAACCTCACATTTTTATTTATTTTTCTCTTACCCCCACCAGGGAATCCTCTAGCCTGATGCATCAGGAGATAGGGCATGACCTCCTATACTACTGTAATATTTCTTTAGTTGGTGTGCTTAGTGAGAAGACTCTGGAAAAATGGATATGGAGAGAACAGGATATATAATTCCTCTCTTCCTAGAATATGTCACAGTGGTAAGTGGATGATGAATGCTGATGAGCATCAAATACTTCCTCAATCAAGCCCTGCTTCTGGTGTGTGTGTGTGTGTGTGTGTGTGTGTGTGAAAGAGAGAGTGTATGTGTATTACAGCTGCCATCTGCAGTCTCTATTACTAAACCATCAGGATGATCACAAACAATCAAAGAAAAAATTGAAATGACATCAGATGCATTATTTTATCCATCTACAATATTAACTATGTGGTTTAGCAAAATATCCTGGAGCACATTTTGTCTTAATGTATCAGTGTCAATAGCTGCAAAGAATTTCTGAAATCAAAGTCACAGATGTGGACAGGTTTTCAGAAATGAATTATAACAAAATAATTCTCTTGACTGAAGGGTATATAGTAGAAATGGGCTTCATTTGATAATCAATCTTTTTGCTACCATCCAAATCTGAAGACAAAAATACCTGCATCAAACACTTACTTCCTGGGTACTTTGGTCAGGTTGTTAACTCTCCTAGAACCTTGGAAACCTGCCTTAAGTGGTTGTGGGGAGGAAAAAGCTGGAGAGTAAAGGTTAACAGGAGGAGAACACTGGACTTGGTGTCTGACCATCAAGCCTCACTTATTGACTGAGTAACATTGGATAAATTGCCATTGGATAAACTTCTCTGAGTCCCATACCCCCTTTTGATGGCTGTGGATAACAATATGCTCCTCACAGGATTGTTATGAGGAATTAGACAAAGATATTGAAGTAAGATGGTTGGAACACAGTAGGTGCTCCTAGGCTGTAAAGTCTGTTCACACTCTCCTCATAGCCTGAAGAAACTCTTCTTTATATAAGGATCAGATTAAATGACTCAAATCCAATTGCTCAGCTCAATTAAGAAATACTGAGTAATAAAAGTTGTTGTGAAAGTACTGTGTCAATATTAGTTATTATTAATGACAAAGTTTAATAATCAACAGACTGACTCTCCCACTGTAAAATCTCTGAAATTGTAAATCTCCCATTCTAAATCTCTAAGACATATAAGGTAAGTCTCAGGAATTGGCTAATAGGCAGCACTGCCTGGTGCCCAATGTCTGAAAACTTGTTTCATGTATTTTGTTTGGTTTTCAGTTGTTTCAGGTAGGATGATAAATACAATCCGTGTTACCCCATTATGGCTAGAAGTGGAGGCCTGACAGTGGTTTGTAATGAATTAAAGATGCACTTATTAAGAAAATAAAAAGAAGCATAGCTAAAAAGCCAGTATAAAAAATAAAATGGAATATTAAAAATTATTTGATTAACCCAAATGAAAGCAGGAAAGGAAGAATAGAAACAACAAAAATCATATGAACTAATGGAAAACAAGCAAAAAAAAAGGATAGATTAAAACCCAACTATATTAATAATTATAGTAAATGTAAATGGACCAAACATTCCACTTAATGAGACTGGATGAAAGTCAAAACTATGGTGAACATGGAGGTACTCTATCAGACTCTTTTTCAAAGAAGGACTTGCCCAGCTTGTCAGAAGTGGGCCTTCATATTTGCCACATATGCAGAGAACTACTTCACTCAAAGCATGCCCTTCCCAATGTGTTCCACATCTAATTACTGATTGAGGCAGAGGCATAAAGACCTGGCCCCTTCAGCCCAGTGTGGGAACTTTAACAAGCCATGTTATGCATCAGAGCTCCCTATCGGGTAGGCTGAAGCTCTGTCAAGGCTCAGTACAGTTTGACTTTTCCCTCTGCCCAATCCTGCTCACTCCCCTTCCTTTCTATTCACAGTTGCAGATTCCAACAAATACTCTGCACAGAAAACTCCAGCTCATCACCTACTTTTAGAGATTCCAGCTGATGACAAAGATCTAAAATCAAATGTCTCCAGAAAACAAAGCAAACAGACTAGAGAAAAACTGACAAATTAAAATCAGCTATTTGAAAATATTAATAAGCTTAATAAATTCTGATCAAGACCGATATGGAAAAGAGAGAAGGAACACCAATCGACAACATTAAGAATGAAAGAGAGGAAATCACTATAGATCCTATAGACATTTAGATTAAATCATAAGGGCATATTAAGAAAAACTTCATGCCAGTAAATTTAATAATTATATAAAATTAGCAAAGTCTTTGAAAAGCACAAATTACCAAAGCTCACTCAAGAAAAAATAGAAACTTTAGTTCTGTAGTCATTAAATAAGTTAAATTCATTACCACAAACCTTCCCATAAAGAAAATTTCAGGCCCCATGACTTAGCTGATGAAATCTGTCAGTTAATAAAGAAGAAAAACAAAATAATAACAATATTACAAAGCTATTTCAGCAAATAGAGGAAGAAGCACATCCTAATTCATATTAAGAGACCATCGTAAGCCTGATATCAAAACCTGGAAAACGTATTAATGTAAAGAAAATTACAGATCAATATTCTCCATGAACTTGGATGCAAAAATCCTTGACAAATTTTTAACAAGTTTATTCTAGCAATATATAAAAATGAAAATACATCATGAAGTGAGGTTTATACCAGGAATAAAAAGGTGATCCAAAATTTAAAAATATCAATCACCTTAATTCACCATATTATTAGAATGAAAGAGAAGCACTATATGATCATTTCAATAGATGTAGAAAAAGCACTCCATAAAATTCAGCACACATTCATGATAAAAATTCTCAGCCATATGGGACCAGAACAGATATTTCTCAACTTGATATGTCTGACATCTTAGTGGTGATATACTGAACACTTTCCCTCTAAGACAGGGAACAAGGCAAAAGTGCCCACTCATCACTTCTGTTCAACACTATTTTCTAGTCAATGAAATAAAGCAGGAAAAAAAAGGTACATAGATTGGAAAGCAAAAGAGAAAACTATCTTTACTTACAGATGACACAATTGCATATATAGAATATCATAAGGAATCTACCAAAATAAGAAAAACCTTTCAAAGTTAACAAGTGAATTTAAGAGGTCACAGGATATATACAAAATTATCAATATGCAAATCAGTATACAAAAATGGTACCATTTCTATGTACTAGCACCAAATAATTGGAAAATTAAATAATAAATTGCATTCACAATGACACTGGAAATCAGTAAACACCCAGGAGTAAATGAACAAATGATATACTTCCACTTGGAAAATTATCTTTAAGATATCCCACAGGTAACAGAAGGGCTCACAGGTTAAGTTGAAACATCAAATTAAAGCCCAAATCACAAAATCTGGGACTTCAGATTTCCAGTTCTGCATGTAAGGAGCTAGGAAAGTGCTCCTCTGTCCTAACGACAAGTAAGAAGCTGGACAGCCTGAAAAGTGAACAATCTGAAAGGCTACAAATTGTATGATTCCAAGTATATGACGTTCTGACAAAGGCAAAACTATGGAGTCGTGAAAACAAAACAAAACAAAACAAAAAACAAAACAGTGGTTGCAAGGGGGTTGGTGCAGGGGAAGGGATGAATAGGTGATACACTGAGGGTTTCTAGTGTAGTGAAAATACTGTATGATACTGTAATGATGGATACATGTCATTATACATTTGTCCAAACCCATAAAATGTAAAATACCAAAAGAGAATCACTGTGTTACCAGAGTTTGGGTGATTATGATGTGTCAGTACAGCTTCTTTAATCGTAACAAATGTACACACTGTGGGGGAGACTCGCAAGTGTGGGGGCAGGGAGAGATAAGGGAAATATTTGTATCTTCCCCTCAATTTTGCCATAAACTTAAAACTTCTCTAAGAAATTGTCTCAAATAAAAACAAAAAATAAAAAGCCACAGATCACTTGGTTTATGTAATTAATTAACAACACAAAGCAAAAAAAAAAAAAAAAAGCAAGGAAAAAGGTAACTGGGTATTTTAACACACTTTGGAGAGTTTGCAGGCAAATGGAAGGGCCACATTCTGGGCCATGCTATGTTCACTTGTTCTGCCTTATCAGCCTTCTCCACTGATGACATGGTTATAAGAACAAGAAATGAGGTTTGAGCAAGAGGACTCAAACACTGGACCAGTGACACGCCCTTGCTCAATTGAAGAGATGAAGGCACAATAAAACCTGGCCATCAGTGTAGTGTGCTATTAGCTTGTCAAACAGGCATAGGGTCTGTTTTTTTTGAGGTCACCATGGATGTCACTGATGGTGGTGAATTAAGGCCTTTCGAATATTGAGTGCTCATAAATATTTAGTGTATCCTGAATATTTTGAGCTTCTTTTATATTTACTACTGTATATGCCTCATACATGTTTAATATATGATGAATATTTAGCACCTCCAGTGTATTTAGTGTATTATGAATATGTAGTATTCAGGTGCTGCATGAACATTAGGCATTTTTTACTCTTTCCACCCTTTTTACCTATCTTTAGCACATATATGCGCTACTTTGTAACTATGTATCTTTATCTAACACATTTTATGAATCTTAACATTTTGTGAATTGTCTGTTCTAACAGAGATTTTGCTTGCTAAGTTATCTATACTTAAAATACTTTAAAAGTCTTTGCCAATGTTTTACAAATTACAAGCATTTTCATCTTTTTTAATGGAATTGAACATTTTCAAAATTTAATGTACTGCATGTGTAAGACCACTATCCTGAAATTATAAAATATTGCTGGGAGTAATTTAATCAGGTTTACATAAATGAGGATATATATACTACGTTCATATTTTTGGAAATCTCAATATTGATAAGATATCATATCTCCCCAAATTGGTGCATAGATTTAACAATTTCCATTAAAGAAATTCCAACAGGGGCAACCCTGTTGGCACTCCTCTCACTTCTGAGAGCTTTCTCTGTACCCTTGCTTAATAAAATTCTATTGTTTCTATCAAAAAAAAATTCTAAAAGGCTTTCTTTGGGGGGCAGGAGTAGAAATCTACAGTCTGACTCTAAAATCTATATGGCAATGCAAACTAATTTTGAAAAAGGAAAACAGTTGTAGGATCCAAACTACCTCATTTCAAAACTTACCGCAAATGAAACAAAACAAAACAAAACTTAACCTAAAGACAGTGGGATACTGGGTACATGTATACAATAGAGTCCAGAAATAGATTCACACATATATGCTCAACTGATTTTCAACAATGATGCCTAAATAATTCAATGTGGAACAAGATAATGTTCCCGTAGTTGGAGCTGGTTTAACTGAATAAAAAAATGCACTGCAACCCATACCTCACACTGTATATAAAATTTAATTTGACATGTATTTGTCCTAGAAGCAGAAGCTAAGAAAGAAAAAAAAATAGGAGAAAATCTTCATGACCTTGGAGTAGACAAGTATTTCTTAGATGCAAAAGACCAATACTAATAGAAAAGAATTCAGATTAGAGTCTATCAGAATTAAAAACTTCTGCTCTTCAAGGACACTGTGAAGACAATGAAAAAGCAAGCCACAGACTAGGGGAAAATATTCACAATATGTATATCTGACAAATGTCTTGTCAGAACTCAATAGTAAGACGATTCTTTTAGCAAATGGATGAAAGTCTTGAACAGATAACATTAAAAAAAATAAAGACTACAAATGTCCAATAAGCAGCAAAAGGATGCCCTACATCAAGTTATCAGAGAAATGTGAATTAAAACCCCAACAAGATACCACTTAACTAAATTAAAAAAACTGACAAAACCAAGTGTTGAGGAAGATACAGAGCAATTAAACCTTTCTCCTGCGGGAGGATATAATCAGGCAACTACTTTGGAAAACCTTGTGCCCATTTCTTACAAAAGTAAAGGTACCACTGTCTATGATCCAAAAATCATACCACTAGATATTTACTCAAGGGAAATGAAAACATATGTCCATGAAAAGACTTGTATTAGCAGTATTATTCCTAACAATGCCAAATTAAAAGAAACCTAAAATACTATCAACAAAATAATTTTTAAACAATGTATGAAAACATAAAGTGCATAAGAGTACACATTATATATGCCTTCTGAAGTCTCTGAATCCTCTTGCAGCCTTCTACTTCTTCATAAAATATATATATTTTTAATTTAATTAATTTATTTACTTAGAGACAGCATGTGAGGGAAGGGGCAGAAACAGAGGGAGAGAAAGAATCTCAGGTAGACTCTACGTGGAGTGTGGAACCCAATGTGGAGCTCCATCCCTGGACCCTGAGATCATGACCTGAGTCACAATCAAGAATTGGACATTTAACCGACTGAGCCACCCAGGCACCCCTCCCTCTGCACACTCTTGATGTGATTGGTAATAATCACTGACCCCACCTTAAATAGGCAGTGGAGAGCAGAGCTTCTCATGATAGGTAGCTGTATTGAATCTTAGGAAGAAGAAAAAGCTTGCTTACTTATCTTTTTTCTACCTCCCAGTGGGGTGAGGGGTTCACATCTTTTTGAGTACAAGGGACCAGCCCTGCTTTAAACATGAGTTGGTATGGATGGAATAGTATTCAGCCATAAAAAGGAATGAAATAGTGATATATACTGTGACATGGATGAATCCTGAAAATATGCTGAAGGAATGAAAGCAGACACATATATGATTCTATTTATTTGAAATGTCCCAAATAGGGACAGCTGGGTGGCTCAGTGGTTGAGCATCTGCCTTTGGCTCAGGTCATGATCCCAGGGTCCCAGGATCAAGTCCCACATTGGGCTTCTTTCATGGAGCCTGCTTCTCCCTCTGCCTATGTCTCTGCCTCTCTTTCTCTCTGTGTCTTTTATGAATAAGTAAATAAAATCTCTAAAAAAAAAAATGTCCCAAATAGGCAAATCCATTGAAACAGAAAGTCAGTGGTAGGGACTGTGGGGAGGAGGCCATGGGAACTGACTGCTAACCATATACAGGTTCTTTTTGGGAGTGTTGGAAATGTTCTGTAATTATACTGTGGTGATGATTGCATAGCCTTGTGAATATAGTAGAAATCACTGAATTGTAAGCTTTAAGAGGATGAATTTGATGGTATATGGATTACATCTCAATACAAATCCAGCGGACACATCTCTGTCTTTATCTTTTGGCAGCATTTCACATTCTTAGCAATGCTTTCTTTCTTCATTCACTCTCTTCTATTTTCCCTCTGTGGTATTATATTCTTCTTATTTTACCTCTATTTCTCAGATTGTTCCTTTTTGCTTTCCATTGGGTTACCCACTGCTTACAGAAATACTGGTGGTCCTCAGGGTGCTCTTACAGGCCTTCCTGCTCTCTGAGAGCTTCTCCTCAAGTTCCAAATATCTTTTGTATCATCATTGATTAGCTTATCTATATGTTTCCACCCACATTGCTGTCCTGAGCTTCATACCTGATGCCCAATATCCCATACTTGGCTATGCCATAGGCTACCTATCTTAATAAATGCCACACAATGTATATACCTTTGCTTCAAACCAAACTTGCCAGTCCTCTTGTTTGTCCTTATCTTGAAATTCCAGGAATGGTTCTTGGGAAATGGACTCCTCTCCAGATGGTGTCCTAGAGAGGTTGTTGGCCTTCAGCAGAACTCCATGAAAGTTGATGAGGGCTCAGCTCCTGTGGCATTTGGTCCTGGGAGAGTGTCCAGGTGGTGGTGGATGGGGAGTGGAAGCCCCTGGTCCACTGTGTTACGCACTGACAGCTACAAGCCCTGGACCTCACTACCTGCTAATTTTAGGAGAGATCCTGAAGAGTCACAACAAAATAACTGAATGAAAAATAATCTGGGATAATCAGAAAAATAATTTCATTTCCATAACAGATAAATACCTCATTTTGAGCTCTTTGAGAATAAATACAAAGAAGGGGAAAATTGGCCAAAGAGTGGAACTGCTTAATTCAATTTCCCTCTTATTGTTCATGGACATGGTTCATGGATTTCCAAACGAACCTCAGAAAAAAAGTAAGTTGTTTTGTTAGGGAGATATCTCATCCTGGGCCGTTAATCATTTCAAGGCGACAAAGCAAAACCACATCTGTCTAAACATAAAAGGAGTTAGAGAGACCGCAACTACAGAAATAAAACTACTAGTGGTTATAATGACGGTATAAAGGAACTGTAGAAACCCATCTGGTCTAGAAGGGAAATGAAGAACAACTCAGGACACACATGGGAAGCTTACAAAATACACAAGAACTGGAAACAAGGGAGCCTGAGACAGTTATGAAAATTATCAGGCGTAGAGCTCAAAGAAATAAAAAATGAATATTGTGAAAACTGTCTCAATAAGGAGTTTTCAAATCATGAACATAATACAGATAAAAGATAGCATGTCTTCACCAAATTGGTTTTTCAAAGGCTCATTTCAGATTATAAAGAAATACTAGAGCAATGAAATGGTTACTTTGCATTTGTTTTAGAAAGGGGAAAGAGAGAATTAAGATTTACTTCAGATCAAAAAGTCAATGTTCCCAGGAGCTATGGAAACAGAACTAAACTGGGCTTGGAGATAACAAAGCAATTGATGCTAAAAGAAATGCACTGTCCTGTTTCCATTTTCTTCTGACTGGGGGTTTTAGACCAAGAATTGGTAAGCGAGTTAGGGACAGGGCTGAATTTGGAACTCCACATCAAGTGATGAATTTTCGTCCTGGCCTTGTCACTGAAGGGGTCCTTGATCTTGGCTAAATCCTTTCAGCTCTGTGTCTCCTTGTTTTAAATCTACACATTGAGATTTGTTTGCTTATTCCATAAGCATTTACGAAGCCCACCTTATGTGCTAGGGCCGCGTGGGCTTGCATATCCTTATAGCTATGTCTTCAGCGAAAGACACTTCTGCTGGTATGAGAGATGTTCTTAGCTCACACCCTTCACTTAAAAGATTTCCTGAGATCAGGAAAGTGAAATAAGCCGGCTAAGATCTGTTAGTTAGGAACAGAGCCCCATGAGGACCCTGGCCTCACTGACTCCACTTCATGAGACGTAGGAAGTTCCAGTCAATGTGAAGTTACTGTGAATGGAACGAAAGCTCCTGTACTTTATATGGTAAAAAAAAATAATAATAAAAAAAATTTAAAAAATTGCACTAACCAGTTATTTTTGGCTTTAAAAAGTGTAATAAAACTTCAATGTCTTCTATCATTCTGAAATACAAACCTGTTAAAGGAGATTGGATGCTTTAATAAAACTAGTTAATGTTTGCTGAGCGTTTGCTGAACTCATTCATCCTGTGTGGAGGAGGGTGTCAGTTCTGTGTTCCATGCAAAGTGCTGTCTTCTGCGGTCCAGTATCAGCACTGAAAGAAAACAGAGACTTGGTGAGTGAAGGAACGTGTCGTAGTCATGGGACGGCCCCCTGAGGGTGTCTGTGTTGCCCACTGTGTTAACTGCCAGGTCCAGAAAAGGTGTGGACCAGAATGGGGTTTCTATAATTCCAGAACAGTTTCAGAAGGTAGTGGCAGTTTATGCATGGAGAGATTGGCCGAGGAGCAGAATTGGGAAGAAAAAGGAGCCTGGGAGGTAGGGGTAGGGATGGATGCTGAAGAGATTGTGGAAGGGGATGAGCTGGAGGGCCCCTAGACATGCTGGCACCGAAACTCAGCCTCCCCACTTACTATGGTCTGGGCAGGATCCCAGCACTTCCCTTCCACCCACAGCCTTCGGGCCCTTTGTGACTGCCTTTTCCCTTTCAAAGCTGCCAAATTCTAGCGGAATTAATACAAATTGTAATACACATGATAATATAAAATGATATGAGAGGAAATAATATTTGGAGTATTGAAATACATATAAATATATAATACACATAGTATAGTTTAATAAATATAATGGCCACCATTTGTTGAATGCTTGCCATGTGGAAGGTGCTATAAAATATTTTCCAAATCCCTATAAAATATGACCTCATCTTCAGAACTCAGCTAAGGCCATGGAGTCAGGGGTGGCAAGCCAGGATTTGAGCCTAGTCTGTCGGAATCCTAAGCTTAGAGCTCTTACCTCCTACTCCTCCTCTTTTTGGTCAAGGGCACATGGGGGGTCGCACATCAGTCCCCTCCCAGCCCAGGAGAGACTATGCCTCGGGCCTGCTGTAAGCGTGGAGCAAAAAAGCAATGTCAGATAAAGCCTGGAAAGATATTAGAATCAGCATCAGGCATTTAATAGAGAGATTCTCAATCTGTCTTTTTGAAGGTTTGAATGTCTGCACGTGGGGGACCCTGGAGATCAGCATGCTTGGGGGGTCCTGGCAGGCTCCAAACTACACCCACACCCACCACCCCTTCCAGCGAGCACCCCTGATGCTCCAGGCTGCCTGCTGCCCCAACCATCTCTGTGCCTTCAGAGGTAAGCACCAGGGATAAATGGTATTGAAGGAATATTGTGGTGTCACTGGGATCCAGGAGACTCTGGCTCTAGGGACGGTCTGCTTTCCAATACTCACTATGACCCTTCCCGTAGCCTCCAGTATCTCCCAGTTGGAGGAAGAGGTGGAGTCAGCAGACCCGGAACCATCATTTCAGCATAGTAAGGTAAGAATATCAACTCTGTGGTCAATGGCTTGACTGTCTGCTCTGTGATCTTGAACTTAGCTTAACCCCTCTCAGCCTTGATTTTGTCATCAGTAAAACGAGAATAGTGATTTCTACCTCATAATATTATTGTGACGATTAACTGAATCTTGCCAGTCTGGTGTTTTCTTGCTCAACATCCACTTAAATTGCTCAAGCAGGAGGCTGAGGCCTTACCCTCAGCTCTTTCCTCCTCTGCACAAACCCCATTCCTAATCCCGTCCCTATGTGTCTCAATGATGCTTGCTTATCTCCAAGCCCAGGACTACTCCTGCCCTCCCCCCTCCCCCAACTCATGGTCTACTTTGCAGCCACAGCGGTCTTTCAAAAATACAATTCTGAATAAGCCTTTTTACAATGCTTTAGTGGCTTCTCACTTCTCTTGAAATGAAGCCTGCAACTTGGCAGGTCTTCATGCTCTCTGCGGCTTCATTTCAAGCCTCTTAAAACCTGAAGCTTGGACACTTGCTCAGATGTAGCAGAGCCCTGCCTCTGTCTTGAGCTAAATTCCATGAGCTTTAACAAGACAAGGTTGTTTTTCTCCTACTTCCCGGTAATGACAGATTTTTTTTTTAAACTGTCATGTGTGTTTTTTTTTTTCCAACATAGACAATTGGAAAATAATTTAATGCAGTTGAATCCCTTCTCCTCCATTTATTTATTTATTTATTTATTTATTTATTTATTTATTTATCTATCTATCTATTTATTTATTTATTTATTTATTTATTTATTTATTTTAAAGACCTCCCCCTTTTAAATGGCTCCTAGATTTTGACTCTTTATTAATAAGAAAGACTTTTCCAACTTTGAGATAATGAAAGTAATTTCCCAGGGCTTCTTCTTACTTGCTTATAAATGTTGCATTGTTGTTTTTTAATGTTGAAATCTTTCAGACTCTTGGAATTTACTTCCGAATAAAGAGGAAGTTAGCGATCTAACTTATTTTTTTTCCCAGTGGCTACTTGCTGATGCAGATGTCCATCTTGTGCCCACTAATATGCAAAGCCACCCTTGCTCCTAACTAAAATCTCCTCTGTAAGTGGATTTATTTCTGGACTCTCTCTTCCCTTCCAGTCTCCCTATCTATCCGTGCAGCAGTGCTGTTCTGTTAATTATGGTAGCTTTGCAAATATGGAACTCTTCGGAGGGCTGCATTGCCCTATTGTTCTTGTTTTTAGAAGAATTTTCTGTATGATTTTTGTATGTTTCGTCTGCAGTTCTTCCTTAAAACTTAACTTTACAGCAATAACACACACATGAACACACTGAACACACTGACAACTTCACTTTTAGCTTCTGGACACTCACGGGCTGCCTTTCAGCTACAACTGCTTGCAGGTAGAAAAGATGCTGTGTCTGCACTGTCTGGTGCAGAGCTCAGGGCAATTGACCAAGGAAGGAGGATGAAGAGAAGAAGATACAATTGCTGGAGAGTCAAGAATATTAGAGTTGGAAGGGCTTCTAGAGATAAACTTCTCATTGATAGATGAAGAGATGGAGATGGAAATGTTTGGCATCTATGTGCCTTGGCTAAGATCACACAGTTCTTTGGTGGAAAAATCAGGATGAGAGCCCCAGTCTGCTGTCTGTGATTGGAATCTTCTTTTTGATGCACAGGGTTTTTGTTTTTAAAATAAAAATGTGGGAGACTTCAGTTGCTTCTAGTCCCTCCCCTTTAAATTGTCCACAAAAGGTATATATTAAAGAAAATATGCCAGATCTGAAAACTGTTAGACTTGTCTTCATTAAAAGCCTATTCAGTAAGGTAGCAAGGGTTGAAGCATGAAAATGGGATTCTAGAATTTTTTTTGGCTTTACTTGAATTAGTAACTTGTGCATTTTATGAGAACTGTACACATCTCTACCTATGTTTTTTATTTTTTCCCATTGATAAAATATCCTAAACCATCTGGAGAGAGCTGGAGCTTGGCTTCATTTCTGTTTAGCAGAAATTATGCTTTGGGCTGTGAGGGAGGAGAACTAAATGTCTCTGGAGTAATCATTTCCCTAGCCAATGATGGCTAGGTCTAGAGATAACTTTATATTTTTCTCTACAGTGATGGAGCAGAAGTTTGAAAGTGGACCCCTCTGAGAGGTTGCTCGGGGAGCAAAGCCTCCCAAATGCATTCTCACTTTACAGAAAAAAATTGAATGATATTTTCAGATGGCTAAGAGCAGACAGATACTCTAAATTAAAATTGAAGAAGAATAACTGAGTGTGCAGCTCAGAGCTTGTGTTTATCTTCCAGGGTTGAATTTGAATTAAAAAAATTTAATCTCTGCATTTCATGCTTATTACTTGGGTGATATATCTCTGTGTTAATTATTTTCTATTTATGTGAAGGGAGATTTAAAATGTGCTAAAATGTAAACCAAATGCAAACAGCTTTTCTTCATTTGAGCCAATTTTTTTTATGTCCCATTTTCCAATAATACATCTTATTTTGGGAAGAAGTTGAGCTATGTGGCCAGAGTTAAGTATATTGGATATTAACTGTCTGTGAGTTGCACGTGGCTATTTATAAAATGTTCTATTTTTGCCACCCATTTCCACATTCTCTTGTCTCTTATTCTATGTCCTTCTTTTCCTAAAATGTTAGCAATGGCTCCTCAACTAATTTTCAAGTCCTTTTTTTTTTTTCTTTTGGTTAAGTTTCCTTTTTCATATTTGATATCATCCAGGGATTTTTAAATAAAATGTTATTCACTCTGCCCAACCCTTAATTTTATACTTTGGTTTTTTTGTTTTTTGTTTTTTTGGTGTTTGTGTGTGTTTATTGTGTGTGTTTTAAAGATTTTATTTATTTATTCATGGGAAACAGAGAGAGAGGCAGTGACATAGGAAGAGGGAGAAGCAGGCTCCCTGCGGGAAGCCCAATGCGGGGACTCGATCTCAGGGCTCCAGGATCATGACTTGAGCCAAAGGCAGATGCTCTACCACTGAACCACACAGGTGCTCTTATACTTTGTTTTCATCCTTCCTTCAGCTTAGTGGAATGTCATGCAACCTCTCTTCTTTGCTTACCTGAGACCCAGGTTGAGCTGAGGCCTCCAGAGGGGTGCCTGAAGGCCTCTCCCTGAGCTGGTGAGCCATAAGGATAATCATTCTTTCTGCTTTTCTTCCAGCCCAGGCCTAACTGTTAAACCAGACTCCTTAGAGTAGCTTCTTTCACCAGACCTGAATCCATTTTTACTTTTATTTATTTACTTATTATTTTTTAAAAAATATTTTATCTGTTTATTTGAGACAGAGACAGAGAGCACGTGGGATGGGGGTGGCAGAGGGCCATGGAGAGGTAGACTTCCTGCTAAGAGCAGGGAGCCCAACATGGGGCTCAGTCCCAGGACCCCAAGATCATGACCTCAGCCAAAGGCAGATGCTCAACTGATTGAGCCACCCAGGCAACCTTTGAATCCATTTTTAAATCACTGATTTCAGATGAACATGATGTTCTTAGAGATTACAAAACGCAGTCTCCCCATTTTATGGACATGGAAACTGAAGCTCAGGCATGATAAATACTTGCAAAAGCATACTTGAGTATTGATAGAGTAGAATAATTTAATCTATAGATTTTTACTCCATGTTCATGACAGATTTAGAAGATATAAGTGGAAAGTAAGATAACAGATCCTACAAACTAAATAATAGTGAAACTCATGAACCTTTATTCATCCTTATGATAACCTATATATTAGTTTGCTGTGGCTGTTGTAACAAAATGCTGGGGACCGGGTGACTTAAACAACAGAGATCTTTTTTTCTCATAGTCTTAGAGGACAGGTTCAAGATCAAGGTGTTGGCAGGATTGGTTTCTCCTGAGGATTTTCTCCTTGACTTGTGGATTTCAGCTTTCTTGCTATATCGTCACACAGCTTTTCATCAGTGTGCTCATCTCCCATGTCCCGCAGTGTGTACAAATTTCCTCTTTTTATATAAAAACACCAGTTAAATTGGATTAGGGCTCACCTTAATGGCCTCATGGTAAATTAGTCACTTTTTAAAAGACCCTACCTCTGAATACAACCACATTCTGAGGTATTGGGAATTAGGACTTCAACATATGGATTTTTTTGAGACATAAATCAGCCCATGACACCCTGTTAGGTCAAGATTATCAATAGCCCCGTTAACTGATGATGAAAGAATGACACAAAAATGTTAAGTAACCTGCCCAAGGTTGCACAGCAAATAAATGGTGAAGCTGGGTTTTGACACAATATGGATTCCTGAGAATGCTGTTCAGTGCTCAGAATCCTTAGAAAATGTTCCATAAGTGCATTATTATAATGTTAAGAATCTTTCCCTGGACAATTGGTGCTACATAAAGATAGTTTTCTACTAAAGACAGTTTTTGTTCATTTGCCATGACTTTTTCCTAGCTCCTTTAGTTCTTCTTTACCATGTGTAAGAAGGTCAGGGTCTTTGTCACCCAAGGAGTGTAAAAACACGTCCGTGTCACCTTTGACTGCATGAAGAGGAATGGAAATGTACAGGAAATCTTCAAAGCAGATAAGAAATTTTCGTCAAACACCTAATCTTAGATCATCCATAACTAATTACATTTGAGATCAAGAGTATGAATAAGTAATTTTAATTCCAAAATTACCACTGAGGATACTTGACTATACCTTCATTCTGTAGAAGTTTCCTATAGCCTATTATCATAAGAAATGGAAATGGTCCTATAACAGTCCTATATTCTGGAGAAAATTTCCCAAGGAATTCATTAACAGAACCGAAGAAGAGTTGAATCTCTATTAAGGGATGATTTTCTGTGTGAGAAAGCTGAAGATTCACCATCATTCCTGGTCGTCCTGTCAAAACCCTTCTTAATTGTAACTTTGACACATCAGTGACAAAAATAGCTGTCCTCTCTTCTTTAGATCTTCTACCAGAAAAATGACCCACCTGGGCCTTGCTATTATAAAATTTTCATGGTTGCTGTCGGCTGAGTAAGTCCCTACAACACAATGTTCATAAAAGTGCTGAAGAAGGAGTCAAAGTCTTTGCCATCTTAAGGGAGGTCCAGAATTTCACCTTCATTTAACACTTGTAATTGAAACAAGGTGAAAAAATGTACCCAAATATATGCAACCACAGGAAATTTTATAATCCTAAAATAAAAGTAGGATCCTAAAATAAGAATTTTTCAGCCTTCAATTTCCAAATCTCTCAGGGTATAAATAAGAAAATGCATTTGTAAATGCATTAAGGTTTTAAACCCTCCACTTCTCAACTTTAATGGTTAACTGCAGTATTACAAAAGAAAATGTAAGATGTAAGCCTGTACTGTGTGAAAGCTGTCAATGACAGAGAAATATATGCACAATTTCCTCATTAGTAATGGAATTTCTAAAATAAAGCAGAGTATAAATACATGTCTCCATTTTAATGATTAAAGTCTAGAAAAATTATTGTCTCTCTTCCATTGTTTTCAGTGTTTGGCTTCTGGTTCTCTGAATGAAATCTAGATGCTTCCCAACAGACCCTGTACAATCATAAGGATAGTCAGGTCAAATTTCTAATTTGTAAAAAAAATTCTGACCCAGAAATTTAAACCCAGAGTGTCTAAATCATGCAGCTCCTGCTAGATGCTGATGGAAACACTAAAATCTGGGAATCCGAGCTCCCTTGCCATCCTTCTGTCCACACCTATCTTTATGAGAAGATAGTAATGGAAAGTGGTACAGAAACACCTTTCCTGGCATAGAGAACTTTATTGTCTTTTAACCTTAGAGAAATTATGATGCCTGTCTTAAGGACAGTTTCATCTGAGGTAATGGTTTCATCTCTAGGTGATAGCCCAATATATTCAGCCCAAATATATTCATTCTTCCCTTGTTCTTAAAATCACATTCACGAAGATATTTACAATTCTAAAACCAGGTGCAGCTTTTATGTCTTGCACAATAATTAGTATGAGAAGCAATCTGAAAAATCCCAAAGCATGCAGGTTTTACTGCAGCTGCAAACTTGTAAATATAGTGGGTGAATACTTAAACACAATTGCAGCTGATTAGTAAGAAATGCCAGCACACTTCTTTCTAAAAAGGATTTGAAGAGCAAATACCTGCCCATGTAGAAACTTCTACAGAAAATAAGAGACATTTATGACGTTATTAAAATGGTGCCTTTGATGATAAAATAATGATAGGTAGACTAGATCTCAGCCTATGTATTTCTTATTAGTTCTATTTCTCTGAAGAACCCAGACTAATATACCTCAGTACTCAAATACCTCAGAATGTGAACCTTTTTGGAATTAGAGTGGTTGCAGATATAATTGGTTAAGATGAGGTGGATCCTAATGACTAGTGTCCTGATAAGAAGGGGGAGTTTGGAAACATGCACACAAGGGGAAAAAAAACATGAAAAGATGAAGACAGAAATGACACTTCTCATGCCACGGAATGCCAGAAATTGCCAGCAAAGACTAGCTGGGAAGACACAGGGAACAGAATTTCTCCCTCACAGCCCCAAGGAGGCAATCCTTGGATTTGGGACTTCTAGCTTCCAGAACTGTGAGACAACATAGTTCTGGTGTTTAAACCACTTGGTTTGTGGTCCTTTAGTATGGCAGCCCTAGAAAACTGAGTGAGGAGGGGAACTGGCCTGGAGGAAGGACCCTCCATGGCATAGGGGGTGCCTTGAAAGGTTGTTGGTGGGAAGGGGTGGTCACTTTTCAAAATGCAATTTTTCCCCCATGATCAATAATAGGACTGCCAGTTATATTTTATCCAAATGCCAAGGTTCTCTATCTTTAAGGAGAGGCTGGCTGATTTCAATCAAAGTCTGATCTGTGATATATTTTTGGCTATTGTTTACTTTTCTATTGCTGTTGAGAATCTAAAAATTTCCTCACATTGTCTGCACTAATTAGAGTAAAGGTCAAACCAGTTAATTCTTTATTAAAACTATTATTGCAGACTTAATATGTACAACATTTTATTTCAAGTACTATGAAAAATGCGAAGTTCAAGAGAATACAATTGCTGCCTTCAAATTAGTCTATAATGAAAAATATGGACTAAGAATCAATAATTATAAAGCAAATTTTAAATTGATAAGAGTTCTAGGTGAAATTTCATTTCCAATAATGGTAGGCTAGGTTATTCAGACTAATCCTTCTTCTGTTAATAATAAATTATACATCATACAGTATTTTAAAAATAATATCTTAACAGCACTGGAGAGGGGACTAAGTACTCGGCCAAATCTAATCTTCAACAAGGAAGACATCCCTTTAATTCCTCCCTTTATCCCCAAGCTTCAGGGGGGGCTGGTTCATAGCACATGATCTAATCAGAACCATGGGGAAATATTGTATTTGGAAGGGTTGGAATACTATTTTTTGGATTATCCTGGAACCATGAACTGTGATGTAGGACCACTATTTAGCACCTATAAGAGGAGAACATCCTAGAATGGTTCATGAAAGACATGAATCTGGAGCTTCTCCACATCCAAGGGAGAAAAGGAAGACATAAGCAAAGCCAACTCATGCAGAGCTCAAGGATCATGAGACAAGTGTGACATGTGTGTCTGGAGACTGGGGGGGTCATTGGTAACATTTGGGAGCGCCTTCTCAGGGGTCACGTGAGTGACAATCTGACTGCAAAGGCTCAGAAATACATTGGAGGAAAAAAAAAAAACAAACAAAATAACTTTCTTTATGTTGGAGAAGGGAGGATTGGCAAAGGCAAGGGTGCCACCCATTAGGCAGGGTGACCAGAATTAAGGGAGTGAAAGTTGAAAGGAATTTTTTAAAGAAGAAGACAGACTAAAGAAATTCTGTATAGATAGGAGAGAGATCGGAGATGTGAAATGGAGTTATTCAATGGAGAAGATTCTGGAAGTAGCAAAAGGAAATGAGACTGAAAGGGAAGGTTGGGAAGAGGAAGGAAAAGAAGTAAGAGGAAGAACAAAAGAGAGCTGCTTCTTATTTGACGGCAGGAATGAGAGGGCAAAGATGGAACAAAGAGTGGTGAGTGGGCCCTTTGTGCTCATTAAACTGAAGGAAGACCTGATAGAAATGAATATGATGGAAGTATTACCTAAGGGACTAAGTATGTGCACTGTCAATTCTCAGCCAGTGCAAAATGAAATATTTTTAGAGGAGGAAGAGAAGGGATGAACTGTTACTTAGAGCTCCACTGTTTTTGACAATGGTACAGAGGGCTCTTGCGGAGCTTTGGGGAGCTGAAAGGGACTGATTCACCTTTTCTCAGGTCTCTCCTCACTTGCCTAAACACCGGAGTAGGCAGCCTTGGTATTCCTTTTTCCAAGGTGAGTATTTTTGTAGGCAAGAAACATGCTTAAGCTTCTTGAAATTCTATTGTGCACTCTTTGGGAGTTACTTAAAACACACTTTCTTTTAATGGCGGCCATTGGCTACATGTCCTTTCCCAGTTCACTGGAACTTTCATTAAATATACCATCAGAACTAACTAGGTCCTTCGTCCTGATTGGAGTCTCAAAGGGAAGTGCCGACTCCATAGGTGAATGCAGGCCAACCCTAGCGGATCAGTTTGGGTGCTGGGAGAGGATGCTGTGACCCTAATTTTTTCAAAATTCAGTTCAGCAATGTAAGTACTCCTCATAATGCAAGATGCACAGTCAAGGAAGAGCTCCTTTTTTGCTGAGACAAGTGACACCATCCGTGTGCCACCTTCTGTGACACATGCTGTTTTTAGAAACACATTAGGGTGTGAGCTCTGGGGGATGTTTCTATCTACATCTAAGGCAATGTTAATGTTTGTAACTGATCATCTAGCTGTGCAGTAAGTTTTTATTTATATTCATGGTTTTCAAACTGTGCTGGGAGAAGCTTCTTAGGAAGCTACAGTGAGGAGAGGGTGAGGAAGGAGCTGAGGAAGGGGCTCTGCTGTTTCATACGGAGGTTTTTGGCATCTGCATAGACCTTTATTTAAACAAAGGTTCTAAGGGGGAAAAAAGGAAAGAAAACCACTATTTTAAATCAACCAAAGACTATTACCAAGTACATTATTAGCAATTAAGCAAGCAGAATTTTTTTTTAAGGGAAGCTATTATTCTGGTCTTTAAATAAGAACTATATTGGGTGATAACTTAAGAATGTTAATGTCATTAAAAGTAAACTGTATTTTTTGCAGTTTAAAATCTTAGTGAACCCTCCAAAGCTGTACCTTTTCCAGCTGTTAAAATTGTACTCATCTCTTAAAGATATTTCTTACCTCTAAGGCCTTGCACAAACACAGCACTTCCAATGGCACATCTTGGATCCCCTGCTCATCATTAATTCCTCCCTCCCCAGTCTTTCTGTTGCCTTTGTGAGCATCTGTAATTCTACTACAGATCCCAGTACACACCTTGCCTTAGATTTACTTGTGTGCCAGGCTTGTCTTTTCTGCAAGACTTAGCCTCTGGAGGGTTCTCATTCATCTTCATATTCCCCATTGAACCTGTCTAGGCGTGGAGACTTGTAGCAAAGAAACCCTAAATAAATGTTTGTTTCCCTGAATTCTCAGCAGTCATATTTTTTTCCTAACAAGACAAGGTAGTTGAGCAAATATTCATCATAATGGAAATGAAATTGCTGCCCATAATAATGAAAAGTATTTAGGGGAATGTTTTCACCTATTTGGAGATGTCGTGGATGACAAAAATCACTGCGGTAAAACCAGGACAAAATCCTATTTAGGCCTAACCTCTTTTGACTATTCTCTTTCTGGAAACTGCAAAAGTATCTAGCATGACAGCTGCCGGGTTACCTCAGGTAGAGTTCACCTAATCAAGGGACTCGGGGCTTTGAAATGTCTTCATCATTGTGAGTCATTGTTGACCAGGTGCTTCTTGTCCTATCTGTGTAACTCAGGTGATCTTTGAGGTCCCTTCTAATTCTAGATTTTATGGATATCTGCATTTTATACCTCTCATCTCTTCATCTCTTAAAAAAGATTTTAATTTTAACTAAACTAATCTCTACACCCAACATAGGGCTTGAATTCACAACCCTGAGATCAAGAGTCACATGCTCTGAGCCAGCGAGGTACCCTCATTTTGATTTAAGAAGAAAGTTTTTGAAATTGTTTGAATAGCTGAGCTAGGGGATCAAAGTACAATATATTTGCATAAAATTTTCTTTACTTAAATACATCACAGACAGATCATTGGTCAATGATGAGAAATCCTTGGGTTGACTTTATTTTCCTTTGGTCATGGAACCTGGGTACCATGTATCAATGGTTTACTGGATAGGGAAAGACTCTTGGAAGCACTGGTATACTGAATGTTTCAGGCCACATTCTAATGCCTGGAACCTATGAATATCTTACTTAGTATGGCAACAAAGA
The DNA here is from genome assembly GCF_003254725.2 of Canis lupus dingo. Classification (NCBI taxonomy): domain Eukaryota; kingdom Metazoa; phylum Chordata; class Mammalia; order Carnivora; family Canidae; genus Canis; species Canis lupus. The sequence goes on along the minus strand of NC_064271.1, from coordinate 7,298,649 downwards.
CTTTGCAGATGTAATTAAGTTAAGGATTTTGAGATAGAGAGATTATCTGGGGTTATCCAAATGGACCCAATGTAATCAGAATGGTCTTTATAAGAGGAAGACAGGAGACCAAAGTGGGTAGTAGGAAATATGATGATGGGACCAGAGGTTGGGCTGATGCAATAAAGTCATGAGCCGAGGAGTACAGACAGCCTCCAGAAGCAGGAAGAGACAAGGTATAGATTCTTCTCTGGAGCCTCCAGAATGAACCAGCACTGCCCACACCTTGACTTTAGCCTTGTGAGACTCATTTCAGGGTCCTGACCTCAAGAACTGTAGGAGATTAAATTTGTATTGTTTGAAGGCACCAGGTTTGAGGTAACTTGTTATGGTAGCTATAGGAATTATGTATACTGATTTGAAAGTCTGTTGTGCTGTTGTACCATGTATATATCCACATATATAATTATAGTGACATTCCTTGTCACTTTTCCCTGAAGTAAGCTCACAGACCAAAGCCTAGGAAAATGGAAACATATAAATACAATAAGTTTAGTTTTTCTTCAAGGACCAGAAAAGCACTGGAAGTGAGACATGTTGGTAAGTGTAAAAAATACCTCAAAACCTATGTATACATATATATCCTTGTCTATATCCCTTCCTTCCATTAGGCTTCCTCTATCTTCGATAGGAATGTTCCAGTTGCTTTTGGAGAATGGGTGCTAATTAGAGGCTTTCCTCCTGAAGTCATATAAAACTCTTGGTAAAATTGTTGATGTCATCACAGGATTAGCGGGGGCAGTTCAACATTTTCACAAGAAAGTGTGTTTTATTCAGACTATTTTCATTACAAAAAAACATCATAGATTCATCCAACTTAGTTTGTGGAATTAGACATTTTTTGTAAGTGGAAGTGGATTGTTAAGTATGACAAGTATAAATTGTTTTTCACAATGCTGGGATGAAAGAAATTAATATTTTTTAGTTTTTCTAAGTCACATAAATTTGACTTGGTCCCCACTTGGCTGGAGTTGGTAGGAAATTTACAACTAGTCATGGTTGAGTTCTTCTCTCTTCCCCAGAGTTCTAAGAATCTGGGAAAGAGTCCCAAGAACACAGGCTCCAGTGTGCATCACTGTCTCTGCTTGCACCATACTGGCATCCCATTGCTCAAAGTAGTCATATGGGTGGGCCAAGAATCAAGTGAAAAGAGTGTATCACATAAGTCCATAAACACTGAGAGGTGGGATTCTTTGGGTGGGGGTCACTCTGCAAACATGCAGCACAGACTGACCTAGATCATCCACTTACACCAGGTCACTACAGGTTAAATTTCACTACCATGCATTTTTTAGCATTTGGTGCCTATTGTCTCTATGTTCTATTAGACTGAGTGCCTGAGGTAGAAACCATATAGGTATGGTTCAATGCCCTATAACTACCAGAAGGTATAGTGCTTAGAACATTACAGAAAGAGGTACTCTTGCCCCAGTAGAATGTGACCACATAGACTATTATGTGACACAAACATGTCCCACCAGGCTGCCTTGTAATCAAGTTTTCTTTGGACTTAGTAGTCCTGGATTGGACACTCCTAGGATGGAGAGCTTAAAAAGAAGCTTGGGGCAATAAGTCTTTAGCATTAATTGAGGGAGCTCAGATCAGGTTATAGGAGGATCAATTCCTAGGGCAGACCAAGTCCCATAGTACCTTTCCAATTTCCCCTATCAAGAGCCATCCTGCTCAAGCACTTCTTGGATGCTCATTTGGTTCCCCCTTGGACTCCCAACTCCCTCTTTGTCAAGAATTACGTCCCTCCTCCTCACCTCCCGTACAAATCAGTGTCACATGGATTAGTCAATACAATTAACTCTCCAAACTTTTAACCAGTGAATGACTTGTGCTTGGAAGGAAGCAAGGTGGAGAAGACTGAAGATAGGTTTTAGTATAAGACAACCCTGGATGTGACATTGAGTTCTGCTGCTTATTTGCCTGGTCTTGGCCAACTTGCTAAACTTCTATGGGTCTTTGTTTCACCAGTTGCAAATGATTGTAATCATACCTTCCCTTTAGGGTTTTAATGAAGATGGAATTAATGACATAGAACTACCTTCTTCCCCCATTCCCCTTTCTTCTCTTCCCTCTCAGTTTTTCATACATTGATTGGTATTAAGGATTCTTAAAATGACAGATACAGTCTTGAGAAGACATACTGTGGTATTAAACTGGGGACTGAGTGTGAAGCATTTTGGTATACTCGATTAAAACAGTTTTAACCTTAGGGAAGAAAAAAAATTTTAAATCGCTCATTTTTAGAATCTTAGTGAAGGCCCCACGCCAAGAATAGGGTTCCCTATTTATTAAGTGCAAAAAAAAAAAATGAAACATGAAATGAGAATAATGTATCTTAAAAGCTTATCTGTAGTGACCTGGGGTGATTAAGTACTCATTTATGTAAGTCCTCTTTGCCTTTCTTGTAAGTGGTTGTAAAATACAGATAAAATTGGAAAGAGACCCAAATACCACTCGTATGAAGGAAAAGACTGTTATTTTGGTATGGAAAACAACATGATGATAATTTTTAGATTTTATTTCAGTTTTTATTGAAGAATGAAATGGGAAGATTTTATGCTCAATCATCTTTTGAAGCTAATGGTTTGGATAATGCATAGGGTGTTCAAGGTCCAAATGGCAAAGTAGACATGCATTAGAATGATGGCTGAAATTCACTGAATAATTTTGGAGAAATCGTTTTTATATAAGTGCTTTGCCCAGGTGCCTCAAAGGCTGTATCATCAGGGAAACCCTGTATCTTGCACTTATTCCACTATATTGCGGCTCATATAGTTTTAAGAACTCTCCCTATTATTTAGTTTAGTTTTTCCCTCACATTTAGACTTGCATTTCCATGGACTTCTTTTTGATCTTATTTTCTTCAAATTGGAGTGGTTTCTAATGAAACCATCACTAAACTATAGGGGATTATGTTACAAAATCACTGGAACTCAAAATGGAAGAAGAATATCCAATCAAAAATATTTTAGAAACATTTTTGGAAGAAAAGATTTGTAAAGTGTCTGGAGCTTCTATCTTTGTTTCTTACACATGCCATTGGTTTTCTATTAGGTAACCTTCCCGATTCTGGATAATTCTTAGTATTTTCTAATATAATGTATTTATCTTAATGAACAGGTTGATCAATTTTTAAATCATTTCTTTAAAAACTTTTTATTTCCCCTGCACTATGATTTTATGCCTGAACATTTTATTTACCATCAAGTTCCAGCAGGTTGTTATGGCCATTAGGGACGGAATGCTTTGGTCTGCTCAAAATTCATGTCAACACCTTAACCCCCAATGTGATGGTTTAGGAGGTGGGGCCTTTGGGAGGTAATTAGGTTTAGTTGAGGTGTTGAGGGTGGAGCTTCAGGATGGAATTAGTGTCCTTATAGGAAGAGGAAGACCCCTCTCTCTCTCAGGTTAAGTTACAGGAAGGTAACTTGCAAATCAGCAGCAGAGGGCTCTCCCTAGGAACCTAGTAAGAGTCAGTGCCTCCAACTTGGACTTACCCGCCTTTGAGAAATAAATGCCTGTCTTTCAGACCGTCCAGTCTGTGGTATTTTGTTATACCAGCCAGAGCTGATTAAGACATGGATTTTCTCTCCTTTTATTTTTTTTTTTTTTTTTTTTTTTTTTTTTTTTTCTCTCCTTTTAAAGAAAACTGAATTTGCTCTGCTCCTTTTTAACCATTCCTAAGTGGAATGCAGCTGAAAAACTAGGGAAAATGTTAGTCAATTGATGAAGCGGTCTAGCCAGGTGGGAAGGGGAACACAACGTTAATACACACCAGTGAATGTTTGCAAAAGATGATGAAGTGGATGATGTGAGCATTCCCAGATAAAAATCTGAAGAATGTTCCAGAAATAACATTAAAAAGAATACAATATTTTTTTCTCCAAATTAATAAGTCATCCGACTGTTTTGGTGTCACAGCCATGGCCATTTTAGTATCTTTCTATGATTGATGGTTTCATCATCATTTTGCAAGTAAAATTTTTAAAAGTTGTTATATTTGATACACTAATGAACTTCCAAATGAGAACATCTGTTGTTTTCCTGTTACTCACAAATTCTGTTAATCTTAAAAATAGAGCTATCGAATTTGGTGGAGATGGATTATTAATTTTATGAACTCATGGCATTATTTTCTTATTACTTTGATATCCATCAGCAGGCCCCAGAGAATTAAATCAAAAGTCTGGAAAGTTCTTCCCTCCTCTTCACTTGCCTGTCTCTCTCTTCTATCATTATTACTATGCGACCAGCAAGGCCCAGGGTCAGCAATACTGAGCTCCCTTATAAATCTAAAGGAGATATATTGATTTCAGCTGTCTGGAAATACATCTTAAGAATGGAGATAAGCAATGAAAGGGCAATTATTAAATAGTCAATAATGCCATTCCCTTGGATAGTGAACCGGGAAAAAAGTCCCTTGGCTTATTGCAGAATTTGCCACTTAACAGTATATGTTTGAGTTGACAAACGATCTCAGCCCAGTATTTTCCTTTTTGATTCTCAGTTTTCCTGGAAGGAATGAACTACAGGGGAGGCAGGCTTTCCAGTTGAAAATTCCTCATAGAAGAAATTTTAGCAGAATCTATAGTTTGCATAAGAGTAATGTAAACCACAAGTAGGGTGTACCCTCAGGATTTGCTGGTGAAGTGAAAATAGGAAAATCACCGTCAGAGGTAATTTGTTGCTGATGAGACTAGGAAGAAAGCGTTTTAAATCATATGAAAAAATTCTCCAGGAGGTAATATGGATATAATTTAATAAACTTGGTCTAATTAATGATTACATTTATTATTGTTGAGACAGGAGGGTGATATTCTGGATGGAGATCGGAAAAGAAATAAGGACGTGGAGGACTTTTTCAATAATTCTTGAGTACGGTACTGCTGCAGGTGACTTAGGAAGAAATATTTTCCCTAGAGCGGAGAATCAAAATTCATCATGAAATTATATCTCTTACCAGTTCCATTGTCATTGTAAATGCATAATTTTGGCTTTTTGGTTTCCAAATATGAAGCTTGGTATATTAATCAGACTCCCTTGTGAGCAAGTGGCAGAAATCAACTCAGACTAACTTAGAAAGAGTCCAGATGGGCTCATTCCGGGGGCTTCGTGTGTGCGTGTGACCCAGGCCCTTGCGCGGGGTCGCAGTCGGGACGGCCCCGACCTCCGGGTGTAACGCTCGGTGGTTGCCACTGATATTAATAATTTTACCTTTGGATTTGTGTTTGTGAGTGAAATCTGGTGCTGCAACGGAGCTTGGGCCAGAGGTGTGGAGCTCTGCCTCACAGGACCCCGCCTCCCCAGGACGTGCTCCACCGCCCACTCCTCCAGTCCCTGGTGCCCGGGTCTGGCATTGCCAAGGTTAGCGAAAATAAACAAAAGACAGAAAACAAAACGCGATACCCAGTTATGCCTGAATTTCAGGTAACAATGAATCATTTTTAAGCGCAGCTATGTCTCAAATATTGCATGGGATATAGCGCAGAACGAGCGAAAATCCAAATTTCATTAGGTGTACCGTTTTTTACCCAACGCCTTACTCCAAGCCAGGCCACCTCCGCAGCGGCGGGACCGTGTGGCGGGGCGGGGCGGGGGGGAGGGGAGAGGAGGGGCGGGGCGGGGGAGGGGAGAGGAGGGGCGGGGTGGGGCGGGACGGGGTGGAGGGCGGGGCGGGGTTGGGGGGGGTGGGAAGGGCGGGGAGGGGAGGGGAGTGGGGGGTAAGAGGGAAGAAGAGGAGGGGAGGGGAGGGGAGAAGAGGAGGGGAGGGGAGGGGAGAAGAGGAGGGGAGAGGAGGGGAGGGGTGCGGCGGGGCAGGGCGGGGGGGGGGGTGGAGGCGCGCGGGGGGCGGGGGTGGAGGCGCGCGGATAGCCCGACAGCCCGACAAACCGACAACCCGACAGCCCGACAGCCCGACAGCCCGCAGAGCGTCCGGTGCCCCGCGCGTCCTAGCGCGGAAGTTGCCCTTTGAGGGTCCTGGGGTTACCGCGGGGCTGGCAGGTCTGCGTTCCTTTACTGGGGACGGGGGTGTGGTCCCGGGCCCGAGGTTCGGCTCAGGAGCCCGGATAGTCAGGGATCCCCGTCCCCCGAGTGTGAGACATTAACTGTCAAATAAAAACCAGCGCGACGGATACAGAATGAGACGCGGAAGAAAAGCACACGGGTTCTGTTTTCGTACCTGTAATGACACGTGTTTCCTGCTTTTGAACAAGAGGCCCCATAATTCTATTTTGCATCATAACGGGTCCTGGACTCAATATCCCAGGAAGGAGCTGTGGTAATGTTGAAATTCACTTCAGGTGGAGACAACATTGACGGCATTCTCTCCAGCTCACTTTCCTGCTTCTTAATGAACTCCCAGTTTCTTCTTAGAGCACAGCTGCCGGGAACTTACAGACTCACCGCTCAACAGCCAGGACCGAGGGAGGAAGGAAGCTCCAGTGTGCATGATGTTGGGACACAGTCTGATTGCTGCAGCTTTGGTCCCCTGTGTCCCCTTGGACCGGTCTTGCCGAGTGAAGTGGCAATTGCACACCTCCAGTCCTGAGGTCATCTCCCTGTCAGCAGGAGAGAGCACTGGAGGAGGGGTAGAACCAACTAAGTTACAGGAAGTCACTGCGAGATAATTTACTGTTTTCTACTCTAATTTGATTTTCCTACATTTAGTTAGTATGACTCTTTCCTAGGGCTCTTTTAACTCTGAATTAATTTATATGATTAGTTTTTTGAAAGTACAAAGTTTACAGCAGGGTGGCCACCTACTATGACCTAACAAAATGCTGACATTTTCTGCAACCCAGCCAGAGGGAACTTCTGCAAGTCAAACTCTTTCTTAAAAACTTTAAACATTCTTACATTTAGAGTTCCTCTAAAATTATGTTTGGGAGAGCTCTCAGATGTACAGATTACTGTTCATCCTTCCATCTTTTATTTCATTTGTTCATTCAACATTGTTTTGACCAAGAACAAGTCTTGGAGCTGAAGCTTACTTGGAGGAGAAAATTCTGTAAACTGGTAGGTTTAATGAAAACTACTTAAAATGTCTCATAAATCCACAGCAGAGGCACCAAAGACAGGTGGAGTGCCTGTACTTCCTTCCCCCTTTCTTTCTCTCTTTCTCTTTTTTCGCTCTTTCTTTTTTTCTTTCTTAAAGGTGAAGATTAAAAGAAATAGGCTTTGGATTGTGGACTTAGAGCTTAGTCTGGCTATTATTAAATTATTGACATATTCTAGGAGGTGTCTGGAGAAAAAGAGGAGGAGCTTTGAGGGACTGAGTAGTGTGATTGTGCAGTTGTCATGGTGACTTGTGGCTGGGAAAATTGTTCTGTGTTGGTTCCCTTGCACCAAATGTAGGTGTAGCTGAAAGAGCATAAGTCAGTTTCCTAGGAAATTATTTTAAAGGCGTGTCCCAACTGCAGAGGGAGTCAGAGGCAGTTTTCCTTTTCTGTGTCTAAGACAGCATGTTTCTTGCTTTCCCTTGTAAACACATATAATGGCTCGTTATTTTTGCCAGTCCTTTGTACACATACACACAAAAGTATGTAATACTTTGAGGTGAGAGAAAAGACAAATGGATTTTGGCTGACAGATACTAAGGTCAGTCTCTTAATGATTTTTTATTGTAAAGAAAAAAGATATACCTTTGACTTCAGTTTAACTTGAAAGGTATTCTTGAAACTTCCCTGTGACAGTAACTAGATCAATTTATAAAGAATAAAACATTAATGGCAAGGCTCATCTCATGGCATGGTGCTACAAACAGTATTTTTTTGAGTGCTAATGTAAGTGGTAATTGTGTTTTTCGTTTCAAATTTCCCTTGTTCATTGGTGGTATATAGGAAAATGATTGATTTTTGTTTATTAACCTTGTATCCTGACTCCTTGCTATAATTACTCATTCATTCCAGGAGGTTGTTTTGATCATTCTTTCAGAGAATGTGAAACTTTGGAGAGGTAATTAAGTCATGCAGGTGGAGTCCTCATGAATGAGATCACTGTCCTTATAAAAGAAACCCCAAAGAGCTACAGAGCTCTCTTTTAGCCCTATGAGAACACAGAAAGACAGCAGTCTACAACTGGAAAGACAGTTCTCACCAGAACCTGATCCTCCAGGATGCTGATCTTGGAATTCCAGCCTCCAGAATGATGAGAAATAAATTTTAGTATTTTAAAAGCCAGAATACCCAGTCTGTGGTATTCCAATATAGCAGTCCAAGTGAAGACACTTCTCAATCAGAATACCTTTTATTTGTTTTTCTTGTCTTATTGCATTAGCTAGGACTTCCGATGTGTTTCTGAAAAGGAGTGGTGAGAGAGGACATCTTTTCCTTGTTTCCAACACACAGTGAATATTCAAAATACCGTTTCAGAGGCCATCATTTAGCTTGGTTTAAAAAAAAAAACTTATGTTTTCTGTACTGACAAGGATGAAAAAATAATACCCAGGATTGGTGAGAATATCTGGCTAAAGGTATTCTATTATCCTCATCATAAGATTACAAACTGATCCATTTTCAGAAGACTTCTGATCTCCGGACTGTCTTCTCACATTTAAATTTTAAATTTCTAGGAAATGCTTACACAAGTGCAAATATTTTAGAATAAATATTGCAGTATTGTTTTTAGCCACAAAAAACTGGAAACAATTCATTTATCCATCATAACAATGAACAAAATAAATTATGATATATTTACATAATGGAATATACTGTTCAGCTTTTAAAAAGAATACTAAATTTCAACTATATATTGACATTGGGAAGATGTCAGTAAAATATGTTATTGGGTTAAAACACAAGTTGCAGAACAGAATATATAGCACAATTCTATTTGTGTAAATAAAAGATGTTTGTAAATATGCTTATATAAGCACAGAAAATACGTAGAATTCATGAGAAATTATTACCATAAGTTACCTCTGATTAAGAATGAGTAGATCAGTGGAAAAGAAAGAGGTCTATTTCTATTCATTTTATATTTTCTATATGTTAATGGAAACCATGTAAAATATTTCAAGTTGGGGGAAGAAAACTATTGTAATTTAAAAACTGTAATGCATTTATGAAACATTTGGGGCCTGTGCCTTATAAATTACAGAATATTATTCTTTCTCTACTGATTTGCTTCTGGCCATTTAAAATAGCAAAATATTCTTTTTATTTATTTTGAAATCTTATATTCCCTCATCAGAGCTTAGAAAGGATGATTTATTTTTTGGGGGGTGACTCAGTAATATGTGTTAAGACATCAATGAGGCCTCCAAATATTCATTGGTGTTCTTGTTTGTTTTGTTTTTAAGATCTGGTAGGGTATATTTAATCTGTTTTCCCATTCTTTTTTTTGATAGACTTGACATGTTGAAAGATTTTTTTTTATTATTTTATTTTATTTTATTTTATTTTATTTTATTTTATTTTATTTTATTTTATTTTATTTTATTTTATTTTACTGAAAGAGGCTTAAATATGCCTATATGTAGGGGAGAAAGGGCAAGAAAGAGGTAAAGATTAAAGTAGAATCCCAGGAATGGGTGGATGAATAAATGCAGAGATTTTTTGGAGTGGAGAAAAACAGAGAGAATTTTGACAGATGATTATTCATCTGCTATTTGTCGGAACTACAGCTGTGGGAGCATATGAAGGGTGCTGGAGCAGGCCTTTGCTTCTTGTAAATGTCTTACAATCTGGGAAAAAGTGGTCTGATTGTAGTGTTATGCCCATTACTGTGGCATCAATGCTCTCACTAGGGTCAATTCCAAAATACCATGGTTTAACAACGGGTTTATCACATTCCTAGAGATTTAGTAATCAAAATAGGTAGCTGCAGAAGCTGCTACCTCCAGCATACCACAGGGGTGGGGGTGGGGGAACATATTAAACCATGGAATAAATATAGTACCTCATTCTAGTGTGTCAATTTTATTTGAAGATTTGGCAGAGAATGTGTTATTTTCATATAACCAAAATATGTATATTATGTTAGTCTGTTTGGGCTGCTGTATTAAAAATACCATAAAGTGAGTGGTCTATAAACAATAAACATTTATTTATCACATTTTAGGACTAAGAAGTCTGAGATCATGGCATTAGCATATTTCGTGTCTGGTAAGAACTCTTTTCCTTATTCATAGGCAGCCATCTTTTTGTTGTGGCCTCATAATGGTGAGGGGGCAAGGGATCTTTCTCAGGCCTCTTTTATAAGGGTACTAATCCATCTTTATGACCTAATCGCCTCCTAAAGGCCCTAAATCCTAATATCATCACCTTGCAGATGGTGGCTCTTAGCTCAAAATAATCCATATGCTAAGAGGCATATTTTGGGGTGGCATATTCTGGTACCCTTCAATTTGCAGGATAAAATTTTGTTGTGTTATTCACATACCTAATATCCTTCCTTATTTTAATTCACATAAATCAGATGATTTATGGAGGCAGAGCTACTGTGGATTTTATATTTTTTGGTAATATTTCTAACTACTTATTTTGAAATTTTGTTTTCATGTACATATTAGTTAAATTGAACATTTCTATCAGTGTAAAATATTTCTTTGTCCCATATAATACATTATTTTATCTGATACTAATACTTTCACTTCTGCTTTTTTTTTTTTTTCATTGGTCTAGTATAATCTGTCAATGTTTTTTATTGTTCTGTGTCCTGCAAATTCCACATCACTTGTTTGTTGTATTGTTCTCCTTTTGTTTTAGTGGGTAAATTAAACTTAGTAATTTTTTTGTGATAAATTGTATGATTGATTCTATTCTTGACATTTTGTTTTGTGTTCTTCATTGGTTATATTTGTTTTAGAACTTTTTTTTTTAAAGATTTTACTTATTTATTCATTAGAGACACACAGAGAGGCAGAGACATAGGCAGAGGGAGAAGCAGGCTCCCTTCAGGGAACCCCATGTGGGACTCGACCCCTAGACCCTGGAATCACGCCCTAAGTTGAAGGCAGTTGCTCAACTGCTGAGCCACCCAGGTATCCCATTTGTTATATATATATTTTTAATTTTTTATGATAGTCACAGAGAGAGAGAGAGAGAGAGAGAGGCAGAGACACAGGCAGAGGGAGAAGCAGGCTCCATGCACCGGGAGCCCGATGTGGGATTCGATCCCGGGTCTCCAGGATCGCCCTGGGCCAAAGGCAGGCGCCAAACCGCTGCGCCACCCAGGGATCCCCCATTTGTTATATTTTTTGTTAATTTTTTTTTACTTTGAATTTTGTTGTCCATTTCTTCTCCTAAGTGGCTACCCATTAAATTTTAAGAAGACATTTAAACTTAATATGTCTAATGAATATAATCTATTTAAAATATTTGAACCCCCTTTCCACTTGATTCAATCATGTGACAAAGACCCTCAGCAAGCTTTATCTTTTATTTTACTCGCTACCTACACATAATTCAAAAGACTTATTAACTCTTTTCATAATTTAGGTAGTCCACTCTGTGTATCTCATTCATAATTAGGGCATCCCAGCCTTCTCATTACTGAGATTTGTTCTTGAATCAGTCAATCTAATTACAAATCAGAGATGTGCATTCATAAGAGTGCATGTGTGGTAATTGCTCTTATATTGAAGTATGTACATTTTCAATGTGCATTTGTTCTAAAGTAAAGATATAAGGATACTCAATTTTGAAATGCCTCAGATCATAATCTCTTTTGAAATGATAGCTGAAAACATATATATATGTAATTGACATAAGCCATACTTGTGTGAATGTGGCAGGAACATCATAGCCGATAATTGAATGTTGTTAACTCTGTGGAGTCTTTAGAGACTCTTACATGTTTAAGGGCTCTGGCTTTGCCCTGGTTCACCTTATCACAGGGCTGCCTCTGACTGAGCTATATATAGTTTCCTGAATCTACTGGCTCTTCTACTTCAGGGGCTTTGTGTGTGTTGTCACCTCTGTTTATAATGGAGTGGGTCCATGAGAATTGGTTGAAAACAAATTGCCTGAAAGTTGTTTAATAGAGAGAAATAGAATAAAATATTAAGTATCATGATAAGATTAGATTAAGGATATTGTGCTAGTTTGCTATGGCTTCCATAACAAAACACTATTGGGTTTGGCTTAAGCAACAAAAATGAATTCTCTCACAGTTTTGGAGGCTAGAAGTCCAAGATCAAGGTGTCAGCAGAGTTGGTCTCTTCTGAGGACTCTTTTTGTAGCTTGCACATGGTCATCTTCTCACTGTGTCCTAACACAGTCTTTCCTATGCATGCATGGATCCCTGGTGTCTCTTTTTGTGTCCAAATTTCTTTTTCTTCTAATGGATTAAGGTCCATCCTAAAGACCTCATTTTAACCTAATCACCTCTTTAAAGGTGATTATCTTCAAATATAGTCTAAATTTGAAGTATTAGGGGTTAGGGCTTCAATATCAAACTCTACCCCAAAAAACCAAAAAATCCAGTCAAGAAATGGAAAGAAGACACGAGCAGATATTTCTCCAAAGAAAACATGCAAATGGCTAACACACACATGAAAAAATGTTCAACATCACTTGGCACCGGAGAAACACGAATCAAAACCACAATGAGATACCACCTCACACCAGTCAAAATAGTTAGAATTGGCAAGTGAGGAAACAACAGATATTGCAGAAAAAGAAGAACTCTCTTACACTGTTGGTGGGAATGCAAACTAGTGCAGCCACTCTGGAAGATGGTGTGGGGGTTCTTCAAAAAGTTAAAAATAGAACTACCTGATGACCCAGCAATTGTACTACTAGGCATTTATCCAGAGGATACAAAGATAGTGATTCAAAGGGGGCACATGCACCCCAATGTTTATAGCAGCAATATCCACAATAGCCAAAATATGGAAAGAGCCCAGATGTTCATTGACTGATGAATTGATAAAGAAGATGTGGTGTGTGTATATATATATATATATATATATATATATATATATATATATATGTATATAATGGAATATTACTTGGCCATCAAAAATAATGCAATCTTGCCATTTGCAATGATGAGGATGGAGCTAAAGTGATTATGCTAAGTGAAACAAGTCAGTCAAAGAAGGACAAATACCACATGATTTCACTCATATGTGGAATTTAAAAAACAAAACAGGTGAACATAAGGGAAGGGAAGGAAAAATAATATAAAATGAAAACAGAGTGAGGCAAAACATTAGAGACTTATAACTATAAGAAACAAACTGAGGGTTGCTAGAGGGGAGGGAAGAAGAGGGGAGTCAGGAGATGGGGTAATTGGTTGATGGGCATTAAGGAGGGCACTTGATGTAGTGAGCACTAGGAGTTGTATGCAACTGATGAATCACTAAATTCTACCTCTGAAACCAAGAATTTTATATCTATATATGTACACATATATATAAAATTTTGAGGGACCCAACTCAGCCTCTAATACATATCAATGAAACAGAGTTGGCAGTGGGCATTTAAGGATGAAGGAGGAAGGGAGAGAGACAAGGTTGAATCAGACATTGATTATTATTTTGTGACTTTCTTGTGCTGTCCTCCTCTCCTGCCCCACTCCTCCCTTCAACTTGCCTAGACCACCCTTCATCCTACCAAGTGGTGTGGTCCCTGAAGAGCCTCAGGGGTAAAAGGTACTAGGAAGCACAGAACTCTAGGTTAGTTTATGTAGCAGCAAGCCAAACTTGAAGTGAGGAAATTTGGTAAGAGAGGTAGAAAGCTGACAGGTACTTTATTTTGATGGAAGTCATGTGAAGGTTTCTTTCCAAAACTCCTCTCTGTATATTTTCTCACCGAAAATCAGTGGTATGCATGATGTCCATGGCAAACCCGCTGGGTTTCCAGTTTCCTGCACCTGCTCTTCCAATCTCACTGATACTTCTTCCAGTGTTGCTTTGCTTGGAGAATGGCAAGAATCTGCATTCATCCTCTATAAGCCCGCTTGAATGTATTTTCCAAAATATCATTGAATATCTGATTCTGTTTAAAATTATCATGAGAGTCAATTTATAAATAAAGGAGCTGATATTTGCCAAATATGGCTGCATTAAATTGACTTGATACTGAAGCACATATTCTATGGGGAAAAAACATTTATGTGAATCTCATTTGAAACATTCTGGGATCAGCTGCTCTGAAGCTTTACACGTTAGGACATTTCCAGGACATTATTTTACCACCACCCCCCTTCTTTTAATCAATTGCTGCTTTTGGCAAAGACTTCCTAACTTTCTAATTGCCTTAAATTTATTTTCTGGTTGAAGACATGTTTAACAATTGAATTCATTATCTTAGAAATTAACAAGACTTTCGTTTTTTAGCAACTGCCCATCATTACAGAGCTCCCAAGGAAGTATTAATTCAAAGAAATCTGTAAAAATGTTATGTATCTAATTAGATTCAGTGAAAATTTAGAATAAAATTTCAGACCTGAAAATGGAGGGCTGTTACAAATTGCTGGAACTGAATTGTGTCACTCTCAAAATTAATGTTGAAGCCCTAGTCCCCAGTGTGATGGTATTTGGAGGTGGGGCTTTTGGGAAGTAGGTAGGGTTAAATGAGATAAAAAAAGTGGGGTCCTCAAGATGGGATTAGTACCCTTCAAGAAGACATCAGACCTCACTTTCTCTTTCTCTCTCTGTCTCTCTGTCTCTCTCTGACTCAAGAAGGGCCATGTAGCTCCTCACCAGGAAAGGAATCTGTCAGCCCCTTGATCTTGGATTTTCCAGCTCCCAGAACTGTAAGAAATAAGTGTCTATTGTTGAAACCCACCCAGTTACTTTGTTATAGCAGCCTAAGCTGATGAGGACACAAATATTCATACAGGATAACCATATCTGACAGCACTCTGCAGTTCCAAGCTTTCTGAACTTTAGGGTAGGGAAAGCACCCAAGTCCATGGAAACTTTCTGTTCCTTATTAGCTCAAACCTAAATGCTGGTCAATCTGGTTGGGCTGTCATGATCACATTAGCATCCCCAAAACAGGATCAAAGTAAAAACATGAATCAACAATTTGGCACTGAGATTTCTTTGTGTTCTATGTGTCTAGCCCTCTGTGAGGCACTGGGCATGCAATGGTCAGTAAGACACATACAGACTCTGATGTTGTTGTGCTTATATGCTTTTTGGGGAAATAATGAGAAAATAGACAATGTTCTGAGGACAGAGGAACTGGATGCAGTATGAGGTACAGGGGCTCCTAGAAGAAGTGTACAGGGAAGCTGAGATTAAAGACGGTCAGGAGCAGGAAAGGTTCATAGGGCAGGAAGAGTTCAAGGCAAAGAACTGTTTGAGAACCTGAATTTCTTTAATGGCTAGGACCATTAAAGATTTCTTTATATTAATTTCTTTATGGCTAGGACGCAATGAGGAGAGAGTGTCATGAGAGATGAACCTGAAAGAATTAATCCCATCTAGACCATGCAGGGCCTTTTAAGTCATAGGAGCTTGAAGGTATTTTAAGGACACTGATGAACCAACCACTGAAGTTTTTTTTTTTTTTTTAAGATTTTGTCTATTTATTCATGAGAGACACACAGAGAGAGGCAGAGACATAGGCAGAGGGAGAAGCAGGCTCCCTGCGAGGAGCCCAGTGTGAGACTCGATCCCTGGGCCTGGGATCATGACCTGAGCCAAAGGCAGACACTCAAGCATTGAGCCTGAACCACTGAAATTTAATGGCAAAAAGTTGATCATTTTGACATTTTGAAAAGATCCTTCTTGTTTCTATGTGAAATGGATTGGACTGTAACAATAAAAAAGCCAACGATTCCCAGTACCTGGAAAAGTAACAATCTAGGATAGATGATAGAACTGGGCAGAGTTTAGAGATATTTAGGAGGTATACTCACTTTGGTAATTGACTGGATGCTAGATGCCCTGAGGAAGAAGGAAAAGTCAAGGAAGGCATCTGGATTTCTATTAGATCAAATAAAGGAAAACAGGGACGCCTGGGTGGCTCAATGGTTGAAAGTCTACCTTCAGCTCAGGGTGTGATTGTATGGTCCTGGGATTGAGTATCCGCATCAGGCTCCCTGCAGGGGAGGGACATTCTTTATTGGAGTGCTATTCATTGAAATCCATCATTGCCCGTTTGCCACCTAGTATATAGAAAAAGAGGGTTATGGGGGGAATAACATATTTTTATGTTTCTATGCTGCAGGGAAGATGGACTTCCAGAATGGGGATTCTGTGGATTGATGATGTTTCTCATAATATTCTTATAGGTTCTGGTAAGGTTGGGACAGAGGAGATTTTTGACAGCTCTTCATTCGGGTCATTCCAGCACTATTGTGTTGGATAAGAGTGGCTCAACTTAGTGGCTGCTTACATACCAGAGGCTCCAAATCACTGTTTATAGCTCTAAGTTTAATTGAAAATAAAAAGATAAGTCATAGTTGAATGTCTGGTCAAACAATTCTTTTGGCTTGATCCTAGGAAGGGTTGGGAAGCAGTATGCTTTCCTCTGGCTTCCCAAAGAAGTAACATTATTTGCTTAGAGAAATTTCAAAAGCCCTTAATCGATGAAGAGTAATATCTGCACCTTAAAGTCTCAGTTCTTTAAAAATGGAATGGGTATCTCAGAGGGAAGCTGCCAAGGGAGCAGTTCTGGATAAATTTCTTGGGAAGGAGTCAGGTAATGGCCTCCAACATGGCCCATTTGTTTGCCCTGCCCACTTTCTCTGCCCACTCAGTCCAGCGGGTGGTGGACGATCCCATCCCTTCCTCTAATTCACCAGTCCTGATGGGGTTCCTGTATGGCACATGTGTTCCTCCTCTGGCCTGTCAGGACATCCCTCCATTCAAATCTACTCCCTAATTCAGTATGATCCCAGTCCACTCCACCAACTGTGGCCTTGGCCTCTGCTCTCAATCTGGTGATGCCAGCATGTGTCCCTCTGACTCAGTTTTGATTTTGTTCCACTGGGGTTGCCATGAATGTACCCTGCCCTTGCCCATGCCTTACTTCTCTGTGTCAATTTGTACACTGCTATGTAAGATGTGGGGTTTCTGGAGAGCTTTATGACTGACATGATTTGGTCTGATCCTATAAGAAGATGGAAAGTGATCTAAACAAACTAACTAGAATTTAAGTAAAAACTTGATACATTAAAACAGTAACAACAACAACAAAATAAAGTGTATGGCCATTTAAGTTTAAAAGAAAAGAAAGTGATTTAAACAACCTTTACCTATTTATTTTCTCATTTCATAATCATAGGTCAATGAGGCCCAGACATATCAGTTAGATGTGTTTTTGAAAGTTCTCTGAAAGATATTTTAAAAATACTCAGAGATTGAAGGATCGGAAGAGGGATAGTTAGCCTGGGGAACTTAAATAAAAGTCAATTTAGTAGTTCAACTGAGAAATGAGAGTCAGCTTAATAGTTTAAGGTGAGAAATGATAAAAATGTGAAGTAGAAGAGCTGGGTTAGACTTGAGGCATTTCATACTATAATCAGCAGGACTAGGTGACCGAATATTGGGGAGGAGGGTGCAAATAGTTGAAGACAAGAGAGGTTTTTAGTTTGATGTGCCATTTATTGTGGTGCTATGAATGAAGAGAAACTAAATGACAATGACTTTAGTTCTTTACATATTGAATTTCAGGCACTTATAGAAAAATTGAGGAATGAAATCTGGTCAACAAAGTGATCTGTGTGGACTCAGGGATGACAGTTCAAGGCTAAAGATTAACACTAATAATCTATTTAGTTTTTTAATTTATTTGCTTATTTTTATGCTTTCAAATTTGAAAATTAATCAATCTGAGGCAGTTTTCAAAGATACTGATACAACATAAAATTAAAAAAAAAACTTAAAATGGGAAATTTTCAGAGTGGATTTGTCAGGAGAGAACAGAAATGTAAGTTTTGAAAAAACCCAACCTTGAAGTATATACACACAAGCACAAACACATGCACACACATACACACACACACACACACACACACACAACATACCTTTCTTTTTGCTAGAGGTAGGCCTTTCTGAGTTTCTTATGATCCACTGCATAATGGGAAACATTTAATTCACAGTATTATTAAGATGGAAGTGTTTTTTGGGTTATAACTCTCCTTGGTACTGACATCTGAAAGACAATTCTTCTGTGGGTTCTCATAAAAGAAGGTATCATGTGACTATAGAGAACAATATTCTTAATGATATCCATAGAACAAATTTAATAAGTGATCTTATATTTTTGTAAAGCCATATAAAATAGGCTAGTGGCATAACACCAAAAGACAGTTTGTTTAAAGTAATTGCTTATGGAGAAGATGATGGAATCCAGGTTTATAAGCTATATGGTTTCAACAAAAATAAAAAATAAAATTTAGATCTAGAAATTTCATAAATGTTGCCTACAGACCATATCTGGTCAGTAGACATTTTTAATACATAGAATTTGGAAAATGGAATTATTTGAATTATTTAAAAGATAAACTATTAGGGATTTTCAAATTAAAAATCTATATTATATTGTATTATATTATATGTTTTGTTTTGTTTTGTTAGAAGACCTTGTACCGTGGGGCTTACCTTCCTATATGGCAGCCATTGGGTAACTCTGTCTTTAGTTGAAAAATGTGCTCTCTATTTTGTTATAGATCTCACTCAGTTACTTGCCTGACCACAACCTCTGCTACAGAGAAAGGTATGGACTGCATGCCATTCAGGCAAATCTTAATGTTCTATTCAATATAACATTAGATAATTATTGTGTGATAGAAGCTATAAGTTTACATACAATAATAAAAATTTGGAACACTGGTATTATCAACATTTTTAAAGGAGAGCCATACATAAACAGCAATTGCACTTGAGCTAATCTGATATCTTGTTATGAATTTAAAAAATTGTGCCTGAGGGATCCCTGGGTGGTGCAGTGGTTTAGCGCCTGCCTTTGGCCCAGGGCGCGATCCTGGAGACCTGGGATCAAATCCCACATCGGGCTCCCGGTGCATGGAGCCTGCTTCTCTCTCTGCCTATGTCTCTGCCTCTCTCTCTCTCTCTCTGTGACTATCATAAATAAATAAAATTTTTTAAAAAAAATTGTGCCTGAATATAATGCCACTCTCTCTTCCCCAGAGGTCAGAGGAAGGAAGTCTGGCATAAAAGGTTAAGATTTTCCTCGGAAAATTGTTTTGGATTCCCAATGCCATGGGAAGAATTGTTGATGGAAGTCCTGAATGTCTGGGTCTCATAATGTAGCTTTAAATACATTAAAGTTGGTGCTATACCCAAAGAACCATAATTTTGTTTTATGTGATTTCTTAATGAACCCTTCAATTAAACAAATTGTATCTTAGATAATTGAATATATTGCTTGCTAGATATATTTAAACATTGCTTAAATTTAGAAGAATATTTACAACATTGATGATCTGGATGTAGAAATCTCAATCTACTCAGTCAAAGACTGATTAGCTAGAGGGTAAGTTTTCTATAAAGGCTTGACCTAGTTCATGCCAGTAAGATAATTTTATCAGGACATAGAATGTTTCTTCCCAATATATGAGTTAGGGAGAAAGAAAGGGGATGTACTCAATTCACCCAAAATGAATATCAGGTCATTAAGATGCAAGTTAATGAGAAGAAGTAGGGGCAGAACAACATTTCCATTTCACCTACTGGAAAGATTCACCAAATAATACTGGACAGTCTTGCTGTTGGTAGTTTGCATAAGTCTCAACAGAAGTGGAAAAAAATGAGTTTATACCGGGTATGAAACCAACAGGTAAGCCAAGGTCAGTAATACTAACAATCTTATGCAATTCCTGACATGTTTCTCCTGAAGGCAATAAAAAACAGACCAAAATCAGCAGTGAAATAACTCAACCCTACATCTCTGCTCTGTGTGAAAATTTATTCTGGGAAACTGATTCTTGGATTATATAAAAAAGAAAATGGGAACATATTTGGGATGGCATGTCTAATGAGTAAATAGTTCTAAAAACTGGAGGAATAGATGCTTTTTGTTTATTTTTTTAATAGAAGCTTATATGTCTGATCCGACCGAGATGAGACATTTCTAATACTCGTCTGTGTACAAGAGTAGTTAAACTTTACAAGTGGCCTAGTAGAGAGTCTTAAGGAAGATGAGAAGAGGGCTGAAAGGAGTTTTGAGAATCACCACATTTCAGTATGAGAAGGGGAGGAGATCCAACTAAGTTGCAGGAGAGGGAGAATACAGAGGGATTGAAAGAGACTCAGTGGGGGGTTACACCCCTACTTGCAGTCAGGAAAATCAAGTGGTAAGAAGAGTAAAGAGGCCTTTGAACTTGGAAATTGGCAACTTATTTATATTTTTGAGAGTTAATTCAGTAGCATTAATATCTTATTTATTACTAAGCTGGCTGATTGAGCTGGCTGATTTCTGTACAGCCTTCACCACCACCACATCCTGTAGATGAGGAAAATGAGGTTGCAAAAATTTAATGAATTTCTTTGTCTCTGGTAATGTTCATTTATTCACTCAATAAAAAACAAAACCAAATCCATGATGTATCTTGACTTTGAAGGAATTGATGCATTAATTTATTTTTTTATTTTTATTTTTTGCTTTTGAGTGGATAAGGAAAAAGGAGAAGACAAGAAGAGGAGGAAGAGAGAGAGAGAGAAGATGGTACAAAGATTGAGGTTTTGGTTTTGTCTTGAGCAATTTTGGAGTGATGGTAGACAGAATGAAAATGACCCCAGAGAAGATGTGAAAGACAGGGGAGAGGAGATGAAGTGATGGCCTATAAGTGAAATAAAAAGTAACGGATTCTTATAAAACACAGGTGGAAGTTTAAGCCCTGCAAAAAAGATGTAGGGATGTCTTTTTGAGACTGTGCAAGGATAGCTGTGAATACATATAGATTCTGATTTTCAGGAGGAGGGCCAGAGGTTTTGTCTCTTATTTGTCTGTGAGATAAAAATGCAGAGAGGGTTCCTATTATGTGAAGGGTCAAGGTGAAACAAGGTCCTTGTCAGGCTTGGTCATATATAGAGATGGTAAGAGAATTGGAACTAGAAATGAGGAGGATCTTAAAGACAGTGATGATTCAATTAAATAGTTTGGGTGATTCTTGGCTTTTGATTCTTTTATTCAATGGAGATCCTACTGTATGCAGTAGGCGTTGCGTTATTTTGACACTATTGAATAACCACATATGGTTTCTTTGCAAGACTCTTCCAGTAGTTCTGACTTCCTGCATGCATGTTCGTTCTCAAGGTGACCATTTCTCATCTCCTGTTTTTTTTAGTATTTACTCTGTCTGAAAAATGCAGAATTTTCCTAAAGTCTTTCTAGATGTAGTCACTTTTTGTTTTTTTTTAATTTTTACTTAAAATTATTTTTTATTGGAGTTCAATTTGCCAACATATAGCATAACACCCAGTGCTCATCCCATCAAGTGCCCCCCCCAGTGCCCATCACCCAGTCACCCCCTCCCCCCGCCCACCTCCCTTTCCACCATCCCTTGTTTGTTTCCCAGAGTTAGGAGTCTCTCATGTTCTGTCTCCCTCTCCGATATTTCCCATTCATTTTCTCTCCTTTCCCCTTTATTCCCTTTCACTATTTTTTATATTCTCCAAATGAATGAGACCATATAATGTTTGTCCTTCTCTGATTGACTTCTTTCACTCAGCATAATACCCTCCAGTTCCATCCACATCGAAGCAAATGATGGGTATTTGTTGTTTCTAATGGCTGAGTAATATTCCATTGTATACGTAGACCACATCTTCTTTATCCATTCATCTTTCGTTGGACACCGAGGCTCCTTCCACAGTTTGGCTATTGTGGACATTGCTGCTAGAAACATTGGGGTGCAGGTGTCCCGGCGTTTCATTGCATCTGTATCTTTGGGGTAAATCCCCAGCAGTGCAATTGCTCGGTTGTAGGCCAGATCTATTGTTAACTCTTTGAGGAACCTCCACACAGTTTTCCAGAGTGGCTGCACCAGTTCACATTCCCACCAACAGTGCAAGAGGGTTCCCCTTTCTCCCCATCCTCGCCAACATTTGTTGTTTCCTATGTTGTTAATTTTCCCCATTCTCACTGGTATAAGGTGGTATCTCATTGTGGTTTTGATTTGTATTTCCCTGATGGCAAGTGATGTGGAGCATTTTCTCATGTGCTTGTTGGCCATGTCTATGTCTTCCTCTGTGAGATTTCTGTTCATGTCTTTTGCGTAGTTCATGATTGGATTGTTTGTTTCTTTGCTGTTGAGTTTAAGAAGTTCTTTGTAGATCTTGGAAACTAGCCCTTTATCTGATATGTCATTTGCAAATATCTTCTCCCATTCTGTAGGTTGTCTTTTAGTTTTGTTGACTGTTTCTTTTGCTGTGCAAAAGCTTCTCATCTTGATGAAGTCCCAATAATTCATTTTTGCTTTTATTTCTCTTGCCTTCATGAATGTATCTTGCAAGAAGTTACTGTAGCCAAGCTCAAAAAGGGTGTTGCCTGTGTTCTTTTCTAGGATTTGGATGGATTCTTGTCTCACATTTAGATCTTTCATCCATTTTGAGTTTATCTTTGTGTATGGTGTAAGAGAATGGTCCAGTTTCATTCTTCTGCATGTGGATGTCCAATTTTCCCAGCACCATTTATTGAAGAGACTGTCTTTTTTCCAGTGGATAGTGTTTCCTCCTTTGTCGAATATTAGTTGACCATAAAGTTGAAGGTCCACTTCTGGATTCTCTATTCTGTTCCATTGATCTATATGTCTGTTTTTTGTGCCAGTGCCACACTGTCTTGATGACCACAGCTATGTAGTACAACCTGAAATCTGGCACTGTGATGCCCCCAGCTATCGTTTTCTTTTTCAATATTTCCCTGGCTATTCGGGTCTTTTCTGATTCTACACAAATCTTAAGATGATTTGTTCCAACTCTCTGAAGAAAGTCCATGGTATTTTGATAGGGATTGCATTAAATGTGTAAATTGTCCTGGGTAGCATAGACATTTTCACAGTATTAATTCTTCCAATCCATGAGCATGGAATATTTTTCCATCTCTTTGTGTCTTCCTCAATTTCTTTCAGAAGTGTTCTATAGTTTTTAGGGTATAGATCCTTTACATCTTTGGTTAGGTTTATTCCTAGGTATCTTATGCTTTTGGGTGCAATTGTAAATGGGATTGACTCCTGAATTTCTCTTTCTTCAGTCTCATTGTTAGTGTATAGAAATGCCACTGACTTCTGGGCATTGATTTTGTATCCTGCCACACTGCCAAATTGCTCTATGAGTTCTAGCAATCTTGGGGTAGAGTCTTTTGGGTTTTCTATGTACAGTATCATGTCATCAGCAAAGAGGGAGGGTTTGACTTCTTCTTTGCCAATTTGAATGCCTTTTATTTCTTTTTGTTGCCTGATTGCTGAGGCTAGGACTTCTAGTACTATGTTGAATAGCAGTGGTGAAAGTGGACATCCCTGTCTTGTTCCTGATCTTGTTCCTGATCAAAGGCTCCCAGTGTTTTCCCATTGAGAATGATATTTGCTGTGGGCTTTTGGTAGATGGTTTTTAAGATGCTGAGGAATGTTCCCTCTATCCCTACACTCTGAAGAGTTTTGATTAGGAATGGATGCTGTATTTTGTCAAATGCTTTCTCTGCATCTATTGAGAGGATCATATGGTTCTTGTTTTTTCTCTTACTGATATGATCAATCACATTGATTGCTTTATGAGTGTTGAACCAACCTTGCATCCCGGGGATAAATCCCACTTGGTCATGCTGAATAATCTTCTTAATGTACTGTTGGATCCTACTGGCTACTATCTTGTTGAGAATATTTGCATCCATGTTCATCAGGGATATTGGTCTATAATTCTCCTTTTCGTTGGGGTCTTTGTCTGGTTTTGGAATTAAGGTGATGCTGGCCTCATAGAATGAGTTTGGAAGTACTCCATCTCTTTCAATCTTTCCAAACAGCTTTAATAGATTAGGTATGGTTTCTTCTTTAAACGTTTGATAGAATTCCCCTGGGAAGACATCTGGCCCTGGACTTCTGTGTCTTGGGAGGTTTTTGAGGACTGCTTCAATTTCCTCCCTGGTTATTGGCCTGCCCAGGTTTTCTATTTCTTCCAGTTCCAGTTTTGGTAGTTTGTGGTTTTCCAGAAATGCATCCATTTCTTCTAGATTGCCTAATTTATTGACGTAAAGCTGCTCATAATAAGTTTTTAAGATCTTATTTCTTTGGTATTGGTGGTGATCTCTCCTTTCTTACTCATGATTTTATTAATTTGAGTCTTTTCTCTATTTTTTTTAATAAGGCTGGCTAATGGCTGATCTATCTTATTAATTCTTTCAAAGAACCAACTCCTAGTTTTGTTGATCTGTTTCACAGTTCTTCTGGTCTCTATTTCATTGAGTTATGCTTGCATCTTTATTAAGTCTCTTCTTCTGCTGGGTGTAGGATCTATTTGCTGTTTTTTTCTCCAGCTCCTTTAGGTGCAAGGTTAGCTTTTGTATTTGAGTTCTTTCCAGTTTTTGAATGGATGCTTGTATTGCGATGTATTTCCCCTTCAGGACTGCTTTTGCTGTATACCAAAGATTTTGAATGGTTGTATCTTCATTCTCATTAGTTTCCATGAATCTTCTTAATTCTCTAATTTCCTGGTTGACCCTTTCATCTTTTAGCAGGATGGTCCTTAACCTCCACGTGTTTGAGGTCCTTCCAAACTTCTTCTTGTGATTTAGTTCCAATTTCAAAACATTATGGTCTGAGAATATGCAGGGAACGATCCCAATCTTTTGGTATCGGTTAAGACCTGATTTGTGACCCAGTATGTGGTCTATTCTGGAGAGAGTTCCATGTGCACTTGAGAAGTTGCGTTTGGATATAAAGTTCTGTAAATATCTGTGAAATACATCTGGTCCAGTGTATCATTTAAAACTCTTTTTCTTTGGAGATGTTGTGCTTAGAAAACCTGTTGATTGTAGAAAGCGCTACATTCAAGTCACCAAGTATAAGCGTATTATTATCTAAATATGTCTTAACTTTGGTTATTAATTCATTGATATACTTGGCAGCTCCCACATTCGGGGCATAAATATTGATGATTGTTAGGTCTTCTTGTTGGATAGATCCTTTAAGTATGATATAGTGTCCCTTTTCATCTCTCACTACAGTCTTCGGGATAAACTTTAGTTTATCTGATATAAGGATGGTACCCCTGCTTTCTTTTGAGGACCATTTGAATGGTAAATAGTTCTCTAACCTTTTATTTTCAGGCTGTAGGTGTCCTTATGTCTAAAATGAGTCTCTTGTAGACAGCAAATAGATGGGTCTTGCTTTTTTATCCTGTCTGAAACCCTGAGCCTTTTGATGGGGTCATTAAGCCCATTCACGTTCAGAGGTACTATTGAAAGATATGAATTTAGTGTCATCATGATACCTATTCAGTCCCTGTTTTTGTGGATTGTTCCCTTGGACTTCCTCTTTCTATTACAGAGTCCCGCTTAGAATTTCTTGCAGAGCTGGATTGGTGGTCGCATATTCTTTCAGTTTCTGCCTATCTTGGAAGCTCTTTATATCTTCTTCTATTCTGAATGAGAGCCTTGCCAGATAAAGTATTCTTGGCTGCATGTTCTTCTCATTTAGGACCCTGAATATATCTTGCCAGCCATTTCTGGCTTGCCAGGTCTCTGTGGAGAGGTGTGCTGTTAACCTAATATTTCTCCCCATAAAAGTTAGAGATTTCTTGTCTGTTGCTGCTTTAAGGATCTTCTCTTTATCTTTGGAACTTGCAAGCATCACTATTAAATGTAAAGGTGTTGAGTGGTTTTTATTGATTTTAGGGGGGAATCTCTCTATTTCCTGGATCTGAATGCCTGTTTCCCTTCCCAGGTTAGGAACATTCTCAGCTATGATTTGTTCAAATACATATTCTGGACCTCTGTCCCTTTCGGCATCCTCAGGAACCCCAATTAAATGTAGATTTTTCATTTATTTCCCTTAACCTATCCTCATGATCTTTTAATTGTCTCTTTTTTCCCCAGTTTCCCTCTTTGCCATCAACTTGCCTTCTATGTCACTCACTCGTTTTTCTACCTCATTAACCCTCGTCGTTAGGACGTCTAGTTTGGATTGCATCTCATTTAATTGATTTTTAATTTCTGCCTGATTAGATCTAAATTCTGCAGTTATGAAGTCTCTTGAATCCTCTAGGCTTTTTTCTAGAGCCACCAGTAGCTTTATAATTGTGCTTCTGAATTGGCTTTCTGACATTGAATTACAATCCAAATTTTGTAACTCTTTGGGAGAAAGGGCTATTTATGATTCTTTCTTTTGAGGTGAGGTTTTCCTTCTAGTCATTTTGCTCAGTGCAGAGTGGCCAAAAACAAGTTGTACTGGAAAAAGGAGAAAAAGAAAGAAGAGAAAAAAGAAAAAAGGAAAAAAGAAGAAGAAGAAGAAAAAAAGAAAATAAAGGGGAAGGGGGAAGCAAACAGAAAACAAAAAACAAGAGGGAGTATCCTCTGATTCTATATACTGTAAATCCCTCGACTTCCCCTGGAAGTTTCCAGTGCTGCATGATCAATATCTTGCTTTTACCTTGTCCGTCTAGCTGGTCTTCTGGGGGATGGGACTGCTGTGCTGATTCTCACGTGTGTGCACCTGGGGGAGCTGCCCTGCCCCCTGCCTGGTGCACGGCTCAGTGGGACTTGTTTATCCTGTTTTTATCCTGTGAGGCCACTGTGAGGCTCAGTGAGGATTGTTTATCCTGTGAGGCCCCAGGAGGAACAGCAACAGTGGCGGTGGCCAGCTCTCTAGCTCTGGAGTCAGCTCCCGCAGTAACTACCGCAGCTCCCAGTCCGCAGGGGCCTGGATGCTCTGGGGGCAGGGGACCCCCCTGATCTGCACAGCTCGGGGCCGCCTGGCGGCAGGAGCGTCCTTGCTGCCCTGTGTCTTCCCGGCCTCTGCCTGTCTCAGGGGGAGCGCCGGATCCTGGGCTGTGTCCCCGGCGCCCTGGGCTCCGGGGCCTGAGCTGCTGGAATCGCGACCCCTGCGGCGCAGCCCCTTCCCGTGCGGAGCCTCCGCCCCAGCCGCCTCCGAGCTGCTCCCGGGTCTAGCTGTGCGGGCACCAGCCCTTTAGGGAGCGCGGGATGTGGCGCTCTCCCCGGGGCGCAGGTGTCTGTTAGTGCCCCTGGGAGCCTGAGTGCATTCCCGCCCTCCTGGGATCCTGCAGGAGCTCCCTGCGAGCGCCTTTCCGTCCAGGAAGATTGGTGAAGCTCCTGCTTCTCGGGAAGGGGCTCTCCCCACCCCCCTTAGTCCGGCTCCTCATGGGGCCCCTCCCCCTTGGATGCTTTTTTATTTCTTTATTTTTTTTTCCGTCTTCCTACCTTGATAGAAGCAGAACTCTTACTGTAGCATTCCAACTCTCCTCTCTTTAAATCTCAGGCCGAATTCATAGGTTTTCAGGATGATTTGAAAGTTATCTAGGTAAGTTGGTGGGGACAGGTGACTTGGGGACCCTACTCCTCCGTCATCTTGCCCTGCCTCTCTCTAGATGTAGTCACTTTTTGTAAACTAGCTCTAGGCACAAATCATTCAGAGAAACTTTCAGCTGCTGCCCTACATGGTTACATCTTTCCCTTAAAATCTATCAAATGAATTCAATTCACACCTAGCATAGTTGCTAATTTCATATTCACTGATCAACTGGTGTGTCAGACAAGACTATTCTCAGGTAGCCGCATTTTATCTAGAGCCAATTTTCTCCTTTCAATATTCTTTGCTTGTTGTACCATTTTTTGCTTGGTATTCTAATCTACCAAGCATGTTTATTTATGGTTTACCAAGACACTTGTTTCTTTGTTCTTTACTTTCAAAATGAAGTTTTAACAATTGATATTGTTATTTAATACAATAAAAATGTTATAAAGTATTTTTTAAAAATATTTTATTTAGGACGCCAGTGGCTCAGCGGTTGAGTGTCAGCTTTTGACTCAGGGAGTCCTGGAGTCCCAGGATTGAGTCCCACATCAGGCTCCCTGCATGGAGCCTGTTTCTCCCTCTGCCTGTGTCTCTGGCTCTCTCTCTGTGTCTTTCATGGATAAATAAATAAAATCTTAAAAATATATACTTTATTTAAATTCTAGTTTCATCCTTCTGCACGTGGCTGTCCAATTTTTCCAGCACCATTTATTGAAGAGACTGTCCTTTTTCCAGTGGTTAGTCTTTCCTGCTTTGTTTAATATTAGTTGACCATAGAGTTGAGGACCCATTTCTGAGTTCTCTATTCTGTTCCATTGATCTATGTGTCTGTTTTTGTGCCAGTACCACACTGTCTTGATGATCACGGCTTTGTAGTACAACTTGAAATCTGGCATTGTGATGCCCCTGGCTCTGGTTTTCTTTTTCAATATTCCCCTGGCTATTCGGGTCTTTTCTGATTCCATAAAAACCTTAAGATGATTTGTTCCAACTCTCTGAAGAAAGTCCCTGCTATTTTGATAGGAATTGCATTGAACGTATAAATTGCCCTGGGTAGCATAGACATTTTCACAATATTAATTCTTCCAATCCATGAGCATGGAATATACTTCCATCTCTTTGTGTCTTCCTCAATTTCTTTCAGAAGTGTTCTGTAGTTTTTAGGGTATAGATCCTTTACCTCTTTGGTTAGGTTTATTCCTAGGTATCTTGTGCTTTTGGGTGTAATTGTAAATGGGATTGACTCCTTAATTTCTCTTTCTTCAGTCTCATTGTTAGTGTATAGAAATGCCACTGACTTCTGGGCATTGATTTTGTATCCTGCCACATTCTCTTACACCATACACAAAGATAAACTCGAAATGGATGAAAGATGTAAATGTGAGACAAGAATCAATCAAAATCCTAGAGGAGAACACAGTCAACACCCTTTTTGAACTTGGCCACAGTAACTTCTTGCAAGATACATCTATGAAGGCAAGGGAAACAAAAGCAAAAATGAATTATTCGGACTTAGTCAAGATAAAAAGGTTCTGCACAGCAAAGGAAACAGTCAACAAAACTAAAAGACAACCTACAGAATGGGAGAAGATATTTGCAACTGACATATCAGATAAAAGCCTAGTATCCAAGATCCATAAAGAACTTATTATTAAACTCAACCCCAAGAAACAAACAATCCAATCATGCAATGGGCAAAAGATATGAACAGAAATTTCACCAAAGAAGACATACACATGAGTAACAACCACAGGAGAAAATGCTCCGCATCACTGGCCATAACAAAATACAAATCAAAACCACAATGATATACCACCTCACACCAGTGAGAATGGTGAAAATTAACAAGACAGGAAACAGCAAATGTTGGAGAGGATGTGGAGAAAGGGGAACCCTCTTGCACTGTTGGGAATGTGAACTGGTGCAGCCACTTTGGAAAACTGTGTGGAGGTTCCTCAAAGAGTTAAAAATAGAGCTACCCTATGACCCAGCAATTGCACTACTCGGGATTTACCCCAAAGATACAGATGCAATATAACGCCGGGACACCTGCACCCCAATGTTTCTAGCAGCAATGTCCACAATAGCCAAACTATTGGAAGTTCCAATGTCCACAATAGCCAAACTATAGGAAGTTCCAACTTCCTAGTGGAAGGAGACTTGGTGTCCATTGAAAGATGAATGGATAAAGAAGAAGTGGTCTATATGTATAATGGAATATTACTCAGCCATTAGAAATGACGAATACCCACCATTTGCTTCAATGTGGATAGAACTGGAGGGTATTATGCTGAGTGAAGGAAGTCAATCGGAGAAAGACAAACATTATATGGTTCCATTCCTTCGGGGAATTTAAAAATCAGTGAAAGGGAATAAAGGGAAAAGGAGAGAAAATGAGTGGGAAATATCAGAGAGGGTGGCAAAACATGAAAGACTCCTAACTCTGGGAAATGAACAAGGGGTAGTGGAAGGAGAAGTTCGTAGGGGATGGGGTGACTGGGTGACAGGCACTGAGGGGGGCACTTGACGGTTTGAGCACTGGGTGTTATACTGTATGTTGGCAAATCAAACTCCAATAAAAAATATACAAAAAATTTACTTAAATTCAATTTGCCAACATATAGTATAACACCCAGTGCTCATCCCATCAACGTAAAAGTATTTTTTATTTGTAGTTGTTACAGACTATTTCATTATAAGGCTATACCATAGCTTTTTTTTTTTTTTTCCAATTTTCACTATGGTAAAGATCTTTGTATATACATTTTAGGATGTTTGTCCAGTCTAGTAGACTCAGTATTTTTTTTCAGTTGATTTTTGGACAATTCTGTTTCTCCTTTAAGGGAAGTAATGAAAATATATTCTATACCTCCTTAACCTATTTCTTTATTGATTATAATCATTTCTTTCCGTCTTTAATGAGACTTGGAAAACATTTCCCACCTCAGGTGACATTAGTACACTATTTTTGTAGTTGTAGTTTTTCAGTTATATCTTTAATCTGTATGATCTGATTTGAGGGTAAGAGATGTCCCTAGTTGTAAGCTGGTTATTCTAAGACCATTTATTGAAGAGGCTATCCTTTTTCTACTGATTTGAAATTATCATATACTAGGTTCATTTATATAATATGTACAGATTCTGTTTCTGAACTTTTTAATATATTCTTGTGCTGGTAGTATGCTGTTATTGTAACTCATAATAGGTTGAGAGGGCAAAGCTCTGTCCATATTCTTATTTAAAAACAAAATATTTGGTTATTTTAGTGCTTTCATTCTCCCATATAAGCTTTGTGATCATTTTGTGAAGTTTTATAAAATATCTTTGTGGCTCTGCTTTGAGTTGCACTATGTTTCTAGATTAATCAGAGGCAAATTTCATTCTTCATTGAATTAAGTTTTTAAATGCAGGAATGTGGTTTTTCTTTTTAAAAAATCTCCCCTTAAATTTAAATTTTTATTTGTGGGATCCCTGGGTGGCGCAGCGGTTTGGCGCCTGCCTTTGGCCCGGGGCGTGATCCTGGAGACCCGGGATCGAATCCCACGTCGGGCTCCCGGTGCATGGAGCCTGCTTCTCCCTCTGCCTGTGTCTCTGCCTCTCTGTCTCTCTCTGTGTGACTATCATGAATAAATAAATAAAATCTTTAAAAAAAAATAAATTTTTATTTGTTTTCAGATTATAATAACGATACTCACTCATTGTAGAGAACATAGAAAAATACAAATAGCCATTTCTTTTCCTCCTTGTTTTGAAATTCAAGTAGGGAGTTGAGAGCTAGTTATACTCATGACTGAGCTAATTGCACACTGCTGGTCCATGGAATGATCCTTTAAAAGTCAGAAAAAGCTAATTGCTGTAACGAACAACCCCAGATATCAGTACATCAACCCAGTAGACATTTATATATTGCTTGTTTCCATTTTGGTTCAGCCAGGGTGAACTAGGGACTCTGTTCCATCAACTCATTCAGAGACCTAGGCTCCTTCACTGGTGTGACTCCCTCCCTGTCCTGTCTTCTTTCAAGCTGTGTTAGATGCTCCCAGAATAGTCTGTGCAGACCTTGACTTTTACTACCAAAGAATATAATTCATGTATCTGGATGCATTTCTTTAATAGACTGTATTCTTTAAGAAGAAAATGTGTTTTATTCATATTTATAACCCCAATACTATGCATGTCAAATAGTCACCCTGAAAAGAAACAAGTGAATTCTTGAAATTTTTTTCATTGGTCTTTCTAATAGTTTTATCTGTTTCTATTTGATATTGATAGTAGTTTCTACACATATAGTCAGAGCTTAGCTATAGTTCCGTTTTATAAAGGAAGGCTTTTATTTCTTTTTTAAAGATTTATTTATTTACTTGAGAGAGAGCAAGCAGGAGAGGGGTAGAGGGAAAGGGAGAAGAAGAGAATCCCAAGCAAACTCCTCGCTGAGTGCAGAGCCCCATATGGGGCTTGATCTCACAGCCCCGAGTTCATGACCTGCTTGTTCAGATGCTGAGTAAGCCATGCACGTACCCCTAAAAGAAAGCTTTTATAAGCCAATATATCTCTTACCAAACTGTATAGATAATAGAAAGTTTCTTTAAAACAAAAAAATTAGAATATTTTGAGAAAAATAATTATATTAAGCATAAACCCTAATTTTGTAGGAAAATTAGGCATTTAGACACATCATCTTTTTAAAAAGTACTTTTGTTCATTGACAGTTCTTCCTTTTCTTAATGTTTAGACAAATTATTTAGATTGTTAACCTTCTGTGATATGAAACATCTCTTTGTTTTAATACTGGTTCTAGAGAAACATTCTTTAGCACTTTTCAGAAATAAACAAATGAAACATATCCTAGAAATTTATATAATTTTATTTTAAATCTCAGATTTGGCAGAACTCAGCTTTCTTTATTTTCAGGTTTAAATCATTTTGTCTTGAGATTATGCCTAAGAAGATGGCCTACTCCCCCCGTCTACCCATCTTAGACCCACAATGACTGCTCTCTTCATAGATTTATAAATAATCAGGAACTCAGACTTCTGTTAAAATGACCACAGTGTACTTTATTTAATGATTTTGGTACCTTGTGTTGCAATAAAATAAAAAAAAAAATCTACAAAATCCAAATATATAAAATTTCAAGTTTTCTTTTTTTTAAAGTTTTACAAGAAAAAATCATGTAACCAAGGAAATTTGTTCATTATGAAGCACTACTTTCCACTTCATTTCATCACAATTTGCAACTTACTTAACAGACCAAAATAACTATGGTATTATAGTACATCAAATACTTCACACACTGTGCTTTCAACTAGAGCACATGGGACCGCGGCCTGAGATGGCGGCGTCCAGCCAATAAAGACACTCTTACAATCCGAACGCTAAAGGAATGTTTGGATACATGGAGTTTGAATATATATATTTACAGGAAGGAAAAAAAATTAATAACTAGTTTAATTCTTCATTTCAAATAAAATTCCAAATACATTTGTACAATGTTTACAAAGTAAAAGCACAAGAACTGCCAAGGTTATCATTCGGGTCCAGGCACTGTGCTTGTACTGGGGGAAAAGTCTACACTGTTCCCTAAACACACACATGGGATCTCTCAGACCTTATTTCTGGAATGATCATGGGAGAGAGAAGCACAGGAATGGCAATTTTGCACAATCAGAATGTCATGCAGAGTTGACAACAGGGAACTGAGAAGTGATTGGTCCATTCTCTTGTTTGATGTTCATCTGCCACCTGTTATATTTTCTTTTCAGAGATAGATTTAAAACAAACAAAAAAAATTGAACAGGGAAAGGAGCACAAAATGTTTAAGGCAAATTAAGCAAATATAGAGCAGCTTCTCTTGGTGTTAAGTGGAAAGGAGATTTTACCCCGATCGAACTTAGAAACCAATAAACAAAATTAAGAACAACCTCCTGAGGTTGGGTTTCTTATATCATATACAAATTTTTGAAAATTGCTTTGCACCAAGTATCCTTTTGAATTTTTAAATGAAAAACTTGTTGGTTACAAAGTGCATGATTTCATGTTTCTAAATAAAATAACAGTAGCTGAGGTAGTTAGATGTGAAAATTATTTACTTAAAATAACTGCAGAATGAAGAACAAATGTCAGTAGCAAAAATCCTTGCCATTTGGAAGCAGGTTTATATTGTGTAATGGTTTGATGCTGAGCAAAATGCTCCTTTTTAAAAACTAGATGTTTTTAATGAAACCAGAATATTAACTAGTATTTGTTTCCAATTTGCTAGGTAAGGTGTCAGTACAGACAAAGTCTGTATCCCTGGTAATTTTGTAACTCATGTTTTCACCATTTCTGTATTGAAGCTATAAATAAAATGGTATTTCTTATCATTACTAGAAACTTCTGATCTACACTGTAAAAATAATTCAGTAAAAACTATGAAAAGAACCAACAGGATGGATGATGTTGTTCATACTTTACTTTTTTTTTTTTTTGTCTTAGCCCTAAATTCAATGTACTATTTGGTTTCAAAGGTGTGGTAACCTCTGGCTCATTGGTTGCCCTCCTTGCTCTGAGAATGGGAAAAACCTAATTTGCATGTCTTACATCATTTTGCTCTCCAGGCTACTGAGCTGTCTGATAACTGAGAAGAAAAGCAGAGACAATTTAATAGAGGCAAGGTTCTCACCCATGTTCCCTCTCCTTCTGCCACCTTCACTAAAGAGAAGCTTTAGGTGAGACCTTAATAAGCAGTTTGCTGAAAACCTCATTTTTTTAGTGATCTCGTACCATCTAGATATGAAAGGAGTTTGGTGATATTAATATGCCAGGAATAAGAGAGACTATAAATAAGTTAGCAGGCATTCCTTTGGAGCAAAAAAGAGTTTTCCATGTGTTTTCTTCCACATGTTTATGGAACAGAATTAACTGGAAGTAATCGTAAAAGTTGACAACTACATCTATGAAGCATTGCATACACAATAATTATATAATGACTGGTCCATGGCAGTATAGTCACATATATCTCTGCTAAAAATTAGTTTTCTAAAAAAGTCTACTGTTTTCAGGGAACACTCTGGAAAGTTTCATGTGGACTGGAAAGCCTTAAGGGTAAAATATAAGGGGTTCAAATTTCCTTTTTTGCAGTAATTAATGTAGCTTCTGTCTAATAACATGTTGTCTACACCTGTTTTTTCATCTCTTTGGTGAGGAATTTTCATTTCTATCATTACAAGGAGTTGTACAGCCCTACTACTTTTAGATTCTGTTTTGTACCTTTGTCATACAGCCTTTCAATGATGAGTTCCCTGCACAGCCCCCTCTCATCCTGGCCAACCCCCCTAAAAGGCTGCCATACATTTTCTTATTTGCATGCACCTGAATCTAGTACAGTTAAATTCAGGTCTCTTGCACAAAAATAAAAGAAAGACATGGATATTTCCCTTCAGAAACAAGGACATTCTGTTACACTTTTGGTTTGAAAAACTTTTGGCACTGGGGGAAAAAGTCAGAAATTCAAATTATTTCGACTCACAATTCTCATATTTTGAGTCTAAAAAATGATATTTATCTTAAGTCTGGCATGGCAACATAAACTTTTTTTTAATGGATCAGATAATTGCCTAGGTTAAATTCATGCTTCAAAAGGTTTAATACCATGCATCAGAAATGTTTCACCAATCTGAAATTTTAAGCTATACCACCAGCAACTAGATTTTGGAATCCAGAAGAGATTATGTTGAAGGTATACACTATATTACCTCCAGGCACAACATGATTTTAAACCCACTTATCAAGATAAACTTTCTGAAAACTTATTTCATATTTTTAAGAGCATGCACTTTTTTTTTTGCAAAGGAATATAATTATAAACTAAGGGCACAATGACAGCATTTATGTACATAACTTTTCCCCGTGAAGTCACATCTTTAAAACAGTATCTGAATTGTTGGTATAATTCCATGGGTGAATTCCTACTTTACAATATTGCCTCCATGACTCAAAAATGATAAATATTTATAACCTCAAATCATGTTATTTAGGACTAAATATTTAAGAAAAAGCATTTACTTTGGGGGGAAGTTGTACAGGATGTTCCCTATAGTTGTTTTCCTACCATCTCCTTTGTCCTATAGTTGTATACTAAGATTTATGCACGTGTAAGTATACATGTATATCACTATATAGAAACCCTTGTGTAAACACGTCTCTGAAAAATTTAAAATTTATTTATAATCTGGAGAGATGTGTCATCTTAGGGATGAAAAAGAAACTCACTGTAAATAACACAAAATCTAATCTATCTATTCAAATTGTTACCTCCTGGTAGTGGGTTCCAGAACACCACTTGGCAATCATTAGTTCTGAACTCCAACATCATGTGGGCATTCTGGAAAATGGAGTTTGGGATCAGGCATGCAAACTCTTTAGGCATCAGAAGGAGCCCAGTCTTCTGGATATGTTTAATAAATATTTAGTAAAATTCAGTTTGGCTAAGAGGAAAATCGTTAGTGTATATGAAACTTTTAAATGTTTGTATGAAAAGAGTTAATTTTTCTCATTTAAAAGCTGATAATTTTAAAAAAAAGTTCTATTAGACCTTTGAAGAAAAAGTTTCACTTCTGTTAAGTGATCATACTCTACTTCGTGACTTATTGCTGTCATGTTGCTAGGCTGCCTTCATCTCCCCCACTGCAGCCTATCCTAAGGCTGCACACAGGCCTCCTTTATGCTAATGTTAGTTATCAAGTGTCAAGCACTTTAAGAACTTAATTCCTCCTCACAACACCACTCTGAGGTAGGTAGATAAAGATTATCTCTCTTTTACATATGGGGAAAAAAGAGGCAGAGGATGAATTTCTGAGGCTTAAGTGACCAACAAAGAATGAGGACTCAAGGGGCTCAGATTCCACGCCCCTGTGTTTCCACTGCTGGACAGGGCCCCTGCATGTTCTTGTCTCCAGAAAAGAATAGATTTCATAGTGTAAAAGGATATGGTTTAATAGAATATATTTAAGTATTTAAAATAGCCATTATAATCAACACAGGGATTTTTTTAGTTTTCTACTAAACCATAACTTCCTCTCAATTATTACATAACAAAAGATAACAAAAAAAGTGCCTAATGTTTTTGTAGTTGCCAATTGATTGTTGCCTCTTTGTTGCCAGTTGACTGAAACATTGAACTAAATATCCTATTGATAACATGAAGGTACAAAGATTTGGAAAAGGAGTTAGTGAGGTAAAAATCTCAAGGAAAAAGGAAAGCAAAGCCATATCGGGTTGGTATGTCATCTGTGACAGGAAGGAGCAGCTCTGTAGGCTGGAAGGCTTTCACAGGTGTGGGACTAGCAAACCATCCAAAGATGCATCCAAAGGTCTGCCATCCAAAGGAGCATTTACAAAACACAGTTAGCATAGGGCAATTGACACTTGGTGGCTGGAAGCCCTTGCTAAGCAAGGGAGAGCACCCATTTGATTTTGGGGTGATGTGATTTCTGCGTCTGATGGGAGGAGGGAGCCGACAAGTGTGGGGACTGATTACCCCATGAAGTCCTTCTAAGTTGGCACTGAAATGTAGAATTCGACACAATCACAACACTACCTAACAATGTACAAAACATTTCGATTTTCTCTGGAAATCCTCTCATGACCTTGGCAGAGCTGAATACCTTCCAGTGCTCTGTGTGCCTTGCTTACAGTTGATGCCTCAGAACAAGTTCTGTATCATAAGCTCATGGGAAAGAAAATCGGTCTGAATAGCTTGCCTGTTTTTCTGTCCAACTTCAGAACAGTAAATAAGGTAAGCACAAATTTGAGGAAATGCACACACTCACCAATACAGGGCCAAATCAGATGAAACAAGGAAGAAATTGTTCACAAGTAATCACAGATACAAGAGTCATATGACTATCTCAAACTTCCTTCTGGAAAATGAACTTTCCTTTGATGACATTTTTTCCTTTTTCTCTTTTCCATGACTACAAAGGAAACACTAATATTCTAATATGTATAACCAGTTAGTCCTTGGCAATCAAAATGACATCAGCAAACCAAACAAACAAAAAAAAGTTATGCATTCTGTTTAATTTGGGAAAAACACCTTTTACTTCTGTTAACACCATAACATGCACCATAAAATAACTGCATTGAGTAGTTTATTTTTCTGCTTAGAAGATGTAATCCTTAAAATGAAAACTTCCTATTTGAAGAATAAAAAGTTAACCAATTTGTATTTCTCTTGAACAATTCAGTCAATAGACTTGTGAACAATGAAGAGTATGTGAAGAGCAGAGGGGCAATGATAGAATTATAAAGGATTGGGAAGGAGCTGAATAAAATGTTTCCTTGGCAGGAAGGAGCCCAGTGGTAGGCCTCCAGAACCTTCCTTCTGAAGGAGGTCTGTGCTACAATCACATCTGAATACCCCTAGGACAATCTCCCAAGCCTCTTCCACTCATGTGTTTGCCAAAAGTAAATAAAAATCAAATAGCATTTGCTCTGCATTATTTATTCCTCTTTGCACAACAAAGAGATTTTTAGCAGCAGAATATCACTAGCAATAGATTACTTCACAAGAAAGTTAAATTTCATTACCTATAACACCTGAGCATTTTCTGTCTATCTAGACAACACCAGACAACCAGATGAGAAACCATATCATTCAAACATCTGGATTTTCCCAAGTATCCAACTGTTTGACATCACAAAGACCTAATTTACTGCTTGAGTGACCTACTTCTTCACTTTGCTTTGGGATATTTGCATTCATGTGGACAGACTTTATAGTTTAACAATGCCATAGTGTGTACTTCGGTTTAGTTAAGATGGTTCAACAATCATCTGGAAAATTCAGATGTTGAAGGCCCCTAAGTGGAAAGAAACTTAGTCATGAGAAGAAAAAAAAATCAGAGCTGTAGGGCTATCAGTACTCTAGTAGTCTTGTGCATGGTGAAAATCACTTAACTGTCCACATTTTTTCACTTCCATTATTCTGAAGATAATCCTCAAGGAATTATTTTTCCAATTTGGGGATAGATACATAGACCTAGGACGTGTAAACCTGGTTTAGTGAATTTGAACACAGAGGCTCTCATGATGTCATGATATATTTACAATGGGATGATGAGTAAGGCCATAGTAACCCTGAATCTCGTTCCTGTTAGAATGAGGGATAATTCAATGGTTCATGTTCTACAAGCAGGAGTACTTACAACACCTTTAAACACCTCATCTTATAATTCATCAGAAGCTCTTGGCATGCAGAACTAGCTAGCAGCATAGGGGCCAATGATCAAGGAGAGCTGTTATAGACAGAGTTAGTCTCAGACATGAAGCCCCTGACATCTTCTCTGGCCTCTGCCTTGGCCCTTCACATATGGGTGTAACTATCCTCGGAGTGATGGAATGGCAGGGGCTACTCTGATCCTCTGCTCTCTAAAAAGGCAAGTATTCCTGATGAGCTACTGGGAGGTGTCCTCTTCAATCACCTTCTGTGCCAACACAGCTTATAGCTGCTCTCACTCATGAGCCTTGCCTAAGTGGATTGTTTATTGCTCCTGGGTCCCCACAGTCAATCAACTCACTGTATGTTACAGAATCTCTTTGTGCCCATTTTGGCTTTGAAGTTCAGGAAATTACAGTTTTCTTCAACTTATCAGTTTTCATTGCCTTGTAATTGAAAAGAAGTCACATGGTGGTAGGCCAGTTTTTGCCATTAGATTTCAGTGCTTGTGCCAAGCGCTGGTTCTGAAAAATGACTTTGACAGAGTAGGGTAGGCAGCACAATACTGGCACCTGTAACTGGGATTACATTCAGTAGCTCTCAAATCACTAAGATGGTCTACTTAGCAAGGAGAAACATCTTTGAAACACAAGAAAAAGGATCTTTGCTTCTTTTTACAAGATTTTTCTGTTAGGTTGCTCATTGGAAAAACCTGATGACTTTCATCATTCTTCTAGGGTTCACTCCTAAAATTGTTCTACCAAAAGGTTAGACAGGAACTTTATCAGAACATACTGGATGTCTGACTCCTTTGCAAGCCCTGAAATTATAATCTGAAGTATATTCATCCTTATCTTGGAGCTCAAACCTTTCTTGGAAAACAGAAACAAGTGGGAAAGAACCATGATTGTTTAAATTCTGAAACTACCTGTTTACTTATAAGTGAACATTTAGGCAGTAAGAATCTCTCTTGATGACCTTATAGCTTGTAACCGAGGTTTTGTAGGCTCTCAGAAACAACAGGAAGGTCAATTCCACATGCTCATGTGCCTCAGTTTGAAACCACCAGGTTCCACCACCCAGGAAGGCAGGAATCAAATTATTGAATAGTTACATCCATGCAGATTTTACCTCTGAAATGGAATTACAGATTCAAGTTTCATAGATTTGTTATTACAACGCTGACAACAGTATTCTCAAGAAACGAAGTGAGGGCAGCCACTGTACTCAGACAGATCAATCATTAAAGAGATGACAATGACATTTTTTCTTTTCATTTCCAAACACAAGTAGATTTGTATCCATTAACAGGAGTCTCCATGACCCAATACCTATTCTTTGAGCTATGCGAGCCCCAGGAATCCATCGACATTTTTCTTTTTGTTTTTAAAGCAGCTCTTTCTGGCAAAAACAAATGAAGCGGATGAATATTCATAGCATGAATGATGAGGAAGCAGGTAGCATGAATTCATTAGTGCTCTACTTCACAGAGGTCTTTCTCTTCAGGCCCGGGCATGGCATGGCTCGGCATGGCACGACTGTTCCTTCCCACTAACTGATTAATTTTCCCTTGCGGTAGCTTGGCTACAATATTACAAGTCAAGAATTTGCAAGATTAAAGGGTCTGTTGCATTAATTAACGCAAATCACCTTCCGTAAAGCTTGACAAGTTCCAAGATGTTTCTGTAAAAAAAGAAGGGAATCGATACCATCAACACTACACATCTTTGTGACAGTCGAGGCTCACATTTTGAATGATTGGGCTCGTCCCCCTTCCCTTTCCTGTGGCACATGAGACATTTATTCCTCTTCATGGGGCGTCAAGCCTCTGATTCAGACCTAGGGAAATGTTTCACCCCAGGCTTTTGGAACGTATTTCAGGGATCCATTTCCTTTTCTATGTACAATACATTAGAAAGGTTAATAAGGAAAGTTGAATGTTTTAGTTCTTTGAAAGAAGGATATAAAAATGACAATTCTTTGACTAGCCAACAGATCTCCTTTGGTTACAGGATGATGTACTATTGCTTGCAATTCGAATAGAATAAGAACTCACAGTGGGGCCCATGGAGAGTCCGGGTCGAAGGTTAATTGCTAAGTTTTACGTAGCAGTACTAGCAGTACCCGACATGCCCAAGTGCCAGAATCACAATGGATTGAAATGCTGATGTTGATTAAGACACGTTCTACTGGTTTGTAACCAAAATAGGAATTTCGTACAATGATAGAAACCTGAGCTGTATTTTCAACTCACTTAGGGGTGTTGTAGAACTTACTGATAAATGAATTAATTTGAAATAATTAAGAGTCTTGATTTGGTACAACTCCATACCAGAATGCCACTAGAACTATTAAATTAAATGAACTCAAATGTAACATCTCCATTTGTTAATATTTGTAGCACTTAAATGAAATAAGAATTTGATTAGTTCCATTTTAATGCAAATCAAGCAATAGAGAGAGGAGAGGGGCACTAGCTTAATTTGATACATGGAAGTATAATAAAAACATGAAACCTTACATTTTCTGAAATTCTAATAACAGAGTTAGGTGACAGGCTTTAATAACAACACAAGAGAACATTTTGTGTTGGTACTGAGCTGGTAATATTTGCTTATCAAGTTGATTAATTAGTTTTGATGTTGGTCTGTTTTATCATCATGATCTTTGCTCTGCAAACATCATATCAGTAACTATACTCTTCTTGGCCTGCATGATGGCTAAAACAGCAGTAATCACAGTGATCAACAACCTAAAGTGGCTTGAACCTAGAGACCATACCTCATACTTCCCACCATTATTAGTCAACTGTTTTATTGATATTTAACTCACCAAGAGATTCGTTGAATTATTCTGTGCTTTTAAAAATTAATCTGTTTTTTCTCTTTCCTTTTATTCCTTAGAGAATCTATGCATTCCCTGACCAGAGTTATTTCACTTAGAGAAAATTTGTTATGCAAATTAATAGTTACCTTTAGCAATATACCCCTTACAGCTGAGGGAAGCCAACCACGTGGCCATATTGTGGGGAGAAACTCGATTTGGGTACTTTGCCAGCATGCAGTATCCACATGAGGTGAGTCTGGCTGTCCTGACTCCTGAATGTAATGCAGCACAGTGTTGCTCTTCTGGACACAGAAAGTATGGCTTTAGGTCAATGTCTCAGTTTGCAATATCTGAGGTTTAGGTCTGGAAATTTGTTATTCCTAAACACTATGCTGGAGACGTACCATATGTGCTAATAAAGGTCATTTCCTGAAGATCAGAGAAGCAGCTTATTGGAAAAGTCTTCAGACATTTTAGAGGCATCCTAATTTCATGCCTCTTCTTAAAAAGAGTTCTCAGGAATATCTCCAAAGGTTATTCAGATATGATTGTTTAGAGTCAAGTGCTATGTGCCAAAAAAGTATTTCAATTTCTTTTTGTTGCCTTGTGACCTTGACTTAAAAACGCCTAGTATTGAAGAGGCATAGAAACAAATTATAAAATTACTTTTTTCTTTATAGACTGTCAGCCATTGTTGACTTATCTTTATATTTACATCATTACCTTATGTTTGTCATTGTGTGACAGTTGTTTATTATGAGGCTTACATAATACAATATTGGGAAAGTTATGTTTCCTTGTTGCTCTAGTATAGTATTAAGTGTAGATATTAAAAATAGGAGTTGTGTAAGAGTGCAAAAAAGAGTTAAAGTCAGAAGACTCCATTTTGCTGCTAATAACCAAAGTGTAAACTGCTGGATTGTGAGACTCCTGTGCTTGGCTGTGTGTTTCCTGGCTAGTCCTGTGGATCATGCTTATTGAACAGATGACTGAAGGAATCCTGACTACAAAAATGACCTGATCTCTTTGGATCTTGGTTGTCTCATCTATAAAAGGAATGTGCTGTAGTAACACTTAGATCTCTCTTTAGGTGCTTTCTTTCTTTCTCTTTTTTTTTTTTAAGGTTTTAT
This sequence comes from Canis lupus dingo, assembly GCF_003254725.2. Classification (NCBI taxonomy): domain Eukaryota; kingdom Metazoa; phylum Chordata; class Mammalia; order Carnivora; family Canidae; genus Canis; species Canis lupus. The sequence goes on along the minus strand of NC_064271.1, from coordinate 7,256,058 downwards.
TTATTTATTCATGAGACACACAGAGAGAGAGGCACAGAGGGAGGCAGAGGGAGAAGCAGTCTCCTTGCAGGTTGCCTGATGTTAGACTCGATCCCTGGTCTCCAGGATCACACCCTGGGCTGAAGGCAGCGCTAAACCGCTGAGCCACCCAGGCTGCCTAGGTGCTACTTTCAATAAAAATTAGTGACTTCTAATTTAACATATCATCATAAAGATCTGCTTAAATTTTCTCAAAGTAGGAAGACAGAAGATTGCTTGTATTTTTCATACTTTAAAGTCAGATTGATCACTGCATATTTTTCTAAAATAAAGACCAAGGTTGAAAAAATTTAGGGTTTATTACTGGCTATTTGTTTAGCATCAATTCAAAGGACATCACACAGCTTACTATACAATGCCATTGAATGAGTTTTACTGTTATCCTATAGAACTCAGACATGTTACATCGAAAGTGAGGAGAGAAAGGAAATATCAATCAACAAATAGTTGGTAAATGTTTGCTTTATTCTTTACACCTAACCTTTCAATATAAGGTAAAATTCCTCAATTTATATGATGGGTCAAGCTAATGGTATAATAATCCTCTTACATATTAAATTGTGTGAACTGCAAGATATATAATTTAGAGAAAAATCATGGCAGTGGGGTAGGATAATGTCACTTCAAATGTTTGCCTATCTTTCTTCCCTCTCTCCCTCCCCCTCCTTCCTCTCTCTCTTTCTCTGTCTCTGTCTCTCTCTGTCAGAGTTTCAGAGTAAGCACTGGAGTTTATGTTTCAGTGTGCCTAACTGGATGACAGTATAGCACATGTATAGAATACAAAAGAAGAGCCATCAGGTTACTTTATATTTATCGCTTACTTTAGAGTAGGGTCATGGAGGAGGACAATTGTCCAGAATGGAAAAATAGCACGTATCTACCTACCATGGATTAGGGAGTGGAAGTAAAATTCAGTCACAGGTGATAGCAATTTCCATTTCTCACTATTGACTTTTATTTTTAACTTTTCATTTTGGAAGACCTCTTTGACCTTAAATAAAACTTGCTTTGGAAGATTTCATTGTCAGACCATGATTTTGTTTCTCCTGAAAGCTTGCCAGATCAGAAATAGATGTCGGTGGGAAAATGTTCCTTGGTCTTCTAGAAAAATTTGCAGTTGTGCAAAGTTGTTACAAGTTGTGTTCAATTCTCAGGTCCACTGTTTCCTAGTTGTGGGATCTTTGGCAATTTGTTTAGTGTCTCTGAGATCATGTTTTGTCATCTGTAAATGGTCTTACTTAACTCATGGATGGTTGTAAGGATTAAATGAGGTCACATAGGTAAAGCTCTATAGCACAGCACTTGGCACACAATAAGTTCCAGTCATGGTAAGTTACTATCAATATGAGGAACTGAACTGCAAGAAAATCTAAGGGTAAAAAAATAACCAAAGCATAAATTTGAGTTTGTCAGTGTTTCTGACATATTATGTCAGTATATTATTTATGTGAGTAAAATATTTTAGCAAAATGATTAGGCATTTCAGGGACATTAAACCATCCCTATTGAGCAGAACATATACCACAAAAGACTGACAGAGTTTTACGTTTTGGATTAGATCATTGCATACAATATAACAAGAATGTGATTTTTTTTCTTATGGAATCTAGAGAAAGAGCTTCAGATGGATGCTCAAACAACATGATGCCTTACACACTCAAAGGAGAGTTTCTGAACCCCTCATTTCTGTGGGCAAATGGCTGTTTGCCATTTCTTCCACTTGGCTTTCTGCTGTGAGCACAGGCTGTGTTCGAGCTAGCCTAATTGCTACAATTAACAAAATTAAATGGCTCATTGTGTTTTTATACAATTCCACCCACATTCTGGGGAGTTTTACTGTTGAATGAGTAATCCTACTGTTGAGACTGTTGATCCCAGGCACAGATTGAGTCTTTCTGTGTGCCCATTTCTAGGATTACAACTGGACCAGACATAGGTCCAGAGACAAAGCCCTGCAGTGGACAGTACAGCTTTCCTAAGTGAGCAGAGGAGATGCAACCCGACTGCTGAGATCACTTCACAGCCTGATACAGGTCAGGTCAGGGCCAGAGACTTGGAAATGGAAGTTGGGTGCTTCAGTGGGTAGGCAGTAGACGAAAATCACCCTTCTTCGGCCATGTTGAAATGCCCAGGCTTCAGAGGGGGAAGAAGGGTGTTATGAGTCACAAGCTGGCAGAAGCAATCATTTTGATTGTTTTCAGAAGTGACACTGGACTGTTGAAGATAAATGAACATGAGTTGATCTGCATCCATCACTGAATTTATAGAAACAAGCACCTCAGATCTGCTGTTTTCACCATGCACTTCAACCATCCTCTAAGCTATATTTCTGAAAGACAGTCTGAGCTATTTTTAAAAAGGCTTTAAGGAATTCTCCTTAGAAACATAAAAATGCAGGCATCTTATCCAAGTTTTATATAGAAACAGTGATGGCTAATGGCAAAGATGTATGAGAATGCAGGAGAGCATATATTTAGTCTAGAAAATGGTTCATTAGAAAAAACAGTGGATTCTTATCTAAACATTGTGGGAGAACTTCTTCCACTCGATGGCATTTGGTATGTTTAAAGGCAAATGTGTAACCTTACACAGTCTGGTAAGGACACAAGAGTTTTTCTTTGCTCAATTCAATCAGTTGGGAGAAAGAAACCTTGAAATGATTCAAACCTATTCTATTCAGCTTCTTAGAAGATGAAATCTTATAGGAGTGAAATAGCTTATTTAAGCTAAAAGTGATAAATTGCATCTAGGTATTTCCCTCAACATTACCAGTAGGTTGATGTCTTATATCGTATAGACAGGGATTGTAAGTTTGGGCTGAAAAAGAGGAGGTAAAAGATTTTTAACTAAAAATTCACGTGTTGGTAACACACCAGTTAATATGCATGAAAGGGCAGTATATACCTCATCTTTTTCATCTCTGTTCTTTTGTTGTGTGTGTAGATATATATGTAAACCATACATATATACATACATAACATATATGCATGTTACGGTATTTTAAGAAACAGTCATTGAGATTTCAATTATTCCCATTCACTTTTAATTGGTCAGTGCTATCACTTAATTTATTCATAGAGTAAAATAAATTGGGCATTTAGGAATTAAGCATAAATACTTCATTATACTTTTATCTTCTGGTATCTTCATATTTTATATTGTACTAATACTCGAATTGCATGTTCTTGCCAAGTCAGTAAGAAAATTTATTTCACTTGTTGGACTCATGGTATTATCAAAAATGAATAGTAATGGAGTGTCGGCAAAGCCAGTGTTACTGAACTAGACAGCACATAGTTAAGTAGGACAATGTGAATGGCTAAGAGGATTTAAAAGACATAGTCATCATGGGAGACCAAACTTTGACTTACTTGGAAATTTTTTTTTCTCCCACACAAATACTTAAAAACCTCAGTATGGTTAAGATATATATATATATATATATATATATACACACACACGTGTGTGTGTATATATATATCACATATGTATATATTTTTTAATCTTAAATACAGCTTCATTTTCAAATGCTAATTTGAAAGTGAAAAAGATGTATAACATTTTCTTTTAGAAAATTTATGGTCTTGGGCAAAAAGGGAGTGCTAAGAGCAGGACTCCCCTTCCCTCAGAGAATCCAAGGAGAACACAGGAAGTTGGATCCTACAGAGAAAGAATCCAGCATTTCCAATCTGTGTGCTAACTGTAGCATGTTCTTTTTGGGCTCTCTGGGCTCTCTGGTTACTGTCTGTGGAGGGTTTCATGGCAGATTGAAAATGAAATCTTAGGAAGAATTAAAATACAGATACAAAAATCAAACGTTGTTCCTTTGCACATTGACAATGTCTCTTTAAATCCTAATACTTTAAACTCTGTGTTTTCTATATATCTAGAAATGAATAATAACGGTTCTCATCACACCATCTGAGGGCAGCACAGTGCTTTTTCTGAATCATGGAAACAAGATTAGGTCACGCTTTTCCTCAGAAGCAGAATTTTTTGGTTCCTATAATCAATCTTGAGAGAGTTTGGAATTTATGGTGAAGATATCCTTTCCTTAGCAAGAATTTTTGACTAACTAAAACATCATCATCTTCAAGTATGTTGGATAATGGAGTATTTATGGCATTTGGGCAATTGCTGAGAAATACAAACTTTTTACACCCTCCTAACTGTATTCTTACCTCCAAGACAAAGCACAGTACATTATTGTTTATTCACACAGTACTCATTTTGACTCTTAACATGTTAAATGGGGTATCAAATTGAGAAATAACTCAGGACTTACATGATTGAGGAGTGTTGGGGCCTGCTGAGTTTGTGTTGATTGACACTCTAACTGTAATCTGGCATTTACTCATGAAATCAAAGGTATAGTTCAATTGAGCCATTCAATTTCCAAAGATCATCAATTAAAAGTTTTCTTGGAAATAATGAAGCTAATAACTCATGGTCCTGCACGAAAGTGAAGAATTTTTGCCAATATAATCATTTTTTCCATCTATAATGGGGGTGCAATGTTTTCACCAATTGCTGATAAGAAGAGCGTCTTCCTGGGCCTTTACTGACGACTAGGTAATCTTTTCACATCCAAACAAAAGATTATTATTTTTTAGTGGAAATCTTGCTTGGAGGATCAAACCATGGAGTGCTAGGAAAGTATCTCTACCAATAAAAAATCATCTATTTTTAAAATGTTGCTCTGGGGCTTTGTACCAAAGGAAGTCATAGATTGAACCCTCTGCCATTTCCTGTGGATGTCACTGGACTGCAGTCTCTGTGTGACACACCCACTATAGATGGTGGCTATAGAACTTGACTATTTTAAGTGGATTGTACAGTCCAAATCACAGAATAATTAAGCTAAACGGACTTTTCCCTCTTCTGTCTCTCTTTCTCTTTTTTTTAGTGACTTGACTAATATTTAATATATAAGTTGGGTTAACATAAAACCAGGGAAGGAAGTTTAAGACATCTTCCACTGTGGTCAGGTTTGTGATCATGGATGGATGAAGATAATCATTTACAGCTCTCACATCCTGGGAAACATTGGCCAGTCTTGACAAGCCCTTTCTAGTTAAGCTGATTCTCTTGTCACCTGATATCCTGATAGCACCCCTGGCCAGGTTCCTGGGGGCACCGACATTGCAAAGTAGGGTGATCTTGCAAGAGACAAGTGTTCTCAAACTGCTGAGGCAGGCTGATGGGATTTGTGGACCAGTTCCTGACATCCCAAGTAATTCTGATGCTTAAAGTGTTTTAAACGATTCCAGGTCTATAAAAAAAGTGATGATGCCTATATGTATACCCTATATTTTTTATTACAAAAATATTGAAATAATCCATGAGTTATTCCACTCTGCACCAACTATAAAAAAATACTATCAAAGTTTGACCGGCACTTTTAATGCAACGAAAAGCACCATGACTGAGGACACTGGGAACAGAAAGCAAGGGACGTTTACTTGCCGTACGGAGGTATTAAAAACCCAGAAGTTTGTTCAGAGTGCGACTTTACAAATGATTCAAATACAAATCTTAGCTGGATCTAATGATAAGCCCTCCATCAGTTGGGAAGGGTTGTCTCATAGCATATTCACTGCACTGTCTGCTCATACTTACTAAAAAGTGTCCAAAGCCTCTAAAAGACACATCACTTTGACCTTGGGTTGGGGAGAGGGGAGTCTGTACACAGTGGGGAACTTGATGGTGCACTCTCACGTCCACTTTGGGGGGCTCATGCCACTCGTTCTCAGGTGTTTGGGACTTCCACATCAGTCCTGTGGTTGGACATGTTTGGCACTAGGAAGGTGTGGCGCAGCGTGCTCTGGACTCGCGCTTGCCTGTATTCACACAGAGCCATGCTTCCCTACGTCTCGAAACATCCAGTTCAGCATATTCCTCTCCTGTTGCTCTGCACCTATGAGCCCGCATGAGCTGCACAGGCCAGGAAATCAGACACTCCTTTTGCCTTGTTTCCCTGCTTCCTCTTCATGTACTTACTACATTTTTGCGACTGAAGACTGAATCATGATGATCATTTAGTTTACATCACGAAATCATTGAGAGCTCCCTGGTCTTGTCAAAAGCCATACATGTGCTGCATAGGATTTCTGTCGGAGAGGATGTTCTCAACTGAAAACTTAAAATAAGAGACAGATCCTGAAATGTGTTGAAAGTGAACCATTCTACCGATTCGCATACACATGTAAACAACAGTTGAGTTTGTTGTCCATTGGGTAGGATTTTCACGTGTGGTAGTGGTTTCCAGATGAGAATGGTCTATGAAATTCTTTCCTAAGTAGTACTATTTTTTTTTCTGGAGTCTTGAGGGATATATTTTCTCTCTGATTTTATATTCAGAATCAGAGCTTTGCATCAAGAAAAATCACCTAAGCTATTTTGACAGAGGACTGGTGCCGTGTGTGTGTGTGTGTGTGTGTGTGTGTGTGTGTGTGTGTGACTGTATATTTTTATGCAAAGGTCAATTAACTTCATCAAAACACCCTATTGATTGGAGGCAACATTTTCCGTGATCATAGTACCCTCTGGTGGACACGCTGAAAGTGGGCAGGAGGGGTTGGTAGCAACAAGGAGTCCTGCTGAGCTGGCCCGTTTCCCTTCCCTTCAGTGGCTGTTTTGGAAGGAGACCAGCAGCAGGCAGTCAGCTGATGCAGGGTCAGACGAAGCGCATTACAGCTCGTTGCCCTGCTCTAGGACAAAGTTTCATTATTGCCACGGCCCTGCTGCCACCCCTTCACCTGGAGGTTGTGGCTCCTCCAAGGCCTTGCATCTTATAACGTGGTTTCATACTCCAACCGCTCCTGGATCAGGGCATCATCTTTGTACTGCAGCCTCGGAGGAGACGGGGAACATTCAAAGGCTAAAATGGCCTTTCGAAGGCTTCTGTCCAAAACGTGTCTCTCCCACGCTGGGTACCTATTCCTGAACAGGTCAATTTTAATGACGGATTCTTCAATCCGTGGCAGGCGAGATGACGGGGTGGACGGAGCCGTGGGCCTCACCTGAAAGACAGGTACACACCCATCCCGCTCTACAAATTTCTGGTCGCGGTCGCTGGCGACACTGCGGTTGTTGGAGATGGACCGGAGCGTGCTGGTGGCCACTTCTGGAGGCAGGGTGAAGGCAGCGACTGGGTCCTCACAAGCACAACTGGGTGACTGCCCGAATCTGGGTCCATTGGGGTGAAAGAAGGCATAATACATCAGCATAAAAACGACGCCAGTTAAAAAGCTGCTGAACACCACACACAGTGCTGGGATGGCAAACGCATCTGCAAATGGGGGAGCCTTGTAGAGGTACCAGAGGGCACTCAAGGCTGTATTTTCCAGCAGGATCACAAAATAGTAAATGAAGAGCCTGCAGCGTGTCCTGCCTTCCTTGACGTTGAACCAGCTGAAGATGTAGATGATCCCCACCACCATGTCGAACACAATCTCTTCCCATTTGGTGATACAGAATTCTGTCTCACAGTGGACAATCCAGAAGGTCATGATGCACCAGTGGAGGACAATGAAGATCCCAAAGTACAGCTGGAAAACCGAGGCAAAGAGGGCGAAGGTGATGACTCTGGCAGCAATGGTGAAGAAATGCCAGCAGAACTGGATGACAACAGCCATGTAGCTGATGGGCTTCTTGTCATCTCGAGAGTCCCGGAGAGCCTTCTGGTAAGAGGCCAAGGCCCAAGCCAAAGACACGAGGGAGGCTGCCGCTGTGAATCCTACAAAGGCAAAAAGGAAGACATTTTGTCAAAAGTGACATGCAGTGCTGTCCCCAGAAAATAAGTCATATGGAGCTGGGGGCTTGGGACAAGTACCTGTGACCTCAGCAAAGCTCTTCACTTCTTTGAGTATTTAGCTGAGCTTAAATCAGATGGGGCTCCTAGTGTCTGCCCTCTGTGGGCCCAACCATATGGAGAAGTCATGACCTATGACAGGAATGCTATTCAAAACACACGTGGGGTGTGGGATCTGGAAATGGGGTGGGGTGGGGTGAGCTTTCTGTGTATATGGTGGAAGTAGGTAAAGTAAGGAGGTGATTTTGTGTAGTTGGAAAACAGCTATGGACTGGAGGTTGACAGATTGGCTTGCTGTGTCAACTCTGCATGACTTTGGACAATCATTTCAACTGGTGTCCTCATTTATAAAGTGGATAATCTCCAAGGTTCCTGGCAGCTTTGAGATTCTGCGGATGAAAGGGATAAATAATCACTGGAAACCTGAGGGGCTAGCTGATTTACTTTCTGCTTCTAAACAAGAATAAATGCACTTCATTCACAAAGGAAAGTTTATTCTTTCTTACAAATAAGAAGGCCATAAAACCTCCTTGGTAATGTTTCTTGTCTTACCTGGTATGCAGTTTGTCCTACTATAATCTGAACATAATTCTTCCTATAGCTTTTGTCTGTTCCTTACTGCCATTCTCTTAGAAGAAGACATGTTTGCTCACTGGCACTCACCACTTATTCTTTCATAGAGGAAAGATTGTACAGAAATCACCTCTCAACCATTTCTCTTATTTTACGAACTGCATTTGTTTAGTATGTTCTTTAAAAGTTTGTTTACAAGTTTTTAAAATAAGTTTTATCATTTCCCTCCGCTTTGCCGTCATCTGCTGTGTCTGAAGCATTGCTTGTATGGTCCAGACATGGATAGGGCTCACCTGAAAACATACTGGCTTCCTTTAGGAGAGGAGCTCTTTTGGGGAATTCACTTTGCCACTGAAGGGTTAGTCAGTTTGCACACTGTGCAACACACCATAACAAGATTTACCAAGACTAAGAATAGGTTTTGAGTTTTACAGTCCAGCTGGCATTTCTCCACAGATCCATTAACTTATCATAACCAGGCCACCTTATAGTCTTTGGACAAGAAATAGAAGGATTGCCAAGAACTGGGGATAGAACTGTATTTTGTTTTTATATTTTGATAGAGAACAGCTGTTGTCTATGATCTTTGAAAAATGAATTGGAAAAAAATGACTCCTGTAGGAAAGATGCACACTAATTAATGGAAAACACAGTCAACCTCAACGATCATTTCTAACACATTCCCCTTGAGTAAGGTGAACTTCAAAAGACAATATTGGTGAGAAATACCTTCCAATGGCTACTTCTCATATCCACTCCCAATCAAGCTAGCAGAAAGCCCACATCTTACTCTGGATCTTCAGGGTTTTTTTTCTGGCCAGCACAGAAATCTTCTGCTACCATATCCCTCGAGCAGTTATGGCAATATTTTAGGTCAGTTGGAGACCAGCACACAAAAGAATTTTTGATAATGTAATTTCTTTTCTTTTTCTTGTGTTTTTAAAATATATTTTTTGTTGTTCGTTTGTTCTGTTTCTTTCTTTCTCTCTCTCTCTTTTAATGAAAGTATAATTTCTATGGGGGTGGGAACCATCTACCTCAATTGTAAAGCAAATTTGGGAGATGAAAGGACACGGTGGGAAGAAAAGTAAGGAGAAGAAGAAGGTGAGACAATGGGAAATAAAGGGTCATGGAATAATGACTTCGAGAATGACACCCTTATTTTCAGTTTAGGACATAAGAACAAAAGATTGTGCTGTTTTAATCCCAACACCTTTGAGTGACACAGAAGCTACTCATGACCTCGTTCCTTATCTCTACTGTTTGCTGCGGCACAGATGGTTTTGGAGTAGACTGTGTCCTCCTCTCTGAGTACGGTGCATCCCTGCAGGGCGGCACCAGCCGAAAGCCCCACCTCCTGTTCACACCCTGGCGCCCTGAGGACGGCGTTCACGCGCAGCGCCACCTGCAGGAAGATGGCTGCATTGCTGGTCAACTAGACCAAGCGCTAGCCGACTCCGGAGAGTCGGAACCACGAGGGTACGGTTTTTCACAGGCAGGCGTTATTAAAGGCTGTTTTTCAAAGCAGTGACTAATAGTAAAGCATAACAAAACGTTGCATACACAGCATCCTTAAATCATCTGCTCTTGCATGTAAAAGAATTGGAAAATTAGCCTAGTCCATCTTCCCCTGTAATCTTCACCCCTTTTATTTTTATTTATTTTTAAAGATTTTCTACCTATTCATTCATGAAAGACACAGAGAAAGAGGCAGAGACATAGGCAGAAGGAGAAGCAGGCTCCTCGCAGGGAGCCTGATGTGGGACTCGATCCCCGACCCTAGGATCACGCCCTGAAGTAAAGGCAAGTGCTCAACCGCTGTGCCACCCAGGCATCCCTCTTCACCCCTTTTATTGCATGTCCTAAAAAAGTAATTGAGCCTGCTCCAGGACACTTCAGGAACTTGGTAAGAAAATATTCTGGCAATAGAAAAGGGAAGATTTTCTATCAGCTTTGCTTTCTATGTATCTTACAATTTACAAAGTAAATTTTTTGCCTATAGCCAAGGCAAATTTCATGTCCATGGATGACCCCCCTTTATGAATTCTTTGCTATAGCAACAATTGGAATTTCCTTGGTTCGTTTGATTTTTTTCCTTTCTGTTTAGCAATTAATTTTTATAAGATGAATATATCCCCAAACAGAAAATACAGGGCAATCTTAGACTTATTCCTTATTACAAATTCACATTACCATGAAATCCTTAATTTTTTGCTTTTACACAAATAATGTCAGCTCAGTTGTTTCAAGATAAATTCCCTTAGTAAGGCACTGCATTATCATTAAAGTAGAATTCTCTGGAACTTTTGATGCTGGCAGATAGAACCTTAAGTACTGTTTTAGCTAACAATGTATATTTTCACTCTTTATTTGAAAATTATTTCAAACTTAACAGGAGAATTGCAGAAGTAAAAAAGTTGTCTATTGAATATTGAATACTTATATTCTCTTTGCCCAGACTGTCATTTGGCCTCTTTTACTTTATCACTAGCCTCCACCTGCCCACCCCGCCCCCTCTCTAGCCTTTTTTCTCTGAACCATTTGAGAGTAAATTGCATACATCTTGGCTGCTAGGGTCTGATTGTTCATGTCCCCCTCCATTCATATGTTGAAACCCTAACCCTTAAAGAGGCTGGTATTAGTAGGAGGAGCCTCTGGGAGATGTTTAAATTATGAATGGGATCAGTGCCTTCTAAAAGAGGCCCAGAGAGCTTCCTAAGCCCCTTCTGCCACCCAAGAATACTATGAGAAGTCTTCAGCTCAGAAGAGAGCTCTCACCAGACTATGCTGGCACCCTGATCTTGGACTTCTAGCCTCCAGAACTGTGACCAATATATTTCTGCTGTTTATAAACTATCCAGCTTGTAGTATTTTGTTATAGCAACTCAAAAAGACTAAGACAGGGATGCCTGAGTGGCTCAGTGTGTGATCCCAGGGTCCTGGGATTGAGTCCTGCATCTGGCTCCCCACAGAGAGCCTGCTTCTCCCTCTGTCTATGTCTCTGGCTCTCTCTGTGTCTCTCATGAATAAATAAATAAAATCTTTTTTTTTTTTTAAAAAGGACTAAGACAATGGTTCTTTACCCAAAAATATATCATTGTCTCTTTCTTATGACTAGAGATATTCTTTTAGATAACCACAATAAATTTATCAACTTTGGTCAATTTAACACTGATACAATACTTTTTTTCTAATCCACTGTATCCACTATCAATATTCCAATTTCATCAATTGACTTTAACAATGTCCATTTAGGATTTTCCCCTGTGGTACAGAATTGAGTCTGGAATCAGATATTGCATTTGGTTGTCTTATCAATATAGTTTTTTAAATCAGAAATATTTCCACTGACTTTCTTTCTTTTTGACATTGGCATTTTTTTGAAGAGTACAGTACAAAAAAAAAAAAAAAGAGTGTTCCTTGTTTTGGATTTGTCTGTTTCCTCATGGTTAGATTCAGGTTACACATCCCAAGCTGGAATATTATGTAAGTGACACTGAACAATATTTCCAGCACCTCCCACACCATTAAGATATTGAAATACAAGGATTTCCTCAGTAGTTCCAGGAATATATAATGTGTCCATGAGAATTTTGGTGCAAAAGAATGAATAGCTTACAAAACTTCACTCTAAAATCAAACACACAAAACAGCTACAGAAGACTCAATGGGATTCTCTTATTTATTAAAAGGTTGCAATAGATGATAGGACCTCAGATCTTATCTAGTGCAATGATCTCATTTTATAGAAAAGAAACCAAGTCTCCCTTGGAGAGGTTATGTGATTTATCTTCCTCTTTCTTTCCCCTCTCTTATTTCTGATGAAAATTGCCCTTCTACTGCAAAGCTACCCTCTGCTTCCTGGAAAAGAGACTTTTCAGTTAAACCCTCTGTATCCCAGCTCTTCCTCCACAAGATTGCAAACATGTGATAAGCTTCCTTTTACCCCAAGAATAGCCTTTCACTTTACTGAATCTCTTCCTCTTTATTTCAGATTTGTCTGTTTCCCACTTTTCCTTCTATTCTTTATCTCTTGCTTCTCCATTTTTATCTGCTCATCCTTGAGTTACTGGCACTGGTTGGGATGCTGCACCTGGGCCTCCTCCCTTAGCAGCCTCTCCCTGAGAGATTCCCTGCACTCCAGCATCTCCACTCCTCTAGTCTACCTCAGCACTCAGCACACCTATCTCTTCACCAGACTTTTCTGGCCCTAGAGGCGTGTGTCTGATTATTTCCCCAAGAACCTGCAGGCCTACAGTCTTTGTGTTCCATGTACACAGGATCAATGGGATACCTGGAAGCAATCTGGCTGTAGATGACAGTGTTTGCGTTCTCATGGAAATAAGACAAATCTTCCTCTATGCCCCCTGATGTTAGTGTAATACCCTTCTCAGAAAGAGAGAGAACATGAATTTCTGGGTAGGCTGCCACAGTTCTAAGAAGATGATTTCGAATGCCACTTGACTGACTAAGAAATACGAGATTGCAAAACCATCCAAATCCAAGGATTCGCAATATGTGCCATTTGGGTGCATTGCATCTGGAGGGGTCCAGAATAAACCACTGTAAAAATTATTTCCAGTTGAAGGCATTTGAGTTCCTGGAATCTTTTATCTGCCTTAAAGCAGAGTGCCTTAAAAGAACTCAATTATCATAAATGCCCTCCCCAGGAGTAACTTGAACCTTCTTGGAGAGGAAAAGTCAGCACCACACCCAAATAGACTATCATAAAACTATTATATCTCCCCTCCACTTTTTTATAGTGCTTTATTTCTCCACAAGTCACTTGTTTTTCCATAAATGCCTTTTCTCCCCCACTTTTTAGAAATCATTTGTTTTCCCAGAAGTGTCCATCTGCCATCTCTCATCCCCTATTAAGATAAATTCCAAAATCTAATGACCTCCTAGAGTCATATTTCCTTGGGAATGCTTGTGTGTGCACACATGATTACATACATAATTTACATAATCGCACACATGATTACATATGTAATTGAGTCTGTATTTTGTCTTGCTAATCTGTTTGTTGATTTAATTTGCAGGCCCTCATACATATAACTAAGAGGGTAGAGGAGAAGTTCTTCCTTCCAGTAAACCCCGAATTGAGTCCAGCTGACCCCAGGTAATTTTGTTTTCTCACTGCAGCCCAAAGAATTGATCTGACTTGGAATAAGACAATTCAATGATCATAAAGTCAGTGTGGCAGTTTATCCTATAATTTTGAACTGAATATCTCTATATATTTGGATAAGATTTGGTAAAAGATGTAGCACCTTTGGAAATATAATCCAAGAATTTTTCTTTAAAAACCTCTAGATGAGGTCGGGATTACTTCTGGGTTCTGAGATCTGTGCATTTGAATTGTTGCAGAGGTTGCTTAGTAATTCAGAGACTAGTTCCTCAGAGGAAGACTAAGGTACTTTTCCATTTTGAATAAAGATTTTTTATTCAGAATGAGGGTTTTGAATCTGATACTAGCTAGTTATCTAATTAGCATTTCAAAGAGAACTGATATAAATCAATATTGTGTTGTTCAAGTGAATAACAAAGTTTTGACTTTCTTCCCTTTTTTCTCCTTGCTTCCTTTGGGTGTCCTTTCCCCAACTAGTGTTTACATGTTTTGTTTTTTTTGTGTGTGTCCTTTTCTTCCTTCTCTTTCTTCTCCTCTCTATGACAGTCTTTCCTTCTGTCCTGCTTTGCTTCTGCTCTGCTCTTCTTCACTCTTTCCCCCCATTTCCTGGGGGAAACATGACATGAAGTTGAATTATTTTTTAAACAGTAGTTGTATTAATGAACTAATGTTTGGTGTTGCCCAAATGTAACCTTCTCACTGTTCCTAAAACTCAAATAAATTCAAAATAAGAAAGGAAATTAGTCTTTTTCAATGTCAATGGCCTGCTCTACTTGCTCTTCTCCTGCCTTTGCTCTGAATCCCATGGCTTTGCTCCAAATCCAGATTTGCTTTCAAGGAACTCCATTGAAAGAATTCATTACTGCTAACCTCTGTTTTTTTTATTACAAGTAACTTGCTTTCCTGTAATATTCCTCAAGTTGGATCTAAATGCAATCCTAAGGAAAGATGTAGAAAATTTATATATTTTATTTAGGATAAAATAATAGTTCAGAGAATGGTTGATGGGGGCTAGAGGAGGGTGTTGTGAACAAAAGCTCTACCATCTCACTTTAAACATTTCCTTTTTGGAAGAATGGAAAGAATGGGTCTGGTATAGGCTAAAAGACCCTTGGAAATATTACAATGCAAGAAACTGTTTTGATTTGGGGACCTGAAGACTAGGAGGGGGCTACTTCTCACCGCCAAGTGCAAATTCATTCACTCTACAAACGTGTTTTCATATCAAGGGTGCTATCCCCTTCCTTCAGAGTACATATCCTGGTCTAAAATTATGTTTGATCTGTGCTTTAATTTACTTCATTTTAATGTTAATTATTTAATTTAATTTAATTTAAATTTAATTATTGTGTTGACCTTTAGGTAAGGATGAGTGCCTCCTTGTTTACCTTCCTGTCCTCTACTACCTTGTATGGTACCTGGTGTATGTTAAGAATTGGCACTTAGAGAAAAAGCAAGGCAGAAGGAAAGGTAGAATGGAAGAGAGAGCAAGAGAGAGGAAGAAATAGAGAGGAAGAAAGAGTATTCCAAATATACAGCTGGAACCACAGAGAAAATGAAAATTTCAAAAAATGTGCACAATTCTTCATTGCTCTCCTACTCTGCTTCTTCACAATTTCTATCTGAGCTGTAAATGCCAAAACACGGAGAAATAAAGTCTGTATTCCTGTCGTGTTGTTTGTGGTCTGGGTGTAAACAATTCTTGGAAATCCTCAGAGAATGCTTCATAGGATTTATAGCCTAATTCCCCAGATGTAGGAGGTTCACGGAATTGAACCAAGTACTCTAATTCTTTGATTCTTCAACAAACAGAATGAGCCTGTCTCTTCCCTCCTCCTTAGGGAGGGTAATCACAGCCCTTCTCTTGAAAAGGCCAGCCAAGGGTTACAGTCTCAGGGAAACACCTGGCTCCTGACCCATATTTATAATCAAACTGGGGCTGGTAAGATAGGGCTCTTTTACTTTTAACTTAAAACATTCATTATTAGGTAAAAATTCAAACATATACAAAAACAGAGGGAATAATACAATGGATATATACCCTTCCGGCAGAATCTGTATCCATCACAAGGGAAGATGATTTTTGGCCAGCAGAGGGCGCGTCTGGATGTCGCCTTGGATCTACTCCTTCCTGAATCTGAATATTCCTGCATCGGCTCTTTTCCTGAATGCTCATTTCCCTGTACTGACGGAGACAGAAGGGCTGGGCTAGAAGCTAACTTGCTGATCACTGATGTTTTACCAGCACATTTTGGAAAACTTGGCCGTGTATCCCTCATGGCCACCCGATCTCCTCTGGCTCATCTTGTCCCTGCCTCTCTGAGCTTCAGACACACATTGCCTTGTCTCCAATCCTCACATGTTGAATAAGACTGCATTTTCTTCCTAGGAGGAGGAAACTCTGGGGTCCCACTTGAAAAGCCACTTCTCTCCAAAGAATCCCTCCTCATCTCTCAGTTCCCATTTTGAGCATCATATCTTAGGAAAGTCTTTCCTAGCCTCCAATCTACATCCTGTCATTTGTTGTAAGACCCTACAGCACCTTGCATTTGTTCTTCACTCTGCACCTTGGCACACCTGCTGTCACCATACATTTGTATGGTTGATGATAGACACATCTACCCAAAAGGGCTGGATCTGTATCCTGTGGCTGACCATTATGTTCCTGACATCTGACACTTTCTTTGTGTCAGGTTCTGAAATTAGTGCATTTGTTATTTAGTAGCTGCTCTCATATTGTCTATTTGCCCAATATCTTGATTTCACACATCTTGACTTCCATTTCACCCCATTTTTTTCATTCTGTCAATTTCAGCATTTTCTGTTGGAATTTTAGGTATTTCCTCACCAATAGTTTGGGAATGGATGATTTACAACAGCACCCTTCTCAGCTATGCGGGTGAGATGATCATTTCACTGTTCACACCATATACTATCTTATCATCACAAACACAATAACTTTTCTTCTGAATGTACAGTCCTTAAACAAATGAGACATTGACTTTTAGATGATGACATAATATTGGTTTCCTGAATATTGATTTTCAAAAAAATTTTATGGTTTCCTTAGCACATTTGAGGCTCATATCCTAGACAAGTAAAAGAGGAGCAAGCATTTGTTGGGTCCTTGCTTTATGCACTTGTGATGTGCTGGGTACCTGCGTCCTTTGTTCAATCTGAAGTTCATGATAATGCTTTGAAGCAAGCACTCTTTGGCACTCAGGGAAACAGAGATATAAAGAGTTAAACAACTTCCAAGCTCATGTAATTATCGAGGAGGGCAGGCATCACAATTCACAGATTCCAAACTCTGTTCACCATGACAGTAGACCTATCTACAACTGGGATGTGAGGCATGGGCAAGCATAGTGAGCTCTCAAATCTCTTGTGGTCTAAGCTCCCAGGAAAACGGCAGAGAAACGTACATGACTCTGGAATAGTGCCACCTTTTCACGCAGCTGACTCCTAAAGGTTCCCACCACACCTGCTCCTTCAGGGTCTCAGCAACCATATTTGTTCCCAGGCTAAGGATCCCCCTTTGGATTCTTTTCACAAAACAGATCAGAAGCATGAATACCTAGGAGGAAAACCATGCTTTTCTCTCCTTCACATTTTCTGATCTGAAACAACTCTCCTGGTTTTTCTGGATTTTCACTTGAGGAAAAACTGTTGCCCAATTTCAGTTAATTATATGACCTAAGAGTGGGAGCTCCCAAAATGAAGATCCAGAACCAGAGTGGTTTTCCATTTCTTCAGCATGCTTAGAACTTGTCTCTTAGTTACAGATACAAAAGCAGCAAATCCTCTTGGCTGGACTCATATTGAATTCACCCAGTTAAAAGAAGGTAATAATTGAAAAAAAAATGTAAAGCTCTCTGTGCTCTCTCTGATCTTCAGTGAGTGTGGTGAAGGAAAGGAAAGTAATACAAGCTCACCAGGTCTCGGATGTTTTAAATATTGCATTGAAACCATTTATCTCTAATTTAAACCTTGTAATAGTTCTGATTAAAAATATTTAAATGCTTAATATGTTTAGTTTTGGTAGGGATATGCATACTTCTCATAATCCATTCTGAGGATTTCAACTTGTTTGCAAGGCAAATTTTAAGGCTGCTAAGGTGTTGATAAGGGAAACATTGAATTGAAATTTAAAAAAAGTGTTTTAATATGAAACTAGTTGAAGAAAGTTGTTGGAGGAAGCGAAGTGTCTTAACAAATGTGGGAAGTTATTTCCTTCTGAGGTGAAAAGAATCAGAGATGATTTCACATAGCTCCATCTATTTTATAATCTTAAATTTTATTATTTTTAGATTTTTATTAAAATTTCCCAGGAAGACAAACATATTGTGTGGGGGAATTTGAAAATATCTCATGCTTTCTCTAAAAGCATGAGAAAAAAAAATTCTGTAAATAAGAGGAGGCAAGAAAGTCAAAATTCTCTGCACAATATTACAAAATGCGTGGTTAAATTTATACTGAAAGTAAAATGATGGTAGAAATTACTACTCAAAAGACATAAAATAAGGGAACTGAGATGTTTAATAGGATTGAAGTTTTCTTTATTTTCTATTTCTTTAAAAAGTTTTTGGCCACCATGCTGTTTCTTTCTTAAAATTTTTCTCCTTTGGTGGGTAGAGGGTGAAATGGGGCAAAATGAAGAGAAATAGAGACGGAAACGGGTAGAGACAGAGGCTGTGTCCTTCTCTTACCCATCAAAGAGGGACATGGCTGGACAATGGCAAGACTAAAATAATAATTTAAAAAATCCCAGCAGGTATCAATCATCAAGCAGGCTTGTCACATTTATTATTTTATTTCTTACAGCATCACTTCTTTGATGGTGATTTTGCCCATCTTACAGATGGGGAAACTGAGGCCTAGGGGTGATATAATCAGAGGATTTGGAAGGGGCCCAGAAGACGGAAAATGGTGACAAGAAGTACCAGGTATTGAGAACACCAATGCAGTCCTTGAAGGAACTGCAAATCTGCATGGGAGGCAGAGATTTACAAGCACATGTGTACAACCTGGCGAACAGAGCGTGGAGAAGAGAGAAGAAACAGTATTTGCCCAGAGGCCCTGTCCTGGAAAAGAAGGCAGCCCAGGAAGAGACAGGCACATGCCGAAGCTTACAGGTGTGGGGAGGGTGTTTGAGGCGAGCCGGCAGGGGGACCGTGGACATGTGTACCAGACGTAAGGACTTGCACCTGAACCTCATCCTGGAGGCAAAGGCACCTGCACACTAAGCTGTGTACCATCCCTGAGGTGCAAGGTGAACGCAAGTGGGTGGAGAGCTCCTGGCAGAGGTGGGAGGCTTTGCCAGACATCCGAGGGAGACAACAGTGAGGATGGGGTGATCTATACCTGCTAGCTGTATGGCTCCAGCAAGTCACTTGATTTTACTTAGTCTTCATAGGTTTGAGCAAGGATCAATGAAATAGTGTCCATCGAAGCATTTTGTGAGCAGGAAACTTGCTATATAAATAAAATTAGCCACTCCAGATCCTGGCTTTTCTCCTAATCTTGCTCCCTTCTGCCCACCTCCCCCCTCTCCATGCCTAGGAGCCCTTCTCCACCTGGATTCAGAGGAAGTTTTACTGGAGGAGGTTGGCTTTAACAGAATAACAGGGCAGAGACAGAACAGGGTAAGAGGTTCAATCTACAGGGTAAGGAAACATTTTTTTTCCCTTTACAGATATTAAATAATTTTTTGACAAGATACTGTTTCTAAAAATCACTTTAAAATAGGAAGAAAACGGGACACCTGAGTGGCTCAGTGGTTGAGCATCTGCCTTCCGCTCAGGGCGTGATCCTGGGATCTTGAGATCGAGTCCCAAATCGGGCTCCCTGCAGGAAGCCTGCTTCTCCCTCTGCCTATGTCTCTGCCTCTCTCTGTCTCTCATGGATAAATAAATAAAATCTTTAAAAAAAATAAAAATAAATAAAGAAATAGGAAGAAAAAATAATTGGCATATTTACCTAGGTGAAATATGTACTTCATTTTATTTAGGTTGAAGGGTGATAAAGCAGAGGCCACTCAGTTGGAAGGAAGGAGGAGATGCAGAAGAAATTATTTGAGGGTTTGCAGAAAAGTATGAGGCAGGGACAGCTTTTGCTGACCAGGTCTTGGGAAAGCCCCGGTTACCAGGGCAGTGATGGTCTACAGGGTTTGTCTGAGTTGTGTACATGAAAAGAGGGTTCCCAGAGAAGGGTATGGCTTGACCTAGAGCACAGGCCTCCTGGAACCTGAGGGCCTCTGGGCACCAGGTAGGTCCCTCCTAAGGGTTGGGGGGCGCCACGGAGACAGGGCAGAGGGTAGGGAAGGGCTGTCAGTTGGAGAAAGACAGGGTGGAAGAGGAGGTGGTTGCCCCAAGCCAGGGTCCTTGAGAAGCACAACAAATGCTTCATTTATCTGCTTTTGATCACTTATTTTTCCTGGCTTTATACCTCAATTTTGGCAGAAATGGATGTACTTTAAAAAATACCTTGCTTTTATTAATTTTTATTTTTTAAGATTTTATTTATTTTATTCATGAGAGACACAGAGAGAGAGAGAGAGAGAGAGAGAGAGAGAGGCAGAGACACAGGCAGAGGGAGAAGCAGGCTCCATGCAGGGAGCCTGACATGGGACTTGATCCCAGGTCTCCAGGATCAGGCCCTGGGCTGAAGGTGGGCGCTAAACTGCTGAGCCACCCCAGCTGCAGTTTTTTTTTAAACAGGATGTAACTTTCTCTAAGGGTCCCCAATGTCTGATCGTTTCTCTGGCATGCAGGTTGGAGGACAGTAGGAGGAGTCTATTACGGAAGCAGGGCGGGGCGGCCCGGGATGCCTTAGCTTTAGCCCTATTTTCCAGTGTCTTGCCCTTTGGGTTGCCTCATTTTTACTTTGTCAATAAAAAGGACGCGGCTTGCTGCTGGGACCATTTAATAATGCAACAATAAATTGTGCTTTCAAGCCCCGAAATGCTTTTCTAGATGATTTACAAAAAATGACTCAATACCCCGAGGACACAGATTTGTAGCATTATCTGTTCTTACGGTTGGACTGGCTCAGAGGAAGCTCACCCTGCGAGGATCTCCGGAGGTTCACAAATGGCAGGAAGCCAGGGAGCCTGGGGTTCAGTCTTCCCTGCCATCCCCACCCACCCCAGTCACTCTTCCTGCACTGGGACCTGTGTCCTGGCCTCTCTCCTCTCCTCCTGGTCCTCCTGGGGGTGGGGGTGTCAATGGGCATACTCCTTTGGGAGACACTCCGTGCTTTTGGGAAAGGAAGACGAGTGCTTCTCAGAGAAAAAAGGCTCTGAGAGCATCTAATAAGATGAGGAAGATTGCCCTGGAGAAGGGAGTGGCTGGCTGCTTTTTCTCGGGGAGCCTCAGCAGGTTCTGGGGACACTCCTCTACATCCCCACCTGCCCCTCCCTGAGCTTAGGACCCCATCAGGCAACGCCTCCCATCTGGCCTGGTCTCCAGCTCTCCCGTCCAGCGGCTTTTTCACTTTGTGGATAAAGTGAACTGGCTCCAGTGCACATCTGATCAAGTGTGTTCCCCGCTGAAAATCCTCCAGGGCTTCCTGTTGCCTCACAGGGTAAATGAGGAAGTAAACCCTTCCAGAACCGGCCCTTTCAACCCCCTCCCGTTCTCCCTCATTCCCTGCCTCAGCCACCCATACCCTTCCTCTCTTTTGCCTGGGCCTCTGTGTCCCCTCTTCCAGCCTGCCTGAAGGATTTCTGCATCAGAGGCCCCAGCTCACAGGTTGGCTGGGAAGCCCACCTGGTCACTCCCCATTACCTGAGCACTGACTTCCACCACATCTGTCATGGCCAGGGGACCTGCCTGCACTCCAAAGCCCCCATCCTTGTCCTGTACCCATCAGACACAAGGGGCTGTGCCATTTTGCCTGTGGCACGTGGGTGGCTCTATAAATACTTTTAACTCTTAACTCCCAGGACTGTGGCTAGCAGAAGGGGAAGTAGCTTTGAAGGTGCTTTGTAACCTGTAAAGATTGTTGAGGAACATTGTGAACATTGTAATACATCTGTGGATGTGAGAGAGGCCTCCTTTCCCAAAAGGATGGACTGTCAGACCCTTCGAGGATCCTTCTAATCTAAGTGTCTTAGATGACAAAACGTCTGGTACTGTATGAGTCTTCAAAAACTTGTGAGTGATACCAGCCTCCAGCTCCTCTGTACACGGGTATTGAGACCAACTGAAACATCTTTTCTAGCATAATCTCATTTTAGAAAGAAGTAAGCCCCCCAACGGCTCAGACAAACTAGCTTTATATGTACCATATGTGATGATGGCCCAGTTCCTCACAACACTTGCTCCTGAGAAGGGAGTTGCCTTTTAGCTGATTGGTCAGAATCTGGGTGCTCTCTCAGTTACTGCATGTTTGAACCTTAAAATTCTGTTTAGGAAGACACATTTACTTGAAATAACCTATGTCGCTGCCGGATTATAGAGACAGACTCACAAAATCAGTAAAAAGAAAAAAAAAAGATGGAAAAGAAGAAAAGGGAAGTAAAGAAATTTAACTCAATTTAAGAATTATTCCTGGAAGTATGAGTTCACCATTAAGTTTGGGCTCTGACAGGTTTAGAACACGCTACCCCAAAATATGACACCTGAACATATTGTTTATTTCAAGCTGGAAGACTTTGAGAAACAGCAGATACAGAAGGGATTTTCTGACCTTCCCCTGAAGTTGGTGATAAGACCCTGAGGTGAAAGGTGTCCTCCCTCTACCTGGAGGAATGGAGCCTCCTATCTCTGAGGATGGGGGGACTCCAGAGGGACTGGAACAAATAGACTGTGCACAGTTTCCCTCAGTTTACCACAGACCCCTAACTCATACCTCCTTGCTCCCTATCCCATTTCCCCACAACTTTCCCATCTTCATTAAACCTATTATCCAAATGTGCAGTTTATTGCTTCTTTGGGTCTTCATTTCCTTGGGAAAATTTGTGTACCAGGTAAAACTTTTATTAAATAAATTTGCAGGCTTTACCCTTGTTAATCTCTGGTTACAGGAGCTCCGGTAAAAAATTCAGAAGGGTAGAAAGAAAATATGTTTTCCCACTCTTACAGCTCCTACAAATCAGCTTTTGAAAGCAACAGAGTAAGTGGTTAGGAAGAGCCTGTGTAAGGTGACATGGAGCGTCCTCAATGCCTCCTAGTCCTGTCCTCCATCAGCAGTGTCCTCGGGAAGGGGGAGGAGGGAAAGGCAGCTTCTGAAGCTGTCCTAGATGGTGAAAAAATGGTGACAAAGGAAAAGGTAACATTTCTCAGTCTGTATATTGTTTGATACGTATGTATCACTAAAGGGAGTTAAGTGGTAGGAACAGACATTGGGCCATTTCATCTCCATCCCCCAAAGCTTATATATTTAAGGTGGCTTTAAAACTATTTTCTATTGACTCTTTTCATTGAAAAAAAGGGAGGGGGGTTGCTTTTATGCAGAATCACTTCAAAATCAGGTCAATACAGGAATCCCCAGTTCAAACCAGTCGATAGCCTGAACGTGGAAGCCCTTTAGAGACCCATGTAAATCAGTAACGATCATTCTGTGGCCAGTAGTTGTCATGCGCTTCTTTTAAAATTACTTCATGCTCACTTGTTCAGTACCACAGATATTTACTGGGCTAGGAAGGTGCCTAGTTAGTGCCTGGAGGACTCAGGGAGAGCCTAATCTTCCATCTCTCTGGAACTTTCTGGGTTTTTTGACCCGTATCTGAGCCTGGACCTGCATCATGTTTCCCTGACACTCTGTGATATCTGAACCACCCTCTTTGGGAAATTATCCTGCCCCCCTCCACTGGTAGCCAGAAGCTCCTCTTCTTGTTCCCTTACTTACCACCTCATGTATACCTTAATTTTAATTTTCAAGCTATTTATTAACCTTTCTCTTTTTGTGGAATCCATGAAAGTAGGGACTGAATTCTATTCTTTGCTATACTCCCAGAGACTCAGGAGATGCCTAGTGCACTTGATAATTACTTCATAAATTGCACTGAATTGAACTGAACTGAATTTGGAGATGTTTTAAATTGAGGTATTGCTTGGATGCAGTTCTTAGCTATAATAAAGAGATACAACCTGGATCTGGGACTATTTATTAGTGTCTTGGGGCTGAGGTAGCCCACAGGGACAGACTCTATAAAACACAAATCATCAAGATTCCAATGTGCATTCCTTCCCTGACCCAGGCATGTTCCTAATAGGACACAAGTAAATTAAATGCATGCCACCACCAGGTGTAAAGGTTTTTCAATTAGGATTTGGTATGCTAGCAAGCAGTAATTTCCCAAGACAGAGACTTTTAAATGGAAATGACCAACTCCAGATTCAAAGCTCTCTCCAAATCTTCTAAAATTGGCCAGAATAAATTATTTTGAGCTTCTAAAACACAGATGGGGCGATTTTGATTGCATTAAGAGAAGTGTAAGTCTGAGTTCTCAACAAAAACTCTTGGGTTATAGATGTCTCAGGATGTTTCAATTTGTACAATACAAGGAACTGTACACTTTAGGGTACTAATGTACGAAAAAGGACTTGAAACAGGTAGTTGTATAATCAACATATCTAAGTAAATGATTAACAGAGAAGAGTGATAATAAAACAGAGTGACACCACAACCCTAGGCACTTATTATTCTATTGGCACATGGAAATTTATATCTGCTTCTGAGATACTAATTAAAAAAGAAAAAAAATAATGCGTTAAATCATTTTCACCATTGGATAAAAACAGGCCATACTTGTCCTGGTAGACTATTGTGAAAGTAGTGAACCAGTAGAACCATTGCAGTTTTCACGGAGTCAATACTGGCCGGACTCGCAGACTATTGTTTCCATTATAAAGTGCCAAAAATCTAAGCCAGCTCAGATACACAGTAGGTCTGATACACATGTGCTTTTCCTCTTAGGAGTGACACATAACGAAGGCAGGATGGACCTAAAGTCTGCATCACACTGAGCATAAGACTGGTTTTTAATAGCTGTTAGTAGGGAAAGAGGATGTCAATCATGGAGAGATAATGGACTAGTGTGCACATAAAATGATCTCTGCTTTGGAAAAAAGATGAGATTTTGAACAAAATCAGTGTTCTGTGCAAGGAGAAAGATGGGGGGCCGGGGGAGTTGGCTTTCCTAGGGCTTCGTCAAGGTTCTTTGATAAGGCACTAAAAAAGCAAGAAGACATGAAGATATTGCCACTGCTGGGTAGTTAGTGACTGGACAAGGCATTGGAGGACAGGCCTGTTGTGTGGGCCTGGCATGCAACTGTTCCTTATGACAGAGGTTGTAAGTGGGGCACTTGGGGCTGGTATGTGATTTCTTTTTTTTTCTTTTTTAAGATTTTATTTGTTTATTTATGAGAGACACACAGGAAGAGGCAGAGACACAGGCAGAGGGAGAAGCAGGCTCCATGCAGGGAGCCCGATGTGAGACTAGATCCCAGGAGTCCAGGATCAGGCCCTGAGCCAAAGGGAGGTGCTCAACTGCTGAGCCACCCAGGCGTCCCTGGTGTGTGATTTCTTTTTTTTTTTTTTTTTTAATTTTTAAAATTTATTTATGTATGATAGTCACAGAGAGAGAGAGAGAGAGGCAGAGACACAGGCAGAGGGAGAAGCAGGCTCCATGCACCGGGAGCCTGATGTGGGATTCGATCCCGGGTCTCCAGGATCGCACCCTGGGCCAAAGGCAGGTGCTAAACCACTGTGCCACCCAGGGATCCCCGGTGTGTGATTTCTATTGTGAGCCCTTCAGCTGCATTTATTTGGTCTCCAAGTGGTAGAGACCTCACACCGATTTGACTTTTTTCCCTTCATTACCCACTTTCCTAAGTCCTTTTAAGATGCTGTGTGGGCTGGTAGAAATCATCAGTTGAATTGCAGCTGTATTTTATGCCTTCTTGGGAGTGTAAAACACCAAAACCTCTATCAGAATACAGGCTATGCACTGAGAGGAGAATTGCATCCCACCCTTCCATTGCTCCAGGGCTATGGAATGGTGGCTACTGATCTGAAAACAAAAGCCAATCCACAAATCCATAATTGAATAGTGCATATACCATATAACCAATATTACAGCCCTGGGAAAAGTTGCTTTAAACATTCAAATATACATATTTCAATATAGGAGGATAATTTAACACATGGTGGATGCGGCCTGATTTGGAACAGCCTACTTAAAGTATTTCAGTGCCTTCTTTAACTTCCTAACAATTTTTTTTTTTAAATCACATACTAAACAATGAGAAAGAACACCAGTAAGGAAACAGAGGACTTGGAACAATATATGCCAATTGGACCTAACAGACATATAGGGTATATTTCACCCAATAAGATCTGATTATCCATTTTTGTCAAGGGCACATGGACCGTTTCCTGGGGTAGACCACATATTAGGCCACTAAATAAGTCTTAAAAAATTTATAAAGATTGACATTATGCAAAGTATCTTTTCTGCTTACAGTGGAATGAAAGTAGAAATCAGTAATAGAAGGAAAATTGGAAAATTCACAAATATGTGGAAATTAAGCAGTATACTCTTAAACAATCTATGTGTCAAAGAAGAAATCACAAGGGAAATTAGAAAATATCTTCAGAGAAAATGAAAACAAACACAACATACCAAAAATTATGGAATGCAGCAAACCAGTGAAAAGAAAGGAATTTATAGCTGAAAATGCTGCATTAAAAAAAAAGTAAAAAAAAAACAAAAAACAAAAAAACAAAAAACAAAAAACCCCCCAAACAATAAATAAATAAATAAATAAATAAATAAATAAATATTATCAAATGGAAAAATCTGACTTCACACCTTAAGAGACTAGAAAAAGAAGAACAAACTAAACTTAAATATAGCAAAAAGAAATAATAAAGAATTAGAGCAGACATCTACAAATTTGACAACCCTTTAGCTGATTTTATGGAAATAAAAAGGATTATAAGTGACTACTATGAACAATTGTATGCCAACAGAGTGGATAACCCATATAAAAAAGACAGATCACTACAAATACACAGCCTGCTTACACTGAATCATGAAGGAATAGAGAATCTGAACGGACTTACAGAACTAGTAAGAAGATTAGATCAGTAATGAAAAACCTGACAACAAAGAAGCCTTGCACTAGATGGTTTCATTGGTTAATTCTGCCAAACATTTAAAGAAAAATCCTTCTTGAAGGCTTCCAAAAAATTGAAAAAAAGACTTTCTAATTCATTCTATGAAGGCAGCATTACTCTGCTACCAAAGCCAGACAAAAAACCAACAAGAAAACCATAGGCCAGGGCAACCCTGGTGGCTCAGCGGTTTAGCGTCGCCTTTAGCCCAGGGCCTGATCCTGGAGACCCAGGATGGAGTCCCACGTCAGGCTCCCTTCATGGAGCCTGCTTCTCTCTGCCTGTGTCTCTGCCTCTCTCTCTCTCTCTCTCTGTGTCTCTCATAAATAAATAAAATCTTTAAAAAAGAAGAAAACTATAGGCCAATATCCTTGATGAATATTGATGGAAAAATCCTTAACAAAATACTAACAAACTGAATCCAGCAGCATATTAAAAGGATTACATACCATGACCAAATGGTATTTATAGCTGGAATGCAAGGATGATTTAATATATGAAAATCAATCAGTGTAATACATCACAGTTACAGAATGAAGGAAAAAAAAAACCCACATGATCATTTCAATTGATTCAGAAAAGCATTTAATGAAATTCAACACCCTTTCATGATAAAAACATTCAACAAACTAGGATTAGAAGGAAGCTATCTCAGCATAATAAAGGTCACATAATGAAAAGCTCACAGCTAACATCATACAAACTGGTGAAAGACTGGAAACTTTTCTTCTAAGATGAAGAATAAGACAAGGATGCCCACTCTCAACACTTCTGTTCAATATAGGATTAGAAGTTTCAAACAGAATGATTAAGCAAGAAAAGAAACAAAAGACAACTGAAGTGGGAAGGAAGAAGAAAAATCATCTGTGTTCACAGATGACGTATGTAGAAACCACTAAAGATTACACACACACAGACACACACACACACACACACACACACACAACTGTTCAATTAGAAAACCAATTCTGCAAGATACAAAATCAACATGCAAAAATTCGAGGCCTTTCTATACACGAATAGTGGACAATCAAAATGACATTAAGGTAACAGTTCCACTTATATAGCTTAAAAAAGAATAAATTACTTAGGAGTAAACAAACCAAATCAAACAAGTAAAAGACTTATACACTGAAAACTACAAAATGTTGCTGGGAGAAATTAAAGAAATAAATAAATAGAAATACATCTTATATTCAATGATTGAGGACTTAATATTATTAAGGTGGCAATACTCCCCAAGGTGATCTATGGATACATTGCAGTCCTATCAAAATCCCAATGATGTTTTTGCAGAAATGGGAAAATCTATCCTAAGATTCAGATGGAATTTGAAAGGACCCTGAAAAGCCAAAAAATCCTTCAAAACCCATAAAGTTAGAGGACTCACACTTTCCACTTTCAAAAGTTACTACAAAGCTACAGTAATCAAGAGTGTGGTATTGGCATAAAGACAGACAGGGAGATCATAGGAATAGAAAAAAGAGCCCAGAATTAAACTCCCAAATATATGATCAAATTATTTTTGATAAGGATGTCAATACCATTCTATGATGAAAAGACAGTCTTTTCAACAAATGGTGCTGGGGAAACTAGATATCTACAAGCAAAATAATGAAATTGGACCTTATCTTACACCACGTACAAAAATTATCTAAAATGGATTAAATACCTAAATGGAAAAGCTAAAAAGAGCCATAAAGATGTTTAAAATTATAGAATTCTTAGAAGAAAACATAGGGAGAAAATCTTTATGACATTGGATTTGGCAATGGCTTCTTGGATATGACAGCAAAAACACAGGTAAAGTAAGAAAAGATGACATAAAAATTGGACTTGATGAAAATTTAAAACTTTTGTACATCAAAGGATAACCTCAACAGAGTGAAAGGCAATCCACAAAAAGGGAGAAAATATTTGCAAATCATATATGATAAAGGATCAATACCCAGAATATATTAAGAACTCCTACAACTCAACAACAACGAAACCCTCCAAAAACCCAATTAAAAAATGGGCAAAGGACATGAGTAGACATTTCTCTTATTTCTCTAAATATGTACAGATGGCCAATGAGTACATGAAAAGTTACTGAACATCACTAATGACTAGAGAAAGGCAAGTCAAAACCACAGGGATATAACCACTCAGCACCCATTTGAATAATTTTTACAAGATGAAAAACCCAAATGAACAGAAAATAACAATTGTTAGGAATGTGGAGAAATAGCACTTGTGCCCTGTTGGTGGAAATGTTAAATGGTGCAGCTATTATGGAAAACAGTAAAATAATCCTTCAAGATATTAAACATAGAATTGCCATATGATCCAACAATTCCACTTCTGAGTATATGCCTGAAAGAACTGAAAGCAGGCTTTTGGACAGACATCTGGACACCAATGCTCGTAGCAGTATTATTTACAAGAGCCAAAAGGCAAGAACAAAGCCAATGTGTATTGATGGCTGAATGGGTGAATGGATAACAAATATGGTGTATCCATACAATGGATATTATTCAGTCTTAAAAAGGAAGGAAGTTCTGACTCGTGCTGCAACAAGGATGAACCTTGAGGATGTTATGTTGAGAAAAAGTCAGTCACAAAGGATAAATACTGTATGATTCCATTTTTATTAGATACGTAGGTGAGTTAAAGTCATAGAAATGGAAAGTAGAAAGGTAGTTTCCAGAGGCTGGAGTAGGGGGGATAGGGAGCTGTTTGATGGGCTGATGAGAACATTTGGGGGATGGATGGTGGTGATGGTTGCACAGCAATATGAATGTGCTTAGTGGCATTAGACTATATCCTAAAAAATGGTTAAGATAGTAAATTTTATGATTTGTTTTTTACCACAATAAAAATAATCGGGTGCTCAATGTAACAGTTAAAGTAGAAGTTGCACATTAATACTGGGTACCAATTTTGGCTCCAAATAGAATCAGATTTCTACACGGTTTTTAAAAGTACATTTGATTTTGTAGCTTTAGATTGGCAAGTCCTTCCAACCAGCAATAAGTTCCAGAATTCCCCACTGTGTTACGTCTTGTCTGTTTCACTTAGCTCATTACCTGCCAGGGCCCGAAAGTTATTTGGGTTGGAAAACTATGTAACTCCACCTTGCATCTCTTCTTTTCTATCAGCACGGATCTGTTGGGTGACTAGCCTTTCTTCATTATTTGTAGGAATATGTGGTAGAAAGATATGAGGTTGGATTTTGGACTTCAGTTTAGGTTTAGAATTCAATGCTAACTTTTCCCGCATCAGTTCTATGAAATGGGGAACTTCAGTTTTCTTATTTGTAAAAGAGCATTAACAGCATTAATTTCATAGAGTTTGAGGAGAGATAGATGAGATTGTAAATACAAAAGCACATAGCATGTGCCTGTCAGGCATCAAAGTTCAACAAATGTTGGTTTCCTTCTTCTCTTTGCCTCCATAAGTGATGTATCTTTTTTTATTTTATAAATTTATTTTTTATTGGTGTTCAATTTGCCAACATATAGAATAACACCCAGTGCTCATCCCATCAAGTGCTCCCCTCAGTGCCCATCACCCAGTCACTACCACCTGTGATGTATCTTTCTGTGAAGGGAAATGGTATTGGTGCCATGTAATTCTCATAGATTAGTGGTGGGAGACCACATGGAGAGTGGTTTTGGGAATTTGTATAAGGTCTGCTGTAGTGAACCAAACTGCAAGATTCTAGACACAAGGACTGGCCATCTTCATCTTTCATCTAGAGAACCAACATGCCACTTAATAAATGTGTAGAGAATAACAATTGAATGTTGTCAACTTGGAAAAATAAGCATCAAAATTGCATTCACCTATTTTGGATGACAATCTCAGAAAGAAAAAAATAGGACACTGGACCTTTGGGGATAGAATATGGCTTTCAGTACTGGTGAAGATGATATCTTAGGCTTACAGAAATCTGAGAAAAGTTAAAGCTAGGTCAAAAAAAAAAAAAAAGAAAGAGAACTCAAGAGTTACCAAGTTATTATTTCTTTTTCCTTTTTGCTGCAGTGTTCTCATTTCTTTAAGTTTTTTGGTCCAGTTTGCTTTTCCCAAAACTTCTGACCAACTTGCTCCTCCACCTGCCCTTCCTCTCCGCAGCACAGAGCATCCAGAGGACACATTTGGGGCAGTAATGGTATTTTCTCTCACCTTTCCTCTCCAACACTAGAGAAGAAGGATGGGAGAAATGAAAAAAGAAAATGAATGTTATCAAATTTTTGACACTAAAATTTTTTTTTGACACTGTTAGTTTTCTTTCCTCTTACTTTTAAGAGACATGAATGTTCTATTTCATATCGGAATAAGGAAGGGACGCCTAGGGATTGATAAATTCATAAACTGGGCTTCGTCCTGAATTCCAGCTGTAGCCCAAACAAAACAAAAACAAAATGAGAAAGGAGAACCGTGGACTAAAGCATATAAAGACACAGCAACAGCTGGATATATAGCCGACCACTGCGTAAATAAATAATTAGTATTATTAGTATTATTAGTGCATGATGGCTTTCCCTGTCAAGCTGGTGCAATCAATTGCTTTCAGTTCTCCCAACCATCTTTGAAAATTTGAGCTCCTTGGTCTGATGGGTCCCAGGGGCCAGCTCACAATAGGTCACCGCAGATGTGGGGAGCAAGCAGCAAGCCCTCTGTGCCTACTGACAGACCACACCGCTGGAGTACTTTTCACGTTCTTGATTTGTAAATTTGCAAAAAAATCATACCAGAAAAGATATCGTGCCAGTCATTATTTGTTCAAAGATTAAGTCCCCTGGAGGTGAAAACCTCTGTTTCAGAAGTCCCAAAGACTAACCAGTGTGTCACATGGCAGGTGGGAGATGCTTTTCAAATGGCAGGAAGAACGATCTTGAGAGAAAGTTGCTTTAATTTAAGGCATATGTTAATAATCCATTTCTCTAATGGACCTCTGTACTCTAGGCATTTAAAATAACGATAATGACTCCTTGATCTCAAGTAATGCTGTACTATTTTCAAAGTGTTTTTTTTTTCATACGTATCTCAATACAGACTGTGATTTGATATTTTCACATTTAAGTTTTAACTTTGGAGCCTATAGTCACCATAAGAGTGTTGTCTAGAAGTCAGTCAACATTTCTGGATTCTGAAGACACTTGTTACATTTCCTCATCTAAAAAGATGTCATTTTGTCTTATGTTTGATTCAAATACCAGCAGATAAATTTGTGGAGGCTTTCTCTATGGCCAGTGTGCTTTCCCAGCTTCACCACCTAGGAAGGCGCTTGAATAATCCCGTGTTTGGTCAAAGCAGGGCCTCCAAGCAACACTGTGTAGATGTGGGTCCTGGGGAAGATGTGAGTCCTGTAGAAGTGACATTGGGGAAGTCACTTCCCATCTCTGAGACTTGGTTCCCTGATCTACAAAACGGGGATCAGTTACTCAGCAAATGTTCACGAACCCCCGCTTGCAGGTATCCAAAGCTAGGGATGTACAGTGAGCAAAACCCACCATGTTCTTGTGGCCTGAAAACATATTTTTTTGGAGGGAGAAGCAATTAACAAAAGCCCACGAATATGTTCTGAAGAAAATTAAATAGGGCGAGGGGGCCAGAGACCGGTGGAGAGCCCCCTAGGCCTGCGCGGACAGAGCCCTTAGGGGAGCGGGATGAGGCGGGCGGGCCTGGGGAGCGGCTGCAGCGCCCAGAGGAGGCTGGGCCAAGTCCCAGATGGATGAGGGGCGGGCCCTGGGGGAGCAGGGAGGCCTCAGCCCTGCCTCCCCCCCCGCCCCCCCCCCCGTCCCCCGTCCCCCGCCCCCCCCCCCCCCCCCCCCCGCGACGGCAGGGCCGGGAGACCGCAGCCTCGGGAGCCCCGGAGCTACCCCGGTGCCAGGGGCCTAGCACGGCTCACACTTGCAGGTTGCTGATGGGTTGGACGTGGCGGGGGCGTGAAGCCCGAACAAATGGAAGAATGGAAAAACAAAAAAAACAAAAAACAAAAAAAACAAATGGAAGAATGGAGTCCACGTTTTCCGAGATGGGATCTTCATCCCTTCTGGGACGAAATAAATATAAAAATGGGACCTACTTCTTTGGATTGTTTTGAGGGCAAAAAAGCCAATAAAGCAAAAGTTAAGAAGTGACCTATAATAAACATTCAATAAACACTATTCCTCCCCGAACCTATAGCTCATTAAATCCACCCCCCCCCCAAAAAAAAACAGAAAAAAAATAAACTCATATCTGTTACAATGGTCCATTTAAAAACATATGAAAAAAAAGAAAAAAAACATACGAAAATAACAACAAAAAACCGTTCAGCAGTTCTGTAGAGTTTTGGTGCCTTCTTCATAATTATATTTTGATTAGCACTTACAGTTTTATAGTCAATTTCTCATTCGACTTTCAGTGTTCAGATTAAGTACTAAAAATAATAGGGATATAGCAATTTGATAAGTGGACATCTGGGAAATACTACTCAGAGTCTTGATTTTAGAACTTTAACATATTTTTCACTCATCATTGAAGAGAAGAGAGACATTTTCATGGAGGAAATGCATTCATAAATCAGTCTCCTTATCCTGGTGCATATAGAATGAAAGTACTCCTTTAGCTAAGGGTTTGGGGAAGTTTCTGGGGAAGCATCATTTTCAGATGGAGATCACCACTGAAGAGGAACAGAATGGGGAGACTGGCATGAATATTTGCCTTAATTTTCCCCCTACAACAATTCAGATCTACTGACTGAATCCTGTTGCATCAAATGCTACTTTATCATCATGGGACTAGAATTTTGTTTGAGATTTGTATGACACCTAGATATTCTAATACAAAATCACATTCAAAAGCCATATAGATTGCTTTTTAGAGTCTAGCTTTCTGCTTTAGTTTTTAAGGAGAATAACTGATCCAGAGTTACCTGTAATAGGCTGATTTTATAATAAGACTATGCATTACTTGTGTGGGAAGTACTCTGCAACCTTGAAACATTATTATCAATGCCCCTAATTTTTATTTTTTTATTTTTTATTTTTTTTAATTCCCCTAATTTTTAGATAAATAATCTCTGGCTCAGGAGGCTGTCTTAAGATCCTACCCCTTTTGAAGGGACAGAATCAGAATTTGAATGTAGGTCTCTGATTGACTCAAAGGCTGATACTTTTTGAAAAACTGTAATAAGAAGTTTTCCTTTTTCTTTTTCTCCTCTCTCTTCCTCTCTTTTTCCCTTTCTTTCTTTCTTTCTTTCTTTCTTTCTTTCTTTCTTTCTTTCTTTCTTTCTTTCTTTCTTTCTTTCTTCTTCTTTCTTTCTTGGCTGCTTATTTAGTTTAAAGAGATAACTTATGTGATCAGTCCCTGGTCCAGGAACTGGCTGAGACACTGAATAAGAGAAAGTGATTCTGGTGATTGTGCAAAGGTTTCCAGAGTCTTAATTTTTATCCATTAAGCATTAGAGCTTAGAAGATTTCTCCTTAACCTGAACAGCTCCATCCTGTCACTATACCAAATCCTATTGCCCTCATTACTATTACTTAACATATATCAAATGCCTACCACTGCCCTGGGTTCCTTAAAGAACACATTATCAAAGCTTCCTACTGCTGGCCAGGCTTCTGGACGGCAAGCAGGGGAGTGCTGATTGAGTGACCGAATTAATTAGTAAGCAAACATTTTTGATTTTGTATTCTCAAGTTATTTGACCTCAATTTTATGCCTGAGGCAATTCTTCTTAAATATTTCTCATAGGGTAATTTTGAAGTGTGTGAACACATGCATTTGATAAAGAACTTGTTTTACAGTGAACGGATGAATACAAAGGTTATTAACTTCCATAGTGTTTGGGAACCATAAGTAATTAATATCAGGGCGAGCAGGAAATCAATATGATCTTTGTTTTATCCCTCCCCAAATGGGAAAATGAGAACTGTGTAGCTGGGTGGCATTCTTGGATAAAGGTCACAATCACCTTTACAGTCTGCTTTTGCACAATCAATCCAGACATAGGTTGGCTTTTCATTCTATTGCTTATTAAATATTATTGAAAACTATACAATGATTTGGGGTGAATATCCTATGTGCTGGACACTTTTTAAAGAGCTTTATAAACTATAGATTATGTAATTCTTGCAATAGCCCTATGATGTAGGTACTATTGTCATTGCTATTTTATGGATGAGGAGACTAAGTCTTAGTAGGTGGAGTAGCTGGCCCAATAAACTGTGATAAGTATTGTCCATTGACACAACACCATACTTGCCTTTTATACTCTCCCCTAAACCACTTTGGAGGGAAACCTGAAAATTTCATTTTCCAGACTCTTGGTTGGCTAGTGCCCAGGAGAGGCAATAGGAGGTAATCATAACTAATTAAATGTGGAGAGAAATAGAAACTACCCTTTTCTGGCAGTGGCAGATGGCTGCAGACTACTGCAATAGCTGTCAGCAGTTCTATACCACTGGTCAATGAACATGAACTCCTACAGAGGCAATAGCTAGCAAAAACCTAGGTCTTCTGAACCTGCATGTTGTGTCAGGACAGAAGAGTGTAGGCTCAAGGGATTATCACCTCCTTTCAGGATGCTATGGCTTTCCAGAATTTCTGATCTTTAAAACCACCAACTTTCCCATTTTTTGCTCCTTCAGCCCTGAGATTTGGTCTCTTAATTTCCAATTTAAATAACTTTCTGTTTGAGATACCTGCAATGGTTCATATGTCCCTGAATGAACCAATATCATTTCTATGTGGCCTATTTTATCTTCCTGTGCCTTCTCACAACTGAAGTATAGAGAGGGAGTACCTGGCCCATCTCAAAGAGCTGCAGTTGGTATATTCACCACTGCCCTGCAACTGAGGATCCCATCTGCTCTGTCTGTAACACAATTCCTTAAGGCTGTGCAAAGTGGTCACAAATTCATGAGCTCCTATGTCAACAGAATGACTTCAGATGTCATAGCTGCAATTTTGACAAAGCCATGTGAAATATATAAAACCCAGTTGAATATCGGCATATCATTTGTAAGTCTTGAGGCTGAAGAAATAGAGTTCCACAGAATTTAAAGGTTTTTAAAAAGATAATAAGATATCTGTTTATATAGAGCAAAAAAAAAAAAATATAGGATCTAGTTGATTGATCCACCTCAGGGAAGCTGTGGACTGTGAGTAGACTGAAGAATTAAGTCATGTGTCTATTCTGAATTTAGGGATGTGGGCCATGTGACACTTCTTTTAAGTTATGGCTTCATTGACATAGAAATTATAAATAAGATTCAGTGAGTTTCGTCAGCACTGCAAAGAAGCACATAGTGTTGTGTTGAAGGTTTGTTTAACTCAATGCAATTGCAATTGTCTTAATGGGTGAGAATCTTTCAAAGAGGATTAAATAAAACAATGGCAAAGAGAACTTAAATGGTGGCATTAGTATTTCAGGCATACTTATTTTTGTTTTAACTTGATAAACACTAGCTGTTATTACTCACGTTGCTATTATTACAACTATCATTAACAGTTAATTGTTTCAGATTTGGTGGTAAACAGAGGGGTTGAATTTTTTTCATTGAGGTGTAATTGACAACATTACATTAGTTCCAGGTGCACAGTGCAATTATTAGGCAGTTGTGTACACTGTGATAGTCTAGTCAGTATCCATCACCATAAAAAGTTACAAAAACTATGTTTTATTGTGATGAGAACTTTCAAGATCCACTTTTCTCCCAACCTTCAAATATGCGCTTAAAATGCCATTGACTACAGTAACCATGCTGCACACCAAATCCCCATCACCTGTTCATTTCATAGTTGGAAATCCCCCTCCCCCGACCTCTTCACCCATTTCACCCACCTCTCAAATCCCCTCCCTGCTAGCAACAATCATTGTTCTCTTTATCCACAGTTTTATTTATTTTGTGTTTTGTTTTTTAGATTACACACATAAGTGAAAGCATATGGTGTTTGTCTTTCACTATTTGACTTATTTCACTTAGCATAATGTGATTTATGTTGTTGCAAAAGCAAGATCATTCTTTGTTATGGATGAGTAGTATTCCATTGTGTGTGCATGTGTGCATGTGTGTATTTTGTTTCAGTGTACAAGTGTTTCAAATTCTTGGTTAAATTTATTCCTAGGTATTTTATTCTTTTTGATGCAACTATAAATGGGATTGTTTTCTTAATTCCTCTTTCTGATAGTTTGTTGTTAGTGAATAGAAATGCAAAAGATTTTTGTATGTTGATTTTGTACTCTACAACGATACTGAATTTATTTATTAGTTGTAATTGTCTTTTTGATAGAATCTGTAGGCTTTCTATACATAAAATCATGTCATCTGCAAATAGTGACAGTTTTATTTCTTCTTTTACAATTTGGATGCCTTTTATTTCTTCTTCTTGCCTAATGCTCTGGCTAGGACTTCCAATACTCTGTTAAGTAAAAGTGGCAAGGGTGGGCATTTTTGTATGTTCCTCATCTTAGAGGAAACACTTTCAGCTTTTTACAATTGATTATGATGTTAGCTGCTGCTTGGATTTATCATGTTGAGGTATGTTCCTTCTATACCCACTTTGTTGAGAGTTTTAATAAAATAAGTTGATATTAAATTGAAGTTAAATTTTGTCAAATGCTTTTTCTGCATCTACTGAGATGATCATAGGATTTTTATCTTTCATTGTGTTAATGTTGTGTATCATGTTGATTGATTTGTGGATATTGAATGATCTCTGCATCCCTGGAATAAATCCCACTTGATCGTGGTATGGTATATGTTCTTTTTAATGTATTGTTGAAATCAGTTTGCTAATATTTTACTGAGAATTTTTGCATTTATGTTCATCCAAGATACAGGCTGTAGTGTGTGTGTTTGTATGTGTGTGGTGTTCTTGTCTGGTTTTGCTATCAGGGTAATGCTGGCCTCATAAAATGAGTTTGGAAGAGTTTCTTCTTCAGTTTTTTCGAAGAGTTTGAGAAATATAGGTATTAAATATTCTTTGAATGTTTGGTGGAATTCAACAGTGAAACCATCTGGTCCTGAATTTTTGTTTGTTGGGAGATTTTTGATTACTGATTCAATCTCTTTACTAGCAATCAGTCTATTCAAATTTTCTACTTCTTCATGATTCAGTCTTAGAAGATTGTATGTTTCTAGGAATTTATTCATTTCTTCTAGGTTGTCCAATTTGTGATGTATAATGGTCATAGTAGTCTCCTATGATCCTTTGTATTTCTTTGGTATCAGTTGTAACTTCTGTCATTTCTGATTTTATTTGTTTGAGCCCCCCCACTCTTTTTTTTTTTTTTTTTTTTTGCCTTGGTGAGTCTAGCTAACAGTTTGTAGATTTTGTTTATCTTTTCAAAGAATTAGAAATTAGTTTCATTAATCTTGTTTATCATCCTTAATGTTTAATGTACTTGCAATTTTTAAGAAATATGACCTTGTAGAAAGGCAGCCTTACAACTTGAGTAAGTTTGTAAAACTTTGATAAGCTACTCAGAATTGGATTTTCCTTCTTGCCATAAATGACTAAAAACCTAGACAAAATATATTAGATAGCTGTGTCAGATACTGGACAACAGATAGGATATCTGGCCTATATCCTAGATCTAAAGGAAGGAAATAAGGTGAGACCAACAATTGTCCTGGCTTTTTGCCTAGAGCCACTTTCTAAAACTATAGTATGGGAAGGGGAACTCAAGTACAGTGCTGTTCTGAAAGACGTATTAGTATTCAGGAAAGCTGACATGGCTGGAATTTGTGAGGAACAATACTGGAGAAAAGGGAATGATGCAGAGAAAGAGCTCTAGAAATCTGCATAGGCATCCCCTCGAGTTTTTTGCTGAATACTAAGCCACATGTGCATGAGCCAGGCAAAAATAGACCACAGGGGAGTTGTAAGCTGAATTATTCCCAGAGGTTATATGGGGCTAGGAGACTGTAAATTCTGACCAGCAAGAAATAAAAGACCTGAATAAATGCTTTGAATATACAGAAAAGACACCAGAATGGACTTTTAGAAAAAAAAAAAAAAAGAAAAGACTCAACTAGCCCTAAAATAATGCATACTCCAGATTTGCTTTAATGATGCTTAAAAAACAAGCCCTGAAGGACTCTTGGGTGGCTCAGATAGTTCAGCTTCTGCCTTCCTGCCTTCAGCTCAGGTCATGATCTCAGGGTCCTGGGATGAAGCCCCATGTTAGGCTCCTGGCTCAGTGGGGAGCCTCCTTCTCCCTCTCCCTCTTCTTCTGCCTCTCCCTCTGCTCATGTTCTCTCTCTCTGTGTCTCAAATGAATAAATGCAATCTTAAAAAAACAAAACAAAACAAAAAAACAAACAAATCCTGAAAGTATCATTCTCATCTCTAAGTGAATTAATTGCCTGCCAGGTCAAAATTCAGCATTCGTCAAAAGAAGACAACAAAATTCAGAGTCACAAGATCCTGCATCCAATAAAAAATTACTGGCCATTTAAAGATGCAGAAGAATGTGACCCATAACAAGGATAAAAATCAATCAATAAGAAGAGAACCCCAAAAAACAAATATGTTGGAACTAAAAGGCAATAGCTCTAAAAATGTAAAAGAAATTTTACATTTCTTTTTTTTTTAATTTTTATTTATTTATGATAGTCATACATTGAGGGAGAGAGAGAGGCGGAGACATAGGCAGAGGGAGAAGCAGGCTCCATGCACCGGGAGCCCGACGTGGGATTTGATCCCAGGTCTCCAGGATCGCGCCCTGGGCCAAAGGCAGGCGCTAAACCGCTGCGCCACCCAGGGATCCCGAAATTTTACATTTCTTAAAAATGTAAAAGAAAACATGAGCATGATGAAGGAAAAAATACCCACATGAAACTTTAGAGATGAAAAATATAACATTGGAAATAGGGACGCCTGGGTGGCTCAGTGGTTGAGCATCTGCCTTTGACTCAGGTCATGATCCTGGGGTTGGGCATTGAGTCCCGAAATGGGATCCTTGCAGGAACTCTGCTTCTCCCTCTGCCTATGTCTCTGCCTCTCTCTCTGTGTCTCTCATGAATAAATAAATAAAATCTTTAAAAAATATATGATATTGGAAATAAAGTGTATAGTGATAAAGTTAACAGAATATTAGGCCTCAGGAAGATAAAAGTTAGTGATCTTGAAAGCATAGCAATAAAAACCATCTATTGGTAGAATATACATACACACTCCATAAACGTTCTTCAAAGCACTTCATAGTCAAATTGTTAATAAGCTATGACAAAGAAAAATATCTTAAAAACAGTCAGGGACAAAAGGCATATTACATGTTCAGGAACAGAGGTAGGAATGACCGCTGGCATTAGAAACAACACAAGCCAGAAGATAATGGAATACCATCTTTAAAGTGCTAAAGGAAAAAAAAGCACTTGACAAACTAGAATACTATATCTAGAGAAAATATCCTTCTAAAATGTAGGCAAAATAAAAGCATTTCAAATGAGTAAAGGCTGAGAGAATTTGCCACCAGTAGACTGGCACTATAAGAAACGTTAAATGAAGTTTTGATTGTAGGGTAATAATATCAGATGCAAAACTTGGATCTGCACAAAGTAGTGACAAATGCCAGAAATGGTAAATATTTGGATAAGTATAAAATACTTCTCATTTTAAATTTATTTAAAAAATAACTGTTTAGACATAAATGATTACAGTATATTGTGAGGTTTAGGAGTAAGTATTTGGTGGCAATAAGCACAAAGACTGGGAGGGAGTAAATGGAAGCATCATTGGAAGGTTTTATACCCACAATGGTATACAGTGATTTGAAAGCAGAGAGTGAGAAGTTAAAGATGCTTATGTAACCAGTTTAATGTGTAATTGATTTTGACTTGATTTTTATGTTGAAAGCTTCCTAAATTTATGCAATTTAAAATAACAGGTTAGGGGTGCCTGGGTGGCTTAGTCGGTTGGTTAAGCATCAAGTTTTGATTTTGGCTCAGGTTGTGATCTCAGGGCCCTAAGACTGAGCCTCATATTGGGCTCTACAGTCAGCAGGGAGTCTGCTTGTCACTCTCCCTCTGCTCCCCACTCCCCCAGCCCTGCTTGCTTGCTGTTGAGTACATGCGCATACACTTTCTCTCTCTAAAATAAATTTAAAAATTTAAAAATCTTAAAAAATAAAATAATGTGGGTTATTGTATTTAAAAGGGATATATTGCCAGAAATTATTTGAAAAGTTGTGAATATGCCAGATTAATGAAATACATAAGAAATTAAATATATAGAATGTGTAGGCCTGTTTTTAAATATTTGGTGTATAATCGTTTTTCTTTTTTTTTTTTCCTTTCCTTTTCTTTTCTTTTTTTTTAATTTTTATTTATTTATGATAGTCACACACACACAGAGAGAGAGAGAGAGAGAGAGAGAGGCAGAGACACAGGCAGAGGGAGAAGCAGGCTCCATACACCGGGAGCCCGACGTGGGATTCGATCCCGGGTCTCCAGGATCGCGCCCTGGGCCAAAGGCAGGTGCTAAACCGCTGCGCCCCCCAGGGATCCCTCTTTTTTTTTCTTTTAAGAAAACATAGCAGTTTAAGGTTTAGAGAGGTTAACTGATTCACCTAAAGTGACACGATATGAAGAACCAAGATTTCATCTGTTCACTCCTGGTTTTATTTTTATTTCTTTAAAGTTTATAATTACATGGGCAAATCAATTTAAAGAAATTCATCCTAAGTTGAGAGTACTTAGGGTTATGTGTCCGTTAATCAGTTTATTCTCATCCAGCTTTCAAAATAGTTATAATTAGGCAGGAAACATACCATTCTAATTTATGTTGTAGAAGAATAAAATCAATCTTCCTATCCTGGTGAGAAACTAATCACAAGATAAATAGATATAATAGGGGAGGAGGAAAGAACCTTGTAATGGAGACAGAATTATGGCCATCTCAATCAATGTAGGAAAAAGCATTCTGGAATCTTCATTACTCAGTCATGTTAAAA
This sequence comes from Canis lupus dingo, assembly GCF_003254725.2. Classification (NCBI taxonomy): domain Eukaryota; kingdom Metazoa; phylum Chordata; class Mammalia; order Carnivora; family Canidae; genus Canis; species Canis lupus. The sequence continues at coordinate 7,214,442 of NC_064271.1, read as the reverse complement.
ACAAAACTAAGCAAACTAAGAGGAAAGGGGTAATTTCTTTAGCCTAATAAAGGTTTAATTAAGATAAAGTTAGCTGCAAATGGCAAAATAAAAACAAAAACAGTGGTTCAAGAATCTGTTGCTTACTCAAGTGAATGTGGGCAATCCCCACCTAAATCTTGGAGCATGACAGCTCCAAGAGCATCAAACCCCAAAGCTGCTTCTGTTGTGATTTCCTGTCATCTTTCCGTGTTGTGGTGCGAGATGGCTCTTCTAGTTCGGCTGTCTAGAATGTATGCCACCAACAGAAAGGACTAGGAAAAGGACAGGGAAGGGCATTCCCCTTCCCTTTAAGGACATGCACCACCGCTAATTACATCTTATTGGCAAAACTTGAAGATAACGGCACCTACTAACCACACAAGATACTGAGAAAGGTCGTCCGCGTTTTGGATAGCTCTATGATGAGGTAAAGTCCTGGTTTTAGTTTTAAAGAATTTTTTTTTAAATTTAGATATTCATAATAAAGAGAGAGGGGGGCGGGGAGAGAGAGGCAGAGACACAGGCATTGGGAGAAGCAGGCTCCATGCCAGGAGCCCGACGTGGGACTCGATCCCGGGACTCCAGGACCACGCCCTAGACCAAAGGCAGGCAGGCGCTAAACCGCTAAGCCACCCAGGGATCCCCCCTGGTTTTATTTTTAAACATAACTTCATGGTTTTTTATTTTGCAAAAAATATCTCCATGGTTTTTTGGTTTTGTTTTGTTTTGTTTTTTTGAGAGAGAGAGAAGGGTGGGGGGAGGGGCAGTGGGAAAGGGGCAGAATCTTAAGCAGACTCGCATTGAGCATGGAGCCCGACACCGGGTGCGATCTCATGATCCTGAGATCATGATCTGACCCGAAATCAAGAATCCGACACTTAACTGATTGAGCCACCCAGGCGCCCCTCTCCATGTTTTTATTAAAAACGTACTTAATAGATACACTAAGTACTTGAACCTTCTTTGTGGAAAAGTCACTAAGTACCTTTTTAGAGGGTGGTGCTTTTACTGTTAAGATATCTTTAAAAAAAATGAATAGATTTGATCTTTTTGAGCAGTTTTAAGTTTGTAGAAAAATTGAGTGGAAAGTACAGGGAGTTTCCATAAACACCCCCACTCCAAGTTTCCCTTGTTATTAGCATCTTGGGGGTGATATGGACATCTGTTACAATTGATGAGTCGATACTGATACATTATTATTAACTAAAGTTCATAGTTTACAATATGGTTCACTTGCAGTGTTGTACACTCTGTGAGTTGTGACAAATATATAATGATATGTGTCCACCATTACAGTGTCAGAATACTTGCATTGCTCTAAAATGCCTATTCATCCCTGCCCCTTGCCCCTGGCAACCACTGGTCTTTACACTGTGTCCACAATTTTGTCTTTTCCATATGTCATATGGTTGGAATTAAACAGCATGCAGAATTTTCAGGTTGGCTTCGTTCACTTAGTGATAAGCATTTAAGGTTCCTCCACATTTTCTCATTGTCTGATAGTTCATTTCTTTTTAGCACTAAATAATATTCCATTGTCTGGATGCACCACAGTTTATCCATTCATCTACTGAAGGATGTCTTGGTTGCTTCTGAGTTTTAGCAATTCTGAATAGAGCTGCTCTACGCATTTGTGTGCAGGTTTTTGTGTAGACATAAGTTTTCAATCCATTTGGGTAAATGCCTAGAAGCGTGATTGCTGGATCATTTGATAAGACTATGTTTTGCTTTGTAATAAACTGCCAAACCATTGTCCAAAGCACCTGTACTATTTTGCATTCCTTCAGCAATTAATGAGAGTTCCCGCTGCTCCGCATCTTTGTCAGCATTTGGTGTTGTCAGACTTCTGGATTTTGGCCATTCTAATAGGTTTGTAGTACTAACTTGTTTCACGTGACTTTTTAATATTATTTACTTACATGTTACAAACCATGTGATAAGATTATATTCCTGAGTCGTGACTTCAGGTTAGTTACCCCTGTTCTACCTCCCAGAGGCAGGATTATTGAAAAACAGTGGACAAAGGAAAGGGCCCAGGATTCTGAGCTGGCAGGGTTGGGATTAGGGAGAGCCGAGGCCACTTATCTTGATGAAATGGGGTGTGACAGGCAGTCTGAGGGTTACCAAAAATGCGGCTTCTCTCCATTCAGGCCAGCTTGGCATGGATCTCCCCAGCCAGACGGGTTTGTGTACAGCTAGAAAATAGGCCATTTCCTTTTTCCCCTATGCAGCCTCTCACAAGCTCTGACCTGTTTTCTCAGCTTGACTACTCGAAGGTGACATGGCACCCATTCCAGGCCAGGACGGTGGGTTGTTTTTTATAGCCTGGTGCTTCTTTCTGCCCAGTATCTGGGACCATGGCAGCAATCAACCCCTGCCCTGTGTCCAAGGGGTTGGCTGGCCATCCAATAGGAGAGAAAGCACAGGTAAAAGAGCTTCCAGGTCTGTAACCAATGGGAAAAGAAATATTTCTCACAGCTTTAACTAATATATCATAAGTTGCTTGGCTGGCTTGCTCTGTCCTGGCTGTCTTGCTTCACCATGCGAAGGCAATCTTCCGTAGGTTAAATGGGTGCAGACATACTCTCTAATCCTATTTTCTGTGAAAGCTTCTCAGCTTTGTTCAGATTGTCTTGTCAGCTATGAGCATCAGCGTGCCCCACCCACCTGGAAGGATAAAAGGGGGGGTGCTGCACAGAATTGGGGAGAACTTTGGAGGGTAAGGTTTTCCCTTGGCTCGGGGGAGTCTAGACTTTCCCTTCCTCTCCTCTTGAACACCCTTTTCAGCTCTGTCTGGTGATGCCTCTAGAACCCATTTTCTTCATACTAAGTAAACCAATTGTGTGCTTATGCTAATCCTTGTGTGGGCATTATTATTTGTGTTTAATGAACTAGATGAGTACTCAACCTTTCAGTGTCACTGTTTGGTTTCTTAACTCCATGCAGCCTTTTCCCAGTTCTTTCTTCAACATCCAGTTTGGTAGGTTCCAATTCTTCTCTTGGCCTTCCCTCCTCGCTCCCCCAGGGCAAGAAGGGGCTGTGCATTACCTTCTTTAGGCACTTCCCTCCATTGGTTGATTGATTTTTTTACTTAACAAGCATTGGACTTCTGTTTTGAGCAAGACAGTGGGTTAGGTGCTAATAGCACACAAGATTGATGTCAACTCTCACCCTCACAGGCTTGCCAGCTGATGAGGAGGACCTAGGGGGCAAGCTGATGATAAGAACAAATGGGAATTACCTCTGTGGGCAAAAGTGGTGCTTCCAGGGCATAAGGAATAATGCCTCCATTGCCTAACTGGAACTGAATGATCTGGGGAAGGGTTCTTAGAGAGAAACATGACAAAGTTGATACTCCAAAGATAAAAAGGGACAAATAAGTAAGGAGGGTCCTGGGAGAATGTACTGAAATTAGGGGATAACTTGTGGGGAAACCCAGAAATCAGAGTGTTAATGACCTGAGAGAGGTTCAGTGTGGCCAGGGCATAGATTGTAGGAGAGAGAGCCCTGAGGCCAGGGGAGTGCATTAGCAATTACACAGAGTATAATACACCATGCTGTTTGGGCTTTACCTTGAGATAAATGAGGAGCTGTTAAAGGGTTTTGAGTAGACCTGTGATGTGATTGGGTTCATGTTTCGGAAAGACTTACTATGGAGAGTGGATTAAAGTAGAACAAGAACATTTAAGGAGATGGTGTGGCAATCCAAGGAAGTGAATGAGTACAAATTAATTAGAATAAATGCAGAAGGATGGAGAGAAAGTGATAGATTCCAGAGATACCGAGAATGAACCAGTGCCCTTGGTGATTAATTTGCTGTTAAGAATGAGAGAGGAATCAAGTACATTGCCTATATGTTTGGCCTGGGAAACTGATCAGACAATGATGCATTCACTGAGACGGGTAATAATTGAAGTAGACAGATTTAAAAAAATTAATAAGCTTTATTTTTTGGAGCAGTTTTAGGTTCACAAAAACATTGAGAGAAGGTACAGAGATTTCCCATCATACCCCCTGTCCTCACAAGTGCAGTACCCCTCTTGCCCCCCACCATCAACATCCCACACCGCACGCAGCAGGACATTTATTACAATCCATAAACTTACACTGATGATTTATTACCCAAAGCCCATAGTTTACGTTGGGGTTCACTCCTGGTGTTGCATATTCTGTGAGTTTGGACAAATGTGTAGCCATCACTGTAGTATCAGACACAGCAGTTACATTGCCTCTGTGCAACCATCTGTGCTCCACCTATTCATGTCTCCTTCTCCCCAACCCTGCAACCACTGATCTTTTGACTGTTTCCCTAGTTTTGCCTTTTCCTGAGCATCATAGAGTTGGAATCATACAGTGTGTAGCCTTTTCAGACTGGCTTCCTTCACTTAGTAATATGCATTTAAAAGTTCCTCTGCATCTTTTCATGGCTTAATAGCTAATTTCTTGTAAACACGGAATAATATTCCATTGTGTGATGTACCATAGTTTGTTTATCCATTCACCTACCAAAAGACATCCTGGTTGCTTCCAATGCCTTGACAATTTTGAATAAAGCTGATGTAAACATTTGTGTGCAAGTTTTTGTGTGAATGTAAGTCTTCAGCTCATTTGGATAAATATCAAGGAGTGTAATTGCTGGCTTGTATGGTAAGAATGTTGAGTTTTGTGAGAAATTGCCAAACTGTACCCTTTTGCATTCCCATCAACAATGAATGAGGATGCCTGTTGCTGTGGCATTTGGTGTTGTCAGTGTTCTGGATGTTGGCCTTCTTCCTTGGGGAAGTGTTTGTTAATGTCTTTTGCCTATTTTTTGATCAGGCTTCTTGTTTTCTTATTATTGAGTTTTAAGAGTTCTTGGTATATTTTAGATAACAATCCATTATTAGGTGCATCTTTTGTAAATATTTTCTCCCCATCTGTGGCTTCTTTTCTCATTCTCTTGACACTGCGTTTCACAGAACTAAGGTTTTTAATGTTAATGAAGTTCACTTCATTAATGGTTTCTTTCCTAAGTCACACTTTTGGTACTGAAGACATGGTATCGGAAGAAAACTGAGTTCAATTCTGTGCTTGTTGAAGTTGTGTCCCCTTTGGAGGTCCATGTAGACAGGCCTCCTTTGGACATCCAGCCTAGGAGAATAGGCTTAATCTTTCATTAGGATCTTATCGTCTCCTCATATGCCTAGATGGCAATTTAGTCCCCACTAGAGACACTGCAATCCCCGTCACCGTCTCCCTGGGAGACCTCCTCTTCAAAACTAGCAGGACTGCATTCAGAGACCGGAAAAGGCTCCCGTTTCCGTGGCATTCCGGGACAAATTTTCTGCTCTCTGCCATTCGGGAAGCAAAAGCTTTCTATATGCACTGTTCTCTGGGGAGAAGTTAGGCTTTATACCAGGAGATTCTTGGCTTTGGATTTCCAAATAGGGTTTGGGAAATCTGATTTTAGTTCCAAGATGGTAAGTGAGAAAAATGGTTTAATTTGGATTCCCAAGGAGCTTTGCCTTAGATGATCCTGAGCCAAAACCTGCTGGACTAATCATAGATTTTAAACCACAAAGAGGGAAAATGTAGCATGTAGTAAGGCAGCATATAGGAAGAAAGACCCCCACCCCCCATCCTCGGACATCCCCAGACACCCAAAAGGGTTTAATGCTTTGCCTTTTGTCTAAATCTGGGGAAAGAGATCATGCATGTCCCAGGCTAGCCACGGTGGAGCACACACGGCTGTGTGGTGATGAGACCTATTTGTATCATCAGTTCTTTGGCCTCTGGATGGGAGTCTGCCTGAATCACCAGGCTCCTGGCTTGGATCAATTAATAGCAAATTCTTAGAGGTGAAGCAGAAGGAGATGCTTTAAAGAACCACCCAGACAGATGGCTTTTTTGACAGCTGGACAATGCTAAGTATTAACCCTAGAATCTCCCCCCCCCCCACACACACCGGGAGAATCCTGAATCTGACCTAATAATTATCCCAAATAGGCCAACTTGTAGAATAGCAGGACCGGAGTTGCAATGAAAAAGTGGAGTAAAGATTTGTTGCTTCCTTTTTCTGTTTCCCTCAAAGGAAATCCGCTCTCGAGCAAGTTAAGATGTGGAAAATAAAGTTCCATTTCTGCACAACTGATGTAGAGTGTGAGATTTTGCATCTTCTATACAAGCCCCCGTGTCACTTCTGGAACTCTTTGGTTCTGAAAGTCCGTACTGTTCAATTACAGCATCCTTTCCCTAACTTTGCTGCTATGACATCCTGTTCAATACCAGCCCACCTCTTCACATCAGCTTATGTTCTTCCTCTATACCTTGTTTCCTGACAGCATCTGTAGCCATTTTAATATATTTTGATATCCGTGGTGGCCTTTTGTCACTGCCTTTAGCCTTATGGTTCCTTCACATTGTTGGTATGAAAATCTCTACCTCCTTATAATTACCAGAAAGCAATGGCTTATTATTACACTCTACTGCTCTGCTTGCAAAAACTTGGAATTGGCATGCCACTCAGCATTTTTCTTTCTACAACCATGTTGCAGCTTTTGGGACACAAAGCTATTGGGACACAATCAACTTATACTGTTCAGTAACCTGCTTCTGGTCTCACTTACTTCTCTGTCCAATTTAGGTACCGTGGTCAGCTATTTTAACTCTTTTTGTTAATATTCAAGGCCTTATTAAGCATCCTGCTCTGTCCAATTTTCTGTCACTGCTGTTTTCATTCTTCATTTCTGCTTCTGGGCCACAGATCATTGCCAAAGAAAATGCTGGAACTTGGCCAACCCAGTTGACCACATATTCGTGTTAACTTCAATGGGGCACACATTCCTGCTTATCAATCCCATCATTTCATGTCTATTCATTTCCCCAGAAGAGCACAGTGATCTTCTAAACTGGAGTACACCCTAAAATAATTTTGGAAATCTACGTACATCCTTATACATTTAAAAATGGACATACACAGGTTTTCAGCAAAGATTTAAATAGTTAACAAGTATGTACTTTCTGGTTTATTTTAATATCGACACTTTAAAATAAAAGTGTTGCATCGTTCCTTTAAATGAATCCAGTGTAATAGAAACACTATGGTAATTTGACACCTGGCATTACCCATTTGAAAAACACACAGAGGTTTTTTTTTTAACAGACAGAGATTTTTACATTATTCCTTTTATTTCTTGAGTTCATATTCTGTTCTGCTTCCCCCACATTTTGTCTCAGTGTACTTTTAGGCTCAGTGTTATCACTCTGCCAGATTTCTCTACAACAAAATGCATATATATTTAATTTATTTATTTTTATTTGCTGTGACTACAAGATTTATGTTAAAACATTCCTTTTTGACTGGGTGGTGGAAAAATTATTATAAGTATAGAGTTGCTCAAAACATCATAAATATATGGCAGTTTGAAAAATATTTATTAAGCAAACATTTTATTGGAAAAGAATGAGTACCTAGTTACTTAATGAAAGGAGCTATTGAGTTTTTTCTTTGTGTTGTGCTCCTGAGACTTGTACATCCAGGCAATGTATGGGATGGATGAGAGATTTGCCTGTTTTTGAGAAAGTGGAGGGAGGGAGGGAGGGCTGGGGGCAGCGGTGAAGAGAGAACAGCAAGATGTGCCCACCCCCCCGGGCTTTCTGCCACCAGTCTCCAGGAAGTGGAAGACTGGGAAATCCATTCCATGCCTGTGCTTCCCAGGTTCCTATGACCCCACTGTGAAGACCAATGTCCTGAACTTTCCTCTCCTTGTGCCCTTGTTCCCAGGCAGTGAGGAAAGAGGTCCAAGAAACCTTGGTTTTCCATCCTCCTTATTACAAGTGACCTCCCAGCTTCTCTTCTTTCCATCCCTCTGGAGGATGTACCCTTGACTGTAAGGTTCATGTATTCCTTCCCACAAGTGCTGTTTTGTCATGTTTTTAATTGCATCATCCTCTCTCTCACAACTACCTTCAATTTCTTTCCTTCCAGATGTTTTTCCTTCTGCCAACACACTTGCCAGGTCTCTCCTATTTGTGTTTTTAAAAACACTTTTAATAAAAAAAAAAAAAAAAACTCTTCACTTGATTTTTCTGCCTTGCCAATATGCTATTTCCATTCTCTTTGCAGCCACATTTCTAGAATTGCTTATTCAATTCCAGTATGTGTAATTTCTCTCAATATTTTATCTCCCACCCCCACCCTGCAATGATCAACACTTATACTACTTCCTAGAGTTTTTTCCCACATTGTCCATTCCCCTAAGTACATTGATTTCGATTTTCTAGATTTTCTACCTCTCGGATGCCAATTAGTCTGTTTCATTTTCTGGTTGCTCAAGTGATGTGCTCCAAATGCACCTACGCTACTTCTCTAAGAGTCTCACCCCACCCTTACTTGATGCCGGGCTTTCCTCTGATTGGGAATTTCTGACTTGCTCTGAAAGTCTGCCCCTTGTTCAGAAATTCAGTTAATGTATTTTTAAAAATTTCCCAAGAGACTTCACCTTTGTCCCATTTTTTAAGTGTCTTGTTTTGCTTCTAGATGTTTGAATTTAGCCTCCACTGACCATGCACGAGTGAGCAGGTCAGCTTGGCTTTTAAATCCTCCTCCATGGGTTCAATGTCACAATTTCACTTCTCATTGTTGCTTGTAACAGAAACCCTAACTCCAGGCTAGCTTAATGTGCCATACCACTCTCAATATTACATTGAATTTAGAATTCTTTGATGATCAGGATTTTTTTGTTCTTTTTTTTTTTTTCCAGCTTCCTAAACATTGGTTACAAAGTCATTTTAAGGCTATTCTATTGGGATCCCTGGGTGGCGCAGCGGTTTGGCGCCTGCCTTTGGCCCAGGGCGCAATCCTGGAGACCCGGGATCGAATCCCACATCAGGCTCCCGGTGCATGGAGCCTGCTTTTCCCTCTGCCTATGTCTCTGCCTCTCTCTCTCTCTCTCTGTGACTATCATAAATAAATAAAAATTAAAAAAAAAGGCTATTCTATTGCTTAGTTTAGGAAATAATTGTAGGTTGAAATTATAGAAATATAATAAAGCGTGATTATTTGAGGGGAAAAGAGATACCCTAAAGAGTCACCAGACTAGTGTTCAGAGTTTGGTTCCTGACCATATATCCAATTTTCTCCCAAGCAATACAAAATACCATGCCTTGAGGATGTGTGATGAATGTCTACTGCCATCTGAAGAAACGACTCTAGTCAATTCCTACTTATATTCATTTGCTCAGAGAATTTGAGTAAATTCCTCATGTGCTTTGAGTTTCTTTTGAACAGGGCTAATAATGATTGATTTGCAAAATGCCTGGGGTAAGAAGATCTCATATCTGCAAATGTTTTTTAAAATTTATAATTAATAACAGCATCCACAAGGTTTCACAGAATATTATTGCAGTATTTAATCTGAGGGAACAAATACATCTAATTGAGGCCTGTTAAATAATAAAGAATACACAATTATTTTTTCAGAAACCCAAAACTCATTCAATGAAAATTACTAGGTAGCAAATTTAACACAAATAATTCCATTTTGTTGTAACCCTTTGAATTTATATTACACTCCTTTCTAAGTTCAAAGAATTTAATTAAATAATTTTTTACGAATCCCAACATATAATCATCCAGTCAAATCTACTGGTTAGTAAATGTATCACAGAATAGTTCTTTTCTATGTAGGTTTGTACATGTGTTTACAATTTCTAACATGAAATTTCATCAGTTAAATTGCTATCAGTTTCTTGTTCTTAGTGGCACTTTGACACTTTGGATCATTCTAGAGTTCCTACCCCTTCTTATGTACAGCTCATTAGTGGTGGTCGGGAACACGTTGAGCCCTGTTACTAACACCCCCTACGTCCACACATGGGCTGGTCTTAGAGGCTCACCTTTGCTCTGCAGCCTTTGAACTCGCTCTATCCTGGGCGACTTGTGAAAATGCAGTTTCCCAGGCTCATAGACGCATAATCAGGATATCCAAAACTGCTGCTGGAATCTGCTTTTTTTTTTTTTTATCACTCTGAATCAAAACAGAGCTCATTAATGCATCATTGATGTGAAATAAGACAATTTATATTTTCTGGCATGGAATTTCTCTGCACATACAATAATTTGGCTCACCTGCCTACATCCCAGGAGCATGAGATACAGCATGGCTAGTTTTCTATTTAATATTGCTCTCTGCTTCTAGGTGCCATTTTATATTACTTTTGTATCAGCTAGTGGGAACAAAGGCCACTACATTAATCTTTCTCTATCAGTGCTCATCATCCATACCTCCTATTTTGGTATCTGTGTACTGTTCAGTATTACTGATTGTGTACTATATTATTTCACATGTATTTATGGTTCTTAGATTATTGTCTTTAGTTGCATAACTTGTGTGTATGTTTAGTATCCTCACCCAGATTTTAAACTGCTTGAAGATGGAAAGGAGAATGGTTTCTTTCCTTAATATTCTGGACCAGTGCCTTGCTCAGAGCTCTGAGGCCAGCAGGTGTTCATTAAATGCATTTTAACAGACTGGTTTTCTGCATACATGTCTTCAGTTTGAGAAGAACAAGTATGGCCTGGGAGCTCTATGGTAATGCAGTGACTGGATATCTATTATAGATTACCTAATGAGATATACGAATACAGCATTAGATACATGGCTCATTTGGCACCTTGTGAGAAGGCAGAGGCCATTTTGGTGTAGCCTTATTAGCTTACAGGAGGGATTTGTGATTAATTAAAAATGTTAGTGATCATTAGTACCTGAGAGTCAGGGGAAATGGTTATTCAACATCTGCTCTAATTATAACTTAAATGTGAAAAAAATTGCCTTTATTCTAGTCACTTCAATGTATAGTTATTCCAGAAACATCTTAGAATAATAGATGACATTTCACTTAAGCCAGTTAGCATTTCCTAAAAACCCAAGAATGCTTTAGTTAATTATTCTGAAAAAGAACTTTTCTTATCAAATGGGAGAGTGTGTGTGTATGTGTGTATAGTATGTATACAAGTGTGTGGATACTTAGCAAGCCTACCTGATTTTTAGCTCTAATAAGGAGAGAGCATGTTCCACTAATATGTGCTAATTAGTGCATAGCATTTAGCCACAACTATGAAAATTGAAACCGATGTAAGGTTCTGTATCTTTGTGGTAACTCTCCATATCAGTAATCAGCAAATTAATATGTGTGCTTGTGTTGAAAAGTCAGTTTTTAACTTAATGATTTAAATGAAGTTTTACTGAAGGAAATCGTTAGAAGTCACCGTATGAATGTTTCACTACTTTTGTTTCTAGAAATGCTCTCTTTGTGTGGATGTGGATCTGAAGTTTCTTTCAGAACTCAGGTAAGGAGGTGTTTTGGTTCCTCTGAGAAACTGGCACACTTAACTCCTTTAAGAAAATAGGAATTGACACGCAGCTAACCTGGTCTCCTTTGTGCGACCCTTACAGCTAGCTGCTGGTCTTGGGGCACAATGGCAACTCTTAAGGAAAAATTGATTGCACCAGTTGCAGAAGAGGCTGCGATCCCAAACAATAAGATCACTATAGTGGGTGTTGGACAAGTTGGTATGGCATGTGCCATCAGCATTCTGGGAAAGTCTCTGGCTGATGAACTTGCCCTTGTGGATGTTTTAGAAGATAAACTCAAAGGAGAAATGATGGATCTACAGCATGGATGCTTATTTCTACAGACACCTAAAATTGTGGCAGATAATGATTACTCTGTGACTGCCAATTCTAAGATTATGGTGGTGACAGCAGGAGTCCGCCAGCAGGAGGGAAAGAGCCACCTCAATCTGGTGCAAAGGAATGTTAATGTCTTCAAATTCATTATTCCTCAGATAGTCAAGTACAGTCCTGATTGTATCATAATTGTTGTTTCCAACCCAGTGGATATTCTTACATATGTTACCTGGAAACTAAGTGGACTACCCAAGCACCGTGTGATTGGAAGTGGGTGTAATCTGGATTCTGCTAGATTTCACTATCTTATGGCTGAAAAACTTCGCATTCATCCCAGCAGCTGCCATGGATGGATTTTGGGAGAACATGGTGACTCAAGTGTGGCTGTGTGGAGTGGAGTGAATGTGGCAGGTGTTTCTCTTCAGGAACTGAATCCAGAAATGGGAACAGACAACGACAGTGAAAATTGGAAGGAAGTGGTTGAAAGTGCCTATGAAGTCATCAAGCTAAAAGAATATACCAACTGGGCTATTGGATTAAGTGTGGCTGATCTCATTGAATCCATGTTGAAAAATCTCTCCAGGATTCATCCAGTGTCAACAATGGTGAAGGGCATGTACGGTATTAAGAGTGAAGTCTTCCTGAGTCTTCCATGTATCCTGAACGCTCGGGGCTTAACCAGTGTGATCAATCAGAAGCTGAAGGATAATGAGGTTGCCCAGCTCAAGAAAAGTGCAGATACCTTGTGGGACATCCAGAAAGACCTAAAAGATATGTGATTTCTGGCTTCTAGGCTGTAGAAATTTAAAACCATGATGTGATTAACTGTGAGCCTTTAGTTTTTCATCCATATACATGGATCACAGTTTGCTTTTATCTTTCTAAATATGTGAATCTGGGCTCACAGAATCAAAGCCCATGCTTGGTTTAATGCTTGCAATATGAGCCTTGAACAAATAAAATTAACTATTGTAGTGTGCTTCTAAAAAAAAAAAAAAAAGAAAAAGAAAATAGGAATTGGATAATTGACAGTGTCTGCCTTCTTGTTTGGTTGCCAAAAATCTTAGAGCTAAATTTAAAGCTCAGCTATGCCAATTACGTAGAGATTTAACAACTAAGTATCTATGTTCTTTTATCATCTTGTCTTGACGTTCTACTCTTGTTTTTCCGACACACCTACCTGGAATCCTTCATGGAAAAATGTGGAATGAATACATTCATAAAATGAAAAAGGATTGTCACTTTTGATTTATTATGAGGGAGATATTAGACAAGTCATAGAACCTCAGTTTTCATCTGCAAAAATAAGCATAAAAATACTTTCCTACCTACTTCCCAAGATGGCTGTGAGGATTAATTCAGGCCAGGTCAGTTGCAAGGAACAGACAAATGGTATTTTTGTACAGAAGGCCCTAGCTTTAAAGTTTAAGCTATATTTACTCTGAGGATTTAGGATTCTATGTTTTTAGAATATGTGGGGCAGACCATGCAAGACTAGAAAGGATAAGAAGAATCCTAGAAAAGGACTCATCCTAGGTTTAGATGATTAAGGTGAACTCAGTCATGATCTAGGATCAAAAGATCACTATCAACAGGTGGAAGATTTTATTTTTAGCATTCTGGTCCTTTTATGCCATATTTATGCCAGGGTCTTGGGAGGGAAAGCATAAAAATTAGAAGAGTTGTTTCACTAAAGTCTCTGTAAGGTATTGAGAATGTAAAGTGACTCTCTTGTAACTAACAAACAGTACAAAGCAGAAATCTATCCTTGCTGCCTCCACTTCTTCACTTCCTATTTTGTCTTGAACCCCTTTGATCTTCTTAGTTGATTGGCCAAATCAAATTGTCGACAGTTGCTCTACCAAAATGACTGTGAAATGCTCCGTTATGAATGCCTAGGAGCAAAGTCCTTCGGTCTCGCTGGAATATGAGTGTTCTTCACGTTACCTTGGCTGACCTCCTCTCTTAATGGGCAAGACAGGATCCTGTTACCTCTCTGACCACTGCTCCTCCCCTCTGGCTAGTTCCTCTGCTGCAGCCCAGTCTCCAGGATCAGAGAGTTGGATGTCAGCCCTTCCAACTACCCTCTTTTCCCTGTACACACTTCAAATTACATGCTATCTTGTTTGATGAGTTGTATGAACTAGTAACAGAACCACAATGTAAGTTAATTAGTTGCTTTTAAGACTAGAACATATTTATACCATCTGGTCAAATTTGCATTTGAGATGCCTCCCTGAATAAGAGAAAAAGGAACCAGGGTATAGAGAATTGCTTCTAAATCTAGGCACACCCCTTAGTATTTGTAGACACTCATAGAAATATCATTTGTGTAGAGAAAAGAATTGGGAGCTATCTATCCAATGGATTCCTGGCTAATCAACCTCCTGAATTCTGACAACTCTAAATCTGTATTTCTATTTCAGAATTTTCTCCTGATATCTAGACTGACACTTTTTTTTTAAAAGATTTTATTTATTTATTTATAGAGACACAGAGAGAGAATGAGAGGCAGAGACACAGGCAGAGGGAGAAGCAGGCTCCATGCAGAGAGCCTGACGCGGGACTCGATCCATGGTCTCCAGGATCACGCCCCGGGGTTGCAGGCGGCGCTAAATTGCTGCGCCACCGGGGCTGCCCTAGACTGACACTTCTAATAGGATCACAATACTTGAGTGTTTCTCAGGAACTCAAACTTGTTGTCTTGCTCTTGAATATGTTTATCCTTCTATACTCACTAACCCACCTGGAGTTATCCCAGATTCATTCTTCCTCTGCGTACTCCACATTTGGCCAAAGTTGCTTGTATTTCTGCACCATGTTTTACAAACCTGTCCTTTCCTCTAAATCAGTGGTCTGCACACTTCAGTGATCATGGGTGATTTGATACTGCTGGTTGAGTGGGTAGGAAAGGGCAAATCACACTCTGGAAATCAATGGCTTAAGTCTCTACTCTGACAGCCTTATTTTTTCCTCTAATACTCTCTCACTTGTCTCTCTATGCTCCTTTCCCCATCCCATAAGACTCCAGTGCATCCTTTAGCCAGTGCTGTCCAAGAGAACTTTCTGCGATAATAGAAATGTTAATTCTGTGCTGTCCAATATAGTAGCCTTTAGTCACACGAGGCTACTGGGCACTTGTTTTGTGGCTACTGCAACTGATGGACTGACCTTTTACGTTAAATTATTATTTGATTTTCAATGTGGCTAGTGGATACTATATTGAATGGTGCAACTCTATTCCAAGGCAAGAATCCATTCATATTTCTTCTTCATTTAAAATATTCTAAGGGTTTCATATGGTCCATAGACTAAAGATAAATTACAATGTAATTCATGTTCAACCTGAAATCAGGTGGACCTGATCAAATATTGGCTCTAATACTTAATAGCTATATTGCTTTAGGCATGTGAATTCATCTTTGATTATCAGTTTCTTTGTCTGTCAATGTAAACTATTACAGTGATCATAGCAAGTGATCAATGACTAGAACCCATTAATTATAATAAGAAGTTGGTAACCTACAATAATAATGGTAGTAACAATAGTAATTCTCATTCCAAACTCTGTTGCAAGGCACACTAGTCCCTTCACAGTTTGGAGCTTGCCTAGCTTTCCAATTTTAATTTTGATATGCTGTGTCTTGTACCTTAGCTTCTAGACTCTCTAAATTGTGTGTGTTTTCCTCAAATGCTTTTACCTAATTCCTCCTTTTGTGCCTTCAGTTGTTTGGTAACTTGCTGGTCTACTTGGCAATCAGATCTTTTTATTTTGAACCCAAGGGGTTACCTTATCTATGAATTCCTTGTGCTTTTCCCTGTCATAGCAAGTAGAGCTGACTACCTCCTTCTTTTAGTGGTAACAATGTACAATTTCTATCACAGCATCTATCACCTTTTATTGCATTTACTTGTCCACATGCATCTCCTCTTCCTAGACTGTGTTCCCAGAAAGCAGGGCCATTTATCACTTATGTGTTCCTAGGACCAGCATATGACACACTGCAGGCACTAAATACCTCTTTGTTGAGAAAATGAGGGGCTAGGTCCTATGGAAAAAAAGTTTTTGATAGTTCCTTGAGCTTTAGAAAACTTTTAAATTTTGGTCCAAGATTTGTTCCTGAGTAGCTATGTGGTTTCAATAATCTGTTGCCTCCTCTGACCTTTACCAGCTGGGAGTGGGGTGGGTGGGTTATGGTTGAAGAGTACTCTCAAGAGTTCACCTACCTCTAACACACTCAACCGCTAATGTCTGCTTTTATTTTAAACTTGTATTGTAGTTCACTGATTTGTAACATATTTTTTTGGCCCCAAGGAAAAGAAATAATTGAGTTTTTGAATGGAAATAAAGATTTGAAGTTAGTAATTATTATTTTTTCTTGTTTTAGCTAAAATGGATATCCCAAACATCTGCAGAAACTTTTATTTATTTTTTATTTTATTTTATTTTATTTTTATTGGAGTTCAATTTGCCAACATATAGCATAACACCCAGTGCTCATCCCATCAAGTGCCTCCCTCAGTGTCTGTCACCCAGTCACCCTGCAGAAACCTTTAAACACTGAAAATAAGAATTCAAAATCAAACTAAAAAGGTAAGGAAATAAGCAAAATATAAGATGTGTTCAGGAAACAGCAAGTATTCTGGATGACTAAGACACTGGACATAAGCTGGCCAGGGTGGAGGCAGAGGGTGGTTGGAGATGGGGAGATGAAGAAAAGTTTGGAAAGCAAGGCTGTGTAGATTGCAGAGAGGGCTTCATTTCCAGGCTCTGTAGTTTGTTCTTAATTCATCAGACAAAAAGGGAATGATGGGAATGTCAACATGGCTATAGTGTTTTGTAATAATCATATCAAAAGTGATAAAGAAGATAAAGAATTTTCAACATTGAGTTCTGAAATGACATTCTAGGAGCCTGAACTAATATGTTGATAAAAATTGAAAGAAGGTTAAGGAGACAAATACTGCAGTGGACAAATATTCTGGCCTTGGGTATTGATTAAATATGGAGAGAGAGAAAGATGATAAAACGTGACCCTTATTTCATGCCTTCAAGGAGCGTGGAACAAATCCCAAGAATATGGAAACTGAAAAGTTTGAGAGGGATGGCAAGGGTTTGGTTTGGATATATTGACTTTGAAATGATAATAGGGTATTTTATATGAATGTATAATAGGAATCCAAAAATTAAAAGAGGAAGAACCTCAAGGCATACTTAGGACTGGGAGTTTGAAAGGGCCAAAGAAAGAATGTAAGTAGAAAACCTTGAATCAAATGTCAAGTAGAATGCAAATGTTCTATTTGAGCAGAACCTCAGAGATCTGCTAGTTTAATATTCGTATTTAAGATAAAGAGATTAATCCCTGAAATTTCAAGGAAGGCTTAAGGAACTTATATCCTTCCATTATGGTTTACTCATCTATAAATAAAGGAGGGACTTGAGGCTAGTTTTTAACAGATAAATCATACAGATTGTGTTTCAGCCAACCAAGTATTTCATCATGACTGTTTTCATGCAGCATGGAGAAGTGATCTTGCCTGAAAGACATGTTCTCTTGGTTATCCAAAATGTTTTATATTTTTAAAAACCAAGACTAGTTTTAGGCCCCAGATTGAAATGGAGATATTAAGGATAACAGAATTAGTGCTTAGAGACTAATTCTGTTAAATACTAAAATTAAATGATTTAGAAGAAAGCTGAGTACATATCCTTGCTTGTTTTTAAATACTCCAAGCTGTAATTTGATAGCCCAAAGATAAGAAATGAAAAAAACAAAAATGGAGCTGACCTCTGATGTCCTGAACCAATAACAGACCAATGTGTAGATTTCCCTGGCCAAGAAATGATACAATCATTTTTCTGGCTGAACACTGGACACTTTAGGTTAAGAATTGGTTTACATAACAATTAGAAGACCACTGGAAGTTGAATTATTAGAAACTTCGTCCTGGTATATATTCCCCTAGTTATAGAGTCTCTGTCATCTGAGATGGAAACTGGAGATCCCATCTGACTCCTTTCTTAGAAATAAAATGCTCAGGAAAACATTTCAGGGTATAAAAAACAAAGAAAAGAAACTATAAAGGTTAGTAGGTCTGATTTTGATAATGTTTTTCTCATGGTGCAAGGCACTATAACCAAGTTAAAAGGAAAATATATCAAAAGAAAATGCTTGCTATATGTACCATTAATAATTAATATTCTTAATATTTAAAATGAGATTTCAAAGCAAAAAGTATCAGAAAGTTTATATATATATATATATATATATATATATATATGAATATTACTCAGCCATCAGAAAATGAAATCCTGCCATTTGTAATGATATGGATAGAGCTAGAGAGTATTATGCTAAGTGAAATAAGTCAGTCTGAAAAAGACAAATACCATATGATTTTACTCATATGTGGAATTTAAGAAACAAAACAGATGTAGAGGGGGAAAAAGAGGCAAATCATGGAAGACTCAACTATAGAGAACAAACTGACAGTTGATGGAGGGAGGTGGGGAGGGGAATGGATTAAATGAGTGATGGGTTTTAAGGAGAGCACTTATGGGCACTTGGGTGGCTAGGTTGGTTAAGCATCTGCCTTCAGTCCAGGTCATGATCCTGGAGTCCTGGGATTGAGCCCAGCATTGGGTCTCTTTTCTGCCCCTCCCTCCACTCATGCTCTCTCTTGCTCTCGCTCACTCTCTCTTTTCAAACAAATAAATGAAAATCTTTAAAAAATAAAAAAAATGAGGGCACTTTTAATGAGCAGTGGGTGTTATATTAAGTAATGAATCACTAAATTCTATTCCTGAAACTAATATTACACTGTGTGTTAACTAACTGGAATTTAAATAAAAACTTGGAACAAAAAAGAAAGAAAGTTACCTTAGAGGAAAACAAATAAATGGACAGATGTTTTGCAAAGGAGAAGTAAAAATTGCCAAAGACCATTATAATATTTTTTTGAGAGAGAGAGATAGTGCAGGTGGAGTGGGGAGGGACAGAGGCAAAGGGAGAGAGAGAGAGAATATTAAGCAGGCCTCATGCCCAGTGCAGAGCCTGACAGGGCACTCGATCTCATGACCCTGAGATCATGACCTGAGCCGAAATCAAGAGTTGGACACTTAACCAACAGAGCCTCCCAGGCACCTCAGACAATTATAATCTTCACATTGATGAAAAACTTATCCTCTCATTGCCAAACCCCTATCCAGTGATCCTAATCCAGCAATATTTGCCTGTCTTTGGCAAAGATAAAAATTATAATATCTAGCCCTAGGGAAGCTAGCTTTCATTTGGTGGGGGTATAAATGTTCTTCAGAAAATGTGGCAATTTGAACCATAATCTTAACAAATATGCAAACTTTTTGTGAAGGGCAGGCTTCTAAGAGCCTCCAATTTTATTCCTTTCCATTTTATATATCTGTGAACTCAATGGGACAGAACTCCTGTGTTTAGATTACAATATATGACCAAAGTGAAGAGACTTTACAGATATAATGAAGGTTGCTAATCACTTGACTTTGAGTTAACCAAATGAGAGATTATCCTCAATGGGCCTGACCTATTCAGATGAGTCTTTTTAAAGAGTCCAAAGGTGAATGACAAGAAGCATCAGCAGATGCCCTTCTGTTGGGCTGAAGGAGCAAACTATCATGTTGTGAAGTTGGCCACATGGCAGAGAATGGTAGGTTATTTCAGAGCTGAGGAACAGACCTTCAACCACAAGGAACTGAAATCTGTCAACACCATTGAGCTTAGAAAGAACCATGAGCCCCAGACAAGTTTGTGGTCTTGGTTGACACCTTGAATGCAGCCAGCTGAGGTGCCAAAAAGAAAATGCAGCAAAGCCCTGCCAGATGTCTGACCCTTAGAATCTGTGAGATAATAAATGTGCATTGTTTAAAGCTGAGAAGTTCATGGTAATTTGTTCCACAGCAATAGAAAAATAACACATACTTTGAGTAAGTCTAACTGGGAATTTATTCTGAGGTAATAATCAGGCACTCAAACAAAAATATATGTATAAGGATGTTTACTATAGCATTATTTATTGGTGGAAGATTAGAAATAAGCTAAAAAAAATCTAACAATAGTTGATCGATTAAACACATTCTGGTATATCATGATTATTTGGAGGAATATAAACCAAAGTGGTAACTGATTATATGAGTAGTAAGATTAGTGGGCCAAGAAATTCATCTTTGATTTTTATTTTTTTGACAAATATCTATTGGTTTTTAAAACAGCCTTATTAATGTATGATTTAATATCATTAATATCCATTCATTTTAAGCACACAGTTCAATGACTTTGAGTGAATTTATACAGTTGTGCAATTGTCACCATAATCTAATTTAAGAACACTTGTTCACCCCAAAATATTCTCTTGTGCCTGTTGGCAGCAATCCTCACTCCCACTGCCAGCCTTAGGCAACCACTGATTAGCTCTCTGTTTCTATGATTTTGTCTTCTCTAGAATTTTCGTATAAATGGAACTAAATACACATATAATTGTGTATGACTTCTTTTATTTACAGTATTTTTTTAAAAGATTTTATTTATTTATTCATGAGAGACACAGAAAGAGAGAGGCAGAGACACAGGCAGAGGGAGAAGCAGGCTCCGTGTAGGGAGCCTGACATGGGACTCGATCCAGGTCTCCAGGATCAGGCCCTGAGCTGAAGGCTGCAGCGGTAAACGGCTGAGCCTATTTACAGTATTTTTGAAGTTCATATCTCTCAGTAGTTTTTCCGTTTGTATTGATAAATAGTATTCAAGTCTCAATATGCTATATTTTGTTTATGCTTCGTTGGTTGATAATTTGTGTGGACATATATTTCCACTTCTCTTGAGAAAATACCTGGGAATGGAATTGCTGGGTCATATGTTAAGTATATATTCAACTTTTCACGAAACCACCAAACTGTTTTCCAAAGTGACTGAACCATTTTACATCACCACTAGGAACATATAAGGTTTCTAAGTTTCTTCACATTCATGTCAATACCTGCAATTGCTGATCTTTTTTAATGCAGCCATTCTACTGGTATGTGGTTTTAATTTGCATTTCTGTATTAAGGATGTTGAGGATCTTTTCATGTGGCAATTAGCAATTCATACTTTTTTTGATGAAATGTGTATTCAAATCATTTGTTCATTAAAAAAATGGATCATCCTAGTAAGTTGTAAGTTATTTATATATTCCAGAAACAAGTTCTTTAACAGATACATACTTTTCAAATACTTTATTTCAGCCTATGCTTCTTTTTTCATTTTCCTAAAGTTGTTTCTGAGGAGCAAAACTTTTTAAATTTTTAAATGAAATTCACTTTGCAATTTTTTTCTTTTATAGATCAGATTTTTGATATCACACACATTGGATAAATTTTTGCCTAAATCAAGGTCAGAAAGATTTTCTCCTATATTTTCTTCTAGAAGTTTTATAGTTTTAACTCTTCTATTTAGGTCTATGTTCTATTTTGAATTAGTTTTTGTGTCTAATGTGAGCCAAAGATCTATATTTATTCTTTTCCCTCATGAATATCCAATTGTTTCAGCATTGTTTGCTGAAATTATTCTCCTTTTCCCTTTGAATTGTCTTGGCCTTTTTGTCAAAATCCTGTTGACTATAATGATGAGAGTTTATTTCTGGACTCTATATTTTGTTTCATTGATCTTTATGTCTGTTACTCCAATATTATTACTCTCTCTAGATTATTAGTAAACCTTTATGATTAGTTTTAAAATAGGTTAATGCACATTAAACAAATTTGTATTTCTTTATTAAAAATAGTCTTGCATTTCCATATAAATTTTAGGGTCAGTTTATCAATATCTCTGAAAAATGCCTGCTGGAATTTTAATAGGAATTGAGTTGAAACTATACATACAAAATCTAGGGGAGAACTGCTATAATATCAATAATGTCTTCTAATGCAATAATGTGGCATGTCTTTTTTCATTTAGATCTTCATTAACTTTCTCTGAACAATGTTTTGTAGTTTTTAGTCTACATATATTGCTCTTATTTTGTTAAATTTAATCATAAATATTTTATTTTTCAATCTAATTATAAATTGAATTATTTTCTTAGTATCATTTTGATATTGTTGCTACTAGTATCTAGAAATACAATTGATTTTTAAAAAAATCAACTTTATATTTTAGAGCAGTTTTAGTTTTACAGGAAGATCTGAGTGAAAGGTACGGAGATTTCCCATTCAATTGACTTTTGTATATGTAGCTTGTATCCTGTGATCTTGCTAAATTCACTTACCAGTTTAAATAGATTTTCTTGGTAGACTTTTAAAGGACTTTCTATGTAAGGATCATGTCATCTGTGAATGAATAATTTTAATTTTTGTTTCCAATCTGTATACCTTTATTTTGCTTGCCTGACTGTACTGGCTAGTACAATGTTGAATAGAAGTGGACATCCTAGAGTAGACATCTTTGTCTTGTTCCTTATCATAGGTGAAAAGTATTCAAATTTTCACTATTAAGTATGATGTCAGCTATGCACTTATTAGATTGAGAAAATTCCTTCTATTCCTAGTTCCTTAATAGTTTTTATTGTGAATGGTTGCTGGATTTTTAAAAAACTAACTTCTTATTTTGGGGAAGGTTAAGACTCATAGTAAGTTCCAAAAACAATACACAGAATTCTTGTTCATCCTACATCAAATTTCCTTCAATTGTAATATTTTATAGAATCATAGTACATTGTCAAAACCAGAAAATCAAAGAGGGTACCATATTATTAAGGTATGCACAGAAGCTTTATTTGGATTGAGTATTGGATATTAACAAAGACTTTTTCTGCATACATTGAAATGTCCATGTGGCCAGTCTTCCTTTCCTAAAGCAATCCTCACTTAATCATTGTCTCTAATTTTGCTAATATTTTGTGAAGGAGTTTGTGTCTATATTCATGTCACATATTCTATAGTTTTCTTGTGATATTTGGGTCTGGTTTTAATATTAGAAAATACTGAATTGGTAGAATTCAGTTCCAAATGTTATAGTTTTTTGAGTTTTTGTGTAGAATTGGCATTATTTCTTTCTCAAACATCCCCAGAGAATCTATTAGGACCTGTTCTTTTATTTGTGGGAAGACTTTGAAATACTAACTCAATTTCCTTCTTTGAGGTAGTAAGAAGAACTTTTTAGAAAATGCTTGAAAGATTTCTGTTTCATGATATACATGTCCTGCCCTTGAGTGAGGGGGTGTTTTGAATCTGATGGGATGTTATTCTTGTGGCTTGGTTATGTTACAACAAGAAGCAAGGGCAAAGGGATTTTGGAGACATAATTAAGGTCTCTAATCAGTTGATTCATGGTTTTAAAAGGGTAACCATGAAATAATCAGGTGAAAGTCCTTAAAAGAGGGAGTAGGAAAAACATTCTGTTGCTGGCTTTAAAGAATTAAGTCACCAAGTTGTGAGAGATTGTGGGTGAGGACCACATGGTGGGGGATTTCACACTGCCTCTAGGACTTAAGGGCAACTTTCAGCTGACTGCCAGCAAGAGATGAGCCATCAGTCATACTATAGCAAGGAAATGAATTCTGCCAACAACTTTAATGAGTTTGGATGCCATCTTTCCCCAGTCAAACCTCCAGATGAAAATGAGCCCCACTGTCATGTTGACTGCAGCTTTGTGAAATTCTGAGCAGGGAACTCCGCTGTTTCCAGACTCTTGACTCACAGAGCTCAGAAAATAAATGGATATCACTGTAAGATGCCAATTTTGTAGTAATTTGTTACAAAACAATAGAAAACTAATGTACTTTTTATAAGTGTGTACCTCAAAAGTGTCTTTTGTAGACAGATTATAGTTGAATCTTGCTCTTTTATCCAGTTTAATAATTTCTTGACTATTAATAAAGCATCTAGTTCATTAATATTTAATGTATTTCTTGATGAGACTGGCTTTCTATCTACCATTTTTGTATGTTTCTATGTCTTATATAATTTTCTTCCCTCTCTTCCTTCTATAACTGCCTTTTTTGTGTTAAATACTTTTTAGTGTATCATATTAATTCCTTTATTAACTTTTTGAATATTTTTTGAGGTTTTTTTTCTCACTAGTTACCCTAAGGAATGAATATGCATGTTTAACTATGGTTTACCTGAGTTAATGCTGACTTAACTCCATTAAGATATGTTAACTTTGAAAAAAAAAAAAAAAGATATGTTAACTTTGTTAACAACATATAACTCCACTTATCTCTTCCTTTCTGCTATTTACAAATACACACATATTTCATTTACATTTACACACATATATATTTCATTCATATATACTCAACAATGAATTTTTACAATTATTATTAAAGTTTATTTTAGGGGCACCTGAATGGCTCAGACAGTTAAGCATTTGTCTTTGGCTCAGGTCATGATCCTGGGGTCTTAGGATCCAGCTTCAGGTTGGGCAACCTGCTCAGTGAGGAGTCTGCTTCTTCCTCTCCCTCTGTCACTCCTCCCAGCCCATGCTCTCTCTGCATCTCAAATAAATAAATACAATCTTTAAAAAAATAAAATTTATTTAATTTACCTACATGTCTGCCATTTCTAGTGTTCTTCATTTCTCCTTATGGATTTTAGTTTCTGTCGAAACTAAACATTTTATTAGGCCTGAAGGACTCTTTTAGTACTCCTTGTAGGTTAGGTCTGCTAGTAATGGATTCTCTCAGTTTCGGTTTACCTGGGAACTTGCTTATTTTGCCTTCATTTTTTGAGAAATAGTTTTTCTGGGTATGGAATTCTTGGTTGGTGAGTTTTTATTTCTGTTTTTGTTTTGTTTTGTTTTTAATCAGCACTTGACTATGTCATTTTACTGCCTTCTTGCTTCCATTGGTTCTAGTGATGTCAGTCATTAATCATATTGCTTCACTCTGTATAGTATATCATTTTTCTCTTGCTGCTTTTAAGAGTTTTTCTTTGGGGATCCTGGGTGGCTCAGTGAGTTAAACCTCTGACTCTGATTTTGGCTCAGATCATGATCTCAGGCTAGTAAGGCTGAGCCCCACATTGGGCTTTGTGCTCAGCACAGAGTCTGCTTGGGATCTCTCTCTCCCTTTGCTCCTTCCCCCACTTGTGCACATTCTCTCTTTCTAAATAAATGAATAAAACCTTTTTAAAAAAGTTTTTCTCTTTGTGTCTCAGAGGCTTGAGTATGGTGTGTCTAGGTGTGAATTATATTGTTGATCCTTCTTGGGAGATAAGGAGCTTCTAAGATTTACAGATTATTTTTCATCAAATTTGGGAAGATTTTAGTGACTATTTCTCCACATACATTTTTTTTCTCCTTTTTTCTTTTTTCCTCTGGCACTCTCATTTCATATATGTTGGGATGCTTAACCTTGTCCCACATGTCTCTGAGGCCCTGTTTATTTTTTAATCTTATTTTGTTTTTATTAGATGAGATAATTTCTATTGATCTATCTTTCAATTCACTGTTTCTTTCTCCTCTCTTCTCAAACCTGCTATTAAACATAACAAGTAAATTTTTCATATTGATTATTAGACTTTTCAATTCTAGAATTTCTACTTGGTTCTTTTTCATAGTTTCTGTTTTTCTACTAAGATTCTTTATTTGTTGAGTGAGTCATTGTCATGCATTTTTTCTTTAATTCTTTGAACATAGTTTTTTCTTTTTTTTTTTTTTAAATCTTTGGAGTTACTTATAATAGCTGCCTTAAAGTCTAACTTTGCTAAATGCATCATTTCAGCAACCAGAGTCAGTTTCTATTGACTACTTTTTTTCCCTAGTACCAGTCACACTTTACTGATTGCTTAAAAATTAAAATTTTAGAGAACATGTTGTAGCAGCTCTGAATTCTGATTTATTTTTCTGAGGATTTTATAATATTTATAATATTTATTCCCTATGAGATGCAGCTACTGAGGTTGATCCTGTGTCTGCATAGCATAGTAGTCAGTCAAGACTTAGGCAAAGAGAAATAAACTCAAGCATATAAAGTCAACTGATATTTGACAAAGGAGCCAAGAAAACTCAATGGAGAAATGATAGTCTTTTAATAAACGGTGTTGGATAATTGGATATGCACACATAAAAGAGTAAAACTGGACTCTTATACCACTCGCAAAATTAACTTGAAATGGATTAAGACTTAAATGTACAACATGAAACCACGAGAAGAAAACAGGAATAAGGCCACTTGACATGGGTCTAGATAATTATTTTCTGGATATGACACCTAACGCACAAGCAACCAAATAAAAATAAGCAAGTGTGACTACATCAAATTAAAAAGCTTTTACATAGCAAAAGAAACTACTGACAAAGTGAAAAGGCAACCTACAGAGTGAGAAAAGATATTTGCAAACCATATATCTGATGAGAAGTTAATATTCAAAATATATAATGAACTTGTACAACTCAATAACAAAAAATAGTCAAATAACCCAATTAAAAAATGAGAAAAGGACCTGAATAGACATTTTTCAAAAAAATATGCAAAAGGTCAACCAATTGCTCAACATCTAGTCAGTAGGGAAATGCAAATTAAAACCATATAATATATCACTTCATGTCTGTTATAATGACACCAAAAAGACAAGGGATAACAAATGCTGGAGTAGGTGTGAAAGAAAAGAAACCTTTCTGCACTCTTGATGAGATTGTAAATCGCTATGAAAAACAGTATGCAGGATTCTCAAAAAAATTAAAAATAGAACTATTATATTATCTAACAATTCCACTTCTGGGAATATATCCAAAGAAAACAAAAATACAAACTCAAAAATATATATTCATGCTCATGTTCATTGCAGCGTTACTTATCATAACCAAGACATGGAAATAACCTGATTGTCTACCAACAGATGAATGGATAAAGAAGTTGACATATATATTTTATACATGCACACACAATGGAATATTATTTGGCCATAAAAATGAGCAAATTCTGCCATTTTGAGACACCATGAATGGAACTTGAGGGCATCATGCCAAGTGAAATAAGTCAGACAGAGAAAGACAGGTACTGTATGATCTCACTTATACATGTGATGTAACAAACAAACACCCTCCCCTGCCACTGGAAAGGAGATTAGACATGTGATTGTTAGAGGTTGGGGCTGGGGGCAGGGGTAACTGGAGGAAGCCTGGTCAAAAGGTACAAATCCCCGTTTTAAGATAAATAAGTGCTGTAGTTATAATGTACAATATAACTATAGCTAACACTGCTGTGTGATATATAAGAAACTTGCTGGAGAGTAAATCCTAAAACTTCTCATCACAAGTAGAAATTTTTCTTTTTTCCCCTTTTCTTCTTTTCTTTATATTGTATCTTTATGGGATGAAGGATAGCAGCTGAATCTATTGTATAATCATTTTACAATATATATGTAAATCAAATCATCACACTGTGCCCCTTAAACTTATATAACAATATATATCAATCATTTCTTAGTAAAACTGGAAAAAATATTTGGATGGAGTTGTTTTCACACACTTTGAGCCCATAAGACTGTACCTTCTGTTAATCAATCTTTGTGTGGGTCAGGAATCCCATTTAGAATTCTACCATTCTCAGCCCTGCCTTAGCTTTAACTTCCCACCAAGGTCCTTCAAGTCTCCACTGCACATAGGCATTGGTTCCCAGTAGGCCAGGAATGTGTGGATCCTTCTTGATCTCTCACATTCAGGGTTTTCCTCTTTAATTTCTCATTAGTCTGTCTCTTGCCCCAACCAGAAGGAAGGATGAAAATAGTCTCTGTGAAGAAGGTCACAGACCCACACAGCCCTTACCTGGAGCTCTACAAAATTTTCAAGAATAAATAAATATCAACTTATTGCCTGCTTTCATTTGCAGAGTTCTAAAATGTCGTTTTCATAATTTTTCTAGTCTTATTTTTTTTCCCTGAGAGGATTTGCTGAATTCTTAACCCTACTACAGCTCGAAGTTGAAGTTATCTATTGCTCATATATTAAACAAACCATAAAATTGTATTTTAGGGTTATTAGATGAGTCAAGTGTAAATCACGATTTCAGGTCTGTAAAGCCCTTGATCATAGAGCCACAGGTAGTTACAAATCCTTACATTGTCAGGCTCTGATTTCCTGGTCTGTTATACGAGGTTGGCTCACTATGGTTCTTTATAATGTTATGAGAAAGACATAGCATGCAAGTTTGGTCTCAAGCCTCATCCCCAATACACGAAGCAAAACTCCAGCAAATTAGGTTGGCCACATTATATTTCAGTTGATTGTTGTTGTGCAGGCCATATGGAAGATCTATATGATGGTAAAGATAAATGGTGGGCAAGAAACCAGAAAACCAGGAATTACAATCATTTAATTAAAGAGGTGAATCCTAATAAGAGAAATACAAACTAAAAGTACTAGTTAGCAAGCCCCATCCTGAGCCTGTTCTCTAAACCACAATCTCTCCACTGATCAAAAGCATCTTACTTATAAGCTAGACATTACACAGATGAGTGGATTTGGGTTTAATTAATCAAATTTCAGTAGCATGGGTTTGCCTGGATTCATTTTGAATGTTATGATCCCTTCAATCAGTGACTTAGAAAATAAATGTTTGCATTTTCAAGACTAAGTTTTATTTTGCACAAAATGTTTTCATTTCATTGCCTCATTGACTGTTCGTTGTACAGACTGAATCTTGTTCTTTGGCTTTTTTTTTTTTTCCGGCCTCCTTGGTTTATTGATTGAGCAAAGTGCCTCCGAGCGGCGGAGCCCGGCCCCGATGCGTACAGTCGTTTATAAATGTAAACCTCTCCTGCTGCAACCGGCTGTATACGAGCGCCCAGGGGAGGCCTCCCAAAGCCCGGTCCCGGGTCCGCCGCGCTCAGAGGTGCAGCGCATAGAAGGCGGGCCATAGGTCTGAGGATACTGGAAGTCCAGGTAAATGGGAAGATGAACACTTTATTGAGTCACTCTTTTCCAGAGCAGTGACTATTTTATATGAATAAAATGAGGTTTAATAAATCATCTGGTAATGCCAGTCTTATGAATAGAAATGTATAAAGCATAGAAAAGAAAACTGATGTCTTGTCAGCCTAAAAGTACCCTGAAAGAAGAAAGGAACTGCAAATTGTACAAGCTTTGCTGTTCCTACTTTTACTGTTCTTTTTAGCAAAATTGACAGGCATCTTGTTTGCCAGGGAGCTTTGTACCCAGGGCTGACTCAATCTCAGGAGTGAGAGTGGCAGCTTGGTGTCATTCACTTGCTGACCGATATCCTACCACGAATATTTGACAGACAGAAGCCATTCACTGTGAGGGGCTAATGCTATTCTCCTTCAAAATGGATAGTTTAATAAACCACGCATCAAAATGGAATTAAGGAAGTCTTCAGTTCCCCAGTCTCAAACTCCCAATTCTTTTGCTAAAGAGAAAACAAACATGGAAATGTAAGGAGCTTATTGGCTGTCCCTTAAAAGTCTACCGGTTGGAATAATTCTCATGAAAAAAATAAATAGATCCTGCCTGAATTTTATCACAAGCTGCAAAAGGACTGCTGATGACAAGCAGTTTCTTTCCTGTGAAGGGAGACCTATGAGGTGGTCTTTTAGGTGGTACAGAACAGGTGCCATTTCATGGCACTCCACAAACTCTCAATTAAAGAGTAATTATAATGGTAGATAGGGATACTAACATAACAGTCTTGTCAAAAGACTTGTCAAGTGGAATCTCATTCTTTCCTTTCTTTCTTGGCCAACCTCCTTAGAAAACTGGTCTTCATTTGCTGTTTTTACGTCCCCCCCTCTCAGCCCATAGCAAGAGCACTGGGGATAAAAGTGTATGATGTCTTCCATGATTTCAATCTTGGATGCATTGATTTGGCTTTCACTCTATATCTTATTTAAATCATATCCTCTTTCCACTCTTGCCAAATGAAGTGGTTTCTAATATTCTCTTTTGCTCTCTGACCTTTCAACTATTAGCACATTCCCAGATTTAGCTTTGATTGTCTCATAACTGGCTGATCATACAGATCCTGTCTAGAGAGATGGTCTACATAGATCACCATCTGTGCATTTTTATCATTAGGGACTGTATTCCCCCACTTCAACCATTGCTTTATTTTTTCCAACCAGATAGGATTCCATCATCTCAAAAATTGGAGTGAAAGAATAAATGTTTTCTCTGAAGTTAATAGCAATTAGATATTTTTCCTATCCAATTTTTCACAAAAAAGGGATTTAAGTTTTTGACAACAAAAATATAAATGGGGAATAAAGTATCCTTTTCTGTAAGGGCCTGCTTTCTAGAGGTGCTCTGTCCCTCACTCTGTAGGTTTTGACTGACGTAAGCAGGTGGTCATTTCCTTAGATAGTTGAAGAAATCCAGAAGGAAGAGGAATCCTCTTCCAAAAGGTACTGCCTGGCAAAGGGCTTGGTTGTTACTGAATAGGTATTTGTTTGATGGTGAATTACTTTTTTTTAAGTTATTGCTTTTTAATTTTTACATTCATGTCCATCAGGGAGATTGGTCTGTAATTCTCCTCTTTAGTGGGGTCTCTGTCTGGTTTGGGGATCAAGGTAAGGCTGGTCTCATAGAATGAGTTTGAACAGTTACTTTTTAAATTGTTTTTGTCATTTGTCAAAAGCTTTTGGTGTATTGGGAGAAGGACAGGCCATTTCTTCTGATTTGCTTAATTATCAGGTTAAGTGGGAAAGCATCCCACTCAAATCTTCCTCCTCAGCCAGCATGTGATCATTCTGTTCATGGTCCAAAAATGAACCCTAGAAGATATAAATTTAGGCCAAAAAGTTGAATCCATGATTTCTAGGTCTTTTTATTTGAGGGAAAAACAATTTGTAAGCCTTCTTTAAATCAGTAAAAGTCTCATATTAATGGAGGCAAAGATATCTATATAGTCACTTTATATAAAATTAAATGTATGTAAAATAATCAGAGTATAGTGCCCTTTTGTGATTTGCTTCTCTCTTTCTACTCAGCATTATGTTTTAAAAATTATCCACATTAATATAGCTGTAGTTCATTCATTTTTGTGACAATATAGGATTTAATGATATAATTACATTACAATTTTTATTTTTCCTCTTTACAATCAATGGACATTTAGGTTGCTTTGTCATAATTATAGATGCTGCTGCTATGAATAACCTTGTACTTACCTCCTGATATGTGTGCAAGAATTTCTCTTGTGTAGGGTAGTGGAATTTCTGAGTTTTTGGACTGAGTGTATAGTAAGCTTTAATAGGTAATGCCAAACTTTTGTTTTCCAAAGTGGTAATATGATGTACATTCCTATTTGCAGTGAATGAGAGTTTCCATAACTCCACTTGTTCACCAACTCTTGATACTGTGCAATTTCTAAATTTTTATCAATTTGCTGATGTGGTTTTAATGTGTATTTCCATGACTTCTAAAATATTTGGGTATCTTTTGTAAAGTTTATTAGTAATTTGTGTTTTCTCCCCCATGAAATGACCAAATGATTCATCTTTTTTTATTGATTTATAGAAGTTCTTTATATATTTGGTCACTAATCCTTTGTCAATTATATATCTTGCAAAGATTTACCACTTCTCTACTTGTCATAGTCTTTCTGTGAGAGGCCTTTTCATTCATTTTATTCATTCACTTAATGTAGTTGAACTTGTGCATTATTTTCTTTATAGCTTTCATTTTCTATATCTTTAAGAGAATTTATCTATACCTTTAGTGCAGAAAGGCTTTCTTCCTATATTTTGTTTAAAGGTTTGAAAATTTTGCCTTTCATATTTTATTTCTTCATGCATCTGGAATTGCTTTTATTTTCTGTTATGAGGTATGAGTCCATTTCAATTTTTTATATGTATATTTTATCTCTAAATCAGAAAGGGTCCTTTTCCTTTGTCACTGTTATGAAGTACCAGTCTGACATATATCAGGTATGCATATAGTCCATTTCTGGGCTATCTATTTTGTTTCATTAATCTCTTTATTGATATCTGAAGCATTGCTTCATAGTTTTAGTTCCTAGAGGTTTCTCTTAGCCTTCATGTTTGGCTATATTTTGACAATTACCAAGCCTTTTTTTTTCTGTATAAATTTTAGACTTTGCTTATGCATATGCAAAGCCAAGTCGGAAGTTTTACTGGAATTACATTATATCTATATATTGTATGGGGATAACATCTCTACAATATCAAATCTTTCCACATGGATTTCTCTCTATTAAGTTTTTCAATGTTTCTAAAGTCAGATTCTTAATTCTTATACATATTTTAACTCTGTTTCTAGTTATAATTTTTTGTGCTGCTTTGAATATATCACCTCTTTTTGAGAACTTCATTTTCTAACTATTGTTGCTGGAGGGAAATATAATTGAATTTTCCATGTTGCATTCATACTCATCAATTTTATTGGACTATGAATAACTAATATTTTGCTCATATTTTTGTTTTTATTAAATATAAATAATCATAAATCTGCACATATGCAATGTTGGCTTTTTTTTCTCCCCTCAGTTCTATGTCTCTTGTTCTTATGCAATGAAAAATAACATTCAACTACTGAACCTGATCTTTGCTGTGGAATTTTTTTCTTTTCATCACTACTAATTGTTGAATTTTATCAGCAGTTTTTCTGCATCTGTTGTCCTTCATTAATCTGTTAATATGATATATTATAATAGCATATTTTCTAATGTGTTAACTTGCTTCTGGTCCTTGATCCTAGAGAGTTATCTTAGGATAACTTGGATTCGGTTTACTAATATTTGTGTGTGATTTCTGTGTCTATGTTCAAGAAAAAGGAAGTCCTATAATTTTTCTTTCTCATAATCTCTTTGCTGTTTTATAGATCAATGTTATACTAGTATGAGAGAGAGTTGTATAGCATTCACTTTCTCACCTTTAAAGAGTTTGTTAAAGATACAGAATTCCTGTATAAAACCAAATGAGCCTGATGTTGACTTTACAAAAACAATTTGACTCTACCAATTATCTTTAATGGTTATAGGAACACCCAGACTTTCAAGCCCTCTTCACGTGTTTTAAAATTCACCTTTCTAAAATATGCAGTTCAGTCTTGTGCAGCCATTCCTACCATCTAATTCCAGAAGATTTTCATCACTTCCCAAAGACATATTGTTCCTTTTAGCAGTTATTCACTATTCTCTCTCCACCCATGACAACCACTTTCTGTCTCCTTTAGACATTTCATATGAATGGAATCATCTAATGTGTAACCTTTTGGGTCTAGTTGTTTTTACCTACCATGATGTTTTCGAGGTTCATCTATGTTGTTAAATGTATCAAAACTCCATTCCTTTCTAAGGCTGAATAATATGCCATTGTAAAAATATATCATGTTTGATTTTTTTTCCTTATTGACCCATGGACACTTACTTTTCCCCCCTCTTTTGTCTATTATGAAAAATGTTGTCATGTATATTAAGGTACATGTATTCGTGTAGACATATGTTTTCAGTTGTCTTGGATATATGCCTAGGAATTGCTGCGTCATGGGTGTGCATCTTCGTTGAACTTTTTGAGGAACTATAAAGCTGCTTTCCAAAGTGACTCTACATTCCCATCACCAGTGTATGAGGGTTTCAGTTTATCTACATCCTTACCAATGCTTGTTATAATCTGACTTTTGGTTTTATCTATCCTAATATGGGCAAAGTGGTGTGTATTCATCTTTGAATCAGTAATTTTGTCCATTTCAACTAAGTTTTCAAGTTTTTAGGCATAGTTGTTTATAACATCCTTCATGGATATTATATTAATAATTATATATTAATAATCCTTTTTATTCCTTTTAAAATTTTGTGTTTCTTTCATTTTGACCAATTTTGTAGATAATCTTTTTTTTCAAAGAAAGAACTATTTCTTTGTTAATATTCCCTATTGTACCTTTCCGTTTTATTTATTTCTGGTCTTATGTTTATAATCTCATCTTTTTCTATTTTCCTTGGGCTTATTCTGGTTTGTTTGTTTGTTTGTTTTGTTTTAAGCTTCTTAATCTGGAGGCTTAACTCATTAATTTTGAGCCATTCTTCTTTTTCTAATATAGTCTTCTATAATTTAGTATTTCTTCCTAAACATTGCTTTAGTTATATCTCACAAGCAATAATTATTTTTCAATTTCCATAATGGTTTATACTTTGACTCATGGTTGTTTTGGATTTGATTTTGTTTTTTCAGACTTGTACCTTTAAACTGATAAATATTTAATAAGTTATGTTTTCTACTGATTTATATAATTTTGTAGTCAGAGAAATGTTATACGTGTAAAACCAAGTCTGAAATATATTGAGACCTGATTTATGGTGTAGAATTTGTTCAATTTTCATAAGTGATCCATGCATACTCTAAAGGTACATGCGTTCTTAGTTGAGTGCAATGTTTTATATATGGTCATTACTAGCTCAAGCTTAAAAAATTTTGTTTTTCAAATATTCTATGTATTTCCTCATATTTGTCTACTTCATCTATTATTTACTGAGAGCTGCATTAAAGTCTGCTTTGATGATGGATTGATCAATTTCTTTTTATATTTCTGAAAATCTTTGCCTTTTATATTTTGTTGGTATATTATTAGATACCTATATATTTACAATTATTATGTTTTCTAGTGATTTACTTATTTTTAAGTGTTTTAAGTTACCTTCTATTGTTATGTTTTACTTTAAACCTCTACTTTTTTTCCCCTGGTAATTGACCAATTGCACCAGCTATACGTACATATACTTTTATTATATTTTTACTCTTTAATCTTTTTGAGTCCTTAAATTTTGGGAGTATTGTTTTTGTAGAAAAAGTCTGAAAATTCTTGTGTTCTAACTGGTGATTATATCATTTACCATCACTGTTATTTTTAATATATTTATATTTATCTCTACCCTATAATCTGAGCTTTATACTTTTCTTATTCTTTGTCTCTTTCTGCCTTCTTTGTCATCACTCTGATTGATTAATATCGCCTCTCTAACTCTATTTTTCTTACTATGAGTTTGTATGTTAGGTACTCTATTTATATTCTTTTTGGAGGTTGTCTTAGAAATCTTAACATGCAAAAGTTCTGAAGTTTAAATAGAATCTCTGCCTTCAAAAAAAAAAAAAAAAAAAAAAGAATCTCTGCCTTCCTTTTAAATAATTCCCAGACCATAACTTCTTTTAAGTCTGATCACCCTATCCAGATTTATATGCTGTTATTTTTCCAGGATTTTAACTATCTCAAAATCTGAAATCCTCTAAATTAGACATTATTTTAAAATATTTAATACCAACACTCTGTTTATATTTATTTACCTACATAATTATCTCGTCCACACCCCTCACCATTCTTTTGTGCATTTTACATTTTCTTTCTGGAGTCGTTCTTGTTCTATCTGAAGTTATATATATATATATATATATATATATATATATATATATATATATATATATTCCTACATATTCCTGAAGTGGAGATCTGTTGATATTAAAATTTCTATTTTCTTTGTAATAAAAATGTCTTTATTTTGCCTTTGTAGTGAACTATATTTTCACTAGATAAACACTTCTCAGTTGACAGCTTTTTTGCTTCCACACTTTGAAGATATTCTAACATTGTCTGACTTCCATTTCTGTTCTGGAGAGCCCAGTTGTCTTAAAACTGATTTCTTTGTAAATAATCTGTCTTTGTTCCTTCCTCCCACCTCTCAGCTCCTTATATTCCACTATCTATCTTTGTTTCTTTGGTTTCCTGGAACTTCAGTATGTTGTATTTATGTTTACTCTGCTTAAGAGTAATTGTTAGGCTTTGAATATGAAGATAGGCATATTTGATTAATTCTGGAAAATTCTCACCCATTATCTCTTCAAGTATTGTCTATCCCTAATTAGGTTATTCTTTTGAAATTACAATTAAATATATGATAACCCCTTTTTACTCCATCTTCTATATATTTTAACATTTAAAAATATCTTCTATGGTTTTGTCTTCTTGTGCTGCATTTCTTCAGATTTCTCTTCCACTTTACCAATTACTTCTTTGGGTATAATCTGTTTAACCCACTCATTAAAATTTTAATTTTAGTTTTTCAGTTTTTCAGGTGTTCTATTTAGTCCGGCTTTACCTGATTGTCTCTTATTTCTGCACAATGCTTTCATTTTTTGAAAATATTAAAAATCCTTATTTTATCTTTTGACTCTGATAATTCCAATATTTGCTGACTTAGTAGATCTGTTCCTTAAATCTTCTGACTCTCGCTCATGGTGGCTTATTTTCTTGTGTGTTCAGAGAATTTTGGCTGGAGGGACCTCATGTTACTTGAGACTTTATATGTGGGTATTATTTGAGGCATGGATTTAAAGTGCATTTGTGTTTTCCTTTTTGATAAGGGCTTGGGGGGAAAATCAGCTTGTGGCACTTTCAGTTAAAATTAAGCTTCATGATTTTCAGATCCCTCAGGTAATGTAAATTTAAGACACATGTCAATTCAGATTTAGCAGGTTTTTGGAAGTTCTGATAGGAGACATGTTAGTTGTATTTGCTTCTCTTAGAGTCTAGACTAAGGCACACAAGTTCCCCTATGCAAGATTGATTCCCCTATTTCCTACCTCCTTTCTGCTCTGGTTTTCCCACATTGGGATTCTGGATTTATGTGGAGATTTCTAATTGGGCCTCTTCACTACTTAGACTCATTAAAATTCAGGTTCTTTGCCAGTAGGGGTGAGCAGATGCTCTCAAAGTAAAAACTGATTCCATAGTCACTGCTCTGGTTCTAGTTTCTTGTTTGTATCTTGTTCTCGTATTCCTGTCAATTCAGCTATGCCTCAGTATTTAAAATATATTTAATTCGGGATCCCTGGGTGGCGCAGCGGTTTGGCGCCTGCCTTTGGCCCAGGGCCGGATCCGGGAGACCCTGGATCGATTCCCACGTCGGGCTCCCGGGGCATGGAGCCTGCTTCTCCCTCTGCCTGTGTCTCTGCCTCTCTCTCTCTCTCTCTCTGTGACTATCATAAATAAATAAAAATTAAAAAAAAAATAAATAAAAAAAAATAAAATATATTTAATCCAACATTTTATGAGTTTTTGTATCAGAGGGTTTTCTTTATCTGTATAAAAGGTCATGTTGCCTGGCATGGAAGACCACTGATCTCTTCTTTAAATTGATTTGGGCAGGTTCATTTCTTGACATCTTCTTTTATAAGCTGCTCTCTCTTTTTTTAAATCTTCTCTTTGTGTTTTGCTTCCTATTTCCATATTTTATTCACCTTCAGGCCAGGAAGAAGGCTGTTCTGAGTCATTGCTCACTGAAGATGCAAGCTATTTTGGTGCATTGCTTTAGGTGTTCCCTCTTGAATTGAGTTCAGACTCAAGTTAACTTTTTCATCTGGTAATGTGTCCCCAGTGTCCCAGCACTGAGTCATTCTGAATTAACCTCTCTTTCTCCTCAGTTGCTCCAGATATCACACCTTCTCTTATGATTACACCCAGGACCATTTCAGTTTTAATCTATTCATCTTGTTTCTGCCCCTTCTTCATTTCTTGAGAGGAGATCCTATGGTTCTTCACATTTCTGTGTCTTTGCTCTTTGTAACTCACTTAACATTTCCTTAAAACATTTCTCATTCCTATTGATATTTCTTTAAAAGTTTCTCAATCCTATTTTTCCACACTGAAATTGCCAATCAGGCCTGTCTATAAACCACATACAAAACAGTTCTTAGCCATGAACTTTTAATACACATAGACCTATTATCTGCAAAATTTCCTTGGGTATTTTCTATATTTCAGGTCTTGCTTTAATCGCTATATAGCATTATCTTATTTAATCCTCCCAAGTATCTCAAGAAGGAAATATCACTTAAAATTTCCATTTTAGATGAGGAAGTTGAAGTATATACAGATTAACTAGCATGCCTACACTTTATTGTTATTAAATAGTATAGATGGATTTGACCCAGTTTATTTCAGAGCCCGTATCTTTACCAGTATGAAATACTGCCTTCCAATAAATTTAAAATATACATATGTATAGTAATTAGCATTGTCCATGTCACACAGTAGTCACTCAGCATGTGTTTGCTCCTCTCCTTATCTCATTCATATCTTCAGATCCATATAATTTGAGGTGACTACTGGGATTTCTTTACCAAAAGGCTCTAATGTTGACCATGTAGGTAACTGGTAACCTGATTATAGTAAAGGAAGCTTTGGACTCATTTAGAAACCCTGGAGATTAGATCAGAATCTCTAGACTACTGTCGGTATTGTTACTGAACACTGACATGTAAAAAAATTGCATGTAATCTTCTATATTTGATTTGGGCTAAAAACCTCCCTCCTTAATATAGCAAATTGGATAAGCTGCTTGCTAAAATCATCTCCTGATTCAGGTTGGCTATCAGAATCTTGACATCAATATCTTTATGCATGACTAACTTCCTTCACAAACACCTTTTAAAAATGTTTTTACTATGAAAACCACACGTTCTTCAATCTCTGTGTTGAATTCTGAGCAGAAGGTGTAAATTCCATAACTTATGTACTATAGATTTATTTTCCTTGTTTAGAAAACTAGATATGGTAGAAATAACAATGAAATTAATGAAAAAGGCTGAGCACAGACACTGTGTTCGACAATCCTCTCAGAGTGCAGAGACCCTGGGCCCGGCCAGACCTTCTGTGGCATCTGGATCAATCAGCTCTTAAAGCTTGCACAGTCCATGGTGTTAATGAAACCCAACACCTTTACTTTGCAGAGGGAGAAATGGGGACTCAGAGAAGAGAAGTGATTTGCAGGCTGGTCACCTCTGAAGCACGGGATCAAGCCATTTCTTTCTTTTGCATATGTGTTTTAGAACAGTGAACATTTGTGTGACCTAGTTACTTTTATAAATAGCTTCACAACTGAACATGATAGCAGAACAAACTTGTATTATTACTATTTTCCCCATTGAGTCTATGCTAGCTGTACTTTTTTTATTTTCTATTCTCCTGCAGCAAGAAGACCTACAAGAGATGTAG
Organism: Canis lupus dingo; assembly: GCF_003254725.2. Taxonomy (NCBI): domain Eukaryota; kingdom Metazoa; phylum Chordata; class Mammalia; order Carnivora; family Canidae; genus Canis; species Canis lupus. Next base: position 7,175,786 of record NC_064271.1, on the reverse strand, counting down.
GATTTAGCCTAAAAAGTGGAAACTCAGTTTGGCCAGTTCTTTGATCATTAGATTGTAAAGGATGACTTGCAAGATGCATATACCCTGTTATCTGCAGTTCTAAAGGCTCAAGAGGGGCCTCAGTCAGGGACAGAAACACAGATTTCCTCTGATGTTGTCTTAAGGAGGCCTCCTGCTTAGTGCTGGAGGATGGTTTTTTTGTTTGTTTGTTTTGATTTGTTTTAATTTAAATTCATGTAACATATCATGTAGTATTTGTTTTAGGAGTAGACTTTAGTGATTCATCACTTATATACAACACCCAGTGCTCATCCCAATAAGTGCCCTCCTTAATGCCCATCCTCTCACCACCTCTCCTCCAGCAATCCTCAGTTTGCTCTCCATAGTTAAATCTCTTATGGTTCTCCTCCCTCACTGTTTTAAGAAACAAAACATGGGGGAAGGGAAGCAAAAATAAAATAAGGTAAAAATAAAATAATGCTGGAGGCCTTAATAATGGTTCCTGTTCCAGACATCTGGAATCACTGCTGGAATCTGACGCAGCAGTAATTTGATCCATTATAATTATAATGTATGCAACTTTAAAAGTACCACAGTTAGGGACGCCAGGGTGGCTCAGTGGTTGAGCATCTCCCTTCAGCTCAGGGCCTTTCCGGGGTCCCGGATTGAGTCGCACGTCGGGCTCCTTGTGGGCAGCCTGCTTCTCCCTCTGCCTATGTCTTCACCTCTCTGTGTCTCTCAAGAATAAATAAATAAAATCTTTAAAAAAATAAAAAAAATAAAAGTGCCACAGTTTATCGCTTAATCTTATTTGAAAAAAACTTATTTTATGGTTATGTAAAGTTATCTATTTGGCTTTTAAGAAAAAAATGTCTTCTTTACGTCATATGCATTGGTAGGAATGAACAATGTTAAAGACCAGACCATGTCATGATATGTACTGGGCAATAAATTATCAATGTCTTGATAATTTAAAGGGTTAAAGGTCAAAAGATCACTTGAGAAAAAGTCTTCTTTGAGCTATGAGAGGAAAATGTGGCCGAAAAAAGCCAAAATGTCTTTCTAAAGTATTAAGAAAAGACTTCTGAGGTCAAATCCAAACACACCTCAGGAATGTTCCAGGGTAAACTTCAACTTCTGTGCAACACCATTCTAATTTGGTTTGTGGTAAATATAGGCTTCTGATCAGCAACTTGTCAAATACATTTATTTTTAAATTCCTCTTTACTTACAAGCACATCTGCGGACTATTCTTAGCAGAGCTGTCACATCCGTGACACACTCATTTCTTAATTGACTATAGCAATGAAGGCCTCTCAAGGGTTAAATTTTGGTTGGCTAAATATTGTTGTTAAAAATAGAAGCACCATAAAGTAAAGCACCTACTAATTTGCTTTAAATTAAAATTAAAGAACCTACTAATTTGTCTTAATAAGAAAAATGTTTGTGATTGAATACGTTATATGGTTCACTTCAAAACCCAATCCATAAAATGGCTTGTATCTTACAGATGAAGACAGAGATGATAGATTTGAATGTGTAAGGAAAATGGAGTACTTGATAAATATGTAGCATTTGAGAAAAATATGCTGCATTGAAACATGATTTGTAACAGGGTAGTTGTTTTGGGCAGCTCAACATGCAGAAAATTTTGCAGGGTTACATTTTTCCACAGAATACCAGCAGCCCTTTGAGAATCAGCTGGAAGGTTTCAGATGCAGCTAATTTATCTATACATATGTATTTAAAATGGATTAAGAAGTTAGGATGTCTGTTAGGTGTGACTTTAGGCAAAACTATGAAATGAGCAAAATTTGCCTGGAAGTTCCTTGCCTTTGACTGCAGTCATATGCAGTCCCCTGCTCTGTGCCCTACCCTCAGGGGACTCATGGGGTCCAAGAAATGCCCTAACCTTCAAATTTGTCTCCTGTCTTCTCCTCAAGGATGCTTTCCTCTATTGTATTCCATTTTTAAAAAAAGATTTTATTTATTTATTCATGAGAGACACACAGAGAGAGAGAGAGAGAGAGAGAGAGAGAGGCAGAGACACGGGCAGAGGGAAAAGCAGGCTCCATGCAGGGAGCCTGATGTGGGACTCGATCCCGGGACTCCAGGATCACGCCTGGGCTGAAGGCAAGTGCTAAACTGCCGAGCCACCCAGGGATCCCCTTGTATTCCATTCTAAGGAAGGATATCCCTTCTCTGTCTAGGGCACAAGAGGTATTAATAAGTCAAAAATTCAACTAATTTTAGTCATCAAAGCAATGTATGAACCCTCTAAGCAGACTGAGAGTTTTAACCAGGATAATATGCATACATCTTCTGAAAGCCCTGAGCAAGTGACACTCAGATTGGGATCAGCGCAAACTCTGGTAGACTGATGGGGTTGTGTTTTGACCAGCTAAGATTTCTGGTACCATTGTATGTGTGTGAGAGTGGCCCTGTTTTCAAAAGCATGAACATATCTTAGAAGTGCTTGTAAGCATGCTTAAGATGTATATATAGTGAACTCTTATTGATTGTTGTAAGATGAGGAGTGTGTGATGGCTGCAGGGTGAAATCCACTTTCATTGCCGGGAAAAGGAGAGCTGGCTATATGTGCCACCCCCACCTCCCACCCCCTGTATAGTCTTAGAATTGAGGCAAGGACAGTTCTGGGGTTTAAATAAGCAGGCATAGTATAACTGTGTAAATAATTTTTGAATTAAACCATCCTTCTACTCAACAAATAAAAAAGCAGTTAAGGAGAAACATGGTGGGGTTAATCTTCACCACACCGAGTGGGTGGAAATCCCATTACCATGAACAGATTTATACACGTAAGTCCAACACATCCACAGGACACCGTTTGCAAACATTGTATGATGAATAATAATGATAAAACTAAAATCTTAAGACTGTTTATTCTGTGCATGTTATTGAGGTGTAGCTTTTGTCTTCATATCACCAATCCCAAAATGAAACCTCATTTTCAATCTGGCTTGTATACTGTAATTTCATCCAATTAACTAATATTTGAACAGTTTGAAAGCCATTTGCTTATGCATATATATATATGCATATATATATATGCATATGCATATATATATATATATATATAATTACAGGCAAAGGTTAGTATCAAGAAGCAACCAAAATGAAAGCTTTCAAATTCACATTAAGTTGTTTCATGAGATACTTTCAAATCTGCGTTTAATTATTTTCCATTGGTAAGATGAATCAAATTTACAAAAAGTTAAGCTAGCAACACTCCCCTTTTAGCAAATTTATGTCATGTTACAAGTTTTAGACAATAAAAGGAAAATATACTGTAGTTTTGTATCGTGGCTCACTGTTAAATTTATCTAGTATATTTATAAATTGATCATATTACACATGATATATATATATATATATATATATACACACACACACACATTTTAAAGTAAGTAAACTGTTTTAAATAAAGATGGAAACACATTATCTTGAATTAGGTTTTTGTCTCGTGATAGCTACTTATTTAACCAATGGGACTCATTCTCTATCCCTTCCTTCTGCTCTTCACTTACCAATCATTTATTGTCTACTCTACAGTAGGCAATTAGCTCCCTTTTTTCCTCCCCATTCCTTTTAATTATACTTGTTTTACCAAAGGATTTAATTCATTGAAGGAATGTCTCCCCCATTGGAGAGAGGACAGTCTGGGAGGTAAGTTCCAGATGCATAGAAACTCAAACTTCTCTTCCTTTACAAATGATTGTCGGTAGACTCATAAGACATATATCTCACTTAAATCGGTAGTCTTTGAAAATAAGAGGATAAAAAAGGTAAAGCTTGAGTTAATTATTTGTTATTCTAGGAATATTTCTATTCCTATATTAACCATCATTTAGTAACACTTATAATAAAGGGAACTCCTGGATTCCATTGGCAGATAACTATGAAATGCTATCATCAGTGAATTCTGTACAGATTCATTTTTACTGTATGCCATTAATGAAAACAAAAACTCCCTCTTGATGTGTGAAATTTCCACGGCAAAGCTTGTTTGTTAACAATGTTTAAGAAATTATAAGGCAATTACACTTATAAATATTTAGCTCTGCTCCTCTGTGCTACAGTTTTGTCTCGATATTTTGAATGGAAAAAATAATTCTTGGGTTGGAAACAAAACCCTGCCAACTGTGAGAAAAGTACCATATATACTTACAAGAATGTTTGTGTTTATTTATTTATTATTAAAAAAAGATTTTATTTATTTATTTGAGAGAGAGAGAGCACGAGGAAAGAGGAAGGGGCTGAGGCAGAGAGATGAGCAGACTCTGTACTCAACCCTGGGACCTTGAGATCATGACTTGAGCTGAAGGCAGATACTGAGCCACGCAGTTGCTCCAAATTTGTATTTTAAATGTATATTTTAAAATATTTTAAATAAGCTAAAAAGTAATGTTTCAAGAGGTTGTTTGTCTCCCTGAAGGTTGGATGCAGTGGGCAGGCTATGAATAGTTATTTAATATTGATCAGGATTCTGTTTGCTTCCTTGCTGAAAGGGGTATTAGGCAAACCATAGAAAGACCCATATTGAAAGATGAATTCCATGATCTTCCTTTTCTTTGTCTTTCTCTGATATCAGTGGGGAGGTTAAGTCAGATAGAAAAGGAACCTTATTTTTTAAGGAAAAGTTAATAGAAATACGGTCAAGGAAGGTAGTTACATAAGAAGGCTTTCTAGAAGAAAGGTGAATTAAAAAATATGTAAATAACATAATTTCTCTGATAAATGGAATTTTCTAAGCACTTCATATCCCTCCCAATGTTTTTAAATTCACAAAATGATACATGACATGTATAGTGAACTACCCATCACTTCATTTACAATAAAGGCTACTGCCAATACCAATGAACCTTTCCCATGCTGTCCCTCCCTGTCCATCCCTGGCCCCCTATCACTATATGCCTCTTTCTAATTAGAGACAAAGCCAGACTGGATTATACAATAATAAAGAGTTTACAATAGCTCAGGGGTGAAAAAATATTCAGTTACTGGTGCTTACTTTGTGCACCAGGTGCTGTTTCAAGAGCTTTACCTATTTAATCTTCACAAAATCTCAAGGAGGAAGGGATTACAAGTGACCTCATATTACAGATAAGGCACAGAGGAGTTAAAACAGTTGTTCTAAGTCACGCAGCATGGTGGAGCTAGGACTCCAATCCATACAGTTGGGCTCCAGAGCTCATGCTCTTAAACATTATATTTTGCAAAGACAAATAATTCTCCTTCTGCTCCCACAATCCATTACACACACAAATCAGTGTTTAGATGGCAATGAACTTCCTCCTGGATAACTATAGACAGATAGCATTTTGAATTATAGGAAGAGCTAAATGCTACAATCCATAATATAATCAGGGTCTGATTGGATTAACCATCAATGAAATGATCCATAAAGAAAGAATCAGATGACAGAATAGTTCATTTGAGTAACCCCAAGAAATGCATCTTATGAGACAGTAGTGAGCTTTTCTTGATTATTTTGTTAGCTTCTCCAAGAGTTAATAATATAGAAGGAAAAATATAGAAGGAAGTATATGAAGAAGAAGAAAATTGAATAAAAAAATGTTATGCCAGGAACTGCAAAGTATATCAGATTACTTTGGGTGGTGATATTACTCAAAAACATTCATGGGGTTAAGGAGCTGCACATGCAATCTAGATATCAGATGTTAGTGATAAATGCTAACAAAGCATTCACTTTGACAGCATAGACAGCCATGCACACTTCATGCTCAGAATAATAGGAACAATGGGAAGGGTCCAAAGACTTACAAAAGAACCTATATTCCTAAAATCTCAGCCAGCCAAGGTAATTGATCTTTAGTTGTAGTTACTGATATTAGCACTGATATTATTGTAGTTACTGATATTATTACGACTATAGTTGTAGTTACTGATATCCACCATTTAAGAGCCTTTTGAACTTTGATCCTGAATTCCCTTGACATGAAGTGAGTTTGCATTCAATCTATGTGTAGAGTTACACAGCCTAATGATGTTTTGGGTATTAAAGAAATTCTGTCAATTAAAATCACTTAAAAGTTTTTCTCTGTAAATAAACAAAGTGAGGCACTTAGATGTTCTTTCTCTCTTCTAATAGTACTTTGCTTTATCTCAAGGAGAAGACTAAACTTCAATGGGAGCAACCCTAATTATTTCTCCACTTAATCAAGGTCCAGTCACTCCCACTACATTTGACTTATTACTTGATCCAACACCTTTAGTAATACTTTTTAAATTAAACTTTTCATTTTGGCATGAGTGTAGAGTCACGTGTAGTTAGAAAACAAAAACACTAATTCAAAAAAATGTATTCACCCCTATGTTTGTTGTAGCTTTATTTACAATAGCCAAGATATGGAAGTAGCCCAAGTATCCATTGATAGATAAATAGATAAAGATGCGATACACACACACACACACACACACACACACACACTGGAATATTGCTCAGTCATAAAAAAAGAATGAAATCTTGCCATTCATGATAACATGGGTGGACCCACATGATAACAGGGTATAATACAAAATGAAATTAAATCAGACAAAGAAAGGCAAATATCATAGGATTTCACTTATATGTGGAATCTAAAAAACAAAAATATAAACAACCAGAAATAGACTCATAAATTCAGAACAAACTGGTGATTGCCAGCAGGGAGGGGATGAGGGAATGGGTGAAATAGATGAAGGGGATTAAGAGGTACAGATTTCCAGTTGCAAAATAAATAAGTCACGGTGATGAAAAGTATGGCATAGGAAATATAGTCAATATTGAAATGAGTTTGTTTGGTGATAGACAGTGACTACATTTAGCGTGGTGAACACTGTGTAATGTATGTAATTGTGGAATCACTATGTTGTACACCTGAAATTAATATACCACATGCCAACTACACCTCAATTAAAATTTTTAAAGAAGAAATAATGCAGAGATTCTGTATACCCTTTACTTAGTTTCCTCCAAGCATGACATCTTATAAAATTATAGTACAAAGTCACAGCTAAGATATTGACATCGATGCGATCAAGGTGTGGAACAGTTCCATTGACACTAGGTTCCCTCACATTGACCTTTGACAACTACACCCTCTTCTCTCTGTCTCTACCTCTTCCTTAACCCTGGGCCACTATTAATCTGTTCTTTATTTATAGGATCTTGTCATTGCAAGAATGCTATATAAATTGAATCATGTTGGCTTAGCCATTCACCTATTGAACAAAATCAGGTGGTTTCCATTTTTTGAGTATTCTAAATAAAGCTGTTATGAGGGACACCTGGGTGGCTCAGTCAATTATGCATCTGCCTTCAGCTCAGGTTATGATTCCTAGGAATGAGTCCCGCATCTGGCTCCTTGCTCAGCGGGGAGCCTAATTCTCCCTCTACCTGTCACTCCCTCACTTGTGCTCTTTCTCTGACAAATAAATAAAATATTTTAAAAGAAAATCTGTTATGAACATTTGTATACAGCTCTTTATGAACTCTAGCTCTTCATGTGAACTGCTTTTTCAAGGATAAATGCCCAGAACTGCAGTTTCTGGGCCATTTGAAATTTACATAATTATTATTTTAAGAAATTGCTAAACTGTTTTCCTGAGTGACTGTATCATTTTAATTCTCACCAATAATATATGCTGGATCTAGTTTCTCATTATCCTTACCAGCATTTGGTGTCATCACTATTGTTTATTTAAGTCATTTTGACAGGCATGTAGTAATATCTCATCATGGTTTTAATTTATATTTTCCTAAAGGCTAATGATATTGGACATCTTTTCATGTCCTTGTTTGCCATCTGTATATGTCTTTGGCAAAATGATCTTCATGTCTTTTGCTCATGTCTTGGTTGTATTTTTTTTTTTTTTACTGTTGGTTTGAAGATCTTTATGTTTTCCAAATTCTAGTCCTTGTTAGATATGTGATTTGCAAATATCTTCTCCCAGTATGTAGCTTGTATTTTCATTCTCTTAAGAGAGTCTTCCACAGAGCAAAAGTTTGTAATTTTTATGAAGTCCAATTTATCAATTTTTCTTTTTATGAATTCACCTTTGGTGTTAGGCTAAGATTTCTGTCTAGCTCTAGCTCTGGCTCTCAAGATTTTTCTTTCATCTATACCATTTTCTAAAGGATTTGTAGTTTTGGATTATACATTTAAGTCTGTGATCCATTTTGAGTTAATTTTTGTATAAAGTTTGAAACTAAGTTTGAATTTTTTCCCCTATGGATCTTCAGTTGTTCCAGCACCATTTATTGCAAAGGCTGTCTTTAGTCTATTGAATTTATTTTACATCTTTGTCAAAAATTAATTGGTCATATTTGTGTGTCTGTTCTACATTCCATTGATCTAGGTACCTATCTGTCCACCACTGCACAGTCTGAATTATTATAGATATATTATACATCTCAAAATTTCATCAACTTATTTCTCCCACTTTGTTCTTAATTTTCAAAAACTGAGCTATTCTGGTTTCTTTGCTTTTCCATATAAATTTTAGAAAGTCTTGTTTATATCTAGAAACAATCTTGTGAAGACTTTGATAGGAATTTAATTAAACCCATGTATCAATTAGAATGAACTGACAGTTTTACAATGTTGAGTGTTAACATTGATGAACATAGTAAATCTCTCCATTTATTTATATCTTCTTTGCTTTTTTCCCCTCAATGTTTGTAATTTTCAGTATAGAAATCCTGTACATGTTTTGTCAGATTTATACTAAATAAGGAGGGCTGCTTCAGTACTACTGGGTGGAGGTGGAAGTCCAGGTCTCTACTGGTATGGAGAGGAGTTGAGAAAGGGAAGTGATTATCCTCTGGTGATGATGAGAGTCCAGCTTCCTTACATGCCTTCTCTAACACCACTTCAATGGGATTTGGGGCAACTTCTTATAGCCTAACTAGTGGGGACACCTAGGCTCCCTACTCAGCCATGCTGGATGAGTAGGAGTGGAATGGCAGTTTTTTTTTTTTTTTTGTGGTATTTAGCTGGACTAGAGCAGTTATTGTCTAAAGGCTTTCTATTTTCCTAGGATACCTCTCACATGGTCTTTTTTCTTGGAGCTTTTTTTTTTTTTTTTAATCAGTCTGTGCCCATTTGCATTCTAAGTTTCTAGGATTAAATTTCAAATCTGGGATGTAGGAAGCAAAGAGAAAACTCAGGGAATTCACTGTTGTGTTGTTCATGGATACCAGTGTCTGTCCAGTCTGGCTTGTTCTCTCCACTTTTCAGAGTTTTCTTATTTTTGTTTTACATATAGTATCCAGGGTGTGTAATTGTATTTAGTAAGAATAGTGGTATATACATACATTCCATCTTCCCAAAAGTGGAAATCCTGCAAATATTTTGAAGGCATAGTAAATTATATTAACCACATCCAGTTTCCATAGACTAAAAAAAATTACACAGCATTCTATTTGTCTCAATAGAATTCAGTTCACACAAATGATAATCTACACTTAGAGAATGCCTATAGCAGCTCCACTATGAGATTCTGAGTATTTGTCTCTCAATTAGCCTATCTGCAGAATTGGGATAATGACTCTAAGCTGCTAGAAATGGGACCATGCTTTCCTTTCACCATTACCAACTTGGAACACATACTTAGGGCTTAATAAACATTTGCTGGAAGAATAAACAAATGATATCTCTGGGATGTATAACCATTGAGTAGGTAGAGACTTTTGGAGGTAAGACATTTGTTCAACAACATTTATTTAAGAGAGCCTATTATTTAGTCGAGGATAACTAGTTCCAAAATTAAATATGGACAATTCCACAAAGCTCATTACACAGAGTGTGTATGACAAAAAAGGCTTTCTATTATGCTAATTTTATAGAGAGATGGAGACAATTTCCCCCCTTGTGTTACATACCTGCAGGTAACCACAACTTTAACTTATAGTTAAGAATTGATTCTAATTAATACCATAGAAAGACATCAACTTTGATATACTTGTTCATATCTAACCATAGATAATTTAGAGAGTTAAAACATTTTTATTTTTTAACCATTTTGGTAATAATCATCTAATATATTTTTACTTTGAACACATCTCTTCCAGTTATTGGATGTCTGTTCTATATACACTAGAGCATTTTTTATAACTATTTTGAGATCATTGCTGAACATCAAATTCAATAATGCTGCTATTATCAAAGTATGTATTCATATGAATGCAAAAGGTAGTATTAAAGTAATAATCTAAATGACTCTTACTAATAATTACCATATGTTATATATAGCACTGACCTAATTTGTTTTTACTACCTGGAAATTCTGGTAAATAATTTGCTGTGAATGGCAACTGTAGGCAGTGGTAGGAAATCATTATTCCACAAATGTGATTACATCATCTATGAATTTACAGAAAGCCAGTCAATATTAAAAAATCAATTTATCTCTATGATAGAGGGATGCTCTTTCTTTGTCTACAAATACTAGTACATTCGAACAAAAAGAAAATGTACCCAACTGCTTAACTTTTTAGTGCTGTTTCCATTGGTTTCATAATGAGGGTGATAAAAAATCATCTGATTTTAAACTGGTGATTTGAGTTGCTTCCAGCTCAATAAGTCATAAATATCAGACTCTTCTAGTGTCTGATCCACATTTAATGTGTCATCATTTGGTTGTTCATTCATTCATTCACTTAATAATTTTAAACTACTATGCGCTTGGTTCTGGAGAATCAAAGAAAAAAAACATAGCCTTTCTCTAAGCAAGTACAGGTTTAGGAAGAGAGATATAAATGTAAAAAGATAATTAAAATATGATGTATTAAGTACTATGGTGAGTGTATGGACAGACCCTAAGGGGAACATACATTAAGAAGGTCAAACCCAGCCTGTGTATTGTGCTCCTGTGCTCCTGCGCACACACAGGTGTGTGAGTGACAGGGGTGGGCAATGCTACATGTCTCAGGAAAGGCTTCCAGAAGAAGTTGCCTGTACAGAGTGTTAAATACAGAATAGGAATTAGCCAGGCAAAGATGGAGGGAAAAAAAGGAATTGAATTGGCATTACTGAAGCAAAATAAAATCGGTGATTGTCCATATTTAACTTTGAAAGGTCAAGTTCTTTTTGACCGAATAATCGACTTCCATTGCTATGTTCATGAAAAAATGTCTTACAAAAGTCTCTACCTATTTATGTTTATATCATCCTAGAATTCGCTCCAGTCTTTCATTTAGTATTTGCCCAGAAACTCGAAGCAGTTTGGTGTTGCTAATGAACAAAAAGGAAGTAAAAATGTGGTGGGGATTCAGTTTGGAGATGGGGTTGGGGTGAAGCGTGCTGAACACTGGGCCTCTTTGCCAGCATAAGGGAAAAAGGAAACTCATTGATGGATTTTAAGCAGTTGAGGTTACCCAGTTACATTCAATTTTTAGCTTGATCCCTCTGATGTTCTGTGCAGGGTGGCCTTGGAGGAGCCTGAACATGAGAACAGCCATTACAGAGGATCAGCTGGGAGCTGTGAAGCTCAAACAGGGAAGAAGCAGAGCAAAGGGGGAAGAGACAAGAGGCCTGAGAAATATTTAAGTAATGTGGTCTCAGGTCTCAGTGCTTGCATGTGATGAGATGAGAGGGGGAATAGTATGAGACACCCAGACTTCTGCTGTGAGCGGCTAACAGAAGGCCACCAACACATAACTACCACAGGGGAGGAGATTTCAGAGGAATCTTTTAGGCTTGGACAGGCTGAGCTAAAGGGTCTCCAATACATGCAGGTGGAGATGTTAAAAGAAATAGCGTATGATGCCCTGAAGCTCAAGAGAAGGGTCAGAACTGGAGGTATCCATCTGATAATCACCAGCCTCAGGGTGGTCATTATAATCATGACAGTAAGAGAGGACAGAATGAATAGAATGAAGGGAACAATTATGCAGACACAGATGACAAGAAAGACTAATTTCCCCAAGGGTGAATTATGAACCTCTAGATGAGCACTCAACTTCAGAATCGGCACTGATGATTTTCCCATGACTTCTTGAAATTATGAATGACCTAACGCTAGGCTGGGATCTTAGTTACTCTAGATTGGAGTTTAATGTATGCCTCCAAAGTCAGGCAAGTAACATCAATCAGTAAAGCTGCTTAGTTGTAGGGCAATAAATGGCTAGCCTCAATAGAGGGCATGTAGGCTGATTTAAGACAATAAGATGTGGTGAGGATTGAGGCAAACTAGCATGTGTGTCCATTGAAAGAGGGTGGCCACAACCCGCTTCAGTTGTCTTCATTACAGAATACAGGTGGGGATTGCTAGATCTTCCAGTTTTTCATGGGAATTAAGAAATACAGATTTTTATTAAAAATATTCCACATTTTCAATCTTGACAGCTAATTAAAATGTAGAACTATGCAGCAACCAAGGGGGAAAACAAAAATGTCTGTGGTCTACAGCTTTCTGCTTTCTGCTGTGGGTAATTTGGGTTGGAATGACTGAGAATAATGCTGAGGGTCAGGAAGTGGTGATGTCCCATTCACAGGGACTGTACTCCATCAATAAGCACTTATGTTGTGCCTGATATATGCCAAGTTCAAGGGAGTTAGTGGTGGATAGGAGAGGCAATACTCCCGAAAAATGAACTGCATATATGGTTTCTGCCCCCTGTGGTTATTCTCTTTGTGATATTGACATTCAGACAAAACAAATCCAGGTGGTTTTGGTGGAAGAACAAGGCATGCACCTCACTGGTGGTGTCGGATGGGTTCATATTTAGCTGTGCCGCTTTTTTGACTCTGCAACTATTAGAAACAGACCTAGGATGGTTTTTGAATTCTCTGTGCTTCTATTTTGTTGCCTGTGAACATTTCACAGGCAACAATTCAACTAATAGAATTAATGTGAGACTAAGGAGAGATAATGTCTGAAGCGTTAAGCCCATGTTCTGGCTCATGTTAACTATGACAGAGGTTAGCCATAATGATGCTTGTAATGTTTGACTTGGCACCCTGCTCATGTGTCTAGAGTAAGTGATTTTATGACAACAAGCAAGCATTATATCCTATAAAGGATGCAAACATGACTTTTGTTCATGTAACTGTGAGTAGCTACTTGAGAGGCAATCCAACTTTTTCAAATGCTGTACTTTTAAAGAAACTGATTCCTGGAGTACAGGGCAATGCCCTGATGTGATCCTAAGCAGGTGCAAAATCAAATTAATGGTCAGTCAGTTTCATATGCTAATACAAATAAGATCCCTTGTGCTGAGGTCCTAGAAGGGCACAGATGTGTGTTTGGATCCTGTAGGGATTGGGGGCTACTGTTGACAATGGAGTTGCTGGGGGAAAGATCTGTTCCCATTATAACAAACTGAAACCTCTTGTCTTTCAAGTGAACCAGTTCATAGCCAATTTGTCCTCTTTGTGGCCAGAGGGTATAGCTGACCTCATGAGGCAGAACCTGTGAGGTCGACAGGGTCTGACAAGAATTATGCATATAAAGAGTCTGTCATGCAATATAAAGCATGTGTTACTTCAGGGAATATTAATTAAACATTTCCTATGTGCCAGGTGTTTAGCCAGGCACAGGGTTATGAGAACAAAATGGACAAATCTCCAGCCCTTGTGCAGTGGATAGTCCAATGAAGAGGTCAGGCTCTTAAGCAAGACATAGCATAAGTCCTGGTTCCTAGCAAAGCTCATAGAAGGACCACTTCACTTAATCTGAGGATAAGTAGTGGCTTCTCAAAGGAAGTGTTGTGAAAACTGACATTTAAAATTGAGTAACAGAGTAAGCCAGATAAGGGAAGATGATGAAAGCTCCAAGATGAGCAGGAACAAGTATTTATTACATTACAAAGTCAAATAAAGTGGCTTTTAACTCACCTGGTTGCCATTTCTTAATTATGTGTCAAGATTTGGCTTTAGGATAATTTTCAAAGCATATGTTGTTGATTTAAGAGATTATGTTATTAAAGCACATACTGATGTGTATTGTCTTGGACTTAGAGCCACTTTAAAGTGAGCATATTACCTGTCACTTTCATAGATCTCAAAGACATCAGTTTGGGCATCAATGTTACAAAGATAGATAACCGTCTCCCATTCATCCTCTCCCTCCCATTGCCACTTCTCACGTTCAGATCGTGTTACCTCTTACTGAACTCATGCAATATTGTCTTTGCTGATTTCTTACCTCAAGTTTTCTTCCCCCACTTCAATTCCTTTTACACTTTGCTGCAAAATTACATTTCCTGAGCTACAACTCTATCACTCCCATGCTTGCAGTTTCTCAGGGGATCCCATCCCCACAGCCTGAGATGTCAGTAACAAACCATTGAGCCTGGCCCTCAAAGCCTTCCAAATGACTCCAGCCTACCTTCTTAGCTCCTCTTGCACTAGCCTGCTCCATGGAAGTCACCTTAGATACCTGGTTGTACTGCTTTCCTGCTTCCTTAGTGTTTGCTCACATCATCCTTCATTTTCATGTGTACCAGCCTGTACGTGCTGAAATAATCACTTCATGGACCAGCTCCCATGTTACATTGATTGTGAAGTCCTGCCCCAACCTCCTCACTCATCACTGTGATCCTCCTGCTTTTAAATCCTTAGTACCATACTCACATACACAGTATCATGTGTCTGTCTCTTGAATTACACTTGTAAAATTACTCCTTATCAGTATAATATGTGTATATACTAGAGGGTGAGGGCTCTGTATTCCTAAACTTTGCATCTTTTAGATCTTTTACCATGGGATTCTTCACATTGCAGACGATTAATATTTATTGAAGTCTAGCAATTCTACTAGCTATGTTAATTTTATTTGAGTTGAAAAAGATTTGATTTTATGTACTTGTATTTGGTGTGGTCTCAATTCATGGAAGCATTAATTTTTTATCTTGTATATGTATAGCACTTAGAGTTCATAATGATTCCCTGTTTATTATTTTATTTTCTTCCCTAAGGCTCATGGGATATTAATATATGTATCAATATAGCCTCTTTCTTGGCACTAGCACAGAAAGGTTAAAAAGCTCTCTGGAGCTCATTGAGTTAGGAAAGAACAGAGTGGGCCTGGAACCAAGTTCATTTTGTTCCAGGCCCTGCCATTTACCACCTGCAACTTCTTCCCTACTATCTCTTTTTCCCTTCTGAAGACCCAGTAAAATGTAAATGCCATAACAGAAATCACTATTTTCTCACTATATGCAGATGTCAGTTAAGATTGTACATGGCTCCTGCAGCAAGTGGAGAGGAGGATTTGCAACGTAGCCTATGTAGGTAGTCAAGTGCCAGCATAAAACCCAGGTGATTCGCTCAGATTATTCAGTGTCTACTCTTGCAGTCTAAGTTCATTAAATAGCTACCGTTAATTTCCAATGAGTGCTGTTGCAAACAGATTTGTTGCCAGTTGACTAGACTCCAAGGAGAGAGGAAGAGAGGTGTATGTGTAGATGGTCTGCACGTTCCTTCTTGGTGACCCTGTTTTTTGCTGTTACTGCATTAGGGTTTCAGTGAGACGTGATCAGAATCGCTAAATATTTGTAGGCTCTCCATGATGCCCATTTGTTGGATCTAGTTTCTTCCTCTCTTCCTTCTTTTCTTCCTCCCTAACCCCCTTTCCCCTTCCACCTTCCCTCCCTCTCTTACTTCCTTCTTTTTTTTCCTTCCTTCCTTACCCTCTTCCTCCTTCTCTTCCTTCTTTGCTTCCTTCTTTTCTTCCTTCCTTGACCTATCTCCAAAAAGTAGGCTGTAAGTTAAGGTAGGAAGATCCTCGGATTTAAATTTCAAGAATAAGTTTTTAATTTTTGTGTAGCTCCACCATTAATTGCTCTGTGACCTTGAGTAAATTAAGCTACCAGAGGTTTGGTTATCTAACTTTAAAAAAATCAGATAAAATAACTTATAGAAAATCACCTTGTAAGCTTCAAAACACTTTATTGAAGTGTTATTATTATTACTAGAAGAAGGAAATAAGGCAATACTTTGAATAAAATTTTGTTAAAAGAGTTTCAAATACTAACCTGATAGTTTTGGATTTTTTAAAAAATGATTTTATTTATTTATTCATGAGAGAGAGAGAGAGAGAGACAGAGAGAGAGACAGGCAGAGACACAGGCAGAGGGAGAAGCAGGCTCCACGTAGGGAGCCCGATGTGGGACTCGATCCCGGGACTCCAGGATCACACCCTGGGTCATAGGCAGGTGCTAAACTGCTGTGCCACCCAGGGATCCCACAGTTTGGATTTTTTTTTTTTTGAGAGGGGGAGCATTTTATGAAGCCAAGATAGCATAAAGCTTGCTAAATTTTTCTGAAATATTACTTAGAGATACTTTATATTTTCACCTTGATTAATCAGATTTAATAACTAAAGCACAGGGAATCTGGGTAATATCCTCAATCTAAAAAGATAATCAAATATAAAAGAAAAATGTAGTTTACCAAACAATCAGAACAATAATAGCAAAAAAAAAAAAACAAAAACTTATGAACACCCTTCTGGACTTTCCTTGCTCTAGACTGGAAAGATAGCACGGCTTCCTTTTATGTAAAGTCCTTTAAAATTGAGAGAGTTTGGTTCCAATTATTGTTCTTTTTGCATTCCTAGAGAGAAAGATTTAATCTGAAAAGCAACAACAGCAAATCTAAAGCAAAGCCAAACCACACCAAAAGAAAACAAAGCAAAACAAAAGGCTTTCAATATTTGTGATAGTTCTTCACTAAAAATACCACAGCTTTTTATTAAAATTATTGGAGGGATTCTTATTTAAGAAATCAAATAACAAGAATTTCATGGAACTTCTAAAGAACTTTGTGTTATTATGTTATTATAGGAGCTGGATTTAGGAGAAAGCAATTGGAAGAAGCTGATAAAAAAAGAGGGAAGAATATTCCTAAAATCGTCTCCATTCTGCCATCCAATTCTTTAACTTATCCTTAGTAAAAACCAACAATAAAACCAAACCAAACCAAATCAAAATAAAACAAAACAAAACAAAAAAACTTCCTTGGTGCTTTGTGTGATGAAAAGAATGGTCAACCACTAAAGAGAATGAGAAGCTGGGCATGACTGAAGAACAAATTGATCCATTATTAATTTGTTAAGTAGTAGGACCCTAACTAGATCTCAGAAGATCATTTTATTGATTCATTATCTATCTAAGTATCTACTATTCCCTTTAGGAGCCCCAGGGAGTTGCTCAGTTACATCATGCATCAAAAATATTTGAATACCCAGCAGTGGTGATAACAAAGCACTGTAATGAAAATTGTTAGAATTGGTGGGACATATTGAATCACGGAGTCTAGAATGGTCAGTTTTAGGAAATTGTTCCAATGGATCAGAGCGGCAATGAAGTGTTCTCTGAGTTTTGCAATTCGATGTCTCCTTGTTGGTTTCTGTACTGGTTAGTTGAGCTTGAACCCAGGTACTTCTCCAAGTGCTTGGAGATGCCTACTTAACACAAGAGACAAAACCGCTGCTTGTCCTAATGGAGCTTATATGCTATTGAGAAAGATAGTCAATAAACACATTTAAAAGGGAAAAATATGTGAAGTTTAATGGTAATAACTGGTGATGAGCCAAAAGGAAGACAAGGTCTAGACACATGAAGTGTCAGAGGGAAGTATGGCCAGGGAAGCCTTTTTGAGAAGGTGACTTTGGTGTATAGCCTTGAGAAAGTGGGGCAGCTGGCTACAGGGTGTTGGGAAGTGTTGTCCAGGGAAAAGGAACGGTCACCCCTGCAGAGGCTGGGGGCAGCAAAGGGTGGAGGGATGGCCAGTGCTGAGGACACCCTTCACTAAAGTTGGAGTCGTGTGTTCATGTGTAAAAGGGAGGGTCCAAGAAGACATGGAAAATAACAAAGGATTTTGAACAGACGAGTGACGTGATTTGGATTTCCATTCAATGGGATGGGTCTGGCTGCTGTGTTGAAAACAGACTGAGGAGACAAGGGCAGAAGAGTGACAAGGTAGATCAGTTTCTACCTGGGCTATTGTAAGAATCCAGACAAACGTGTCAGATCAGAATGATGTCAGGGGAGAGACAGAGACACAGTTGAATTCTGGATTTATTTTAAAGTTCATGCCAATAGGATTTGCTGATGGAACCAATGGGGCTGAGAAAAAGATGGAGCTGAAGATAGCAGCAAGGTTTTTTAGCTTAAACAACTCGAAGCATGAATTTGCCTTTCATTGAGTTGTGGAAGTATGGAAATTAACAGGTATGGGGAGAACTCTCCAGAGCTCATGTCAGGCAGTTGCTGCTATCAATGGTTTAGCTGAATTCCTCTCTGGGCACTGTCCTCTGAATGGCACTGCCTTGCTAAGGTTATGCCTCCTCCATGAGGGCAGCCTGGATCTGGTCCCACAGTTACTCATGGTGGGGATAGGAGGCCTCATCCCCTTGCCTAAATAAGGGTCCCTGGAATTGGCTCAGGCCTCTGTGGCAACTACATCACCACTCAGCTGTCCCCTCAGCCCAATCCTGCACCCCCTACTCCTCAGTGTTATTCCTGAGAGCGTGTTCCAAAAAGCTTTCTGCACCCAAACCTCAGTCTGTTTTCAGAGAGCCCACCCTAAGACACCTTAGGTCAGTCCCCCAAATCAAAATTATATCTTTCTTTTTAGTGTAGCTGATCCCATCCCATTCCACTCAGCCTCTACCTTGAAAACACTATAATGATTTTCTTCCCAACTAGATAATAGTATGTCCAGCTCTGCCTTAGACTTATTTCTATACTCTGCTCCGAAAAGATGTTGAATATTGAACACATGTTATGTGGTTAACAGATAACCCGTGCAGAAATTAAAAACGAGAAATTAAAGATGAAAAGCAATGCTTTGAAACCGAATCCAGATGTCTGCTTTCCTCTCTGATTCATGCATGTCAGCAAAATCATAATCTCCTGTAGCTGTTGCTTTCTTGAAGTTTGGAGGGCTCTAAGTCTGTTAGCATGATGGCCAGTTTGTAATTAATTGGTTTTCTCCTCAGGCCTCTAGTCTACCCTTGCATCTGCCTTCTATCCAAAATTTGAAAACAAAAAAATCTAGGCATCTATAAGCAATTGTTCTTGTGTATGTTGTACCAGAGAATATCAGATTTGATTGTATCCTTTGGAATGGACTGATCTGAGAAACAAGTTAACCAGTTTATGAAATGTTTGGCCATTTAGACAGCGGTGAAAGAAAATAAAAGAGAAACATTTCTCATAACCCCATGCACAGTGGACAATAAGGCATCATCTAGGTTATTTTCAAGATGTCCACTAAGGAATCCCTTTTCACTCCTAAAAGCTGTGTTTAGCAGGAAAAGGAAAGTAGCGTTTATTGAGTGCATTCTGCATGGTGGGAACTTCATGGGGACTTTCTTCTGTCTTACCCTCTACTACCTTGGACAGGAGTGGTTCTCAGCCTTGGCTGCTCACTCAGTCACCTGGGGAGATTGCAAAACCCTGATGCCTGGGTCCCACCCCTAGAGATTGTCAACTAGTTAGTCTGGAGTGTGGCCTGGGCATCAGGATATGTTAAACCTTTAATGGAAAGCATTCCGAGGTGCTTCTAGTGTGCAGACAGGTTGAGAATCCCTGCTCTATCAGGTAAAATACATTTTTGGCGAAAAGCAATGGAGTGGAAAGCATCTGGCTAAAAGCGATTATAGAAGCAAGTTGCCTGCTACAATCTGTCCCCTGTCCCCTGACAGTATCCTATTCCTGTCACCCCTTTGCTTTTGATTCCCCCAGCCATGCTGGTTTTCTGCAATAAACCAAGCCCTTCCTGCTGCCAGTACAATCTGTCCCAGATCACTTTCAGCATATTAATGCTGACCAATTTTCTATCGACAAAATTGATCTCAGCCAAATATTTCCAGTCAGATCCTCGAGTGGTCTGCTGTCACTACAATCCACAAATGACACTGGGGAGCTATGGAGCTATGGTTCATCCATTGTCAAGAAATTAGCAAAGAAAGAGGTGGGCATGTAATTCAAACCCACAACCAAAATATCTTTGCAGAGGATTCTGAAACTTCCTGTACTAATCCAGACGTTTCTTCTATAATATAATCTAACTGAAATAAATAACAAAGCAGCCTTTACAATCCTAAATTAGACTCCTCTAAGGCTTCTCTTTCCCATGCTCTGTAGCTTCATTTCTTACTGGTTTTTCTCATTGGCCTGGTTTTCCAGCCCTTTAATCACTTTCATTGCATTCCTCCAGAGAGCTTCCCCATTTCCACACATTCATTTAACTTGCAGGGTTCCAGACCAGCTCTTTAATTACAAATTTAAAAATTATGGTAGGAGCGGAAACATAATCACTTCATATGGCTCGGTGCTCTGCTTACTCCTAAAGACAATGTCACTCTATTGCTTTAGCTGTGGTTCTGGTCACTCTAAGCCACAAGGTTATAATGATTTTTATCAGTGTGATTATTATCAATAAGAATTACTATACAGTTACTCTGTGCTGAGTACTGAACTAGAGGATATCATTTAATTCTTATAACTATAAATGCAAGCCTATGTCCAAGGCCCCAGCTTTGAACTTGCAGGGCCACATTCAAGCTAGGTCCAACTCGATAATCTATGAGTTTTCACTGCATAATCATTCTGTCCTTAAAACAATTTTCTAATGAGGTTTTAATTGTTTGGAAATTAGGAAATAAATATTCTACAGACTAGGAATTCTTTGGCGATAGCAGTCTTCGTTTGAAGGAGTCTAAAGGTTCCCAACTACAAAAGATGATACTGATTTCTTGTTGCAATAAATTGTTGACATATATTCGTTTCTTTCTTCCTCAGCTATAGATTCATAATAGGAACTTAATAAATGCTTGCCAAATGCAAGGTAAGGCCTAAGGGGCTGATTTCTTTTCCTATATTACATGAAGGAGACTCA
Organism: Canis lupus dingo; assembly: GCF_003254725.2. Lineage (NCBI taxonomy): Eukaryota > Metazoa > Chordata > Mammalia > Carnivora > Canidae > Canis > Canis lupus. The sequence goes on along the minus strand of NC_064271.1, from coordinate 7,154,910 downwards.
GCTGTTATGCACTTAGCTTCTAATGTATTCATGGTTTTCTACAAGTGTGGTTTTTCTGACCATTTAATAAATTCTTTTTTCCAGCCTTACCCCCCACCATGTCTAGGCCTGGCCCTCCCCCGTCCCAGTATGGTTCCCTACCTCTCTTTGCCTCACAAGAGCTTCACAGGACTGTTGGAAATTTGGAAGAGTAAAGCTTTTCCTTTATTTCTGATCTGAATAATCTGAGATAAAATCATGACTTTGAGAAAGCAGTGCATATTGTTGTCTGGCATTTCTTTGTTAAGCTGTCTTTAAGAATTTGGTTCTTTCCTCTGTGTGATCACAGACTATTGTTAGCTATACAAGATGTGCTCTGCCTGTTTTGACAGATCTAAACATTCTGAACAAGAAACAAGGAGAAGAGATGTGTAAAGCTATCCTGCACACCTAGGTCTCTTGTCCTGGAGGCACTTAAACACATTATTTTCTAGTATGTAAGATGCTTGAGATGGATGGAAAAAGTAAATATTATGATTCCCTAATAACATATAGAAGGCAGAGGAAGAGGTACACAGCATGTCTGTCCCCTTCACAGCATTCTCTTATTAGGCTTTTGATTTATGATGCATTTGAAATTGGATGGACAACTCCAGACATAAATCTTGTCCTGTACTAGCATTTAAATAGAAAAGATAGTTTGTTTGTGATAGGCAGCCTCTAAGAAGGTCTCCAGTGATGCCCTCTTCCTGGTCTTCATGCTCTTGTATAATGCTCTATCCTTGGATGTGGCCTGGACTTAATGAATCTCACATCTGCAAATAGGTTACAAAAATGGCTTCTATCTTGGGTGCTCCCTCTTAGACCATTTGCCAAGGAGAAAGCCAGGTGTTGCATCATGTGGCAGCTCTACAGAGAGGCCCAACAGCAACGGACCAAGGCTGGCCAACAACCACATGAGTGAACCTGGAAGCAGGCACACCTCTCCCTAGCCCAACCTGGTTGAGACTTCAGATGAGACTGTAAGCCACAGCTGACCATTGACCATTAGCTCGTGAGAGATCCTCAGACAGAGGGACTCAACTCAGCCATACCCAAATTGCTGTATAACAGTGGCTAGGAGATAATAAATATTTGTTGTGTTAAGCTTCTAAATTGAGGGATAATTTATTGAACAGCAGTAGATAATTTATATATTAAGATGGAAAACTTTCCATCTACTAAACTCCAGTTGCATTCTGTCCCTTGTCTTTTGTGAGAAAATACTAATACATTCTCTAATGGCATTTACCACTTTTTAACCTACATCATAAATATGTATCATATCTCTAGCTTGTCTGTAAACTTCTGGGGAACATAAATTCACTGCTATTGGTTTTTGAATTCTTCTACGTCCCAGAAATGAACCTCACACATAGCAAGTGCTGATTAATAAATATGTGAATAAATCTTGCCTTTGATGGTCAAGATGCAGCTGGGTAACTTGATGTTAGACAAGGTCATGTGACCTGCTAATCACTTCCTTGATCCTTAATGCATCTTAATATATTAATAACTGACTTTCAAGCAGAATCTCTGCTGAGATTTCTCTTTCTACTGTAGAAGACACAAAGTTTGAGTAAATGATGTGGCTTCATTATTTCTTTATGGTGTAGGGAATTTATAACATGCAATCATGAGTCAAAACATAATCTCTATTTTTACTATCAAAAAGATAGTTAGTGTAAAAATGAGTAATTATTTGAGGATACATAGAAAACGTCATCATCAGTAATGTGAAGAACTGTTACTATAAAAGCAGCAAGGCAATATTGTCACTTAAAAATTTACTCATATTCTTCTACATTAGTGTGTTATTATTATCTTTTAACATAAAACACAACTGGTACAAGGAGAGGTACACTGGTACACTGAGTCTGAGATCAAATAGAAAGTGTGGGTCTGAGACACATTGCTGTCACTTGTGTCATAGAATGTGCTACTATGGTTATTATGCAAACTAATAGAAATCAGACTGAATTTTGAAGGATTTGGACCGAAGCAGAGTGGTTTTTTTTTTTTTAAGATTGTTTATGTTAAAGATATTTAAGTGGTGCTCTTTTGTGGCCATTATAAAAGGAAGTGATAGGGAAAAATACTTTTTTTTTTTTAGTTTTTTTTTTTTTTTTTGTTTTTTGTTTTTTTTTTTTTTTGTTTTGATTCATGAGAGACACAGAAAGAGAGGCAGAGACATAGGCAGAAGGAGAAGCAGGCTCCATGCAGGGAGACTGTTGCGGGACTCAACCCAAGGACCCTGGGATCATGCCCTGAGCTAAAGGCAGATGCTCAACCACTGAGCCACCCAGATGTCCTGGGAAAAAGACTTTAATTAAGTGAAGATTGTCAGAGGAAAGTGAAGACCTGTCATTATTATAGGATCAATATAGCAACTGACTTCTTTATCTTCATTTCTCCTCACATGAAGAGGAAACAATTAGTAAAACAATGTAATATATATGATTATTTATATATTGTATGTTATTAAATAAATATATTCAGTATATAGTATCCATATTCCATTTCTATGTGTATATATGTGATTTTGGACTAAATATTATGACCTAAAGGAACTGGAAATGCCAATTAAATTATTTAGGATGAATCTGGTTTCATTTGTCTTCTGATTCCTGCCTTTCCACTTAGACTATCATTGTCAATGATTTTGTTACCTAACTCAAACATGAGAAGAGTTCTGCTGGTGGCTTTAATTGCTTTCTCATCAAAGCCACACTGGACAGTTTCAGAAATTTCTTCTGTGTCTCCTAGGCCACCTTAAAATACAAATGATTCTCCTCCTTCAGTTGTGCATCAGAAATGGTAGGAAATCATTGGTTTAACCAGCTTTGGTCAGTTTCTTCAGGAGCTATGTGTGCATGGTGGCAGCGGAGGTGTTCTAGAGTCTTCTCACATCGTTAACTCAACACGGTTAGTTTCTTCCTCCCATTCAAATCAGGCTGACTAGGGACAAGAAACTCAATGACTCTGTGTTTCAATTGTTTCAAATATCTTTCTACAAATGGATTTTCTGAGAGTTTAAAATGCTTCAATTTCATCTGTGTTGCATGGTCTCTTGTGATTGAAGGAAGGAGACAGCATACACTGGGTGACCAAAGGGCATCTGGCACAAATGTTATAAACAAATGGACCAGAAATCAGGGCCCTGCGTATTGGTCTTGGTTCTGCCATTAGAACTTCATGGATCTTGCATTTTTTTTTTTTAAATAAGAGAGGTCATTATTTCTCCTTCTACTTAGCAGGGAACTAGGGACTGGGATCTCAGGATACAGAAAGATAATTTTGGCCATTAAGAGGACTTTGGAAATCATGTGTTGCCCCTCTTACCTCAAATTTATTGAGAGGTGATTTCTTGTTTTCCTGGGTGATCTCATTTTCATGCCAGAGCTTGCTAATGAGCTGGTTTAGAACTCTGTCCACAAACCACCTGGCACCTGCTTCTGTTTCTTTTCTGTTTTTCAGTGACTGGTCAAAGGATTTATGTATAACTCCTGCGAACTGCCCTGCTGCCCCTTTCTGATTGCCCACTATAGATCTGAGATTTTCCTACAGTCTAAAGCCCTGAGAGATTTTTCAATTGCTTTGAAAAGACTTCCTGAGGAGTCTCTCTACCTGGTTTTGGGAGACTAAATATGAATCTCCTAAGATGAGCATCTTCCAGGGAAGCAGCCCTTCTGAGAAGCTCCTTCCATGTCTGTGAGCTGACAGCATGTCTTGTCGCTGTCCATGGATGAGTGCAGTCTGAGAGTCAACAGGCAGTTCTGGGACTGGGGGACTTGGGCACCAATTGTGATTGACCATTACTGCACCTGGGCCATTTCATGACACTGGTAATGGGGTGGCAGTACGCTTTATCAAATTCCATTTCAGTCAGCTTAAAGATAGACTCTGACTGTCAAGGAGAGGAAGGGAAATGCTGACCCATTTCATGAGGTTGACTTCATTTCCAGAGCCAAGGGGCTTGGGGTTTCAGTTTCTAGGTTGCTCTTCCATCCTGCACACAGTATTAGATGGACAAGTGGTCCACTGACCAAGAGCTAGTAGAGACATTATAACCCTACATCACTCTTAGATTGTCTGAGTCCCTAGACTTAACAATATTTTTTTCCCAAAGGAACTCCATTCTGAAAACTTACTGAGTGCTTTCCTACTGTTCTGGGTACAAAACTGAGGAATAACAATAAAAAAATCAAAGCACACATTATGCAACATGTATTATACTAAGCTCTGTGCTAAGCACTTTACATATATTGTGACATTCAGTCCTTACAAGAATCTGATGAGGTAGGATCAGCTATGCTCCTCATCTTGCACATCAGGAAAGTGATGCAAAAGTGCTTAAGACACTTGCCCAATAATCCAAATCCCATTAGAGATGGACACAGGTTTCAGGTCCCAGTGGTCCTTTTCCAGGGCCTGGCTTCTTAACCACCACCTGGGACTGAAGAAACTTGCAGCCTTCTTGAGAATGGCACTGAAGAAACTTCCAGTCTCACTGGGGATGCAAATAGCTAACATTAGTATGAGATAAATTTAATTAATCCCTGGACAGTGGTAAAGGCATCATGATGCTAGAGCACAAGGGAGAAAAAGTTGGTTTTAACTCAGGGTGCTGTTGTTGAGGCATGAATGGAGGGTTGATCAAGATACAAAGACCTGGAGGGGTGTGTTGTATCTTGGGAATGGGAGTGCTCTATGCGCCATGAACGTGTGTACTCTGTGGAGGCCTATGGTGGGAGAACAGCCTGGAATACAATTTGGAACAAGGTCATGAGTGGGCTTGAATCTAAAGCAATAATGAGGTTTTTATCCTGCAGACAGTAGGTACCAGTTTTAAATTTTAGAGAAGAGTACCATGAGCCACCCTGTGTTTTAGGTGTTAGTAGGTAGATTCAAGTTGGAGATCAGACAGGGAGACCTATTGGACTCCAGGTGAGAAGTGGGGGAGGCTAAAGTAGGGCAGGGACAGGTGGAAATGGACATGAAGAGAGGCAGCGTCATGGAACTGGAATCCCTGGTGGCAGCTTACACACACACACAGGAACAGCCCCAGTTACCAGCCTGGCAGAGGCTGGAGGAACCTCTGGCTAAGACAGGGAGACCTAGGAAGGAGAGGCTGTGGGAGGTGCTTGGGGCCTAGGGATTGTGACCCCAGTGACAGCCTCGGTACTTTTGCTATGTGAGAGTCCTGCAGATTATTTACATGGAGATATGCGAAGTGGGGGCTCAAAACCCAGGGAGAGATCAGGGCTGGAGTCATTAGTGTAGAGTGCTTGGCAAAATCCCTACCATGTGTAGAGAGGTCAAGGAAGGTACTGGGGCATGATTTTCCCCCATTGGGCTGCAGAGGAGATCTCGGGGTGGGGGAGCGGGCATCTGAAAGATGCTCTTAGAAGGATGCTGAGTCAAGGATGGGAGGAGAGGACTTCAAGAAAGAGAACTCTGACTATCTCCATTTCAAAAGGCCTTATTATTTTTTAAAAGGCAAATGATAGAGAGGAGTCAACAAGCTTGGCAACCAGAAATAAAGCAATTCTCCATCATCTCCTAGCTCCAGTCAGGCTGCTCAACACAATTTATTTCAAACAGATGAAAATGCGTTTCAGTGTAGCTGGGAGCAGTCAATTAAAGAGATTAAAGACAGAAAAGCTACTGCAGCAAAAGTATTTAAGTTTTAGTTTCTTCCACAGCTGTGCTTTCTCCACTTCTCAGCAATCAGAATTTCCTTATCCTCTTTTCTCTTTGGCGCTTGGGATCGAAGGAAGCTATTTCTTTGGCTCCTGAAGGATTTTTTTTTTTTAAAGAGATCCTAGGATCATAGATTTCCATTATTTTCATTATTTATATTTTGTATATCTTCTAAGCATTTGGTGCTTTATTCAGTTTAAATCACTTCAACATGCTTAAAAAACTCATCCTTTTATCCCTAATTTGTAGCATAGCAAATCAAAGCTACAGGTTTCCCTGAAATTAAGTGCCATAGGTTATACAGCCTCAAAACAACCCAAATTTTTGTTTTATGTTTCATTGACCTCTCCAGACAAATTACGTTTCAGTATCTATTTTTGTGGATTCATGGCATTATAAACCCAGAGACTTAAAACTGTTAAGGAAGTGTGGAAATCATGCTCCACCCCTTCGTTTTACTGACTGAAACTCACCCTGGCTAAATGACTGACCCAAAGTCCTATGGTCAGAGAATTTCTGGGCAACACCTATAAATGCCTGCAGTTCCCCATAGTCAAAGTTTCTTCTCACCTCATCCAAGGGCCAGTCCCACTCCTGCCAGTAAAACTTGGGCAAGAAAACTTTGACAAACATCAGCAGGCAGGTCACTTACACTGGCTGCCAGGTCTGTGATGACACATAGCTTGGGCCTCTTCCTGAGAGTAGAGCTAGTTTAGGTGCCTCAGTTTCCATCTGGGTGCTATGTCCAGTATCTTAGTCCCTCCTGGACACCAGAATCTGCTTTACCTCAGAGCTGCACCAGCTCTGTCTTTGGCTTCTGGCTAGTGCCTGGGGTTCTGCAAACTTCTCTAGGCTGGGAGTTTGGACTACTTGTTTCCCAGCAGCCAAACTTTGCCCACCCGTCAGGAGACCTCAGGGCTCTCTCAGGACCCTTGCGTCCACATCCTCCGGCAGCACTTCTGCCTGACGTCCTGGACTTCTGGCCCGTATTGTGACTGTTCTCTTCTCCCACTGGGAGGGGCTGTCCTTGGGATCCTGCCCCTATAGCTCATCTTCCCCATCCTGCTGCGGTCCCCTGGGCCATGCTCTGAGACATCATATAGAAGTAATATGTAGCAAAGCCAGGGCCACTCACTTCTGAGCCAGTGTTTTTTTGTTTTGTTTTGTTTTGTTTTGTTTTTTTGTTTTTGTTTTTGTTTTTTTTTTCATTAAATCCTCTTTCTCTTTCATTTCCTGTGTGACTTGGGTCTGCCATTTACCAGTGGTATAAATTTGGGCAAACCCCTCCACCTCTCTAGGCATCTTTTTCATTGGATGAAAAATCTGGATGATCATGTTGATTTCCCAGGGTTGCTATGAGGATTAAATGAGATGAAAGAGCTTGTGATAAATACCTGGCCTTTGACAAGTGTTTTATCTGAACTGAAGGCTGTTGTTTTTTACCACTTATCTTTTTTCTACTAATTATCTGCTTTCTCCCAGTGCTCAATAATGTAATAGGGAGTTTACAACAGGGTTAAGTACTATATTTGTAGATACGAATTGGAGCAGCCATATTGACTGAGCTTTATCTTGGCTTGCAACTGAAGCAAGTGCTCATTCATGGCTTCATTTACCAAGCCACTAATCTGGGAAAGTCATGAGGATGCTCTTGCATGTTGGAATCATGTCTTCAGGTTAGCTACATGGACATTGAATAAATATATCAGGAAATGGAATCCATTGGCTCTGTTTCCAATCCCACCAAAGCCTTTCTTGGCTTATTTTTTGTCCTTCAGGGAAGAATGGGCAAAATGATACTCTTTTATAAAAGTGTGAAGGCAACAATAAAAGCAAAAAAATCCCATACGGGGACACCTGGATGGCTCAGCAGTTGAACATCTGCCTTCCGCTCAGGGTGTGATCCTGGGGTCCAGGGATCGAGTCCTGCATCAGGTTCCCTGAGGGGAGCCTGCTTCTACCTCTGCCTATGTCTCTGCCTCTCTGTGTGTCTCTCATGAATAAATAAATTAAATCGTAAAGAAAATCCCATATGGAACAAAAATCAAATGAGACCTCTTGACTAAAATATTTAATAATAATGGCAAATTGAACACCAATAAAAAATAAATTTATATATATATATATATATATATATATATATATATATATATATAATAAGAAGAAGAAGAAGCCCATGTAGTGCTTGATCTCCTTAGGAACCTCTTAGGAGCTTCTTGAGCACCCACTGGTGCCTGGCACTCTGTATGTTATCCTACTTAGTCCTGACAAGAGCCCTGGAAGCAGACATTTTAAAACATTTTGTAAGAAGGGAAACTAAGTCTCATAGAAACTCAGAACCTTCCCTGGGGACACACGAAGTAAGTAGGAGATAGAGCTGGCATTTGAGCCCAGACATATTTGCCCCGAAGACCCACTCTACACCACGCTCCAATGCTGCTTCTCAAATCAGCAGACCCACGAACATAAGACAGGGTCCATGACACTTAGGCTGACAGCTGGTGATGATCAGACTATAGGTGACACTGAAGCTCTTCTAAGTCAGTAGTTCTTAAGTGGGACGTTGAACATCATTTGAATGACCACTGTAACCCCATAATCAGATGCCTGGAGTTCCTTTTCCCCCTTTTACAAGGTGATGGGTTAAGGGGATGAATATCAAAAGCTCAGCTGAAATCCTGACAATTTCCCATTTTCCCTGGAGACTCCTGCCCCTCACCAGGACCTGAACACTTTAAAAGTTCAAGTCCTGTCCACGTGAGACTGACCCCATGTGGTCCTCCTTTCTGACTGTGGTCTCTGTAGGATGAGTCTCAAAAATGCCCCATGCCTCTCAAGCTCTCTACAGCCCGAAGTGTCTTCTACTTGGGGTGCTGCAGACACACCCCAGGCCTCCTGAGAACCCTTGATCAGTGGTAACGAGGGTGTTTCCAGGCCAGAGAAGCTAAGAGGAGGATATCTGTATTTTGTCATCTTTCTGGTTTTCTGGTTCCAGGATTTGGGACATGGGCAAGTAAAAAAAAAAAATGTGAATCCTTTTTGACTAAGAACTACTAGAAGCTATTTGCATATTTCCAACAAAGTACTTATTGAATATTTTGGTCAGTCATATTTCCATGTCTTCATCCCTGCCCTCTATATTTACTGACTCTCTGAAAGAGGAACAGGAATTAATAATTAGAGACTCATTCATTCATTCTCTCATTTATTTCCTCAATGTCTAGACATTGAGTGATTTATATAAATCAGATACCATATTACATTCTATACTTCCCATTTCACCCTTTCAACACTCAGTAGGTATTGTGGTCCCCATTTTATAGCTGGGGCAAATAAACTTCAGAAGCATTAAATAATTTGCCCCAAATCCCAAAGCTCATGAAAGATAAGCCTGGGATTAAATACTTTTTGTGGCACATATAAGGAACAGAAGTTCCTTAGCAGGAGAGCAGAAAGTAGGTAAGATCTAATTCTGGGGTCCCTCTCTGAGTTGGATATATACATATAAATAAGCTGTGCCATCACGAGCAAGGTATGTAATCTTCCTGAGTCTTGGTCTCATCTGTGCAATGAGATGGTAACAGCACTGCTCAGAGAGCCTGAGGATTGAGGAATGTATGTGCAGACCTGGGTGCCGTGTTTGTATAGGTAATGCTCAGAAGTGGTAGTGACTACTGTTTTTTTTTTTTTAATCATTATTTTTAGTATTGAATCCAAAGACTGGAAGAAAAGATAGACTCGGAGAAGCATTTGATTGTCTACATCACAGAACTAGTTAAATACATTCTACAAGTCTTATTACTACCCAGTAAATCCTATCCAAAGGCCATGACTGCAACTGGATATCCTACACCCAGAGGCTGGGGAGGAAAAGAGGCAACATTTCATTGCTGAATTGAGGCACAGCTGATCAATTGCAAATTGGTTAAAACCATAAAATCCACGTGTGTTTTATTTTTTTTTAAGATTGTATTTATTTATTTATGAAAGACACATGGAGAGAGAGGCAGAGACACAGGCAGAGGGAGAAGTAGGCTCCCTGCAAGGAGCCCGATGTGGGACTTGATCCTAGATCCTGGGATCATGCTCTGAGGCAGACGCTCAACCACTGAGCCACTCAGGCGCCCCCCCATGTGTGTTTTAATGACAGTTAAGAACCACATGGCTGTGATGCTATTCACTGCTGTGGGGTCCAGATGCTGGTCAGTCCTGCATACAAATGGAAGTGCTCACTTAGAAAGAAAGATACCTGCCACAAAGTAGCAAAGGTCTATATCCACTGTACATGCTCTCCTTCGGCAGAGGCCCTAAGGACATGCCATATAATGGGCAGCAGTGCCATTATTATTGTAGAACAACTCCATTTTGAGTAAGCCATACTTTCTTGGACTAAGATTGTGCCTCTGAAGTCACCTCCTTGTCCAGATATCCTGGAATAACCAGAATCCAAAACAAAAGGATATGGAAATAGAGGAGCATGACGAACATGTGTGCCATCAGCACCTTCGTGGATTCCTCACTAGCTAATTAATCAGGGTGTGCTGAGTCCTTCTGAGAGTCAAGTGCTGTATGAGTCATGAGTCATAAAGCTTTTCCCTCTTCACTTGTTGCTACATAATTGATTGAATCTTGGAAGCAAGGAGGTGATGATGTGCTGGCATCTTTCAGCTCTCCTGACCATAAAAAAAGGTGAGGATGTTGGAAGTATCAGGAAGCCAACTTCAGAGCCAGCTAGCTGTGCTTTCCTGATGACAGTTGCCATCATAATGGTAATTTCAGCTTTCTCAGGGAGCAAATCCTAACACGGGCAGTGGCTTCACTGCCTCTTGTGATTATATTCCCTTGTCCTTCCTCTTGCCCCTCTTTTGGCTTGCCCAGCCAGGCTGTCAGGACTGATTCACAGCTACACACATGGGATCTGACCATGACAACAGTGATGGCTCGACTTCAAAAGAGGATAAGGGGGTTCTCCAGTGTCTAGGCAGTGTCACGAAAAACCAGAATATCACTGGTATTTCAGGCAAACAACTCTTCATTCTCACAAAGCAGAGACATTCTTTAACAGAAATGTCTAAATCACCCAGTGTATTAAGGCATCAAATTCTTGCACAAATTGTAACAGATATTTTTTTCGTTGTGGAGAGACAGAGATTTTGTGAAGATGTCAAGTTGCATAAGGCCGCAGCACAACATGGCATCACAGATGTAATCTGTGCTTGTCACTTTGTGAGGTGAGAAGGCAAGTAGGCATTAATAGAGCCCATGAGTGAGGTGGATCCAAACACAGTTTATTCTCTGCCATGATGAGCAGGTGAATGTCTTGCAAGAGTTATTGGCATTCTTTCTGTCCTTCGATGTCTACTTTTCATCCCCTCATCTACAACGCAGCCAGCAAGACAAGCAGGAATCAAGAGCTGTATATATTAAGAGCTTTGGTCTCCTAACTCTGGGAAATGAACAAGCGGTAGTGGAAGGGGAGGTGGGCGGGGGGATGGGGTGACTGGTGAACTGAGTGACGGGCACTGAGGGGGGCACTTGACGGGATGAGCACTGGGTGTTACGCTATATGTTGGCAAATCAAACTCCAATAAAAAATATACAAAAAATAAAAAATAATAAATAATAAGAGCTTTAGTCAAAGTCTAACTGTTGAGAAATGAGTTGTGCTTGGACCAAGCAGTTCAGGTCAATGAAGCGCGTAGCTTGTTGTGTATTGATCACAAAAACTAAAATAATAACAACAGGATTAGGAAGATAAATGCATGTGGAAGCACTTCTGTAGTTAGCGTGAAAATGAGTGTTTGCTTCATCGTTCTTCAGACAGGAAGCTCCTGGGGAATGACTACACAAGACCCAAGACAACAGGGTTTGTTGTGCATCATAATTGCTAAATAGGACTTCAGGTTAATTTCTCTGGTCTCTAATCATGGAACAAAGGGATTGTGCTCTAACTATGTACTACCTATCTATCTAGCTATCTCATTTATCTACCTATCGTTTATCTATCTATATTTCTACACATACAACATTCAACAATCCTAAAATTAATAAATACCAATAGAAACAGCATTAATATTTTGAAATATAAGGATACTATAAAACAAAGTATAAGGTAATCAAGTATACACTCACACACACACACACACACACACACACACACACACACATTCATGTATACTCTCAGAAACCACTCCAGGGACTACTCTTTGCTCTTTTCTTTTTTCAAGCCTGCAGCAGGCTGGTCAAGGGCCTATAAAGGGGCCCCAGAAGAGTGAGTGATAAAGGGTGGTGTTGACATCCAGGTGGAAGTGGTGCAGCCAGGTGTGCTCTGGGAACTCTGTAACTTCTGAGATGTGATACTTGCCAGGCTTCTGCAGTGAACACCATACAGCTTTTCATGGAAGGAATAAAACCAGAGTTCCTAATGACATAATGGTGTTTACTATATGCTTTGTGGATGAGCAAGGGAGAGAGGCAAGAGAAGAAAGAGAGAAAGAAGAAAGTTGGTTGGGGAAAGGCTAGGTAGAAATCCTGGTAGAGTCTGCTGTGAGCCCTCAGAAAATGGGTAATGTTAACTGTCTCTAAAAGCAACTTGATCTCCATGGGTTTGTTATAATGGACACTCAGTACAGACTTGCCAGATTCATATGTGCTGGGGAGACAAGTGAAAACTCAACCTTTTAATTACTTAATTGCTGGCTATAAAGTTGACGGCTGACTGCCAAAAGGCTAATGCTTGTCTGCAATACAAAGACATTTTTCTATAGTAAGTCTATTTGTTTTTTATTTGTCCTTCACTGGCGGTTGTTCATAGTTTGAACAGGTCACCTCTAATTTATTTATCTTATTTAAATTATAAATTGTTCTCACCTAAGCAGCCTAGCTATTAAAGTCAGAAAATGTTAAAAGTTAAGACAACTATTAAAAGCCCAAGTAAAGATAAGAGATCATTTTGGATCTTAAAGGCAAAATTTGCAAAGTTAATGGAAACTGTACTTCAAAAAAGATGTACATAGAAATCTTGAAATGCTCAAAGCTGATATGAAATCTTATTTTAAAGCATGAATAAACTTTATCACTGAAAAAGGTTGAATATGAAGAGAAAAAATCCTATTATAAAAACGATGTTCAATATATTCTGTAGGGGCACCATATGGCTGCAGGTGCCACAACTAGCAAATCAGCACCTTAATATCTGAGAAGACTCTTAATGCCAACATAGTGTTTTAGGATGGAAGCCTAGCCTGGGCCTGCCCTTACCCTTTCTGATTCTGATCTTTGATGCTCCTGACCTTTAGCTGAGCAGTCAGGGGTTTGTTTTCCTGACTGGGATTTGGCTGCCTGACTCTGATTGGTAGGGCTGGCCTCCCATCCCATCTGCGTCTGCTACATTTCCCTGCCGGGTCCTCATCTCTATTCATCTGGCTCTAGCTTGTTAACCTGACTTTAGGCCCTGCCTGTTTCCTTTGCTTGAAGCTTCAGTTTGATGATCATTATCCTGAATGCTACCTGACTCTGCTTAACCTGACTGAAGGGAAAAAGCAGGCCATACCCACTGTCTTGTCTCATGATATATGAAGGTTCACATTTTCACAGCAAAAATGAGAACCAGCACTTTGTAGTAAATGGTTCTCACAATTTTGAATGCAAGGGGCAGAAATTGATATTTGGAGGTTGGGACTAATGGCTGGGTCAATCTGGTAGGGGTGGACCCATGTATGGCCTCTCATAGTGTGGCAACCCCATTTTCTAAGAAGCATAGTCTTCTTAGAGTACCATGAGTACCATGTTGTTCTTTTGAGCCCACATCAGCAAATGAGAAATCATCCTATCCTTAGAGGAAGCTTTAACCTTAGATCCTTAAGGCAAGGTTTCTAAGACCTATATGCGCAACAGTTCATGGTCTAAGTGACAGGCTTGCATTGGTGAAGGGGGTTCCAGAGCAACACAGCGTTCATAGGGCAGACCCAACCTCCACTCCCCATACAGAAGGATATGCCAGAGTGGAACAATTCCTAAAGTATGATCCCGAGACCCCTGGGGGCCCAGGATGTCTTTGAGGTAAAAACTGTTTTCAATATAACACTAAGACATTTTTTCATTTTTCTCATAACTTATCCAGTGGAGTTTTCTAGAGGCTACATGATCATATTACAACAGACTGAATATAGAAGAAGGTGTAAGAATCGATTAGCCAGACATCTAAGAGATTTGCAACCACGTGAAACAATACCATTTCCATTAGATTTTTTGTTTTGAACTTGGTCATTTTTCATAAGATAGACCATTTTTGTTAACATGTCATTAATTTTATTATTGTTCATATTAATTAATAAATGCACATTTAAAATTTTTCTCAATTTTAACTGCTAATATGGTAAATATTGATGGATATATATATAACCAACCAACAAAGGCTTTTTGGCATCCTCAGTAACCTTAGAGAATGTAAAGGGGTCCCAATAACAAAAAGCTTACAAAGTGATGCTCTATTGGGAAATACGTGGGTTTTAGGATCAAGACACCCAGGCTTGCGATCCCTGGGTGGCGCAGCGGTTTGGCGCCTGCCTTTGGCCCAGGGTGCGATCCTGGAAACCCGGAATCGAATCCCACTTCAGGCTCCTGGTGCATGGAGCCTGCTTCTCCCTCTGCCTGTGTCTCTGCCTCTCTCTCTCTCTCTATCATAAATAAATTAAAAAAAAAAAAAAAGAGAGAGACCCAGGCTTAAATCTGAACTCATCCCTAAGTGCCAAAAACTCTGGCAAGTTTCCTACCTTCTTTGTGCACCCATTTACTTCTCTTTGGGACAAGGAAGCCCTTGCAAATGCATTGAGATGTAGTGTGGTAGCAGTGGTACCCAGCAGGCACTCTGGGAGTGGGAACTGTGCATGAGGTTGCAGCCAGAGCTGTGCCCACAGCCACCCCCCAGGTCTCTTAGCCTCTGGCTGGGGAGGTGACTGACAGCGTTTACCACTTGGTCCTCAGCCTGGTTCCTCAGCAAGGAGGAAGCTGCTTTTGGTGGACTTTAAGGACCCAATTCACTCATATGGGTTCCTTCTCCTTTCCTCTTTATCTAGTCCTCTCCTGAAGATTCATGATAATTAAAATGCCTCCTGCTCACTCTGTCTTTGGGATACCAGATGGTAGGAGATGGACCATTTCACTCACAAAGGGAGCCACCCTCAGGACAGCCACAATAAATGCCAGCTCAGCTGGTAGATCCTCTCGGTTGCAGGTGGAGCAAGTGGAGCGCAAAGCATCTAATGGACGTCTACAATAGGTGGGGAGTCAGTGCATCCATGATGCTTCCCATGTCTCTGCAGTCAGCTGCTGGCCCTCACCTGCTCATGCAGATCCTGCGCTTTCCTGGGGCAGATCCCAGGCACTGACCTAGTCAAGTGCCTACTTGCGTGGAAAGGCACAGCAGCCATGAGCCTGTGGGCTGGGAGCTCTGTATGAGAGGTTAGGTTATTGCATCACCCACTGTGTCCCCCGCTGTCTGCCTTTAAGACTTTTTTCAAAGTCTTTCTCTGGGTGATTCCACATGGTACTCAGGCCTTCACTGGCCATCTTAGAGAGGGAGTCTTGCAAGACCCTCACAAGATAGCTCAGCACATAGGCAGGCAAGCTTGGGAACACAACGTTAAATGGGAAATGCAAGGCACAATGACACCAGGTTTAGAAAGCAATAGGCAAATATGTCCAAGGTCTATGTTATTCTGGAAACCTTTTTCACCCAGCTTATAGAACTCTGGATCTTTTGCTTCACTGGTGGAGTGGATACTTCTCTGGATTTGGATAGACCATGGATTTGGAAGCGTGGGGGAGAACCTGACTTGGCTATGGATTCTCATCTGTGTCCCTCTGCTTCAACCTTGCTTTTCCTCCCAGGACCATCCAGTGGGGCTGCTTCCTCTGGCCTTGTCCCATGACATGAAAGAGAAAATGACCCCCCAGGGACTGCGTGTGCCTTGTGGTCCCTGTATCACTAAGGTGACATTTCTCCAACGGTGATTTAGTGATCACTTGCCTTCTTAGGATCTATCTCGGACAAGCTGCATCAGAATGATCATAAAGGTGGAGGGGGAGCTGTATTTACAAGGCCCTAAGATGGTTCTTAGATTACCCAAATTTAAGGACCATGTATAATAGTAGTATATATTTTCATACTGTGACCTTAATTTAGAAGAAGTTTTTTTTTATTAAAGATTTTATTTATTTATTCATGAGAGACACACAGAGAGAGGCAGAGACATAGGCAGGGGGAAAGGAGGGTCCCTGTGGGAAGCCTGATGCGGGACTCGATCCCAGGACCCCGGGATCATGACCTGAGCCAAAGGCAGACACTCAACCACTGAGACACCCAGGTGCCCCTAGAGGAAGTTAAAAGAGCATACTTGCCTGAACCTATGGATGGGAGTCTTATTTGAGTGTTTTCACAGGAGATTCCAGAGGACTTGATAACTGATAACTGGGACTAGGGAGAAATTAATGGTTTTTAGGATGCATTGAGTTGAAACTCAGTTATGAATAGAAACTGGAATTGGGGAAGTGTGGAAAATCTAGGTCTGAACTAGATTTATCTCTTTTTTTCTTTTTTCCCATTTCTTAGAGAGAAATGATATAAGGGAGGTCACTTCTATGGGATGGGAAGCAAGATGGCAGTGAGTGAATCTAAGGAGTGGGAAGGAAATTTGAAGCAGCCTGTCATGGGGCAGAGAATTTAGGTCTAGGAAAGTTCTTTGCTACTCCTGTTGGTTTCCTCAGGATTTGAAACCTGTAATTTGGAAAGCTGACCCATGTGTTGGCTGTATTTTCTGAAATTACTTCCTCTTCATTTTCTTTCATTGTTTATCGTTGTTTGAGACTTCCAGCTTGTCTAGACTGTGCCAAGGACACAGGTACAGATGAAGTCTTTATTGTTCCTGAGTGTGGGTTCTTATGAGAAACTAGTGTTTGTTTGGCATGTGGAGGACAGTGGGAAAGCCCAACAGGGTAGGAGCAAAGTGGCGTCACCAAATCTCTTTGATGTCACCCCCCCACCCTGCCCCCAGAGTCCTGTGTGTTCTGGGCTGCTCCTGTCTTGGCAATTTAGTGCTCTGTATTCTTACAGCCTCGCCACGGCTCTGTAGAGTTCTCCCTTTCTCTTCTGTTCTTATGTTCACTCTGCTTACCCAAAAAGAAGCTACCGTCTGACCCGTAGCTGTCAACCAGCCAAGCCCCACTCCCTGATAGGTTGATGGGCAAGAGCACCCATGTTAGACAACTGTGTGAACCATTTCCTTCTTAAAGATGACTGGGATTACATAGTTGGGATTCCTGTCTGTGCCCTTATTCTACGATCTCAAGGTCTCAAGTGCATTTCTACACATTTTAAGGGTAGGGGTAGGAATAAAAACTTGCATTTTAAATGACAGACAGAAATAACAAGAGAGGTTTAATAAAATCAGGTAAAAATAAAGATTACAGGGACTATTCTGTTCACATAGTGAACATATAGCACAAGAACTGTCATTGGGAAGAAGTTAACTTGCAAAACTATTGTTTAGCTACTGACTTATTCCAGAAAAAAGTGGCTGTAAATGCTACTTGTACTTTAGGCTGAATTGTATCTTTTTTCCTTTCCTTCTTTCTGCCTTTTTCCATGCTAGACATCCATCTTCCATACATATGGACAATAATGGGTGTAGAAAGTGCTAGGCCTGCAGAGTCTGAAGTGGCTATGCCAGAGAGTCCTGTCAGGACAAATGTTGTGGGAAGTCCAAGTTCCCTGCTATGAAGTCAGAGGTAGAAGGCATACTCCAATTCCACTCTGAATAAATCTCTTTTCTTGAAGTAAATCAAGACAACAAACCAGTAACTTACTAATTCTAGAGAACCTTTATTGGTGGTAGACAAAGGAATGGGAAATACAGTGCTTTTGTGTATTAAAATATTGCCACGCTGCATGATAAAATTTTGAATGTATTATGAAACTCAACAGGTACATGAGCTTCTGTAGAAAACTATTACGGTTTCTATTAAGCCTCAAATACACCAAAATATTTTTTTCAGATTATAATATTTGACAGCAAGAAGTTTTAAGACCTTCTTGTAAAAGGGTCGCCCTGGCTGCCACTGCAATGAATCTGTAAACACGTTTTACTTGGCTTTAAAATTTTAACTATAAAAGTCTTCAGATCGCCAGCAAAGCCCTATTTCCTTACCTCCTTGCCTTTTCACTCATTTCCAGTTTCTTGTCTCCTCTTGATGGTTATGAATTTGTTGGATTTTTTTCCAGTGTCATAATTTGAAAGATGAAGCCCAGAGAGGTGAAGTGATTTGCCTACAGCCATAGGGACTACTCATATCCAAGCAAAAATTACACCCCATCCTTCACCACTTCCACTGTGTGTTCTTTCATCATGATGCTGACTTGCTTTAATTTGTTTAATTCAAACAATAAAGAACAAATGTTTTCTGATGAATTTTTACACAGCATGCCATTTTGGACTGATACGGAAGTTTGCAAAGACTTAAAAAGACATCTGCAGACAGTGCTGGACCAAATCTAAATAATGTCTAAAAAGGAAGCTTCAGCCACTGATTACCATTCATTTGCCCCTAATCTGGGCAGGTAGGGGCAGGAAGAAGATTATGGTGGCCAGTGGAAATCATTGTCACCTTCCTTTCTGCAGGGCTCTGCTGTAGGGTGGCTGTCCAGATCTGCATCATTCCTGGGAAACCCTTTAGGCTCAGGGCAGCTTGTTTTGAAGAGAGAGAGAGGAAAGTTTTGGGGAGGGAGGGGAAGTTCTATCCCTTCCATCCTTTCAAAGGACACACACAATTGGTTGGATATTAGAAATCTTTTAAAAATCTTTTTTTGGAAAAAAAATCTTTTTTAGTTATTTTACTTGAAAAAGACTATGTTTTCACTAAAATTGGGGGATAGTTTGGATTGGCTTGATTTCAAACAATGCTGCAGCATACACATGGGGGCTCCCCAGAGAAGAAATCATCCTTTAGGGGGTTTAATGGGAACTCCCTCGGGATGGTGAAGTGGTTCCCACCCTCAAGCAAGTTCAAGCCCTGTGTGCTGTCCTGGTATAAGCAGCAGTGGGGCTCCTGCTGAGCAGCCCACTAATCCTACAGAGAATCAGCTAACTGTCTTAGAATGCCTGGAACTGGGGCTAAGGTGGCAGGATTTTCCAAGGTGAACAGGGAGGCCAGAAGATCATTGATCAGTCAGAGGCTTAGCTGAAAATTGGCTGACTGTGATAATAGGAGTTAAACACTTGGCCTTTAGAAAGGTGTGTGTGTGTATGTGTGTGTGTGTGTGTGTGTGTGTGTGCATGTCTATGTGTGCATATCCACGTGTGCCTGTGACTTTATATATGCATATGCATATATGTACATGTGCATATGCGCACATGTGTGTCTATGTGTGCACATGTCTGTGTGTATTCATGTGTGTCCGTGTCTGCATATCTGTGATTGAGTGGAATGGCAGGAAGAAGTCTCTAGAGACAAGAAGAAAGTAGTGTTTCATTAATGGCACAGCTCTGAGAAAGGCAAAATCACAGCCCACTAACCACAGTATTGATCATGCTCTCCCTGCCCATCCCATCCGCCACCTCTTATTTTTAGGTCACAAGTTTCCAAACCCAAGCGAACCCCCCACAGATAGAGATGCTTCTTTTAGCATCAGTGTACTGCTCAGAGATGGGAGCTGACAGCCTTTTGAGTGCAGCCATGTGAAGGGCTCTGGCTTTCCTTGCACTGTTCCCTGAAAACTTTTCCATGAGGAGATGGAGATTTCCAGATGGAGATGACACAATAGAGCCAAGAATTACTGTGGCAAGAGAAAGTTTTATGTTTTTTTAACTTTTTAAAAAAGATTTTTAAAAAAATCTATTTGAGAGCGAGAGAGCACGAGCAGGGGGAGGGGCAGAGGGAAAGAGTGAAGCAGGTTCCCCACTGAGCAGGGAGCCTGATGTGGGGCTGGATCCCAGGACCCTGGGATCATGACCTGAGTGGAAGGTAGACACTTAACTGGCTGAGTCACCCAGGTGCCCCAAGAGACAGTTTAAACATGACCCTCATTATTTATAGATGTGCAGTGTTTGGCAAAGAATTTAAGTGAACATTCACACAATTCACTTCTTAAAAATGTTTCCATTGGAATAAAGAGAATGAATAATTGAGGCACAGAGTTACTTTTGTTCTGAGCTACCTACAATACTGTCTTGTTTCTCACTTTATATGTACAGACAGAATTAGGTGAACCAACTGTAGAGAAATGATGGGGAAATACCAACAGGAAGACAGAATTTGAAAATTAGGGACGCCTGGGTGGCTCAGCGGTTGAATATCTGCCTTCGGCTCAGGTCAGGATCTCAGGGCACTGGGATTGAGCCTCACATCAGGCTCCCCATGGGGAGCCTGCTCCTCCCTCTGCCTAGGTCTCTGCTTCTCTCTCTGTGTCTCTCATGAATAAATAAATTTAAAAAATCCTAAAAAAAAAGAAAGAAAATTAACCTACATTTCCTTTATCTTATACTGTTTTGTGGCTGGCTATATGCAAGCTACTCCCTACTGAAAATAAAAGGTAATGATAGTTATTCTCAAATGGCAGAAAATACTGTCAAAGAGATCTCCTAGTTTTATGCTTTACTTCTGAGCAAGACGAACACAGCTCAGCCTGCTGTAACAGCTGGAAAAGCCAAAGTAAATGCATATGAATTCTTTAAAGCAGAAGTTTAGTTATTGAAGTACAGTTAAACCTCACTAATTTATTCCAAAAAGCCATGGCTGGAATGGGGAGGTGAGCACACATGTGTGCTTTCAGGGTATAGTCCTTGTTAAACAAAACAGTTTCAGTTGTGCTTGCGGTTGCCTCCCTGAAGTCCACATGAGGAGTGAGGAGGGAAGCTGTGCCAGGGGTGCATGCTGGCCTTACCGAGGACTGTAACGCAGGTGAAACCTTTCTCCAAGCCCATCTCCTGTGCTGTTCCTGTTCTCTACCCACCTGGGGGCTCTAGTGACATTACACTCTTTCCTCCGGCCAACTGAGGCTCTCAGGTTGACCCCCAGTTACCCTGAAATTTCCACAACGTTGATTTCATCCCTTGCAAGAGACCTTCCCGCTGCCCTTTATCCCAACAAAATTTTTGCAGTCTGCCTAGCTCAAGTGATAAACCAGTGAAAATGAGGTAGAAATTTGCCACCGCAGATTTTCTCCAGCCAAACAGCACAGGCATTTCAAAAGAGGCCTTGAATCCTATAAGAAATGAGTAATATAAAAATCGTCAGCACTCTATCAGGGTCACTGGGAAAATATGTTGTGAAGGCCAGTTTTCTGCAAGATCCCTTAAATCACACTTTTACAGTGCTGCATGCTTTCCACCAAGACCTAAGGTAGGAAGGATGGACTTGACTAGCATGTTTAAAAACCCTCCTAGCTGCGTCTTTGTCCTCACCTGTTTCTTCAGCAAGAAGTGGCTACTTTGGAGCACAGAGGGCCAGGTCACTCTTCCCTCCAAAACCTGCCCCGGGTCCCCATTAGCTACCAAATGAGTTCCAAACGCCTGTTCTGTCCTTCCAGATGTCTGCATTCTAAAAGACTGAGCCTGTCTTACTTTCCTGGCCTCATGGTTGATTGTACCCTGGCACAAATCCCATGCTTTCATGGCATTGCACTATCGATTTCTCAAACACCTGAACTTTTTTACTTCATGCTTTCACATACTTCCTCAGTCTGGAGCCTCTCCCCCTCTATCCTTTTTGCAATCTACCCCCTTCACATTTGCAGATTTAGCTCTCCTGCTCTCTTCTCCATGGAAATAGAGCATGAGCCCTTATGTGCCCAACAGGAGCTCCCATAATATCTATCACACTTTTCCTTGGTGGTACTCCATGGAAAGGAAGGCTTATCATAACTGGGAAACTTTCTCAATGATTTCTAGCTTCCCTTTCCCTACCTGCAGTTCACCTCACACAGCTCCACAGGAGGAGATATGATACCTCCCTGAGCTGGAGAGGCTGCACATCTCTGCTTTGATTTACCTGGAAGGGCTTATCATCTGAGTGCTTGACATCCAACATATTGTAACTATTCCACTTCATATGGAAGTAAAACATTACTAATAAATTGACCAATTATACAATTAGCTCCCCTTAAGCATGCCTCCATGTTTAATCCTAGCAACTCTTTTGGTGGAATCTCTTGGTCAGTCTTGCTGATTTTTGGATGACAAAGTGATTATAAAGTGAAGGTGAAAAGCTAGGGGGTTTCGTGAAGAGTGATGAAGCCGATGCTGGGGAATTCTGGATCCCAAGCAGGATAAATATATGTCGGCAAATGAAGACTAGGTAATTGAGGAACAGCAAATCAAAAATGATAATTAATGACATGATAGGTGCTTCTAGAGAGAATGATTTGAAGAGAACTGATTAAGAGATGCTTAAGGGAAAGCTGGTGAAACCTGTGTGTTTTTATAACTCGCCTTATGATCCTGCTATGAAAGTCAAACAAGAAGTGAAAGGTATTATGTCACGCTGTTATGAAATTTGTTTGGTAAGATTATGCCCACATTCTCCATCACCATGTGTAACTTTCTTCTATAAATCGGTACATAGTTAAGTGTAAACTATGTCTTATTAAAATACAGTGAAACAAATTTATTTTCATGATGTTTCAGTTTATTTTGTAAGATGAAGACTTAATGTTTTAGATCTTCATCATTTCTAGGAAGTTTTGGTCCTTATTTCTGAGAGCTATTTGAATTTGTCCCTTTCTGGTATCAATTTTCTTCAAACAGGAAGCACCTCCTGTAGTTACATATGCAGATGTTCAAGTACCTTACTAGGCAGTAAACATCTTGCTGGCATGAACCCTGTCTTCATTCTTCTACTTACAGTATGTAGTTCATATTCAAGAGAGACTAAATGAAGGGGAAGTGATTTACAATCAACAGTGAGTGTAAAAGTTAGGTTGGTTTTCTTTTGCTTGGAAGGCTGCCGAGAATGGGATTCTCTTGAGCTTCAGAAAAGCAGCCTAGTCTCATGCATACACTTGGCTCCCGAATCAAGAAAAGGACAATTTTTTAATGCCTATTTTTTACATTTGTTTGTTACCAGTTAAAATTCCTCATGGTCAAGGGGTGCCTGGGTGGCTCAGTTCGTTGAGTATACAGCTCTTGGTTTTGGCTCAGGTTATGATCTCAGGGTCATGAGATCTTCTGCCCTTCCCCCTACTTGTGCACATGTACCCACATGCTCTCTCTCTTTCAAAATCAATCAATCTTTAAAAAAATCCTCATGGTCAGGATCTGTGCTGTGTTCTGAATATTTGTGTTCCTGTTAAATCCATACATTGAAATCCTAATGCTCTATAAGATGGTATTAGCTTGGGATCCCTGGGTGGCGCAGCAGTTTGGCGCCTGCCTTTGGCCCAGGGCGCGATCCCGGAGACCCGGGATCGAATCCCACGTTGGGTTCCCGGTGCATGGAGCCTGCTTCTCCCTCTGCCTGTGTCTCTGCCTCTCTCTCTCTCTCTCTCTCTCTCTCTGTGACTATCATAAATAAATAAAAATTAAAAAAAAAAAAAAGATGGTATTAGCTTAAGGGAGGGCCTTTGGGAGGTACTTAGGTCGTGAGGGTGGAGCCTTCATGAATGAGATTAGTGCCTTATAAGAAAGGCTCTAGAGAGCTCCCCAGGCCCTTCTATCATGTGAGGATGCAGCCAGATGATGCCTGCTATGAATGAGGAAGGGGACACTCACCAGAGAATGTGACCATGCTGGTGACTTGATCTTGCACTTCCAGCCTGTAGAACTGTGGGAAATAAATTTCTGTTTTGTATAAGCTATCCAGTCTGTGGTATTTTGTTACAACAGTGCAAAGATACTAAGACAGCCTGCTTTGTTTTAATCCTCACTGTGCCAGCAATTCATTATCCTGCATGCAGGACAGAAGATGCTGTTAGTTAGGCAGTGACTAACTTGCTTGAGCAGAAGGGAATTACTCAGGTAGGCTCCCGGGCACAATCTCAAGATTTGAGAAGGGACAGAAAATTCTAGCTCTCATTTATTTGCCTGGAAAAAGGAGGTTTCTACATTTTATGGTTGGTGCTTTAGGAGGGCTTAATCTCTTTGAAAGAAATGTTTATCATTACCAACCAATATCTGTGCTTTGGATTTCCACCTGAAACTCGTAGCCAGCTCACTGACTTCCAACCATGACTTCATTGCCAGGTGTGATGTTCCCTATAATTAGGTTGATTATTGCACATAGCTAAGCAGGCCAAACTGCTCCAAGGTTTCTATGCAGCATAAAATGAGATGTTTTCTTAATATTTTACTGGGGAAAATTCAAACAAAATCAAGGTGAAAAGACTAGTATAAGTGTCCACATATTCAACACATAGCTTCAACTAATCTTAATATTTTGCCACATTTGCTTCCTGTTACCCTTACTTTTCTTTTCTTTCTTCCTTAAGAAGATTCTATTCATTTATCATTTTATCCTCTCTTCTGAAAAAAAAAATCAAGATCAGTTTTGCTTTAGAAAAGCCATGTTTTAGAATTTTCTGCTTGATTTCTTGTAATGTTATTTAGCTTGATTACAGTTTTTCTCTTTTCTGGAGAAAAAGTGGCAATGTATTCTTCATATTGCATCATTTTAGGAGACACACAATGTCTGTTGTCCTGCTTTCTATGATGCGAAGACAGTCTGATCTCTATGAAGTTTCCCATCTTCATCAAATGGCTTCATCCTTAATGATCCTTACTGAACCTATTTCCTTTGGAGTTTCAAAATGATTATTTTTTTCTAATTCTATCATTCTTTCCAGATTTATTAACTGAGATTCTTTTTTTTGAACAAAAACTTCCTTTTATCCATTGGGGCCACTTGATCACTCTGAAATGCAATTCTTACAGAAAAGGCGAGATAAACCTTCAGTTCCTTATTTTTCATTGCCAACTTTTGGAGTAAGAAGTTGGCATCCTAGTTGTTTCTCAAATGCTTAATATGGTTTTTTTCTCCTTTGGGCTTCTTCTCTTTTATTTGTGACTATAATTCAAACATTTGAAAATATGCATTAATGCATTTCAATTACATTATTATTTTAATTAAAATTGTTTTATCTTTTGTCAATGGAAGTACCTTCACGTTGGCTTTGGTTTCCATTTAGTAAGATCTGAGATTCCTTTATAACTCCTTTGCCTTCTAGAACAACAGGATACTTCAAGGCTCATCTTGTATATTTCCTCCCTAGACTAGGAATTGGCCATCTCTCCAAGGAATTCCCTTCAGTAGGTAATTATATTTAGACTCAACAATCAGGGCTTTTGGTATGTTAACTGCACTTGGGCTGTCATTTCTCCTATTTTTAGAGGACATATATATGAAGCATATAGTTTTGAATAAAATCATGAGCTTGTACTGATGTGTCAAGTAACATGTTTTTTCTTGTCTTCTTTCATTTTATACTTATAACTCTTTTCTTTTACACTTGATAGTCTTGCTTCTTAACAGCATTAATGTAATTATGTTTTCATCATACTGCACCATAGGATAGTTCCAAAAGGACTGGTAATAATATAACAGCTGCAAATTTGACTACTGATGTTTCAGATTTCTTTGCAGCTCTGTTTTTCTGTAGACTATGTTCCAGTAAGTGTACCCAAAATACGATTTTTAAGACATTTGAAATAAATCTCTTCTTTGTGGTTATGTTTTTAATGTGGCCTATGGATAGATTCATTCATATACTTATTTTTATTTTTTAGGTACTTTTTTGTTATTTTATGCTATATTATTTTCAAAGTCAATCTGTATAACAAAGTATATGTATAAAATATGCATACTTTTAAAATTTTATAGTTTCTAACAATATATGCTGGAAATTGCTCCAATTAGAACATAGTTTTATTTTTCCTCTTTTATTTTTAAAGCTGAATTATGTTCCATTGTGTAGCTATCTCCTAATATATTCAACCAGTTCTTTACTGATGGACATTTGGGCTGATTCTAATGTTCATTACTGTAAGTAAATGTATAATCAATAAATATCTTAAATATCGTTTCATATTCTAGAGGGATCTTTTGAGGATAGATTCTAGGAAATGGGTTTTCTGGGTCAAAGAACATGTAAGGACAAATTTGTGGGGTGTTTTTAAGTTCCACCCTATAGATTTGTATCCTTGTTCACCCACCATCAAAGTTTGAGGGCTTTTGTTTCTCCACAGCCTTCCCAACAAAGAAAGTCATCAAACATTTGATTTTTGTCAGTATTATAGGAAAGAAATGCTACCTCAGTAAACTTTCTTTTATTGAAAGGGAGGCAAAACCATTTTTTCATGTTCATATGCCAACAAAGAATGTGGTCAACTTTTGGGTTTTTTAGAATAAAGCACCTAATCAAACTTATCATGTAACCTGCCAATTTGAGAACTCCAATTTATTTTTAGATTTAAAAACTTGGAGGCAGGAAAAGAAAAAGATGAGAATGAATTCCAAGTTCCTTTTTTCTATAATTATATTGGGGGTGCTCCCTCAGGTAATTAAATCTCTCAGTATACCTGGCAGTGCACAAGGAAGAAACTCATTGTCAGGGTCACCACCATGCCCTGAGGAAGCAACCAGCAGCTCCAGGTGGCTTAGGGCCAAAATTCTGGCTATGCAGAACAGCAGCAGGGAGAAAACAAAACATTTTACAAATCAATACATGAGAAAGTGATTCAAACACATTAAGCCCAGGTGCACAGCTCTGAGCTTTGGTGACACAGGATTCTAGTTCCCATCCTGACAGATTCAAATATGTATCCTAATGGAAAGATAAAGTTTCAAAGACTCCATTTTACAGATGTTTACAACATCGGGATCTCTATGTTAAGAGAAAAAAATAATTTGGGGTGAACTGTAAGGTGTGTTGAGGAAACAAAAATGTGGTGCTTCCTCTGTGAAGAATCCTTGTCAGAATCCTCTAATGGGAGAGCACATTATGGAGGGCAATGTCTTATTTCTTCTTGATATTAAAATTTTATTATCAAGGCTTTAGATTACTGAAGATTAGTAGTTACATTACTAATCATGAACTCTAGACTGAAACTGACAAATGATATGAACCTAACTCCTTAGGATTTTTGGTGTGATTCACAAAAACTTCACTAGAAACCTAGGGCCAAGAAGTTAACCAGAGGAAGAAACAGATTTTGTTTTTAAGTATACCTCCACCAAGAAGCCTCCACATGCTCACAAATGAGCTGTTAAATTTATCTCTTGACCTACAGGCAACCTTACTGGAAATTGAGATAACCACAGGCCAGTTTCCATTTGTCAAAATTTGGTTCTTTCCCTTTGTATTTTTCCCTGGGATCAAGGGTCACTTCAGAGGCCTTGTACGACTTGCACATAACAATTAGAACATAGAAACCAGCCCTTGGCAGGGACTTTGACTGTGAGCCTTATGTCAGACAGAGGAAAAGAGAAATATTAGATGTATGGGCTACAGCAGGCACTAAGAACCTGAGGACATGTTTCCAAGTAACTGGAAATAGCAATAACCAAGAAGAGATGAGAGTGGATTGCCAGGGACTTAAAAATAGGCTTACAACCTCACTTTATTTCCACAGATATTTTTTTTCTACAGATATTTAATAAGCACTGAAACTAGGAGAGCCTGGCAAATGAGAGGCACTCAGTAAATATTTGTTAAATGAATAAGTGGTTGTGAAACCCTGGAGTAGAACAGGAGATGAAATCTAGCTCTGACTTGATTTTTCTCACATGAGTGGCATATTCATGTTCTTTCTTTATTACTCTCCAGTTGACTTATTTCATTTTCCCTTGATGGGCACTGAGGAGGGCACTTGATAGGATGAGCATTGGGTGTTATACTATATGCTGGCAAATTGAACTTTAATAAAAACAAATGAAAAAAAAAGAAATTTTATATTAAAATACACTTCTTTCAATACATTTTCTGATGGATTTCATGAGACAGACAGTATCCATTGGCTATTGTTTAGTCTTCATCTTATATTGCTCTTTATTTTAAAGAGCCAATTTTATAATAATCTACAGTCTTCCAAACATAAATTCTGGCCACTTACAAGTGACTTGAAATGACAAACTAACTCAAGAAATCATTTTACGTTGCTATGAAGATGGTAGTATTAGTTTGCTAGGGCTGCCATAACAAAGCACCATAAACTGAATTCTTTAAACAACAAAAATTATTGCTCCCCAGTTTTGAAAGTTACAAATTGGAAATTAAAGTGTCATCAGGGCCTTGTTCCCTCTGAAGTTACCAGGGAAGAGGCTGTTCCAGCTGCCTCTCCTAGCTTCTGATAGGTCCTTGGCTGGTGGCAGGATAATTTCAATCTTCACATGGTGTTCTCCCTGTGTGTGTCTGGGCCATGTTTTCTCTTTTTAAGAACTAGACCAGTCACATCAAAATAGGGTCCACCCTACTGACTTTATCTGAGCTGATTACCTCTATAATAATCCTATATTTCAACTGAGTTCAGCCTCTGAGGTATTGGGGGTGGTTAGAACTTCAACCTATCTATTTTTGAGTGTCACAATTCAACTCATAACAGAGATCTTAGTGGTGATATCACCAATGGAAATTAATTAATTGCTGTTAAATGCATGAGTGCAATCATAGGCTGATAGATCTTAACATGGGATTAATAGAACCCATTATCCTCTCTCATTGTCTTATAGAGCGGATGTGGCTGGGGAAGCCTGTCAATATGGAAAATTTAAGAGTTAAAATTGTTCCTTTTTAAATTTTATTTCAGAAGAAGGCTTTTAAGAATGTGCCAATAAGAATAAAAGTTGTATCTTGGCCTAAAGAAAATTATCTTATCAGGATAATGATTGGAATTTATGAAGCAACATATTGGTTAATATTAAGTGATACTCTTCTGATCTGACAGTAAAAAGAATAAATGTTTAGATTGCCACGATTGTAAGAATTTAAAACTAAGGAGATATTGACCACCTAAATGACAGGCTTAGGAACTGGATAGACCCTCACTCCAGGAAAGCTGCCTTTAACTGCTGAAAATTATTAAACAAGACAAAACAAAAAACCTCTTAAAGTTCTGATAATTGTTTGGAGGAACTATATCAAATAGAGAAGCATCTATTTAAGACGATCTACTAAATCTCTGCAAGAATGGCAAGGCACTGTATTATTTGAACCATGGGCCATTCATATTCACTCCTGCCTTCTCCCAACTCAATGTGGCAGAAGCTCTATTCTGGGTGGTATGGCTAAGAAGGGGCTCCCTCTCCTTCTGCCTTGCAGTCTAGATGTACAGTTTTGCAGCAGAAGGGGCAGGCTGCTGACATCCTCATCACCCCAACTTCCAGCTTTGTGCTACAGAAGCTGTAGTCCATGTGGATACAGCCAAGAGGACAAGGCTCCCTTCCCCCATTGATGCCATACCTGTAGGGTCAAAACTCTAATCCAGACAGAGCTGGCTGAGAATCCTGGGCTTTAGTCTCCTGCCCGAGCTCACTCATAGGCTAGAGGTCCATACTAGGAGAGACAAGCTGAGAAGAAGACAAGGTACCATCCCTATCCAGAACTCCAATCACCAGGGTGTCCTTCTGAGAGAAGTGGGCTGCTGATGCCAGACCCAGCTGTGGTGCAGAGGTAATGTGGCTCTGCCCTGGAGGAAGGGACAGGCCTGAAGATTGGAAAACTCCAGTGTATCTGCTTAAAGGGGACTTTACCAGGAACAGGGCATGTGGAAGTTCCTGCCTAAGGGCATGATCTTGGTGGTAAGCAATTAAGAAGGGGAGCCATGGTACTTATAGCAAGAGTGAAATGGTACATCCGCTAGAAGTTGGACAGAGAACCAAGGAAATAGCTGAGAAGAGCCCTCTGTGGCTGGCAGTGCCCTCCCCCTATGAAAGGGGTACAACTGAATAGGATCAGACCCTGGAGCAATCTCTGCCACAGGGTGTTGTCAAAATCAATAGAACATTCAGCTAGTAACTAGTGAGTGCTAATGGCCAATCTGGAAGACCAACCAGAAGCTTAATGGGGAGATCAAAGAAAGAGACCAAGAGAACCCTGCTAAAACCACCCTGAAATTGCCAAATTAAGACCAAGATCTGAAGTCTCTGACTTCACATGGTATTTTATGCAGTACATATTGCTGTAAATAAAATATTTGCTATGTGGTATGTGTTAGATCTGAATTTTTTAGAAGGGAAGAACTAGAATATATAATACATGTTATAATGAAGTTTCTTCCTAGGAAAGGATCGAAAATTTATCTAAAACCAAAATGAAATAAATGTGTTGGAAGAAAGGACCCTATCGATTCAAATGAGGTGCATTAATTCCAGGGGCTTGTACTTGTACCTTCCATTGTGAAATATGGGGATCCAGAGCTTTTCCCATTTATCCAGTTGTATACCTATCTCTTCTTTGCTACTACATCCCATGATATATTAAAACCAAATTGCTGAAAAACAAACAAACAAACAAAAAACAACCAAACCAAAAAAACTCAAATTGCTATAAAGGCAACAGGAGTGGAGTCACCTTCACTTTCATGTCTGTCACTCATGGGTAGGACTTCAACAGCACAGAAATTTCTTATTGAATTAGCAATTAGAAAAGAGCAAACACATTGCAAAGATGTCAATCCGTTTGGCCATTATTTGAACGAGTAGCTTTTCGGTTCAGCTATATCCAGACCATTAGATGGGATTTTTAGAAAAAGACTTTAATCAGTGCTTTGTGAGGTGTGCTAATTGGCTTCTGGAGACAAGCAGCCACAATGAAAGATCAGGGCCAGAACTCCCCTTGCAGGGACAGTCAGCCTTCCTGCTTTCCACATGAAGGCCATGCCTCACATGGGGCTTTCTGGGGCAGGCTCAAGGGAGGCCCAGCAGACTCTCAAGGAGTGATGACGCAGTATGTTCCCTGATCCTTTTTGGGGGTCCCTAAGGATTGGAGAATTACTAAATTTGTCATCAGGAATGTTTCAGCTCACGTTGGACATTATTTGCCCTTCCCTAGTCCTATAAAAAGGATAAGCATTTTGATGTCTTGACACTTCATTAAGCATAGGTGTATTCTATTTCAGACAGTAGTTGCTCTGTTTTCAGAGTGTCTATAAATTTGCCT
This sequence comes from Canis lupus dingo, assembly GCF_003254725.2. Taxonomy (NCBI): domain Eukaryota; kingdom Metazoa; phylum Chordata; class Mammalia; order Carnivora; family Canidae; genus Canis; species Canis lupus. The sequence continues at coordinate 7,124,048 of NC_064271.1, read as the reverse complement.
TGAATAAAATGGCTTAAAAAGAATTTTTAAACGTGGTATATATGAAATATCCAAGCAAGTAATAGAAAAAATAAAGGCAGCACACAGAATTTGAAGGCATAAAATACATTTTTGTTCCTATCACATCCACTACCCGTTCTTTTGGGATTCTTATGGTTGGTACAATAGAATGTCTCTCCTCTTGGCTCTTCCCAATGGATTAAGCACAATATGCACATGAATGATGTTATGTCATTCATGACTTTAAAAAAGTTGAGACTAAAGATGAGCCCTTTTTTTTGGAACAAATATATAGCAAAATATACACATGAAAGCTAGAATTATTTCTTATAAAGATTTTTATTTATTTATCCATGAGAGACACAGAGACACAGGTAGAGGGAGAAGCAGGCTCCCTGCAGGGAGCCCAATGTGGGACTCGATCCCAGGACCCCGGGATCATGACCTGAGCCAAAGGCAGACGCTCGACCACTGAGCCACCCAGGCATCCCTAGAATTATTGATTTTTTCAAAGCAGTTTTCTGAGACTGCTGTTCTGTCTCCTCTCTTCTGTGATGCTTCTTTGCTTAACATTCTCTGGAACTGGCTCATTTTATTCACGTATTCAGCAAATATTTATTGACTGCTCATCATGTGCTAGGTACTCTGTAGAAGCTACAGAAACAAAGACAACCAAAGCAGAAGTCTTGACTTCGAGAAGCAGAGAGCTTAGTGAGGAAGGGAAAAATAAGTTACATGCCAGTGGATGTGTGTTTTAATCATGGTCAGGGACGGCTTCAAATAAGGTTGCGATATCTGAGCAAACTCTTAAAGGGAAGGATTTTGCCAGACTAAAATGGAAAGGGGACAGGATTGAGACCTCATGAACAGTAAGTGAATATCCACATAGGCTGGAATGCTGAAGCCTGTTAGCTGGCCTCAGGCAGGCTGTGTTTCTCGAGGAGGTTATAACCGGAGATGCAGAAAGACCTAGCCAGCCAGCAAGCAGGGCTTCTGACAGAATAGCCCTCACTCAATAACGCCCATCTCTTTCTTTGCAACCACAATTTTTCTTAACCCTAGAGAATATTGCAAATTTGAAGCATCTTTATTTATCAGACTTAATTCTCTAATTTTTTTTACATATTCCCCAAATTACACCTACTCTTAAAGAAAAAAGATATATTATTTGTTGTATTAAAGATGCTCAAAAGAATTGTCACTAGTCATGATAGCAATTCTTAGAGAGGAGTCCCTGGTGTCCTTTTAGCTATGACAATGACTCACTTAGCTTAACCATGGAATCTGTTTTGGAGGTGGCAAAAATCATTTGAAATTTATATGTTGGTGTACTTGCTAGAGAATCAGACCTATTACCTTATAAACATGCTCCGTGCAGGCTGATAGATACTTCCAGAGGCACCTTACTCACTCTCTGCTATTGGCTTCAAAGGGTGTTCTTGACAGCCTATATTTATTGTCATTATGCCCAACTCCCTTGTTTACTAATTTGTAGGTAAATGTCTCTGAGGTGTTGTACCACCTCACTGTTTCCAGGGATCTTTCTCCTTCAGGCAGGATAAACCTAACTCCTTTGCTCATTCTAACCAGTGGTTCAGTTACACAAACAAAACAAAAAATACAGAGTCCTCATCTGGAATTGCCACTTCTCATCCTGTCTTTGGGCTATTATTTTCTCCCTTGGTAAAAATATGTCAGCAGCTCCAATGGTAAGTTACAAGGCTACTATTTCTAGAAGTTTTTTATTCAGCCCCTGCAGCCCTTCTCACTCTAACCATGATCTGACAAGTTGAACACAGTCAACAACAAAAAATATCAAATACCTAACACACTTGATATCCTACAAATTTTCCCAATGTACACTTTTACTTCAGAAAAGTGAAGTATTTTCCTGCAATGGCTTTACTTGTGCCTTTTTCTGCCTGCAAGGAAGACTTGACTCCAACCTGCTCCTCCAAACTTTGCCCACAACTCTCGATCATCAACCCACTTGTCACTGCCAGGCACATAAAACAATTTGCTATTCCTTTTTTTTTTTTTTTTTTTTTTTTTTTCAATTTGCTATTCCTGAAGCATGCCCTTGTGCCTTGTCTTTGACATGTGCTGTTTCCTTCTCTTGAAAAGAGCTCTCTTCCAGGATTACACTTCCTGCAGTCACGTTCTGCAGGTCCAAGAATGATGCGCTAATACCAAAGATGATTTGCAAAGGACACTTGTGAATTAGGGCTCAGAATTCTCGCTTGAGTCCCCTCCTCACTAATTTATATTAAAATGCAAGACAACGTGAGGCAATTTATGGTAAATACTGCTGGCGGTATATTGGAGTAGGTCCATGGGCTGCCTCTGCAGCCAGATGGCCTAAATTTGAATCCTGGTTCTGTCCTTTTACCTTCCTGTGCCCTTAGATGGGTTATTTTTCCATACCTCTGTTTCCTTTCAAGTGACATTGGGATAATAAAATATCTACCCATTCTTCTTATCACACTCAGGTGTAAAATTGGGATAATGTTAGAATTTTAAAGGCCACAGGGAGGATTAAAAGAAATTAATGCGTTAGCACTTAGAACAATGTTCTAATTATTAGGAAGACAGGAATCATTTCAGAAATGTTAGCTATTTAATCCTTATCATCTTAACAAATGTCAAATTACCAACTCACCTAAAATATAAATTGGTCAGATCAAAAACTAAAAACCCAAACCCCGAATTTCTGCTCTTTCAAAGCCTAAGCTGAGAGTGTCTCAGTGGCTCCCTTTACTTTGGTTATGTGCCTTATTCTCCTTCTCCTTCCTTCTTCAGACACTTAAACAGTTCCTGTGGCTCTTTTCTGTGTACACTGGGGATCAAAAAATGTGTCTGACACTTTACACCAGTGAGAATAGCTAAAATTAACAAGACAGAAAACGACAAACGTTGGCGAGGATGTGGAGAAAGGGGAAGCCTCTTGCACTGTTGGTGTCAATGCAAGCTGGTACAGCCTCTCTGGAAAACAGTGTGGAAGTTCCTCAAGAAATTAAAAATACAGCTACCCTATGGCCCAGCAATTGCACTACTGGGTATTTACTCCAAAGGTACAGATGTAGTGAAACAACAGGACAGCTGCACCTCAATGTTTATAGCAGCAATGTCCACAATAGCCAAACTGTGGAAGGAACCTCGATGTCCTTTAACAGATGAATGGATAAAGAAATTGTGGTCTATATACTCAATGGAATATTACTCAGCCATAAGAAAGGAGGAATACCTACCATTTACTTCAATGTGGTTGGAACTGGAGAATACTGTGCTGAGTGAAACAAGTCAGAGAAAGACAATTATCATAAAGTCTCACTCATATGTGGAATATAAGAAATAGTGAAAAGGACTATGAGGGAAAGAGGAAAACTGAGTGGGAAAAAATTGGAGAGGAAGGCAAACCATGAGAGACTCCTAACTCTGGGAAACAAACGAAAGGTTGCAGAAGGGGATGCAGGTGGGACAATGGGGTGATTGGGTAACGGGCACTAAGGAGGGTACTTGATGAGATGAGCACTGGTTGTTAAACTACATGTTGGCAAATTTAACTTAAATAAAATATATTTAAAAAACCAAACCAAACAAAACAAAAAAAAGTGCCTGAGACTTCAAATATGCGAACACAACTCTCTGCAGGCGAGAGTTTGATGAGGTAGGGCAAAGCCTGGGAGATAGGAATGGTTCTTTCAGTCTGTTTGGTTTGGAGCATCAGCATATTCATTAACTCACCCCACTTATGCCCTAGTCTGTAACATGTACATTCACACATCTCTCTCCCCACTGGTCAGACTCCTCACTAGAATAACTTGCGATAATGAGGCCCACTGCCTGAGAGATAAAGAAAGAGATGCTAAAAAAAAAAAAAAAAACAAAAAAAAAAAACAAAACACGTAGTAATAAATGAAACTTCCCTCCAGAATATGAGATCATAAAGCTTGGTATGACTTGGGCACTCAGCCAACCTTCTGTAACAAAACGATTTTTTTTACAAATGAATTTTTCACCGTTAGGATGCTGTGAGTGTCAATGGAATCAATACCTAATTGAAACCTTCCAGAATCGAAGTTCTGACCTTCCAAATATCCTCCCTCTCTCCTTCCTTTAATGGCTTCTCTGCAGTACTCTTGGCAACATTAAGAATCACCTGATTACCTTTATTGCTATAAACTCTAAAACAAACCACCTCGGCCATATCAGCCAAAATATATCACCTCTCAATGATTCAGTATCATATTTTATTCTGCTTCTCAAAACCTAGTAGCTGGTTTTTATTCTTTGGAATACATTCACAACTGCTTTTTAAAAGTGGTTATCTGAAAATAAATGCTACCACTTTGTGTAAAAGTGTCATGTTCAGAGTGATCTTGTTCCAGGTCAATGACCACTTCCATTCATTATGGCATATTTCTGTTGGAATAAGAGTTAAATACATGGCATACTTTGAGTTCTTCTGCTGAAATACCAAACCTCAGCAGCAAGCAAATAATTATTGCCTTTCCTGGTCATTTTAGATGAGAAAAGCGGGCAAAGGCATCTCCAAGTGTTATGTCACAAAAATTTAAAGAATAACTCTGTCTTTTAATAACTGTCTTCAGAATTTGATAATACTAAAATTTTTTTTGAGGAGTTTTATCATAGAATCATAACATAACCGGAAGACAAGATAGAGGTCTCTTTCTGACCCTGACTTGACTTTTCCTCTTATTCCTGCTGTTTAACCTTCTGGATCTCAGCTTCCCACTTGGAAAGTGGGAATAAGAATATAGATTCTAGCTGTGGAAAGAGGAAGAGATATAATAGAGGTAGAAATGCTTTGATGAAAACATGTCACATAAAGGTTTATCACTGGAATGTCTACTTAATTTGGAAATCTATTAAAATTTACAAAGAAGTCATATTTAGAAATTAAAACACCTTATTACTGATTCTGAATTATTTTCTTTTGCCATGGTAACAAAAATAAAATATTTCTTAGTTATCAAAGGAAAACAATTTGGAAATAGCAATAAATAATAAAACAAGAAAGCTGAGATCTGAAATATATCATATTCAGAGTAATTTTAATTTTTTTCTCTCTTGAAAATAATCACCTTTTTTTATCAACTTGTCTAGCAAATTTGGGTTTTCTCATAACTGGCTTTATTGTTAACTGTATGTACTATATAGTATTTGATGTTCAATACAGAGCATTTATTTTTAGACATGAAATAATTTTTCAAAAGATTTTTTATTTATTTATTCATGATAGACACAGAGAGGGAGAGAGAGGCAGAGACACAGGCAGAGGGAGAAGCAGGCTCCTTGGAGGGAGCCTGACGTGGGACTTGATTCCAGGACTCTAGGATCATGCCCTGAGCTGAATGCGGCGCTAAACCACTGAGCCACCCGGGCTGCCTGACATAAAATAATTTTAAGGATAATTGCTACCTTCATATTAGATCCACCAAAACAGACAAACAGTTTTCATTAAATGTTTTTTGATAGAAATAAGCATGATTTGTACTTATGTTGAATCTTAGATTTAGAGATAGTGTAGCTTGAGTCTTTCATTGGTTGCATAAATCACCTCCATTTGTAGTAGTTTGCGGAGGACCTACTATGTGAATAAATTACTCAGCACTCAGCACAGAGCCACTGTTAGTGACACCAAAAATGCATCATGAAATCAAGAGAGGGAAGTTCTGGAAGCACATGGGTGGTGGTTAGAGACCTGGGCTCTTCTTTTGGTGACTTAGTGGATCAAGCTTAGTTTCTCTGTGTGTATATGGGTTTAAGCCCCACCTAATAATCCACAAGAGATCACTGAGTAGTTCCCTGAATAAAGTGCAAACACTAAAAATAACTGGGAATGAATGAAATGAGAAAAATACAGTCCCTGGAAGTTCACATAAATTGTATGTTTCTGTTACTGTCTGGATGTGTGTCTAAGTGGAAGAATGCCCCAGCACTCACATTTAATTTCATAAGGCTTTCCTTTCTCTTTCAACATTCAGAATGAACTTGTCTTTTCTTGATAAGTTTATTATAGAAATGGTTTGTACTCTTTTACGTGTTATTACAGACATTGTGCAAACTTTTCTTAATTGATCTTATGCTACTCTTATTTAAGGGGGCCAAGGTAAGGAAAGTGGCCAAATCACCTTCAAGTAGCCTCTTGATGACATCAGTCTTTTGATTTTGCTTCCCAAGACGCCGCAACACATATGGGGGCCAGCACCACCCCCATAATTTAAGTATGCGCTTGAATTGGATTATTCCTCAAGGATGCCTGGACATACCTGAGAACAGGATGCTACCTGACTCTGTAAGCCTCTCATCATAACCAACAGAGCAAGAATGCAGCAGGCAGTTCTTTTGAGGATAGAAGCTTTCTCTTTGAAACATGATTGTGTATTTAATTATGTGAGAACAATAGGAGGAAGCATATGTAATTTTAGGGGGTGGTCAATATTAAGTATCAGATTTGAGCTCAGTGTTTCATAGGTGCGATGCCATACTACATGTTCACAATGCTCATTGTAACACTTGAGGTAGGTCCCCATTTCAGAATGAATAAATGGAGCCTCTGAGAGCCTAAGACATTTGTCCAGTTTTCAGAAGTTGGTATTCAGCCTCAGAACCCAAGTGGTGGGTTCTCCCAAAGCCCCTCATGGGGTTCTACCTGGGAAACCACCATAGGATGTTCAGGCAGCACTGCTCTCAGGATGAGGCCAAGGGGCTGGTCAGGATCTGTAAGTGTACATTCTGACTCGATTGAGCCTGAAACAAAACCAGAAGTGTAAGGCAGCAGCCCAAATCTATCTATTCTAATTTAACACACACATACCAATGAGTATGGGTGAACACCAGCACGTGGGAAATTTACTACAATGCCCTGGGGCACATTTGTAATAATCACATCTCCTATCTGTGCTTTGAAATTAAGTAGGAATTAGCAGTCAGTACAGGACTTGGCTCACAGTAGGCACCCTATAAATACTTGCAGAAAGAATGAGGAAAGCAGATATTTGCACTTTTAATTCTGCAAGCCAAAAGGGAGCATTTCCTTGAAACCCTATTGGGATGGTGATTAGCCTCATCTTGAAAAGTATAATTATTTTTTGGTAATTTGGGGGAAAAATCTAAAGCACCTGACAGTGTTTGATGATCATAAAATAATTAGAAACTTTTGGGGATCTCTGGGTGGCTCAGCGGTTTAGTGCCTGCCTTCGGCCCAGGGCATGATCCTGAGGTTCCGGGATCAAGTCCCACATCGGGCTTCCTGTATGCAGCCTGCTTCTCCCTCTGCCTATGTCTCTGCCTCTCTTTCTCTCTGTGTCTCTCATGAATAAATAAAATCTTAAAAAAAATAGATACTTTCGAGTTCAGTATATTGCTATCTTATGTTCAGAGAAGCTGGCAAGGTGAACTTACAGAGAGAGAAGTGTGGAGTGTCAGTGTTAGACAGGACCTCTGACTACCAGACTGTAAGCCCCATCACTGACTCCATAATATCATGTCTTGTAAAGAAGCTCCAAAATTCTGCTCAACAATTAGGAGGATTACATATAGGGGCTCTTTGGGGAGAAGAGAAAAATGTACTTTGCTAATTAAATTGAGGTGGATTGGTAACTGTAGGATTTTGTTAGTTTTGTATGATGAAAATAGTATTCCCCAACAAAATTAACAGGATTGTATCCCATGTGATAAACATTGAGTTGAGCAGTTTTCAAGCTAGAAGGGAGTATAGTGGCCACTTAGCATGCCTTATTTCACAGATGTGAAAACTGACTCTTAGCTGCGATGATATGCCAATCATTAAGCGACTTAGTAGTAGATCAAGACTTGAATCCATTGCCTACCATCCATTAGCCATATTCTAGTCTCTACCTCTATAAGCAAATTTTTGTTGTGAATATATACAATGTCTCTCTGGAGTTCCAAAAGAAATACTAAAATGCCTTTCAATTTAAGAGATTGAACATTATCAATGACTATGTAGCCCCTTTCTCCATCCACCTCATTCCCATGGGCAACCACTTCCCCGAATTTCAAGTTAATCATTCTCTAGTTTTTCTCAATAGCAGGCTACCTCTCTTGGTTTGCAATATTTCTTTTATTATGAGAGCCAAATGCACAGATGTTCCCCGAAGCACAATGGATATTTTATAGCACTAATATAAGATCAGAATTTTAAAGCCATAAAAATAGCCAATTAGGCTCCCAGATCAATCTTGCACTTGCACCCCATTAGTCACTGATTCACTCTCTTTGGCTCTGAGATGACATCGCTGCTTTTGACCATTAAGAACTCACTTTTTGGCATTTCCACATCCTTTGATAATGTAAATGTATGAGAATAATGAGCTCCTTTGGGGGATTCTTTGTTTCTCTAAACTCATTGCACTATTTCATATCCTACTCGTTTTAATGTACTATTGTTTTAAAACCAGAAAACAACGACAGCATCAACAAAACTAGACCTCTTCTCTATCCAAGCACTAATACTGCTTATGGGGACAAACAAAAACAGTTATACTCAAATGTTGTCAGTTTTAATTCCTATTCCCAGATGAAGACAAAATCTGATTGGTACCATGGCAACATGTTGCCTCAAGTGTCAAATAGGTATTACTTGCATATAGTCTCACTCACAAATTCTCTTTATAAGTGTTGGGAGAGGTGTGATCTTCTCCTAGAACTCACTAAATTAAAAAAGGCTGAAGAAAATCTAATTAGTGTTTCCAGAAGTACCTTTGTAGGGTCTGATAATATCAGATTACTGTTTCATATTTTTTTCCTCTTGTATCCACAAGATGCAGGTGCAGCATGTAGATGTCTCGGCAAGCACCAGGTAAGTGGACAATTAAGGCAACACCAGGGTATGCAGGCACTATAAATTCATGAAGTTCTGGTGGTTCTCTTTTTTGATATTTCACATTGGTGAGTTTTCCTCCCTCCCTCCCTCCCTCCCTCCCTCCCTCCCTCCCTCCCTCCCTTCTTCCTTCCTTCCTTCCTTCCTTCCTTCCTTCCTTCCTTCCTTCCTTCCTTCCTTCCTTCATTTCTGGAGGGAAAACCAGTGATGTATTCCTAACTAATTCCCTGAGTTATTTGGTAGTGCAGCCTAGCTGGTAGAATTGACACTTTAGTTATAAATGATCTGCTCTTTATTGTCTGTACTGGCACATCAGAGTTAAATATTCCCCAAGGAAGAGGACACTTCTTGAGTACCTGCCATACACTAGGCATGATACAGGGCATTTGCCCTTCTCATGATCTCAGCAAATTCTCACAGATGCCTGCCCTATGATGTAGGGCCTACTTTCCCCACTCCTCTGATGAAGAAATGGATGCAGAGAGGAAAAGAAATGAGCCACAGCTCAAAGTTATTAGGTCATGAGTCAAGATTTCACAATAGTCTTTTGAATCTGAATTTCCTCGCCATTATGCTCCTTGAGCAGGCAGCATGCATTTCTTTCTCATTCCCTGAATGGTGGTAGAGGTGGGGGACAAGTGTCATTGCTATTAGGCATTGTGATTTTCAAATACTGTTATAGTTTGACAAGTAGTCTGTGCCAGTCATCCCAGGTATATTTGCATTTCTCTTTCTGTGTGTGTGTGTGTGTGTGTGTGCGCGCGCACATGCATATATGTTGGGGGTAGGAGGAGAAGGGAGAGAAAGAGAAAGGTGAGAAATGAGGAAATGGAAAGAAATATGATCACTTGTGATGATTCACTTATTAAACTAATGCTTTTCTCTGAATTTGGACTGCCTCTAACATGAAGAATCTATGGCAGGAAAGGAAGTAAAAAGTATACAAATTGGGAAAGAAGAAACAAAACTATCTTTGTTCACATATGACAAGATTATAGAAAATCTGAAAGAAACAACAAAAAATGCTTACTCCTGGACCTAATAAGAGATTATTGAAAGGTTGCAAAATACCAGGTTAGCACACAAAAGCCAACTGTTTTCTATATGTCAATAATGAATAAGTGAAATTTGAAATTAAACACAGAATACCATTTACATTAGCATCCTCCAAAATGAAATTCTTATATAAGTCTAACAAAATACGAGTAAGATCTATACGAGAAAAACTACAAAACTCTGATGAAAGAAATCAAAGAATTTTAAAAATGGGGAGATATAACATATTTATGGCCGGGAAGACTCAGTATTGTCAAGATGTCAGTTCTTCCCAACTTGATCTGTAAATTTGATACAATTCCAATCAAAATCCTGGTAAGTAATTCTGTGAATATTCACAAACAATTCTAAAGTTTATATATCAGGCAAGAGACCTGGAATAGCTAATATAATGTTAGAGGAAAAGAACAGAGTTGGAGGACTGACATTACCCAACATCAATACTTACTATAAGGCTACACTAATCAAAGCAGTGAGGTATTGGTAAAAGCTTGACAAAAAGATGAAGAGAACAGAAGAGAGTCCAGAAATATAACCTCATAAATATAGTCAACTATCTTTGACAAATAAGCAAAGGCAATAGAGAAAAGATAGCCTTTCCAATAGAATATCCTGGAACAAACAGATATCCACATGCAAAATATCAATGTAAACACATACTTTATAACCTTCACAAAAATTAGCTCAAAATGGATTGCAGACCTAAATTAAAATGCAAAACTATAAAACTCCTGGAAGATAACATGGGAGAAAATTTAGATGACCTTGGGTACAATGATAACTCTTTAGTTGCAACACCAAAGGCATGATCTATGAAAGGGAGAATGCATAAGTTGGACTTCATTAAGATGAAAAAACTTCTTCAGAAAAACATTATCAAGTGAACAAAATAACAAACCACAAACTGAAAGAGAATATTTACAAAAGACAGATCTGATAAAGGAAAATATGCAAAGGACTCTTAAAACCCAATAATGAGAAGATACAACAACCGAAGTGAAAAATTGAGCTGAAGACTTTAACAAATACCTCACCAAAGAATAAATACAGATGTCAGTAAGCATACGAAAAGATGCTACACATCATATGTCATCAGGAAAATAAAAATTAAAGTGGCAAGAATATACCACTACATGCTATTAAAATGGCTAGAATCAAGTTTACTGACAACATCAAATGTTGGTGAGGAAGGGGATCCCTGGGTGGCTCAGCGGTTTAGCACCTGCCTTTGGCCCAGGGCGCGATCCTGGAGTCCCGGGATGGAGTCCTGCGTTGGGCTCCCGCCATGGAGCCTGCTTCTCCCTCTGCCTGTGTCTCTGCCTCTCTCTCTCTCTCTAGGTCTATCATGAATAAATAAATAAATAATAAATAAATAAATAAATAAATAAATAAATCTTTTAAAAAATGCTGTTGAGGATGTGGAGCAACAGAAACTCTCATTCATCGCTGATGGGGATGCAAAATGGTTCAACCACCTTGGAGGACAGTCAAGTGGTTTCTTACAAAGCTAAACTATAATCTAGCAACTGTACTACATATGTCTACATTAAAACCTGCACAGGGGGGATCCCTGGGTGGCTCAGCGGTTTAGGACCTGCCATCGGGCCAGGGCATAATCCTGGAGTCCTGGGATCAAGTCCCAGGTCAGGCTCCCTGCATGGAGCCTGCTTCTCCCTCTGCCTGTGTCTCTGCTTCTCTCTCTCTCTGTATCCCTCATGAATAAGTAAATAAAATCTTTTAACACCCCCCCCCCAAAAAAAAACCCAACAATAAAAAAACCTGCACAGGGATGTTGATAGCAACTTTGTTTTTAACTGCCAAAATTTGAAAGCAAACAAGATGTCCTTCAGTAGGTGACTGTATAACACAAACAAATAAAAAACTATGGTACATTTAGGCAATGGCATATTATCCAGTGCAAAAAGAAATCACTTATTAAGCTATGAAAAGATATTGAGAAACCTTAAATGCACATTACTAAGTGAAAGAAGCTAGTCTAAAAAGGATACACACTGTATGATTCCAACTATAAGACATTGAAAAGACAAAACTACGGGGACAGTAAAAAGACCAGTGTTTCCCAGGGGCTAGGAGGAGGGAAGAATGAACATGGGGAGCACATATTTTAGGGCAATAAAAATACTCTGTATATTCTGACGGATACATGTCATTACAAATTTGTCTAACCCTTGCATGTACAATATCAAGAGTGAATCCTAATGTGTGCTATGACCTTTGGATAATAATGTGTCAATATCAGTTTGTCCTTCATAACAATGTACCATTCTGGTGGGTATGTTGATTACAGAAGAACCTCTGCATCTGTGGAGACTGGGGATACATGGGGAAATCTATACCTTCCTCTAATTTTTGCTGTGAAATAAAATTCCTCTAAAAAATAAAATCTATTTAAAAAAGAAGAAAATAGGACCACTAATTTTAGAAATCCTATACTTTCCAAAGACTGAAGAAAATATCTGAAATGTTCAGATCAACACTTAGCATATGAATGTTAATGAGCTTGTGGGAAGAAGATTAGTTTTGATGTCTAATGGGGTGAAGATGATGTACTTAGAAATTTTTTTTTTTGCTTAGAAAATTTAAAGACACTGCACAACATTTCCCCCCCTAAATATATATTCTTTCAAAAATCAAGGCTGAAAGTACTTCGTGCCAAAAATATAGGTCAGTGGACAGATCAAAGCTTAAGTGGCATTTGCTGGAAGATTTCTGAGGTCTCAACCCCTTTGGGACAACTCTGAGTTCAAGAGACAAGAGCACAACAGATGCAATTGGCATTGGCTCTGGAGGGCATGCATAACCTAAGGCCAGACAGAGAACTCTCCAGGGGCAGAGCAAGTCAATATTTAACTTCAAGGTTATGTAAAATGAGTTCAAATTGGTCTACATCCATTTAAAAGAGAAATAATATGTGAATTATGAAGCCTCATTTCATAGCAAATTTAGAAACATGCTAAAGGTGTTCTTCCCCTTCTCCGTTTGAGACAGGAAAGAAGGAAGCAAGAGGATGCCACAGGTGGGCAGCTGAACCCCTTCATTGCTCCAGACAGGAGGTTGAAGTTCCTTATGTTGTTTATTTGATTCTAATATAACACTGCAATTCAGATCATTAAATTCTTTTCCAGTCAGAGCAGCTAATGCTCACTGTGGTTAAGTAACACACATAGGTCTACAAGGTGAGTGAAAACATAAAAGATCACTTGTGATGGAATTTCTCCATGTTGGGGTCCTTTATCGATGGAATAGTGCCTGGAACCCTGGGCTGTCGTTCAGCTCTACCTGTTATTGGTGGTGTTACTTTTGTTAACTTACACTAAACTCTGTTAACTACCAGGGTAAGGGAGCAGCAACTGGATTCAAGGAAGATCTTGCTTTGGTTCTACTTTTCAAGTCTATTTTTAAATGATTCCTTCAACCACAGTCTTATGTTTATATCTCTATCCTGAAACGCGTGCTGTTAGCCACTTATTACTCATTTTGTTCTTCCCTTCCTGGTCTAGAAATTCTCCTCTTGCTACTACTATTTCTTCTCTTCTAATTCACATTCTTGTTTCCTAAGTTGTGCACTGTTATGTTCTGGGCTTTGTCACAGTAATATCATAGTTGTTAAATCTAATACTATGAAAATGTCAACGTTACCCAGGGCAATATACACGTTTAATGCAATCCCTATCAAAATACCATGGACTTTCTTCAGAGAGTTAGAACAAATTATTTTAAGATTTGTGTGGAATCAGAAAAGACCCCGAATAGCCAGGGGAATTTTAAAAAAGAAAACCATATCTGGGGGCATCACAATGCCAGATTTCAGGTTGTACTACAAAGCTGTGGTCATCAAGACAGTGTCGTACTGGCACAAAAACAGACACATAGATCAGTGGAACAGAATAGAGAATCCAGAAGTGGACCCTCAACTTTATGGTCAACTAATATTCGATAAAGGAGGAAAGACTATCCATTGGAAGAAAGACAGTCTCTTCAATAAATGGTGCTGGGAAAATTGGACATCCACATGCAGAAGAATGAAACTAGACCACTCTCTTTCACCATACACAAAGATAAACTCAAAATGGATGAAAGATCTAAATGTGAGACAAGATTCCATCAAAATCCTAGAGAAGAACACAGGCAACACCCTTTTTGAACTCGGCCATAGTAACTTCTTGCAAGATACATCCACGAAGGCAAAAGAAACAAAAGCAAAAATGAACTATTGGGACTTCATCAAGATAAGAAGCTTTTGCACAGCAAAGGATACAGTCAAGAAAACTAAAAGACAACCTACAGAATGGGAGAAGATATTTGCAAATGACATATCAGATAAAGGGCTAGTTTCCAAGATCTATAAAGAACTTATTAAACTCAACACCAAAGAAACAAACAATCCAATCATGAAATGGGCAAAAGACATGAACAGAAATCTCACAGAGGAAGACATAGACATGGCCAACATGCACATGAGAAAATGCTCTGCATGGGATCCCTGGGTGGCGCAGCGGTTTGGCGCCTGCCTTTGGCCCAGGGCGGGATCCTGGAGACCCGGGATCGAATCCCACATCGGGCTCCCGGTGCATGGAGCCTGCTTCTCCCTCTGCCTGTGTCTCTGCCTCTCTCTCTTTCTCTCTCTGTGACTATCATAAATAAATAAAAATAAAAAAAATTAAAATAAAATAAAATAAAAAAGGCTTTAAAAAAAAAAAAAAGAAAATGCTCTGCATCACTTGCCATCAGGGAAATACAAATCAAAACCACAATTGGATACCACCTCACACCAGTGAGAATGGGGAAAATTAACAAGGCAGGAAACAACAAATGTTGGAGAGGATGTGGAGAAAAGGGAACCCTCATACACTGTTGGTGGGAATGTGAACTGGTGCAGCCACTCTGGAAAACTGTGTGGAGGTTCCTCAAACAGTTAAAAATATACCTGCCCTACGACCCAGCAATTGCACTGTTGGGGATTTACCCCAAAGATACAAATGCAATGAAACGCCGGGACACCTGCACCCCGATGTTTATAGCAGCAATGGCCACGATAGCCAAACTGTGGAAGGAGCCTCGGTGTCCAACGAAAGATGAATGGATAAAGAAGATGTGGTTTATGTATACAATGGAATATTACTCAGCTATTAGAAATGACAAATACCCACCATTTGCTTCAACGTGGATGGAACTGGAGGGTATTATGCTGAGTGAAGTAAGCCAGTCGGAGAAGGACAAATATTATATGTTCTCATTCATTTGGGGAATATAAATAATAGTGAAAGGGAATATAAGGGAAGGGGGAAGAAATGTGTGGGAAATATCAGAAAGGGAGACAGAACGTAAAGACTGCTAACTCTGGGAAACGAACTAGGGGTGGTGGAAGGGGAGGAGGGCAGGGGGTGGGAGTGAATGGGTGACGGGCACTGGGGGTTATTCTGTATGTTAGTAAATTGAACACCAATAAAAAATAAATTAAAAAAAAATAAATCTAATACTCTGTTGTTCAGTTCTCATTTTGACTGGTCCCTCATGGGCATTTCTTTTGAAACAACTGCCTTGGCTACCATATCACTGTGCTCCTCTGATCTTCCCATATCTCTTATGTCCTTCGCTGTACTGTCTCTTTTTCCATTCTATGCTCTTAAAAGGTGATCATCCCCAGGAGTCTGTTGTTGGCCTTTTCCTCCTCCCACTGATCTATCCCTAGGTGATGTCTTCTATTTTTACTGCCTCAACTACAACTTAGCCCAAGTTGAATGTTTATGAAACCTTTCCCATCCTTTTTGAGTAGAGTGAATCACTCCCTCTTTGGATGTCCACTGTCCTCTGGGTCTGCTTCAATCATAGTACCCAGGACAAACTTCACATTTAATGTTCGTATGTTGTTCATCATTATTAGCCTGGAAGCTCTTCAAAGGTAAATGGTTTTAGCCATCTTCATTTTCCTAGTATCCAAATCAGTGCTTGTCATGGATGGGTACTCAACAAATGTTTATTGAATAAATTAATGTAAAAATTAATGAAGATTCCCTTAGGTCCTAATTAAGACATTGCAGCCTATTGTTGAGGTTGTTGAGAAATGTGTTTCTGGACCTTAGGAACAAAGAGTGGTTTTCAGGAACCTTGAGCTTCAAGATCAACTTCATGCTATTCCCCTCCTGTTTCCTGGAGTTGGCAATATTATTAATGCTCTGACTTCTGCTTCAGGACCCAGCAGATCTGCCTCCCAAGCACTCAAAATCATTTCACTTCTTCTTCTTTTTTTCTCTTAGAGAGTGGGAGAGAGAGGGTGTGGGGAGGTTAGTGGCAGAGGGAGCGGGAGAAGGAGAGAACGCATGCTCCACGGTTTGTGTGGGGCTCAATTTTACAACCCTGAGATCATGACCTGAGCAGAAATCAAGAGCAGATGCTAAACCAACTGAGCCACCCAGGGGCCCCTCATTTATTCTTTAAGATCCATTACTCCTTCTTTCATGAAATTTCTTAGCATCCTTGAATTTGAAATTAATGTCTCCATATGTGTTCACAAAACAGTTCAAAAATGCAATTTACTTCACCTGGGTAGCTCAGTTGAGTGGCGGGTCTTGATTTTGGCTCAGGTCATGATTGAGCCCCACATCCAGCTCAGCAGAGTCTGCTTGGGATTCTGTACCTCTCCCTCTGCTCTTCCCCCTAATCATGCTGTGTCTCTTTCAAATAAATAAAAATAAAATTGTTTTAAAAATGAAATTTACTTCAAATGGTTTTTGTAGCTGCCTTACTTTTCTATGCTGATTTTTTAAAATCTAATTTTTATAATCTGTGCATTTATTGGCCCAATCATTTATTCCTAAAGTCTAGGTCAAAAATATCTGTGTACTATTTACATCATTGGAGCTATGTTTTACATTTCTTACTTCTGAATTTTAACTTAGTGTTTTAGCTAACAAAAATCAGGCAGTTGTTGCCTTTGCTGAAGCCTACACACTGGAAACTCATATACTTCGACCCCACACTGAGAACTGGACCCCATAGAATTGTCCAAGTGTTTGAATTGGTAATATTATGGATGGTTAAAAAGTTTTGGAGTTTTCAAGTCTCAGTTGTCTCCTAGACTCTCAGACTTTTCCTACAGCTGAGTGGAAAGCTTGGGAAATTTAGGATCACAATGAAAGTGCTGACCAAACCTTAGGCAGGCAGCACTCTGCAGGCCTGTCCTTCTGCAATCAGTGGCTCATTGTGTGCTTTGAGAAGTGAGTCTCCACATAGTTTTCTAGGGAGGACCGTTTACATACCAATGGAATCAGTTGCTTCTTTTTCATCCTGCTTGCATCTGGCTCTGAGAGCATGCAGGGCTCTGGATCTCTTCTACACATACACAGTCCTGTGCACGAGTGGGGCATTTTTTTTTAAAAAAAACCTCCTTGAATCATTCAACGGGAAATGTTCATACTTCTTTATCTTGCCGAGTCATCAAAAATATTAACTTACATGTCTAAGGAATGCTTTAAAATTCAATCTAAGTCCAATCTGCCAAATAAATGCGAAATGTACTTCTAAACTGGAATGTATGCTTTAGAATGGCAAAAGTTTGTTCATAAAGAGCAGGTTTCACACCGAAAACTATTCAAGCAGTTGTGGGAACTTCCCTTATCCTCCCACCCAATCAGAATCCTTAAACTTTCGGTGCCTTTCGTGGGGTGGGGGCGGGGGAGTAAGCTATTTGGGGAAATACCATAGTAAGGCACTTGCAAATTTTGTATTAAGCTGACCTTGCCTTGTCCCTGCTCAGTGAATATTTTGACTATTCACAGTAGTTATTTTTAGTGTTTAGAAATACTAATTATAGTATGTCAATAGTCAGTCAAAGTAAATACCTGCTCTGAGTTTGGGCTAAAGGTCAGGAAAATGGAAAATGAACATAGGCTTCTATGTCCTTGAAGGTGTGAAGCGTAGAAACGCTACGGAAATTTCGGAGGTTGGAGGTTGGCAAACAAAGCCGTGAGAAAGGCAAAGGAACAGCCAGTGTTTGGGAACACTATTCGCTGTAGACAGCCCTTTATTTAAGTATGCCTCTTCGTTCCAACAGGGTTGTAGCAACCACTCGGCACCTCTCTTCGGCTCCCTTCTCAGGCTTGCGCAGTTGTTATTGCCTGTTGACCCCACCCAATCCACTGTTTGGGACCCTATGACTGAACACGCGTACAAACTCACTCATATCTCACAGGCAAGGAGACAGAAGGAAGACTGAGTGGAAAAATACCAAGATTTGTGCTTGATTATTGGAGATAATTAAGTAGAACCTAAAAATAGTCAGGCTCTTATTTCATATTATGTTCAAAATGATTCAAATTCAAAACTATTCACAGCTGTGCTGGGCGCTGATATACCATACAGAGTTGATTTCAAGCACTTGAATCAAATGATAAGCAAGTGAAGCTTCTCTCTTTTCTTCTAAGTATAACTTGGGGAGGTACCATGACTCACAGGCTATTGAATGTGAAATAAAGGGATCGATAATATCATTACCCCCATGACAGTCATCGTTTACTCTGCCAATACTTTTCAATAGCGTGGAGCAGTATGGTCAACACATCATATTAGTTTTGTAAAGTCTCTCCCTACAGAGTTGTTGATAGTCTTTTTTTTTTTTCATTTTCAAATATATATTTACAATTATTCCAACACTTGAAATGATTGGGTCACATTTCCAAGAATAATGACTAAATGCGGGTTAACTCTTTTTGCATATCTGTCTCCACCCTCTTTCACTCTTTTTGCATATCTGTCTCCACCCTCTTTCACTCTTTTTGTTTATTTGTTGTTCAGTTAAATGGCTTTAAAAAGAAATCAGTTTGCCAACGTATAGTATAACACCTAGTGCTCATCCCATCAAGTGCTCTCCTCAGTGCTCGTCATCCCCCACGGATGAGGAACATCGACGGTACACCATCGCCCCACCCACCATCTCTCCTGCAACCCTTTGTTTCTCAGAGTTAGGAGTCTCTCATGGTTTGTCTTACTCTCTAATTTTTCATCACTCAGTCCTCCCCCTTCCCTTATGATCCCTTTCACTATTTCTTATATTCCATGTATGAGTGAAACCATATGACTGTCCTTCTCCGATTGACTTATTTCATTCAACCTATGGTGAGTGTTGCTAGTCTTTAAAACTCAACTCTGTTTATGTATTGATTAAGCAGACTGGCAGTTTACTATTTTATTGATGTATCTATTGGGAATCTCAAGTACCATACAATGCAAAAACACAGGCTGAAAAGCGATATAGGAAAATAGGTTGTATTTCTTTAAAAGCATATAAGCAAGGACCTACTTTGCTACTAGAAAGATCTTTCAAGTCTGAGAAATAAATATTAATCATGTACTATAAATAACACCAACAATACCATTGCTTTTAGAATCATCAGCATTACTGAACAGACAGGCATAGACAAAACCAACAGACTCTCCCTTCTAGCTTTGTTCACATTTCTATTTTTTTTTAAATTTTTAATTTATTTATGATAGTCACACACAGAGAGAGAGGCAGAGAGACATAGGCAGAGGGAGAAGCAGGCTCCATGCCGGGAGCCCGACGTGGGACTCGATCCCGGGTCTCCAGGATTGCGCCCTGGGCCAAAGGCAGGCGCTAAACCGCTGCACCACCCAGGGATCCCCACATTTCTATTTTTTTTAATAGAATATGAAAAAGATGTTAGGTGTTGTTTGTGATCCATCTCAGAAGTCATTCTTTTTATGAAAACTTCCTTGATTCCTCTTCTTCTTCTTCTTCTTCTTCCTTCTTTCTTCTTTCTTCTTCTTCTTCTTTTTTAAAGATTCTATTCATTTACTCATGAGAGGCTCAGAGACACAGGCAGAGGGAAAAGTAGGCTCCATGCAGGGAGCCCGACATGGGACTCGATCCCAGGTCTCCAGGGTCATACCCTGGGCCAAAGGCGGCGCTAAACTGCTGAGCCATCCCGGCTGCCCTCCTTGATTCTTCCAACATTCCTTGATATGTTTGTTGGAGACAGACAGCAAGCATGGCATTTTGGCTTTCCCTGTGTCATTTTCCATAAGAGATCGTTTTGAGTTACCACAGGATGGTAACACGGCCACAAATAGAACACAGAGTTAAACATAGAGTTAAGATGGCATTTTGGTCTTTCTTTTCCAGTAGGCTGAATACTTTGAGAGCCGGGCCTGTGCCATTTGTTTTTATATCAATCCACCTAGCATAGGGCTCTGCCAGAGAGCAGGCATTCATTCTTCATTTTATCCAACAAATATCCATTGATTGCCTAGTATGTGCCAAGTGCGGTGGTCCATGCTGCCAGGAAGGAATGTGTAATGGCCTTTGAGCGCAAGCATCATTGCTAACGTTACCCTTGTTTTTGGCAGCTTCTACTGAGTTTGTCAGCACTGGAAGGGAGGACATGCTGTCTTTTATTTATTTTTTCAATATCGGACTGGGCTGTGCACTAAATGCTATTGCATAAATTTAGTTTATAATGCTAAAAGAAATCACAACCGTCCAGTGTAGAGGCTGCTGTTTTATAATTTTTGTCTGGTTTAACTCTTTACAAGTTTTCTTTGGTCAAATTTTTGTCATGTGTTTCAAGGAATGTGTGTCTGCTTTCCTTACAACTTTGGCTCACTAAAATTGAAAGTCTGTGATGAAGCTGTTTTTAAAATTTTGTTTAATCAGCAACAAACTGCTGCTGTTTAATAGAATAGATTTAATAAAGTTTATAAAGGTGGATACAATGAAGTAAGAAGGAAAGAAACTAGAGGGCACTTCTTGGAATTAAGCCCTTCATATTTGAATAGGCACTATTAAGAGCACTTTCCTAGATATCCAGAGATTTCTCTGTCCTTGTCACAATTTTTGCCCTCACTGACTTCCTGTGCACATAAATCAGAAACTTGAGACATTGCAGAATTCTTCTTAAGAAATGTACTTTTTGATTTCCAATTTGACATGTATCAAAAGTCTTCAACCCCTGACCTGAAATCCAGCAATTTCACTTTTTAGGTATTTATTTTTGAGAAATAGTTGAGGCTGTCTGCAAAGATTTAGTTCTTAATGTAATTTGATAACATGATTTTAAAAATAGGGAATTATTGGGGAAGAAAAAGAAAATCCATGTTGGTAAGTTATGCAGTTGTTAGAAACAATGTAGAAACTATATACACATAGTTACGGACATATGTTCGTGGTGTGTTGTCAAAAAAAGGAAGTTATAAAGTGGTATCTATATTTTAATGTAATGTATACTAAAGTATCGTAGAAGTATATAAGAATAAGCAATAAAATATAATCACTAATTATTTCTCAGTGGCAGGATTTTTATTACCTCTTTCAGGAAGACAGTTTTGATTTTCTCCTTTGTGTGTGTTTGTGCTTTCCATTTTATCTTGACTAGCAGTTATAATAGAGAATAAAAAGTTGGTATTTTAAAATTTCCAAATATGTAGAAGTATTAAAAATACAATATTTGGGGAGATCTTATATTATGTTTTTCATCCATGTAAAATAACACTATGATTTTCCACGGAAACTTAACTAGCAGTATGTACTGCTAGTCCAATTGAGAAACCAGTAGAAAATAAGGTAGATCCTGAGCATGGTAATTACATACTAAATTCTTTAGTCAAATACTTTTTTTTTTTTTTTTTTAGTCAAATACTTTTTGAGTGCTTTCTATTTTTCAGTCTTATCTCTATATTCCTCACTGTCATGCAGCTTGCCCTCCAGTAAGGATGATAGAGAATAATAATAACAACAATTCATGTGAACAAATAAAATTTCAATTGGCTATGGTGAAAAATAACACAGAATGAGGAGGGAGGGGGAAGGAGGATCTACTTGCAGGGAAGGTGATATGAGTTTTAGAAGTGATGCTCAAGTGTGGTCCTGAGTGAAGAGGATGAGTCATGTGAAGAGGGAAGGACAAAGCAAAGGACCAGCAAATGCCAACATGGCGTGTCTAAGAAACAGAGGGCCAGTGCTACCAGACTTGGGTGAGTAGAGGAAGGATAGAGAGGTGTGGAGATACCAAACCAGGGCACCTTGTCCCACACTCATTACAAAAAAAAAGGTTGAACTTGTTTTAATTGCAATAAAGAATCAAGTAATAAAGAGATACAAAGATCACTATGGCTGCTATATGGCAAATAGACCGTGTGGAGGCAAGGATGAAGCATGGAGAGCAGTTCATTGGAGAAGTCTAGCTAGGTTGTAGCTTGGATAAAGGTGTGGTGGAGGTGGTATAGGGTGATCAGCTTTGAGATGTATTTTGAAGATGGAGCAGATAGACCTTGCTGATGGATTGAGTAAGAAGGTGAGGAAGAAGAGAAATCAAGGACACTTTTTAACATGATCATTATCATAAAATGCAAATTAAAAACACATTGAGATCCTACTCATGGCTAGAATTAAGATAGCCAATAATATCAAATTTTGGAGAATATTTGGAGCCATCAACACAAACATACTTTGTATTTACTTTTGCCTGCTTCCAAAGTACGACTGCTTTGGAAAATACTTTGGAATCATCCACTAAAGTTCAGTGTGCCTGTATTCCGTGACTCAGCAATTTCACTCTTAGGTATTAACCCAAGAGAAATGTGTATACATGTGTAGAGGCATGTAAAAACATCCATAAAACGTCATTCATAATGCTCCCGCACTGAGAACAAACCACGTGTCCATCAACAACAATGGATAAATCAACTGAGGTTTATTCTTACAATGGATTATTTTAGAGTGACCAAAATGAGTTATAGCTACATGTATAATGCTGAATGAAAAAACCCAGAAACACACATATGTGCATATGCACATATATACACAACAATGTATGACTCTATTTATAGAAAGCTCAAAAACCTGGAAAACCAATTTGTCAAAACAGTGATCATACTTAGGGAGAGTGGAGGAGATGCTGGTGTGCATGCGTGAAGAGAAGAGCTTCTGTGATGCTACTCATGTTCTCTTGGTAGGGGTTTCTTATGATGATGATTGTGTAGTTTCCTGCATATGTGGTATACATTTCAAAAACAGTGTCTTAAAAATTATAAAACAAAAACATATAGAGAATAGGAAGTGGGGAAGAAGAGGGAAAGCAGAGGAATCTTTCAAGGAGTTTGTGAAGAGCAAGAAGGTATGATGGTAGTAGGTGATAAGGGCCAATTTCTCTTTTTAATAAAGATGGGAGTTATTACAGGATTCTTGCTTATGTGTACTAGCAACAATACAGAAAAGGAAAATGCTGGAGAGGGAGAGAGGCTAATTTCATGAACAAGATGCTTGAGTAGGTGATGGGGGATGGAATCTAGCACAGAGGAGGGGTGGATAGATAGGCTCGAGCACAGTTTCTCCTTGTAAACTGAGCAACCCCAGGTAGATGGGTGCAGAGGCTGGTAGAGTAGTAGAATTAGGATGGAAAATAACTTTTCAGAACAGAACAGAAGCTTCTGTTTTCTCACTGAAATAAATGGGCCAGCAGTTCAGAGTGCCAGATGCAGTGTTTCAAGAATGAGAATACAGTGAGTTTGGGAGCAGGACAGTGAATTTCAAGAAGAAATCCATTAGGATTGCTGGACACTGCTGCGTGGCCACTTGAACTCTGGGGTCATACATTGAAGGAAGACATATCAATTGCCAAATCTGGCCACTTAGCTATCTTTCACATGACGTAATCTCCATGATCTAAAGCCTGTACATTTGTTCATACAGTGGTCTTTCTGGCTTTAACAAGCTCAGTTATCATTTCTCAGCTGGAAGCAGGCAAAAGTAACAAACGGAACGGGAAGTAGGTTACCTTTTGCCCAAGAGGTGGAGCTGGGCCTGCAGAGATTTCCCTGAACCTCTGACCACCTGGTTTCCCATTAAGTTCTGCTGAGAGGTAGTACTGGTAGGATGTTGAAAGGTAGGAGGAGAGGAGAGGAGTCTTTCTTCTGGATTCCAGCTCAGATCAGCATCCTATTCTCACTGGCCTCTAAAGTTCCTGCCTCCTGTCCCCAGCTTCTTTTGTTCTAAAGCCACACAGCCTTACCATGTCCTTGGGGCCTTGCTCCATCTCTGCCTGGCTGACTTCCCAGGGCAGCATCAGCAGCTGCTATGCCCCACCCCTTTGTCACCCACATCCACCAGGCTGTGCCCTCCCCAGAGATCTGAGCACCTCTTCCTTCATTCCTCTGGCCCTAGGGCATGGAGCTTCTTCCTTTAATTAGGAACTCTTACTTGTATGACATCTGCTTCTTGTCCTCTCAGCTTCCCAGCGCCCATGGAGCATATCTACTGATTTAAATCTCTTCTTTTGGAATATTTAACATGTTCTGCATTCCTGATGAGGGATGGTACTCTAATTGACATATCATCACAAATAGCAAAAAAGAAAAGGAGCTAATGTTCAGAGATACAACATTAAGACCCATAGAGTGGTCTGGGGACATTGGAGGCACATGCATACAGCTCTTGGCTAGCCTTGTGCAAAGGAGGGCAGAGTGGCCAGGTTGCAGCCCTCATGACCTGCAAAATACCTCTGAGAGCCAGAAAATGGGTAACAGGAGAGGGGGCCTGACACTTTGATGCTGCATGGTTAGGAAAGCACTGCCTGCCCTGCTCTGGTCTAATCCACTGATCCTGAAACTGTCAGTATAGATTTCATAGAAACAATACTTTTTCCACATTCAGATTTCACCAGTTTATATACTATTTAATTAAACTAAGTGGTCACAAGAACAAGGTAGTTAAAATGAACAGCTTCAAATCCAAAATGACTCTTGTGAAGCATTCGCTCAACTAGAGGAGAAAACTGCCTATTGACTAAAAGTAACCTGCTTGGCAGGAGCATTCAATGTACAGAGAGGCTAGGGTACTGCTTGCCCAAAGTTGGGTAGGAGAGCTTTTTTGTTTTTCAGAGTTATGATAATGAGTAGTCTTCCGAGTGTGATGGCAGCCCCTGAGACTGAATGTAGTGAGCCGAGGCAGAACTGATCAGAGATTCATGTGTCAGGTAGAGTGATGGGCTAGATGCCTAGTTAGGCCCTTTCCAAGAGTCTGTGATTCATTCAAACTGTCCTACGATGAATAGTGGGCTCAAGCAGAGCCTCGGTGGCCTCTCAGTGGCAGAGGGTGAGCTAGATGCGCTCGAAGGGCTCCTCTCATTTCAAATGTCCCAAGTAGAAAATGGAATATTCTAGATTACACCCAGATAAATTAAGTGTTTCTAAATATGTTTTGTCACGTTGTTTATAATGTCACATTATAAACTTTTAATAAAAACATGAACTTTTTTTAGGACAGATTTTGCAGAGCTTCACACACCGTCATGCACATAATAGACATTCGATAAATGTGTTAATTAACGAATGAAAATAGCAACTGCAAAGTAGACAGATCTAAAGGGATGTGGGCCACAGTCCCACTCACAGGCTGGCACTCTTGCCTGTGCTTCTCCTCCCTGAAGAAACCCGGAGGTGAAGCCAGGCATCTGGCAGAGGGAGAAGGCCTTGAGCCTGAAGGTAGCTGGGTTTCTTCTCTGACTTGAACTATGTAAAGGCAGTTGGGTGTGGCTCTACCTGCTTGACAGTAAAGTTGAGCTGACTGGATATCCCATGACTTAGGTCTTGAAAATCCTCATCAGGACATGGAAAATAAAGTGTTTTTCACACTTTGGGGATATCTTAGTTACTTGAGTTTGTTGGGCACAGTGCCAGATGTTTGAGGACGGCCCCTTAACTTGTTACTTCCCTGATGGTCTTATGGGAGGCAAGACAGGAAAAGAATAATTAAAAACTTCTCCCAGCCCCCTTTCCTCTCTTCTTTTCATGAAGTATTCAGGATAAACTGTTGGCAAAAGGGGCAACACGTGGGGTTTTGGATCTGAAGACAACAGAATCGAAGTAGGTGTTGGTGTTTTTCTTGCTCAACAAAGCTGTTCTGGACACATGGCCTGTGGGAAGGCATTTGTTTGTCACTCACTCTGCACATCACAGCTAAGTACATGTAGAGTGTTAAATGAGATTTTCTAGTAATGACAAGTAAATGTGGACACTGGAAATGAAGAACTAAAGCCAGCTGAAAAAAAAGGTGGAAATATTTGGGTTAGCAGATTGGCATGCAACTTGCATTTCTTCTGGTTTACCTAGATGGTTCCTTCATGATGGCTTCACTGGTAGGCATGCACACCTGGCTGCTAGAGCCAGGCAACTGAGCTGCACCAACCTGGAGTGTGACTTACACAGCACACACTCTGGGAGGAATAAATACATGGGTGCCATGATCCTGCACAGCATTCCCTGGGCTGCTCCATGGAGCACACCCTTTGATCACATGGAGCATGGTGCTGAGCAATGCTGTACTGCTAGAGAAGGCCTGTGGATACTTCTTTGTAGGTGAATCAGTATCTTCTCTGCCAACATCGTGAGGCTGGGTTTACACAACCAAACTGAGTACTCACAGAATCACGCTCACAAAACTAAAAGTGACTTAGAGACCCTCTAAGCACAGTTTGCTCATTTTACAACCAAAAGGCCAAGTAGGGCAATTTCTTTGTACAGAAGGTAAACAGTCAACCTTCTACCTTTTCTTGTATTATTTAGATACAATCAAAGGCCCTGGATGAGTTTGAAATGTTGCTTAAAAATAGGACAGGCAGGCCGTGGACCACATCTTATGTCTTTAACACCAAGAGCAGTGTCCTTAAACTGAGATGAACAGGTAGGTACACCATTGCCCATCTTGGTTTATCATGTAGTCTTTCTCCTTCCATTCCTCTTTCTTTCCTTCCTGCATTTCTCTCTCTCTGTGTCTTTTCCTCTTCTGGCAGGGAAATGGAATTAGACTGGAAAATCATAGCAAGATGTATACTGAAAACTCTAAGACACTATACTAAGTGGTCTTATGCACTATGTGCCTTCTTAGTTAGCTATGTGCATACAACTGGACCCTCTTGAGTATTTCTTCACTTCAGAGATAGATATTCCTAGGAAAACTCCAGATCCAATGAAAAGCAGTAGTTGTGTCTAAGGTAACATTGTGGAGTGAAAAGACTGGATGTTCATTTTCAAGTTTCTGACTTATTCTGCTTCCTGGTCTCAGGACAGGAGCCAAACTGTCCTTCCTGGGACGGTGCAAACTGAGAAAGCATTATACTTTACATGCATGGCTCACCACTAAACCTGTCAGCCTCCAGTACAATGAGGTATCTCTGACTTAATGATTCACTAAGTTAGGGTTGCTGAGAAGGGATTTTCACAGCTAACAGTGTTTTAGGGCTATGCCAACTTCCATAAGGAGAATACAATTTTTAAGCATCAGTTTTAAAATATCACATCTTTTCTTTGATTTTATTGGTTTTTTATTTCTAAAGATTTTGTTTGTTTGTTTGTTTATTAATTAGAGAGTGAGCACAAGCAAGGGGAGGGGCAGAGGGAGAAGCAGACTCCCCACTGAGTGGGGAGTCCAACATGGGACTCCATCCCAGGACCCTGAGATCAAGACCTGAGGCAAAGGCAGATACTTAACTGACTGAGCCACCCAGACCTCCCTCCTTATTAGTTTTTAAAAGAGTGTCCTTCAGAGTAATAGGTGGTTGAAGTTGGGATAAAAAAGCATATCGTTTCTATCCTAAAAACTAATAATTCTAGACAGATATTTACAAGAATGACTTGCAGACTTAGGACCACTCTCTATCTGCTAAATAAGAATATTTAAAAAATTTTAATGCAGAGTTATTTGTAAATAGTTCAGAGGGTTCATGCCATTGATTATTTGCATCCACTGCAGAAAGTTGTGTTTTTATATATAAATCCCAAGAATCTTATACCATAAATATATATGAAAATATATGTCAGAATAGCTTCTATCACATTTATTTTTCTTCTCCAGAGGGGAAAAGCTCTGTTCCTGTAATTTATTCACACCGTTTAATTTATAAGCTGGTTCATTTAAAGTGGAATCATCTATCAGTGGAGGGTTGAATTTGGAAGCTCTCTCTGAAGACAGGTTTCTCTTCAAAATGCAAACTGATTTAGATGGTATTGCGTGGGCTCATCTTCATTTGCTGGAGGTTTTGTGGTTGTTGTTTGCTGTCAGGTATTTTCCATTGTTTGATCTTTTGAAATAACTTTCTGCCCACCTCCCTTATCAAAACATGGAAGGGGAGGAGGGCGGGGGGTGGGAGTGAATGGGTGACGGGCACTGGGGGTTATTCTGTATGTTAGTAAATTGAACACCAATAAAAAATAAAAAAACAAACAAACAAAAAAATGGCAACACTATGACCTAGGCAGAAGGCTAATTCCTCACCTTGCGCTCAATGACTTGCATTGATCCTAGTGATCTTTGAATCAGCCTGTCTTTTGACCACTTTGGGAGTGATACAGAACACATTTCCCCTACAGCTTTCTAATTTTGACAGCCTGACTTGCCTTGGCTGAGGATGAGGTGTGGCTCCCAAAGTAAACCTCATGCAAATGTGAGTTTAACAGATAAACTGGGGACACCAGGTGTCAGTGAAGAGACACAACTGTGTGAAGCAGAAATTTTGATTCCTATGTTTAGAAAGAATAATCTCAGAAAAACTAAGGGTTGCTTTCTATTTTTTTTTCCTACAAAACCATATAAAACTCTCCAGCCAAACTGATCTCATTTTCTGATGCTCTCTCTCACCTTTCTTGCTTTGTCTCCATCATCTTTAGGATAAAATCTTCTCTATGATTTTTTAAATCTTTTAGAAATCTAGTATGGACACCCAGTATTTCTTGGGCCACAGAAAGGTAGCTTACAATGTTCCATATTTATGCATGGATTTTCCTCTTATGTAACTATCCCAGGACTTTGCCAAGTTGTTCTGGAGATTCTTTGATAGAGATTCTTTGATAGAGATTTAGTGTGATGTTGCCTCTAAATTTATGCCTCATTTACCCACCATTTCCTAACGCATATCCCTGGCCCTGGAAGGTTACTGGGCATTCATTGATGCAAAGAGGGAATAGAGCTCCAAGGAGTTTGGAGATCATCTAGTTTCATTGGTGACTTCTACATTTGAGAATTTGGGGCCCAGAGACATTAAGTGACTTGCACAAGGTCTCACAGCAAAGAAGTGAGTGGCCAAGTCAGATCCTCCCTCTTCAAGCCTGGGGTCTTTCACCACTAAAGACAGTCATCTACAGCTAATTTATACATCTTGCTTTCTCCAGGCTGTTCTCATCTGTTCCTGTGTTAATGCACTACTTTGTCTTTTTTTTCCCAATTTGCTTTCTAGCATGGGATATCACACCCCATGGATCTCTTTGACTCTTTTCTCAAACTTCTTGGACCAAAGCTATTCTAGTGCAGAGCCAGGGTTGGCTAGACATTCACAAATAAATGAGTCCCTGCCTACCAGTACACTCTCCGTCTTTCTTTTCCTCTTATATGGTCCCCACCCCTCGCCAATTAAAATGCCCAGTCAAAGCTAATATGCTCCTTGCTATGAAAAGTTGTAAGGACACTGTAGAGATTCCCCAAACCAACTAGATCAAATCTCAAGTTAGACCATGGCCCAGAAA
This sequence comes from Canis lupus dingo, assembly GCF_003254725.2. Classification (NCBI taxonomy): domain Eukaryota; kingdom Metazoa; phylum Chordata; class Mammalia; order Carnivora; family Canidae; genus Canis; species Canis lupus. The sequence goes on along the minus strand of NC_064271.1, from coordinate 7,094,575 downwards.
GGACAGCAACATGTGTGTACATAGAAGTCACAGCAAAGGCTCTGATGAGATGGAAATAAAATGAGCACATTATAATATGTTAACAGTTACACAACATCTATTTAGTTATAGGATTGACATATTACCAGGAAACTCTTTATTTAGAAAATGGCTATCTGTCCATCCTTTTATTCATTTGTATACCCACTGGTCTGTCTGATTTTCTTGCTACTAGAAAAGATTTGAGTAGCAGAGCCTTAAGAAACATAGGGGTAGATTTCTTACAAGTGACAGTCCTACTTATGAGACAAACAAGAGAGTAAAACACAAAAATATTAATCTGGTAATTTTTAATAAAGCTTAGTAGTATATAAACAATGTATTACTAAATATTGACAAAAATTTTTCCCTTCTGACTTTGAAAGCAATATTATGGTAATCTTTACCATTTCCTTTTAAACTCTCCCTGTTTCTTAATGTCAAAAGGAAATGATAGAGATTATCCTCATGTTCAAATATATGTATAAATAGTATTAGAAAGAGAGAGAACTAGGCCTTTTTTCTCCCACAGTTTTGGAAATTACTCTATGACACAAGCCAGAAAGACTCAGTTGCCTCTATTTACATTCTGACCAAATGTAAAATCATAGAATTTTTTTTCTACTCAGAGGGCAGCTTGAAGGCAAAAAAAAAAAACAAAAAAACAAAAAAACAAAAAAAAACAAAAAACAAAAACAACAACAACAAAAAAAACCCATCACAAGTAACCGTGAAGAAGAAAATACACAATTCACAAATTCTCATGTCAAATAGCAGATATATAACAGGGAGAACCATGGCCTCTGTCAATAAACAGTATTAGAACAGTTCTTTGGATATGACAAAAGTAGCCAATCTTTCCCCAAAGTCAGAAACCAAATTGCAAGCCCTTACCTTGGAGGGCCTGTAATCTATGAGTCTGTACGATAATGCAGAGCTGCAGGACCAGCTGTGGAGCACTTTCCAGAAAGGTGGCTAGCAAATGCAGCATACTCACATCTGCATACTCATACACCATTTTCCAGTAAAATCTCCATCTGTCATTCTCCCCACTCTGTCGACTTCGAATACCTAAGTAGATTGTGTGGAAATATCTAGAAAGAAAACATGGAGAATAAGAAAGAAATGAGTGATAATTTATAATTCAAACACCAAGGCTGTTTTTCTTTTCTGCAAGCCACTATATGCAAGCACACACAAAAAACGGTTACTTTAGTGGCTTATTAATTTAAGGCCCAAAGTTAACTGCTTAAGAAGTACCCTTATTCTTAAATGTTCACTTTGAGAAGTCACTGCAATCTTCATCCTCATTAAAGGCAATCCACTGACTTGCAATCTAAAGAATGAGGCGGGGGATCCCTGGGTGGCGTAGTGGTTTGGCGCCTGCCTTTGGCCCAGGGCGCGATCCTGGAGACCCGGGATCGAATCCCATATCGGGCTCCCGGTGCATGGAGCCTGCTTCTCCCTCTGCCTGTGTCTCTGCCTCTCTCTCTCTCTCTCTCTCTCTCTCTCTCTCTGTGACTATCACAAATAAAAAAAAAATTTAAAAAAATATTAAAAAAATAAAGAATGAGGCGAAATGTGTTGGAAACTCAGGTATAGAAGGAATTTGCTACTGTGACAATATACACGCAGCCTTTCTGGTCAGTATGTGCTCATTGGTACGATGGATTTCCCCTAGGGCACTGTGCAAGTCTGAAGTCCAAGAGCATGTGTCTGTAAACCTTCCTGGTGTCTTCTAAAAAGTGTTTTATTATTGAAAATTTCACACATATACAAAAGGAGAAAAAAATAGTATATCGAATCTATTATACGCTTCACCCAGATTAAGTAATTATTGATACATGTATGTACAATACATACATTATTTTTTATTTATACCACCACTTACTCCCTGCCACCAGAAAATCTTAAAATAAATTCTAGGCATCATGTTATTTCATCTGTAAATATTTTATTAAAAATAACTGACACACATAAATGCAGTATCATATTACATTACAAATAAGGACAATTTAATATCAAATACTCAGTTTTCATATTTTCCTGATTATTATATTTTCTTTACAGTTTGTTTGAAATACAATCCAAACAAGACCTAAATATGATTATTTGATGTGTATCTTAAGTCTCTTTTACACCACGGATTTCTCTTCCATTTTTTTTTTTCCTTTCCTGCCTACTTTTCACTGTCTTGATTTTGATGACTGTACATATGTGGTATGTTTAACATATTTGTCCTTGTGTTTTCTTCTCTGGGTAGTGTTGATAAGATTCAAGTTTGATCATTTTTATCAGGTCATGTTGACTACTTTTTTGAGGAGTCCCTAATGTACTCCTTTATGATGCCATCATCCACTAATGATCATTTCCTAGATCCATTCATTCATTAGGGGTTGTAAAATGCTGATATTCTGAGTTGATCACCATTTAAATTTTTTTGGTTTTTAATTTAAATTCGTTAGTTAACATACAGTATGATATCAGTTTTAGTTGTACAATCAGTATTTCAACACTTCCATACAACACCCAGTGTTCATCACAAGTGCACTCCTTAATCCCCATCACCCATTTCACTCATTCCCTCACTCACCTTCCTGATGGAACCATTAGTTTGTTCTCTATAGGTAAGAGTCTGTTTCTTGATTTGCTTCTCTTTCTCTTTTTTCCCCCGTTGTTCATTTGTTTTGTTTCTTAAATTCCACATGATAGAAATCATGTGGTATTTGTCTTTCTCTGACTGACTTATATCACTTAGCGTAATAATCTCTACCTCCTTCCATAATGTTGCAAATGGCAAGATTTCATTCTTTTTTATGGCTGATTAGTAATATTCTGATCTCTCTCTCTCTCTTTCTCTAGATATATATATCTCACGTCTTTTTTATCCATTCAATTTATCGGTTGGTGGACACTTGGGCTATTTCCATAATTTGCCTAATGTAAATTATGCTGCTATAAACATTGGGGTACATGTATGCCTTTGAATTAGTATTTTTGTATTCTTTGAGTAAATACCTAGTAGTGCAGTTGCTGGTTTGTAGGGTAGTTCTATTTTTAACTTTTTGAGGAAACTCTGTTCTGTTTTCCAGAGTGGCTGCACCAGTTTGCATTCCCATCAACAGTGTAAGAAGGTTCCCCTTTCTCTGCATTCTTGCCAACACCTGTTGTTTCTTGTGTTGTTGATTTTAGCCATTCTGTGTGAGTTTATAGTTTTGATTTGCATTTCCCTAATGATGAGTGATATTGAGCATCATTTCATGTGTCTGTTGACCATCTATTTGTATTCTTTGGAAAAATGTCTCTTCATGTCTTCTGCTCATATTTCAATCAGATTATTTAGTTTTGGGGTTGGCTTTTATAAGTTCTCTATGTATTTTGGGTCCTAACCTTTAATCAGATATGTTATTTACAAATATCTTCTCCCATTCCATAGGCTGCCTTTTAGTTTTGTTGATTGCTTCCTTCACTGGGTAAAAGCTTTTTATCTTGAAGAAGTTCTAACAGTTTTATTTTTGCTTTTGTATCCCTTGCCTCAGGAGACATATCTAGAAAGAAGTTGATATAGTTGATGTCAGAGAGGTTATAGCTCTAAGATTTTTATTGTTTCATGCCTCACATTTAGGTCTTTAATCCATTTTGAATTTATTTTTGTGTATTTTTGTGTATATTTGGTGTAAGAAGGTGGCCCAGTTTCATTCTTTTGCATGTTGCTGTCCAATTTTCCCAAAACCATTTGTTGAAGAGACTGTCTTTTTCCCATTGAATAGTCTTTCTTGCTTTGTCAAAAATTAGTTGACCAGATAGTTGTGGATTTATTTCTGGGTTTTCTATGATCATATTCCATTGATCTATGTGTCTATTTTTGTGCCAGTACCATACTATTTTGATCACTACAGCTTTGTAATATAACTTGAGGTCTGGAATTGTGATGTCTTTAGCATTGTGTGTGTGTTTTTTTTCTTCCAAGGTTGATTTGGCTATTTGTATCACTTTTTTTTTTTCTTAAATTGGCTAGAATACTTCTCCAGCTATTATGTCAATGACTCTGCAGTTTGTTTGGTTGTCTGAAGTTTACTCTCTAGTAGGTCCCCTAAGAAAGATGTGTAGGGATAATATTCTCTGCGTTCTTACATATTTATAACAGCAGTTATCAATCTTATAATTGCAGTTATCAATCTTGACTTGCATGGGAATAGATTTACATTTATTATTTAAACCCTAACGTCTCACAATTCTACATGAAAATTGGTGCCCATTTCTGGAGTCTGTGAAAGAACTTCACCTACTTAATGCAAAGATTTTCTGATACCAAGAAGGGAGGATGCTAGGGATACAGCAATAAAGTACAAAAATAGAATAGCTGGGGCAAACTTTCCATTGGAGTGTCAGGTTGGATGACTATAAAATCTATGTATATTCCATACAAAATCCAAGATCTGCAATTTATTTATTTAAGTCTATTAAATCCATTATTCTATTGCTTATTAGCATGAAGTATTGTCATGGAAGTCTGATAAAAATCTTATATTCTTTCTTTTATAAACTACTTGAACTTTTTGTTTGGATCTCCAAGGAATATTTGGTTCTTTCTGAAGACCTATAGTTTTATTAGAATATATCTTGATATTGGTTGTTCTGTATCAATTTTCCCTTCATTACGTAGTTTTAAGTCTTCTTTATTAATACTATTGAGCATTTTTGTTTGTTTGTTTCATTACTTTGGTATTCTTCTTTGAGGACCCCTATTTATTTATATTGTATCTTCTTTATCTTCTATATCAGTCAACTTCCCTGAATGCTTTTATTCTCAAATAGCTTACAGATTTAAATTTTTTCCTCCTTTCTACTATCTATTTATCTTCTAATTATGGTGTTTAGATGCTGTTACACCCCTTCTAGTTGAGTTTTCACTGAGCTGCTTTTAAAAAAACAGAATTCTATATTGAGTTACATCATCTTTCTTGTAAAATCTAACTTTTTTCTATACATGTCTTTTCTATTTTTTTCTGATTCTGATTTGTGTTATATTTTTATAATTTTCTTCATTTCTTTCAACTCATTTTGAAATATTTGCTTATGGTTTTTATCTGTTTTTACTTGTTTTCTTGGTATGCTTTCATTATCTGTAGGAACATCATCATTTTCCTATTCTTTATTCCTTATAATAGTTTTGATCTTTTTTCTCATTGCTAAGTTTAAAAATGAATTAGTTTAGTTTTTATGCAGATTTAGGATGGTAGGGGGCCAGGATGGCTTGGCTGGAGTCATAGCTCCAGAGATCATTCCTCTTTTGTTCTCATGAGAGACAAAAAGAATATCACTTGTCAACTTTCTGACATCAGCATCCTCTGTTCCCCTGCCCCTTGCTTTGAATCTGGACTCTCTCTTGCATTTCTCATAACTGTCCCTGTCCTGCTCAACTTTGGCATCTATTTCCAGCAGATTATCTTCAATGTGGAGTCTTGTCTTGGAAGGGTCCTCACTCTGTGAGTAGTGAGACTACTCCAATAGCATTATATGTTATTGCATTATGGTCTCCTTGGACTTGGACTTGCACTGGATCATTGAGAACACACTTCTAGGTCCTTCTGCTCCTCTAAGATTGGTCCATTGCACTTTCTGATGAGCGACTGTTGGGGCTTTGGAGGTTCTTCTGTTCTCAAAGCCTTCTCTCTGCCTCTTCCTGCATGGTTGCCAATATCACAATGCTCTTATGAGCTGTCCCTAATTTGTCCCTTGGTAATTATCTTGGGGTTATCTCAGCACTGAGCTGTATTGGTATTGTTGCTATTGGTATGAGCAGGCATTGTTCATGCTCCTTCAGTTTCTCTCTGCCTACTTTAATGGGGTCATTTTGGTAGATTCAAAAGCTATGCTGCTACTGCCACCATATTTACAGAGCAGAAACATTTTAAAACATGAAAATAGATTTAATAATTCCCTTGGGCCTTGGATTGCTCTCTATCAATTATAAGATGAAATTTGTAGCGCACTGTTTACAGGGACATTTATGAATAGATCACCATGTTCTCACCACTCCACTGCTACAGTGTGTGATCAGCCCAGTGCAAACTGCTGGCACATCCTTCTTTAGACTTCCATGCATTTTCACAAGCTCATATTTTTTCTTGGAATATCTTTCCTGCTTCTTTCATTGGCAAATTCATTTTTGAACTGACAGTAGCTGTTCAGTCATTACCAATAATTAATCATTCTTCTGTGCTCTCCCTGTTTATATTACTTTGCTAACAAAGTACCACAAACTGGTAGCTTAAATAACAGAAATTTATTTTCTCCCAGTTCCGGAGGCTAGAAATCCAAGATCAAAATGTTGGAAGGGTTGGTTCCTTCTGAGGCCATGAAAGTCACGCTGTTATGTCCCTCTTAGTTTCTGGTGGTTTGCTGGTACTCTGTGGTATTCCTTGGATTGTGAATGCATCACCCTGCTCTCTGCTTTCATATCTATGTGGTGTTTTCCCTGTGTTTGCATCTGAGTCCAAATTTCTCCTTTTTATAAGCATAAAGTTATATTGGATTAGGACTCCCCCAATGACCTCATCTTAACTTGATCATCTGCAAGGACTTTCCTGTGTTTTCAAAAAAGATCAGATTCACAGGAACAGAGTGTTAGGACCTCTTTTAGGGGGACACAATTCAGTCAGAAGCACTCCTCTATTGATGTTTGAACTTGTTTACTCTATGAACTTACATCCCCTGTTCCAAATCTGCATCTCTCACTCTAACTTCCACCTGAGATCCAAACCTGTATGTCCATCTTATTATCTCTATGCCCATATGCTTTCCAGATTTCCCAAGGCATATATAAACAAGTATATTCAAAATGCCTTATTAGCTTTTCTTCTAAATTTGTCCCATCATGTACATGGAAATCTACATTGCCATACATTCAATAATCCAAGCTAGAAGTCTAGGGAGCATGTGAGGCTCCTACCACTCCTTCCCTTTCTCTTTTTATTTGATAATAGACATGTTATGGATTTTATCTCCTTAATATATTTCCCCCTCTGTTTTCTAAAGTTGGATTTTCTGGGTTTCTGTTTTAGTTCTGTAGCCTACTACGGTATGATCTTAGACTTGACATCTCTCTGCCGTAGCCCTTCCACCTCTAAAGGGGGAAGAGAACAGTACCAAATGCATAGGCTGATCTGAATATTAAATGAAGTAAAAGTGAAGGACTTAGCGAGCTTGGTAAATAATAGGCATTCATTAAATGTTAGTTCTTACTATGAATCAACTTTGAATTCTCTAATGGACCCTTCCCAGTGCTTCCAGATGTGTAAATTGAATCTAATTTCTCCCATTTTAAAAACCTTTGTAACTCCCCATTGCCTGGAAGATTTACAGTAGACTCAAGTAATGCAAATACAGACATTTAAGGCTTTCAGTTTATCCTTTCTTTTTTTTCTTTTTAAAAGATTATTTATTTATTTATTCATGAGAGACATACAGAGAGAGAGAGAGAGAGAGAGAGAGAGGCAGAGACTCAGGCAGAGGAAGAAGCAGGCTCCATGCAGGAAGCCCAATGTGGGACTTGATTTCAGGACTCCAGGATCACGCCCTGGGTGGAAGGGAGAGTCTAAACTGCTGAGCCACCCAGGCATCCCTAGTTTATCCTTTCTAACTTAACTTTTGGCCTCTGCACTCATCCTCCACTTACCTCTCATCCTATGTGCCATAATATGTGCCATATTAAAGCACTTGCTGCTTCTTAGCTATGAATTCACACCTTAATACCTTTGTAGGAACAAAGGTGCTTCTCTTGCCTGGAAGCTTCTTCCCACCCTTTAACATCCTGGAATTCCTACTATTTTATGATACAAGTATCAGCTCTCTCTCACCCTCTGCGGCTACTCCTCCACTCTATGGCCATTTCACTGTTTGTGCCCAAAATATTTTTATTCAGACTTTGACCAGAGAAAATAACATTATTTTAGCATCTGTTCATTTGTGAGTTCACCCACATCCCAAAATACACACCTCTGGAGAGAAAAGAATGTCTTTGTACACCTACATCAAGCTCAGTTTCTCATGATTCATAGGTACTCAATTAATTCATGTCATTTTATTCATTCAATGAGTATGTATTAAACATATGCAATATTTACCTATTTGACAGAGAGAGAGAGATCACAAGCAGAGGGGAGGGGTAGAGGGAGAAGCAGACTCCCAGATGAGCAGGGAGTCTGATGTGGGAATCAAGTCACCCAGGTGCCTGCCACTGTAGGCTTGAGCAAAAGAGTGAGAAATCCAATTTGCATTTTAACAAAATTGGTTATTGTGTGAAAATTAGGGGGCAGGAGGGCAAGGGAATAGATAGGGACATTAGCTGGAAGACCACTGCAGTAATCCAAGTGAGAGAAAATGCTGACTTTAACTAGACTGCCAGAGGTATTGGTGGTAAAAAGACATCAGAATTGGATAATCATGAAGAGAGCACTGACAGCTTTGTCTATTGAGTGAAAAATTTAATGATTTTAATGCTCAACTTCCTTGCGATTATCACAGAAGTTTGAAATCCAGACCCCCATGGCATTAGCAAAGGCAGTAAGGCTTCCAGAAATGCTTCCATGAATTATTTTACTACTAGTTTTCACTTGCAGAGGACATTATGCATACTTTAAACTCTCCAGCAACAGGCTAAAAAGCTACAAATGGATTTCCCAGGTCTGTGGCCCATGGGCACTTGAACTCTTCTGATGCAGTATTTGTTTCTGTAGCACTGGGAACTCACAGTTAACCTGATGGTGGTGGTAGGTTTGTTCCTAAGGAATACAACAAAGAAGCCTTATGGAGTTTCATATATTAGGATACAAAACCCAGTCTTCCAATAATGCTCGTACAGAATTCAAACACCTATAAACCAAGAATGGTCAAAACAAAACTATTTTCTGGCCAAGTGAGTTCCATATGCAAAGGCATAATGATGGCAGGAAAAAGTCCTGTGTTCTGATAATAAGTGCTGTTGTATCTGTAGTTCTCTTGGCCTGAAAGTATTTTGTGCATTCATGTTATCTCTTCTTAGAATGGACTTGCTTCTTTTCTCCACTAAGGAAACTTAATATTTGTGATTTAAAACTCTAGTGATACATCTCACCTCAGAATACATTCCTTGGGGACCCTCAACCAGGAATCTTTCCCTGTACCTAACTTCATGCCTAGCTTTAATCTGCTTATACGTTGGCTTCAATCGCTGGCCCTCTAGGGCTGGAGTGTGCCCTTTCATCATTGAAGCTACCCCATTTAGCACTATTTTTGTTCATGCGGGCATTCACAAATATGTGTTGAATTGAATTGGGGAAAAATCTATTATATTTCTTTATAGTTAATTGCTTCTATGAGATAGATAAATAGCCTATGTCATACCAATTTTTGTTTCTGGTTAGAAGGACACAATGGGTTATGATATTTAACTAATATTTACGCTGTCATGAATATTATACATTATTAGGATAGTTTTCTACTTTCTCTAAATCAGCAGTGATAGACATCAGGAGTCTTAGGCCCATAACTTAGTCATGAGGAAATGTCAGTTTGGGCTTTTTCTCTAATTTGTGTTCTGAGAAATGGTGAGAATAAGGAGGCTTTGCAATCACAATTGGATTTCTTCCATCTTGTCAATATGTTAATAGTATAATACATTTTGGTCATATTATTTTTTTAACTTATTTTTCATCTGCTACCAGAAGGAGAGGTTGAGATAGAACAGAATCGATGAATGTGAGCATAAACATTACTATGTGTCACACATGTTCCAATTTATTCCCCATAGCATGGTGAGACAAATTTGCTCTGGGTGAGTAGAGGATGAAAACATAAATTTGTATTTCAATGTCGTATTCTTTCCCCTTTGCCACTGTTACTTCCCATGTGGGCGTATTGACTCTTGCCTTTCAGCTGTAAAACAAGCTCCCAAGAGAAGTCTTCAGCTCCTCAGCTTTTACTTAACATTTGACTACCATCATGCAATTCCACATTGTGCTTCCATAAGAGCATATGGCAAGAGACTTGACTTCAGGGAGATTTGCTTCTATAATGATTTACTTCTCAGGTCAGGAAATTCTGTCCATGTTGACAAAGAACCCCAAATAGCACTCTACTAACTGGTCACAGTACCTGTTCTAGAGACAAACCATCAATACAGAAAGCAAAGGAATATTGGCAATATTTATCATTCAATTCTAACAAATGAGTGAAGATGTTGAATTATTCAAAGAAACTAGATTTCATATGTTATCTAGTAACTGCACAGGAGATTGATATGTAAATACAGAGAAACAGACCCAGGAGTTCCTTTTCTACAGAAGTTTATAACAACATGATGAAGGGCTTGTGTTCCAATGAAGAGTAGTTGCATTTCTGAACCAGAAGCAAAGCTGTCAAGTTTACTCTTCCATGGATGGTGTTTTTGTTTGTTTTTTTAGCTGCCAGCCCAAGGGCCTTGGAGTTATTTCCTATGTTAAGCACCCTTAGGCTGTAATTGAGTTTCTAAAAAGGAAGAGATTTGCAAAGTTAAATATCTTCTGTAAAAAATTGCAATCCCTTTGATGAGACCTCAGTTCTGGAACTGTACCCCAGGAGACATTCCTGACTAGGGACGGTAGTAACACGAGATAGCTTGGAATCACAATAGAGGCAGAAGAAACTTGAGAGGTGCTTATTTCCACCTGTTTGTCCTGGAAAGATGTGGCAACATTAGCCTCTGCTGCAAGCCAGCCCATTAAGGACCCTTAGTGTGAGGGCCTTTACACATTCACCCAACTGATCTGACAAATTCTTCCACTGTGCTCTGTCCAGCTCAGAATACTTATCAGAGATAGAGTTGGGTGCTCCAGTCACTGAGAGGGGACATCTTGGTCCATTGGTTAGCTTTTGAGTGATTCTTGGAAGAAAGCTACTGGGTAGATACAACAAAGAAGTTCATGGTCGTGAACTAACTTCCTAGTCTAATCCAGATCCTTCGCATTGCATTGCAACCACATGTCTACTCTGACACTGGGAGAGAGGTGCACAGCTAATGGTCTATCCCTGAAAAATGACTCTTTCTATACCAGAAAGCAAAGGCTAAGCAATCTTGTTTCTTTGGCATCTGTGTTATTATTATCTCACTGGAAAGCATTTTCTCTTCTCTGATTTTTATAGCCACTTAGCTTTTGAGCTAAGTTTCACATCTGAAGATCGAGGTAACCAGCCCTCCTGAAAGGCTCAGGTGTGAATGAGAGGATGACAGGCATGTTGCCCCTGCTCTCCAAGGTTACTGATGCTCTGGGTTCTTCTAGAATGCTCATCTTTACCCTAATAACTGAAGGTAGTTTTCTTCTCAGTTCTTCTCATTTTCCTTAGGCATTTTATTCTAGGAGTGTTCCATCACATTGGATTTGGCCTTTGCCTAGTCTTCCAGAAGGGCGGATGGAAAAGATCATTACTCCATTGAGAAACAAGACAATTTCTAGACTTTCTGAGGATCAAAGGAATCCAGGCTGGGGTCCAGATGGGGAGTGGAGGGACTCACTCAGGTTTTTCTTCTTAGGAATTGGCTTTGCTATGTAGATGTAAGAAAGATCATCTCTGAAAGGGGCATTAGTGACCAGGGAAGTGCATAGTAATGAAAAGTCTCAGTACTTTTTAGATATTCACACACACAGCAGGGAGGATTCATAGAAAGCCATATTTACAGTTAAAATTTTAGCATAATCACCAGGGTTTCGTATAAGAGGGGAAAAAAGTTTCAAAGCTTTAGGATTGAAGATGAAATACATCTTTAGGGATCCCTGGGTGGCGCAGGGTTTGGCGCCTGCCTTTGGCCCAGGGCGCGATCCTGGAGACCTGGGATCGAATCCCACGTCGGGCTCCTGGTGCATGGAGCCTGCTTCTCCCTCTGCCTGTGTCTCTGCCTCTCTCTCTCTCTCTGTGACTATCATAAATTAAAAAAAAAATCTTTAGCATGAGAGAGCAGTGGCTTAACTACACAGCTCTCATTAGTGCTAATGGGAGATGTTCCCAATAAAAACACAGTTGGAAATATCAATGTGCTCCTCCTCTTCCACTGATGTAAATACAACCAGATGACATTTGCCACTCTTATTCATTTCTGCTAGGGACAGTCTTCCTATTTCTTTCCTGAGGAAGTATGCTAATGGAAGATATAGTTTTCCTTACATCACAAAAGGTCACTAAGGAACTCTACACCAACTTTATCAACATAATCCCAGTCTAACAATATCTTGATTCTGTAATTTCCTCAGTATTCTTGAAGATGCCCACATAAACACACCTACACAACTTATACCATGCTGTGCACACAGACACCCACACATAATCTGCCCCCTCCACACATCTGGACACAAATTCAAGTCCAACGATTTTCCGAGGATTTCAATTGAATTGAAATTCTCAGTTTCTTCTCCTCAGCATTTTCCAAATGTGAAGAGCAAGCTGAACTAATGTCATAGCCTCCCACATTACCAGCTTCAGACCTAAACATAACATAGCAAAAGCAATAAACTTGGGAGGAAAAGTCTAAATATTTGTTATGTTGAGCATTATATATGGGATGTGTATTACTGTTGTTTCAGGTAGTTCAGTTCTTAAACAATATTTGGTCAAATGCTCACTACTGACATATCAAGAGCTGAATCAGAAGTCATTAAGAGCTATAAGGATATTATGCATACATATTCTAACCCTGAATTGTTTTTCTATCTTCTAGCACAGTAAACAGTTTAGCTGTTGGCTGTTGTTATTTTTACTATCTGAAAAATGCAGTGTAAAATCTGTTCAGAAGATTTTTAAAGAAACAACATTAATAAATTGTGATTCCAGCAAGTGCTATTTCCTTGTTGCCTGGCTACAAAAGAAGCTTTACATTAGGTATGTGTATACACATTTATGATATATACACCTACATGTGTATACATATATCTCCCCAACAGTAGGCACTGATTAGTAACAAAAAAGTATGATTTGTCATCTTAAGAAGTTCTGTATTGGATATGTTAAGCAAAGGACACAATCACCATTTTTTTTTAAACACTAGAACAGTAGGTCTCAATTTATGCTGAATAATAGTCAAAATGACTAAAAATTGTGGCCTTTATTTCCCTAGTGGAAGATTTTCCTAGTGGCAATTGTTTTAAAATTAGATTCTATTTTCCACCAATCATTGAAAGGGAGAAAATGTGGGTTACAGGGAAAGAATAAATTGGATGACCTTGCACTTGACAAATAGTAGGGGTCACAGCTATCAGAGGACAGTCTAGGCTGCCTCTCACCCTGAGAAGACCCAAGGGAGCTGTCACCTCATACTGCAGAGCCACCTCCTCACACTACTCTGCTGTTCCTTTTCATAGAGCCCTGGGTGCGCCTTCTCTCATCAGAAGTGCAAGAGCACTCCCAAACCCATGAGTGTGTGTGCAGCAGTGTGCCTCTCAGCTGCACGATAAGCATATTTGCAATAAGAAAAAAGGGAGAGAGAGAGAAAAACCGGGAGAATATACTCAAGGAAATCCTTGAGTGGGACAAGAGCATGAATACCTCTTCCTCATTTACCACACTTAGACTTCTCCCCCCAAGGGCAACACGACCTCTTACACTAACGAGATTTTGGATTTCTCTGCATATATTTGACCCCTGAGCTGTGTTTCTGTCACTTTTATCTCCTGTTCAGATAATTAGAATGAATGTGGGTCCTTAGAGAAGAATAACACTCTACTAGCTGCATATCATGGTATATAACATTCTTACATGGTGTGATCTTATGCGAAGTAAAATTATACTTAGTTTGCATCTTGATAAAAGTCCTTTTAAATTATTTTTATTGTTCTGTGAAAATTTATATATGGGATATGATTATTTTTGCTTTGTTTAATTTTCATGCATTTTTCTCATATGCTTAATGCATAAAATGGCACTCTTCATATATTTATTCAAATATAGCATAGGAAATAATAGAATTTTTTTTCTCTACCAAATAATTTTCCCTGTAAAGGGCAGCATACCCAGGTCTTCTTGGGAGACATGGTACATTCAACTGAAACTGCCAAGAAAGGAGTGTTGAACTTAAAAGAAGTGTTCTTTACTCACTCTTAACACCTCCTATCAAGTGATACCTACTCCTCAGAGAGAACAAAAGATGCATTCCTCCCCAAATAATTTTTTTCTTTAGAGTTATAGTATACTTATATATTAGTAAAATATGTTTAGTTTGGAGAAAATAGAGCATACTACTGGCATAGTATAAGTTAAATTCAAGCCTTCCAATGATTAAGAGACTACTGGCAGAAATTAACCATATTTTTAAAAAAAGATCTATTTACTATTTATTAGAGAAAGAGAGAGAGAAAGTGAGGGCAAGGGGAAGGGCAGAGGGAAAGAAAGAATGAATCTCCAGCAGACTCCCCACTGAGTGTGGAGCTGAACATGGGGCTCCATCCCAGGACCTTGAGATCATGACCTGAGCCAAAACCAAGAGACAGATGTTTTACCAACTGAGCCACCCAGCCACCAACTGAGCCACCCAGGTGCTCCAGAAATTATGAACTATATTTTTAAAAAAACAGGTTAACAGAATATTAATTCTTATTTCTCAGGAAATAGTGATTTGATAGCATCTTTATCATAAGCCCTGTTGGATTGATTTTATGACAAACGAGGAAAGTTCTGTGTATGTGTGTGTGATGTGTAATGTTTTATTCTTTTTAAAAGATAAGATGATGCCTTGCAGCTTTTAAGTCCTTGACTTTAGCAGACTTAGGGACATTCATAGTTTTTCAAATTAACTGAGAAATCAAGAGGCCTGGGGCATCTGACCCATCACATCCACTGAATGGCCAAGTGGGGAGGAAGGAGAATAAGGGGGCATACCATGGATCCTTACAGTTCAGGATGTGCTGTGATTCTGGGTGACTTTGGGGTCCCATCTGAAGTGTCTACAAACAAATGTCTTGTAGATGATAGGGACAAGATAAGGACTGATTTCAACATTGCCATTGAATTCTTAGCACTGTTTGGGTTCAAATGCAATCCTTTTGCATTCTCTTTAAGACACTCTATTACTGTTGATATTATTGTTATTATAACTTTACTATTTATCTATTTATGCAGAATTTTGACAGAATTCAATAGCATAAAATATAGTGTTGTGGAAAGATAGAGGAACAAAGGAACTGTAGGTCTGGTTGGAGTGGGTCTGAAGTATTTCAGTTCTTGTGCACAAGAGACCTTTGTGCCACGAGCCGACAGGTTTCACTTTTCACTGAGGCCATCATGTTGTGCCCTGTGTAGAAAGATTCCGACATGAGAACATAAAATGCTTGCCACCTCCAAGCTTGCATTAGCCAGTTCAGTCTAGAGTTTATCACAGCTTCATCTAGAACACCTAATTCCTGAGAGTAGATTGCTGAAAGGCTCTTCAGGCCAGAGTTTTGGAGGCTGCAATAACAATTCAGCAGGAAAAAAGCAGAGGAGCTTCCGGAGATTGGAAGGTTTCCTTCTGACATACAGTACAATACAGAGTGGCTCATGGTGATGAATCAGGAAAGGGGAACACCTTTCTCTAAAATGACGGACATGATTCTTTCCTTCTCCCATTTGTTCAGCAATCTGTGTTCTCAACTGTTTTTTAATACCCCAGGGAAAATTGTCATAGCACAATTGGCTGTAAGAATTTGGCAAAGGGTATAAAAAAAGAATTTGGCAAAGGGGATGTGAGAAAACAATATGCTAACCATGGTGGGGGGTGATCCTTTATCCAAACAATCTGACATCACATAGAGTCCTGTTCAGGAATGCTGCAGTCAAAGTTTCCATGACCACCTACAGACTAGTAACTAGAGAAATTGTTCCCTAGGAAATGTGCCTATAAACAAAAAGTTCAGTGTTTCCAAAAAGAGAGTCCCCTTTGCCTAAAATAATGAATTCGGTAACTCATTCACTCATTCAGCAAGTATTTATTGAGCACTAATTCAGAGATGGGCACACATTTGATTTCTGGAAATATAGCTGGGAACGAAATATGTACTTGCATTCTAGTAGGGGAAGACAGGCGATAAGCAAAATAAACAAGTAGAAGATAAAATATAAAATTCATGATAAGTGCCAAGTTAAAAATAAGCTGGGAGGGAGGATAAGGAATGTTGGGATGCTTGTCAATGTAGTTATACAGCCAGGAACATTTACTGGAGAGATGAAATCTTGGTTTGAATTCAAAGGATGGAGGGGAGGTAAGCCCTCTTCATTTAAAATCCAAGGAATAACATTCCAGGAAGAAAGGACAGGAGGTACCAGGTGCTATGGTGGGCATATACCTACTCCATTCCAGGAGCATTAGGTAGATAAAAACAAACAAACTGGGCAGTAATAGGAGATAAGATCAGAGAGGAAATGGACAGTCATCGCAAAGAGCCTGCTGGGCTCTATATGGACTAAGTGAGAGAAGAAACAATTTGAGGGTTTGAACAGGTGAGAGAGGTGATCTGGCCAGCATTTTGGGAGGATCTTCTGACAGCTGTGCCGAGATCAGGATGAAGGGAGGCAAGTATAGAATCAGGAAGGTTATTGCAATAACTGTGGCCAATGATGATGATTGTTTGGACTTACATAGTAGCAGTGGAGAGCTTGGTGAACTCAGTATTTATTTAGAAGTTAGGGTCAATGGAATCTGCTGCCAGGTCAGATGTGGGTGTGAAAGAAAGAGGAAGCAATATTGATTCCAAGATGTTTGCCCTGAGCTTCTGCAAAATGGAGCTGCCATTTACTGAAATGAGGAAACGATGAGAAGATTGCCAGATGATGATGAGCTTTGGAAATGTTAAATCTGAAATGCTTCTTACATATTCAAGGGGAGATCCTGAGCAGGCCATTGGGTGAGTCAGGAATGCAAGCTCAGTCTAAGGATGATTTGGGAGGCATTACGGTATTTAAAGCCATAAGATAAGAAGAGATCATCTTCCCTTACAGTGAAGTTGTGCCAACTTAATAATTTGGTGTGCCTCCTCACTAGGCATGCATTTCATGCCCACCATGAGAGAGGGTTTTACTTCAAAAGGTACCATGCCTAAATACAAATACATCAGGTGACCCCAAAAGCAGGGAATCCAGGTTCTTTTGGGGAAGTGGGAATGCTCAGGAAGTCACTCCCTTTCCAAGACCTAGACCAGGGAAAGAAGGCTACCAAGGGTGACACAAGAGTCGTCTACCTACGAGGCCACAGGGTTATTTCAAACTTCTAGAAGAAAGTTCAATAGTGTGGGTTTGAAATTAATGTGATCATAAAGTATCCATGATGTCTAAACCTAGATGCAATTTTGGTCACCTTTTTTTCAGTGGATATGCTCGTGAGAATGACACAGTTCTTTTCAGAAAGTTTTTACTTACAGAGTAGCCAGAAATGGCTGGGCTTCCCCTTAATTGAAAAGGGAGGAGAGAAAGCACAGAGAGTCCAAGGTACCATCAAGGCAAGTATGAGCTGGCATATTGATGTCCTGCTCATGGTCCCTTGTCACCCATACTCCAAGGTTTTCTCTCAACCTATATGCAAGGCAGCTTGGAGGGATGAGGAGTTAATGTCTAGGTCAATGACACTACTGAATGGTTGGATAAATACCCCAGCTGCTTCTGGTAATGTAATTCTGAAGTGAGTTCTCTACTGCCTCAAAGAGTCCCTGGCGGTCCTGTATCCCAGCTGTCCACAGTGGTTACTTAGTAATTCAAACACATTCATAGTGCCTCCTCTTCCGTGTCCTGCTTCCACACTCCTATCCGTGCTTCCTGGAATTGCCTTCAAATAAACCATTTACACTCAACACTTCCCTGCTCTTAATTACATCACATGTTCAGAGCAGCACCCGTGATTATGCATGTCCTTCCTCTGGACATTAGTCCTCCAAATACACCACTGGCATCATATCAGTGACATGTTCATCAACCCCAGGATGGCTCCTGATTTTCTTATTGTGTGTTGATTCCTCTGCTAAACCTTTCACATTGTCTTTTATCAGGTCCAACATAGCAGGCCATCTCTTTACAGGGCAGTGCAGATGTGACCCATGTGGACTTCTCTTCCCAGCCCTGCATGCCCTTTTCCTTCCTTGGTGATTACCCACATTGGTTCTCTCTACATAAAGTGCCTAACCAAATCCGAGTGCCATTCCTTCACATGCTTAGCTCAAACTCTCCCCAACTGCTCTTCCTACCACAGCGACTCTTATCCTGAGATTCCATTGAACTCTCTCAGCACCAAAAGTCTTGATACCCAATGATCTCTAATCCATGCCTGAAAAATAGATTTTGTTGAGCATACTAACTCTGTTCCATTGGAGGTTACAGTGTTGAGAAGGATGCTGAACTGGTCTTTGAGCTCTTTGGTTTTAATTAGTGGCAGCTGCCATTTGATGAATAATAGCTAACACAACATATTTGCTCAAACTCCTTCATGTGTTATATAGTCTTGACTCATTAAATTGTAAGCCCCTCACTAGTGTAGTGGTTATTCTACACTACTTATATTCTCCTTCCTTTGAGCCTATCCAACTTGTCAGTCTAAATGTAGATTTACTAATCTAAAGCTGAATCATGAGGTTCAAACTCATACATATATATGTATACACACACACATATTGGGTGTGTCCAGAACCAATGCCATCACCACACATAACCATATACCACACAGGCTCAGCTGAAAATGCATCTCTGGTGATTGGCAGTTGAGAGTTATGTATTCATTGAATATAAAGGATTTAAAACCAGTTTTTCTCATTCTCACGGGTAGGCCTGTGTGAGCATTTTGCATGTACCATATCACATTTCACCTCCTATACCATATCACATTTTATTTTTTAAAGGTCTTATTTATTATTTGAGAGACAAATAGAGCACAAGCAGGGAGAAGGGCAGAGGGAGAGGGAGAAGCAGACTCCCCACTGAGCAGGGAGCCCTATGTTCAGGCTTGATCCCAGAACCCTGAGTTCATTACCTGAATCAAAGTCAGACACTTAACTGACTGAGCCATCAGTTGCCCCCATATCACATTTTATATTAACTAGTGCTTCCTAGCCAATTTTCCTTAGGATCACAAAATAAATCAAGAGAGAATGGGCATGTACACTCATTCTTTCAGGGTATAATTTGAGCTGTTCTGGTAATTTATGAACTAAAGTTATACATTGTGCTTTGAATTCAATTCAACAACATCAGTGGTCAGTGAGACTTAATTTTGTGTTTTATATCATAGAGAAAAATCCAAATGATTGTGTGCTTTATTTAGAGGATGGCTTTAGTTGAGGAAAAACAATGCTAGTAAATATCTAACACCTCTTATAGGTTTTGCCTGAACTTCCATTGTGGTTTATGGAAATGTGATTCATGATGATGTATTATTAAATATTAAAACACATGTAAGATTTAACTGAAATTTATAGGTCAGCTTTTCTTAATTTACTGTCTATCACATAATTTTTAGCTTGCTGCATAAATAACAAAAGACTGCCTACATCCTTCTGTTGATTTACCATAGCCCAGAATTAAAATTAAACTTGCTGACGTTAAAGAAAAAGGAAGGTGCCATGCCACCCAGACTTGAATTTGCAACTTGGTTTTGAATGGCAGCTGAGGGCCAATACCTGGCACTTGTCCGACAGAAGTGTAACAGTGTATATGAGCAGTTTCAAAGTTTCCTTCTGCTACTCAGCCTTCTGGAATGAATGCTCATGATCAAGCAAAAGGAATTAACTTTCTGCCTAAGATACACAGGTGCTGAGTAAAATAATTTTATATGTTTTTTCAGTCTTCTGAGATGCTTTATGAAGTGTGTTACTTACTCTCTTTGATCCCCGTGGGGTCCTTGCCAGAAGAGACTCATTTAGGGACATCATACAGCTAGTGAGCAGTTGAGCTGACCATAGACACTATATTTCCAAGACCCACACTATGAGACATAACGCAGATCAACTTCCATAGAATCCTACATTATCAAACAACCTCAGGTTTCCAGTCCAGGAAAACATGTCAGCCACCCATGCCTAAATAGTTACTTGGTTTTTTATATTAAAATGTATTTGGGTCAGAACTTACTAGTTCCTTTAATATAGAGTTGAACCTGATATATTGTGTGGTTCAAAGCAGCCTTTGAGTTTCTAGAAGGCAAGACTAGGATTCCGATCATGGGTCCTGACACTGAGCAATCTGCTTGGCAACAGCTACGTGAGACAGTTGAATTGACTGATTGATTGATTGATTGAATGATTGATTGATTAACTTCGTCACAGCATTTCTTGAGCCTGTTTTTTCAACTTTCTGTGTAAGTCAAAAATACCCTAAAATCCAACTGCAGGGCTTGACCTGGTTGAGGTGCTCCCAGACTTCAAGTGTGGAGGAGCAATTCTGCTTGATTCCTCTTTACACCCCGCACGCCTCACAGCCTCCTGGACAATGGTGTCACAGCCATGGCTGTTACTGGTGTTGCATAGGATAACCAAATAGCACCTTGTCAGACCTGTAGTCTTTTCTCACCCTTGGGGCCACTTTGGTCAGGGAGGATGAGAGGAGTCTTTGGATAAAATCTACTCTTTTCCCTCATCTGGATGTGCACAGGTACACTTGCCCACATGGTGGCCAGCTTGACAAAGTGATATGGGGTGGCAGTCCCTGCTTTTTTGTCTCCACTCAGGCTCCCTGGGACCAGATGCCCAAATAAACCCCATGAACTCTAACTCTTGTCTCAGGCTCTGCTCTTTGGGGGTCCAGGCTATGATATTTATCATACGTGAGTCTAAAGCTTTGTTTTTCTCATCAAGGACTGTGCGGGAGTGGGGACTAGGTAAGTGACAGTTGCCCAAACTAAAGATGCAAATTTTGTAACAAAATTTGGGGAAGCAATTAGCATTTTTAAAAACAGATCCTGGGCACCCTGGGTGGCTCAGCAGTTTAGCGTCACCTTCAGCCCAGGGCCTGATACTGGAGACCTGGGATTGAGTCCCACGTCAGGCTCCCTGCATGGAGCCTGCTTCTCCCTCTGCCTGTGTCTCTGCCTCTCTCTCTCTCTCTCTCTGTATCTCTCATGAATAAATAAATAAAGTCTTTTAAAAAGAACTTAAAAACAGATCCTTTTTCATTTTTAAGAGCAGATCTCTTCCAAATCTGTGTGACTTTCCATTTTTATAACACCTGACAAAATTCTTGCATTTTCACTTATTGCTCAATTAAGTTTGTCATAAAGGCCATGCCAAAACAGCCTATTTCTGTAGTCAGTTTTTGTTTCCAGGCAGCTCAAGCAAGAGACAATACTGGAGACGTGCTGTTCATTAAGAAACTTCATATTGAATATGGCAGCATATGGCAGTAATCAAACACCGCAAGTTTGATTTACTTATACCACAGAGAGGAGAATGCCCTGCCTTTCCTATCAAGAATAAGAAAACTGCTTATCCTATTCTCAGGAGGACCACTGGATTCAGAGTTGAGACAGGCTAGCAAAGGGTCTTCCTTTAGAAAATCTTCATCCAAAGTATTTCATTGATGTTGAAGATGATGTGACCCTTTTGGAGCCACTCCCTTTGTATCTACCAACTTATGGAAATAACCATTTATTTTACTGTTACCCTTTCTAACACACGCAAATTCTCTCTCCCATCCCTTCCCTTCTTCCCTCTCTTCTTTTTACTAGCTTTGGTCTTTTCTCCATGTCAATATTAAGTAGGCCATGCCCTTCCTAGATGTTTCCACTCTTTTCCAGAATAAACGGAAAATGAAGAGTAAGAAAACACGGTGTGTGCATTCCTGAGCAGCCTTCATTATACATTTAAGGACTGCAATTACTAGGTGAGAAATATGGCCTTGATTCATAAAATATTATGAAGCAATATTAAATTATTGCAGGCATCTCTTAAAGTAAAAGAGGAGCATGAAGAAAATAAGAAAACTAGTGAAACAAAAAAAGGTGATTTGATCAATGGGGCATTCTAATTCAAGAGTCTATCTTGGGTTCCAGAATCATCCATGTTGACATTTCTAAGAACTATAATTTATTTTCTGTTGAAAGGCAAACCTTGGCGGTAGGAGACATTCAGATCCTTATCAGTGATGAGACCACATTGGCTCCCCTCCTGCTATTTCCTAGTGAATCTCCAAATTTACTGGTGGCAGTCACACTAAGTTTTGGGTAGGAGCTGGCATGATGTAACTGCATCACATAGAAATGTTTCAGACCCAAATATAAAGCATAAAAATTAAAGTATGTGTATACAAAATGTCAATATTTCCCCCAATAATCACTTGCAAATTTAAGATTGTTTTATGCAGCTCAGCTATGAAATGGATATGTTCACTAGTTCATTTGTTTAATAACAGAATGAAATCATAGTGAACCTAATATATCTATATAACTATGTGTATATATATATATATATATATATTAGTCACGGAAGAATCTGAAAATGACTAGTAAACAGTTCTTGACCTCATGTTGTTTATAATTTAGTAAAACAGAATTGAATTATACCCCTGAAAATTATGTCAAGTATTTAAATATACTCTGGAATCTCTCCCTCCCACTCTGGTCCACATTCCCTTCTTCCTATAAGCGACCATTAAAATGTATTAATATGCATTCTTTTAATTGGCATTTGGTCTTAAAAATTATTC
This sequence comes from Canis lupus dingo, assembly GCF_003254725.2. Classification (NCBI taxonomy): domain Eukaryota; kingdom Metazoa; phylum Chordata; class Mammalia; order Carnivora; family Canidae; genus Canis; species Canis lupus. The sequence goes on along the minus strand of NC_064271.1, from coordinate 7,071,901 downwards.
ATTTAGAAATAATTTTAGACTCATAAAAATTGAAAAGATAGTATGAAGACTTCCCATGTGACCTTACCCTTGCTTCCCCTAAAGGTAACATCTTATAAAACCATAGTACAGTTATGAAACTAAGATATTGCTGTTGATATTGGCGCAATGCTATTAACTAATCTACAGACCTTGTTTTGGCTTTTATCAGTTTTTACAAGAATTCTGGTTTTCTTTTTCTTTCTTTCTTTCTTTTTTTTTGTGTATAGTTCTGTCAAATTTTATCACAAGTGTAGATTCATCTAACTATCACCACAATCAGGATACAGACATCCTAAATAAAACACCTTGTATTAGCCATTTACACTTATACTCAACACCAACCCTAATTCTGGCAACTGCTGATCTGTTCTCCATAGCTATACTTTATATAAATGGAATAAGATTTTAGATTAGGTTTGTTTCACTCAGCGTAATGCTCTTCTGGTCTAAGTTGCTATGTCTATCAATGATTCATCTCTTTTTATTATTAAGTAGTACTCCATTGCATAGCTGTATCACAGTTTGTCCATTTACCCTTTGAAGGATGTTTGGATTATCTCCAGGTTTTGGTGATTATGAATTAGCTACTTTAAATATTCAAATACCGTATTTAGTGTGAATGTGTGTTTATTTTCTCTAGAATAAATAAGTATAAGTGTGATTGCTGGGTCACATTGTAAATCTATGTATAACATTCTAAGACACTGGCCTTTATTCTTGCATTTGTTCTGTTGGCATGCATTTGTTTATTAAATAGCATTGTGTTAAAATATTTTACTTTTCTACTTCACCCAGTACCATGTTTTTAAGATCCATAGATATTGCTATGTAACTTTCTAATTCACATAAAAATTATTTCCTTTAATTACTGCCTACTATTGTAAGGCAGTTCTCTACTTCAAAGAATCATATAATTAGTCATTTTGTAATGCAAATGGTTCTTTGGAAATGAGTATGCCCCATAAATAATTTGTTCAGTGAATTCAGGTTTCTAGTTACTGGGTTTTCCTAAAATACTGTGTCTCTTTATTGGCTCTGGCTTTGCTTCATGGTTTTGTATACTAATGAAAATGTTATCAGGTACTAATAGTTGTCTAAGTTTGGATCCAGGTAATACATACAGTAGAGTCCCTATGTTGTCTAAGAACTTTCCAGAGTTCACAGCAGCAGAGCTAACTGTCCATGCATGGAGTGGCTCCATAGACTTTCTGTAGGTCTCTATCAGGCTCAAAATCACTGATCTCATTAGGATTTATTGATACCAGTGCTATGGCTGAAGGACCTGGAAGTGATATGAGGTAATCCAGGAGCAGTATCATCATTAGCAAAGGGCCCTGAAAAATAAACTACTGGCCTCAAATACATGATTTTCACACATGCCTTAGAGGTGACATATCCTTAGTCTTTCAGACACATACAAAAGTTCTTCTTCTTCTTCTTCTTCTTCTTCTTCTTCTTCTTCTTCTTCTTCTTCTTCTTCTTCTTTATTTTATTTTATTTTTGCTGTAGCTTTCTTATATAGAAGGCAGTAATTCTAGGAAGGGCCCATAGGTTATCTGTATATTTATATCTATATACATATGCATTCTCAAGTATTCAGGCCATTAGTTCCTTTATTAGAAATACTTTAAAATTCTGTAAGTCACAGGTAGAGGTCGCTGGTATATTTAGTGCTTATGGGGGGGGGTTGGGATTGGAGAAAGGGGCCTGAGAATTTTCTGTAGGTTTTATCAGCTCAAACTTGAGTGTGAATCAGAATCAGTGGGAAATCTGATTAAAATACAAAGTGCTAAGAACTTACCCTAGAGTTTCTGATACATAGTAGATATTATATGTACACTTGTGCCCATCATCATTTAATTTGTAGCCTCTGACTCACAAAGAACCTCCATAAATATATTTGTGAGGTAATTTACCCCATAGTTAGATTCTGGAACAGCCACCTCTGCTTCCCTACATGGTTACTTCATTGTGATTACCAAATGGTTGAGGTTTAATGTTCCAGGGCCTTTCCTCCTCTCAGCCAGTCATCTCTCCTCAAATAGTGCTTGCTGTGCTCACATCTTAGGGTAAAGGAGGAGATATTATTTTTTTCTGTTTCTTTCTTTATTAAATTATAGTGAGTGGTATCATCAAGAGGACCAAGTAGGAAGGTCCAAGAACTGGCTCCCCAAGGGACATATTAAAAAAAAAACAGTAAAGACTGGCTAAAATAACTTTATAGCAGCTATGGAAATCAGTGAGAGAGCTACAGCAATCATGTGAACTCACAACCAGGAAAAAGTCATATTGAAAATGGTAGGAAATTTTGTGGCATTTTTACTCACCCTTGCCCCACCACTTCCCAGCACCATATGGCAAGTTTGAGGAAAACAGTGGCCTGGTCCCCAGGTTCCTTCCCCAGGAATCTGGGAGAGCACAAGTAGACAAAATCTGTAATTTTCTAACCTGTCTAGAGGAAGCCCAAAGGCTTGGTATCTGTGTTGCCTAAACCTGTAGCACAGATGGCTAAAAGCAGTGCAGCTCAGATTTCAGGCTAGTTGAAACCATAGGAAGCAGTGTTTGTGGATCTAAAAAACTGCAGGGAGACGGCATATCCACAGATGCTGCATCAAGAGATTACTGATTGAGGAATATGATAGTTAAGGCCCCGAAAAGAAGCCTGGGTAATGGTCCTAGGGAAATGAAGACATTTAAAAGTAATCATACATACAGAATCAGAAAAAAGCACACATGCACACCAGACGCTGGTCCAAGGAAAATACATACTCAGAAAAGGTTTGATACCTTAAGTCTTCATACTTGGCTGATTAGTGAAGGTCTATGATTAGTGGCTCCTACATAGAGACAGTCATAAAAGATAGGGAGAGTGGTTATTTTTTTCAAATGCCAAGTTTTCAACAAAAACATAGGCATACAAAAAAACAGAAAAACATGGCCCATTCAAAAGAACAAAATAGGGGCACCTAGGTGGCTCAGTCATTTAAGCATCAGCCTTTGGCCCAGGCCATGGTCCCCAGGGTCCTGGGATTGAGCCCTGCATCAGGCTCCCTGCTTTTTCCTTACTCTCTGCCTACAGCTCCCCCTGCATGTCTGCTCTCTCTCTGTCAAATAAATAAATAAAATATTTTTTTAAAAAAAGAACAAAATAAATTTCCAGAAACCATCTGTGATGACACACTGGCATTGGATTTACTAGATAAAGACTTTAAAATAGCTGTTTTATATATGCTTAAAGAGATAAAAGAAAAAATGGGCAAAGAACTAAAGAAAATAATAAAAATAATACATGAACAAAATTAGAATGTCAACAGGAAAAAAAATTATAAAACATGAAACAAAAATTCCGGAGCTGAAAAATATAACAATTGAATTGAAGAATTAACTAGAGGGGCTCAACAACATACTCAAATAGGTAGAAGAAAGAATTAGCAAACTTGAAGTTAGGTCATTTGAAACTATTAAGTTTAAGGAGCAAAACCAAAAAAGACTGAAGAAAAGTAACAGAGTCTGAGGGACTTATGTAGTCATTATCAAGTGGACCAACATCTATATTATGAGCATCTAAGAAGAAAAAGAAGGAAAAAGGAACAAAGAGAATACTTGAGGAAATGGCCAGAGACTGCTCAAATTTAGGAAAGATACATACACAAATACAAGTTCAAGAAACTAGAAATAAGTAAACACAAAGAAACATATGCTGACACATAATAAAACTATCAAAAGTAAAAAACAAAGAAAGGATATTGAAGCAGAAAAAAACATCATGACTTGTAAGATTTTTAGTAGATTTTTCAGGAGATCCCTTGTAGGCCACAAAGCAGTGGAATTGTGTGTTTAATGTACTGGGGGAAAAAAAACCCTGTCAACTGAGAAAGCTGCATCCAGCAATACTGTCCTCAGAAAATTACAAATATCTCTTAATGAAAGCTGAGGGAGATTATTGTCTCTATACCTAAATGAAAAGAATATTAGGTAGTAAGTTGAAGCCATGTGAAAATGCAAAATTCTCTGGTAAAGGTAAATACATGGGCAAATGTAAACACCAACATTATTGTAATTTAGTTTTTAACTCTACTTTTTATTCTTCTACAGGATTTAAAAACCAAAAACAAATATAAATCTTTGTTAATGGGTATGCCACATATAAAGATGTAACTTATGATATCATAAAGTGGGAGGAGGAGTTCAAAGAGTAGTTTTTGTGTGCAAAGTTAATTTGGCATCAGTTTAAAATAGATTGTTATAATTTTATGGCATTATGTGTAATTCTTGTGGTAAGCACAAAGAAAATATCTATAGAATATACACAAAAGGAAATAAGAAGGTAATCAAATATGTCACTACAGAAAATTAACTAAATACCAAGGAAGACAAAGGTTAATGGGGTTAATGAAGGACAAAAAGCTATAAAACATAAAGAAAACAAACAAAAAAAGCAATGGGAATCCTTCTTTACCAGTAATTATTTTCTATGTAAATGGATTAAAATTCTCTGAGCAAAAGACATAAGTTGGTAAAGTGGATTAAAAAAAACAGAATCCAACTACATGCTGCCTATGAGAGATGCACTTTACAACTAAAGACATATACAGATTGAGAGTGAAAAGGTAGAAACACATATTCCTTGAAAATAGTAACGCAAAGAAAGCAGGAGTGACTAGACTAATAACAAACTCTAAGTCAAAAGCTATTACAAGAGTCAAAGAAGGATATTATATAATGATAAAAGTGTCAATTCACCAAGAACATATAATAATTAAAACCATATAAACACCAAACATGTGAGGTCCTAAATATATGTAGCAAACACTGACAGAACAGAAAGAAAAAATAAACTTTCCCACAATAATAGTTGGAAACTTTAGTATCCCACTTTCAATAATGGATAGAGTATAAGACAAAAAATTAATAAGGAAATAGAGAACTTGAACCACATCATAACTTAATTATCCTAACAGGTATATACAGAACTCCACCAAATAGCTAGAATACACATTCTTCCTAAGTGCATATTTTCCAGAATATGCCATATGTTAGGCTGCAAAACAAGTCCCAATAAAAATAAAAAGATTAAAGTAATGCAAAGCATATTTTCTGATCATGATAGAATAAAGATGGAAATCAACAGAGAAGGAAAACTTGGAAATTCACAAACATGGGAAATTAGAAAATTTGTTCAGACAAATAAAGTGCAAGCACAACATATCAAAGTTCATTTGATCCAGCAAAAGCACACCTAAGAAGGCAATTTGTTGTTATAAGTGCCTATATTAAAAAAGATCTCAAATCAACAATCCAAATTTATGTCATAAGGAACCAGAAAGGAAGAACAAACTAAAGTCAAAGTCAGCAGAAGGAGAGAAATAATAAAGATTACAGCAGAGAGAAATAAAGAATAGAACAATAATAGAGAACATCAATGAAACAAAGAACTGGATTTTGAGAGATCAACAGAATCGATGAGCCCAGATAGACAGACTAAGGAAAAAAAAAGAAGACCCAAAGTACTAAGATCATAAATAAAAGAAAGAACATTTGATTTCACAGAAATAAAAAGGATTGTAAGACCATTCCATGAAAAACTGCACACTAACATTTGGGAGATATAAGTGAAATGGATAAATTCCTGGAATCACAGAACCTACCAAGACCAAATCATGAAGAAATGAAAACTGTGGATAGACCAATTAATAGTGAGGAGATTGAGTCAGTAATGAAAAACCTCCAATGAGGCAAAATCCAAGACCAGATGGTTTCACTGGTGAATTCTACCAAACATTTCAAGAAGAATTTACACTAATCCTTCTCAAATTCTTCCAAAAGTATGAAGAGAAAGGAACACTTCCAAACTCATATGAGGACAACCTTAACAAACCTTATCAACCATATCAAAATCAGACTATGGTATTATAAGAAAAGAAAATCACATCAATTTCCCTGATGAATATTTATGTAAAAATATCCTAACCCAAATAATAGCAAACTGAATTCAACAGTATGTTAAAAATATATTACATGACCAAGTGGAATTTAATTCTGTCCTGTGTGAATGGTTCAATATATGAAAATTAATCAATGTAGTATACTACATTAATAAAATGAAAGATAAAGTAAAATGGCATGATCATCTCAAGTGATGTAGAAAAATCATTTGAAAAATTTCTGCACCGTATTATGATAAAAATTCAACAACCTAGCAATATAAGGACATTACCTCAACATAATAAAGACCACATAAGAAGGGGCCACAGCTAATATGTTGAAAGACTGAAAGTTTTTTTCTTTTTTTTTTTTTTTCTGAAAGTTTTTTTCTAAGACCAGGAACAAAAGAAGGAGGCTTGCTCTTGCCATCTCTATTCAAAATAGTACTGGAAGTCCTAGTCAGAGCATTAAGCAAGAAAAAGCAATAAAAGCATTTAAATCAGGAAGAAAGAAATAAAATTATCTCTGTTTGCAGATGGCATGAAATCTTTAGGGTAGAACCCCCAAGTATTACACAAAACTAATGTATTAGTTCTAATAAGTTAGAACTAATAAATTAAGCATAGATACAAAATACAAAATCAGCATGCACCAATTGATTGACTTTCTATACATTGAAAATGAACAACTTGATACAGAAATTAAGAAATAATTCCATGTATAATAGCACAAAAACCCACACAATACTTAGCAATAAATCTATCCAAAAAAATAAAGGACCTGTGCACTGTAATCTACAAAATACTGCAAAATAAGAAGACACAAACAAATACAAAGACATTCTATGCTTATGGATTATTAGACTGAGAATTGTTAAAATGTCTGAATTATTCAAAACAATTTAAATATTCAAAATTTTGTCTCTATCAAAAACCCAATGATTTTTTTTTGTTTTTCTTAAGAAATAGAAAAATCCATTCTAAAATTTATATGGCTTCTTGAGGGATCCTAAATAGGCAAAACCATCTTGAAAACGAAAAATAGTTAGAGTTCTCACACTTCTTAATTTTAAAACCTACACAAAGCTACGGTAATGAAAAGAGTGTAGTATTAGTATATGACAGATATATAGACCAATGGAATAGAATAGAGAGCCCAGAAAAAACCCTTTGCATATAAGATCAAATGATTTTCAAGAAGAGTGGCAAGGCCATTTGATGGCAAAAGGACAGCATTTTCAACAAACAGTGCTGGGAAAACTGAATATCCACATACAAAAAATGAATTTAGACCATATGCAAAATTAAGTCAAAATGGACCAAAGACTTAAATGTAAGGAGCTGAAACTAAAATACTCTTAGACGAAAACAAAGAGGAAGGGTCACATGGCATTGAATTTAGAAATTAATTCTTAGATAAAATATCAAAAACACAAGCAACAACAAAAAGATAAATTGGACTTTATCCAATTTAAAAACTTTTGTGCATCAATAGATACTATTAAGAGAGTGAAAAGGTCACCTACAGAATGGGAGCAAATATTTGTAAATCATATATCTGGTAAGGGATTAACATCCAGAATTTATAAAGAACTTCTAAAATTTAACAGTAAAAACAAACAAACAGACCATTTGATTTAAAAATGTGCAAGTGACTTGAATGGGTATTTCTCCAAAGAAGGTATATGAATGGTCAATAAACACAGAAAAAAGGTGTCCAACATCATTAATCACTAGGGAAATGCAGTCAGAATCACAACTGGATACCACTCTACACTCATTCGTATGGCTAGTATTGAAAAAACCCTGAAAATAACAGTGTTGGTGAAGATGTGGAGAAATTGTAACTTTTATGCATTTCTTTTGGGAATGTAAAATGGTGCAGCTGCTGTGGAAAACATTACGGCAGCTTCTCAAGAAATTAAAAATATGATTACCATATGATCCAGTAATTCCATTTCTGGGTATATCTCCAAAGCAATTGGAAGCAGGGACTCAAACATATGTTTTCATCCATGTTCATAGCAACATTATTTACAATAGTAAAACTTATAAGTAACCCATGTGTCCATCAATGGATGAACAGATAAATAAAAAGTAGTATATATGTACAATGGAGTGCTATTCAACCTTAAAAAGTAAGGAAATATTGACATGTGTTATTTACAACATAGATAAACTTTAAACACAATATGAGGGTAGCCCGGGTGGCTCAGCGGTTTAGCGCCACCTTTGGCCCAGGGCCTAATCCTGGAGACCCAGGATCGAGTCCCATGTCAGGCTCCCTGCAAGGAGCCTGCTTTTCCCTCTGCCTGTGTCTCTGCCTCTCTCTCTGTGTGTCTCTCATGAACGAATAAATAAAAATCTTAAAAAAAAAACACATAATATGTTAAGTGAAATAAGCCAATTACAAAAGGACATATACTGTATGATTCTACCTGTAAAATGTACCTAGAGTAGTTAAATTTATAGGGACAGAAGTAGAAAGGTGGCTACTTCTCCCCCCAGCATTCAGGGGCTTAGAGGAGGGGGAGAATGGGGAATTATTAATAGATATGGGGTTTTTGTTTGGGGTGATGAAAATGTTCTAGAGATAGATGGTGGTAATGGTTACAGGACAATATGAATATACTTAATGCCACAAAACTGCACACTTAAAAATGACTAATATATACATTTATCCCTGGGACACAAGGCTGGTTCAACACCCGTAAAACAATCAATGTGATTCATCATATCAGCAAGAGAAAAACCAAGAACCATATGATCCTCTCATTGGATGCAGAGAAAGCATTTGACAAAATACAGCATCCATTCCTGATCAAAACTCTTCAGAGTGTAGGGATAGAGGGAACATTCCTCGACATCTTAAAAGCCATCTATGAAAAGCCCACAGCAAATATCATTCTCAATGGGGAAGCACTAGGAGCCTTTCCCCTAAGATCAGGAACAAGACAGGGATGTCCACTCTCACCACTGCTGTTCAACATAGTACTGGAAGTCCTAGCCTCAGCAATCAGACAACAAAAAGACATTAAAGGCATTCAAATTGGCAAAGAAGAAGTCAAACTCTCCCTCTTCGCCGATGACATGATACTCTACATAGGAAACCCAAAAGTCTCCACCCCAAGATTGCTAGAACTCATACAGCAATTCGGTAGCGTGGCAGGATACAAAATCAATGCCCAGAAATCAGTGGCATTTCTATACACTAACAATGAGAATGAAGAAAGAGAAATTAAGGAGTCAATCCCATTTACAATTGCACCCAAAAGCATAAGATACCTAGGAATAAACCTAACCAAAGATGTAAAGGATCTATACCCTCAAAACTATAGAACACTTCTGAAAGAAATTGAGGAAGACACAAAGAGATGGAAAAATATTCCATGCTCATGGATTGGCAGAATTAATATTGTGAAAATGTCAATGTTACCCAGGGCAATATACACGTTTAATGCAATCCCTATCAAAATACCATGGACTTTCTTCAGAGAGTTAGAACAAATTATTTTAAGATTTGTGTGGAATCAGAAAAGATCCCAAATAGCCAGGGGAATTTTAAAAAAGAAAACCATATCTGGGGGCATCACAATGCCAGATTTCAGGTTGTACTACAAAGCTGTGGTCATCAAGACAGTGTGGTACTGGCACAAAAACAGACACATAGATCAGTGGAACAGAATAGAGAATCCAGAAGTGGACCCTGAACTTTATGGGCAACTAATATTCGATAAAGGAGGAAAGACTATCCATTGGAAGTAAGACAGTCTCTTCAATAAATGGTGCTGGGAAAATTGGACATCCACATGCAGAAGAATGAAACTAGACCACTCTCTTTCACCATACACAAAGATAAACTCAAAATGGATGAAAGATCTAAATGTGAGACAAGATTCCATCAAAATCCTAGAGAAGAACACAGGCAACACCCTTTTTGAACTCGGCCACAGTAACTTCTTGCAAGATACATCCACGAAGGCAAAAGAAACAAAAGCAAAAATGAACTATTGGGACTTCATCAAGATAAGAAGCTTTTGCACAGCAAAGGATACAGTCAAGAAAACTAAAAGACAACCTACAGAATGGGAGAAGATATTTGCAAATGACATATCAGATAAAGGGCTAGTTTCCAAGATCTATAAAGAACTTATTAAACTCAACACCAAAGAAACAAACAATCCAATCATGAAATGGGCAAAAGACATGAAGAGAAATCTCACAGAGGAAGACATAGACATGGCCAACATGCATATGAGAAAATGCTCTGCATCACTTGCCATCAGGGAAATACAAATCAAAACCACAATGAGATACCACCTCACACCAGTGAGAATGGGGAAAATTAACAAGGCAGGAAACAACAAATGTTGGAGAGGATGCGGAGAAAAGGGAACCCTCTTACACTGTTGGTGGGAATGTGAACTGGTGCAGCCACTCTGGAAAACTGTGTGGAGGTTCCTCAAAGAGTTAAAAATAGACCTGCCCTACGACCCAGCAATTGCACTGTTGGGGATTTACCCCAAAGATACAAATGCAATGAAACGCCGGGACACCTGCACCCCGATGTTTATAGCAGCAATGGCCACGATAGCCAAACTGTGGAAGGAGCCTCGGTGTCCAACGAAAGATGAATGGATAAAGAAGATGTGGTTTATGTGTACAATGGAATATTACTCAGCTATTAGAAAAGACCCACCATTTGCTTCAACGTGGATGGAACTGGAGGGTATTATGCTGAGTGAAGTAAGTCAGTTGGAGAAGGACAAACATTATATGTTCTCATTCATTTGGGGAATATAAATATAAATAATAGTGAAAGGTAATATAAGGGAAGGGAGAAGAAATGTGTGGGAAATATCAGAAAGGGAGACAGAACGTAAAGACTGCTAACTCTGGGAAACGAACTAGGTGTGGTAGAAAGGGAGGAGGGGAGGGGGTGGGAGTGAATGGGTGACGGGCACTGGGGGTTATTCTGTATGTTAGTAAATTGAACACCAATAAAAAATAAATTTAAAAAAAATGACTAATATACTAAATTTTACATATGTATATTTCGCCAAAATATAAAAGATTATGTAACATGAAAATTGTGCCCATGGACTCAAAATCTTTGCAAAATGCAGATCTCCCTGGACATTCATTCATGTATGAGCTAGCACTTTAGTCCTTTCCCCAATCTGCCATCTTGTTCTGGTCAGCAAGAGTGGTGAGTGGTTGAAGGAAGAAACACTTCAGGATGAGGATGCTCATGACCCCCAGTGAGGAAGATGATGAGCCCTAACATGGATACTCATGGAATATATCTAGGTATGGATAGCTGAAGGATATGGAGGTGAAATTTCAGGAAGTTTAGGATCTCAGTAGAAAGTTTAGAAGAAGTATGACTTTATTACTGTTAAACTCAGTCACGTTGGGTGGAAGAAGCAAAATTTCAAATGCATTACATTAAGAGGATTTAAATGGCACCTAATTTACTGTAGACCATAGTGTATGTATTTAACAGAATAGCACGTCTTTCCTAATCATTTACTCTGACAGAATTCAGTACTACCACCATTGATAACTGACTGCTTATTATGTAACAGATACTATAGTAAGCCCTTATTTTCTCATTTAATCCTTATTTCCTGCCTCTGTGGTAAAGACTATTATTTCCCTCATTTTTCAGGTGAGGAAACTGGATCGTAGTGAGATTGAGTAACTGGAAAGAAATCACCCAATAGGTAAGTAGCACAACTGGACTTTATGGTCAAGTCTGTTTGACCACAGTGTTTGCATTCTCAACTGCTTAGCTATGTTGCTTCATTTATCGTGTGACAGGTTCTTTAGGAAGAAAAATATTACATGCTAAATAAGGGAAGGGAGAAGAAATGTGTGGGAAATATCAGAAAGGGAGACAGAACATAAAGACTGCTAACTCTGGGAAACGAACTAGGGGTGGTAGAAGGGGAGGAGGGCGGGGGGTGGGAGTGAATGGGTGACGGGCACTGGGTGTTATTCTGTATGTTAGTAAATTGAACACCAATAAAAAAAATAAAAATAAAAAAAAAAAATAAAAAATCAAAAATTTCTGATCTGGCTCAAAGATGGTGATGATGATGATAATGATAGTATACCTTCATTTATAACCACATTCAATATATAAGACCTTTTACACATATTCTGTCCATCCTAGAATTAGCTCTGTGATTTAGTTATTTTTCCCATTTTCCAGATGGAGCCTGAGGCTTGGTGAGGTTAAACAAAAACCAGAAAAAATATGGAGTATTTATTTATTTATTTATTTATTTATTTATTTATTTATTACATGAGCATGAGTGGGATGGGGCAGAGAGGGGCAGAGGGAGAGGGAGAGAATCTTAAGCAGTTTCCACACCCAGCTGGGAGACTGAGGTAGGGTTTAGTCTGCTGAACCTGAGATCATGACCCAAGCTGAAATCAAGAGTCAGACACCTAACTGACCTGGCCACCTGGGGAACCCTAGTAGAGCTCATATTTAAACCAAACCTCTGTACTCTATATCTAGTATCTTTCAATATATCATGCTGCCTCATGTATTGGGGTGAGTGCACTTTCGGTAATTAGAAATGGGCCCTGGGTGGCTCAGCAATTGAGCCTCTGCCTTTGGCTCAGGGCGTGATCCTGGAGACCCAGATCGAGTCCCACAGTGGGCTCCCTGCGTGGAACCTGCTTCTCTTTCTGTCTCTCTCTTTCTCTGTGTCTCATGAATAAATAAATCAAAAAAAAAAAAGGAAAGAAAGAAAAAAAGAAAGAAAGAAGAAAGAAGAAAAAAAGAAAGAAAGAAAGAAAGAAAGAAAGAAAGAAAGAAAGAAAGAAAGAAAGAAAGAAAGAGGCCCAGACATGGAAATTCAAAGCAATATTCTTGATAAAAAATTAAGAGCATTTATTTTTGTGAATGGATTGACAAGAGCCTTATCATTTTATAGTCACCTTGTGTACAGAACTGTTGGGAAACTTTAATGCATCTTAGAGAAAGAGTATGAGAAGTAGATCTTATAAAAAGCCTAGGAAACACAAACTAGTTAATAGAAATTAAATCTTTAGAATCCATGATTTTTAAAATACATCATTATGAATTCCACTACCTTGGGATGGGGGCAGAGGCATGAGAAGGTTTAGAAACCTAACTGTCCTGGTTGAGGGGAAAATACCATACTATTAAATTAGGATTATTATGAAGATTCCACACATGTTCATTAGTAAAAGGTTCTAGAGTGGGAGCTGAGCCAGGTTCGATAGGACTCAGCAGCTTTATCAGGTGGCTGGTTCTTGCTCACTGTGCTGAATGAACCCACACTCAGTGCTACTGTGTGAAACTGGATCACAGAGTCACAGGTGGGGCCTGCTGTGTTCATCAGGGAAGAGATGATGGTGATGAACTCAAAAGGCAGTAGATGGGCTGAGATATATTCTGGAAACCAAGCTGATGGCACTTTCTAAATGGTTAGATGTAAGGAGTAAGGCAATTTAGAAAATGTGAGACACTACTTAATACTACTTCATTATTGATAACATTATCTGGGACACTGATGTTATGTTCTAGAGAAAATAGGCTGAAGACAAGGACGGTCCCTTCCTTATTTACCATGTACTATTCCAGTAACATCACGTGCCATTCACTTGAAGCCTATGCATGAAAAACTCAATCCATAGAAATTGGGATGTGAAATTTTGTAATATTTGGTGGACACCATCACCATACTGTACTAGCATTTTGATTGCAAAGCTCTATCTCATTTTCTGTTGCTTGAGTTAACCATGTGAATTCAGCAATTGGCATCTTATTTGTTCTGGCTGAAAGGTCAGGTGGACTTACTTTTCTTCATTTAAAATGTCACAAAAGTCAAAGTTATTATAGGGAGCATTTGTTTTTAGTACACTATTTTGCTGAGTTCCATGTCAAATATGGTTCTTTATGACTAAAGTATGTTAATGAAGTTTGTGGCAATCACTGAAAAGACACTGTGCTACATTTATACTTATTAAAGAACATAAATACTATTTGATTGCAGGGTCTCATTCAAAAATGGCTTCAGCAGAGTTCAGCCTTGAAGCAATTTAAACCTGTAATGACCTTAATTATCATGCAGGGGGGAGGCTTATTTTAACTCCAATTTGACCTCTGTGCCATCTCCAGCAATGCATTTATAATATTGTTTGTTAGAAATTAAAGAGGAAACTGTCTTCCATGTAGTCCTGGGGCAGTTTGTGTTTTATAGATACTAATTCCCATTCCTCTTGATCTGGGGGGCAGTATAAAGAGGTTTTCAAAGCAAGGAGTAGAGCATATTGTATAAATAATCTATTTTTCTAAATGGGGCAAAAAAATCTAGCAAAATCAATAAAAAGGTCCTGACATAAAGACCACTTTTAGTCAAACTGTGAAATAATTCAGGATTCTTGTCATTGCCCTGCCTTCCTCATTTGGGTGCCTATTGACCTCAGGTTTTGGTTTCTGGACAAGCTAGTCAAAATTTTTTTGTCAAAAATGATCTGACATGTTTCATATATGCCTTGGAGTGAACTCAGCCAAGTGAATTTCTTCTCCTGGGGCTACTGGCATTGTGGGTCTTGTCTTTACTACAATGACTTCAAGTGTGCATAAGCAAGTGAGATGAGCTTTCTCTTTGTTCTGAAATAACGTGTTACAGTCCTGCATTTGACTGTTGTCCATGTTCATTTTCTGGCCTCTATTGACCTCCTTGTCCTTGAAAATTCAAACCAATTAGGCTTAGAACCTCAAAAGTAATTTTTCAGCCTACATTCATAACCCAAATCTACCTGTCACAGTTTTCAAACCAGCAGACGGTAACATTGTGTAGTATATCTTAGGAACCAGAGGGACTTGGCTTATACTCTCATTGAACAAATTGCATAATCACTGGGAAACTCTCTTCATCTGCAAGATGAAGACAACAATACAGATCTTGCTTAGCTATTGTGAGAATTGGAAGTAATGTATGATAACCATCAATGACAGGACCTGGAATAGTAAGTATTAAACAAATAGTGGTTGTTAATATCACCAATATCCTCCAGGTGGAGGTTTGGACAATTGCAATCTATCCCTAACAGGTATGCCTGTCTCCAGTTTTCTTTTCTCTGTATTTATGTTTCTAAATATCACTCACATCAGGTCATTCTGTAACTCAGACATATTCTGGTTTTTGTTGACTACAGGATCAAGTCCCAAATATTTGGTTTGGTGTTCAGAATTGCATGCTACACAATTTGCTACACGATCCACACCTTATCCTTATCTCTACGCTAAACCTTGGCATGTTTATGCTGATTTGAAATTTATCATATTCCACCTTGTATATTTTTTTCCCTGTGAACAAGCCTTATCTCCCCAACTATATATTAATTTCTTAGAGAGGAATTACTATGTGTTATTATTTTGTAAAAATTTCCCCATAGAATCTATTTGTATAGTGTCTATTACATAGAAAATTTCTAAAACCTTGTTCCTGACAGTGATAAGATTGTAGGCCAGGAAGACAGGCAATTATGTATGACAATGATGAGGAAAGTGAACAGTATTTTAGTAACCAGTGCTTTTCTATTCTGTCACTTCTTCTTGAATCATTCTGAAATTAATTAGGAGAGAAAAAAATAATATTTAAAATCGAAATAGGGCAGCCCTGGGGGCTCAGCGGTTTAGTGCCACCTTCAGCCCAGGTCATGATCCTGGAGACCTGGGATTGACTCCCGCAACGGACTCCCTGCATGGAGCCTGCTTCTCCCTCTGCCTGTGTCTCTGCCTCTCTCTCTCTCTCTCTCTCTCTCTCTCTCTCTCTCTGTGTGTGTGTGTGTGTGTGTCTCTCTGTGTCTCTCATGAATGAATAAATAGAATCTTTAAAAAAAAAATAAAAAAGTCAAAATAAAGGACCATTTACATAAAGCTTTCCTTACAAAGTCTTCAAAACTTTCTATGTTTGAACACATTTTATTTATATTCAAATTCAAAGAGGAATTTTTTCATCTTAAAGCAAACTGAAGGCCCCTCAGAGTAATTCTTTTACTCATGCCTACATAGTAAATCAGTGGGAGATTTGGAATCAGAATTAGAGTTGTCTACCTTACTGTCTGGATCCTCAAAACAAGAGATTAATGGAAGGAAGTCTTGAGGTCAGAAAGCTCTATACTCAGATGCAAAGGTTAGTGCAGTATATATAAACAAACCTAATCCATCAAACTCAAAAATAAATGTATAGGAAAGTATATCAGAAACATGCTCTTTAAACATGTTTTTCTCTATTTTTATTTTCTGATTATAGCATAGCAGTACTAACATCTTCCAAATGGGTTACTCTTTGTGGCTGCTAGCCAAAACATAGCTGAAATTATGCCCCACATTTTCCGTACAACTAGGGTTA
Organism: Canis lupus dingo; assembly: GCF_003254725.2. Classification (NCBI taxonomy): domain Eukaryota; kingdom Metazoa; phylum Chordata; class Mammalia; order Carnivora; family Canidae; genus Canis; species Canis lupus. Next base: position 7,055,553 of record NC_064271.1, on the reverse strand, counting down.
TATTTAGTTGCCCCCCCAATCCTAATATGCATTTTCTTAGCATTTATTTTGTGGTACATAAGAGATGCGATATATATTTTAAGAGATACATAAAAGAAAAAGAAGACTGTTTTGACTTCCAAGAAACATTCTTATTGAAGAAATAAGATACACATTAGTCAACGACCCGATAGGATCATGTGCTGAGAAAAGTGGTAGCATATTTGTACAGGAGACCAAATTCAAGGCTTGTAAAGTTTGGTATTGCAAGAAAAGGCTTCATGAGGTTGTGAACAGTAAAGGAGACCCTGTTAATTTTGAATCCTGGTGCTGACTCTTACTAATTTATGTGATCATAGAAAAGTTATCTCCTGTCCCCTAGTCTCAACCTCCTCCTGTGTGAATCAAGCATGAAAAGATCCACTTTTGGGGGGCATTGCTTTCTAATACAAGGAACTTTGCTTGCTTTCTACCAGGAACTCAATAAATGATAGTTTTCTTCTATATTGAGTTAAGCCATGGTAAAAATGTGATTATGTAGCGATAAAGGAAAAAAGCATTAAAGTTTAGTAGAACACTGAGTAAAATGTCAAGGTCAGTGGAAAATGGCATGTTTTTATAATAATGAGTACATATCTATTTGAGCTATGGAATCATGGGCAATGATGATGGGTGGATAAAGCAGTGGTGTGGGGACCCTGGAGAATTTGGATTTGTAAATAGCAGAAGAGGTATTAGGTCATTCAATAGAATCTGTAATCTTTCTTTCTATATTAAAGTATAACTGAAATCTCACAGGATTGTATCCTGTTTCTTGTCTCAGTTTGAGATTAGTTTGTTCTTCCTAGATTCTTTTATATCTTGTGTGGAGGAAAGACTGGAATTGCTGCAAAAGTGGAAAACAGATTTGGCAGAGCAAATCCAAGGGTGCATATGAATGAGAGAAGATAAGAAAATAGTTTTGTAGCATTAGAAGGAGATGGAATAGACTGATAAGCTAATGAGAGAAGAGAACAGATTCAAGAGATATTTAAATACTGTCATATCTAAGTCAAGGGTTGGTTATAAAGAATTATGAAAGAGAGGGGAGGTATGGAGAATGACTCCTGAGTATCTACACAACTGAATGGGAGTCTTTGCCTTTCACTGAGAGAGTTCTAGATAGGAAATAATTTAGCTAGTGTGGCACTGCAGGTCAAGTTTTGAGTTTTAGACACTGAGACTGAGGAGCCTTTGAGACATCCGAATGTAGAGGTCAAGTTGGTAGTTTAGTACTTGGATTTGGTCTTATAGATGTGGTCGATATATACAATAGAATATTACTCAGCCATTAGAAATGATGAATACCCACCATTTGCTTCGTCGTGGATGGAACTGGAGGGTATTATTCTGAGTGAAGTAAGTCAATCGGAGAAGGACAAACATTATATGGTTTCATTCATTTGGGGAATATAAAAAAATAGTGAAAGGGATTAAAGGGGAAAGGAGAGAAAAGGAGTGGGAAATATCAGGGAGGGTGACAGAACATGAGAGACTCCTAAGCCTGGGAAACAAACAAGGGGTAGTGGAAGGGGAGGTGGGAGGGATAGGGTGACTGGGTGACGGGCACTGAGGGGGGCACTTGACGGGATAAGCACTGGGTGTTACACTATATGTTGGCAAATCAAACTCCAGTAAAAATTATACAAAGTAAAATTTAAAAAAAAACAGAAGTGGTTCTCAATCAGGAGGTAATTTTGCTGCCCTCCACCCCCAGGAAACATTTGTCAATGTCTGGAGATATTTTTGTTTTCATAATTGGGAAAGAAGTGTGACTTGTGTCTAGTAGAATAGTGGCCAGGAATGCTGCTAAACATTTTACAATGCATAAGACAGCAACCACTCCACATCAACTAAAGAATTATCCTCAAATGTCAACAATGTTAAGGTTGTTGGTTCTTTGGAAGAAAAATGAAAGAAGGAAATCCCCTAATTATGTATATGAACTCAAAGTATGAGACTGTCTTTTGAGCTTTGTATGCAAAGGACAAATGCAAAGCATATAGTAAAAAAGTTTTGAGGACTGAATTAATATTTAGACCACCTTCCAAATCTCAAACTAATCCCCAAGTGGTGCCTGCATAGGACAGATGAAAACCAGAAGCTTTGAAAGTTGAACTGAGATTAGAACTGCCAACCAAAGAAGCTGAGATATAAAATTCAGTCTAAATCAAACTGGATTTATTTCCTGTCAAAAGGACAATGAAGCAAACATTAATGTACTACAGAGGACAATAACAGGGTCAAGGACACAATTCAAAATTACATGACATATTTTATATATATATATATATATATATATATATATATATATATATATATATATAAAAACAGGGGCGCATGGGTGGCTCAGTCCATTAAGCATCTGACTTTTGATTTCAGCTTAGGTCATGATCTCATGGTTGTGAGATTGAGCCCCACACTGGGTCCTGTGCTCAGTGGGCAGTCTGCTTCTCTGTCTTTCTCCATCTACCCCTCCTCCCACTGCACTCTCTCTCTTAGAATAAACAGATAAATCTTTCAAAAATATGTGACAATTCTTAAAGACAAAGACAATCAAGAATCATTAACTCTAAAACATCCATATACTGAAATAGTAAAAAACAAAGCAAAAACATTAAAGCAGCAATTTTAACCATCCTCTATAAGATAATGGTAAATATGCTTAAATAAATGGACAGGCAGAAGTTTTTAGCAGTGAACTAAAAGCTATAAAATGGATTAGATGGAAATATTAGAACTGAGAAATATAATTTCTGAAATAAAAAAAATCATTTCCTAGTGCAATAGTGGAACAGTGGTGACAGAGGAGTCAGTGAACTTGAAGACAGATTAATAGAGATTATTCAGTTTGAAGAACAAAGTCAAAAGAAAACTGGAAAAAATGAACAAAGTGTCAGAAATGTATGAAACTATATTTAGCAATCTAACACTATGACATGGCAACCCCACTAGGATAAATAAAAATTTAGGTTTATAAAAATATCTGTATGTGAACATTTATACTAGTTTTATTCAAAATTGCTAAAACCTAGAAACAACTGAAATGTCCTTTAACTGTAGGCAATCGGAACATCCTCATAGTGGAAAATTATTCAGTAATAAAAGGAACAAATTACTGATAAGCTCAACAATAGGCCTGAATCTCAAATGAAAGTATTTCAAATCTCAAGTGAAAGAAGCCTACATACCACATGATTCCAAAACTACATACCACATGATTCCATTTATATGACCTTCTAGAAAAAAGTGAAATTATCAAGACAGGAAAGAGATCAATGATTGTCAAGGGCAAGAGCTGAGATTGGCACTGACTTCAGAGGAGTAGAATTAGTGAGTATTGGGATGATGAAACTGGCCTATATCTTGATTGCAATGGTAAGCATAGAACTGTATGGTCAAAACTCATAGAACTATACAGCAATGAAGTGAATTTTACCATATATAATAATAATACTATTAATAAGTATTCACACAATAGTAAAGTAAAGGAGCAAGATCATGTGATTATCTCAATAAATGCAGAAAAATAACGTGATAATACAATATCAATTCACAATTTAATTTATAGAACTTTAACAAACTAGGACGATAAGAGACAGTTCTTTCAGTTTTGTTCTTCTTTTTATAGATTGCTTTGGTCATTCAGGGTCTTTTGTGGTTTCATACAAATTTTAGGAGTATTTGTTCTAGTTCTGTGAAAAATGTTATTGGGATTATGATAGGAATTACATTAAATTTGTAGACTCCTTTGGGTAGTATGGATGTTTTTACAGTATTTTTTCTCCCTATTTTTTCTCCTATCCATGTTTCTATGAACATGGATATCTTTATACTGGTTGGTGTCATCTCAATTTCTTTCATCAGTGTTTTAGTTGTCAGAGTGCAGGTCTTTCATCTTCTTGGTTAAGTTTATTACTAGGTGTTTTATTACTTTTGGTGCAAATATAAACGAGATTATTTCTAAATTTCTATTTCTGCTACTTTATTATTAGTGTATTGAAATGCAACAGATTTCTGTATGTTGCTTTTGTATCCTACATTACTGAATTCATTTGTCAGTTCTATTTTTTTGGTAAAGTCTTTAGGCTTTTCTACATACAATATCATTTCATTTGCAAATAGTGAGTCTTACTTCTTCCTTACTAATTTCGATGCTTTTTATTTCTTTTTCTTGTCTGATTGCTGTGTCCAGTGCTGTGTTGAATAAAAGTGCTGAGAGTGGACATCCCTGTCTTGTTCCTCTAGAGGAAAGTCAGTTTTCCACCACTGAGCATGATGTGAGCTGTGAGTTTTTCATATATGACCTTTTTTATTTTGAGCTAAAATAAAATATTTTTATTTCCCTCTAAACCTACTTTGGAGGTTATCATGATCCCATATTTTAAGATATACTACAAAGCTGTAGTGATAAAAACCATATGGTACTGGCACAAAAATAAACACATACACTAGTGGAACAGAATACAGAGCTCAGAACTAAACCCGTGATTATAAAGTCAATTAATCTACAATAAAGAGGCAAGAATATGCAATGAGAAAAAGATAGTCTCTTCAACAAATGGTGTTGGGAAAACTTGACAGCTACATGCAAAAGAATGAAATGGGACACTTTTCCTACACTATACACAAAAATAAGTTCAAATGGGCTAAACACCTTAATGTGAGACATGAAACCATAAAATTCCTAGAAGAAAACATAGGCAATAATCTCTCTGACATTGGCCATTGAAACATTTTTTTCTAGCTATGCCTCCTTTGTCAAGGAAAAGAAAGCAAAATTAAACTATTGGGACTACACCAAAATATAAATCTTTTGCACAGTGTAGGAAACCATCAATAAAACCAAAAATCAACCCACTGAATGGGAGAAGATATTTGCAAATGATGTATCCAAAATATATAAAGGATTTAATATAAAAATATATAAAAAGAACTTATACAAGTCCACCAATAAATAATCCAATTAAAAACAGGCAGAAGACATGGATAGACATTTTTCCAAAGGAGATATACAGATGGCCAACAGACATGTGAAAGATGCTCAGCTTCACTCATCATTAGGGAAATACAAATCAAAACCACAATGAAATATCTGTGAATGGCTATCTGAATGGCTAAAATAAAAAAAAAAAACACACAAGAAACAAGTGTTGCTGAGGATATGAAGATAAAGGAACTCTTATGCACTGTTGGTAGGAATATAAACTGGTACAGCCATGGTGGAAAACAGTATGGAGGTTCCCCAAAAGACTAAAAATAGAATTACCATATGATCCAGTAATTCCACTACTGGGTATTTACAAATACTAATTTAAAAACATGTGTGCACCCCTGTATTTATTGCAGCATTGTTTACAATAGCTAAGATATGGAAGTAACCCAAATGCCCATCAATAGATGAATGGACAAAGATGTGGTATATATACACAATGGAATATTACTCAACCATATAAAAGAATGAAATTTTGCCATTTGCAACTAGATGGATGTATCTGGATGGTGTGATGCTAAGTAAAATAAATCAGAGAAAGACAAATACCATATTATTTCACTCATATGTAGAATTTAAGAAACAAAACAAATGAACAAAATAAAGGGAAGACCAAAAAAACTCCCAAATTCTTAAGTATAGAGAACAAAGCGGTGGTTGCCAGAGAGGAGGTGAGCTGGAGGATGGGTGAACTAAGTGGAGGGGATCACACTTATCATGATGAGCACTGAATAATGTATAGAATGGTTGGACCATTATATTGGACACCTGAAACTAATATAACATTATATGTTAATTATACTTAAATTTTAAAAAATAAATAAAATTTTAAAAAATTATTTCTAAGAAAAAAGTTCTTAACATAATATATGGTATGCATAAAATGCTTATAGAAAACATCATACTGAATAGTGACACACTGAAACATTAAGATAAAAGTATACAAGGATGACTGTTTTGGTGGTTTTATTTTCAATATTACTCTGGAGGTTTTAGCAAGAAAGAAGGAAGAAAAGAAATATCAGATACAAAGATTGGCAATGAAGCACAAAGGAGCTGCTTTGACAAATGATATGATTGTTCCTGTGTTTTACCAAAAAAGCCCAAAGAAACCTAAGATAAATGAGCAGAGTATTAGCAAGTTTGCATTGTACAAAATCAGTGCACAAAAATCAATGTAAGTATAATTTTAAAAGATAACATGTACTGTAGCAAAGAAGTACAAATTAAGACCTAAATGAGACACTATTTTACATTCATCTGATTTGTAAAATTTTAAAAGTCTGACTACATCATATTTGGTAAGATTATAGAGCAAAAGGAGCTCCTATTCTCTAATGGTAGAGGTATAAAGTGATTTTTCCAAAATCTTAGGAAAATAATTTAGTAATATTGGGAAAATTTAGAAATGTTCATGTCTTATGCTCTGGCAATTTCAAACAAAAATATATCCTAGAGAACCTTTGCACATTTGTAAAAGATGACATGCATATGAATGCTCACTTTGTTTTTACTGGCAAAGAACTTGAAACAAAATTTTCATCAACAGCAGAATGTTAATAAAGGATGGTGACGATATCCATGTACATACATACATTGTAACACTGTATAGGTAAAGACAAAGGGGTTACAGCTACAAGCAAGAACGTAGAGACTTAGAAACATACTATTATGTGAAAAAAGCAGTCTAAGAAATACTATTTATAATAAAATTCTATTTATACAAAATTCAAAAGCATGCTAAATGAAGCAATCAATTGCTTAGGGACAAAAGTATGTTCAAAACTATAAAGAAGAGTGTGAGAATAAAACACAGAACATTTAGAATAGTGATTATTACTGAGGAGAGAGCAACAGAAAGAATGGGATTGGGGAAAGTCAAGAGGGAATTTCAGATTATGAAAAATACATGCAATTTTAGTAGGTGGTGAGCTCACAGATGTAAGATGAATCATTGTTTTATACCATTCACCTATTCTATGCACATTCTTTTGACCATTTCAACACTTAATAACAAGCAAGGTAAAAAAAAATCTAGGTAGGGGAAGATGAGTCTACGAGGAACTCAGAGAATAGCAAAAGGAGAAAAAATAAGAGTGTAATGTCATGGAAGCCAAGGACACTGTCAGCAGTCTCAAATGCAGCTGAAAAGCCAAGAAAATGAGGACAACAAAAAGTCTCCATTAAGTACACCATGGAAAACAATATAAAGGTTCCTCCAAAAACTAAAAATAGAAATACCATATGATACAATAATTCCACCACTGGGTATTTAGCCAAAGAAAACAAAAACACTAATTTAAAAATATATATGCACCCCTGTGTTTATGGCAGCATTATTTACAATAGCCAAGTCATGAAAGTAACTGAAGTGTCCATCAATAAATGAGTGAATAAGGAAGATGCAGTATGTATATACAATGGAATATTATGCAGCCACAAAAAGGATGAGATTTTCCATTTGCAACAACATGGATAGACCTGCAAGGTCTTATGCTAAGTTAAATAATTCAGACAGAGAAATCAAATATCATATGATTTCACTCATATGTGGAATCTAAAAACCAAAAATGAATAAGCAAGCAAAAAAGCAGACTCAGACCTATTAATATAGAGAGCAAACTGATTGCTACCAGAGGGAAGGAGGGTAGAGAATGGACAAAATTGGTGAAGGGGAGTGGAAGGCACAGTTATGGAGTGAATAAGTCATGGGAATAAAACACACAGCATAGGGATTATAATCAATGCTATTGTAGTAGCATTGTATGGTGACAGATGGTAGCTACATTTGTGATGAGCACAGCAGAGCATAAATTTATCAAATCACTATGTTGTACACCTGAAACTAATGTAACATTGTGTATCAACTAGACTCCAAAAATTTTTTAATACAGTGTGTAATACATTTAACCAAGAAAAAAAATCCAAATAAACCATTTCCACTCTTGTGAAATGAAGCCCAACCGGTGTAAGCTTTCTTTTTCTTTTTCTTTTTTTTTTTTTCCTTTTTTTTTTTTCTGGTGTAAGCTTTCACAGCATTTGTGCAAAAAGCAGAATGCTCCTTCCCCTATCCTTTCCCTAAACAATCAACTTCTACTATATAGAGCTGCTGATCCTGAATTTGCACATTGAGTACCGGTTGGCTACTTTTTGATATTATGATGAGTAACCTAATCTACATTGAACTCATATATCTTCCACCATTCTAGATAGTTAGTTAAGGGCTAGGTAAGAACATTAACTCCTGCATATTATCAGGGCAATTTCTGAGTGTAAAGGGTGAGATACTGAGGTTAAACAGACATAAGCTACTGCCTTGGGTTTTCTTTATCACTATAAATATTCATTGTTTGAACCTACTGTTAGTTCTGTTGTTTTTCACTGTTGAAGTGCTGCTTTTTGATGGCTGTTTTTCAGATCGATATATAATAACATTTTCCAGCCTGCCTAGCTCAATATAACCCATTGCAATGCCCTGGCTCCTGAGTTCTCAAGTTCATGCATTCTTCAAAAAAAAGGCATGAGGATTAAGTGCAGAAATGAGACAGGGCAGAGGGAGAAGTCAGTTTCACCTTTCCAACAAAAAAATTGGAGGAAAAGTCATAACTGCTGTTAAGGCTCACTTCATTTTGCTTCTTCAATTAATGCTACCTCCTCTTGATTACACTACCTTGCTGAGAGGTATCAGTTATGGGTCTCACAATCATACAGATAGAACTTTCGTTCCTGCCAGTGCCTAACTGGGAAAGCTAAAGAGAATTATTCCATCTTTTCAAGTAACTTCTCTTTATCTCTAAAATAAAAATAGCGTGCTTCCTAGGACTGTAAAGATTAAGAGATGAAAATAGCTTTAGCTAATGTAGGTCCTTAATACTTTGCTATATTATGTGTATTTTATAGCACTTACCATGATATACCTTGAATTTCACAGTTAACTCTGCTTATGTTATCTTTTCCACTAGACTGTATGCTCCTTAAGAGAAGGGATCATGACATTTATCTTTGTAGACCAGTTGTACATATTACAGCTGCTTGACTACAAATTAATGTAAATTGGAGAATGATTATTTTCACATTTTTATTCTTACAAGAGAATGGGCTTTAGGAGCAAGGCAAATGACTTCAGTGTACTAACCTTTTGGTATTCACCAGAAGAGTGATATATTTGATATGCAAAATGAATTTAGATACTTAATATTCCACGATATGTTACATTAGTGGTTAAGGAATAATGCTTTTGCTTTTCTGTAGGAAAACTAAAAGTCAGCAAAGAATCACAAATTGCAAAATGTATTGTACTTCTGAGTATCAAGTAAAGATTTGAGTCTGTTTTACTTTTCTTTTGAATTTTTCTTAGAAAAAAGTCCCAGAAAAAATAGGTGAGTTGCTTCGATCTGACTTGATTATGATATTTTCCCAGTGTATTTCCATCTGTTCTTTATCTCCCTGTAACATGGGATGTCACAATGACCTTAAGAGTTTTCCATGGAAAAAAATCAGATGCAGAGAGAGCAAGCTGCCACAAAAAGAAAAAAAAATGAACGAAAGTCATACAATTTCCAATTTCTTGGGAGGTACTGCTCTTCTGTTTTGACAATATGTACTGTACTAGAACATCTTTATCCTACAATTTTAATACTGAAACCAAATTCTATTATCCCCAAGTGCTCTTTCTTGTTGCACATCTATATTGCCCTACTTGTTAATTTGTCACATCTGATAACAGAGAAACTTACAGTTCTTTTCCTGCAAAGTAAGAAGCACTATCTTGTATAAATTACTGGTGTTGAGGTCAGGTGTCTGATGGGAGCAGATATATTCATTCCTAGGGAGAGATGCACTGTGTGTGGTCTCCCTTTGCACTGTAAGCTATTTCAAATCAGAAACCATTCTTTTTTTTTTAAGATTTTATTTATTTATTCATGAGACAGAGAGAGAGAGACAGAGAGAGAGAGAGAGGCAGAGATATAGGCAGAGGGAAAGGCAGGCTCCTCGCAGGGAGCCCGATGTGGGACTTGATCCTGCACTCTGGGATCATACCCTGAGCCCAAGGCAGACACTCAACCACTGAACCACCCAGGTGTCCCAAGCCAGAAACCATTCTATATTCATCTTTGCATCCCAAGAAGCCAGCGCAATGCTTGGCACAGAGTAGGTTCTCAACACATTTTCCAGATGGTAAGCATAAACCCCATATCCCAACTCTGAGATTTCTCATTTCACAAAATTGCACTTTGCCTGCTCTCTGGTTTTGGGGCCAGGCAATTAAGAAATAGCTTTTTGTTTGAGGCTGGAACAGACTCTTAAAAGAGGAGAGGCTACTGGAGTCAAAAATTGTTTTATTTATGCCATCATAGCCTTCTGCACTTTTCCCAGTTGATAGTAGGTATTCAATAAATACTCGTGGATATGAAGAGAATAATTTCATTAGATTTTAATTTACTTGAGAACAACTACTTATTGATGATCAAGGTACTTACCATGTTACTTCTGGCTTCACTAGACTCAGGATTATCTGTTCTTTTTTTTTTTTTTATCTATTTGTCATGATTCGAATAAGATAGAAGAGGTGGGCCAATGATTCAGACTAGTAAGGGTAATTTTTAAAGAAGATGTTTATAAAATGGAAGATCTCCCTGCCTGTCTTCTAACTCCAAACCTAAATATTAAACCTCCAATGTCAGCAGAGACAGAAATCCAACCAACAATTGACACAACTTAGTATCAAGTCATACAGGTTTCTGTATGACCCTAAGATTAGTTCTAGTGAATAGGATTTTTACTTGGTCCTTGTGAACAAATTACACCCTGTGACTACATTTTCAGGAAATGGCTTCCTATCAGTTTTTGTTTTTGTGTTTTTCCAGATTCCTTAATCACATCTAGATTGTAGCCATCACCCTGGGTTCAGGGCCTTGTTCTGAAGCTCAGTGTCTAGGGCCAGGACCCCCTACTGTTTCCTGTGAACCTCTTTGCCACCAGTTGGTCTGTATTGCCAGGTAATTCCCATAATTCTTTTTTTCCTGATCACCTGCTGCTTAGGTGGTCCCAGCAGTTTCTATCACCCATAGTCATGGAGTGATCTCCAGATTCTGAGCCTTTCATCTTTGCAAGGGCCCAGGATGGATGTGATCAATGTCTGTCACTTCCCTGGCTAGAAGGCTGGTATGACTCCCAACTAGCTTTGAGCTGAGTGCTTCTTGGTACCATTCATTTATCCATAAATTTATCACAACCAAGCAACATGGAAATGAATGTGACATGAATCCTGCTTTCTCAGATGTGGTATGAAATATTTTTTCTAACAAAAATGAAATGATGGAGGTATTTTAATTTAATAGTCTTGCTCAAAGAACTTATAATAAATTCTCAGACCCAAAAAGACACAATAAATTTGAGGTTAGAAAAATAATGGCTAATTGTGGGGAAGAGGGTGGGTTTTTAAAAATTTATCTGTGATCAATCTTTGAGAGACATCTAGATTCAAGAGACTAATTTCATGCTACCTTAGATGTAAGTAATTGTTTTGGCCACTCATTATCTATGATAGTATGCCAAGTAATTCAGATAAATACTTGAAATGAGTGAATATAAAATCTTGCAGAAATGAACAAGATGATGATCTCACTTTTTTCATAATTTGTATTTTTTTATTTTTTAAAGATTTTGTTTATTTATTCATGAGAGGAACAGAAAGAGAGAGAGAGAGAGAGAGAGGCAGAGACACAGGCAGAGGGAGAAGCAGGCTCCATGCAGGAAGCCCGACGTGGGACTTGATCCCGGGACTCCAGGATCACACCCTGGGCTGAAGGCGGCGCTAAACCGCTGAGCCACCAGGGCTGCCCATAGTTTGTAATTTTCCAAAACAGATGTCTTCATATGCTTTGGCATAAGAGATTTTTGTTATTTTAGAGGGTCTTGGAAGTGCTAAGAGTGGTGGGTCATGTGGATGTGAAGAGTCGGAGAGAAAATGAACACAAATGTAATATTTAGGCACGATGAACTGTGTTTATTCTCCTCAGGTACTGCACCACTCTGTCCTGCATATTATAGGAACAATACCTATTTTAGGGATGGAAGAATCTGACAGAACAAGGTCACAGACATCTTTCCAAGGACAACCTTAGGAAGTTTGTACAGGCAACCTCCTCACTTTGTATACAGGAAACCAGAGACCAGAAAGATGAGTGAGAGCAAAGCATCCCAGAACTAGAATTCAGATCTCTGGAGCTTCTTGCAGATTCTCTGCCTGCTATTTTACTAGACACTTACATATATATATACATTTGAATCCCTCTGTCTTTGGGGAATTATCAAGGTTTGTTGACATAAGACCATACTTCTGGTAAATCAAATGTTTCTAGTCCTAAATTCTATGCAGGACCAACTCAGGGTATGAAATTTCAAGGACAATTTGTTTTATGGGAAATAGCCCCCAAAGAAAGGACATGAAAACAGAAGAAAAATGTAAAGTGATGTGACCCAAGACAGAACATAAGTTATAATTAACACTGAAAAAATTTTAACGTAATAAGCAGGTGCTTTGAAAAAACAAAATTCCAGAGAACTCAGTGATGAGGAACGTGCAGAGCACCAGGCACCACTAATTCACATCTTCCTGAAACAATAATTTCTTTTTTTAAAGACTTATTTATTAATTTTAGAGGAGGAGATGGGCAGAGGGAGAGGGGGAGAGAGAGAGAGAGAACTTTAAGCAGACTCTGTGCTGGGTACAGAGCCCCATATGGGTCTCGATCTCACAACCCTGAGATCATGACCTCAGCCAAAATCAAGAGTCCAACACTTAACCAACTGAGCCACCCAGGCGCACCCTGAAATAAACATTTCATGGCAGACACTGGTTCCAAATTCAATTGATCAAATGCCTCTCACATGTCGGGAAAGCAAGATAAGTCCTTAACTTTTACAAGCAAATCTAATCAATCTCAGGCTATTTTTAACAAAGGCTACAATCATCTCCATTCCCCTCCCTCCTTCCAGCAGCCTTATTTTTTAAGTCATAGAAAGTAAATGTTTATTAAAAGCTTCCCAGCCAGCGACTCCTTTCAATTAGTAGTCCCCTTAAGATCCAGCATCCTTCTGCTATTCCCTTAAGAACCATTTTAGCTGCAATCTGCACTTAATATTGAATTTGCACCAGAGAAATTCATTAGATACAAAGAGTATGAGAATTCCTTTTATGCATCCATTCTTTTAATTCAGTCCAAACCACTGTGCCTCTGAGTCACATCAGATACACTTGGGGGCTGAGGTAGAGAATGGATGGAGTGAAGCAGGACAGGAGGGGAGAACAAAGTAAAGAAAGAGGAGCTGGGACTTCAGACAGGTTAGCTGCAGTGTAGACAAAAGGTAGAGCAGGACCAGAGGAAGGGGCAAAGGACAAGAGGGAGGGAGGGGTAGCTGCAACACAAGGAAGCTGAGTCTTGTAAACCATCCTTCTAAACCAAAATCAGTGTGATTTTCTTTCAATGCCATCTATATGTGATCAATCTCCTGGACAGTTTCAGTTTTAAATATAGATTTCACGTGGATGGAACTGGAGGGTATTATGCTGAGTGAAGTAAGTCAGTCGGAGAAGGACAAACATTACATGTTCTCATTCATTTGGGGAATATAAATAATAGTGAAAGGGCCTATAAGGGAAGGGAGAAGAAATGGTAGGAAATATCAGAAAGGGAGACAGAACGTAAAGACTGCTAACTCTGGGAAATGAACTAGGGGTGGTAGAAGGGGAGAAGGGTGGGGGGTGGGAGTGAATGGGTGACGGGCACTGGGGGTTATTCTGTATGTTAGTAAATTGAACACCAATAAAAAAAATAAATATAGATTTCTGCTATCACCAACTTCGCAAAGGGGGTTTATCTAGAAAAATCAGGACTTTACTCCTGACTCAGAGGTAGGTGTTGTGTCCTAGGTCCTACCACATATCAGGAATTATGGGCCAAAGAGTGTGGCACTAACTGGTGAGGCTGGAGCTTGCCTGTGACTATTGGCACCTTCATAGCCTGAGATTCGGGGCTGCTGTTCACAGCATCAAGGGCAGGAAAGATTCGGTGTTTGGGCGGGGACGTTTCCACAACAGATTTTTAAAACTAAGAGGAAATGCCTGTAAACATGTTTTAGAAATTGTGAAATATTAGCATGAGATCTGTGTTATTTTGGAGAAGGTCCACATAAAATGGTTCATCTGGGGATTTTCTGGACTGAAAGGGCATAATGAGGTGGTGTTGTAGAATAAACATTTCTTCTCATTTGAATGGGCTCTAGGTTCTTCCTCAGAATGGCATAGCCCAGGAGTGTGGTCACCAGCACCACGTCTCCCTCAGGAAGCAGGTTAGCTGTCCCTGCAAAGTTCTGTTCATTTATTCTGCAACATTGTCCAGAAGATGCTCCTTGCTAACACGGGCCAATGCTGGACAGGAAACTCAGCTATTTATTGCATTCTCCCAAATTCCATTGGAGCTATTAGACTGTAAACTCCTGACTTTTAGCATCTGGCTTACTCATCTCTGTGTCCTTGGAGCCCAGCATAGTGCTGGATACATAACAGCTGCTCCATGAATGAGTGCTAAAGCTAATTGCTAATGAAATTAGTACCTGTCACTTAAAATAGGTCTCCCTGTCCCTTCCACTCAGGTATAATGTTGGCACATTGCTCTAACCTGGAATTGCTGTCACGAGAACACTTGGGAAATGCAATTTTAGTCTTAAGGATTATGTAATGAAGACTATGCCATAAAATCACTTAGTTCTGGATGGTAAATGCAGGCATTTTGTTCTCTTTATCTCCTCTCCTGTCCTTGCTGGTCTATCAGGTCCTTCCATGTGGACTTCTTGGACCTCCAAGTCTTCTCCATATTGAGTTGGTACTACAGAAGAACCTGCCTTCTCTTCTTCATCTAGTTTATCCTCACCTTATTATGGATGTTCAGAATATTAGAGGTCTTTCCCAACATTTAGTGAGGGGAAGAGGGGATTAGCTCTCTAATTTTGGCAGGTTGCTACCCATTGTGTTTTTTCTCTCAAATTCTTTTTTGTTGTTGTTACTACTTTTTTTTGAGAAAGAGTAGGAATATACAGATTAATAGAAAAGGCAAATATTTCAAAAGTATATATTTTCCTCTATAATTCTGGGCAAAAGAGGGGAAAACTGACTTAAAAATTCTTAATAGAAAAAATTGGAGGCTTGAAGTTATTTCATGAATACCATTCTGGCTGCATATCTACTGACATATAAAAACATCTTTCTTTAATGTATTGATGTGAAGAGAGATTTAACCATATGTGAATTTTTACCATATGCTCCCAGATCTAAACAATAATAATAATAATTAGTAGTAGTAGTAGTAGCAAGCTTTAAAGGCGGAATACTCAATGTTAACAAAAAAATATATGGTCAAAAATGCACTTCCTTAAAGAAAAACATTTGCACTTCAATATCTTATCAGAAATATTGGGCAGGCCGGGTGGCGCAGTGGTTTAGCGCAGCCTGCAGCCCGGGTGTGTGATCCTGGAGACTCAGGATCCAGTCCCACATCGGGCTTCCTGCAGGGAGCCTGCTTCTCCCTCTGCCTGTGTCTCTGCCTCTCTCTTCGCTCTCTCTGAATGAATAAATAAATAAATCTTAAAAAAAAAGAAATATTAACCAACCCTTCATTAATCTTTTTGTAATAAGCACAGCAAAAGCGAACTTGGCCATCGAAGGTGCTTGGGTCTGCATGGCAGTTTTCCAAGGGGCTGAATGTCAAACAAATGGTCCCACCTGCTGTTCTCCAAGGTCAGCACCCCAGAGATGTGGGCATGGGGCAAATAGGGCATCCGGGAAATCTTCCACCTAAAGAAGAGCTATTATGACTATCAGGTCCCCTGGGGTCAGAACCTGCAGGCCTGGGGTTGGGATGTAATTGAAATACCTCTGATTCAGGGAATTACATCCTTGACCTAAATTTAGAGTATCTATCTGTAAGCTTATGGCATCAGGTTGGCTCTTAATTTGACTCACATTTTAAATCTTAATTGCTGTAATAATTGGGTCTGCCAAGTTCACCAGTCGGCCAAGGTCTTGGAAGAATTTTAACCAAAGGATGGGACTCCCATCTGGTGTTGGCTGAATCCTGAAATTACTGTACTACTGTTCTTGTTCCTCCTCTTCCAATTCATTTATTGAAGGACTGACCACATTTGGAGCTCAAAAAATCATAAGTTAATGTCACAATCGGTGGCCATCACTGACAAGGATTAATCTATTCACTGGAAAGATAGAAAACTGTGGGGATCCAGGGTTTAAACAACCAGGACAGAATTACTCAGTACTATGGAGAAAAATTGAGCAGAATGTTGCCCTTCTATTCTAGTTAGTCATTCTATGCTGATTGGTTTCCCAGAGGAATGGTATCCTCTTTAGTCAGGAGCCCCAAGATCAGAAGATTTAACAGGAGATCCTTCTCTAGTCAAATCACTGGATGCAGCAGGTGGCCACAACAGCCTTGAAGTTAGTTTTGATGTTCAGTACATTTCCCTTTCTGTAAAGGAATGGCATGGAGGAATATGGAATTTGCCATTCTGTTAACCTTTATTTCCTTGATGCCAGCTGGCTTATGGGGTATTTGACCAGACTGACTAAGTAGATACCCCCATCTAGTGGTTTCCACAGCACCACGTTTTCTCACAGCACCTTGGGACGCTTTTCTGCCCAAACATTATGCTGCTGCTGTGTAGCTTCTGAGATTATTTCTGCTGAAGCCAGAACATGTTCAGGAAACTACCAAGGGTACTGCCTCCAAAGCCCTAATGCCACTTTGATCTTTTTCCGAAGTAAATTTTAACAAATTAGCACTCCCTTCATTTCACCCATTACTCTAATAGCGTCCTCAGGATGGGTTGGACACTAAGCTTATACAAATCAGTGTTACAGCTCCTCGCCAATTACTGTTTATCCTACCCTAAAATATTCCTCCTACACATGATAGTAATGTTGTAAAAAGAACACAATGTATATAGCAATTTTATTTCGAAGAGTGAATTAGGGAATCTATCAAAGCACTAACAGACTGGGAAATGCATAATAATAACACTTTTTACTTCCATGGGTTCTATCCACTAAGGGAATTATGTATGCTTTATATAAAGCACAAGATTAAAACAGCAATTAAAATGCTATAAACCCAGAGAAAGGAAGGAGAATAATGTAACCAAACAACTGTGTCATATGAAGTTCTTTAAGAAAAACTAATCAAATGCTCTGTCTTATTTAAAGAATCTAAATGCAAAACTATCCTAAGGGACAAGACTGAAAGATTCCCATCTAACAACTACAACAATCTGGGTCTTGTGTCTTTCTTGTTGTCTTGATCCTACCTATAAGCTGAAGATGATAGGAGGGATCTCAGGCTGCAGCTGGGTTTCGATATTAGTGATCTGAACTTTATCAGAAAGATTTAAGTTAATTCCAAAAGAGTAAAAAAAAAAAAAAAGTTACCTTTGTTACAAAAAAAGATACTTCTGCAATTCATGAAAAGAGAATACTTCTAAACAAGATCTTGATGGGCATTAATTATACTGGTGATGTAACAGCAGGAATATTGCTATCCACTTTAAGTTCAAATTATCATCCAGTAAAATGCCTGCAGTTTAGACAATTTAAAGAATTACTGTTCGAATCCCACCAAAGGTGCTAAACTGTGATCCTGAGGTAGCAGATTTAATCACAGTATGGGGATTTGTATCAACTTGTTAAATATGCAAAGTAATTGTAATGCTCATATAAATTGATCATATAAGTTGTAATTGATCATATAAATGAAGGAAACAAATGTAAATTTTACTTAAAAGTCTAATGTAATGAAGCTTGAAAATGACAAAAGTTTTATTGTAGATTGGCAAGATACGAGTTCTTGCTATTACCTTTAACTAACTTGAGGAAATAGTTCAGTAATCTGTATCAACAGAAATATCCAAAAGTGGTCTCTTATTTTCAGTCAAAAATCTCTAGTTTTTCCTATCAGTGGAAAAAACATAGACTGGGCACAACAGGCAAAACTTTATCATATCCACATCAAAAAAACACAGAACAGGTTTAGAAGTGGCTACATTTGCAACTAAAAATCACAAGAGGCTCACAGCTAAAAGCTTTTTGCAATAATTATCCTCATTTGACCATGAAATTAAATTGTGCTAGAACAGGCTGTTTCAGAGCAAATCTAAACGAGAATCTACAGATTTAATTCAGTAGATGGTAGGCCACTCTGGACCACAAAATGAGGAAAATCCATGACATTATTAACATAATCAACCATGGAAGCT
Source organism: Canis lupus dingo (assembly GCF_003254725.2). Taxonomy (NCBI): domain Eukaryota; kingdom Metazoa; phylum Chordata; class Mammalia; order Carnivora; family Canidae; genus Canis; species Canis lupus. The sequence goes on along the minus strand of NC_064271.1, from coordinate 7,037,219 downwards.
GTTCCTGTGTTTAGTTTTAGGTTTTGTTTTTTTAAAAGCTAAATTACAGAGACATTTTTAGTTGTTTTATCCACTATATAATTTTTTAAGCTTCCAGCATGCAAAGGATATAAGAAGAATTTTAAGTTATCTAGCTTCAAATCTGTAAAAATGATTATATGTCTCCAGTGATTTCTTTCTCTACAATCCATGGATATTAATGGTAAAATAGGATCCAGTCTACAGGTTATCATCTCATTGTAAATTGAGAAATTTAGATCCTCTTTTCAGCTGCTACTTGTCTCTACTCAAACTGTGTATAACCATAAGACCCTACAAATTATCTCACATGATTCTCTTCATGATCCAGCTTCTTCCCTTCCAGCCTCACCTTCAGCCATGCCTGTCTCCTTCAGTATGGTTATATGGGGTTGATTTTAATTCCAGGAATGTCACATTCTCTTGAGCTCATTGGACCATACTCACTTCTCACTGCCTCCCTATTTTGCTTGGCTAATTCCTTTCTTCTTTCACTTGCTCCTGAAAATCCTCCTTAAGTTCCTCCCCACCACTTGGAGCTGAATTAAGGCTATCTATTCTGTGTTCTTCAACACAGTAGTGTGTCTGCCCTCTTCTAATTGTGTGGCCACTTGTCACTTTTCTCGCTACATTCTAAGTGCCATACAGAGGGAAAAAAGCTCTACCTCGCAGGTGCTGTTAATGTGTTGCCCATGTCCCCTTGCATCCTTTTCACAATTTCAGACACATCAGGCTCCTATGAGCTTTCACTCTCCTCCCCTAACAGCCAACATCTTGATAACCAGTACAGACATAGAATCATTCCAAATCACAATTTTGACCCTCTTATTTTATGGATTGAGGTTCAGAGAGAGTGTGATTTGTCCAAACTTAATCCGTAAGCCAATGGCAGAGCAGGTCTACTAACACCGATGTTTTCCCTACTAAGTTATTTATCCTTTATTCTGTTATTTTGAAAAGTTATTTTGAAAAGAACAATCACAACTTTTAGTTCTTTCAGTTTTAGCCTTAATAGCAACAACACTAGTAAGAGCTAATATTCGTTGAGTTCTTATCCTGTGTTAGAAACTATACTAAATGATTCATATACATTATTTCATTTGAAACTCACTATAGTCTATGAAATAAGGAGTCATATTTTCCCCATTTTATGGGGAAACCAAGATGAGGCAACCAAGGTTTAGAAAGAGTAACAACCTTGCCTAATGTCACACACCGGTAATGGATGTCTGGAACTTGAAAGTTGGAAGTCTGACCTCAGAGCCCATTCTACTAAAAACTGTGCATGCTTTCTCACATTAAAAAAAAAATGCAATTGTGCATAGCATTACTTTAAATAGCTCCAAAGAAATATATTCTTAAAGTTCATGGGTTTCTAAGGACCTTATTTCTAAATTATAGGATTGCAAAGTTCAGAGGTAACGGTTCTTGATTTTTTTTAATGGAACCCTTTGAAAATTATCAATTCTTTTGAAAGATGTCACACATCCACATATAATATTGAACACAATTTCCAGGTGAATTAAGTACCCCATGAATTCACAGAAATAAGTTAACATTCCCTGCTTTAAGGTACATTCAGATATATTATCATTAATAAAAAGCATCTCAATGGCATATGATGTTGTAGAAACTAGTGTACAAAAGTAATTAGATAGTCTGGCTCCTACTTTCTAGATTTTAACAGGACAATTCATAGTCATGGTTATACTAAGCAGCAAAGATAATAATTTCCAACAATTTTTTTACTGAAAGTTTTATAAAGATAATTGTGGATTCATGTGCAGTTGTAAAAAATAATAGTCTTTGTATACTTCACCAAATTTTTCCCAATGGTAACATTTTGCAAAAGTGTAGTATAAGATCTCAACCAGAATATTGACATTTACCAATCTTTCCTAGTTTCATTTCTATTTATACATGTGTGTGTAGTAAGTTCTATACAATTTTATCACCTGTATAGTTTCATGTATACACCATACAGTCAAGATAACAAGCTCATTATTACAAATACTCAATATGCTGCTCTTTTATAACCACACCCACCTTCCTCCCACATGCCCCTCCCATTCCCATTCTGAACTCATAGCAACCACTAAATCTGTCCTCCTCTAAAGTGTTTTCACATCAAAACTGTTAGATAAATGCAATCAAACAGTATGTAACATTTTGTGGCTGGCTTTCTTTACTCAGTTTCTTTCTCTGGATATTCATCCAGGTTGTTGGTGTATCAATAGTTCATTCTTCTATTGAGTAGCATTCACAGTATGCACATTAGTTTTCTATTAGTGATGAATCACATTATCACAAACTTTGTGGCTTAAATCAAAACAAATATGTTATCTATGGCAGTGTAAATAAGAAATCCTATATGGATTTCACTGGGTGAAAGTTTGGGTTTTGGCAGCACTGTACTAGTTTTTGGAGGTTCTAAGAAAGAATCCATTTTGTTGCCCTTTCCAGCTTCTCCAGACCGCCTACACTTATTGGCTCACAATCTCTTACATCCAGCGTCAAAGCCAGCAAGAAGGGGTTAAGTCTTTCTCATATTGTATCCCTCCAACCTCCTCTTTGTCTCCTTCTTCCATTTCTAAGGACACTTCAGATTAAATTGGACCCACCCAGAAGATCCAGGATAATCTCCCCATCTCAAGGTCAACAGATTAGCAACCTTAATTCCATCTGCAATCTTAATTCATCTTTGCCATGTAACATAACATATTCACAGATTCTTGGGATTCTGATGTGGACACAGTTTATTTATTCAATCAACTGTTGAAGAATATTTGGGTCGATTCCAGTTTTTGGTTATTTCAAATAAAGTTCTCAGGAACATTGACATATAGGATTTTCCTTGAATATAAGTTTTCATTTCTCTAGTATAATTGCTCAAGATTGATTTTTTCTGCCCAATTTCTAATTGGATTTCTTAATCTATTGAGTTTTGAGAGTTCTATGTATTTTCTAGATACTAGTCCTTGGTTGAGTATGTCGTTTGCAAATATTTTCTCTCAGTCCATAGCTTTTCTTTTCATCCCCTAAATAGGGTCTTCTGCAGAGCAAAACTTTAAAGTTTGATTTAGTCCAATTTATCAATTTCTGTTTTTTGAATCATGTTTTTGGTACCAAATCTAAAAACTCATTCAACTCATTGTCTAGTTTTAGATCCCAAAGATTTTGTCTTTTTTTTCTAAAAACTTTATAGCTTTAGATTTTACATTTAAGTCTATGATCCATATTGAGTTAATTTGTGTATCAAGTGAGAGGTTAAGATTTTGCATATGGAAGTCTACTTGCTCCAGCCACTTGAATAGTAATTCAAGGGAATTTGGCTTTTGCATATGGAAAGTCCAATTGCCCCAGAACCAAGTTCTAAGGTTATCATTCCTCCACTGAGTTGCCTTTGCACCTTTCAACCCTTAGTTGAAAATCAGTTGAGCACATTTGTATGAATCCATGATCTTTTAAACTATGCCACATTTCCTTATATGTCCTTTCTGCACTGTTTTAGGAGCTGATTTTCTTCATCTTAGTTATATTTAATCTTCTTCACTGTGTCTTTCCGCTTGTAAGCTTTTTTTTTTAAAGGTGTTATTTATTTATGCATGAGAGATGCAGAGTGAGAGGCAGAGACATAGGCAGAGGGAGAAGCAGGCTCCCTCTAGGGAACCTGATGTGGGATTTGATCTCAGGACCCCGGGATCATAACCTAAACCAAAGGCAAATGTCCAATCACTGAGCCACCCAGGTGTCCCTCTGCTTGCAAGTTGAATAGCTACCTACAGGAGATGCAGAGTAGCAGAGTACAGTATTATCTCAATAAGCATTTCCTTAAATTAAGTCAACCTACCATCTTTTTCAGTGTTTATAAACCATGGAAAGTTTATCTGCCCACATGCACAGCTTTCTGACAAAAATGCACACAGCTTTTATTTGTCTCTGCTTAGGAGTAGGTAAATATACCCTACTTCAGACAAAAGTGTGGCATAAGAAGTCTGTCTTCCTTCCTTCCATCTCACCTTCCTTGTAATCTGGAGGTTCACCCAAATCCTGCAGCCCTTTCTGCCAGTTTCTCACAGTCATAAGGAAAGAATGAAACACTTACTTGCATTTCTTGATTGAATACACTGAAATTCGGTTTTGCTTAAATGTTGTATCTGTCATTCTTCAATAGTTCAACGTTTTTGCTATCTAATTCAGGTGGCGTTATTTTTATTAGGGGGAGTGGTATAAAGACTTTCATAAGTCAATAAACAAGTCAGAATATTTTTTGTTTTCCTTCAGTGATTTGAGAGGGATAGTGAATTTGCTGGGTTGGAAAGGGAGATTGCTGGAATATTACCAGGTTTATTTCCAGCATTACTAGTACTATTCCTAATGTTTAAATGGTGCTATGTTTGTTAATAAGTAATTTCATGCAATATTTAAAATTTAATTCTCACGGCCATTATGATGTATCATTATACCCAATTTAGATCAGTAAAGTCTGTAAGTGACATACTTGCAGTACAAATAAACTTAATTGAGTCTTACGACTTCAAATCCAATATTCACTTTACTCAACAAGCACAAAGGAAATTTAAAAGTAGGAGATGAGAAATGCCATAGTCTTCCTTTCTCCATTCCCTTCCTCTGGATTCCTTAGAATAATGAAGTGTCCAGGAATCCTCACCTCAACTCAGGATGCTCCTTCTAGAACGATACTGTTCAATATCACATTCTGCAATGACAGAAATGTCCTGTATCTGAGCTTCCCAATATGGTAGCCACTAGCCACATGTGGGTATCGAATGACTGAAATGTGATTAATGTTAGGAGGAACTAAATTTTAACGTTAATTAATTAGAATTTAAATCTGAATAGCTATATATGGCTAGTGGCTGCTGCATAGGACAGCATGTTTTAAAACTTCCCCTCTCTCTTCCCATCTTCATTTGCTAAGCACAATTTGGAAGCCTCTTCTCACTCTTTTTTTTTTTTAACTCTTCTTATTTCCATTATTTCCTGAAGTTTTTCCACAGACTTACTTTTTATCCCAAAATCTATCACCATTCAGATGTTTTCATCACCCACAAAGACAACACATCTGAGACTTGATTGCCTTACCTACTCAATCCCCTTACCCTCAAGGACTTCCCCTGTCACTTCACCTTAGCTCCTGCTTGCCAACTATCCTCCACCTGGTCATCATTCAAAAGTATACTTTAAAAACTCTACAACATGAACATCCCAATCTTGATTTCTACCTCCTACATAGAACTCCTCCCTTCTTTTCACTCAGATAGAATTACTGCATCTACTGTTTGACCCATAGAGTCTTCCATGCTCAACGCTCATCTTTTAGCCTCCATCTAGCTGTACTTGCTCATTTGCCAATAATTTCTACTCCCTTCTTTTACTTCTCTCTGTCACCCCCACCTGGTTAATTTGAAGTGTCTGCTTTCCTTTTCATATACCTGAAATGTGAGGAGCTGCTGGAAAAGGCACGCTGTCAGCATTGTTGTCTGAATTTATGGTTCTTCCACCACAATGGTGCCATCAGTACAGCCAGACTCTCCTGTGTGCTCCCTAATCCCTCTCCACCACTTTCTCCAGGCAGATCTCCAGGGAGATCTCCCCATGATTTCAATGACTGTGTGCTGATGGCACATAATCTGTGTTTCTGGCACAGATCTCTCTCTTAGGGTCTCAGACAGCAGCTCCCTGTGGGTGTTCCCCAGACACCTCAAATGTGCCCTGTCCAAAATGGGATCCACAGAGCACCTGGGTGGCTCAGCCAGTAGGGCCTGACTCTTGGTTTCAGCTCAGGTCATGGTATAATGGGTCATGGGATCCAGCCCCCATCAGGCTCCATGTGTAGCAGGGAGTCTGCTTGAGAGTCCCTCTGCCCACTCACATGTACTCTCTCTTTCTCAAATAAATAAGTCTTCAAGATGGGATCCAGCCTCTTCCTCTATCCACAGAGCTGCTTCCTCCTGTGTTCCCAAACTTAGCAAATCGCACCACCTGACATTTAGCACACACAATGGACTTTCAGTTGTCACTCTGACCATCCCAATCTTCACTCTTTACATCACATCACCAAGTTCTCTGGATTTTCTACTACATTTCTCTCAATGTGTTCCATCTTTTCTTCCTCACTTTTACTACAGTCCAGATCATGGTCATTTTAAGAGAAATATTATCCCATTTTCTTTTCAATCAGACTGATTATATTATCTTTAAAACATTATCTTTCTAAGAAACAAATATTATTATGTCCTTGATTAACATTTTCTGACCATCTCTACTGTCTTCAGAATCAAGTTCACATTCTAAGCCCTTCTTTAGCACCTGACTCTGGATTATATTTCTAGTCTCACTGTTTGCTTTTCCCATTCACACTTTAAGAATACAAATGATAAAAAAAAAAAAAGAATACAAATGATAAGTAGGTCATATCAGGCCTCTTTAATTTCCTCATCTGTTACACATGCTCTCTTTGTGTAGGTTCCTTATGCTGCCAGGAATATCTTTACTCACAATTTTATTCTAGTGGGTATTGATTAGCACCTAGTTACTAAAATTAGCAGGGCCAGATGGACTCATTTTGAGAGCCATTCTATAAAATAAGTGACTAGGGGCAGCCTGGGTGGCTCAGCTGTTTAGCGCCGCCTTTGGCCCAGGGCATGATCCTGAAGTCCCGGGATCGAGTCCCATGTTGGGCTCCCTGCACATGGAGCCTGCTTCTCCCTCTGCCTGTGTGTGTGTCTCTGCCTCTCTCTCTCTCTTTCTCTCTGTGTCTCTCATGGATAAATAAATAAAATATTTTAAAAAATGAAATAAATAAAAAAATAAAATAAGCGACTATTGTTCTCCAAAATGTCAATTTAATGCATTAGAGACAAAATAAAGCTATTCTAGACTGAAGAAAACTAGACATGTGACAAGTAGATGCAACATGTGGTCCTGGACTGGATTCCATGTTAGAGGAGAAAAGACATAATAAAGGCTGTACAATTGGAAACAGTGGAATACAGACTATAGATTAAATAAAGGTTTTATATCAGCATAATTTTCTGGATCTGATAACTGGACATTGGGGTAACATCTATTGTCACATTACATTGTTACATTGTTACTGCCTTGGGAGTATTAAAGAGCAAGAGAGAACTTATTTTCAAACCACTCAGAAAAAATAAATTTTATGCCCACATATTCATGTGTGTATATATGTATATGCATTTATATATATATGTATGGTGACAGATGCATATATGTATATGCATGCACAGAAGCACAGACGGAGGAGAAAGGGATAAAACAAATGTAGCAATATATTAAACTTGGTGATTTTAGGAAAAAGATATAGGAGATCTCTGTATTATTCTTGTAATTTTTCTGTAGGCTTGAAATTATTTTACCAAAAAAAAAAAAGTTAAAAAGGAAGTTCCAGGATTTTTGATTTCCAGTTTTGAGACTGTTGTTAAGCAAATATGAGAGCTTTTGTTCTCATCATTATTTTTGGTATATAAGAGCTAAAATTAAAAGATGTTATAGGAATTCTACAGCACAAAATATTTTATTTAAAAAATGCTGGGTACAAGCCAGAAGAATAAATAGACTGTAAGTATAATTAATATTTTGCAATGTTTAGAAAAATTCTGAGTATATACCAAAGAACATTATCAATGGATGATGAAATTTTTGATGGAATTTTAAGTGATTTTTCTTTATTCTTACTGTATTTTTTAAGTTTAATACAGTAAATATGTGTAAATTGGTTAAAAAATTGAAAATATATCTAAAGTGCTTTAACAATGAACAGAAAAAAAAAAAAGAAGGCAAATAAGCTCCATTTCTCCATAGTGTTGGTTGATAGGATCTGAGAGCAAAGCACATTTAGACAGAACCCTCTTTAAGGGCTTCTCAGGTTACTTGATTATCTATATACCTAAGGAGTCGAAGTACGTCTTTCTTAGAGAAAAAAGTATTCACAAAAATTTTACAGGCTTAAAATTTGTGACAATTTTTCAAAAATTTTTCCCTTATTTCCATCCTTTTCCCAATAAAATGACAACCTTGCCCTTTGTTCTATAAAGACATACTCTTGTATCATAATAGATCATGACCAGATTATATACAAGCACTTCATGCCAAGTCTCAAAACTCTGAAATTCTAGATCTTATATGTGGATGTTGTCCATTGTAGGCTTTTTGAAGACTGGGACTCTACTTGTTTCAACCTCTGTTAAGCACCCTGCACCTATTAATTTTTTAACAAATATGTTATGCAGAAGTCATACCATCTTGCTTCATTTGGACATTTTCCACTTTTTCTCATTTAATTGTCAACTTAATTTAGCATCGGATCTTGGTTTTAGTTAATAAAATTATAATTCAATATTCTTCATTGATCAAATCTGATGGTTCCAGTTTGAATTCAAAGCACCTTGTAAGTATGTTCCCCAAGCACCTGATACCTCTTCCAGACTGCCTTGCAATGGCCTGTTTACTAGTCTGCTCCAACCCCCACACCCAACCCAAAAGAACATAAGCTCCTCGAGGCACTTTATTCACATGTCTAGAATGCTGTGTGGCACAATATAGGTTTTCAAAGAGTATTTTCTGTTGTTGATAAATCTAATATGACATCTTTATTTTAAGATGAAGAAATAGAGACCTTGGGGTTTAAGCATCTTGTTTAAGACCACGAAGTTAAATATTTACAGACAATAAGAACCTGGACTTCTTCCTTACTAGCCACTGTTCTTTCTTTTATAATTCTGTTCTTGCTTTTTTTTTTTTAATTTTTATTTATTTATGATAGTTACAGAGAGAGAGAGGGGCAGAGACACAGGCAGAGGGAGAAGCAGGCTCCATGCACCGGGAGCCCGACGTGGGATTCGATCCTGGGTCTCCAGGATCGCGCCCTGGGCCAAAGGCAGGCGCCAAACCGCTGCGCCACCCAGGGATCCCTATTCTTGCTTTTGAACATTTGCGTATCTTCATAAACACGTAAATGTCTTACTCCAAAACAAAGGTTGTAGTGAGTGTGAAATTGCAGATTTTAGGTCAGCAATCTTGCTTGATCACCCCTAATCTTGAGGTCCTCTCTGATCCTGCCTGGTCTTAGGCAATTTCTTTATATCTGAAACTGTTACTTCTGCTTTCTGATCTCAACAGGAACTCAGCTATGACCTTGTATGTATGCATAAGTGGTTCATTATTGTTCATTAACTCTCTAAATTTTCCCTGGAATTGGATTCCAATGATGAGTTTCTTTGTGGTAACTGCATCTGTTTTCTCCGTAAGGAAAAAAAAAAAAAGTAGTGGCCAATTAGGCAGAATGATAAGGGAGCAAAAGGCCTCCATCAATGAAACAACTTGCTCATAATTTTAACACATAATTATGATAGAAATCATTAGCTTCTGCCCAACTTTTAATAATAGGATGCAACATTTTAGCTGGTCATATGGACATTCAGCCAAAGACTCCATTTTGCAGTTTCCCTAGCAACAGCAGCTGAGGGGGGCTATATGACCAACTTCTAAACAGTGAAATAAAATGGAAGTGATATGTGCCAAATCTGGTTCATTCCCTTAAAGGGAAAGAATCTGTATCACCTTCTCTCTTCCCCTTTGTGCTAGATGGAATCCTCATACATTAGCAGTAGACAAAGCAGTCATCTTCAATATGAGGTAGAGGATGTGTGACAAGGATGTCAGGGCAAGAAGATGTAATGAGCTGGGAACCCTGATGATTGTCCAGCCCCATACTAGCCTTGGACCATTTATCTTCCTTTTGTGCAAGAGCAAAATCAACTTCTGTCTTATCTATGTCACCATTATTTTGAATTTCTCTGTTATATCAGACAAACTGATAGCCTATGAAATATAATCTTCATTTAATGCTATTCAATCAAAGTCTTAATAGATTTGTGGAGTATGAAATAATAAAAATGGAATAAAACATTAACCAAAATCACTTGAACATAAAGTGAATACATATGATCAGTAAATCTACCCATTTATAAGCTATCAGGAATAGGCAGATAATTAGTATTTATACTCTATTGAGCATTTTAATTATCTTTTTTTCTGGCAATGAACTTAAAAGACATAATTCTAACAAGAAGAAGCCTGAAATCCAGGGGGTGTCAAACAAATATACACTTCAGATCAGTAAGTGCTTATTCTTATCTGAATGATCTTAGTTTACACTTGTACAGCTTTTACCCTTTATCTCCCACCACTCCTCCACACGACTCCCTGCTCCAGCTAGACTGAATTACTTACAGTTTGATGCTAGAATCACTTTGTCATCACATTTTGTTGTTTGTCAATACTACCGGCACATAATAAGTGCTCAATTACAATGTATGGGAAGAATAGATAAATATTACTTTCACTATAGAGTATCTCCCCCATCTCCAATGCTCCCAGTCCTATCAAACCTAATGTATGAGCCTCAAAACCCATCTTCTCCAAGAAATTTTCCCCAATGCCCTCTGCTGGAAAAGATCTTTTACTCTGAATTCTCATAATACATTTTCTGTGTTTCTCTCATGTCATCTATCACTACCTTTGTCATAGAAATTCATATTTATCTCTTCTGCCCTCCTATGTAGAGCTTGAAAGCAGAGAAAGGAGAGAATTCATGCCAGAATCACTTCTCCATTTTTTTATATGGCTACCATGGATCTTACATTTAGCATTGGTATTAGTAATACACAGATTAATACATAGTATGAGGTATATACATATTTTAGATATATTTTTATCATGAATTATCTCAAGTGATTTTGTTCTTTAGACATGGAGAGAGAACAATGAACTGAAAGAAAATGAGAGAGATCTATTAATTTAATGATCTGTTGAATTTTTAAGGAATAAAGGGATACTGAATTAAGTGAGGTTAATTACAGAAATGTGGTTGGGTAATATTTTTAAATGGTTTTATGTCAATTTCCTCACTGGTATCATGAGGGCTTCATCTTTCCCTGATGGCATTAAGACAGAACCAGAAACAAAGGCTGCAAAAATGCAGCTATTAAGCCACCAAAGCAGATGGTCCAAGTGACAGAAGAATATTAAGGAATAATAGAAGTCTAAATTTTTCAAACCCTGAGTTACAGGTAAACAGATTGAACAGGCCTGGAAACAGAGGAAGCAAGGGAACAAACAGAAACCATGCCAGGAACTTGTTGGGATGAAGTATCAGCAGCAAATTGCTCCTCTTGATGCCATCTATTGAGAATGACTAATCACCCAGACGTTTCCCATCAATGTTCTAGTTGGAGAGATGCTCATTTGTGTCCAAGGCTCTTGCCAGTATCCCCCACCCCACATCCTCCAACTAGTCCAAGGAAGATAACCACTCTTGAGCCAAAGTGGAGAAAGTAGTGTGTGTTTGGGGGATGGTAAGAACATGGATCCTGAAGTGATGATGGCAGGAAGGAAAAACATGCATTGACTAACACAAGAATAGTTAGTTTGAAATTTCTTGCTAAGACAGCACAGCAGGGAATGAATTTTCTGTTCAAGAGGTTCTTAGAGAAGAATTTTAAATTAAATTAAATCTTCTTTATGAAGATGGCAAAGAAGGCTGGAAGAAAATCCCAACATAGAAAGCAAACTAGCAGGAATGAGCAAATCATGAGGCAGGAGATGATTAATCAGTGTTGTGAAACTCATTGGTAACAATGGTGGATAGTAAGAAATAAAATTGAAGATGCAGTGAGGTAAACTGATGGAGGGCTTTGAAGATTCTGTGTTGGTCCAAATGTTCACATTCTTGTGACCCAGTGTCCTGAGTTTGGAAGATTTTAATGGGTTAATGTTTCCAAAAATCAAGTTTAGATGTTGATGGACATTCAAGAAGTTAGTCTGATGATAACTGTAATGGATAGCTTAAAATCAAATATAAACAAATCAATAATGAATTGATATTTTTCCCTGAGTATTTTGTTTCCCAACTATTAGTCCAGATTTGCCATATTAAGTTGATTATGACAGAATGACAAATCAATATCCTGAGCTTAGATTTCTCATGCAATACTATAAGTGCCCACCTATACAAACAAACAAAAATAGTGCACATTTAGTACATAAAGATGTCTTTGAGAAAACAGCTTAAAGTATGATATTCTTTTTAAAAATAGATAAAGCTTGGGATACCTGAGTGGTTCAGTGGTTGAGAGTCTGCCTTGGGCTCAGGACATGATCCCGGAGTGCGGGGATCAAGTTCCACATCAGGCTCTTTGCGTGGAGCCTGCTTCTCCCTCTACCTATGTCTCTCCCTCTCTCCCTCTCTGTGTTTCTCATGAATAAAGAAATAAATTAAAAATCTTTTAAAAAAGATAAAACTTTTCCAATTTCTAAGACAAAAATAAAAATGTGGCTTTACTGAAATACTATAATTTTAATAAGCAAAACATATTAAGTGTTTTAATAACATATAAACCATTTTTCATAGTTTAAACACATATAAGGATGAAATTAATGATTTATTTTACAGTTTCTTTCCCAGAATGTAGCCAATTTGTCATGTCTAAAAAAAGAGAACTTATAGTAATTTTATCTTACAAGAACTATTGAAAAAATTATTACAAATGAACATTCATAATTTCACATTTATTTCTTTTTCTTACACAAGAACATGTTAAACCATTGGATTTTAAAAGAAAACAGAAAAATGGCATTTGGTGACACTAAAGACTATATTTTCTAACCACAGTGGATTGTTTAGAAGTCAACAATAGAAAGATAAGAAAATTGTCAAACACATAAAAACTAAGCAACACAGTGGTAAATAATCCATGGGTGAAAGGGGAATTAAAAATTAAAATTAAAAAACTTATAGAACTCATATGGTAATTCATATGTGAAATCTAAAAAACAAAACGAGTGAATTAAAAAAAAAAAAGAAAAAGCAGAACCAGATCTATGAATACAGAGAACAAACTGATGGTTGCCTGAGGGGAGGAGGCGGGGAGATGGGCAAAATCAGTCAAGGAAAGTGGAAAATACAGGCTTCCAATTATGGAATGAATATCTCAGGGATTAAAGATACAGCATAGGGAATATAGTCAGAGGTATTGTAATAGCATTGTATGGTGACAGATGGTAGCTACATCTGTGGTGAGCATAACAAAACATATAGACTTGTTAAATCACTATATTGTACACCTGAGACTATTGTAACACTGTATGTCAACTATACTCAAATACAAAATTTTTAAATAAAATAAAATACTTTTTGTTTATACATATATATATTATATATATATGTAACTGTAATATATGTAATATATATATCTGATTGAAAATGAACTACATTTCAAAAGCCATGGGGCGCATTTAAAGCAGCATCAAGAGGGAAATTTATAGCACTAAAATCCTCATATAAGGAAGGAAAAACAGTCTCATATCAATAATTTATGTCCCATCTCAAGAACCTAGAAAAGAAGAGCAATGCAGAAGGAAGGAAAACATAAATATTAGAGAAGAAATCAATGAAGTTGAAAACAGAGAAACAATAGAGAAAATCACTGAAACAAAGTTTTTTTTTTTTTGAAAAGATTGATAAAGTTGACAAACTGCTATCCAAACAGACAAAGAGGAAAAAAGAGACAAGACCAAATTACCATGATTAGGAATGAAATAAGTGATCTGGTAAACATGCTTCAAGGTCCATCCATGGCATGGAATAGTACTTAGCAATGAAAAAAAACAAACTATTGACATGAAGAGCAGCTTGGATGTATCTTCAGATAACTACACTTCATGACCAAAAGTTAATCCCTAAAATCCCATTTGTATTACATTCTTGAAAAGAGAAAAGATTCATGGTTGCCAGGTTTAAATTATAGGATAGTAGTGGAAAGAAGTGAGTGTGTTTATAAATGGGCAAGATGAGGGTCCTTGGCAGTGGAAGGGCTCTTGATTGTATCAGTGTTAATACCCTGGTTGTGATATTGTACTCAAGTTTTGCAAGGTCTTCCACTGGGGGAAAACTGGGTAAAGAGTACAAGGATCTACCTTTCTGTTTTATTTCTTACAACTGCCTGTTGATCTGCAATTGTCTCAAAATAAAAAAAAAAGAATTAAAAATATGATAGGAAAAAAAGCAGTTGGAGGAAACAATGAGCATTTGCTTTTTTTTTTTTTTTTTTTTGAAAAAATTTTGCTCTGTCCTGAGTTTCAATATTCTCTGGATATAAAAATCACTATTATTTGGTGTGCTAGGAAGATGAGGCTTAGATTATTTTTACAAGTGAATTGTAATGTCTAGTTTCATGCCAAAAAATATCTTCAGGATCTATTGTAGAAGCCACAATTTTGCAGTTTTTAAGCCTAAGAGATTCTTAAGTGGATTAAATGAATTTTACACCCTTTAATTTTCTTCACAACACCTTTAGACTACCTTTGACTTTTGACTACCACAAAATGGCAAAGGCTGAAATTGAATCACAAGTCATTGTAGCCTTCACAAACAACAGGGCTCTTCCCTGAGTCCTTGAAAGCTCAGTTGCAGTCTTTGTGTGACTGAATCCTGACACATTGCCCCTGATACTGATAGAATTCCTTGTAATCTCAGATACTGAAAAGGAGGAAAGAAAGGGTGAATATGTCTTGTGCAAAAAAAATTTGGTCAGGTTCTAACAGTAAATCAGTTATTCTTTTTCCTACTAATTTGGGTTAGCAGTGCTCAGAGAAATCCTCTTTGAACATTTTGGCTTAGCAAGTTTTTAGCACTCATATTCTTCAACAGGGCTTCTAATTCCCACAAGCAAAGCCCTCCTCACCCCCAGGAATGGCATTCTGTATAAGACTCTTAAGGAGAACAGGAGTAAGCAAGGAGGTGGATTGGCTGTCCCCCTCCTCTCAAAAGAGTGAGCAACTTTTAGTCTGCAAAGAACGCCTTCTGATGAGCCCACTGTTATCTGGCTCTATTAGTAGAGCTGGGCCTGATGAGCCCACAGCACATTTCAGCATCCATTTCCAAGATACTCCATCCATCCCGTTAAGTAAAAGGTTCTCTTCCTCTGGATTCCTTGACTGAGATCCTAAGGCTTCTTAGAAGTTGAAGCATCTTGGATATTGAGAACTAGTGTTTGGGGATTCCTAATACCTATTCTCATAAGCACTATAGACTTAGTAGATGTACCTAAAGTCTCTAATATGCAAATATGCTTGGATCTAAACTGATGTTCTAAATATGGCCTTGAACTTAACAGCTCAACACAAGTTTCCGTTTTGAAATCTCCAGTGACCAGTAATCTGATCACTTAGTATATGTAGTGTATTCAAACTTTTGCCACTTTTAGTGTGCTTATTTATATTTTGATTTTCTGAAAATATAAATTGGTTGGAAATGTTTAGTGATTTGTTCTTGTATACATCTATTTTAATTTAAAGTGCTTCCTGTTATTATTAGAGACTTTTTTCAATTAAAATTTGAAATACCTTGTTTTGACACTTCGGTTTACAAGTATAGCTTTCTCTTCTATACTTCAATGGTATACAGAAAAACAAAAACAGAGAGCCTCAAACCAGCCAGATCTGTCTGCCTTGTTTCACATAGGACAGACATGGGATGAACTAGAACTAATTACTTTATATAAAGACTCTATAAAGCATGGAGAGGAAAACAGGGATGCTAAAAATGAAGACTAATATAACTCAAGAAGTATTACAAATCTATGCTGTATTTTTGTAAGTGAATAACCCCCTAGACTAAATAACTTTGTTGACTAAACTGTAGTTTAAAGGACAAATTTTCTGAAGGGCATGATTTGGTCCTGAGCAAAAATCTGTGTCAGGTCATTTCATGTATCTTTCTCTAGAACATAGACCTTTCTATATTTGAATCTAGGTATTTTTAAATCTTGGTGTTTTGAAGAAGGGCTCTCCTACTTAATGGGAGGTGGGTACTAATCACATCTAAGAAAGTCCCCTGTCATGTACATTTACTGAAGAGATAAACTTAAAGGTTGTTGATCCCATGAAAAGAGGAAAAGAGCACACTGTCCCAGATGTCATCAGCTTTTGGCTGAAGGTACTTTGCCAGAGAGGTGAGTAGAATTGTTTCCTAGATGACACTGGCTGTGCAGCCCTGTGGTTGGAAGGCTGCACAGGACACTGCCCCAATTCAAGGACACCCACTCCTGCC
Source organism: Canis lupus dingo (assembly GCF_003254725.2). NCBI lineage: Eukaryota > Metazoa > Chordata > Mammalia > Carnivora > Canidae > Canis > Canis lupus. The sequence continues at coordinate 7,021,045 of NC_064271.1, read as the reverse complement.
TCCCTGTGGGCTCACTACTCAAAGCACAATCCTTACAATCTCGGGTCCCTGTGAAGCCAGAACACAGGGCTTCCTACCCAGTGTTCCCAAAGCAAAGAGGCTGCCACTTGGCAAAGGCATTGTGCCTTTGATAGATGTCTATTCTGTGCATTTACAGTAGGAACATGAAAGAATAAATGCTGCTTAATGTCCACTAGTGGCCCTGAAGGCTGAATGCTTCCTCTGGGTGTCTAACCTTTCTTCTCATTTTTGCAAATTCCATGTCTCTTTCTGCAGCCCACCTCCAGTCTCCCCATCTTCTGACTTTTCCTGACAATCCCACTGTGATGTGGTGTGACTACTTTCTTTTCTCCCTGTCATTTCAATTCTCGGAACTAGAATCATTCATTTTGCAACAGTCATCTTGAAATAGGAGGTCCTGGGAAAAATCCTCTCTAATTTGCTTTGTCAATGCCTATGACAATTTTTTTTCTTATGGGACATAAATGTGACTGTTATTCCCAAGCCATGTATTGCAGCCTTCTCAGAAGAGGAGGCTTCATATACACAATAGGTGAAAAATCAATAGTGTCTGTAGAATTTCTGTAAACCCCCTCTTGTTTCTAATAGAAAATAAACACATGCTTGCCTTTCAGTGTCCTGAATGAGGTAATATCAACTGCCTTGAATAAAGTAAGAGAGGTGGTAGGCTGACATCAAGGACAGCTGTTGAGGGGGGCGGGTGCTGAGAAAAAGATTCAGAGCAATTGCCCCCATGTGCTCATAAAACTTGGTTATAGTTTGGCAGAGTGAGGCAAAGCCATCTGCATGCTCTCCAAGACCAAGTAAACTATGTCAGCATGTAGATCTGAACCATCTCTAAGTAACCACTGCTTCTTACTTCCAGAGAAGTGGAAGCACTGAGTGCAATATGGAAATGAAGGATAAAAGGACAGAAAAACTCTTTAAGTGGGTTCCCTTCCTATTTCATTTCAATTAGGAGTCCGCAAATTTTACTTTAAATATACCATCTATATATTCCTTATTTTCTTCCTCTCTCTTCATTTCACAGCATAAACACACACACACACACACACACCTCTTCAACTAGAATAATTCAATTCTTCATTCATTCACTCAAAACTGTGTGTTACTACTTTTTAAAAATGAAATCAATATTTTTTCCCATAAGTTTTAACTTTAGGGATTTTCCACTTCCTATCTTAGATTCAAGAGTCCCTCCTCTTCCTTCTCCTACATGCTGCAAGTATAAATGATGTCCATGTCACTGAGCAGCCAATAATTTTGTAGAAGAAGATAATCAACTTTACTTATGGGGATGTGTATGTTTATTTGACGTATTACTTAATTTTGGCCACCTAAATCAGCTGGGCTCAGAAGTTCAGGTGGGGTTGGGGGAGAATGGGAGCTGTGTTCAAAGATAGAGGAGGACTCAACCTTGCCAACCATTGTAAGGGCTCAGGTTTCTACTCTGTGGGAGATGGGCTGTGTTAAGACTTGTGTTTTAACAGGATCTGTCTGACTGCTACATTGAAAATAGCCTGAAGTTTAGGGGACAGGCAGGGCAAAGTGACTTAGACAGGAGCAGCATTTGAGTTAGTAACAGAGGGTTGAATTCTGAAGTTTTTACAAAGATAGAGCCAATAGAACTCCCTGATGGATTGAGTGTGGACTGTAAGTGAAAAAAAAAAAAAAAGAGTTAAGACTGATGCAGTAGTTTAAAAAGGATCATCACATATCCTTAACAATCTTCCCCTGAGAAGGTGAAGACTACTAAGCTTCCCCTTTAGTGTGGGCTCGACTTAGTAACATGCTTCAAATGAATGGAAAGTTGTGGAAGTGCTGATATGTGACTCACAAGACTAGGACATAAAACTGTGGTTTCCTTCTTCATGCTTTCCCTCAGGCACTCTGCCCTAGGGGAAGCCAGCTGCCATGTAATGAGGACACTCATGCACCCTTATGGAGAGACCCTTATGTGAGGAACTGAGGCTTCTTGCAACAGCCATCAGTTCAAACTGTCTTGGAAGTGTATCCTCCAGGCTCAGTCAAACCTTCAGCTGATACAGCCCTGTGTGACATTATCTCAGCAACCTCATAAGAGATTTTGAGCCAGAACTACATGGCGTCTAAATCTCTGACTCATGGAATTATGGGAAAAAAATGTATATTTTTTGTTTAAAACACAGATGGATGGGTCATTAAAATTTAATAAAATCACATTTACAAATATTAATGATGCTTCAAACTACACACTTTAGTAAGTTTATTGATATAATTCCCAAATTTCTTACATAATAAATGAGAAAAGAAATCCACTACCTTAGCCATTGCCTCATCACAATTTAAGCCTCTGTATCTCTATTAGTTTAAAAAAGAAAAAAAAAGGTCTCTAGCATCAGTTAAAAAAAAAAAAAAAAAGAGAGGAGAGGGCATATACTTTTGTACCCATGGGTTAATCATATGCAACTTTTACCATGATCTAGCCTTCACTGAGAAATTGTGGCAGTGTTGGTAGGGTCAAGTGATGGCTCTATAGGACTACCATAAGCTATCTAGTTTAAAAAATTAGCAAAGGGTAAATTCCCCACTATGTCCTCTTTCTTTTCCCTGATAACTTCTCAGTAACATCAGCTATGAAACAGTCTGGCTTCTCCTCTGACCTGAGGAGAATGGATGGGAGTTACACATAGGTTTTAGGGAAAGCTCCTGATGAAACTACAATTTCCTTCATTGTTAATAAAGAAAACCATGTGCATTTGGATGTGCAAAAATAAATATTTTGTTAATTGTCATTTTATTGGAACTCATTTATAAAAAGAAGGTTCTGGAATGCTTTTTTAACTTGAGGAAAAGCTCACCAGCATTCTCCTCCACAAAAATAGCCACGGATAGTCAGGATGGTAGCTCCCATTCCAGCATTCATTTACTGAATAATTTTAAATCAAAGTCACAGCTGACATTTGGATAGCACTTTACAGTTTATAAAGCACTTTCATATGTAGGAAGAGATTTGTCATCTACATCACAGCCCTCGAAGGAAGTGTGAATGTATAAAGTTGACAGATGGGATCCTGATTCTCAGGGAAGTTTGGAATTGCTTTGGGCTATGGAGCAGTTGGTGGCAGAGCTGGTATTCAGAAGTGGGTCTTCTAACTTTAGGTCCACTTCTCCAAAGCCACTTCTCCAAATCACCCAGTTGTCATTAAAAATAAAGCACTTAGCACCATGCCAGGGATATAATAATAGCACAACAAATGATTACTATCGTGAAAGGAACCAAAATGATACACTGCTCTAAAAAAGAACCGTGGCTAGAACTCCTTCGTGGAAGTTAGTTTGGGATACAGATCTCTGTGACTCCATTCCAACAGAATAACTCTTGGCACCCTGTCACTTCCCAGAGTTGACACTAGGATGTAGCTCCCACTGCCCAAGCTCTGGGAAGAAGCATGTGGCCACAGAAGGTTTTTAGTGAGTTTCACAGTTATTCTGCCTACTTACTTTGGGAATAATACAGGTCCAGCCAAGAAAAAGCAGATTCCGACCTGCTTGTCACCATGTAGTCTGATAGCTTTGTTTGATGTTTGGGACGTAAAGTTTTGAAACAGTCTTTTCTTAAAGAACATACTAAGAAGTTCATTTGGGGATTTTTTTATGGAGCATGCCAAGGCCCAAGAAAATAAAGAAGTGATTTTTAAAAAAAAACCCTCACTCCCCTCAAATGGAGAATAAGCCATAATAAGTTTTCTTCAAAATGTCTACATTTTCCTCTTTTCATACAGGTTAGCAATACTTGACACTGGCTGTAAGGCTCATGATTCAATGTTAGTGGCATATAGAGTTCCTAAATGTTTCATCTGAAATAAATATTTTTCTCATTCAAATTTTAACTTTAGAGATTTCCTACTTCCCATCCTAGACCTTAAGAGTCTCTCTTCTCCCCTCTCCTACTTGTTACATTCCTTAATGAGAAGATACATGACATCCACATCTCTGAGTAGCTAATGTTTTTGTAGAATAAAATAATCAATTTCACTGAATGGGTATATGCACCTATTTGATGTACTACTTAACTTTGAACGCCTAACTCAGCTGAGATCAGAGGATGATTGTTTACGGTAGACTAATATCATCATGAACCTAATAATTTTTTTCCAAAAGAATAATTAACATTGAAATCTCTTAGGAAAGTCATTGCCCAGCTCATTAAGAGAAAAAGTAAACCCCCTCAAAAAAATTCTATGATTATCCTAGAGACAAATCAAGATTTTATTTTTCCTCTGCTATCTATTATCATTTGAAACCTGAACCACTATGAAAAACTGGTCTTTTCTCCCAGATACAAAGCAGAAGGTGATAGAAAAGACAATTCTGTTTTGTTTTTTTTAAAGACAATTCTTAATACAGTGCCTTTTAACAAAACCGCTAGTTCAAACTCCAAATAAAATCTTCTTAGACAATCTAGAACTGTTAATTAGGAGATTTTACAGAAAGTGGATGAATTTTTGTCTTGAAATCCTTATGTAATTATAATATTTTAAGATAGTCAATGGTTATTATTTACTCCTGTTTTCCAAACTTCTATTAATTGTATTAAAGCTATTGATACCTCATATTATCATTCAATGGCCTTTGAATAATTTTTATTTTCATATCTAAAATCAAATATTTTCTAAAAATCCCAGAAATCTTACTAGTTCAGAGTGACTGTAACTCTTCTAAAAATGATTATGAGGAGGGGCAAGACGGCGGAAGAGTAGGGTCCCCAAGTCACCTGTCCCCACCAAATTACCTAGATAACCTTCAAATCATCCTGAAAATCTAAAAATTCGGCCTGAGATTTAAAGAGAGAACAGCTGGAATGCTACAGTGAGAAGAGTTCCCGCTTCTATCAAGGTAGGAAGACGGGGAAAAAGAAATACGAAACAAAAGGCCTCCAAGGGGGAGGGGCCCCGCGAGGAGCCGGGCTGAGGCCGGGGCGAGTGTCCCCAGGACAGGAGAGCCCCGTCCCGGAGGAGCAGGAGCTGCACTGACCTTCCCGGGGGAAAGGGGCTCGCAGGGAGGTGGAGCAGGACCCAGGAGGGCGGGGATGCCCTTGGGCTCCCGGGGACACTAACAGACACCTGCGCCCCGGGAGAGTGCGCCGAGCTCCCTAAGGGCTGCAGCGCGCACGGGGGACCCGGAGCAGCTCGGGGGGGCTCGGGGGCGGCTCCGCGGAGGGGGCTGCGGGGCGGGAGCAGCTCGGGGGGCTCGGGGGCGGCTCTGCGGAGGGGGCTGCGGGGCGGGAGCAGCTCGGGGGGGCTCGGGGGCGGCTCCGCGGAGGGGGCTGCGGGCGGGAGCATGAATCCAACAGCGCAGGCCCCGGAGCACAGGGCGCGGGGACACAGCCCAGGATCCGGCCTTCCCCGGACAGGCAGAGGCCGAGAGGGCCCAGGACAGCCCCGAACTGAGCACATCAGCTGCCCCGCCCCGGAGCCTCCAGGTCCTGCAGACGGAGAGCTCCGTGGTGACTGCAGGAGCTGACTCCAGGGCTGCAGAGCTGGCCCCGCCACTGCGGTTGTTCCTCCTGGGGCCTCACGGGGTGAACAACCCCCACTGAGCCCTGCACCAGGCAGGGGGCACAGCAGCTCCCTGAAGTGCTAACACCTGAAAAAAAGCACAACAGGCTCCTCCCCCAGAAGACCAGCTAGACGGACAAGTTCCAGGGGAAGTCAAGGGACTTACAGTATACAGAATCAGAAGATACTCCCCCGTGGATTTTTTTTTTTTTTTTTTTGCTTTTTGATTTGTTTGCTTCCGACACCCTTTTTTTCCCTTTCTTTCTTTTTTTATCTTTTTCTTCTCTTCTTCCTTTTTTCGTTTTCTCTTTTCTTTCTTTCTTTCTCTCCTGTCTTTTTCTCCTTTTCCTAATACAACTTGTTTTTGGCCACTCTGCACTGAGCAAAATGACTAGAAGGAAAACCTCAACTCAAAAGAAAGAATCAGAAACAGTCCTCTCTCCCACAGAGTTACAAAATCTGGATTACAATTCAATGTCAGAAAGCCAATTCAGAAGCACTATTATACAGCTACTGGTGGCTCTAGAAAAAAGCCTAGAGGATTCAAGAGACTTCATAACTGCAGAATATATATCCAATCAGGCAGAAATTAAAAATCAATTGAATGAGATGCAATCCAAACTAGAAGTCCTAACGACGAGGGTTAACGAGGTGGAAGAACGAGTGAGTGACATAGAAGACAAGTTGATGGCAAAGAGGGAAACTGAGGAAAAAAGAGACAAACAAAAGACCATGAGGATAGATTAAGGGAAACAAACGACAGCCTGAGGGAGAAAAACCTACGTTTAATTGGGGTTCCCGAGGGCGCCGAAAGGGCCAGAGGGCCAGAATATGTATTTGAACAAATCATAGCTGAAAACTTTCCTAATCTGGGAAGGGAAACAGGCATTCAGATCCAGGAAATAGAGAGATCCCCCCCCCCCAAAATCAATAAAAACCGTTCAACACGACATTTAATAGTTAAGCTTGCAAATTCCAAAGATAAAGAGAAGATCCTTAAAGCAGCAAGAGACAAGGGATCCCTGACTTTTATGGGGAGGAGTATTCGGGTAACAGCAGACCTCTCCACAGAGACCTGGCAGGCCAGAAAGGGCTGGCAGGATATATTCAGGGTCCTAAATGAGAAGAACATGCAACCAAGAATACTTTATCCAGCAAGGCTCTCATTCAAAATGGAAGGAGAGATAAAGAGCTTCCAAGACAGGCAGGAACTGAAAGAATATGTGACCTCCAAACCAGCTCTGCAAGAAATTTTAAGGGGGACTTTTAAAATTCCCCTTTAAGAAGAAGTTCAGTGGAACAATCCACAAAAACAAAGACTGAATAGATGTCATGATGACACTAAACTCATATCTGTCAATAGTAACTCTGAACGTGAACAGGCTTAATGACCCCACCAAAAGGCGCAGGGTTTCAGACTGGATAAAAAAGCAGGACCCATCTATTTGCTGTCTACAAGAGACTCATTTTAGACAGAAGGACACCTACAGCCTGAAAATAAAAGGTTGGAGAACCATTTACCATTCGAATGGTCCTCAGAAGAAAGCAGGGGTAGCCATCCTTATAACAGATAAACTAAAATTTACCCCGAAGATTGTAGTGAGAGATGAAGAGGGACACTATATCATATTTAAAGGATCTATCCAACAAGAGGACTTAACAATCCTCAATATATGTGCCCCGAATGTGGGAGCTGCCAAATATTTAAACCAATTAATAACCAAAGTGAAGAAATACTTAGATAATAATACACTTATACTCAGTGACTTCAATCTTGCTCTTTCTATACTCGATAGGTCTTCTAAGCACATCTCCAAAGAAACGAGAGCTTTAAATGATACACTGGACCACACGGATTTCACAGATATCTACAGAACTTTACATCCAAACTCAACTGAATACACATTCTTCTCAAGTGCACATGGAACTTTCTCCAGAATAGACCACATACTGAGTCACAATTCGGGTCTGAACCGATACCAAAAGATTGGGATCGTCCCCTGCATATTCTCAGACCATAATGCCTTGAAATTAGAACTAAATCACAACAAGAAGTTTGGAAGGACCTCAAACACGTGGAGGTTAAGGACCATCCTGCTAAAAGATGAAAGGGTCAACCGGGAATTTAAGGAAGAATTAAAAAGATTCATGGAAACTAATGAGAATGAAGATACTACAGTTCAAAATCTTTGGGATGCAGCAAAAGCAGTCCTAAGGGGGAAATACATCGCAATACAAGCATCCATTCAAAAACTGGAAAGAACTCAAATACAAAAGCTAACCTTACACCTAAAGGAGCTAGAGAAAAAACAGCAAATAGATCCTACACCCAGCAGAAGAAAAGAGTTAAAAGATTTGAGCAGAACTCAACGAAATCGAGACCAGAAGAACTGTGGAACAGATCAACAGAACCAGGAGTTGGTTCTTTGAAAGAATTAATAAGATAGATAAACCAGGGATCCCTGGGTGGCACAGCGGTTTGGCGCCTGCCTTTGGCCCAGGGCGCGATCCTGGAGACCCGGGATCGAATCCTACATCGGGCTCCCGGTGCATGGAGCCTGCTTCTCCCTCTGCCTGTGTCTCTGCCTCTCTCTCTCTCTCTCTCTCTCTCTCTGTGTGTGTGTGACTATCATAAAAAATTAAAAAAAAAAAAAGAAAAAAAAAGATAGATAAACCATTAGCCAGCCTTATTAAAAAGAAGAATCCAAATCCAAATCACAATGAGATACCACCTCACACCAGTGAGAATGGGGAAAATTAACAAGGCAGGAAACCACAAATGTTGGAGAGGATGCAGAGAAAAGGGAACCCTCCTGCACTGTTGGTGGGAATGTGAACTGGTGCAGCCACTCTGGAAAACTGTGTGGAGGTTCCTCAAAGAGTTAAAAATAGGCCTGCCCTACGACCCAGCAATTGCACTGCTGGGGATTTACCCCAAAGATACAGATGCAATGAAACGCCGGGACACCTGCACCCCTATGTTTCTAGCAGCAATGTCCACAATAGCCAAACTGTGGAAGGAGCCTTGGTGTCCATCGAAAGATGAATGGATAAGGATGTGGTTTATGTATACAATGGAATATTACTCAGCCATTAGAAACGACAAATACCCACCATTTGCTTCAACGTGGTTGGAACTGGAGGGTATTATGCTGAGTGAAGTAAGTCAATCGGAGAAGGGCAAACATTATATGTTCTCATTCATTTGGGGAATATAAATAATACTGAAAGGGAATATAAGGGAAGGGAGAAGAAAAGTGTGGGAAATATCAGAAAGGGAGACAGAACATAAGACTCCTAACTTTGGGAAACGAACTAGGGGTGGTGGAAGGGGAGGAGGGCGGGGGGTGGGGGTGAATGGGTGACGGGAACTGAGGGGGGCACTTGACGGGATGAGCACTGGGTGTTATTCTGTATGTTGGTAAATTGAACACCAATAAAAAATAAATTTATTTAAATAAAATAAAATAAAATAAAAATAAAAAAAATGATTATGAATGGTCATGCCAAAGTAAAGAGTTAACACTTATACATATCCTCATTTTAAAAAATTGAATTTTCAAGCAAAGTATAAGCTTAAGCTGTGCCTCTCATTTACATGGTCTTTTTTTTTTTTTTTTCAATGTCATGGAAAAATGAGGGAATAGATAGGACATATGACTAGAGAGCTACAGGAAGAAAACTTTCTTCTCTTGGTAATTTGTGGTTATTTACAAGGTGATTAATGGCAAGGAGTTCACAACCAAATGTTTGTGTTTAAGAAACAGGATACCCTGGGGTGCCTGGGTGGCTCAGTCAGTTAAATGTTTCACTGTTGATTTTGGGTCAGGTCATGACCTCAGGCTGGTGAGATAGAGCCCTATCTTGGGCTCCTAGCTCAGCATGTAGTGTGCTTGAGATTCTCTTCTCTCTCTCTCTCTCTCTCTCTCTCTGTCTCTCTCTGTCTCTCTCTCCCTCTACCTCTCCCCTCCCACCCCTGTCTCATCAATCAATCAATCAATCAATCAAATCTTAAAAAGAAAAAGAAACAGGACACCCTGAGTTAACAGAAGCTTACCTAGTGATTTTGCCCATTTGCACATTTACTAAATCCCAACAAGACTCTCAGTTCTATGTGTGATGACTCTGTACATGCACAGAAAACTCTGTCTTGTGCCAGACGGGAAGAGAAACAATGAGTTTAATAAACATAAAAACACTTCCAGTAATTCTTAGGCTTGAAATACACCATTGGATCAGGGTCATTGGGATGCTTTTCTATTCTCTCCTCACACAGACCTTGATAAAATGACTTTATTTTTATTTCAAAAGTGAGCAATCCTTTAATCAGATAGCTTGTATTTGAATGAAACAAAAAACAGATTACAAAATCAAAGAGAAATGATTTGACCTTCATTAATGATACCGTTACCTTTAGAAATGTGATACATCTCTTCAAAACCAATTAAGAAAGCTTTGTCAACTTATGCTTTCATTATTACTGGCTCATATTTGAAAGAAGAGCAAATACAGGGCTAGCTGGGTGGCTCAGTGCTTGAGCATCGGCCTTTGGCTCAGGCCATGATCCTGGCTGGGGTCCTGGGATTGAGTCCCGTATCGGGCTCCCCAGAGGGAGCCGGCTTCTAGGGCCCTCTACCTATGTCTCTGCCTCTCTCTCTGTGTTTCTCATGAATAAATAAATAAAATCTTAAGAAAAAAGAAAAGCAAATGCATGACTCATTTTGCAAAAAAATTATAAGTACTTGCACCTATTTCATCCACATCTAGTTATTTCTCTGTAGGCCTGCAAATGATAAGTAACAATATATCAGGCAACTGGCACCATTCTGGAGAAAACAAGTGTGATGAAGACTTGCCCCCACTGGGTAATGAGGTTAAGAGGAAGAGCAATCCCCAGGACACCACCTTGACTTGCTCTTCTAGCATTTGAAGAGGTGGCCCAATCAGAAAATAAAGGTTCTTCTCAGTGGCAGCTTTCAAACCAGTGAAATAAGACACTTCGGTTGAAATATCTGTTCTACTAAACTATATAATTTGTTGACCTTATCACTTAAATGAAAATATAGAAGAGAGGATAACAAGTTTTCCTCAACACAGCAGGCCCACTTAGAAAGTGACCATAAGGGCACATCACAATTGAAACAACTCAGGTGAATCCTGCTGAACCGAGAGCAGAGCCACTGAAAATGTTGTCACATCAGCATCATTTGTAAATTCACAGACATGCAATGGAGAAGGTCCATGGCTGAGAGTACCTTAGACCATTGTAGAAGTGGGAAAGAGGTGTGTGTATGGGCCCTGCACTTCAGGAACATATTTGTGATTAACATTTTTCAACTTCAGGAAGATACTTCTTTATATAGCTTGCCTGTGTTCACTAGACAAAAGGAGACCACAGCTGAATGCCTTCAAGTTTTGTGTTATTTTGCTGCCAGAGTTGATGTTCTTTGGTGTATGGAAAGGAGCGATGCAGTGGAATCGCTTGAGTAAGAGAAAAGAAAAATGAATTTATCTTCTAGTCCTTTATCTTGGAGGACATGGACACAATAGATGCTTGAATAACACAGAATTATTTCCCACTAACTACTGAAAGTCCATTTCTTTTTTCTCATTCCCTCTTTCCTTCCTTCTTTCTTTATCTTTCTTTTTTCTTTTTTTCTTCTCTTTTCTTTCTCCCTTCCTCCCGCCCTCCCCTATTTCCTCTCTTCCTTCCTTCCTTCCTTCCTTTCTCCCTTCTTCTCCCCCCCCTCCCTTTCCCCTTTCCTCCGTCTTTCTTTCTTCCTGTCTGTCTTTTACTTTTCTTCCTGTTCTAATATGTGGTTTCTGAGATACTCATGAAGTAGCATTGTACCTCAAGATTTGCCCATAAAAGCTGAAGAAAATTTGGAAATATTAAACAGGTCATTATATTTTATTACTTAGCAAATGTTGCTGGTCCATAGTCTAATACTTAGACTTGTGCATTAATAAATAAACCCAGTCATCAGTGATGTTTTGATAACTTTCAATCACATATAAGCAATAGATGCAATATTTGCAAATTTTTTATTTTGATATTTTGAAGGTTTATTTACCAAGGTAGGAGGATGATCACGATAGAACATATTCCATTTAATAATTTGTAAGGTTAATTTATGACCCTAAAGTATTTCAACATGATACATGGGCCTCCATTTATATTCTTGCTCCCTTGCCCTTGGAAATGTTTCAGGAGGTATGTGTTGGTTAAGTATGTATATATACTTACAAAATAGATATCAAATAGCATATCATTAGATATACTGTTCTATTCCATTAGAAGAACCTTAGCATCATGGATTTATAAATGATGTAGAGGAAACAAATGATGGTATCTGAGAGATACATATAATTGAACAACAATCACTTGGAATATGACATGACCACAGCTTATATTGACCTCCATAGCTGCAGAAGGAGAGTTCTCAAGAGCAGGATCTGTTCATGAATCCTGGGGCGCAGTCATTCTATCAAACATTGCTCACTAATCCAACCTGGCTTTTAGCTGGCTCCTCCAAGCATTGTTAGGCTCAGCTATTCACAGAGGCAGCAGATGAAGCCTAGCCTTCAGTTTTAAATCCTCTATAAATAGTTTCAAAAAACAAATGTTCCATGGTAAAACTGTAGTTTACATAGCTTTGCCTAAAATAGAATTTATTTTTTCTATTGTCTGACTGGATTTATTTTGTTCTTTCCTTTTCCAATTCAGAAACTAGATGTGGATGTATCTATGGAATTTGCAAGAAAAATAAAATTGCCTTTTAAAAAATTATTGCAAAATGGAATAACGGTTAATGATTTGTTTCTGTCTTGACATTTCAAAAACAGCAATTAGTGAGTCCAATATTTACTGAAGTAGTATAAGTCAAATTTATCCATAATCGCTTATTTAGAAAACAGTTAGGAAAAATGGTTGACTATTTCCCAGCAGGGCTCTCAGAAATTGTGGGGTTCTAAGGAGTGAATAGGAAGTAGAAATTATTTTAGATTGTATCTTTATATCTCCATCTATGATGTGAAGAGTTGCACTATGGTTTTTGGGTGTTCTAAAAGGTAGTGGAAAAAAGTAGATGATGAGGACTGATTATTGACTTCTATATGAAGTTATTCACTGGTTACTACTATTTTTATATTTGCTCTCTATGCTATGACTACTTGAGCAAGGGAATTAGAAAAGCAACCTTCTTGTGCATTTGTCAGACCACTGGAATAATTTTGTTTTGAATCTGCTGTTTTAGGGGGAATAAAGTCTATTGTTGGGATGCTTGATGTCTCCAGGTAAAAAGCACCTTTGGCTTTCCAATATTCATCACCAAACCAATGTCTTCAAAGAAACTAAGTATTGAGGGTATTCTGTTAAATGCAGTCTAAAAGATCTGGGAAAATATTGGCATTTTAAATGTGTGAAGTGTAATTCAGTTACTAGCAGTGCACAGTGTGGAGCCATTTTAGACTTTCTTGTGGAGGAAATTGTTTTTACCGATTTGCTAGAGGCCTTAAAAATCCTACTACTGCAACTCTGTTAAGGGAAGCTTGGAAGAATCAACATGTAAATGAGCCATCTAAATATTAGTGTGAACAACGTTCAACATTCTAACAAGATGAAGTAGAATCTGGAGGAAGAGGACATCTTAAGAAATGCTGGCCTAGATGGAATGGTTATAGCCAGTGGTACTCCAGGGAAGATGCAGTATTTTGAGGGGATTTTGGCCAAGAGAAAGTACTTCATAATTTAACTTAGGATCTATATGCTAGTGATTTAGATTAATTAGTTTAAACTAGATAAACTTGGAGTGAACTCAATAAATTGATAGATACATGAAATCTTCTAGGCTGAGTAAATTGCTCAAGAAGGAATTCATGAAGAGTGTAAGCAATGGTCCTGTTGAGATACCAAAAGATATTTTTTAAAAGATTTTATTTATTTATTCATGAGAGACACACAGAGAGAGGCAGAGACATAGGCAGAGGGAGAAGCAGGCTGCCTGTGGGAAGCCCAACTTAGGACTCAATCCCAGGATCCTGGGATCACATCCTGAACTGAAGGCTCAACCAATGAGCTATCCAGGTTCCCCAAAAATGTATTTTTTAAATAAATATTTTATTTATTTATTTGATAGAGAACACAAGTAGGAGGGCCAGGAGAAGGAGAAGGGGAAGCAGGCTCCCCCTTAGCAGGGAGCCAGATGAGGGGCTCAATCTCAGGACCCTGGGATCATGACCTGAGCCGAAAGCAGACATTTAACCAACTGAGCCACCCAGGCACTCCCATAAGGTATTTTATGATAATATCAATGCTGCAGATCTAGATTCTGTGTTGGGGGGGACGTATATCTTCTTAGGATGACTAGGTTTGGCAGAAAGATCATTGGGTCTAACATTACTGAGACTCTTCCTTGACATTCTCTAGCTTGTTTGCACCCAAACCAAAACACTATTTGTGTTATTCAGCCCCAAATGAATATATTTATTATACAATATCTTGGAGGAGTCAAAGATATCCATGTGATTTAAAATTTCTTTCCTCATGAAATTAAAAATCAAATTTCATTAAGATATTCTTTTTTTCAAATATTTAGGCTGAATTACTCTTTACGTTTATCATTACAAAATCTATTCACAGTCTTCCAAAATAACAGCATATAAGATAGCCATATGTTATATTTTAAAATCAGATGCTATAAAACAGAAATATGAAATGATGAATACTTTTACTTTCAAAATTAAAATGATTTTATTTAAAACTGAAACATCATATCTGCCTTTCAAATACTTTGTATAGACATTTCAAAGAAAGATTTTCTGCAAAATACATAAAGTTACTAAATTTACAATAATATTTTAGAATTCTAATATTTCCCTAGGAAACAAGATGTAATTCCAGATTAGTTTCAATACAGAAGTCCTATTTTTACCCCTAGCACAGAATAAAGGAGTCGGCTTTACTGCAGTAGGAACTCGTTATAGGCAAAATTGTGTCTCCCTCAAATTTTTATGTTGAAGTTCGAAACACCCAGCATCTCAGAATGTGACTATATTTGAAGATAGGGCCTTATAGAGGCGATTAAGGTAAAATGAGGTCATTCGGATGGGCCTTACTCCAATATTCCTGGCGTCCTTATAAAAAGAGGAAATTAGGGCACAGACCTTCACAGAGGGAAGACTATGTAAGGACACAGAACGCAGACAGCCATCTGCAAGCCAAGGAGAAGCCTTAGAAGAAACCAACCTTAGAGATGTGTTGATCTTAGACCTTGGCCTCCAGAACAGTGAGAATGTACATTTCTGCTGTTTAAGCCATCAGTCTGCGATATTTTGTGATGGCAGCCCTAGCAAACTAACATAGCACTAGTCATATTATTGGTGATAGCTACACTGACATTATTTTGTTTTTCACATTTCTGGATTCATGATTCCCATGTTCATCATCTTTATCTGCTTTTAGTTTATATGAACATGTGCTTGTTCAATGCCCTCATTTCAGTCTGAAATCTTAAGCATGAGCACAGTGAAAGAAATGACTCTGGACAAACAACCTTCATTCCTTGATTCCTCATCCTTAGGGGCAAGAATTCAGAATTAGAGTGTGTTGCATGTAGCCTCTCCTTTGAGCTTCACTAGATGATACTGATTCACGACAAATTTGCTAACAAAAACATAATTAGTCACTGAAGGCATGGCAACACACACATACACACACACACACACACACACACACACCTCTCTTTTCCTGATGCTATCTTGCTTTCATTTTATTCTATTCCTATTATGCTTGTGGGAAAAATAAAACTAAGAGATACCGTAGGTATTTTCTCCACTGAATGTGATTACATCATTTTGGCACGCTCCTTAGAGACAGAGTAAGGCATTCTAGACATTTTTGCTGAAATTCAGTTAACTGGCCCAAAGTGGACAGTGATATTATTTACCAGAGGAGTTTATGTCCAATGATTTAGATATCTCCAGATGTGATTAATAGAGAAAATTAAGTCATTCTACAATAAAGAACACTCTGCAGTGTAATTCCTGGAATTCTTCTCTAAAGGGGAGATGAGAGAAACTATTCACCATCACAGTAGCTAAACATAGAGATGTCATCTGTAGGAAATTTTAAGAGAATGAGAATGTTTAAGCATAACAGAGCACTTGTTGTGTTTGCTGAGCTAGCATGACTCGGGGGTAGTAGAGACAGAAGCTAAGGGAGAGACAGCATGACACCGGATCATGCAGGCGCGAAAGACAGATTTGGTGAGAGATCCTGGAGGCAGAGCTGAGGCTGACAGATGGACAATTAACAGAAATCTGGAATGAAGAGCTAAGACCCTGTCAACAATGTTCCAAAGCTGTAATCTAGGAAGCAGGCTTCCTAGCTGAGCATCGTTGTGCGCTCTGTGGCAAATGGAGGGCCCCGTAGATTCTGTGGACCTACTTCCCCCTTTCCACTGCTGGTTTCATCAGGCTAGCCCATTACCTGGCGGCTTTACCTGGCAACCTCTGCAAAGCACCACTCACACAGTTCTAAACTTTATTCATTATCCTATTGCTTGTTACTCTTGAATTACTTACTCTGAATCTTTATTCTAAGAGCCAAAGGCATCCATTCTCTACTTGCCCTAAGAGTGGAAGTACTTGACATATCCTTGTGTGGAGATGGCCCCACCACTTTCGTGGCTGCTTGTATTATAGAGAATTACATCATCTCCTATTCTTCACTCTGTTGGTTGCTCCTATTAGGCTCTACCACTTCCTAAACACCTCTGTAACCGACTCTCTCTCCCATTCCCTACCAAGTCCATGCTTACACACAAAACAGTAGACTCAGGTCACATCTCTGTCTTGAGAAACTAAACATACACATGGATAACATCCAGACAATGTATATAAAACAGAGCTTTCACTCACGACCTGCGGCAACCTACCCTGAAACCAACTCTTGATTGACAACACCCTCCCCCTCCCAGGATGCCGTTGTGCTCTCAGACTCACAGGAGGCCAGATTGCTATCCCTGGTGACAATCCAGGAAGCTAACCAGTAACTTCTGTAACAATCAGCCCCAAATGGCCAGGACATGATTAATAACTGACAGCTCCCCTAATTTTTGTCCCGCTTCCAATCTAGGACCAGCCAGAGAAAGCCATATAAGCTCTTCTACCAATCCCTGAATAACTAGTCCAGTTGTAGCTTTCCCACATCAGCAGCCTCCAGTCAGGGCATACATCCCTGAAGAGCCCCTTTTCTGCACTATACTGTGCCCACTCCTTGGTCTGCCTTTGAGTCTTTGCCAAAATGCAAGTACCATGGTTTGCTATAGCAAGCTCAAAACAGTCTTTGCTTCTTTCATTTGTTAGTCTTCATTTATTTCTATGATGTTTTCCTTCTCCACCTCTCTTTACTATTACTCTTTTGAGCCCTAAGAACAAAAACAAGCCATCAAAGATATGTCTCCTTAGCCTTGCCTTTCATGATTTTATTTCCCTGGTGGGTCAAAATCTACTTCATTTAGTGATAGTTTCTACTGTCATTCTGCTTTCCAATCCTTTCATTCTTTTAGCTTTATATGAATTAATGATTAACTTCGAGAGATTGTGTTCTCTTAAAGCAGAAAGGAAGTAGTGAAGGGAAGGAGACTTTTCAGGTCAAGAATATGGGACCTGATGATTTTCCAGTGGCAGAGGGTGAGAAAGAAGAATTAGCAGTCAAAGGTACTGTGGTATTTTGAAGCCCAACGATAAACAAGATGGTCATGGCATAAAAAAGCAAAGCAAAAAAAAAAAAAAAAGGTAGTCTGGAGGAAGTGCTAGTTGTGCACCAAAATACTTGCTCTCCATTCTTCTTGAGCACACAAATAGAACCCATGTTTCATCCTGTTTTAACCTGGTAATTTCAGGGCTATAGCCCCTCTTCTGACTGGTGTCAAACTGACAGAAACCAAAATTGTTAGAATTAGGTGTGAAAAAGGAGTAAATTATCTCTGAATGAAGAACAAATGAACGGCTCCAAACAAAGTTATACAGTTTTGAAATAAATTTTGTACATTCTGGTAGCTCTAGAATTTCTAGTCATTTTTTTTTTTTTGTTTCTTGGTCTGTTTCATGGCTCTAAGCTGTGAATTGAATGGTTAGTTTGTGGCATAAACAAGAAACCATTGCATACATTGCAAAAATAAAACATTAGCAATACTTCACCTTCTGTGATTTATGATCACTAGACCCTCGACATAGGTTATGAACCTTTATTCTGAATAGAGCCTAGGAGCTGCCACTTGAAGGACGACTAGGGGGTTGCCAAGTGGCCATAGCTCTCAGCAGAGGCAAAAATGGGAGGTGGGGATAAGGAAGACTGGAATGGGTGCTGAATCGTCACATGGCCAGGCACAGAGCAGGGAGCTGCCTAGCAGCCAGGTCGACCTTAGAGGTGGCTTCATCTAACATTTATCTGATGCACAAAACCCCTACAGCCTCCCAGGCACATGGCCTCATCCTTCTAGAGGAATAACCAGAGTGCAGGGAACTCACTGCCACAAGAAAGGGTCCATATTCTAAAAATCATGCCTCAATGTAGCATATTTGCATTTTTACTGACTTAAAGCAAGTTGCTGATGATAGAGTGAGAATGATAAGTTCATATGTGGCCAATTGTTATGAACAAAAGGTAAGGATAATGGTAGTAGTGCCGTGGCTCTCAAATACCATTTCCAAAAACTCAACACAGTTGTACCATCAGTTTACCACAGTGAACTTCTTTATGACTTATTTGTGCAGAACTTACTGACATTTCTATTTCGCAGTCTCCAGGCTTACTCATTTACCAACTCGCATAGGGTCCTTGAGGATTATTATCAGCATAAAAAAGATGCAAAAGCCCACCATGGACAGAGCATCCAGATTCCATGTTCCAAGATTCCTTTGGGTTTTTGTCAACTCATTTGTACTTTGGGGCAGCTGTAGAGGAATGGAAGGCTAATGGTAGCTCTGGCTGGTTGCTGCCTTTATGAGAAAAGCCAGCTTCCCCACACCTGGCTCTGAGCCCTAACGGTAACCATAACATACCTTTGGACCATAGTTATCATTCCAATCCCTCTTGTCCTCATTCTTTGTCTGCTAATGTATGCAGTGTTCCGGGGAAAGTGAATACATACCTTTTACAACTCTGGTAACATCACGTGCATACAGAAGTATATTTTTGACACAGAAGCTAAAATCAAAGTCATACTGATGATTTCAGATTAAACAATCTAAAGCCTGTGCTATAAAGGTGAAGCATCGCTAATGTTTTCTTCTGTAACATGTGACGGTAACTCGTTTATGCCACAAACTATTCATTTCATAGCTTAGAACCACAAGAGAGACCAAATAAATAAACATATGACTAGAAGTCCTAGAGCTTCCAGAATATACAAAGTTTATTTCAAACTGTATGACTTTGTTTGGAGCAAGTTCATCTGGTCTTTGTTCAGAGATAATTTATTCTTATGTCACACAGAATTCTAACAATTTCTGTTAAGCAAATGTAGGGATTTTGAATGTTTCTTCATGTATCTGGAAATGTATTTATGTAGAAAAATTTATTCTCTGACAGAGCTGGATGAGCTCTCTGATCCTCCACTTCTCCATCTATAAAAAGAGGATAGAAATACAGCATACTTACGGAGTTGGTATGGGGATTCTTGATTCATTATTTAATGTCTGTAAAAACAAT
Organism: Canis lupus dingo; assembly: GCF_003254725.2. Taxonomy (NCBI): domain Eukaryota; kingdom Metazoa; phylum Chordata; class Mammalia; order Carnivora; family Canidae; genus Canis; species Canis lupus. The sequence continues at coordinate 7,001,767 of NC_064271.1, read as the reverse complement.
TAGTGTAGTGCTAGGTACATAGTAAGAGCTCAACTACTGCTAGTGTTGCTATTGCTGTTATTACTATTATTATTATTACCATTGTTATTATAATTATTGAGTGTGAGTATTGCCTTCCTAATTAGAGCATCTCCTTTTTTGAAGGCAAGAAGTACATACTAAAATTCTTTTTTATTTTCTGTACCATTATGTCAAGTCCTTATTTTTCATAGGTATATAGTAAATATCTGTTGAATAAGAATAACAAAAAACCCTGATTATATAATACAGTAATTTTATATAGCACACATTAAAGTATCTATGATAACACAATCAAAAGTATCAACATCACTTGCAAACTGTCTTTTCCTTATGGTGCAAAATCTCCTAAACATTTTACCTTGAGACTACCATGTTTTATCATTAACCTTATTTACTGTTATGATAGAAATAAGTTCCTTTTAAGGATATTACTTTATAAAGTTCTCATATGCTAGATCTCAAAATGCTGAAAAGATGACATACTTTCTTTTTCTCAAAATGAAAATGAATGACTCTAATTTATGGAGAATCTTTTACTTCCTCCATTCATTTTAATCTCATGAAGGTAAGAGAATAATGTACTCGTGATGGCAAAATCAATAGACTCATGTACTGTTTCAACAATATCTTTTCATAATTACATATCATCCATTAGTTGATATAATGAACATCCAATATAGGGCAGAGCCAAGCTGCACTGTTTTCCTTCTTCGGTTAATCTCTCAATCTCATTTCCATTCAAGGCCTTGCCTCCTCTTCTATTTCTCTGTCATTATTTTTTTTTCTATAATACCATTTAAAAGAGAAACTAGGTTGTCTCAGTTTTTACATAACTACAAACGATTCAGTGAGTCAACAAATGTTTTATGAGACTACCTTCCTTCTTGTAGAACATATATGTTCCAGTAGAAGAGACAAATGCTATGAGAAGCACAAGGTGAAAGAGGCTCTTACATGAGTCTGTCATCCCAAGTTCAGAAAGTGATGAAAGATTCACCTTTTGTTAATTATAAATAATAGTCATTATAAAAACAATGAAACTATTTTTACGAAGATGGGAAAAAGTGGACAAGAAGAATAAAACCCATAAGCCTACCACACTCTCACAACCCTTGTTAACAGGTGGGTTACAATTTAATGCCTCATATCTCTTAGTTATGCTGTAGTTAAGTCTATCTATCATCTATCATCTATCATCATCGATCACAAGGAATATGCTTCTGTTTATTAAGCCACTTCACTTTGGGAGTCGTTTGTTTCAACAGTTAGTATGCATGACCCCAATTATCATTTATTTTATTTATTTTAAAATTTATTTGAGAGAGAGAGAGAAAAAGCAGGGGGAGGGGCAGAGGATGAGGGAGACAGATTCCACAATGAGCAGGAGCCTAATGCAGGGGTGATCCCAGGATCCTGAGATCATGACCTGAGCTGAAATTGAGTCCAACACTCAACCAATTGAGTCCCCAGGTACCCCATGACCCTAACTAATACATGTACTGTGTCCTATAGACAGTCACTTAAGGTTATCTGGGTCCCACTTCTTCAACTGTTAAGTGAAGATATTTCCACTGGGTTATTGGGAAAAGTAGACATTATATAGGGACATGCTTTGTAACCTATACTGTGTCATATAAATATTAGTTACTAGCATTAGTCTCCTCATGTGCTCAAATTTTATTTGTAATACCTGATAGACACTGGATGTCTGCTATATAGTGACCCATACATTTTTAGTCTCTGGTTCAAATGATCCCAATTATACTGTATTCTGTGATCTTTAGCTTCTCTTTCTTGTCCTCTTATAAAAAAGTTCATCTTCTTTGTTCTAGCAGTTATTAAAATATCACCTCCTCTTTGATATATTCCCCGAATGATGGGAGAAGATGTAGCAAATCCATTTTGACAATCATTGTTTGTGCATGTGAATCCCCTAATTCCTCTCACTGGGGCACTACCACACACAGAATATGCAATTTATCCCACAGGCATGCAATGTTGATGATATTTAGACATGGTATTATAATACTTCTCAATATGTGCTTTCTACCCTGTTAGAATAAAAGAAACTCAGAGAAAAAAAAATCCATGTCTCTTTAAGAGGCTCAAATGAGGGTTGGGGTAGGAGGTTGTTCCAGTGACAGAAGAATAGATAGATGGTTGTTCTGGTGATACCTCTGATACAGAATCTCAGTTTCCTGATCTTTTAATAGCAATACATGGCCACACCATCCAGAAAGTCACAAAACTTTTCATTTCTGACCCTCTATTTGAGCAAATTTCTTTTCCCCTTCTCCCTATGTATACCCTATATTTGATACTGGTTGACACTGACCCTGATGTTCACCTTTTTCAAGGTATATTGAATTTCTATCTTCTATTGAAAGAGCTGAACACTCCTCCTTTCTTGGGGTCCTGTCATTAGTAAATGTCATGGGCATCCTTTCTGCTCCATTATCCTATTTGCGACTGAAATCTGTGACCAGCCTCACTGTGGCCTTTTAAGGCAGGCCTGTCCAGTACTTCCAGTACTACGTGATGCGCTGGTGAGTAGAGAGGCAGTTCACAAAGGCAGGCCACTGGAAATGCTGGGCTTGCTCTGTCCTTCTCTTCTGCCTTCAATTCTGACAACTTGGCCTCATAACTGCTCCCAGGGTTGCCTCATCTGACTAAACCATTAGAGTTTTAATTTTCCATTTCTAACTCTCACCTTGAACATGGTTTTTATACTCTTTCTATTTTTCCTCTTTCCTTCTCTGAGTAACTCCTTCCATCCTTCAAACCTTAGCTCTGGCCTTTGGGAGGTCCTGCTGGGATGGGCACACTTTGAGGCCAGACTTGGGCCATGTGGAACTTTACCTCTGGCATAATTCATAGCTGCCCCCAAATAGCATAGGGGCAAAACTGGGTTTGCCCCAGCAATAGGCACACATCTAATGCATGTTTTAAAGTAATTATAGATCTCATGTGACATATTTGCTAGTCCTTATTTCCTGACATTTTGGAAAATATTCAGCAGAGATGACAATCTGCCAGTGGTCCCAAAGATCATGGATCTCTACATTCAGAATATTTTTTTCCATATATATATATTTTTTCCTTTCCCAGAGAACTGAGATGATCCACAGATTCAGGTTCTGGAATATAATTCATCCGTCAGTACCAAAGCCCTGCTTGCTACATACCTGCTGCTCGATGGACCAAGGAAAGAAACTGGCTGGTAGTGCAATACAAGAGCAATGTCCTGTGGTGAGCACCAATATAGTGGTCAAAATGAATGCTTCGAAGACATTACTTAAGACAATACAGATGGTCTGTGGAATTCTGGGAAACAGCTGCAGCAGATGGAACCATCTGGCAGCAAGCAGAGGGGACTTTTTTTGGGGAAAGCCTGAGATTCTTTATGTATATCACCAGGTCTTAGAATTGTATCTCTGGAAACAAATACAAACCATGCAGGCTATGTGTGTGTATATGTATCCATATATTCTGGTTCTATTCTGTAGAGACAGACACAATCATATGCAGAACAGAATTGATGAATAATGATCACTTTCATGTGATTAATTCAATTTTCACACCAGTAGTATAAAAGTATCTGCCTTGATGACAACTTGTAGACCATGAAAATATCTTCCTTTTACAGGGTTTCTTTTTTTTTATTTTTTATTTTTTTTTTATTGGTGTTCAATTTACTAACATACAGAATAACCCCCAGTGCCCGTCACCCATTCACTCCCACCCCCCGCCCTCCTCCCCTTCCAACACCCCTAGTTCGTTTCCCAGAGTTAGCAGTCTTTACGTTCTGTCTCCCTTTCTGATATTTCACACACATTTCTTCCCCCTTCCCTTATATTCCCTTTCACTATTATTTATATTCCCCAAATGAATGAGAACATATAATGTTTGTCCTTCTCCGACTGGCTTACTTCACTCAACATAATACCCTCCAGTTCCATCCACGTTGAAGCAAATGGTGGGTATTTGTCATTTCTAATAGTTGAGTAATATTCCATTGTATACATAAACCACATCTTCTTTATCCATTCATCTTTCGTTGGACACCGAGGCTCCTTCCACAGTTTGGCTATCGTGGCCATTGCTGCTATAAACATCGGGGTGCAGGTGTCCCGGCGTTTCACTACATCTGTATCTTTGGGGTAAATCCCCAGCAGTGCAATTGCTGGGTCGTAGGGCAGGTCTATTTTTAACTGTTTGAGGAACCTCCACACAGTTTTCCAGAGTGGCTGCACCAGTTCACATTCCCACCCACAGTGTATGAGGGTTCCCTTTTCTCCACATCCTCTCCAACATTTGTTGTTTCCTGCCTTGTTAATTTTCCCCATTCTCACTGGTGTGAGGTGGTATCTCATTGTGGTTTTGATTTGTATTTCCCTGATGGCCAGTGATGCAGAGCATTTTCTCATGTGCGTGTTGGCCATGTCTCTGTCTTCCTCTGTGAGATTTCTCTTCATGTCTTTTGCCCATTTCATGATTGGATTGTTTGTTTCTTTGGTGTTGAGTTTAATAAGTTCTTTATAGATCTTGGAAACTAGCCCTTTATCTGATATGTCATTTGCAAATATCTTCTCCCATTCTGTAGGTTGTCTTTTAGTTTTCTTGACTGTATCCTTTGCTGTGCAAAAGCTTCTTATCTTGATGAAGTCCCAATAGTTCATTTTTGCTTTTGTTTCTTTTGCCTTCGTGGATGTATCTTGCAAGAAGTTACTATGGCCGAGTTCAAAAAGGGTGTTGCCTGTGTTCTTCTCTAGGATTTTGATGGAATCTTGTCTCACATTTAGATCTTTCATCCATTTTGAGTTTATCTTTGTGTATGGTGAAAGAGAGTGGTCTAGTTTCATTCTTCTGCATGTGGATGTCCAATTTTCCCAGCACCATTTATTGAAGAGACTGTCTTTCTTCCAATGGATAGTCTTTCCTCCTTTATCGAATATTAGTTGCCCATAAAGTTCAGGGTCCACTTCTGGATTCTCTATTCTGTTCCACTGATCTATGTGTCTGTTTTTGTGCCAGTACCACACTGTCTTGATGACCACAGCTTTGTAGTACAACCTGAAATCTGGCATTGTGATGCCCCCAGATATGGTTTTCTTTTTTAAAATTCCCCTGGCTATTTGGGGTCTTTTCTGATTCCACACAAATCTTAAAATAATTTGTTCTAACTCTCTGAAGAAAGTCCATGGTATTTTGATAGGGATTGCATTAAACGTGTATATTGCCCTGGGTAACATTGACATTTTCACAATATTAATTCTGCCAATCCATGAGCATGGAATATTTTTCCATCTCTTTGTGTCTTCCTCAATTTCTTTCAGAAGTGTTCTATAGTTTTGAGGGTATAGATCCTTTACATCTTTGGTTAGGTTTATTCCTAGGTATCTTATGTTTTTGGGTGCAATTGTAAATGGGATTGACTCCTTAATTTCTCTTTCTTCAGTCTCATTGTTAGTGTATAGAAATGCCACTGACTTCTGGGCATTGATTTTGTATCCTGCCACGCTACCGAATTGTTGTATGAGTTCTAGCAATCTTGGGGTGGAGACTTTTGGGTTTTCTATGTAGAGTATCATGTCATCGGCGAAGAGGGAGAGTTTGACTTCTTCTTTGCCAATTTGAATGCCTTTAATGTCTTTTTGTTGTCTGATTGCTGAGGCTAGGACTTCCAGTACTATGTTGAACAGCAGTGGTGAGAGTGGACATCCCTGTCTTGTTCCTGATCTTAGGGGAAAGGCTCCCAGTGCTTCCCCATTGAGAATGATATTTGCTGTGGGCTTTTCATAGATGGCTTTTAAGATGTCGAGGAATGTTCCCTCTATCCCTACACTCTGAAGAGTTTTGATCAAGAATGGATGCTGTATTTTGTCAAATGCTTTCTCTGCATCCAATGAGAGGATCATATGGTTCTTGGTTTTTCTCTTGCTGATATGATGAATCACATTGATTGTTTTACGGGTGTTGAACCAGCCTTGTGTCCCAGGGATAAATCCTACTTGGTCATGGTGAATAATTTTTTTAATGTACTGTTGGATCCTATTGGCCAGTATCTTGTTGAGAATTTTTGCATCCATGTTCATCAGGGATATTGGTCTGTAATTCTCCTTTTTGGTGGGGTCTTTGTCTGGTTTTGGAATTAAGGTGATGCTGCCCTCATAGAACGAGTTTGGAAGTACTCCATCTCTTTCTATCTTTCCAAACAGCTTTAGGAGAATAGGTATGGTTTCTTCTTTAAACGTTTGATAGAATTCCCCTGGGAAGCCATCTGGCCCTGGACTCTTGTGTCTTGGGAGGTTTTTGATGACTGCTTCAATTTCCTTCCTGGTTATTGGCCTGTTCAGGTTTTCTATTTCTTCCTGTTCCAGTTTTGGTAGTTTGTGGCTTTCCAGGAATGCGTCCATTTCTTCTAGATTGCCTAATTTATTGGCGTATAGCTGTTCATAATATGTTTTTAAAATCGTTTGTATTTCCTTGGTGTTGGTAGTGATCTCTCCTTTCTCATTCATGATTTTATTAAGTTGGGTCTTCTCTCTCTTCTTTTTAATAAGGCTGGCTAATGGTTTATCTATCTTGTTAATTCTTTCAAAGAACCAACTCCTGGTTCTGTTGATCTGTTCCACAGTTCTTCTGGTCTCGATTTCGTTGAGTTCTGCTCGAATCTTTATTAACTCCCTTCTTCTCTTGGGTGTAGGATCTATTTGCTGTTTTTTCTCTAGCTCCTTTATGTGTAAGGTTAGCATTTGTATTTGAGTTCTTTCCAGTTTTTGAATGGATGCTTGTATTGCGATGTATTTCCCCCTTAGGACTGCTTTTGCTGCATCCCAAAGATTTTGAACGGTTGTATCTTCATTCTCATTAGTTTCCATGAATCTTTTTAATTCTTCCTTAATTTCCTGGTTGACCCTTTTATCTTTTAGCAGGATGGTCCTTAACCTCCACGTGTTTGAGGTCCTTCCAAACTTCTTGTTGTGATTTAGTTCTAATTTCAAGGCATTATGGTCTGAGAATATGCAGGGGACGATCCCAATCTTTTGGTATCGGTTCAGACCCGATTTGTGACCCAATATGTGGTCTATTCTGGAGAAAGTTCCATGTGCGCTTGAGAAGAATGTGTATTCAGTTGAGTTTGGATGTAAAGTTCTGTAGATATCTGTGAAATCCATCTGGTCCAGTGTATCATTTAAAGCTCTCGTTTCTTTGGAGATGTTGTGCTTAGAAGACCTATCGAGTATAGAAAGAGCTAGATTGAAGTCACCAAGTATAAGTGTATTATTATCTAAGTATTTCTTCACTTTGGTTAATAATTGATTTATATATTTGGCAGCTCCCACATTCGGGGCATATATATTGAGGATTGTTAAGTCCTCTTGTTGAATAGATCCTTTAAGTATGAGATAGTGTCCCTCTTCATCTCTCACTACAGTCTTTGGGGTAAATTTTAGTTTATCTGATATAAGGATGGCTACCCCTGCTTTCTTTTGAGGACCATTCGAATGGTAAATGGTTCTCCAACCTTTTATTTTCAGGCTGTAGGTGTCCTTCTGTCTAAAATGAGTCTCTTGTAGACAGCAAATAGATGGGTCCTGCTTTTTTATCCAGTCTGAAACCCTGCGCCTTTTGATGGGGTCATAAGCCCGTTCACATTCAGAGTTACTATTGACAGATAGGAGTTAGTGTCATCATGACATCTATTCAGTCCTTGTTTTTGTGGACTGTTCCACTGAACTTCTTCTTAAAGGGGAATTTTAAGAGTCCCCCTTAAAATTTCTTGCAGAGCTGGTTTGGAGGTCACATATTCTTTCAGCTCCTGCCTGTCTTGGAAGCTCTTTATCTCTCCTTCCATTTTGAATGAGAGCCTTGCTGGATAAAGTATTCTTGGTTGCATGTTCTTTTCATTTAGGACCCTGAATATATCCTGCCAGCCCTTTCTGGCCTGCCAGGTCTCTGTGGAGAGGTCTGCTGTTACCCTAATACTCCTCCCCATAAAAGTCAGGGATTTCTTGTCTCTTGCTGCTTTAAGGATCATCTCTTTATCTTTGGAATTTGCAAGCTTCACTATTAAATGTCGAGGTGTTGAACGGTTTTTATTGATTTTAGGGGGGGATCTCTCTATTTCCTGGATCTGAATGCCTGTTTCCCTTCCCAGATTAGGAAAGTTTTCAGCTAGAATTTGTTCAAATACATATTCTGGCCCTCTGTCCCTTTCGGCGCCCTCGGGAACCCCAATTAAACGTAGGTTTTTCTTTCTCAGGCTGTCGTTTATTTCCCTTAATCTATCCTCATGGTCTTTTAATTGTTTGTCTCTTTTTTCCTCAGTTTCCCTCTTTGCTATCAACTTGTCTTCTATGTCACTCACTCGTTCTTCCACCTCGTTAACCCTCGTCGTTAGGACTTCTAGTTTGGATTGCATCTCATTCAATTGATTTTTAATTTCTGCCTGATTAGCTCTAAATTCTGCAGTCATGAAGTCTCTTGAGTCCTTTATACTTTTTTCTAGAGCCACCAGTAGCTGTATAATAGTGCTTCTGAATTGGCTTTCTGACATTGAATTGTAATCCAGATTTTGTAACTCTGGGAGAGAGGACTGTTTCTGATTCTTTCTTTTGAGGTGAGGTTTTCCTTCTAGTCATTTTGCTCAGTGCAGAGTGGCCAAAAGCAAGTTGTATTGGGAAAAAGAGAAAAAGAGAGGAGAGAAAGAAGGAAAGAAAAGAGAAAGAGAAAAAAAAGGGAAGGAAAAAAAAAACGAAAAAAAAAAAGAAAAAAAGAAGAAAAAGAGAAAGAAAAAGAAAGGAGAAAAAAAGGGGGTGGAGGAAGGAAACAAATCAAAAAGCAAAAAAAAAAAAAAAAAAAAAGAACCACGGGGCAGTATCTTCTGATTCTGTGTACTTTAAGTCCCTTGGCTTCTCCTGGAGGTTGTCAGTCTAGCTGGTCTTCTGGGGGAGGGGCCTGTTGTGCTGATTTTCAGGTGTTAGCAGTTGGGGGAGCTTCTGTGCCCCTGCCTGGTGCAGGGCTCAGTGGGGGTTGTTTACCCCGTGAGGCCGCAGGAGGAACAGCCCCAGTGGCGGGGCAGCTCTGGAAACCTTGATTCAGCTCCGGCAGGAACTCCGTCTGCAGGGCCTGGAGGCTCCGGGGCGGGGCCGCTGATCTGCTCAGCTGGGGCAGGAGCGTCCTCGCTGTCCTGGGCCCTCCCGGCCTCTGCCTGTCCCGGGGGAGGCGGGATCCTGGGCTCTGTCCCGGCGCCCTGTGCTCCGGAGCCTGCGCTGGTGGATTCGCGCTCCCGGGGCCGCGCAGCCCCCTCCGCGGAGCCGCCGCTCGAGCCCCACCGAGCTGCTCCGGGTCCCGCCGTGCGCGCTGCAGCCCTTAGGGAGCTCGGCGCACTCTCCCGGGGCGCAGGTGTCTGTTACTGTCCCCGGGAGCCCGAGGGCATCCCCGCCCTCCTGGGTCCTGCTCCACCTCCCTGGAGCCCCTTTCCCCCGGGAAGGTCGGTGCAGCTCCTGCTCCTCCGGGACGGGGCTCTCCTGTCCTGGGGACACTCGCCCCGGCCTCAGCCCTGCTCCTCGCGGGGCCCCTCCCCCTTGGAGGCCTTTGTTTCTTTACTTCTTTTTCCCCCGTCTTCCTACCTTGATAGAAGCGTGAACTCTTCTCACTGTTGCATTCCAGCTGGTCTCTCTTTAATTCTCAGGCCGAATTCATAGATTTTCAGGATGATTGGAAGGTTTTCTAGGTAATTTGGTGGAGACAGGTGATTTGGGGACCCTACTCTTCCGCCATCTTGCTCCTCCCCCTTTTACAGGGTTTCTAGTTAAAATTACAAACCTCATGGAAATTCTAACATATGTTTTGTCACCTCCTCTAATTTCTCCTGACTCTGGAAAATGAACAAGGGCTAGTGGAAGGGGAGGTGGGCGGGGGAATGGGATGACTGGGTGACGGGCACACAGGAGGACACTTGACGGAATGAGCACTGGGTGTTATACTATATGTTGGCAAATCGAACTTCAATAAATTCTAATATATTTCATACTAAGGTACTACCTAATTGTGGCTGAAACCTTGACTTTAACAATTTACCTTAAGAACAGACAGCTAAGCACACCTGTAAATAAATATACTAATGTTCTAATTACACCACAGAGATTAGTCAGGGGCCATCTGTTTATCCACATATTTATCATTCATCAAATATTTATTGAGGGCCTCTATATTTTTTTGTATATTTTTTTATTGGAGTTCGATTTGCCAACATATATAGCATAACACCCAGTGCTCATCCCGTCAAGTGCAGGGGGCCTCTATACTTAGGGCGTAGTTATGGGCAGTAGGGGACACAACAGTAAAAGAAATAGATACCTCTCATGGAAATTGTATTATGGAAAGGAAAAAAAGAACAATAAACAAACATAAAATCTGCCAGGTGTTGATAAAGGCAAAGAAGAAATATAAAGTGGGATAAGGGGAATCAAGAATGGTATAGGGATACTGAGTGAGATCCAAATAAAGTGAGGAAGTGAGCTGACATAATGAAGTGATGACATATGGAGGAAGAGCCTCCAGCCAGCAGAATAGTAAATATAAAGATCCTGAGGCCAGATCATGCCTAGTATGTTTTTGAAACAGAAGGAAGCCACAGTAATAGGATTGAGATAAGTAAGGGAGAGGGCGATAGAAGATAGCAGGCAAGGTCAGGAGGCAGACCATGTCTAGACCAGTCTAGAAGGACTGTGCCTCACCCATAGTGCCTGTTCTGGATGGCAAAAAGTAGCATACTTTTACAAAACAACTCAGGTATGGAGGCTGCTCTGGCCTTCAACACACTGATAATTATTACTTTCCCAATTTCAATCAAGAAATTGACAAGTGGCCCTCATGGGCCTTTGGTACATTTCTGCACACCTGAGTGTGACTTGATAGTCTCACTTACTCAGGCATTGGTTACAGCTGAGCATTGCACTTCAGTCTGTAATAGGAAAGGCATCAATTCTTGCATGTGGCACCTATGTTAAGTAACTAGCCACCCATGTTAAGTCACTCAACAAATTACCTGGTGATAGTTTGAAAGGTAAAAGGGAGAAAGAAATTCATGATTTGAAACAATATTTATCACACATTTTAATGGAGGATGGTGAAGATTAGAAAGAGAATATCTGGAACACCTGGGTGGCTCATTTGGTTAAGTGTCTACTTTCAGCTCAGGTCATGATCCCAGGGTCCTGGGATAGAGGGCCCAGCATCAGTCTCCATGCTCAGCAGGGAGCCTGCTTCTCCCTCTCCCTCTGATGCCCCCCTGCTTGTGCTGTGTCAGATACATAAATAAAATCTTTAAAAAAAATCTGTAAACTGCTTTGCCATCTTTGGGTGAAAGGATGTTATATAAATAGCATTACAGTGATTACTTTAAATATGCATTATTTATATTTGCATACAATTTCAGTTTCAAAATCTTAATGATCTGTTTTTATATTTATTTCTGCCTTTTTACATAGAAAAGCAAACCTACCTACCAGATCTGAACAATCCTAAGGACGAGAGCAGGGGAGAGATTGAGAAGAACGACATCATTCATGCAAGGGAGACATAACGTGTGGGGTAAGGGCACAGCCCACAGTGACACCTTGTGATTGGCTGTATCTTCCACACTGATACTGTCACCCTACCCCCCAGGTGTTCTATAGCGAGACACTGACACTCCTCCAGTGGTCCTTGTACCACTGAAGGATTTAAAGCAGAAAAGTAACCTAACTAATGTTTAATTTTAAAGAGATTGCTCCAGGGTTAAGATAAAGGCAGAAAGACTAGTGGGGAGAGAGGCTATGAGATGAAGCAGGAAGGTCAGGGTGGTCAGAAGGGAGAGATTTGAAGTAAGGTAAAAAGGGAGATGATGCCAGGCACAGAGCTTGATTCTGTGCTGGCACGTGTGGGAAAGTGGGGAACCTAGGAAGGTGTCTCCCACTTTCAGGGTTTCTACTTTAGTGAAAAAGGAGTTACTCGCCATTAGGTGCTGGCTGCTTGGACCACAACGATCCAAAGTCAGTCCCTTGGTACATCCATCGATCCCATTAGTGCCTCCTTGCCCACAACAGCTTCATGACCCCATGCCCTTGTCAGTGTGTCTTTGAAATCTAGCAGAGTTAGGTTACAATACCAGCTCTGCCAATGTCTTAGCTCAGGCTGCCATAGCACATACCACAGACTGGATGGCTTAAACAATAGGCACTGCTATCTCACAGTTCCGGAGGCTGAGGAATCCAAGACTAAGGTGATGGCAGATTTGGTTCTTGGTTAGGATTCTCCTCCTGGTTTGCAAATAGCCACCTTCTTGCTGGGTGTGCTCATGGAGAGACAAAGCTCTGATCTCTCCTCCTCTTCTTATAAGGACACTAGTCCTATTGTGGGGGCTGTACCTCTGAACTCAATCACCTTCCAAGGGCCCCACCTCCCAATACCATCACACTGGGGGTTAGGGCTTCAACATAACAATGGGGGGGTGGATTGGGGAAACCACAAACATTCAGTCAATAACAACCACCCATTAACTCTTATAGACAAGTTACCCAACCCTTTCCCATCAGATTAATGGGAAAATAATATCTCCTTTACATATTTGTTGCATGGATTAATTTTGGCAACTTAGATGAAAGATCTGTTCAGAGAAGAGGTTAATCAATGCCAATGGCATTCTCTTTAACATGCTTCATTAATGAATTAATTTACTTATCAACATCCCGCTTGCTTATATACTCACAAAACATTTACATGCATGTTCTCCATTAAGACTGTGCCAAGACAAACTCATTTTAAAATTGATCTAAGGCAGTTTTCAGAAGATACCTGGGAAATGTTGGTTTTGATCTTGTTTATCAAAGTTCCTCAAACTAGTGCTCTCATGATCTCTCATTTTAATAAAACTAATAACTCTCTCTTCCATGGAAAAGACTGATTACAATCTAAAAGGAGATACTTTGTACGAATATATCCTTTTTTTTTTTTCTAAACCAAGTCTTCTCTTCCGCAGTGGAGAGAAGTTAATATTACCAGCAATGTCTCATATTCCACAGGAGTGACCCTTTAGCCTATTAATAACCAAAACCTATTTTTAAAATTCCTTGCATTTCCCATCCCCCATGGAGAGTCAGTGTGGTATTTACAGAAGGAAATCTGCTCAGTTGACTGTTTCCAAATCCCTGAGTTTCAAACCAATTTTATTTTCAAAGAAAGCTTGAGTCTTTATTTTGCATGTTTTGCATGAGCCTAGAGAATGAATCTGAAAGGCTGCCAAAGGCCAGCTTCCATCAATTTTTAAAATCCTGACAGTTTTGTTTCTATTACTCTTCAGAAAAAGAAGGGTTGGCTTAGGTGCAAAGGAACTCAAAATAGAAGATCTTTAAGCTAAACCTTGTTGGATCAATACTTACACCTGTAGAGGAAGGCAATCCTTTTACCATCACAGAAAGAAGCAAAATCTGAAAAGTGTCCCTGACATTAGAAAACACATTTTGAGTTATCTTGAGAATGTCAGGCCTGGCTAGATCTGTAAGGGGTAAAACCTAGAAAGTTAGACCTTTAGAGAACTTTGAGGTCACTCACACTGACCCACTTGTTTCCAAGGTAAGAAAACTTAATTTCAAAGAAATACTATGATGCTTTCCCAAAGCCACATGTTCAGTAATTGTCAGCATGAGAACCCAAGTATTCTGATGCCTGGTCCACAACCTATTCCTCTCTATCTTTCCTTTCCTCTCCTTTCTTCCCTTTAAAATAATCTGGCTTTCCTAAAGTCTCAAATCCCTAGGTATAATGAGACAAATACTAAGCATCTTTTCCAAACCTTTTGGAGAAATAAATTCAACACTTCTAAAGCAAAACAGACTTGTATTATTTATTGACCAGTTTAACTGAGATCATAATAGATGATGGAATAGAAATGAAGCTCCGTGAAAAGCTTTAGAAGAAAACTGTAAAAGGAAAAAGGTACCAGATCAGCTGGAGAATTTGGTTTTGTGGAATGGTCAGGACAAAGAGTAAACAGCCATTAGGAAAATTATAGGAATGCTTTACCCACTTTTCAGCAAGTATTCACTAAGTACGAACTTCTGAGGCTTACTTACACTGTGGTGTAAGGAGGAATAGACAGCAAACAAGATAAAGAAGTAAACAGAGAATCCCAGATATTGGTAAGTGCTAAGTAGGACACATGAAGAGGGGAAGGGCAACAGGACATTTCATACATCTGTTGAGGACATGTGTAGGTGTTGTGTGAGATTGTTTATAGGTTGGCTAAGGCAAGCCTCATTGAGATGTTGTTTGAAAAAGGTCTGACAAGAATGAGGTTCAATTAAGTTTAATAAGAATTTCTCATTTCTAAATAATATAGGATATTAGAATTCAGAACTATTAGTTAATATAAGCCCTCATTCTACACTAAAATGTGCCATACAAATAACCAGATAAGAGGATCAATGATTTTTTTAAAGATTTTATTTATTTATTTGAGAGAGAAGGAGAAAGAAAAAAAAAAAGAGGGGGCATGAGTAGAGGGAAGGGGCAGAAGCCGACTCCCTTCTGCCAGACAGTGGCAGCCCTTTATGTACATTATCTAAGTCAGTGCTCAAGACTAAACCAGGCATTGCTATTGCCATTTCACAAACACGGAAGCCAAGGGCTAGAAAGGTTAAACATGTTTCTCAGGAATGGTCTGAACCCAGAATCATACAATTGAAGCTGAGGATCACCACTGGGCCCACCCTCTGCCCAGTGTTCTCTCTAGAGATGCAGGTGAAGCTCAGAAGGAGCTTGGTCAATGTTCACTTCATCTTCTCCCCCCTCATTCACTGTGTAGTAGGATATGGTGGCTTAAGGAATCACAGGCATTTCCAAATGTGACAAGTGTCCCTACGAGTGAGTACTTGCCCCTGAGAAAAGGAACATCCAAGCCACCGACCCGAGGAGAGCCCTCTTCATCAGCAATGCAATGAGTTTACTGAGTTACTCAAGGTTGTATCTGTTCAATGTTTGTGACACTTTGCTCTACAATCTAGAAAAAATAATGTAGGTAAAGACTAGAAAGGTTTGTAGGGACCCCAAACCTCCTGCTAAATCCTGAGTGCAAAGGGTCAGGAGAGGTGCTGAGTTTTCTGAAATCACTCTAAAATTCAGCTAAAAGTGAATAGTCTGATGAGGAAAATGTAATAAATGCCCAAGAAGATGGAGAAGAGATGGAAAAGGAGAAGGGGAAGAAAAAGGAGAGGGACCTGGAGGCTGATGGAGAAAGAGGGTACAGGAAGAAAGGGCTAGGGTATTTAGCCACATAATGCAGTCTGCCTTCCTTCCACCCAGTGCCCTAACACGCCAGGTATGGGGCAGGCTGAGGAAGATCTTCAGTTGGAGCCTGAAATGGTGGGTCCCTCAGGCAAATCACCTTCTGTGCTGACGAATCCATACAAAGGGTATCAGTGCTTTTAGGCAAGGATCTGTCCCCCACAGTCCAAATGCCTTTCCCGTAAGATGTGGGCACAGCCATGTGGAGGGGACTGACTGATGTACTGTATACCACCTGGGTGAAGAGCCTTTTAAAAAGATTATGCATATATGTCTTAAGTAGAATAGGGAGAAACTTCTCTTTGTGTCCCAAATAAAGCCAAAGAATGTTGGAGGAGTACTACTTCATAGTCAAAAATTGCAACTGAACCTCATCCCAGGAAAAGTAATAGGGAGTGGAGCTGTCCTGCTCCAGTGTAGCTGGCAGCCTGTGGACACTCTGCAGTGAGGAAGCCCCTCTGTGGTCAGCTCACTGGGGACCATACCCGCACCGGGATGGCCTGGAAGGCTCAAGGTCTTTGGCAAGAGCTGCAATCAGGGCAGCTAAAATATAGTGCATTGTGACTGTGTCTTTCTCCTGTATCATGAAATTTCAGTCTCATTGTGATGAAGAAATTCAGTTTGCTGTCCGACAAAGAGAAGGTGGTAGTCTTCAATTTGGGAAATTCTAAACCAATCTGTTTTTACCATGGCTTGTCCCATTCCCTGGGGGCTACACACTTACTTCACCAGTCTGCTCAGTCTCTGAGCTATGAAGTTTGGTGTTTATAGGGGATAGCAAGGAAGTGGCATGCACTCTGGAAGCCCATTCCCCACAGGTGCTCAAGTAGTAGTAAATACAAGTGATTATTAATTAAATAATAGTAATAATTCTTCATTATGGAGTATTTACTCATTGCTAGACATTGGGCTAAGTGTCATCTTTCTAATTTCGCCTACCACACCTCTGAGAGGTAAATGATGACATTGTCCTGCCTTTGGATTTGACACAACTGGGACACAGCGGTTAAGGTGCCTTGCCCAGGGTCATCAGCTCAGGACCCAGTGTTGGAATTTGAACCAGACTTGTCTGCTCCTGTTTAGAGCCTGTGGCCGGAACCATTGCACTGGCCACTCCTTATCTTGTAGAGCTGCTGCTGGGTATGCACTGGTGGTGGGAAGAAGCCTGGTGGCCAATGGAAGGGGCACCTCAGAGAGAACAGAGGTATTTGAGGAAGGCAAGTACAACCTGAGAAACATTTTAAAAGTCAAAGAGGCTCAAAGGAAACATCAGAATGCAGAATTAGACATTTTTCTTTTTCTGAGTCCTTAATTTGAGAGTGACTCCCCACTGCATCAGTGCAATATTAATAAAGTGTCACCTACCTGAAAACACCCATAAAAGTTCTAAATGGAAACCCATGTGTATTTGATGTACACGTATAATGTATAATACTGATTCTGTATATATTTGCATGAAAGTTTGTTTCCCTACTTGAAGAACAACAGAAAGGGATTGCTGGGGATTTTTAATCCATTCTGCAAATGAATGGCCAGGATCATCTTCAGATTCTCATTAACAGGAATTCTTTCTTTTCCCATGAGATCTCTGACCTCTTTGTCTGTCTCTACTGCCCTCTCTTCCCTCTACTCCCCTCTTTCTTTCCTTTTATAAATCCCTATTCTTTTCTCTCTTTAGAAATATCTGATTTTTAGATATTAGACTGTGGATATACATTTATTGAATGAACTCTTTTGATGCCATTTTTTATTTTAAAATTTTGTGGTTGACTTCTTCTTCTATTTCTCAAAGAAAGCCCCAGGAAATTCAAAGCAGTTATAAATAGGCCCTGATCCTACCTTCATTGAGTCAATGTCCTACTTATGTTATATAACCATGTCAACCAGTCATTGTTTACACCACAGGGCTATCTCAGAAGTGAAATCCCAACCTTCTTGGTGCAGGTAATCCTATCTCTCTGGTCCAAATCTCTTCTCTGATACTTATGCTCAAATGCTGCCAGCATCCAGGGGGTACCTCAAACTCACTTCATCACTTCTACGACTAAAACATTCCTCCTTTGGCATTCTCTCTTTCAGTGGATAAAATAATATTGCTATTAGCCATGCAAGCTAAAAACATCAAATTGTCTTAAACTCCTGTTTCAACTAAATTCCAACATCCCACCAATCACCAATTTCTGCCAATACTATTTCCTAAATATTTCCCAAATTACTAACCCCTGTCCATCCCAACCTCCATGGCACTAGTTTCCATTTTCTCAGACTACAGTTGACCCTGGGTTTGAATCATGCTGGCCCACTTACATGTGGATTTTTTTTTAAGTATACAATACAATATTGTAAATGTATTTTCTCTTCCTTAAGATTTTCTTAATAGTAGTTTCTTTTCCCTAACTTATGTTATTGTAAGAATATGGTATATAACACATATAAAATATGTGTTCATCGACTGTTTATGTTATCAGTAAAGCTTCTGGTCAACAGTAAGTGATCAGTAGTCAAGTTTTGGGGAGTCAGGGTGTGTGTGGGTGCTCAGTTCCTTCAGTGTCCAACTGTTGGTTTCAGCTCAGGTCATGATCTCAGGGGTCATGGGATGGAGCCTCACATCAGAGCTGCGCTCAGTAGGGAGTCTGCTTGTGAATTCTCTCCCTCTGCCCCTCCCCTACTTGAGCTCTTGCTCTCAAGTGAATAAATATTTTTTAAAAGGTTTTGGGGAGTCAAAATTACATATGGATTTTCAACTGTGTGGAGGATTGGTGTGCCTAATCACCATGTTATTCAAGGGTCAACTGCAATTGCCAACACAATCCCTCAATGGTTGCTCAGACCCAGTCCAGTCTTCTTCAAATCCATTCCCCACACAGCTTCTATGGGATTTCACTCAAAATTCAGTCTGATCATGGAACTCCTTGGCTTAAAACTTTTCAGGGCACCAACTATCTATGGAATAAAGTTAATGCCATTCATGAGATCCAGAGGGGCTAAGTCCAACAACATAAACTTCTATGACGTCTCTACCTAATTTTGTTGAGTAATTTTATCCTGAGATGTCTTTACCCTGTCCTGTCCTACTCAACACTCCCTCTCCATAACTCTCAACCTTCTTATCCACCCCAACTCTCACGTCACCCTCCAACTTTCCTGACTTATTGACACTTTCACACTCTGCTTAGGCACAACTCCTCCTAGAAAACATGCCCCTTCCCCATCCTCTGTTCCCATAGCATATCCTGGGCACATCTCCATCATTGCATTTCTCTCTCTCTATTGTGATTATCTGACTATGTGTCTCTAGTACTGTTTGCCTGTAAGCTCATTAAGGGCAAGACACATCCATCTTATGCTTTCTATCTCTAGTGACTAGAATTTATCTGAGGTGTAATGAAATTCATTTTTATCTCTCTGGTTCCCACTACAGGTAATTAGACTATCACAGCTCACATAATTCATGACTTCACAAGCTTAAAATCAGAGCCTCTCCTTCAATTCTTAAGGTCAGAATCTTCTATTCATGGAAGCTTTGTTTAGTGGTTTACTTCAATGTTTAATTATACATTTTATACATAAATAGCTGTGTGTATAATTATTATCAAGTAATACATTACTTATTACTATACATCACTCTTTAAATTTAGTTATTTTTCTATCACTAAGCATGCACTGATTGTTTTCTTTATGCTTTAAACAACACTGTCACTGCTGAGAATCCCGAAGTGAAAAACTCAGTGTTTGCCCTCATGATATTTACAACAAGGTATTTAATGATTAATTTGGTAAAAATAAAAATTGTTGGGGTATACACTAGAACATGTGGAGGAAATGATGGTGGCAGTTAATGAATGCTAGGTAGATCGTTTGCAAAGTGCTACATTCATTAAATGCTCATTATATAGCAGAAACTGTTGTAGGTACTTTATATATTTTCTTTCTAGTCCTTGCTATATGCTCTAGGAAGTAAAATAACTTGCCTAAGTTAGCAGAATTTAAAACCAGGTCTTACCAGATTTAAAAACACAGATACTGGATAGTGATATTCAGAACCAGCAAAGAACACACACACAACGATTGAAGTTTTCTCTAAAGAGCTCATGAATGCAATAGTGAAGATGTGTAGATACCTAATGAAAATGGCACATTTATGTTCAAGCAAGTTGTGCAGAATAATTAAAAACTTATTAGCTGTGCTTGGTTTTGGCTTCCATTTTGCAAACGGGATGTGGCAATGCTGGTTCTTTCATAGCACCCAGAAGCCCAATTTGGCTGTCAGGTATGACCTTTCCTAGTACAGAATATGTATCATTACTTCATATACAATTTGTTGGTATATGAAATCTTTCAATATTGGAGGCTTATGGGGAGAAGTAGTAAGAGGAGACCTTGGTAATCAGGAAGTTTATAATTACTGAATAAAGCAATTGAAAGTTATAGAAAATCACGTGGAGGCTGGGCTCCTCTTATTGGGGCAGGGAGCACAGCATGGAGCCTAATGGGGAGCAAGGGGCTGGGAAGCAGAATGAGTGGCTGATTTCAGTTAGCATTGGATTTTCAGGTTCATGAGGACAAATTTGGCATACTTCTTCCCCCGTTTTGAGTATAATATGAGCCCCAGCACCAGGGAAATGACTGACTTGGGGCCTTTCTGCTATTAATGTTGTCTTTATAAAAGCATGAGCATTCTTTTCTGTTTTGGAATGAATCACTTGTTTCATGAGATTATTTGGCAAGGCATTGTAGGGGGCCCTTTATAGATTTTGCTTGGAAAAAGAAAAGCACTTGAAGTTTGTACTTTGTCCTGTACTCTTTGAACTGCTATACACCCAATCCATGACAACAGTGTGTAATGAAAGAGGAGTGTACCAAAGGTGACAAGATTATACACACTGATTATTTGGTTCAAACAAGCCATTCCAGTGTGTTTAAAATTCATTCAGACCCATTCTTCCAGAAACCATGCAAGAGAATAATAATTTTTCAAATTTGGAAAGGAAGAGAATCTGAGAGCAGAGAGATAGCACCTCATCTTCCACCCTCCCTCACTCCACCCTCTCTCTTTTAACACGACACAGAAGGAAGAAAGACTCAACTGAAAAATATAATCTATATCAATTTAACAAGTTCACTGCAGGAAGCACTTTCACTTGTTGAAGAAAAAGATAAGACCAAGTGAAAATGGTAGAGGAAAGATAAGGTGTATTGAAGAATATAAGATGATCTTTGAGAGGTCCTAGCCAAACAAAACAGTGTCACAAAGACAATAACTCCTCCGCTCTTGACTGTGATCTTCTCTGAATAAAAAGTGACTTGCAGTCTGCATTAAAGTTCATCATAAATCTTTGAGAGAAGACTCTTGGAATAAGAGGCAGTCTAGACAGTGCCTGAGAACTAACATTATAGAACTTGCTGGCCTTTCTTTTCCTTAATGGTCAGTCTGAAAAAAAAAATTATGGTGTTGAATATTATTTCCTAGTACTTCAATTTTTCCTATAAAAATAAGCCCAGTAAAAACTAACATGTCAGTTACCAAAAAAGCATGCTTCCCTACCATCTGTATAATAAATGGTATAAATACATTGTTTAGAACAATGAGTTCATGCTCATTCTGATCCTCCTAGGCTACTGTATTAAAATCAAATAAAGGGTAACGGACTTCCTTCATGGTTTAGAGATTTAGATCTTGATTTTTTAAACTCATTTTGTGGATTTTTTTTTCCAAATCATCAACTTCTAAATAACTAATAAGAAACATCCACTTACTATTTCCCAAAGAGATACGGGTCTATAGGACCCTTTCTTTCCTAGCTCCATGACTACTGATCTCATTCAATCGAATTTAATGCCTAAAGAGAGTTAATAGGTTGACAGTGGCAGCAAAGACAACACTCCATACAAAACCCTACAGAAGAGCTAGTTGCCACTTAAATGTAATTTGAAATTCAACATCCTCTTTAATGTTCAGCAGCTGAAAACTGTCTCTGACTCCATTTACCCTGACCTTAAATGAGTGTGGATTATTTCCAGAGGTCTGGATAACACCAGGAAATGATAACATTGGTGAGAGCCAGTAATAGAAAAGGACCATACCTATACCTACACCCATAATTATACTTATAACTCTACCTATTCTTATTCCAATTCCTATAGCTTCTTGAGGGTATATCTGGTTCTCTTTTGGATCCTTAAAACTGCCACAGTCTGCTCAATAAATATTGTGGAATCTGTGAATATATTGCTCTTCCAGAATTAAGAATGAATTATGATGACCACAGAAAGTGGCATAA
The DNA here is from genome assembly GCF_003254725.2 of Canis lupus dingo. Taxonomy (NCBI): domain Eukaryota; kingdom Metazoa; phylum Chordata; class Mammalia; order Carnivora; family Canidae; genus Canis; species Canis lupus. The sequence goes on along the minus strand of NC_064271.1, from coordinate 6,980,135 downwards.
TACCAATTTGCTGTCACAGTTACCAATAACAAGGCTTACATTGTTTTAAGGGAAAGGATTATTTATTATAATGGATCACCTAGTATGTACTAAGTCCTGTCTTCATTTCTATTTTAATTGAACATCATAAAATTGACATTTATAGTTGATACTATTTTTTCCATTTCAAACAATATGATCAGAAGTCAAAGAATATATTTAGATATTAGAAAGTCAAAATGGTGAAATGACACCTATTAAAAACTTTTTAACTTATGAGCCAGTTGAGCCAGGTAGGATGTACTAGATGAACGGAGATGATTCTGGGTCAGGCGCATGCAAGGTGAATCTAGGTATTCTCAGAGGAGTGAGGGCACTCATCCAGTGTCCTTAGAGAAAAGTCTCTTACGAAGCTCTAAATTAAACATCCAAAGATACAGAATCAGGGCATCCAGAGCCAGAGTGTGAAAAAGCAAATAAAAAAGGAGAGTCAGATGACCTGTTTCTGTGGACATTCCTCAGGATCTATGGATTTCTTTACAATATATGTGAGTCATTCCGTCATGTTATTGTTGGAAGAGAGATAATTTTAGTTTTATGTGTGGAAGTGAATGTGCTGCATTCTTTCTGAAAAAAAAAAGTGGGTTCCTTGATTCACATGTAGTCATCGTTAAGCTGTCTCTAAAGTTCACACTTTTAAAATATCCATAATAACTCTCTAGCCAAACCGTCAGAATCTCTGAAAGAATCACGAGATTTTAAAATGACCTTGAAAATGTATATTAACCCAAATGCTATTCAGATTGTAGTGGATAAGAAAAGCATCATACAACTTGCTAATGCCAAAAAAAAAAAAAAAAAGAGTTAACATTTCAGAGAATTTCTCTGATACAGAAGATATAAAGAATTAATAAGCAATTAATTGTTTTAGTTACTGAAGTGTTTAATTTCCCACTCACATTCTTATACATTAGAATATTTCAAGTCAAATTGTGCTATTTAACAATGTGTAATTCCATGTATAAACAAAAGTAGTCGATATGGATATAAAATAAGTATCAGAAGAGTTCACACATTAATTCTACAGAATCCCAAGTCTAAATAGGACACTAAATTTGATGTGGCTACATCACTGGCTAGCTGTAAACTAAGTCTATTTCACCTTTATAGAAGTCTCTATGGATATTTTCTGGTGCTTCCTTAACTAATGTTTAGTATGATGGAGATACCAGACAATTGGAAAGAATATGGCCTATTATGAGGGAAGTCCCAAAACTTAAGACTCAAATGGCAATTTGAAATTGTCAATCCACAAGCCACATGTGCAGCATCATGCTCTTGGTCTAGGAACGGAGTCAGCCCACTGGGTGGATGGGGATCCACCACTATGTAATGAGAACCAGGAATTCAGAGACTCAACTGAGAGTTCCCATAAAGTCAGGCTGAGGCAGCCATCTTGACAATGTCTAACTTGAGTGGACAAAGCCAGTCTACAGAGAGAACAATGATGCTTCCATGAACAATAACAACAACAAAAGACACCAAAGCCCATGAGGTTCTAGCAAAAGGGGCAAAGGGGGAAAGAATCATTGCTTTAACTCTAATGACTTCCCAGTTTCAGATTTATCTCTTCATGAGTATTGACCATATTCAAATCCTTGAATTGTATGACTTACCCCTTTTGTTAGCTTAAGTCAGTTTCATTTTAGTATAACCAAACAGTTCCTGATCAGAATGTCAGCTTCACAAAAGTGGAGGCATTGCCTATTTTAACAATGACTTAAGAACCACACTTAGCAATAAACAAAGATTTTTGAATGAAATGACTACACAGAGAGAAACAAATTGCACCAAAGGAATCTGAGAAGGATAAGGTAGTGAAGTTAGAAGTGAAAAAAGGCCTTCAATCCTGGGTAGGACTTACGTAACAAGAGAAGTTTTAGGCCAATGGTGACACCAGTAAAATGTTTCAGATTTGTATTTAACCAACATTTAGTGTGCACCTATGACCCAGTAGTGGTACTAAGGGATTTTAGACATAATTAACAGAGTAGATCACTTTGCAGTTATGCCTCAGTGCCTTAATCTTACCTTAAAAATACTACCTTCCTTTGCCAATTCTAGGTCCCAGAAGGCTTGTTTTTAAGTCTCCACTGAGACATGATCATAAAGTAGCATATGAAAAAGAATGGCTCACAAGTCAGTATGGGATAACATTACTCAAGGCCACCAACTCTGAAATTACAGGCTGCCTACCCTGGTCATTGTAGCATTTTATATATATTTCAAATTAACAGGGATAGAAGTGAGTCTGGAAAAAGCAGAGAAAAACAAGAAATAAAAGTTTACCTTATGTGAAGAAATATTAAATTTAAGAATACGCTGATACATATATCTACTTGTATGAGAACATTTAAATTATTTACATGCAGGTGCCCCTATGAAACATGCAAAAAAGTCCTGAAGATAAATGAAGCAGAGTAAATATATGAGTACTTTTTGAAGTAAAAAGTCTCTGTATAAACACAAGGCACTTTTATTGTTATATATTATTTTGATATGCAATAAAATATTCATCACTGAATGAGAGACATGGAGGGAAAAGCTGTGTGTAATGCAATTTGACTTTCAAACTTGGCTGACATGTCTGCTACTCCTGAGCTATGATGGTAGTAGTAGCAATCACACGTATGTATGAATGCCAAATAACGGAAATTACATTACAGAACAGAAGACGAATGCTCTTTGGTGGGGATGAATCAGCTCTTTAGAAAGTATATATAGTATGAAATAAGTCAATCGGAGAAAAGCAATCATCATATAGTTTCACTCATACGTGGAATATAAGAAATAGTGAAAGAGATTATAAGGGAAAGGAAGGAAACTGAGTAGGGAAAAATTAGAGAGGGAGACAAACCATGAAAGACTCCTAACTCTGGGAAACAAACAAAGGGTTGCAGAAGGGGAAGTGGGTGGGAGGATGTGGTAACTAGGTGAGGTGATGGGCACTAAGGAGGGCACCGGATGGTGTGAGCACTGGGTATTATACCATATGTTGGCAAATTTAATTTGAATAAGTTTTTTTTAAAAAAGAAAACACATATAGTATTGTATGCCAAGGGAAAGGAAAAATTAAAAGCAGTTTAGAAACTGGGCTTCATGTGAAGGATGACAAGTGTCCCCGGGAGAGGCTTCTAGGCTCTCTCCATTGGATCTTTGGTAGGGGTAAATAAGAAGAAAGAAAGCAATATAAGTACTCTGATTCTGGTTACTCAAAGTAGCTCAGGAGAGCTCTGTGGCTCATAAGAGAAAGGGTAAAGCACTGTACTTATAACTGGGAACTACAGAGAGGCCAGATCTTTCATCTGGCAGAGAAGGCAAGGTGAATGGAGGCATAAGGAGACCAAGGAGTTTCAGCACCATCTCCCTGAGTGGTTAGTTAGTCAGGTCCATGTTAAGAGAATATGGATCTTAGAGATGGAGAGCCTCATGTTCCACTCAACTCTATCATTTGTGGACTGTATTGGCCCAAGAAAGACATTTAATTTCTTAGACTTGGTTTCTTCATCAGAAAAATGATAACAATAATACTTTTCACCCTAAGCAAGGAATTCTCAAAGTCAAGAGAGCTCAACTTTATGGTCAACTAATATTCGACAAAGCAGGAAAGACTATCCACTGGAAAAAAGACAGTCACTTCAATAAATGGTGCTGGGAAAATTGGACATCCACATGCAGAAGAATGAAACTAGACCATTCTCTTACACCATACACAAAAATAAACTCAAAATGGATGAAAGATCTAAATGTGAGACAAGAATCCATCAAAATCCTAGAGAAGAACACAGGCAACACCCTTTTTGAACTTGGCCACAGCAACTTCTTGCAAGATACATCTATGAAGGCAAGAGAAACAAAAGCAAAAATGAACTATTGGGACTTCATCAAGATAAAAAGCTTCTGTACAGCAAAAGAAACAGTCACCAAAACTAAAAGACAACCTACAGAATGGGAGAAGATATTTGCAAATGACCTATCAGATAAAGGGCTAGTGTCCAAGATCTATAAAGAACTTATCAAACTCAACAGCAAAGAAACAAATAATCCAATCATGAAATAGGCCAAAGACACGAACAGAAATCTCACAGAGGAAGACATAGACATGGCCAACATGCACATGAGAAAATGCTCTGCATCACTTGCCATCAGGGAAATACAAATCAAAACCACAATGAGATACCACCTCACACCAGTGAGAATGGGGAAAATTAACAAGACAGGAAACAACAAATGTTGGAGAGGATGCGGAGAAAAGGGAACCCTCTTGCCCTGTTGGTGGGAATGTGAACTGGTGCAGCCACTCTGGAAAACTGTGTGGAGGTTCCTCAAAGAGTTAAAAATAGACCTGCCCTACGACCCAGCAATTGCACTGTTGGGGATTTACCCCAAAGATACAGATGCAGTGAAACAACAGGACACCTGCACCCCGATGTTTCTAGCAGCAATGTCCACAATAGCCAAACTGTGGAAGGAGCCTCAGTGTCCATCGAAAGATGAATGGATCAAGAAGATGTGGTCTATGTATACAATGGAATATTACTCAGCCATTAGAAAAGACAAATACCCACCATTTGCTTCGATGTGGATGGAACTAGAGGGTATTATGCTGAGTGAAATAAGTCAGTCGGAGAAGGACACACATTATATGGTCTCATTCATTTGGGAAATATAAGAATTAGTGAAAGGGAATAAAGGGAAAGGAGAGAAAATATCAGTGAGGGTGACAAAACATGAGAGACACCTAATTCTGGGAAACAAACAAGGGGTAGTGGAAAGGGAGGTAGGTGGGGTTTTGGGGGATTGGGTGATGGGCACTGAGAGGGGCACTTGGCAGAATGAGCACTGGGTGTTATGCTATATATTGGCAAATTGAACTCCAATAAAAATATTTTTTAAAAAAGAGCTCATAATACTTGGAAAACCACTTTCAAAATAGGTGTTATAAAATCCATCACTGAGCAAAAATCCTTTGAGGAGTCCAAGGGCAAGTTTGGGATCAAGCAGTTTGGGAAATGGCAGGAAAAGGGGGCACACTCCCAAATAATTCCAGGAAAGCTTTAGTTCATATCCCTTCTGTCTTCCCATGTACACTAACCACTCGATGAACCTCAGGCTTTGTTGGCCACTTGGAGACACATTTTCACTTTCAGAACTCCCCTCATTATTCATATTAACCCAATTTCTCCTCTTTGGCTTAAAAATATTGGTGGGGGGGGCAAGGAAAGAGGGAAAAGACAATAGCAGTACTCAGGCATTTTTTCTTGGCCATGGTCTCTAAAGAATGCCCTTGTCTTAACCTTACCCTCTTGGATTTTATGCAATTCTCTCCAGACACGAAGATGTCTTATCCCTCCCTCTGCAGGTCTGCACTCAGCTCATCCTGGGGAATCTCCTCCCAGAAATCCAGGACATAGTGAGTAAAGAAGAATCTCCATGGTGCCCTGGGTGGTGGATGTGGCAGCTCTCATTCTTATGTTGCAAATGAAGAAGTTTGGAGCTAAAAGATTGAGTGACTGATTCAAAGAACCACACTATGAGTCACTGTTGAAGTTGAACATGGAATCTAAATCTCTTCAATTTGGACTCAAAGTTCAATGAGGTCTTACTGAGGCCCAGAAACTCCCCAGAATGCTCACTAGTCTCAATAGTTGTTGGAGGAATTTGCTTTGTATATCCTGGTTTGAGGAACAGAGGAAAATTTACATGTCCCATGTTAATTGTATATCTGGTGGACAGAAGAAAACCTTTCAAGGAATTAGAATGAGGAAACCTTATGTTCTAAAAGCCACAAAGTCAAGAGCTGATCAATACATTTGGTCTATCTGCAAGTACAACTGACCACAAATAGATGAGACCAGTATATTCTTTCATCCCTTTCTCCAAATTATGTTCTGTCTGTGACATACTCAGGAAACCACACCATATTCTCTTCATCCACCCTCCCTTGCTCTCTGTGCTTTCTTAATGACCTGCCTCAGATTGTGTCCATTGCTACTGAGCATCAGGCAACAGAAGATTCTCATCCACACTAACCTGGCTCTGAGCCCTCCTGCAGACCCTCCTGTGCGTCTTCACTTCAACAGTGTATGACAGATACCGTTAGGTTCTTGGGATGCAACAATGAACAAAGTAGGCACAATCCCCACATAAAAATATAACAGGTAGAGGCTGTCAATGGGGAAAAGGGATAGGGGTCAAAAGGTCTGGTGTGTGTTTGTGTGTGTGTGTGTGTGTGTGCATGCACACATGCAAGCTCACATGTACACTATTTTACATAGGGTGGTCAGCAAAGATAAGAACTGAGTGGGCACCACAGAAAGTAAAGGAGTAAGCCAGTTGGAGTAGAGTGTTCTAGGAAAACTCATGCATTCCAAGCACACTGGTACAGAGAACAGGCAGTAGACAATGAGGCTGGAGAACCATGAGGGAGAGCCTAAGTAACAGGAACTGTCAGAGATTCGTTCCATGGAAGGCTAGAGGATTGTGTAAGCCTTTAAGGACTTCAAATATCATTTTGGAGATTCAAACTTCAGATGGGAAGCCATTGGGAGATGGTTTTAGATTGTTGGTCCCCACCACCCCCACTGCCAGTAGATGGTTTTGAGCACAGAGTTAAATGATCTGCTTGAGTAGAAATACTGTGGCTACTGAGTGGAGAAGAGATAGTTGGGCAGGAAGTCAGTCATGTACAAGTGGTCCAGGTGATATAGGATGGTGACTTGGACTTGTGCGTTTGAGGTCAAGACAGTGAGAAGAGGCTGAATGGGGCTTTGCTAAGACTGAGCTAACTGGAGTTGATGGCAAGTTGGGTGTGCAGTATGAGAACAAGAGAGGAGCCAAGGAGGACATAGTAACTCTGGGCCTGCTCCAGCAGGGACCTTCAGTCCCTGCCTGAAACGGGGGCAGTCCTGCGGCAATAGGTCTCTGTGAAAATTCAAGAGTTCTGTTTTGGAGCTGGTAAGTTTGTTGCACCTGCTCAACATCCAAACAGAAATGCCATATAGGCATCAAGAGCAGGAGAAATGAGGCCAGCAAAAAAGGCTGAGAGGTGCAATCAGTGAGCTCAAGAATAAGTGAGAGCTGGGATTAATTAACTGGGAGACATGTGGACTGTTTATTTTAAGTTGCTGTAGAGCACCGTAGGATTTTGCTTTTTTAAATATTTTTAAAATTTATTTATTCATGATAGACATAGAAAGGGGCAGAGAGAGAGAGAGAGAGGCAGAGACACAGGCAGAGGGAGAAGCAGGCTCCATGCCAGGAGCCCGACGCAGGACTTGATCCCGGGACTCCAGAATCATGCCCTGGGCCAAAGGCAGGCGCTGAACCGCTGAGCCACCCAGGGATCCCAGGATTTTGCTTTTTAATGAAAAAAAGTTGTTTTTTTTACTCTAAAAAGAATATGAAGGATTTTTTTAAGTTATAAAATACCCCAAAAAGGTAAGATAAGAATCAGAATATTTAATATTCAGCTTACAGTCATTGCCTATTTTTTCCTAAATGTTCATGTATGCACATGCACATGTAATAATTATTGTTACAATGTTTACTGAGTGCTTGTCATGTGCATGGCAGGCGCTGTGTATGTATTTACACGCACCTGTCTCACTTTTCACTGCTACATGTCCAAGAGATCCTGCAGTTACCCTCCTCCTAGAGCTGTCCTTGTGGTAGAGGTGTCACTGGAACTCGGGTTTTTTTAATTCCAGAACCGGGTTTCTGCTCATTACTATACTCTTAACCCTTACTAGAATTGCCATTAAAATGTGCATATTGAGCAACAGAAGCTTCCATTCAGTGCTAGTGGGATTGCAAAATGGTGCATCCACTCTGGAAGACAGTTTGGTGGTTTCTTACAAAGCTAAACATACTTTTACCATACAATCCAGCAATCAAGTTCGTCGTATTTACTCAAATTTAAAATGTTTGTCCATGCAAAAACCTGCACATTGATATTTATAGCAGCTCTATTCATAACTGCCAAAACTTGGAAGCAACCAATGAAAAGGCAAGGAAGATACTTAAATATCTATTACTAGGTGAAAAAAGCCTACCTGAAAAGGCTACATATTGTTCGATTCCAACAATATGATGTTCTGAAAGGCAAAATTAGAGACTATATAGAGAGCAATGGTTTTCAGTGGTTTGTGGAGAAGGAGGGATAAGCAGGGGGAGCATAGGGAATATTTAGGACAGTGAAATTATTCTGCACGATACCATAATGGTGATACATGTTATACATTTGTTAAAGCTATAGAATGTAGGGGTGCCTAGGTGGCTCAGTCATTAAGCATCTGCCTTCGGCTCAGGTCATGATTCCAGGATCCCAGGATCAAGCCCTATATTAGGCTTCCTACTCAGCGGGGAGTCTGCTTCTGCCTCTCCCTCTGCTCTTCTCTCCCACTCATGCCCTCTTTCCCTCAAATAAATAAATTAAATCTTTTTAAAAAGCTATAGAATGTATAACAGTAAATGTGAACCTTAATGTAAGCCCTGTGATTTGGGTGATAACTATATTCACTGATTATAACAATGAGAGAGCTACAGGGTCAAGGCCTTCACAGGGAGCTGGAGGCACCTGGAGGGCAGAGGATGGGACCAAAGAGGACTATTCTCCAGCCTCATGATCTAGGAATTTGCCTGGCTCAGTTTTAGACTACGGTTTGAACCTTCTTTCTTACTTCTCCCGTCTGGAATGGGGATGTCTATCCTATACCTCATCCGTCATATTTTGGAAGCACCATGCCTGTCTGTTTTCACAGCTTCACAGCTGGAGAGGAATTTACCCTCAGGATGAATCATACCTCAAGCCTTATACATATCTGATTTAGATGATATTTAGATGTGACTTTGGACTTGAGACTTTATGTTGAAATGTGTTAAGATTTGGGGTGGATGTTGTGTTGGCATGAATGCATTTTACATATGAGAAGGACATGAATTTGGAGGGTCAGAGGTGGAAGGCTTTGGACTAAATGTTTGTGTCTCCTCAAAATTTGTACGTTGAGGTGCTAATGCACAATATAACTGTATTGAAACATGGAGTCTCTAGAGAGTAATTAAGGTTAAATGAGGTCATAAGAGTGGGACTTCTGATAGGATATGATAGGATTCACGTCCTTAAAAGAGACAACAGAGAGCTGTGTGTGTGTGTGTGGGGGGGTGCGTGTAAGTACACGCACATACATGTAGAGGAAAGGCCATGTGAAGGTGCAAGATGGTGGCCATCTGCAAGCCAGGAAGAAAATCCTCACCAGGAATCAAATCATCTACACTTTGATCTTGGACTTTCCAGCCTCCAGAACTATGAGAAATAAATTTCTATTTTTTGTCACACAGTGTATGGTATTTTGTTACAGCAGCCCCCGTGGACTAATGAAGTGTCCAGTATTTTTTATTCAGCTCTTTAAGAGTTTGAACTGTGTTTTTTTATTTATTTATTTATTTATTTATTTATTTATTTATTTATTTATTAATATATACAATGGTATTTGGAGATAGGGTCTTTGGGAAGTCACTAAGGTTAGATGAGGTCATGAGGGTATAGTCCTCACAATGGGATTAGCATTCTTAAGAGAAGAGACACCAGAAAGCTTGTTCTCTCTGTGAACGCATGAAGAAGAGACATGTGACTGCACAGCAAGATGACTCCATGCCAAGAGAAGAGGCCTCAGAATGAAATCTATATTGACGGAACCCTGATCTTGAACCTTACAGCCTCAAGATCTATGAGAAAAAAATGTCTATTGTTTGAACCAACTAATCTGTGGCATCCTGTTACAGCAGCCTAGATGACTATGAACTAATTATGATTTTCCTCAAGTAATGGATACCTTTATAGAGAAATCTTTTGATAACATTTTCGACAATGTCCATAGAATAAATTCTTAGAACTAAAATGCATGCATGCTTCCTGTGCTGCTCACTGCCAACCATCCTCTAAAACCTTGGGACCATTTCAGAGTCTTGATGCAATGTAAGCACATGCTCCTTCCCATGCATGCTCACCAAGGTTTTGTTATTTTTTACATTACATTTATTACAATTCTGAAAGTGATCATGGCATCTCATCAATTATTCTATTTGCATTTCTTTGATTATTAGTGAATATTTCAAACGTTTTTATTTACTCAAAAATCCCATTCTTTTTTGCAATCATGTCCCAGTGACTAAGAATCTAGACTGCACTTCTTACTTCTAACACTGTCTTGTTAAGTGTCTCGTCTCATTTCCTCTCTTACGGATGACCCACAAAGTCGTGAGGTCAGCCTGTCTCCCTCTAAGAGTCAGAAGACTATCAATGCTGACACAGTAGGGATGGAATTGGGACAAAGCTCCTGCGACTGGTCCCCCCTCCCTTTGTATTCATAACGTTATACACAGCAGAAGGACATCAGGGAGATACCAATGTCGACTTCTACTCCCAAGTGGAGTCTGAACAAATGCATACCAATCAGGACAGGAGCAAAGCTATAGAACCCTATGGGGAACTGGAAAGAGATTTGGATGGGATTAAGTTGAAAGAAAGTAAGAACAAAGCAAGTGTTTAATAAGCGAATACATGAATGAACGGAAGTTGCTTTCATCTTTTGGCACTTATTTGGCACTAAAGAGTTTAGAACATAAGAGAGTTTCAGGGTTTTTTGTTTTGTTTTGTTTTTTGTTTTTTTTTTAAGAAAGCCTATGTTCTTAAATTAGTAACATTTAAGGAAAAGATAATAAAAGTTTAGGACTTACACATTTGTAAATATATTTATAGCCATAATTTACTATTCTTGTCATTATTGCTGTTGTTGTTATCCATAGCAAGGAAGTTAAGATAATCGTTACAATTTAATCTACATACTAGCTATCACAATTACATATTAGTTACAGTATCATTTATTGAGTATCTACTACATGTCAGACATGAAGTACTTTAAAAACATGATCTCATTTGATGAAAATCTAGCTCTAGAACTCTGAAATATCAGGGTAGGCGGTGTGGAGAAGTATTTTCGTCAAGTTCCTTCAGCAAAATATAAGAAATAATGGAGCCCTTGGCTGAATGATCACAACTCCAAAATTCTCTTAAGATTTTGAAAAGAAGAGAGTATAAAGTCAACTCAGCCTCTTAGAGGATCAGAGATTGCCTTTAGGTGAGAAACAAAATACACATCCAGGGACCCTGGCTGTCCCAGGAGGCTCTAGGCTAGTTCCTGGAGGGGCTGTGCTCCAGGGCCGAAGAGAATGCAGCGAAGATAAAGGCTAGCTTTTAAAGGCTTGAGAGAAAGCACTCCATTCACTCATGTTTAAAGTGCTCATGCAACTTTGAGAGAAGGAAGACCAGCAGCAGTGCAAGGAAACTGAGGCAGCTCCAGGACAGGAAAAACAGCCACTGGGTGGGGATCTCAAGCCTCAGGTGAGAGACACTCAGGGAAGGAGGACTTGCTAGTGAGTAAGCGCCACACAGGTAGGGACGAACAGAGAATAGATGAAAGGCAGAAACGGGAATATGCAAGGAAATATAAACAGGAATGACAAGTAACCCAATACATTCTTGTTGAAGGAAAGAATGATTGAAGGGGAGTTTCGGTGGCAAAACAGGATGAGCTAGGAGCCCAAATCCACTGGACACTCAAAACCTCCTGGACATTCATTGTCTGAGGTGAAGCCAAAGTCAAACACACACTTTGGAACAAATTCCTTTTCTTTAAGTAGATATATGCACAGCAGGTTAGAAGTCTTTATCCTGGGATCCCTGGGTGGCTCAGTGGTTGAGCGTCTGCCTTCGGCCCAGGGCGTGATCCTGAATGAAGCTTGCTTCTCCCTCTGCCTGTGTCTCTGCCTCTCTCTCGGTGTCTCTCATGAATAAATAAATAAAACCTTAAGAAAAATAAAAAACTATAAAAGAAGACTTTATCCTTAAAATGGGCTGGATGCTTGCTCCCTGCTGGCTAAGACTCTGACTGTCAGGTAACATGGTCTGTTATAAGAGGGGCCAAGCAGTTTCCTTCAGTTGGTTTGTACAGAAGCTCACCTATCAAATAAACCAGAGCATAACACTGGAAATAAAAAAATTCCCTCAAATTGCAGTTGCTTTTCTCATGCGTGTAACTCAATTATTGCTTCATTTTTAAGCCGTATGAGTCTTAGGAAATGTTGTGGTCATAAATGAAAGTTACTGAGTTGTCTTATGAAATGAGTATTTATTAAAAGTTTGTGGGGTTTGTTTTTTTGTTTTGTTTTAAACCATTGGCTTCCAGAGTCTCGAAGCTAGTCTCCTTGTCTGGAGTTCAGTTTCCCTGTGGGGAAAATAAGGGTTTATTTTCTTGCTATCACCCTTTTAAGTATGAGGAGGTTCAAATAATTCCCAGCCACCTAAAGGCTAAACTCCCATTCCACTTAATCATGTTTGCTCTTGCTGTTTAACTCCTATTTGTCATTTCCCTCCACCCTAGGCTTACTCTTTCCAGCCTTCAAAGCCCTCCAGAGCAAACAGCCACCCAAGCTTGGGTCTTTCTTATCTGTCTGCCATGCCACGTACTTGTCTTCCTTGGGATGCTGTCAGCTGTCCCAAGATTCATTGGTGTAAGCCATAAAGCTCTTCAGCTCCAACTTTTTAAATACATTCTTTATGTATCAGAGAATGTGTAGATTACTTAGTATTTAAATGTTACCTTTGGTGTCCATTATCCTTCCTTCCACTTCTTATTGTTAAGATTTCATTTTTCTTTTTTTTTTTTTTTTTTTTTTTTTAGATTTCATTTTTCTATAGCAATCTTAGGTTCACAGCAATGCTAAGGAGAAGGTACAGAGATTTCTCATGTAGTGCCTGGGCCCACACTGTAGAGCTTCCCCTATTATCAATATTTGTTATGACTAATGACTACACTGACACATTATAATTACCAAATGTCCACAGTTTACTGAATGGTTTGCTCTTGGTGTTAGACATTCTGTGAGTTTGGATGAATGTATAATGACATGTATCCACCATTATGATATCATGTGAAGTAGTGTCACTGTCCTAAAAATCCTCCTATTCATTGCTCCCCCTGCCCCCCCAGCCCCCCACCCCCGCAGCATTTGGTGTTGTCTGTGTTCTGGATTTTGGCCATTCTAATAGGTGTATAGTGGTCTCTCATTATTGTTTTAATTTGCATTTCTCTAACGACATATGGTGTCATTATTATAATATGCCAGGAGGAATCATGGCTGGATATATAAATCTGGCAATTTTTCAAATTATTGAAGAAATGGGAATGGATGGGTTTCTAAAAGAGAACACTCAGCATGAGAAGAGTTTCAGGGCAGAATGTTACCAGAAAACCCACATGGAGAGGCAAAGGAGCACACAGAAACCAGAAGGAGGAGCAGAGCAAGGACAGCATAGGAAGCAAAGTGCAGAGACACGCTCCAATTCTTGGGGGCTGGAAGTCAGCATAAAGATGCTTCTTGCTTTTCAAAGAGCGAAAGGCATTTCTAAATTACTCTGGGCCGCAGGCAGTATGTCTTTTGCATATAAAAAGCATCATATGGTAGAGCATAGGGATTATTGATATTGATCTGTTGCCTTCCTTTTCTATCTGAACACAATTTGAGCTATCACCCATGACCAAACAACAAGACACTTCGTGTATCAAGTGACACGAATGCATGACATCTCTACCTAACACAGAGCAGTGAAGCTAAACGTGTTTTTCAAACTTCAGTATCCTGAGAATCTACTGATTTCATACATCGCCATAACAATAAACTATGTAATTGTAAAGAAAAAAAAACATTAAAACAGAGGTCAAGTTATTACATTTTTCATATAGATTAATATGGAAAAATAAAAGGTGCTGGTTAACCATGGCAGTTGGAAAGAACTTAAAATTTTTTCACCAAATGCATCAGAAACTAGTATAGGGAGATGTACAGATTTTGAAGTCAGACAGATTTAGGATTGGGGCTTAACTCCACCATTTACTTTTTTGCTACTTCATGACCCTAGATAAACTATTCGTGTTCTCTAAAGTTCATTTATTCATCCTTAAAATGCCATCAAAATAGCTTTATTACCAACATAATTGGACAATATTTGAGGTTTTAATTTATGGGTTTTTTTTATTTTTTCTTGTATGTGGCTGATTGCTGATGGGGCTCTGAAATTAATTTTCTACTTCTCCTTTTAATAATAGAACCACATCTTCCACAGGGGTTTTAGCTAGGATCATGGCAGCTAGCTTCTGGCTGTGCCTTGCCTGTCTTATAGCTAGGGGTGGCCATATTCAGTTCAGGGCAAAGGGAATGAGCAGAGGCGATGTGTGTAACTCCAGGCCAACACCTTAGCTATGCTTACCCTAAATTCTGCTTCCTGCTGGCTGGAAGATAGCATAGTTAAACCCGTAGTCTTGGATCCAGAGATGGAAGCCACATGTTCTGGGTGATACCATTGACCCTTTAGTGTACAAGCTGGCTGGGTAACCTACTGATTTTTGAATTGTTTTATGAAAGAGAGACAGAAACTTCTATTTATTTAAGCTACTATCTTTGGGGATTGCTTTGCCTACTGATTAATACTCATTTTTATCTTTGCTCCCCCAAATCATGTTAATTCATAGTACTATTGTCTCAGAGGAAATTTGTGACCAACTTATTTTTTCATTTTTCTCCCCAAAGCTTAATTCCTTAGAACTTGGAGGATTTAGGGAGGAAACAAAAATAACAACAACAAGAAAAGATTCCCTGGTAGAGAAAGAAAGGTGACTTACAAAAACAGCAGGAAAGTGAGGTTGTCAACTCCCTCTTCCCACCTTCAGCCAGGCATAAAAAATATTTTTTCTGGGGTTGAGGGAAGAAAAGGAGACTTTTATAGCCCAGATCATGGCATAGGATCTCTTAGTAGGAGAGACAAACAGAACCTATACCACTAAAAGATTTGATGTCCAGAGGATGGCCATGAACAACAGAATCTGTTGGACCAGGAAGGATACTTCAGACCATGGAAAGGAAAGATTAAGCACATTCTATGTCAAACAGCCCCTATCCTTTCACCTCGGTGCTTTGGTGATACTTAAGAGTTGGAACTGGGTACTACCAAGGGGATTGAGGAGAAGGCCACACAGAGTGTGACAGATTAATTTTCTACCAGCCCAGAAGCATGACAAGGTCAGTGACATAAATCAGGTGGAGTTATAAAAGAAAAAGTGATCATTCCTTTCACATTTAATTTTGACAAGATTTTGACATCCTCCACCTAGATGAAATGAATTAACAAATATAATATGCATTATACAGTGTTCATTTCCTCTGAACCTTATACTTAACATCTGCTTTATGCTAATGAGCAAAGTATGAAAGCATTTGAGATACAGTCTCTGTTCCTTCATCCAAGAAATTCAGGTCAGTGAAGGAGAGCAAAATGGGTACAAAGTTTTCTATAAAGAACTGTGGACTCAGAGAAGGAGGAAAAACATCTCTGCCTTGGAGAGCTGACCACTTCAAATCAGAGTGATATTTGAACTAGACATTGAAGCAGAAGTATAAGCAGGGGGAACAGAAGGAGAGGATGTATTCTTTACCCTGATTCCACACTGTTCAATGATACATAGGTGGCAGGTGGCCACAGGATTCTCAAGACCATCACCAGAGAAGCAGTAGCAACACCATGATTGAAAACAGCACTAGAAAGAGAGAGAGATGGGCAGAGATATGATGAACCGGCAGCCTGGTTTCCCCACAAGCCTTACTCTCCTCTGTGAAGTCCTGGCCTTACTTGTGCTTTAAAGATAAATATAAATTGTTCAGGTAGAAAGTGGGGTAGAACAGATAGATAAATTAATAAGGAGAAAAGGCCTGGTGTTCGGAGGATGGTGAGCAGCTGTGGTATCTAGGAGCTGGAGCCAGAGATGGGGAAGATGGAGGGATGGATGGAAGGCAGTTGTGAATCACTGGTCCATCCGGGGCATTCCACTGACTTTAGCCAACCAGGGTGGGTCATCCACAGTATGAGAACAAAATTTGTTAGTTGTGAGGCCTATGTTCATAAGGAGTCCACCCAAGGCCTCCTCTATGTGCCACCCACTTTCCTCCAGTTATCTTTCCTCTGGACCAGTGGATCAGTGGATTCCCTTCATATCTGCTTTTGGAAGGAACTCCAGCCTCATCTGGATTGCACTGGAGTCAGGTTGAATAAATGATCACATGGGTTATATGAAGTGCTCATCATGTAGCCTGGGAGACACATGGCCAGAAACCACTGGAAATCAGGGCCAGTGGGGAACTGCATGCAATCTCTTAGGGCCCCACTTTAACAATATTTCTCATACAAAAGGAAGAAGGAGAGGAAAGACAACAAAGCACCACATTCTCATCTTTCTATGTAGCTTGCCCTGGTATTTATACCCCTTCACATCTTGTATACACCCCAACTCGTCTTGTCCTACAAAGGCCGCTCTGGGTTTATGGACTGGCAGCATCTGTGCTTTATGATCAGTGCAAGCCAGGTTTGACACCTATACCACCCAAACAGGCCTGCAGTGAGACAAGTTTTGGGGTTTGAAATATAGTCAGATGACCACAATTTTATGCCAAAAGACCTGAGCTGGCTCGCCACATAGCCAGACTCAGTATGAAAAGTCATAGCCAGAAGCTCAATCAGAGGTAATTTAATTAAAGTGAGTTGGTTATCTAGGCCCAACCAGGCTTGCCAATTTGTAACTCGGCAACCAGGAGCCACGTGCTTTTTTGATGGATTCTTTGTCCTTTGTCACCCAGGATCAGGCTGTGGACTTGTTTGGCTTTCTTTCCCTCTCCTATTGTTGTGGCAGCATTTCATGCCAAAGTTTACCTTTGGTTCCTTTAAAAAAAAAATGGACAGTTTGTAAAGAAAGGAGAAGGGGGTAGGGATATACTTGGTGTTGTGGGGAAAGGTGATGCTCTTTTAAGTGTACCTGCAAAGGGTTCTATGACAAATAAAAATGAATTTTTAAAAAAATATTTTATTTATTTATTTTTTTTTGAGAGAGAGAGAGAGAGAGAGAGAGAGAGAGAGAGAACGAAGAGGGCCAGAGGGAAAGGGAGAAGCAGACTCTGCTGAGCAGGGAGCCCGATGTGGGACTCAATTCCAGGACCCTGGGATCATGACCTGAGCTGAAGGCAGACGCTTCACTGATTGAGCCACCCAGGCGCCCAATAAAAATGAACTTACATTTATTTAGTTAAGTGTGATGTTGTTTACTCATGACCCCAGTGAAGAGTGTTTTACACACACTGCTTACCAGATACAAAGTATGGTTCTAAGCACTCTACCTCCATTACAACAACCTATGAGGCAGAAGACATTCTTAGCAGCCACACTCTACAGTTGAGGCAACTGTAGTGGGTTGAATTGTGACGGCCTCCCCCAAATTCATGTCCTCCAGGAATCTTAGAAGGTCACCTCATTTGGAAACGAGGTCTTCGCAGATGTAAAGTAAAAGAAAGATGGAGATGAGAGCATCCTGGATTAGGGTGGGGCCATGTGAAGATGGAGGCAGAGACTTTGGGAGATGAAGGACAGGCCAGGGAACTTGGGCCACCACTGGAAGCTGGGAGACAGTCAGGCAGTGGGTTCTCCCTCAGAGCCTCCAGAAGGAACCAAACCAACACTACCGACATCTTCATTTCAGACTTCTGGCCCTTTGAGCCATGAAGAAATAAATTTATTTTGTCTCAAGCCACTCAGTTTATAAAATTCATCATGGTGGGAGCCACAGGACACCAAAACAGCCACGAAAGCCCTTACCCTTGCCTAAGGACACTCGGGTTGTAAGTGCAGAGCCAAGCAGTCTGGGTCCACAGTCTGTGTTCCTAATCATTCTGCTGTGCTGCCTCCCGAGCCAAAGGGATGTGTGGGTGTCCTGAGAGGTTCCTCAGAGCCATCATACCTGGTTTCCACTGTGTGTCTTTAATGCATTTGATTATTGCAGTCTTGGTGATAAGCCATTCAATATCCCCATTTGCTACAATACTCCTGTATTTGCTTCACTGGCTGCCAGATTACAATGCCTGTTAAAATAAATATGCTTCAATTACCTTAAAATCACTCAACATCACCAGTGTTCCTACTGATCTAAAACTACTGGAGTGATACAAATTTTAACAAGAGTTTGAATTTGGAAGTAATGGGTTTTGTGATATGTGTAATGTGGAGTGATTCCAACAGCAGACATTTAGAAATGTCTGGTTCGGACTGAAAATATTTAAGTTCAGAGGCACCCTTTAGACATAGTAGCCTCAAAGGTATTTAATTTGGGGTAACCTAAAAATCTATGCTTCTGATTTTATTAACCATTTTAATTTAAAATTCATGTTTGTTTTTAAGGAAAATTATTTTCAAGATGACTATAAGTGGACAAGGATGGAAACAAAGTGTTGTCCGACAAATCTGACTTTGCATTGCTTTAAATACGATAAGAACAGTATCTAAATCTATAGGTTAGGCACAAGCCTGATAGCATTTTCAGCTCTCAACAGCTGTTAAAATTACACCAGTGTGAAATTGAAGGCTGCATCTATGTGGATGATGAAGACTTCTCCATTCCTCGTCCATGCAAATTACATTCTGCTAGTATCATCCTTGACCATAGCTTCCTAAATCCTGCGCTATATTAATTCAGACTTCAGGGGACAGATAATGGCATTGGCTCTGTTACACACCCGTAGGCCCCTCCTGCTCTGACATGTGTTTTTTGCATTTCCCATTTAGGACAGTTTTTCCTATCTAATATTTGTCTTTCATCTCTAAGTCCACAAATGTAATAATCACAACTTCTGAAATATACTGTCTTCTGCTCCTGAATTTTTTCATGGTTTATTCAGCGTGTCTGCAACAAGAATAAGCTTATTGTATTTCCTTAGCCCAATAGTAAAGGATAGTGTTCCAATGAGAGTAAGGAAGCAAAGGGCTAAAGCAAATGTGGAAAAAGCCCATGAAAATGTGTCAGACTTCCCAATTTTTCAAGTTTCTTTTAAAATCCCAGTTCAGGCAGTTGCACACTTTGGGGGCATTCCCCCCCACCCCCCACCCCCACACACATAAGCTCTATGACTGGAAAATCAGGTCCACCCCACTGTGGCAGGTACCATGGCTCTTGCCTACATAGTTATATGTGCTCTGCATGCCAGGGCTTCTTAAAGAACTGACTTCCTTCTAGAGGATGCACTGTGAGCGCCAGCATGAGAACATGCCTTTGTCCTAGCACAGCCGACTGGACCAAGTACTATCCAAAATCAAAAGGGAGCCATAGCCTTCCTAGTAACTTTGGCCTAATGAAACAAAGGGTGGCTGGATCAGATCCTGCCTGGGGAGTTTGGAACAGGATAAGCCACTAAGTAAGTAGCAGGACAGAAATCAGTAGACATAACAGAATCTAGATAAATTTCTTTCATAGAGGAAAACTCTATGAGCTACCACCGCTGAAGTTAAGGAACATGCTCCACCTCCTGTCTTTGTGGGGATGGGTATGGTAGCTTTCCTTGTATGTCTGAGTCCTTATAATGAATCTCCCTTTCCAATGGAGTGACTTTCATTTACAATGAATTTCTTGGATCAAAATGTGGAGTAAAAAGCAACCCATGGACAGAACTTTTCCCAAACCAGTCTGCCCAGCCCTACATATACCCACTTCCTCTCTTACAGATGCACTATTTCTCTTTCCTATCATGTTCCACTCACAGTGGGCAGCAAGGACAGACAAACACAGCCTAAAAAATACAGGCACAGAGAGGGGTATGGGAGAGAAAGGATCACACAAAGCCAGAATGCAGAAAGTGGGGAGAGATCAAGATGCCCAAAGCAGACAGCACCAGGACCAGGAGAGACTGTGGGTAGCTCATGGACACACACTGGTAGATCCTGGTGACATTAATTTTATATGACTGAGTCTACAGGTACCCAGGGCTAAACATGATTTCTGGGTGATCCTGAGAGGGTTTTTGGATGAGAGCAGCATTTGAATCAGTACATTTAGTAGAATGGCTTGTCCTCCCCAACTTGGGTAGGCATCATCTGATCCATTGAGGGCCTAAATAGAACAAAAAGATGGAGGAAGGAGAAATCTACTCCTTTTTGCTTCTTGCTTGCCTATGACCTGGGACATTGGTCTTCTGTTCTTGGATTGGGATTTACACCACTTATTCCCCTGGATTCAGGGTATGCACTGATTCCCCTGGATTCAGAGGAGGTCTTCAGATTCAGGATGGACCTACATTGCTGGCTTTCCTGGGTGTCCAGCAGGCAGATAGTAGATCATGGGATTTCTCAACCTCCATAATTGCATGAGCAATTCCTCATACTGCATCTCCTTATATATATTGGTTCCTGTTTGTTCTGTGGCTCGAGAAAACCCTAATATGATCTCTTACCTCCTCTTTGGAAATGCCAGAAAATGAGATGGGAGTCACAGAGGACAATACAGATGCTCTTTTAAGACTATAGAAAGCAACCATCCTGACATTTTGATATATCATTATTATGGCTCTTTTTTCCTTTTATTTAGCTCATGAGTAATTTTTAAAGTATGGGTTTGCATTTAACAAAATCCTATTATGTGGGGGAAAGTCAGGCTTACATATGATTCTCTGTATGTTTGTAAAGATAACAACATTTGGTCATTCGTCTGATGTTTCTAAACAAGCTCCATGTATACCTAATGAATTGGGAGCCTGACTCCAATTTCATTTTTCTTCTTTTTGACATTTTAGGTATAAAGTATCAAAGTGATTGTGGAATATGACTCATCTTTGCTGCTTTCCAAGCCATCTGCAGGATATTGAGAGATGCACAATTTCCAGGCTGTGAACATATAGCATGCTTCACATTCCAAACCATCATTGGCAGCTGGGTGCTAATGGCCTCTTCCCAGCAGTGCGCCCAGCTAATGGTCTCTTCCTGACACTCGGTCAAGCATCGCTAATGACCAGCACATTGCCTGCCCACACCAAACGTGAGAATTCTACTTCCACATTTGAAGAGAGCTATCCAGGGGTCCCTCCCTTCAGCCACAAGAGCCAGGGGACTTAGATGCACAGCATAATAGAAAATGACTTTTAAGAGGTAAGTTATGATCTGCGGTCAGGACTAATGAGTTTGAGATGGGATTCAGTTTTGAACCAACAGTGCCTTTGTCAGGGAGACATAAAACCAGAAAGGACGAAACATCTTTCTTTTATGAATCCATCCATCAGCTTGATTCTGATGTCAATATCAAAGAACTATTTGTGAAACCCTCGTTACACTAAATGGATCTAAAATGATAACTGGCCCTCAGAATTGGAAATCCACACATGAATATACTGCACTTAAGTATCTCAAGCTCACCAATCTGATCCTTAGGCACATAGAGTGGTAGGGAATCTTTCAAATTATATCAACTGGGATGGAATTTATAGGGTTTATAAGTACTTGTGTTCTGCAGGTGCAGATCCTGTGTCCGTGGTCTTCTGCACTCATTTTTCACTCAGATCTTCCTGGATAGATACCAATGGAAGTATACGAAATATACTCATGAGATAATGTCCTTCTGCCAAGACTAGGGATCACAAGCTTCATAATTCCTCTGACTAAAAAATACATATTGGTATGATTGATTGATCACTCCCCTCTTTTTTGGGTCATGGCTACCTCAGTTTGAACTCTGCCTCAGTCAAAATTGGAAGGTAAACAAAGCCAAATCAAAAGGGATTAAAAACAGTGTAAGTTAACTCAATGGTTCTTTCACAGCTAAATGAAATGAGAGGGCAGATATTCTCTTATGATATCAGTGATGGTTTCATTTTACTTTTTTCCCCTCACACTAAACTGATGTGTATTAAATGAGTATTTTTATCATCCTGTCCCATTTCACTCATGATGTTCTCTGCTTTCCCAATTTACAGATGTCAAGCTAATCAGGTGTGAATAAAGAAGAGTTTCAGTTTTGCACTTTGATTTATCCCTCATCCTGTGATGGGAAAATCCTTGCCTATAATTCTCAACATTTTAATTTAAGTTTATGTACACAGAAAACCAAAGGTAATGAATATAGCTATTACCTTTGATTAGGTAAATCAATCAATCAACAATATAGACTTTAGGACTAGAAGAAACCTCATTATCGTCAATTTCAAAGTCTTCATTTTAAAGAGGAGGAAACAGACCTAAAGAAGTCAGGCAACATGTCTATGCTTTTCAGGTAAAATCACCAAAGCTCAGACATGATCAGACTGGGTAGCTGCCAGCGGAGAAGCTCCACAGGGCTGGACAGACCTGCTGTTGTAAGGCCAGTGTCATCACCAGTCCAAGGAACACGGAGATAAAGGTGATCAATGGTGTGAGCTTTTCATAAAAGCACTATTTCCTGTTTAAAAGGTTGTCTTGTATTCCGAGATGGTCATTCCTACTTTTCAGGATTAAAACATCTTTTCCTAAATGTAATGATGGTTACCATAAACAGTGATTTTAAAAATGTCTTTACTAGGAGAAAAAAAAGACTTCCCTCCCTGAATTTTTTCTAGTTTTGATTTTTTTCTAATTGTTTTATTTATTGCTCTATCATATCTAAAATTCTGGAAAACCACTGCCTTAAGCCATAATGAGTCACTGGAGATTTTTAAATCAGAGAGTAACATGAACAGAGAAGTAATTTGGGAAAATTAATTGTTCTTCAGTGGATAGCATCAACTTTAGCGGGAAGAAAATGGAGTCAGGAAGCCTGCTTAGAAAACAGTTGCTACACAATCAGCACAGAGTGAGAGGAAAGAGCAAGTTGGGGGCTTGGAAGTGGGTGAGGGCACAGCAAAAGCTGAAATAAAGACAACCAGGAAGGGGGAGGCAACAGACAAAGATGACTGGGAGATTTCAAGCCCAAGTACACAAAAGGATAATAATTTACATAGGGACCAGGGAAACCTGGAGAAATTAGAGGTAAAGACAAAAACAAAAAATTGATTAATTCAGCAATAGTTATATTTGGTTTAAAGATATGGTAGATGCACTATGGAGAATGTTCAACTGGAATTTGGCAATGTAGGACCCAGATTCTATAGGGAGGCCAAGGAAATCCTATGAGAAATCCACAAAAATGTGGTAGTCACAAGAATGGAGAACAGAGACATACAGAGGACCAAAGCCTGGAGAGAAGAATACGCAGATAATGACAGAGACAGAGAAGATTGGCCAGAGAGAGAGAGAGGAAACCCAAGCAGAAAGGTGTGTTTCAATATGAGATAGTGTTCAATTCCTTTCTTTCTCCCTCCTTCCTTCCTTTTTATCCATCCATCCATCCATCCATCCATCCACTCATTTATTTAGCACTTACTCTGCTTCTAGCCCTGAACAACACTTCAAATAAGTCCAAGGCTGCAGTGTAGGTATGGAGAAGGCAGAAACAAGGAATCGATGAGATTCCAAGGAAGAGGAAAGTGCAAGGTGAAGGATGCACCTCACCTCCATCACTCTGTGTCTCCCAGCTCCCTCTTTCCTTTCCTTTGCTCTATTGCTCACAACCTCTGAGCTGCCCAGAAGCTTTGGCCAGACTACTGAGCTGAAATCAACAAAATGTGGACAGTGAATGCAAAGTGCCAACTCTTTCAGAGTATAGGGCAGGCTTCCATTGCTGCCTATGTTACAGGCAGAACGGATTTAAGCATGGGGCTCCTTATCCAGGGCAGGTAGGCTTAGTTGGAGAACTTGGCCACAGACATCTGATAGCATGCTTCCCGCCTTTCAGGAACAGATGCTTCTGCTCTGCTTCTTCACGAAGAGTTTATTCAGTTCTTTAGGAAGAAAAATGCTTTAATGGCAAGATGCAGAAATTGCTGACTGAAATGAAGTGATTTTTCTTTAACCAAACATCAGCCAAATGGAAGGGAGCCCCATGATCAGGGTGGTTAAAAACAACCTTCTCTTTTAATAAATTTCTGAATCCAGAATTACAGTTTAGAGACAGAAATAGAAATGTGTGTGTGTGTATAAACAAATACACATACACATACATATATAGACATATATAATATATATACATAGGCATTCATTTAGACTTTTCAACAAATATTTAATGAAACACACAACATGTAAAGAAATAAAATAATTACAGGGGTGTCTGGGTGACTTCATCAGTTAAGCATCCAATTCTTGATTTCAGCTCAGGTCATCATCTTGGGGTCCTGGGACTGAGCCCTGTGTTGGGATCCATGCTCACCTGGGAGTCTGAAGATTTCTCTCTCTCTCCCTTTGTCCCTTCCTGCCACTCACTTGCATGTGCTCATTCTCTCTAAAGTAAATAAATATTTTTTTAAAAAGAAAATAATTAAAACTATGGTAAGTTATGAGAAATACAGATATGGTGCTACTATACAAGAAATAATAGTAGGGGGCCTACAATAAGTTAGATCCAATTCCTTATTTTGGAGATGAGCATGAAAGCCTTATTAAATTCCTTAATTTGTTACATGTTTTAGGTGATTTCTTCAATTAAACTGTAAACAATAGCATTTCATTGATTTTTTCCTTTGTGGAGATTTTAACTATTGGGTTTAATTATTCCATCTATATTTTACAATGTGTCCAAGGCTTTTGAACAACGAGAATGCTGGTAATAAGTCAAATAAGTAATACAAAATAAATAAAATACATTCTCAAACAACTTTACATTAAAATTTGACTTTCCTTAAAAAATCCATTTCAGGGCAGCCCTGGTGGCGCAGCGCTATAGCGCCGCCTGCAGCCCGGGGTGTGATCCTGGAGACCCGGGATCAAGTCCCACATTGGGCTTCCTGTGTGGAGCCTGCTTCTCCCTCTGCCTGTGTCTCTGCCTCTCTCTTCGCTCTCTCTGAATGAATAGATAAGTAAATCTTAAAAAAAAAAAAACATTTCCTGTAGGTTGATCCTCTTTAAATGAAGAGTAATTTTTCTTAAGCGCCTCTTTCTGATATTGAATATTTATAGCAAATTGTACTGAATGAGTGTGTTGTAAGACTTGCTCTATTCAAAGCTATTTATGGTTTTGGTCTTCTATTTTGATTTTCTCTTCCCATCCAACAGGGGTGCTAAAACCAGTAATGGCATTATATGGTGGACGCAGAACCAATGACAGTCATGCATAAGAGGATGAGTCTGGGCTCCACATTCTGACCATGCCACACAGCACGAGGACTCCTGGATGGCACAGATTGTGGGCTGGTGCCCTGCCTTCAGCTCTCACCCTACCCTTCCCCTTTTCTTCTTTCTGCCTGTCTCCTCAGAGTTCTCAGGCTGTTTATAGAGATGTCCCACTGTAACCATGAGTTAGGCAGTACAGCCAGAGCCCTCTAGGCCCATTGGTTCAGGCAAATAATTTTGTTTCCCCATCTTAAGGAAGAGACATTATTATTCCTGAACAGAAGTGAAGAAAGGTCAACAAAATGGCATTACCATCCTGACTTCACACCCTCTTACAGGGACAACTGCCGTTTATTCATGAACAAGACGCCATTGAGAGAATATTAGCATATGGCAGGATAGAGAAGGCTGAGCCCCCCCCTGTGCCACAGACACCAGACAGACCACACTGAAAAGTAAGAGAAGCAGCTATGCGCTGACCACATTCCGCTTCTCCCAAGCCAGTTCAGCCCAGAGTCTCCCAGAACTTGCAGTTCTTGCAGTGGGAAAAGAGAACCCAGTGGAGACAATTAGCACCTCCTGCCCCAGCACAGTGGGTTGCTTTTGTGAGCCCCTATTCGGATCTCACCCCACCAGGATTTCAGAGAAATCTGTAGGCCAGCCCAGGGACTATGACTGTGATGGAGAAGTGGGGAGGGGTTTGCAACAACAAGCATGCAAATTTTGGCAGATCAAGTTAATACCTACAGTGCCCAAGTAGTAATCCCAACCAGCTCATTTGCAGAACTAAGTCAGTAGTGCACCCTGCCCAGGCAATTCTGTGGGGTGCAGTTCTACCAGATTTGGATCTTGAAGTGAGGTTTGCCAGCCCTAGAGTCTGGTTTACCCATGCTCAGACAGGGTGCTGAGTCACTGCCCCACCGTTGTGGAGAGGTCTCCCATACCCATCTGACCAGAAATTCCTGGAAACTGTGAAGCCCAGTGGCACACAGGCAGAGAGGTGGGTGAGCAGAGCTGAATACTCTCAGCACAGCCAGTACCTGGCATGGAGTGTTCAAGTGCTATGCACAGGCAGGGAATTAATTCATACTCAAGGCTAAGGATAGATCTCTGTCCCTCCCAACTGGAGAGCATGTTAGGGAAATTGAAAGTAGCCTGGAGAGGTCCCTCTCACCCCAACCCAGGCAAGGAGGCTAAGACAGTCCCACCTGCTGTGGCTCCCAGGACCCATCTGCCCAGAAGGCTTGGTGAAAATACCAGAAGGCTGTGGCGTGGCAGTGCTTGAGCTGAGAAGGACAGGCAGAGCCAATAGTTTGCAGAGCAAAACCAGTAGACCTGTTTGGCCACAGAACCTGGGGTTTGGCTTAGCTTGAGTTAAGACAACAACAAAAACCTTTATCAGCTTTAGAGCTGCTTCTCCCGCTATGCCTAGACTAATTGATAGCCCCTCTTATTGCTGAACAGAGCCTCCAGCTGGACTGACAAGGGAACTTAACCAGAGCACAAAGGAAGTTGCATAGCCCCTTTGACAGCCCTATATACACTGGCACTTGAACAGAAAGCCTACCCATAGCTTCCCTCACCTGTAGAAAAAAACTGGTAGCCTCATCTGATCAGGGAATGCAGTGCAAACTCTTGCCTGATTCAGGTTCCCATTCAAGCTACACATGCCTTGGATCCTACCCTGCTGCAGAGCCCTATCTACTACTGAACATAGCACCTGGTCCCAACCATCTAGTAAGCCTGGACAGAGAATCCAGGCAGCCACAGAGCTTCACTTGGGTAGGAACTAAGGCAGTGGTCTCATCTAACTGTTCTCAGCCAGTGGCACATCCCCCACCTCCAACCTGAGCTCAAGCAGTTAATTCATCCCAAAATAGACCATAATAGCAGGCACCACCTGCCCTAGGACATTACCAGCAAACACACTCAGAAACACAAACTAAGCTGACTGGTGAAGATTTGTCTCTGCCAAAGCAAACCTGTAGAGTCTGGAAGAGGAGCCCCATTACTCAAATGTGTAGATAAAGACTTTATCAACTGAATAAACAAAAAGTCAGCAGTGTTCATTACCACCAGACAGAGCTTATAAGAAATGCTAAAGGAGTTCTTTGGGTGGAAGTAAAAGGATGCTAATTAACATCATAAAAACATGAAAATGTAGTGTAAAACTCATTGGTGACAGTAAATATATAGTCAAAGTTAGACTGGGGGCACTTGGGTGGCTCAGTGTTGGAGCATCTGCCTTTGGCTCAGGTCATGATCCCAGGGTCCAGGAATTGAGTCCTGCATCAGGCTCCCTGCAGAGAGCCTGCTTCTCCCTCTACCTATGTCTTTGGGCCTCTCTGTGTATCTCTCATGAATAAATAAAATCTTTTTTTAAAAAGTTAGATTCTGTAATTTTGTAATAGTGGTGTATAACCCACTTGCAACTCCAGTTTAAAACTTAAAAAAAAGAAAACAATAAAAAACATAACTACAATCATCTGTTATTAGCTACACAATATATAAAAATATGTAAATTGTAACAGCAATAACTTAAAATATTGGGGGGAGAAAAATAGAAATGTACAATTTTCAAATTCTGTTGAAGTTAAGTTGTTTTCAGCTTAAAATAGGGTGTTATAATTTTAAGATATTTTATGTAAGCCTCATGGTAGCCATAAAAGAAAAGCCTATAGCAGTTAAATAAAAGAACATGATAAAGAAATCAAGGCATACTGATTCAAAAAGACATCAAAACACACAAAAGAGACAGCAAAAAAAAGGGAACAATGGATTTACAAAACAAGTAGAAAATAATTAACAAAATGACATAAAAAGTCCTTACCTATTCATAATTACTTTAAACATAAATGGATTAAATTTTTCAATCAAAAGACACAGGACAGCCGAATGGATAAAAAAAAGTAAGATCCATATATATTTGCTATATACAGACTTGCTATAGCCTTTATATATTCATTGACTGACAAAGAAGGGGTGGAAAAAGACATTTCAAGCAAATTGTAACCAAAATATTACATTAAAATATTACTGCTTATGGACAATTCACCTAGTCACCCAAGAGCTCTGATGGACATGTACAATGAACTTCATGAATGTTCTGCAGCCAATGGATCAAGGAGTAATTTCGACTTTCAAGTCTTATGATTTAAGAAATACATTTTGTAAGGCTAGCTGCCACATACAGTGAATTCCTCTGAAGGATCCTGGCAAAGTAAATTGAGAATCTTCTGAAGGACTCTCCATACTAAATGCCATGAAGAACTTTCCTGATTCATGGGAAGAAGCCAAACCATCAACATTTATAGGAGTTTGGAAGAAGTTGATTCCAACTCTCACTGGTGACTTTGAAGGGTTCAAGATCAGTGGAGGGAGTAACTGCAGATGGGATGGAAATAGCAAGAAAACTAGAATTAGAAATGAGCCTAAAGATGTGATTGAATTGCTGTGATCTCATGATAAAACTTTAATATACTAGGAGTTGCTTCTTATGGATGAGCAAAGAAAGTGGCTTTTTAAGATCTACTGCTAATGAACATGCTATGAAGATTGTTGAAATGATAATCAAGGATTTAGAATATTACATGAACTTAGTTGATAAAGCATCAACACGGTTTGAAAGGACTGACTCCAATTTTGAAAGAAATTCTGTTGAGGCTAAAATGCTGTCAAACAGCATCATATGCTACAGGGAAATCATTCATGTAAGGAAGAGTCAATTGATGCAGCCAACTTCATTGTTGTCTTATTTTAAGAAATTGCTAAAGCTACCTCAACCTTCAGAAATCACCACCCTGATCAGTCAGCAGTCATCAATGATGCAAGACCTCCACCAGCAAAAGGAGTATCACTCACTGAAAGTTCAGATGATGGCTAGCATTTTTAGCAATAAAGAATTTTATACTTAAAGTATGTACATTGTTTTTTTAGACATAATGCTATTGGACATTTAATAGACTACAGTATAACATTAACATAACTTTTACATGCACTGGGAAACTAAAAAATTCATTTGACTCCCTTATTACAATATTCACTTTATTGTGTTGGTCTAGAACCCAACCCGTAGTATCTCTGTGGTATGCCTATACACGAAAGGCTAACAGGTATGAATAGAAGCTCAATACCACTAGTCATTAGGGAAATGGAAAGCAAAACAACAGGGAGATATCACTTCATGATTATTAGAATGGCCATAGTCACAAAGACAAGGGATAACAAATGTTAGCATGGACATGGTAAAAAGGGAACATGGGAATATAAATTGGTACAGCTACTGTGGAAAACATATGGAGGATCCTCAAAAAATTAGAAATAGACTAACCACATAATCCTGCAATTCCACTCTGGGTATCTATCTGAAGTAAATGAAAACACTATCTCAAAAAAAAAAAAAAAAAGCCCCCTTATTCATTGCAGCATTATTTACAACAGTCAAAACATGGAAGAAGCCTAAGTATCCATCAGGGGATGAATGGATAAAGAAGTTGTGGGGTGTGTGCATGTGTATATATGTATGTGTACGTATTATATACATATATATACACATATATACACATTATATATAATATATATATACATATATAATGGAATATTATTCAGCCATAAAAATTAAGAAATCCTACAATTTTTGACAATATGGATGAACTCTGAAGACATCATGCTAAGTGATATATTCTGACAATATGAATGGACCTTGAGGGCATTATGCTATGTGAAATAAGTCAGACAGAGAAAGACACATAGTGTGTTATCTCATTTATATGTGGAATCCTAAAACAACAACTAAATGCACAGAAAAGGAGATCAGATTTGTGGTTACCAGAGGTGGGGTTAGGGAGCAGGGGGAAGGAAAAGAAGGCACTCAAAAGCCATAAACCTTCCGCTTATAAAATAAATAAGCGTCTGGGACAAAATATACAGCATGATAACTACAGTTAACACTGTTGTATGATATATAGAAGAGTTTTTAGGAGAATAAATCCTAAGAGTTCATCATAAGAAGAAACGTTTTTTTCTTTTCTTCTTTTTTTCCTTTTTATTGTATCTGTATGAGAAGAGGGATGTTAGGTGAACCTGTTGTGGTCATCATTTCACAGTATATGAAATTGATATCATCATGCTGTAACACCTTGAACCTCCATAGTGATGTATGTCAATTATTTCTCAATAAAAGTGGTGGGGGGCAGGGGCCATGCAGGAGGGAGGAAGTGGAGAGAGTGTGAGTTTCAACTCAGACCTGATTGTTGCACTGACTCTGGGGCCTCCTTTTCCTCATCTGAGAAAGGAATGATGAATCTTACTATGCATGATCTTTGTGAGGTGAAGCAAGCAGATGGGAGTGACACCATCAGTGCCAGATCTGCCTTGGTCCCTCTGTGGTTATTCACTGAATGAAATCATAGTCTGGAAGTTACATATGTTGAATAAACAAAAATTCTCAAGTCTTTGTGTACAGGATAATGGGACCATTACATCGTTAATTTCATAGTAATAATGTTAGTAACTATTTGAGTCTTATCAAATGGCAAAATTGCTCACATCTAGAAAAGGACATAGGTAAGAGAACAGACAGTCGTGATACATGTAATAAATGCCCTGAGAAAGTAATGCACAGGGTGCTCTAGCAGAAGGTGGAGGGCTCCTGCCACACATTGGGAGGGTGGATGGTGTTGGGGTAGTCCAGAAGGGCTTCTTGAATAAGCTGTTCCCAAGTGTGCAAAAATAAGTAAGAGTGAGCCAGGTAGATGGGGTGCATTTTACAAAGCAGACAGATTAGAGGGGCAAGGTGATAAAAATTCTCATATGTCTTGCTCCAACTTCATTTTCATCCTGAAGGTGATAGGTCACCAATAAAGGATTCTGAATTCCAGAGTGAAAATCACATTTATCTTTTAGAAAGATCGCTCTGTCAGCAGTAGGAGCCTTCTACTGAGATGCATTGAAAAAAAGGTAGGAAGATGAGATCTGTTCAAAGGTGTCTTTGGTAATCCAAGCAAGAATGGTGGGAAGCTGAACTAATGCAGTGACAGTGGGCACAGTGAGAAAGGTAGAGCTGGGAGCTATTTGAAAAGTAGGATAGGTCATCCTGGATGATTTTTTGAATACTGGGAAAAAGAAGGAATCTAGAAGGAATCTTTTAAAAATGAGTTGGGAAGACATATTTTTCATCCACTGGGATGCATCCCTTATTCTCTACCTCCAGCACAGCAGCCATTCTTCCTGACACTTGGAGTAAAAAACTTTCATTCCGTGAGTAGACAATCATTTCATAGGTCACAGGCTGTGTAAAAGCCCTCCTTTGTCATTCTTGCAATTTCACACTTAACAGAATTTCTTCTTCAGCCTAATTTATATGCTCAATTACCCTACTGGGTATGCATTTTCTCTTTTCACAAATTAATGCGTGATTCCTGTAGATCTGAGGAAAGATTTATCGTCTTGCCTTAATTTTGAAGTTCCTTAAGCCACATTTCCTGATTTTTCTGTCTCATTTCATGAATCCTTGAATAAATAATATTTTGTTAATCTTTTCATATAAAGATGATACTGACCCATTCTCATCAGGGTATGCTGAGGATATTGGCTATGTTTTGAAGAACTTTTTAGCTATTGTTACTTCACTGACTGTTTTAGCTTTAGTGGACCATGGTCACTGGTGGACATAGAGTGGGTAGCCGTGACAGAGGGCAGTTATCTGGTTCATATGGAGACATGGGTCTTAGGACTTAAGCCTTCTCTACTCCTGCCAACTCTGGTTACTTATGCCTCCTGTTTTGCTTCACCTCTTACAAAACAAAGCAAACTTCCTTACTTTAAAAAAGGAAAGACTGGGACACCTGAGTGGCTCGGTGGTTGAGCATCTAACTTCTGCTAAAGGAGTGATCCCTCAGTCCCAGGATCGAATCCCACATCAGGCTCTCTGAATATAGCCTGCTTCTCCCTCTGCCTATGTCTCTGCCTCTCTCTCTGTGTCTCTCATGAATAAATAAATAAAAATCTTTAAAAAAAGGAAATAGACTAAAACACTTGAGACATTATAACAATACATTCCATGTGGAGTGTGTAGTTTCACTTGCTGGTTGGTGCCTTTTTCTTACACTCTCTAGAGAGTAACAACAACTGTCAGCACTACACAATGAAATGTCATTTATCCAAAACAACCAGTCACTGTGCTGGAACAAGTTTGATGTGCATATATTCATGTGATTGTTTTATGTAAAGTTCAGCCTTTGGCTCTGGCAGATTATGACCAAAAGGAAAACACAACTCTAGGAGCTAGTATTGTGGGCCGTTGCTAAACCTGCCATCTGTCTCCATAGGAAGAGAATGGTCCCACAGACCTCTCCAGGCACAGAGTGTCATTAATACAATCATTTGTTGCAGTTCGCTATAATAGGGTCAATAATAGCAATGATCCCATTTAGGCTGTGAGAAATACAAACAAGGCTAAGAGGCAAAGAACACCATACAGTTCATTACATAATCTATGCCACCTAAAGCCTAATATTACAATTATGCCATACATCTCATGGGCCTCTCTGTAAATAACTGTTTGACTTATAGAATTAATCATTATCTTTTAAAATATATATATATAAATTGTGAATTGAAACACTGTACCCTATCAAAATTAAAAATAACCAAACGAAGAAGTAAGAGTCATTCAAGCTTGTGAAATCTAGAATATACACAGTCACACCATGGGACTTTATGTTGCATATGTCCTAAATGAGACGGAGGTACTCGTATAGATTAAGAAAGCACAGGGAAAGTGTAACAAAGGTGAACGGTATAGTAAGTTCTACATTATGTTTTATTCTAAATATTTATAATGCATTAATACGTGTTAAATTATCACATTTAATTTACTAATGTGACACCTTATACCATAATCAGGATGAGTATTGATCTTACTATCATAAATGATAGTTCATTGATGTCAGAAAATACCTAATTCTTATTTTTTAAAAAGTGACTTATCCCTGCAGTGCTTCCAAAATCATATATGGTGATGTCATTACTTGAAAAACAGTGTTTCTGTAAAATAATAAAATACCACAAAGCAATATTAAGTAATGTCATCTAGAATTTTCCAAAATGTTTACATATTTAGGATTCTTTAGGATTCTCTGTTAAAAAAGAAAAAAAGAGAGAGAGAGAGAGAAATAGAGAGACAGAAGAGAAAGGGTGGTTAAAAAAGTTCAGGAAGTACAACTACTTTCTACCTTGGTGACTCTCAAATGCTTTTGAGAAATAAACATGCCTGTTTGTTTGCCCCAGTACTTTCCTGGCCCATTCTCTCCCCACCCCTCACTCATATTGAACATTAAATTCTCATGAAACTAAGGTTCTATGCAGTATACTTTGGGAGGTGCTATTTTTTAAAGGATTTTGTAGCCCAAATCAATTGTGAGGCATCAATAATAATTAAAAGGAAATGACACAGTTGAGACCGAACCAAGTTATATGACAAAATCATTGAGTCAGTTCCATAGACTACACAAAAGGCCAAATATTTTTCCTGTCAATTTTCTATTCCAATATATTAGTTTGGAAATTCTAGAAATGACATTATGAAATTTGTATATATTTTCATATAGAAAGAAAA
This sequence comes from Canis lupus dingo, assembly GCF_003254725.2. NCBI lineage: Eukaryota > Metazoa > Chordata > Mammalia > Carnivora > Canidae > Canis > Canis lupus. The sequence goes on along the minus strand of NC_064271.1, from coordinate 6,946,392 downwards.
ACTTTTAAGACACAAATATGATTATCCATATTGTTTATTTGAAATATTCTTTCTTCTAAGGTTTGCTAAATTGGACTCACTTAAATGGGAGTCTCTGTTTCATTAAATAAGTGTAAATGAGCTTAAATAATTTTTTCTACTAGTTCAATCATTTATTTTACAGTCAGCTCTCTCTCCTTTGATTTCTTTCTCTCTCTCTCTCTCTTTTTTTTTTTTTCCTACTGGCAGACATGCATTCCTCACATGAGGAGTAAGGAGAAGCATGGTAGATCAAGCAGCTTAACTACTATGTCCCACAGGATGTTCCACTATATCTCTCCTTACACTGAAAAATCTGTTTTCTTCCAGTGGAAGGTCACAATCCCTGTTCAAATGCCCTGAACAGGAATCTAGCCTTTTTCTCTCCCTTATCCCTATATTAAATAAACTAACAACTTAAACAACTGTTCAAAGAGTTTTAAAGAATAGGAAAACAATTATATATTTTTTTCTGACTACTTCAAAGAATTTAGAGGAATTTCAGGTACTTTCTAGACATGCATTGGGAGAATTTTACCTACTTTCCAGGAATGCCAAATAGAAGAAATGTCATCATTTACTTTACAAAGTTATATGCAATCCTCTATTACATCACTTACTAAAGTGTCAAATGTCCTGACTCCCATTTGGACTATAAGTTGTTAGGGGGGAGTACCATGTCTCACTTTTACCTTATAAATTTCCAAATGGTCTCATTTATCACTGAACACAAAATGGCATCTTAAATACTTTTTCAGTAAATAGATTAACAATAATACAAATACAAAAAATCACAATATAACAGAAGCCCTTTATGGGAGGGTTCCATTCATTAATTCAACAATTCAGTTAAGTTGTGCCAGGGACTTTGTGTGGGGAACACAGTGATGACAAGACCAGCTCCCGTCTTTATGGATTTTCATTCTAAAGAGACAAAAATCAGGACATAAGCAAATGAATAACATACATACAGATTGCTACATATGCTATGAAAGGAAATAACAAAATTCTATGACAAAAAGTAATGCCAATGACCTACTTGGGATACGGTGATCAGAGAAGTCTCACGCCTCTGTGGGATGGACAAAAGTGCCCTCACTAAAGAGACCATGGCAGAGTGTCAATAGCTTTGTATAAATAAGCTCTTAATACAGTATTTTTCAAACTGTGGGTTTTCACGTATTCATGAGTTCAAAAAATACCAATGTGGTATTTGTGGCCATTATTTTTAAAGGATAGAATAGAGTAGAACAGAAAATATCAAAGAGCATCATCCATAGTAAAGAAGAGTGTTGAATGAAACATTTGTTTCTATGGGTTCAAAGGAGTTTGAAATACATGACCTAAAGAAACTTTCTGAGGGTTAACTGGGTGGCTCAGTCAGTTAAGCTTCTTGACTCTTGGTTTTGGCTCAAGTCGTGATCTCAGAGTCATGAGATCAAGCCCCACATCAGGCTCTGCACTCGGTGGGGATTTTTTTTTTAATTTTTATTTATTTATTCATTAGAGACAAAGAGAGAGAGAGAGAGAGAGAGAGAGAGAGAGAGAGAGAGGCAGAGACACAGGCAGAGGGAGAAGCAGGCTCCATGCAGGGAGCCCGACGTGGGACTCAATCCCGGGTCTCCAGGATCACACCCCGGGACAAAGACGGCACTAAACTGCTGAGCCACCGGGGCTACCCTTCAGTGGGGATTCTGCTTAAGAATTTCTCTCTCCCTCTTCTTCTGCCTCCCATATTCTCTCTCTCTCTCTCTCTCTCTCAAATAAATAAACCTTAAAAAAAGTAAACATTCTAAAAGGCAATGATTCCCAGGCTACAGCTATCAGTATGAGGAGAAAAATCTTAAGCAAGGATGGGTGGCTGGAGCGAGGATGCCCCCAGCACTTCAGAGTTCCTATAGTAGGCAAAGAACTCTCCTTGGGATAGGAAAAAAGCAGCATCCATAGACTCAGCTTTCTGGCACAGGTTAGTTGTTGGAGAGAAGAATCCATTCATTCTAACACTTGACAAGTAAAGAATGAAAAATCTGCTTAGTATCCAGTTCTCTGTGTCTGGCAAGACAGTTGGGTTTGACATACTCCATGAAGCTGAAGATTGGAGGTGATGGGTACAGTGGGCCAGTTTATGACCATTGGTATTACCCCAAATCCCAGGAGACAGAGAAAAGCCTGTCTCTGAGAGATCCTCTGGTAAAGAGGCTATAAGATGGTAAACATGTCTAAAAGGAACTGAGACAGAACAGCACTCAAGGAAAACATCTTCTCCCCACTGCACACTGGCGCCATTGGGAAGGCTAGTGAGGAAAGTTATGGCTGGCCAAAGAGAGACCTTCCTGAGCTCAGTCATAGAATGTAGATGATAATGGAAAGAAGATCACTGAGAAGTAATGTGAGCATCACAAATTTTAAAAAGTAATTTCTCTAAGGAAATATAAACCTGAGGAAATGTAAACCAAGGCCCACCTTGGCTTTGGCCATCAGCAGCATCAGAGTAGCAAACCAGGGCCTTCAGAGTGTAGGGCAGAGAAACTACTACACGCTATTTGCCAGAAGACTGGGAGGGGCTGCTAAGAGAAAAGGATAAATCCCATGGGCCTTTGCAGAGTAAAGGAGATTGTCTCATTGGGTTTCTCAGAGTCAGAGATGGTCATTATTACCATGTAATGCCTTTGTAATTTACTACACTCATGTGGAAGTTAGGTTGACAAAACTCACCTGCAACCCAGGTTCATAAAACCCATTTTCCAGGATCCCTGGGTGGCGCAGCGGTTTAGCTCCTGCCTTTGGCCCAGGGCACGATCCTGGAGACCCGGGATTGAATCCCACGTTGGACTCCCGGTGCATGGAGCCTGCTTCTCCCTCTGCCTCTCTCTCTCTCTCTCTGTGTGACTATCATAAATAATTAAAAAAAAAACATTTTCCACTTATCTGCTATCATTGTGTGTGGTATTTTATCCATGGGTTGACAGGCAAAAAAAGTAAGAAAAACTTAAAAGACTCCAATCAACAAGGCTATAGGCTTCACGTTGGTTGGCCAGCTTTGCAGATCTTGATGTTCAATGGCCAGCTCACCTAATCTAATTTTGGCTGGCAATGATACCCAAAATTTCTGAACCAATGATGGTATAAAAAGTATACCATCATTGGCAGAAGTGATACTTGAAGATGAGTTATAGGTAGAGGTCTGTCGATATTGGGCTATTAGTAGCAACAGTATCCACCATCAGTGTAGAGTATACTTGATGTAAGGCACCGTATAAAGTACTTTACATTTAATCCTCATAGGAAAAAAAAGTCTCCATAGGAGTCCTATAAATTAATACCCTTATTTTAAAATTATGATTAAACACTAAAACTAAGTCACTAGCTCAAGATCAACTAGTTAGTAAGTAGTAAGGCCAGACCTAAACACTGGAAGTAGAGGATAGAGATCTCAGCTCTTGGGGAAAAAAAAGAGATAGAGAGACCTGGAAGTGGTCAGAGCTCAAACCAAACTGTCCAGGGTTTAAGAGTAAAAGTGTGTTTAATTCAGTAGAAGATTCCAGTGTGGAAGCTATGCATGTCCATGGAGATTTTTCCAGTCACACCAGGACCTTCACCATTTCCCCAATAGTTGACCTTAATGGTTATTGGCTCAGGAGCTGCAGGTTCAGTCCATGAAGCTAGATGGTACTAGGGCAACAGGTACTGCTGAATCCTATCAGCATATTGTAAAATTTTGTTTTCTACCTTCAGAAAATTAAACACTTACGATCACTTTCACTGGCACTGCAGTATTTGTATGGGATGTTTAAAGTCCAAGAAGACTTGTGTTTCCTTTGGCTTGTGGCATATAACTAAACACTTCAGGATATTTGCCTTCATTACACTTAATCTCTAGTTTATTCTATTCATTTGCTTATACAAACCCAGATTCAAGATCTGTAATTTTCAAGGCTATCATAAATGTTTGATCTAGCAAATTAAGAACTCAGTCATCCAGAGGGAATGATAGATGTCAAATTAGATGCATATATTCAGACAATTTTCTAGTATTTCCTATTTCAGCAATCAGTGGATTTGCTATGAGCACATATTCCAGCATTTTATAAGAGGACATGCTCTCATGTCATTTTTGAGATTTCTTAATTTTAGCAATACCTCTTTGTGGCTTGCATGATAACTTTAAGATTCTAGTTTCTATAATTGTCAGGATACTTATAGGGGACCTACTGTAAGGAGTTGCTAGAAGATTGCAATAAGATCATAAATCAATTTGTTAAGCTTTTCTTTTTCATATCACATGTATTAAATGCCAATCATGTGCCAGTCATGGGGTGATATGAGGAGAATAGAAAAAAATAAAATATACTCCCAGCCTTTGGGAGCTTATGATCTTGTAGGGATCTCAGGTAAATACATGTAAAAAAAATGTGTAAAAGCTCCCAAAGAACAAAATATATACATAAAGTTTAAATATTTCTATGCCCTTGTCACCAAAGCAAATGGATTAGTGACCGTTATAAGAAAGTAACAGTTTATGCAAAAGCTTACATACCTATAAGCCTCAGGTTTGGTCTTCTAAAAAGTGTTTATTCCATTAAGAATCAATACTCAGCTGGTTGGCTCTGAGAAGGGGTGGGGAGAGATTGTTGGTTTGCAAGGCTGGGGTCTGGGTATTTTCCATATTTATCAGAAATTAACTAAGGAGAGAGCATCATGCATTATGCAGAAACACACAACCCCTTTTCAGAGTCCAGTCAAAATAACCACAATATTTTAGTTTTCAGAGCCCCTGGGTAAGCAGAGCAGTTTTAAGAAAGCATGAACAGGGCAGTCCGGGTGACCCAGCAGTTTCAGCCCAGGGTGTGATCCTGGAGACCCGGGATCAAGTCCCACGTCAGGCTCCCTGCACGGAGCCTGCTTCTCCCTCTGCCTGTGTCTCTGCCCCTCTCTCTCTGTCTCTTTGGTGTGTCTGTCATGAATAAATAAATAAAAAATCTTAAAAAAAAAAAAAAGAAAGAAAGCATGAATAGACCACCAAGACTCGCCTCCACCACTCCAGCCAGCCTGCCCTGCCCTCCTGCACAGAGTCCAGCTATGCAGGAGCTATATAATCCAAGCCCATGGGGGAGCCTTGCCAAGAATGAATTGCTGCTCTCAGCATCACCTGCAAACATCCAGGGTGAAGTGGGAAGAGCCGATTCTGAATGGGAAAAGAATAAAGATCCGTGGCAGGACCATGAATGAATCAGCTATCATTTACTACTTAAGTACCCAGCAGACAACAATGCTTTTGACAGTTGCCTTAGATATTACTGCTTTTTCCTGTAATTACTTAACAATAATGGGAACTGAGCATCTGAGAGCATGGGTGGCTTACAGAAAGAAGTCCAAGCTCTGAGAAGCATGCAGGATGCTCCTTCTCTGCAGGGTTCATGCCAGAATAAAGGCCTCTAAAGAAGAAGAAAAAAGGCACTGCTCCTAGAATTTGGTGTGAGGTGGATCTTACTGTCTCTAAGACTATTAAATGTCTTTCTGAACCTGGAGGTGTTTGGAATGCCTGCTCTTGTGTCTCAGATGTGAGAACAGTTCCTGCGGAACACTAATGGCTCCTCAATCAAGCAAGTAATGATTCTAAGCAAAATGAGAGAGATGCTCCTTTTCATGGAAATGTAACAATATCTCAAAAATCGTGGAATCCTATTGTTTGTTCAAATTTATATCTACTTCGAAGAATATGATAACTTGCTGTAAAGGTGCCTTGTCACTAAAAGCCGAAATGTTCTGCACAAAGGTTTATATCATGAAGGAAAGCAAGATCTATGGACCCACAAATATTGAGGCCATTTTAAAATCAAGGTTTTTTTTTTTTTAAGATTTAAAAAATTTATTTGACGGAGAGAGACACACAGAGAGAGAGAGAGAGTGCACAAGCAGGGGAATGGCAGGCAAAGGGTGAGGGAGAAACAGGCAATGCAGGGCTCCATCCAAAGACTCCATCCAAGGACCCAGGGAACATGACCTGAGCAGATGCTTAACTGACTGAGCCACCTAGGTGCCCCTTAAAATCAGTTTTCAAAAAAGATGTGAAATCTTTCTATTTCTTATAACTTAAAAGGTATTGGTTGCAATGATTTTGATACCAGATTTTATCCTTTAAATTTAATTCTGGTGGTGATTTTTGTTATTTTTATTACTCAAAATCTATGCAACACACATATGTATAAGATGGTATGTTATGTTAGTCTCTTTGGATATGTGGGTATGTCCCACTTAACATTTAGGTCATCTTACTTCGTAGTATGTTTTTTTTTTCTTTTTTAAAAAATTTAAATTCAATTTGCCAACATAGAGAATAACACCCCCAGTGCTCATCACATCACATGCCGTCCTTAATACTGTTTTATAAAAAGTTTAGTTTCTTTTTTTTTTATTTTTTAAAGATTTTTATTTATTTATTCATGGGAGACACAGAGAGAGAGGCAGAGATATAGGCAGAGGGAAAAGCAGATTCTCCCTTGAAGTGGGACTCGATCCAGGACCCCAGGATCACGACCTGTACCAAAGGCAGACACTCAACCACTAAGCCACCCAGGTGCCCCTAAAAAGTTTAGTTTCCTGATGAAAGCAAATTCAAAGTCCTCTTCTTCCTAGGGAAAATGTCCTTTGGTTTTAAAGGATAATAATTACATATCACATGATATAATTGAATCACTTGCTACAAAAATGGTCTTTCATAAGTCAGATGTGAATTCCGAAACTGAGCTCTACTATTTTAGAGCTATTGTGATGTCATACAGATAATCACAATTGATCCTTGAACAAAATGGGTCCACTTATTCGGACCATTTTTTGTATGAGTACACTACAAATCTGTAAATATATTTTCTCTTCCTGATGATTTTCTTCAGAACATTTTATTTTCTCTGTCTTACTTCATTGTTAAGAGTACAGCATATAATACATGTAAAACCAACATATGTGTGAATCGACTATTAGTGGCTTTTGGTCAACAATATGCTATTAGTAATGTTTTAGGAGGAGCCAAAAGTTCTATGGAGATTTTTGACCCCCCAGGTTGTCAAAGGGCCAATTGAATACTTTCTTGGCGTTAGTTTTCTCATCTCTAGAATAAGTAATGTAGTACGAAGCTTACTGATTCTTGTGAGGTGTAAATGGAAACATTTGTTGAATGCTGACCTACAGTCCCTCTTTTCCATCTCCTATTGCCTTTTGAAAGAGAAAGCTTTAAAAACATTTTGTGAAAAATGAATGAGGAACAGCCAGAAAATATAATCTATTATTTTTTTGCTAAATAGAGCTAAGTTTTGTACATTTATCTCTGTTCTTATTAGTTTCTCCGTGATAGGAGGTACCTACTATCCTAAGGTTTGTGTTTATGATTTCATTGTTATTGCAAAACAGCCTTCTGAGATTGTTACTTATATCTCTATCTATGTACCTATCATCTGTCCATCCATCCATGCATGCATCCATCCATCTATCCATACTATCTGGTTTTGCCCTATGTACTTTTGATTTCTATCTAAGAAAAGGTATATTTATATAGATTTCTGCAACTGGCTTATATCTACAACTCTTGTTTATAGTTGTAGATGATTCATTTTTTATTTCTGAGTAATATTCTATCATTTAAATATGCCACAAAACTGGGTATTTCTAAGTTATAGACCCAGGAAAGGAATGACTGCATCAGAGAATATTCACAAGTACAATTTTATGAGATAATGCCAAATTCTTTTCTAATATGATGATATGAATTTACACTTTCACTGGCAGTATGTAGCAGGTCCTAGGACTTCAAATCTTCCCTAATGCTTGGTATCACCAGATTTCTTAATTTTTGTTGATGTAGATGTTATAAAATGGCATCGTTTTATGTTTTACTTCAGATTTTGCAGATTACTAATATAGTTCAGCATATTTTCATCTATTTATTAGCCATTAATTTACTTTTTCTGTGCAAGGACTATCCATGTCTTTTGTGTATAGTTCTTTTGACCATTTTTTTGCCAAAGATATTTATTTATTTATTTGCAATTCTAATGTTTTCTGGTTTCTTTGTATGGGAAATACCTCATTCCAGATCAAGTCTTGTTCTCCCATTATCTTTATGGTAATTTTATTAACAGAAATGTCTCATTTTAATATTGTCAACCCCATCAAACTTTTACAGCTAACACTTTTTATTGTCTTGTTTAAAACCCACCAACCTTTTATGACTAACAGTTTCTACTGTTTTGTTTAAAAAATATTTCCCTACAATAAATTCATAAAGATATTTCCTTGTAAAACCTTCTAAAAGCTTTGCCTTTCATCCTTAAATATTTAATCCTTACGGAATTATTTTTTATTGTATGGTATTAGGTAGGATCCTATTTCAACTTTTCTACATTAATATACAATTGATTCTGCACCATTTATCAAATAGTTTTCTATGGGTATTTACAATGCCACCTGTACCATAATCCAGTGACCACAGATAAATGTAGGTCTATTCATCTTTCCCTCATCAACACCATAAATTTCCTCAATTACTATGACTTTATCATAAGTACTGATGTCAGATACAGTATGTGCCTTCTTAATTCTTCAAAGAGTTTTGGCTATATTTGTCCCTCTGCTCTTCCATACATTTTAGAATCACTATGTCTAATTCCTATGAAAGTACTGTATGGATTTTGATTTGATTTTCTTTGATCTACAGAGATCAATTTGTGAAGAATTAATAATGCATATTTTTAATTTTCTGAGTCATGAACATGGTATATATCTTCACTTACTTAGTTCCCTCTTTAAAAACTTCCACCAACTTAATACAATTTTTCCACAAAGGTCTTGCTGATTTTTGTTATATATACTTTTTTTTTTTAGTAGTTTATGTGTCTATATTCTTCTATAAACGTTTATTTTTGGAGAGGAGAAGGAAGATAATTTCCTTTTTTTAAAAGATTTTATTTATTTATTCATAGACACAGAGAAAGAGAGGCAGAGACACAGGCAGAGGAAGAAGCAGGCTCCACGCAGGGAGCCCGACGTGGGACTCGATCTCACGTCTCCAGGATCACACCCCAGGCTGCAGGCGGCGCCAAACCGCTGCGCTACAGAGGCCACCCAGAAGATAATTTCCAATGTAGACAATCGTGCCATTTACAAGAAAAGAGTTTGGTTTCTACCTCTTCAATCCTAATAATAATTTTTCTTATTTTATTTCATTAATCAATACCCCAAAAGCAATCCTGAATAAAATGAACATTAGTGGACATTTTTGCTTTACTGATTCAAGTTTAGAGTATACTATACTCATTTTAAAGGAAATGCTTCTCTTTTGAGATTCTGGGAGGGGCGGAGGGTAAGGGAGAGAGAAAATCTTAAGCAGGCTCTATGCCCAGAGCAGAGCCTGATAGAGGGCTTCTTAGGGACTTGATCTCACAACCCTGAGATCATGACCTGAGCCAAAATCAAGAGCTGGATGCTTAACTGACTATGCCATCCAGGCACCCCTAAAGAAAATACTTCTAATGTCTCACTACAAAGAATAATATTTATTATAGGTTTTTATTTTTTGTAGATAATTTTTACCAGTTTAGTGAAGTATTTTCTTGTCCTAGTTTCCAAGAGTTCTTTTTTTAGTTATGATTAAGTACTGAATTTTATCAATACTTTTCTGCATCTAATAAGATGGGTTGTATAGTTTTTAACCTCCTTATTTATTATAGTGATTTACATTTGCAAATTTCTTAAGGGTAAATTATTCTTGCATTGTTTTTTTTTTAATTTTTATTTATTTATGATAGTCACACACAGAGAGAGAGAGAGAGGCAGAGACACAGGCAGAGAGAGAAGCAGGCTCCATGCACCGGGAGCCCAATGTGGGACTCGATCCCGTGTCTCCAGGATCGCGCCTTGGCCAAAGGCAGGCGCTAAACCACTGCGCCACCCAGGGATCCCTATTCTTGCATTGTTAAGATTAATTCAATTTGGTCTTGGTTGGATTCAGTTTGCTAGTATTTTGTGTACTAATTTAACATGTGTATCCATGAATGAGATCGGTCAGTAATTTTTCTTTTTCATCTGACCAGTTTCTAGTTGTAATATCATATAATAAATTAGTGAGTGTTCATTTTTTTTAATTCTTTGGAAACAAAATTTAAGATTGAAATAATCTTTACCTTTTGCCTAATCCCCCCAAAAAGTCGTCTTATGCTATATGAGGATCTTCATTGGGCCAGGTTAAATTATATGGTCTATAAGTATTTGGGCAAGTTACAACCTAAATAGTAAGCCATAAAGTGTTCCTTCCAATGTAGTAGGATACATAGGAGGAGCTTTGTTTGTTTGTTTTTATTTTTTTATTTTATTTATTTATTTTTATTTGTTTATGATAGTCACAGAGAGAGGGAGAGAGAGGCAGAGACACAGGCAGAGGGAGAAGCAGGCTCCATGCACCGGGAGCCCGACGTGGGATTTGATCCCGGGTCTCCAGGATCGCGCCCTGGGCCAAAGGCAGGCGCCAAACCGCTGCGCCACCCAGGGATCCCTGTTTGTTTGGTTTTTTTAAAGATTTTATTTATTTATTTATTTATTCATGAGAGACAGAGAGAGGCAGAGACACAGGCAGAGGGAGAAGCAGGCTCCATGCAGTCCCATCGAGACATGGGACTCGATCCCAGGTCTCCAGGACCAGTCCCTGGACTGAAGGCAGCACTAAACCACCTGAGCCCCCTGGGCTGCCTTGTAGGAGGAGTTCTGATCATCCCTGTTGATGGAATGCTCTTCATGAGCTGAAGGAAGGCTAGGAGAAAAACAAATAAGGTATGCCTGGGTGGCTTAGTGGTTGAGCTTCTGCCTTAGGCTCAGGTCGTGATCCTGGGGTTCTGGGATTGAGTCCCACATCAGACTCCTTTGCCTACTTCTCCCTCTGCCTATGCCTCTGCCTCTCTCTCTGTGTCTCTCATGAATAAAAAAATAAAAATAATAATTTAAAAAGAGAGAGAAAAACAAATAAACTGGCCTGGGCTTTAGGAATTACTTTTATAGTATACTCTAAACTTGCGTCAGTTTCAGAGGCATATGATAAAGATGTTAAAATTTATAATACAGGAAATATTAGCTGACAGTGGAATCACAATTTACCTTTTTTTTTTGTTAAAGAAACAAAGCCCAGAAATTTCTGGTATATTTTCTTCTTTTGTGTACAGCTCTAAAACAAGCATGTGATAAATCAAAATTCTCTCTGACATCAAGAGAGATAAGCTTGTTCAATAAATGATGCATCATTTTGCTACTAGTCCTAGATGCAAGCACAAACCTCTTTTAGAGTGAAACAGAAGGTAGTTTCCCTTCCCCTTACTCCTCTACCCAACTACCTATTGATAAGTAGGGAATATCAAAGTCAGTGAAACCTGGCCCACTGCACTCCCTGGACTTGAGTGTTATGCAACAGATTACCAAAGACATTATAGGGATATAAAACCTCAAGTTCAGTGAGACTGAGGATCTTGCCTAAATGATACTATGGCATTTTAAAGTGAAAAATCATCACATCTCAAAATATTGTGGTAACATCTGTATGCTTCTATGAATACAATCAATCACTGCTAGGCATTCATAGCCAGTTATTTTTTTCATTCATTTATTTATTCTTGATCAGCATTTATCAAATACTTACTGTAGTCAAGGTATTGAGCTAAATATTACATAGGAAACATAAAATATTCCATGAAGTAAACATTTATTAAGTACCTTTAGCTACAAGGCAAATTATAGGTACAAGGCATTGTAAAAATTATGAAATTAAGGCAGCATGATTGCCTTGGATGACCTTAGAAAAAATATCATCCTTGATACATTTATGATATAATATTTTTATTTGCAATATGCTATGAAAACTTTCAAAATTTTGCTAAATTATTTTTAGTTACTTAATTTTCTATTTTATTTTTCTGAGCTGATTCTGTTTTGAAAATAAGCTTTTATTGATTCAACTCTGCCTACCAAGTCAGCAAATACATGCATAATGGCAGCTTGTACAAAAAAGAGCCTGTAGCCAAGGGAAAATGTTCAACATTGTTGCATGGGAGTCTTCTGGTGGCTTGATTTCATAACTGAGTGAAAGGTACAAGTTGGAGAGATAGATGAACTATACTCAGCTTGGACCTTCATCAAGAAGTGACTCCCCCAAAGTGTGTTCAAAATGCCCCTTCATTGCCACATCATATGGAATACACAAAGTCATGAAAGAAGAGTGTACATCAAAGGATACAGAAAACTGACAGACTCTTAATGAGGAGTAGGACTTGGTTCAGGGAGAACTGCAAGGCTAAGCAAGCACATCGCAGACACTCCGTGGTAGTAAGGCAGGCAGCCAGCATTATGCAGAATAAGATGAAAAGAGCAAATCTCAACAGGAATTACTTGATAATGACTACCAGAAAGATGTAAAGAACTCTTTCCTAATAGTAACGAGGACCCTGGAATAAGAAAATGGTAAATTAGGACTCGGAAGTGGGGATCAGGAATTGGGTAAGACACCCAGCAAAGAATCAGCAGAACTTGAAAAAGTTTTCATCAATTTCTACTAAGAAAGAACTAGAAACTTCATATTCTAAGTCTATTAAGTAGACCTTAATGTTCCATGTGTACATTGCTACTTACTTGATGTAGAATAAACAGTAAATTACCCTTATCCCACAGTGTGCAATCATTTTCAGCAAATTACATTTTGGTATTTTGATAATCTTTAATAAAAGACCTGCTTCAGTTATTGCTATAAGCTGACATAAAAACTGGGTGGGAGTGCCTGGTGGCTCAGTCAGTTGAATGTCCAACTCTTGATTTCCACTGGGGTCATAGTCTTACGGTCATGAGATCAGCCCCATGTAGGGCTCCTTGCTCAGCAAGGAGTCTTCATCCCCCTCTCCGTTCCTCCTGCCCCCCCTTACCCTCTCTCAAATAAATAAATAAACCTCAAATAAATAAATAATAAAAACTGGGTGCTCACCATTAAACAATTTGATCAAAAGTCTGTTACTGAGAAAGAAAAACGACAACAAAAACCAGAAATGCCTGACCCTTCCAGAATGTTGGTTTAATGAGATTTATACTTCTGTTTGAATTACATGAAGAGTGTCTAATCAGCCTCTGGATTTTTAAGGCCGAAACAACATGGCAATGAAAAATGGTTGTGGGGAACTATCTTTCCTTGTCTATAACTGAAACCAATACGTTAATATTTGATCAAGCATGACAGACTTCAGACACAACTATAAATGGCAAAACATGACCTCAATGGAAGAGGAAGCACAAATTTTTTTTCCAGCTTTATTATGACACAATTAACACAGAAGCATAAAGGCTTTTAGAGAGAGAGAGAGAGAGAGAGAGAGAGAACTAATGTCCAAATTCTTTCAAATCAAATTATCCAATTAAATAATCTAACTGATAATTATAAAGAAAAACAATGATTTTTTAAAAAGTTAAAATAAAAAAACAAAACAAAAACAAAATTGGAATCTATATAGTAACGTACTATGTATGGTACAGGGCCATTGGGTAGGAAGTGTTAAGCTTGCCACCTTGGGACATTCTTGGCAGGTACCTGTCAAAGGGATTCTATACCAAATCATGATCTGAGCGATGTTCACTTTGACTTAGAGCTTGATTAACTAATCTCCAAGAGCAAATCAGAACTTGAGGAGGGACAAAGTTTCATCTCCTTCAAAGTAGATATAAAAATAACAAAATGGTTAATATTTAAAGCTTCAGAATAAATAAATGTAGACACACTGTGAATGATGTTTGGATGTTTTAGGACCTTCTAATGATGTTGTCTCTGACCAATTAATAATTTAAGAACCCAATTTGAATTCTCAAACATTTCTAGTTTTTCTTCTTATAATTACTCACAAACCTGCCATTTTATTCATGGGAGAGAGATGAAAAATATGCAAAAGCCCTGACAATTGTCATAGAGAATGACTTAAATTTACCACCATAGTTAATCTTGATCACAGTTATGTGTGGCAAATTTGTCAAAGAAAATGCCAACTATAAGCCCAGAACATAAGAATGGAGAGAGTAAAGATACAACACTCTAGAATAGATGAAATCTGTGTTTCTTGGCCTGGTGTCCAATATGAGTTCATTGTTCAACCTTGGGCAAATCTGGATCTTTCATAGCTAGATGTATAAAAACTAGATGTATAGAATCTTTAGTGCTACCAAAGATTCTATACTCTTGAGTCAAAAACACTTGGACCTATGCCTTGAAAAGGAGTGTGGGCTTAAAATCAGAAGAAGACACAGGTTTTAGTACTGACCATGTCATCTTAGCCTTACTGGGAAGGCCTAGCAGGAACCCAAGCCACTCACAGACCCCCTCTGGGGAAGGTCTCCTCTGGCTGAAGGGCATGAGATTATATGGTGGAGAGACACCTCCCAGCCTGCCAAGCAGAAGCAGAAGCAGAAGCAGAAGCAGAAGCAGAAGCTGTATCTAGCAACAGGTACCAGGTGGTGCTGGTCACCCTTATGCAGGACTTTAATCCACACTTGGACCTTCTGCAATAAATCTGGCTTTTCCCAGCAGCATGTCTGCTAGCACACCAGAGCAGGCGCATAGTAGAACTTTGCAAACTCTACAGGATCGCTATCCCTCACCCTACCCTCCTTGCAAATCTACCTTAAAAAAGATATTTTTAACAAGATTAGGTGGAGGCTGCACAGGGTAGTTTTTAAGATCTCAGGCTCTGAAAGTAGACTGTGTGAGTTCAAATGCCAGACCTCCTGCCAGCCAGTATAATACCCTAAATAACTAGTAGATCAACTAATCTCTCTGTGCTCAGCCTACTCATCTGCAAAATAGGGATAGTGATGGCAATGCCTAACAGGTGGTTTTGAGGATCAAATGTGCTAACTAACACATGCAAAGCACTGAGCTCAGCTTACCTAGGAAGTACTAGGTAAGGGGGAGGGCAAAGCATATACAAACACTGCTCTTTTTTCCTGCCACTTTTTTCTCTCCTGCAGGTGTCCTGAGAAACCCTTCCCCAAACCAAAAATACTGTAAGTGAAAGGGAGTTTAGCTGATAAGTACTATTTATAATCAAGATGATGACCCCCCCCCCCACACACACACACAGCTGTCTGATCCAGCACATTCACTTTATACAATTGGGTAATGTTAATGCTGGAAGTCAGTAGGGTAGGTTGATTTCCTGAGGTCACCCAGCTAGTTGCTGCAGGGCCTTGACTACAGAGCTCATCACCCGTGAGGCAAGAGTGGAACTGTTTAGAAGATATTAATTTGAAATGTGAGAGGGAAAGGGGAAAAAACACATTAAAACCAATGACAGGTATGCTTGGGTGGCTCAGCGGTTGAGCATCTGCCTTTGACTCAGGGTGTGATCCTGGAGTCCCAGGATCGAGTCCCACATAGGGCTCCTGAGGAGAGCCTGCTTCTCTTTCTGCCTGTGTCTCTGCCTCTTTCTCTCTCTGTTTCTCATGAATAAATAAATAAAATCCTTTTTTAAAAAAATAATAAAACCAATGACAGGGACACCTGGGTGGCTCAGGGGTTGAGTGTCTGCCTTTGGCTCAGGTTGTGATCTTGGGATCCCGGAATCAAGTCTCGCATCAGGTTCCCCACAGGGAGCCTGCTTCTCCCTCTGACTATGTCTCTGCCTCTCTCTGCCTGTCTCTCTCATGAATAAATAAATGAAATCTTTAATAATAAATAAATAAACAAACAAACTAAATAAATAAATAAATGAAATGTGCCAAGTTACAAGCTATGGATAAGAACTTTCTTCTCTTCCTCTACATCCAATCTATGATGGGCATCTATCCACCAGAAGGCTCATATTACTTATTAGCAGGGGAATTGATAAAAAGAGCAGCTTGCATACTCATATATATCAACAAAGGCTTGTGAAGGGATGCATTGAGGGGTCCATACACTGTCCTAAAGAGTTTTAAGGTGCCTTTCACAAGAGAAAACAAACCGTATCAATGTGCAACTCCACTGCTTCTTATTCCCTGTATCTAAAATAATGTACTTAGATATTCTCTTCTTTTGCTTAAAGGTATTCCCTTAAGTGGGTAAGCAGTGTTTTTGAAATTTAAAAAAAGTTAATATGAGGAATCTTCATCACATCTCTACAACTCCATGTGTCTAAGAAAAAGTTGGTCTGGCTCTGTAAATTTGAGTTCCTTTAACTAAAACAACATAATAATTAATCTCTATAGACCATTGGTTTCCATCACCATTCAAATGGGAAGACAACAGAAAGTTGTGGGTCAAGCATCATAGCAGTACATTTGTGGCATTTTTCCCCAAAGCAGTTTATATAAGAGGAATTGAGGAAGAAGAGTGAGGGCCAGGGAAACTTGGAGCCTGAGGGAAACTTGGGCCAGGGAAACTAGGAGCCTGGGGATAGGATGGGGTCTAGGCACCAGGACTGATCTCACTGGTTTGCTCAGACCTAATCTCATTGCTGATGTAAAATCAATTTTTCCCCTCTTCTTCTTCCTCTACCTAGTCATTTTTCTTGTGTGGTTTGACCCATTTTACAAAAAGAGCAGGGATTAAGTACCTATTAATTTAGCATTCCACAGGGGCAAAACCCCTGTGTGTGCACATGTGTGTGTGTGTGTGTGTGTATGTGTGTGTGGGGGTGTATGTGTGGTGAATTTGTGTTTTGCAGGAGAATGGAGGGAACCATAAAGAGAGAAGTAAGGATGGGGATAATGATACCTGCTCTGGTAGAACTCAAAATGTAATGGGGTTGACAAGAATGTCACATCAAAGAAACCTCTATCCAAACGCAGTGTGATTTAATCCTGGGGAACAGAGCTAGAGTAATTAGGTCAGGGAAGATGACTGGGGAAAAAAGTCTGGGGACAAAGAAGTCAGAGAGAATTTACCAGCATCCCAAAGGAGAGCAGGGGAGGGGCATGGAGATCTATCTCCATTTGTCCTGAGGTCCGTGCACAAATGGCCCAGGAGCAGCAGGGGTGTTGGGCATGTCACCTGGCTGAGGTCAAGTGGGCAGCCACTAATCCCACCCTGCCTGCCACATGCTAAATAATAACTAGCACAGTTAAGAGCTGTGGAAAGATGCTGTGCTTAGTACTGAGTCAGGGATAGTGAAGAATGTGGGGTAGCAAAGCACCAACTTATTTATAGCTTGGCCTCCCCTCCCTTGCTCAGGGCACTTGTAGAAAAGAATGACAAACTTCAGCATGGTTTTGGAATTTGTGGAGTGTGAAATCTTTCTTCCAAGACTCTATTCTTAGTTGAAATGCCATAAGGTTCACAGGACACAGATAGCTAGATTTCTCTTGATTAAGCAGACTTATTCCTGTGGGGCTGGATGGCATTCTAATATGTGCCAGTGACTGTGTTGAATAAGACCAGCTCCAATTCCCCTCCTGCAGAAAGGGTCTGCATGCTACAGTATGCAGGTTTCTTCAGTATAATTTACCTTCTTTCAGTGATAATTATATGGAATGTCCTTCACCACTTCTAATTTAAATCTTCGCTCCTGACCATGAGACAAAATGGTGTCCAAAATGCATTTTTTATCAGAAAGAGGCCTTTTTCTTGATCATAAATATGTCCAAAAAATAAAATGTCCACTCTGGTGGACAATCCACCTTCCATGACAATATTTGCTGTTTGTCTGGCAGTTTCTCTTTTTCAAACCCTGGAATTTTCTTTCTCATAGCTGTAGGATTGTCCCTCCTCTCATTTCTGGCTCATAGCAGACACTTGGTAAACATATACGAACAAAAAACCCTCAAATTTTTATTGTGTGTTGTGGACAAAGGAAATTTCACATCCTTCACATGCTATTTATACATGTGCCATAAGAGGACATGCCACATAACATTCTCATCGTGAGATGCTCCAGAGTAAAATCACTTACTTGAACTCGTATTTTATATTTTATCAAACGCAGAAATTTTATTGTGGATTTGCCTCTTCCTTAAATTATTGAATGTGCTAACTTGCAAAAGGAAATTAAACAGCATTGGTTTCTCTTGGTTGTCACTCATTAATTTTTCAAAAGAATTTGGAGCACACATTCTTTGCCCACTATAACCCTGTGCTACTTTTCTTGAATTTTCTAATTCCAGCTTGCTGACATCCTAAGTGCATTTGTTCATTGAACACATAAGTTTTGTTGAGCCTTTCAGCATGAAAATTGAGTAGAAGAAACATTCCCTGCTTCTGAGTTTGAGTCTAATTGTATAATAACAATTGCATATCAAACAATCTAAGTATAAAACAAAATAAAACCACCTGAAGTGCAATGTATATGTCGTATGACAGGAAATTTTTCAAATGTGGTCAGGTAGGCAGGAGAGCTTTTTGTTCTTAAAAAAACAAAACGTAATAAAAAAAAGACTGAGCTAAAAGTCATCTCCTTTCTTCAAAATAAGAAACCTGGTTGCTGTTGTTGTTTTGCTGAGAACCAAGTGGATGTTCTTCACTTTTCTGGCCACATGGGCATTAATCAGAATACTAATGGAAAGCCTTTTAGAGAACTGCCTTCACAGCTAGTTAGGGTGATCAGAAAAGTGATTTACACTGAACACATGTGACCCCAGGAAATGTTTAACTTGATCCACAGTGTCCACCCAACCAGCCTTCTAGCCCATCTCTAACATGGCCCTGTGGGAAGTTTTCTCAGAAGATATTATTTATCTTTGAAAGCATTAATATGTATCACTGATCATTCTTACTTTCCATTTTTGTCATCTCTGATACTATTAGAAACTAAGAATTCATAGAAATTAACCTTTACATTTTTATAAAGTACTCTCAGGATTCAGTAGTTGTACATTTGAAATTCTAGCTCAAAATGTACTTTCTAGGAATCATCTTTACCTCTTTACCCACTCCAGATTCTGATCTTCTCTACCCTCTGTTCCTTCAGATGGATAGTACTCATTTTTAAATATCATTTCCCATTGTGATTTTTTGCTCAAGAACTGTGAATTCACTTCATGTACATATCCCTTCCAGTAAATCCAGAATGGCAGAGATCTTTCTGTCACTTAAAATAAGATCACATATCTTACAGTGAAGTGCTCTGTATACAAATGTCAAATGAGTGCTTGTTAAGACAGATTTTCCCAACAGCTAGAAATTCCTTTATGAGCCATCCCTTCCATTTTGATGGTTCTCAATCTTTGCTACATATTCAAGTTACACGGAGAGTTACCAATTCCTGGGTCCCTCTCCACAGATTATGAGTTAATGAGTCTGGGTATGGCCTGAACATTGGTATTTTTCCAGTTCCCCAATGATCTATCTCCAGTCAAGACTGAGATCAGGGGATGCCTGGGTGGCTCAGGAGGTTGAGCGTCCGCCTTTGGCTCAGAGTGATCCCAGGGTCCTGGGATCGAGTCCCACGTTGGGCTCCCTGCGCCAAGCCAGCTTCTCTCTCTGTCTCTAATGAATAAATAAATAAAATATTTTTAAAAAGACTGGGATCAGTTCTCAAGATGTACACTTACTCAAATTTCCCTGAGAAAAATAACGTGGAAACTTTTTAACCATATGGACTACTAAGCCTATCCTATCAACTTCATTCAGTGAGTCTAAGGCATATTCTCCCCATATGTAAGCTAACCATTCTTCTGGAGAAATTTTTATCATCTGGGTATTGGAGAGACATAGAAAATGGTTTCCCTGACAGTCAAGAGGTGGACTACTGGTAACTGATGATCATTAGTGCTATGTTATTTTCATCCCACCTTCAAGTTCCCTTTCCCCAGTGAATGTAGACATGAGATGGCTGAGATACAGTTTGGACAGCAGGAGAGGCAGGAAAGGGGAGGACAGCGTGGTATTAGTCCAAAGCCAAGTTACAGCTTTTGGAAGCAGGGGTAGTGGTTGGCAGGTGTTCATGTCTGCTGTATTATTACAGACAATAAGTCACAGCTGGTGCCAACTGTGACATGCACACTACATGCCTGTCATTCTATCAAACACCCTGGTAGCTATTCTACAACAATCTCCTTGCCCCATATTTTGCTGAGCCTGAAATTGTTTGAACTTTGCTACACATGGAACAAGCGTTCAGTGAAGTGGGCTCATCAGTCATCTCAAATGCCTGCAATTTCAGGATAACCTGCCAGCTGTGGCTGGATTCAAAGGCTCTACTAAAGGTCCGGGTGGGTAAGCAGTCAGAGCTGTTCTGCAGACGCAATGATTTGGGAAATTGCCATCTCTAGTGGCTGCTCTACTGAACCTCATAAAAAATAATGTTTGCATCTGGATTTAGAAAGGGTCTCATTTCCTTCTTTAAAAATCTTCATCATGATGATATATTCAAGTCTGTTCTTTGCTTAGAAGCAGAGTTAGACTTTAGTCAAACGGAGGCACTCTTATACCTTAAAGGATTACGGGTAAGCTGAGATCCCTGGACAGGGCTTTGATGCAACAAGGAGACTCCAGACCCCAGGCCTCCAGCCATAAATGCTGAAAGTCATTTTCACGTGAGCTATGATAACAAAATGTTGGAGAGCCATGCCTAGAGAGCTTTGCTGGTAAGTAAAATGTTGAGCAGTAAACAGAATATGCATGAGAAGCATAAAGATCACATCATTGGTAAATCTTGAAATAGTCATTGTTGGTCTGGAATCATTTGGGAGGTGCTGAAGATTCAAAGTCTGGGAAGGGGCCCCTTGAAGAGCTATCTTTTCAGGGTATTGCTGCCGTCTAGAAATTACAATGGTTAGCTCTTTCCTATAAACCTCTTAGGGAAAGTCTCCACCTCCCTTGGTAGCCATCCCACTCTGGTTCTATAAATCATTTCCCTACTCGTAAGGCCTGGAGCCAATTGGCTGTAATGGCATATCGAACTTTGAGCCCCATATGCCCCTGGCTGATTATATATTCACTAGATTTTAAAAGGCAAGTCCAAACTATTGAGTACCCTTCACGTTTGGAACCAATTCCCCCGTTAGGATTTCGTCCTTATTAGAATCTGAATAGCTGTTGGCACCAGTTCCTTTCTCTTCACACTGTCTGCTTAAGTGAGAAAAATTCTTGAGCAGTTACTATTCTTAAATGCAGGTAATATTAAGCAAAACTAACAGCAAAGCCTCCATTCTGTAAACACGGAAATGATGTCTCAGTTTTAGCAACCGAAGAAGGATGCTCCTTTTTAATATTAAGAGGTCATCTGATTTAATAACACATTTCCCAAACAACATAGAGGCCTAATTTGGACAAGATATTGATTGGAAGCCATCTCTTCCTATAAATGCTCAACTGATGTAGGCAGCAGGAGGCTGTACAAACTCAATGGGCAATTTCAGTACCTCTACAGAGCCATCAGAGCATTGGCTTGAGATTTGGCCATGCAGTCATCCCTCATTTCACAGAACACTGGAAAATTCCTAAATTGGATCTAAAGCTCCATTTCTTATATTGGTTACAAAGTTCCCGATAGCTCTCTGTCTTGTAAGCTCTCCTACAGACAGGGTAAGAGGTGAAGCTGAGGGAAGGAGGAGGCTGCCCACCCCACAGCATCTGTGTACTCTCTGGGAAACTACATAAATTCTCAAGGTCTCAATTTTCCCAGAAATACTATGAGAAAAATCCCATATTTTAAGTTACTTGGGGGCTCAGAGAGGACAAATGTGTAAATATAGCTTAGTATTCTCCTTACCGTTCAGGTTAAGCTAAGTCTACATTATAACAGCATGGGGTCTGTCACCATACCAATTGTTGGCATAGAGATGTCCCAATGACATGAAAATTTTTCAGATGCATTGTCTCCTCAATTCAATTGCAGCCACAAATATTTTGGAGTGTCTTTTGTTTGCCTGCACTGTCCTAGGCTCTGCAGATGTACACTGCAAAGCCGAAGTATAGATTAATTTTGATTTCTCTAAAACTTCCAACTAGGAGATACAAAGTCAACTTTATTCATTTGATTTACTTTTAGATTCACTGTTGTTTCATTATCTGTGTAGGAGTCAATCTCTACTCTTTAAAAAAAATAGGCAAGCAAAAATAGCAAAAATAAAATCCCTGAAGAGATTCAGACAATCTTCTGTTGAGAGGAAATGCTACTCATATAAATCCATACCTCATTATCAGTTAACATAAATTAAAAGGATCTTTCAGTTAAATTCAACTGTTTACAAACATTTAGTTTGTCTTACTTCCTTACCTTCTGTTTATCCATTATTAAAACATTAAAAACACTGTTGTTTCTGTGAACAGATGCCCCAAAACTCAAGGAGCTGCAGACTCTTGTGCAGAGCTAGTAATACTGCAAGTGGTTTCTCTCCCTTATAACTTTCATTTTAAAAAGGCTTTCATTTCTTCAATAGCAAAAAAATTACACTAAGTCACACTACCATGTCAACATATTGCAAATCCAAATGCAATTTTTCAAGATTTTTTTTAATTTCCTTTTTTATTGAAGTATAAATAACATTCAGTTTTATGTTACTTTCAGGTGTACCATATAATGATTCAGTAATTAGATGTTTGGATTTATAACCCATTTCTAAAATGCTTAAGAAAGGGGATCCCTGGGTGGCTCAGTCATTTAGTGCCTGCCTTCCGCCCAGGGCGTGATCCTGGAGTCCTGGGATCGAGTCCCGCATCAGGCTCCCTGCATGGAGCCTGTCTCTCCCTCTGCCTCTCTCTGTCTCTGTATCTTTCATGAATAAATAAATAAAATCTTTAAAAAAATAATTAAAAAAGCTTAAAGAAACTATGATCATTTCTATTTCAGAAAACCTTACTGATACCCTTTTTACATTTGCTTCCTTGGCAAAGAGATCGAATATAAACTTTAAAATGTCTACCAGAAGTTCTGCATATTATACTGTACTTGTAACTATTTTCCTGTATACTCTTATTTTCTCCATCTCTTCTTGGATGTATAAATGGGTACACACTGATCCACATGGCAGTGTCTAATTGAGGTAAGTGAATTGATACAAGTGAAGTTGTTAGGAGTTGAGGATTCTGGAATCAGTTAGTATGTTTGATTGGTTGTGCAGCTTGTCAGGCCCATGACTTCAGGAAAGCAACCATTTTAAGCATCTTCATTCAGTATCTTCATCTAAAAGATGAAGTAATTCATCTCAGAAGGATACCAAGAGAACTAAAGAATAATACAGGCAACATGCTTAGTGCAATATCTGTCATGCAGTAAGCCTGGGATAAACATTAGCAGTTAATATTATTATGTAACTATTTTGTATGAAATCCAACACTATTGATCTAATTAGAGGAGTTTTTGTTTGTCTGTTTCTCCAGTGTCAGTGGTACATAGCTACTATCAGGAGGGTTGGCATATTGTAGTCACCATCACATTAAGGATTTTATTTATTTGAGAGAGAGCAAACGAGAGCACAAGCAGGGAGGATGGATAAAGGGAGAAGGAGAAGCAGACTCTCCACTGAACAGGGAGCATCACAGGGCTCAATTTCAGGATCCCTGGGATCATGGCTTGAACCAAAGGCAGATGCTTAACCAACCGAGACACACAAGTGCCCTGAGACTGTCATCTTAAGGATACAAAGACTGTGCCTTGATTCTGTAGCTTATTAAGTCTGAAGCTACGTGAAGATCACGAATGTCTCTGAGTTTTGTTCCCATCTCTGGGCAATGGGGACATAACTTACAGGGAGGTTTGTGATAAAGATGAAATAAAGTAACCATGTATAGAAGTATTTTGGAAATTGTACAGCATCTAAGAAATGTAAGTTATTATTAATGGATGTTTCAGATCAAAGGAAATCATGATGAATTGATGATGATAACTGTCAATTACTTGATGTTTACCATGAGGTAGACATAATGCTAAGCATTTAGATGCATTATCTCCTATCCCTAAGTGTAATCTGAAATTATATAAAAGGAATTTTGTAGTTTTGCAATCTATAAATAGGGGAATTGCTGATTTTTAACTTCTCTTTTTTACCTTATTATTATTATTGTTTTTATTTTTTATTTATTTTTAAAGATTTTATTTATTTATTCATGAGAGACACAGAGAGAGAGAGGCAGAGACACAGGCAGAGGGAGAAGCAGGCTCCATGCAGGGAGCCCGACATGGGACTCTATCCGAGGTCTCCAGGATCAGGCCCTGGACTGAAGGCGGCACTAAACCGCTGAGCCACTGGGTCTGCCCTATTATTGTTTTTTAAATCAAAGCTAACCTAGTCCACTGTAGCTTTGGGAAATGCCTTTGACATTCTGGCATTGTGTGATTATCCCTAACTCTGTAATTTTACAATGCGACATTAATATGTAAGAAGTAGTACTATGAACACATTCATTGCCTTGATCTTGTTGCCTATATTGAGAGAAGTTTTTAAGAGCTTCTTTATATGTGAACTGAATATTTTCTTTATTTTTTCAAAATTGCTTTACATACTCTTTCCAACTGTTTATAGCTGGTTCAAAAGCCAGACTATTAATTTGTTAAATTTAAGGTAAAATTGTATTTTTTATTGACATTCAGATACATAATCTCTCTTATCATACAAAAGAGGGGGTTAAGATGTGTTTGTTATATTTATCCTAATGTCATAAAATGACTCTGGACCACCTACATTTATGAGTTTGCATGTTTCACAACAGTTGGGGTTCCATTCACATTGTAATGATTACTTATTACAACAAATTTATAAGTATATTTTTCCTACATTTCTAAAATAGGAGTATAACTTTTTTAACAAAATCAGTATTTTATTTCAATTTCTAATTGAGGACAAGCATATTCAAAAGTGAAACTCACTTCTTAATTTACATGAAGGTATCCACATGAGTGGTATCTACACAAATACATGTTTATATAACATGTATTTCTATAAATATATAAAATATTTATATATTTAGAAGTTATATTTATAATTTTTCTTGATTTATACCCTCAATAATTTAATCCTCTTTATCAGTTTTAAGTTGCTCTTTTACTATCTTTATTGATTCTTGATCACCTATACTACCCCTCATGAAAACATTACTTATGTTCAGGAAGCTGTGGTTTTGTTTTGTTTTGTTTTGCTTTTTCAAAGAGAGAGAGTACAAGGGTGGGGAGGAACAGAGAAAGAGGAAGAGAGAGAACCTTAAGCAGACCCCACACTGGGAGCCCAATACAGGGCTTGATCTCACAACCCTGAGATCATGACCTGAGCCAAAACCAAAGAGTAGGATACTTAATCAACTGAGGCACCCCAGGAAGCTATGTTTTATATTTGACACCAAACTACAAATTACTCAGATAAAGCAGATGACAGTTAACATCATTGTTGTGACTAGTCATTACTCATAAAATCCCTATAACACAGGATAGCACAGATATCTCAGTCATCAATGTGGTTGACACATATAAGAATATTTTTACTCTTCACTTTTTGGCTGCTCTACTAGGATCAATGGCATTCGCAATAGAGATATTTCAATATTTCACGAAAAACATATAGGGAATACTAAGGCCTGGTATTGCCAATTAGGCAAGACTTCCTTTGATTTTTCAGAAAAACACTTTATTTGGCCAGTGTGGATACTTTCAGTTGAGCATTTATTTGTTCTAACAGTCTCAAGATTCTTAGCAACACCATAAAATTAGACAGAGCTTTAGTGAAATTTTCTTACTTCCTCCTACTTTTAATCAAGGATCTTAGTCATAAAACTTCATTTTTAAAAATTTAGCTAAAGCCTGTGCTTTAGTGTTAGACAGATTCCATTTTAAAGTTTCAAATACAAAGCTCATAAGGAGCTTATTTTATCCATCCATTTAATTACATTCAAATTATCACAAAGTGCTTACCTTTGGCCCATAAAGTAACAAAAATCCAATTTTTGCAAGAAGCTCATCAATGGTTGTTGTGGTTAAGAATACTTCTTACTGAATGTTATTAATACAATAGCAATGTATTACTTAATAGGAAGGTAGAGAATACATCCCATTAAAAGAGTCACAGAGCAAAAGAAGATTATAAGTATACGAAGATCACTGAGACAATGATTGAGCTGTATCATCAAGAGCTGGGGTAGCCTTCAACTTTATTACCCTAAAGCATCAATGGCATCATGACAGCACCTGAAACTACAGTGTAAACCACCAGGTCTAAGGTTCTCCCGACTGATATCCATAATGAACAGATGATAAAAAGGGAATACAGATTGTTTTCCCCTCCATACATCTTCCTTTAGCATAATATTTTTAAGATGCTCAGTTATGAGCTTTGAAAACATGGATTCAAATCTTAGTGAAAGCATCACACTTTAATGTGGGAGTTACTATATTCATTCTGAAGGAGTAGGAGGTAACTACCTTATTAAAACACCACTAGGTATCAGGTGCCATACTGTTGTCTGAACAGCCTAAGAAGGACTTTTGAGGCCCAGAGATGGGAAATGTTTTGCTTCAGGCCACACAATCAGCAAGCAGCAGAACCCAATGCAAGCACAGTTCTCTCCAGAACTAGTCACTGCTCTCTCAACTCCACTTGCTGCTGCCCTGATACCTCAAATGGGAGCATAAGGACACCACACTCAGCAGCAAGAGCTAGAGAAGAGAAGCTTTGCAACAAGGTCTCAGCAGTTTAGATTGTGTCCTTTGGTGCCATAAAGCAGTGGACAGCAAGCCGACCACTTGGCTGATTGACTGAGAGAGATTTATAAAACTTTAAATTCACAAGTCACAAGGCCAAAGATTCTGATTTGCAGATTTGGGGATGTGACAAGAGCTTCAGTTTTGATAAAATATAAAAGCACCTCATAGTGATTTTTATAAGTAGCCTCCTACTTTAGAAACCACGGTCAGTGTCTTAAACAGTAGTCTTCATAGATTTGTTTGCATACTCAAAAGAATTTCAAAAACTAGAAACATTCTCTGCCATTTAGTGAAAGTTTAAAATTTTCTCTTATAATTTTAAAAATGGTAAAAGATGTAAAATTGGTGCCATTTTAAATTTTATCATTTTAAAAATATTTGCAATAGAATTTAAATATCAAAGCAATTTGACAGCCAAAATTATCCTTTTGAAAAAATATGTGGAAAATATGGAAACATAAAAGCATTGAGTTGCTAAAGCAATCTTGAGAAGAACAAAGTTGTAGGCATCACCTTTCCTTGTTTCGAACTATATTACAAAACTATAGTAACCAAACAGTATGGTATTGGCATTAAAAATAGGCACATAAATTAATGGAACAGAATAAAGAACCCAGAAATAAGGCCACACATATATGGTAAATTAACTTATGACAAATCAGGGCAGCCCGGGTGGCTCAGCAGTTTAGCACCGCCTTCAGCCCAGGGTGTGATCCTGGAGACCTGGGATCGAGTCCCACATTGGGCTCCCTGCATGGAGCCTGCTTCTCTCTCTGCCTCTCTCACTATCTCTCTGTGTCTCTCATGAATAAATAAATAAAATCTTAAAAAAAAACTTATAACAAAGGAGCCAAAAATATACAATGAAAAGGGTGGTTTATTTAGTAAGTAGTGTTAGGAAAACTGGACAGACACATGCCAAAGAATGAAACTAGACCCCTCTGTTATATCATACACAAAAGGTAACTCCAAGTAGATTAAAAACTTGAATGCAAGACCTGAAACCATAAGACTCCTAGAAGAAAATGTAGGAAATAAGCTCCTTCACATCATTCTGGGTGATGATTTTTTTTTGGATTTGACACCAAAATCAAAGGCAACAAAAGCAGAAATAAACAAGTGAGATTACATCAAAGTAAAAAGCTTCTGTACAGCAAAAGGAACCATTAACAAAATGAAAAGGCTACCTACTAAATGGGATAAAATATTTGCAAATGATAAATCTGATATGGGATTAATATCCACCAGATATAAAGAACTCATACAAATCAATAGCACAAAACAAACCAACAATCTAATTAAAAAATAGGCACAGGATCTGAATAGACATTTTTCCAAAGAAGAATTACAGATGGTCAATAGGCACACATAATGGTGCTCAACATCACTAATCATAAGAAAAATGCAAATCAAAACATCAAAACTTCAATGAGATATCACCTCACACTCGTAGAATGGCTATTATCACAAAGACAAGAAATAAGTGTTGGTGAAGATGTGGAAAAAAGGAAAGCCTGTGTACCGTTGGTGGAAATGGACATTGGTGCAGCCACTATTGTAAACAATATGGAAGTGGCTTATAAAATTAAAGATATAACCATTATTTGATCCAGCAATTCCATTTCTGAGTATTTTCTAAAGAAAATGAAAACACTAACTTGAAGAGATATTTGCTACCCTTATGTTAATTGCAGCATTATTTATAAAAGGCAAGACATAGAGGCAGTCCAAGTGTCCACTGATAACAATGAATGGACAGAGAAAGTGTGAAACACACATGTTGTGCTTGTGCACACACAAGTACACACACTTGAGGACTATTCAACCATAAAAAAGAAATCTTGCCACTTGTGAAATCACAGAGGGATCCTGAGGTCATTATTGTTAAGTGAAATAAGTCAGACAGAGAAGACAAATACTATATAATGTCACTTATACATGGGCTTAAAAAAACAAACTCACAGATACAGAAAACAGATGGGCGATTGCCAGAGGCTGGGGGTGGTGCTAAATGAGTAGCTGAGGTCAAAAAATATAAACTTCCAGTTATAAGAATAAGTCCTGGGATATAATGTACAACATGGTAACTATAGTTAGTAACACTGTATTACATATTTGAAAGCTGCTAAGAGAAGAGCACAAGAAAAAGAAATTCATAGCTAAGTATGGTGATGGACATTAACGAGACTTATCGTGGTAATCATTTCATACTAACAAATGTCAAATCATTATGTTGTATACCTGAAACTAACATAATGTTTCATGTCAATTATCTCTAAAAATGTAAGCATTATTATTTAAACCACTAGACATTTTTTCTATTTCCTTTCCTCTTTGAATTTTTGTTTCCATTTCACTTCCCTTGCTGTCTTTTAGGCTAACATTATATATTCTTATTTGGAAATTTAATTGATTAGGCTTTTAGACTTTGGTGAAAGAAAAACTACATTTTTAAGTGAAAACGAAAAATACTTGGTGTAACTGTAGATCTCTGAAGTGTTTCAAAACTTGTTTTCATTACATTATTAGTGTATAATTAATCAAAAACATAGACAAATGAGACTTTTGATATTACTAAGAGTCAAATGTGATGGTAAATGCTTCTAGTAATGAGATGGATAATGCTTTTTAATTTGGTTGTATACATGTATGTGAAAATTATTTATTGCTGGGATGGACAAAGGTCAGTATCTATTCCTTTTCTTCCCTTTTTTCAGAATAAAAAATTTTATTCACATTGATGGTTGGAATGGAAGGGATTTCCTAGTAGTGAACTACTCAATTCATTGTATTCTTTTAAAGTTATATGCTCCAGGGATCCCTGGGTGGCACAGCGGTTTAGTGCCTGCCTTTGGCCCAGGGTGCGATCCTGGAGACCCGGAATCGAATCCCACGTCGGGCTCCCAGTGCATGGAGCCTGCTTCTCCCTCTGCCTGTGTCTCTGCCTCTCTCTCTCTCTCTGTGAGACTATCATAAATAAATAAATAAATAAATAAATAAAAAATAAAGTTATATGCTCCAAAGCACAGTCATTTGTCACAAAATATGATATTTAATAATCTATCACCTGAAAACTACCTTAGATTTTCCTTCCATTTTGTTGAAAGCAAACAATTGGAAACCAGCTAACCAGCTATGAAGATTTGTTAGCCATACTTAGCACCTATTAATTAGTATCACTGACTTCTTTCAACAACAGTATTGAGTTACCTCTTTATTTGATACCTGGGAGGTGTTTGAGTCCCAGAGCTACAAACCACATTAGGGTTCCCCGTAGGTATGAATTTCTCTTATAAAGTCAGAAAAGGGGTAGTAAAAAAAGAGACCTGTGTAGATTGGTGCTAGGACAGTGCCTAAGGAAGTAGATGATCTGAAAACCCCCTGAAGCCATGAACCTTGCTGAAAGACATCCTGTTTCACCAAAGTTATGTATATAGGATTGTAAATGTGGCTGCCTTATAGCATCCTGAGAGTCTCTCTATGACAGATTGGTGCCCAGGGGGTAGCTAAGGAAAGAACGGTGTCAGATAATTGTGACATGTTTGCCTAGGGCACCTCAAACCTGAGCCCTTGCTGGGGAGAAGGGATGTTTAGTCACCTTGCTTGTGAGGAGCTCTAAGTGGGTCATACTGAGACCCTATGTAGAATCTAAGTTGTTCCTCAGGGACGAGTGACATTTCTCTGAAGCAGCCAGAGAGAGTGGACTGGCCTTTCATAGTCATCAGGGTTCATGAGGAGCTGACCAAAAATACTCCAGGAATGTCTGCTGGGGTGAATGACAATCATAAAAGTGGCTGTTGGAGGCACCAAACTGTCAGTCTGCACAACAATCAGATTATTCAGTGGGGATTAAGGAACCACTCTTACTCTGGGACGTCAGGAAATCCAACCTGGCATTCGGTCACTTAGTTGCTCTGAAAGAGGGCAGCTGCAGACTCTGAAGAAAGCTGAGCGCTGCAGGATGTCTAGGGCATAGACTGCAAGGTGGCCATGAGGGGGACATGAGCAGGGAGCTCTGGGATAGGGGCTAACTCCCAGGAAAGGCCAGAGTGGGGCCTCATGGGGAGAGGGACACAGGCCAGCCTGGAGCCTGTAGGGATCTCATGCTCTTAGCCACCGTGGTTTGAGTTTGGAGAGTGTCTGGTTGGGTGGCCAGCATACCTGACCAGAAGCCCAATGTTTGTACTTCTCATATCAAGTCCCTAAGTGCCAGGGGACACAGCTCTGCATCCGCCTTAGTGGCCTGAGAGGATCTCCTGCCCCATGGTTTCTTAGAAAATCACAAGTGAGCTCGGCATTGCTTTACGTCTTTTCTAGCCTGGGGGCTCTTGTTTCTGCAAACAAGTAGTCCCTACAGTTGAAAACTTGAACAACTTGCACTCGGGAGGGGTGCAGTCAGGAAGGGACCCAGGGGCACGGCCCCAGGTGCACAGTGGGACCTGCGCCACCCCAGGCAGCAGCTCCAGTAAAAGAACCAAGCCCCTGATGGCATAGAGGTTAGGGCACAGGGCATTTAAGAAGTATGGTCACTGACCTAGCAATTCTGTAAGAGAAAGGAAGGAAGAAAGGTGGGTTTGACACAAAGACACAGGGATGGAAGAGGATGGGAGTAAGCTAACAACAAAGAAACCCTACACAGACAACATGAAAGGGGACCAGGGTGTGTGGAAATTAAAGAAAAAAAAATCTGTAAGGTTAATCACCACAGAAGGGTTGGAAGTAAAAAGAAGCAAAAGGAGCATAAATAAATCAAGGTATTTGCCTCAGGCAGCACTGTTCAATAGCTTGGAGGGGTGGGGAATGGGAACGCAGTTCTAAACTAGTCCAATATATTCAGAATCTTTTCATCTTAAGAACTCAAATCAAGGCTTTGCAAGAATTCTATTTTTAAAAAAATAAAAAAAAAAAAAAAAAAAAAAAAAAAAAAAAAAAAAAAAAAAAAAGAATTCTATTTTTAAAAAAATAAGAAAGAAAAGAAAAGTAACTGGAAATAAAGCATAGCCAAATCCTAAGTGTCATGCTGTTTGTGGAACAATTGTGTGAGTTCCAGGCATAACCTTGGATCCTGCAGTCCCATTCCCCACCACTGCCATAAAACACATATCGCAATAGAGAGAGTCAAATGATTTTTTTTTGTTTCCCAGTGCATACAAAAGTTACGATTACACTAGACGATAGTCTATTAAGCATGTCACAGCATTATGTTCAAAAACAGAATGTATGTATCTTAATTAAAAACTACTTTATTGGTAAAAAATGCTAGCCATCATCTGAGCTTTCAGCGAGTTGTAATCACTGGTCACAGATCATGATCACAACTATAATAGTAATGAAAAAGCTTAACTACTGTGAGCATTACCAAAACGTGACACAGAAGCACAAAATGAACAAATGCTGTTGGAAAAATGGCACCAATAGACTTCTTTCCTCCGTGCATTACCCCAAACCCTCAATTCGTGAAAACTGCAGTATCTGCAAAGTTCAATAAAGCAAACCACAATAAAACAAGGTGTGCCTGCATCAGCAGTGATGTACTTGGACAAAAATCCACTGGACCTTTTTTTTTTAAACAAATACTTGTGAAAAGAACGGGTAGATCCACAGACAACAGGTTGTATTTTTCATAAAAGGTGGGTCCTAGGCAACAGAAGGTTGAAAAGTATAATGGCAGAGATCTGGTTTCATATAAAACCTAAGTGACTGCTGAATCAGTAGGTATGAATTGTACAAACATGATAAACATTCAGAAAGCTGGCCACGGTACATCACTTCTCTCAAGTTGGTTCTGGGATGGTCACAGGATTTGGGAGTGAGGAGCAGCAGTCCAAACTTACAGCAAAGCCAACAGGGCCTGGGGTAGTTAGAAGCAGGGTCAGGGATCTTCACAAAAGGCTCAGTGTAGAGAAGACTCATTGGGCACTCATGAAACGACTCAGATTTCTCGAGAGCCCACCTATTCACCTAGGCTGTTAAGGACAGAAGGAGATTTTCCCCACAGAGCTATGGACTCAGGGAAACTCCATTACAAATTGGGAAAGACCAGAGAAGCCCTGTTAATCCAATGCTACTCATTTCAGTTCTCTAGGGCTTTGTTAAGGGCCAGCCATTTAAATAACAGCTGATTTTGATTCCAGTGCCTTATCTTTCCCATTTCAGTAAAGAGTGGAAACCCTTTGCTGGCAAACAAAAAGGTTGAAATTACCAGTAAGTCTAGTCCTTATAAGATGAGGAGTCTATAGAGAGAGGGTAAGAGATTAGTCCTGTATTATATTGACTCAAAGACTGAAAAAGCCCCACTTTCAGTATCTTCGAAAATAAGTCTCAGGTTTGTCAAGGCCAAATATCACACATATATTTCCATAAAGCAAAGTAGCTCTGGATTCTGGTATTCAGTTCTTTTCTGTTGTTGGTCCAGAATACAACATACTTGAAAAATATTCGAAGACTCCTGACCTCTGTTTTAGCATATGAGATGTTATTTTTCAAAAACTATTATTCCTTGCCACATACACTTCTATCCTCTTATTTTTATTTAAGCCTACATAGTAGCATCTCCTAAATTTAAGTGTCCATAAGAATCAGCTGAGTTCTTTCTTTAATTCATTTTTAAGATTTTTTAAAAAATTTATTCAGAGAGAGAGAGAGAGATTGGGGCAGAGACACGGACAGAGACACAGGCAGAGGCAGAAGCAGGCTCCACGCACGGAGCCTGACGTGGGACTCGATCCCTGGCCTCCAGGATCACACCTGGGGCTGCAGGCGGTGCTAAATCGCTGTGCCACTGGGGCTGCCCCAGCTGAGTTCTTAAAAATAGAAATTCAAACACCCATTTCCTGGACACTCAGTTCAGAAGCAGGCTCAGGAAGCTAGATTTGTAAAGAGTGCCCAGGTGAATTTAGGAAAAGTCTTTATTGTGATAAAGAATTATGGAACTGCTTTTTCTAGCTCATACTTTTTGAAAAGAAATATTTTTCTTTGTCATATAGCTATGCTTACTGGCAAGGAATTACTATTCTCTTATTGTGAGTCTTTGAAATTTAATAATTATTTTCCCCTTATCATTGGGCATAGAAAATTTTACTTGGTGAGAAGAAACCTTGATAGTGCTTCTTGTTCTGAACTCAGCCATTTTAGCCTTCTGCTCCTGCTCCCAAATACTCACAAGCAGCCACAGATAGCAAACCTTCACAGGCTCCATTAATAAAAACGGTCCCATAAAGAGTGATTTCAAAAGCTTCCAAATATAGCTACAGGGTAAAGCCAATCTGTTTTAAGTAGATTCAGAATTAACTAACCCGGCGATACACTTCTTCAGGTTTGTCTCTCAGTGAATCTTTCCAGAGCTGAAATTTTGATCTTGATTCACGAATATCTTTCTGACTAACAGAACCAAAGTTCTGTAGGAAATAAGAAATCTAGCTTTAATTAACTGAAATATGACAGACATGCCTGCCATGTGGATTTTCAGATTGTATGGATATCCATTTTTTATTGTCTCTCCATTTCCTAATATGAGATTTAAACTCATACAAACTCAGTATACATTACATCATAATCGAATGGGGGCAGAAAGAAGATTTTATAATGAACAGGAACTACAAGTCCTGATAAAGACAAATACTCATACATCAGTTGTGATGGCAGATAGTTTTTTTTAAGAAGCCTCAGAATATTTGCATCTTTGAAAAAAAATTGTTAATCATCAGCTGACAGGCAAAACTCTTTTTCAGATTTTGCTAGCCTCTTTTATTAGGGTGTATATCTAAATATGCTCATTTTTAGGCAAAAAAAAAAAAAAGGGTAAAATAAAACAAGTTAAACAGGAGTCACAATTCCATTAAAATCACAATTAAACTCATCAATGTGGGAGGCGAGGACCTAATAGAGCAGACGGAGTGGAGTAGTTCAAGATTCCAGTCCTGTGTATCTTAACTTGTACCTTGAATTACAATTATGTTTTTAGATTTCCAGCTCCCATCATAAAGATGCCAGAAGAGATTCGTTTATCTTATCACTTAGCATAGAGCTGGTACTTATGCTGAGTAAATAATAACTGACATTAATTGAACACTTATTTGAGAACTTTAACTTGCAACATCTCATTTAATCTCCCTCCTCCATAAATAGGTACTATTATTACTGCCATTTTATAGATGGGAAAACTGAGGCTTAGCAAAGTTAAGTAACATGCCCACCTCACGATCACTAAGCATTGCCACTTACTTGTCACCTGTTTAGGAAGTGGCGGAATGAAGATTTTAAACCCTAGCAGTTTGACCCTAGACCCATAATTCTTAAGCATTTCTCCATACC
Source organism: Canis lupus dingo (assembly GCF_003254725.2). Classification (NCBI taxonomy): domain Eukaryota; kingdom Metazoa; phylum Chordata; class Mammalia; order Carnivora; family Canidae; genus Canis; species Canis lupus. Next base: position 6,911,452 of record NC_064271.1, on the reverse strand, counting down.
TTTTTATAGATACCAGCTCACTTGGGCAATATTAGGAATTCAGTGTCTGTATTAAAAAAAAAAACTTCAAAAAATGCCTCCCTTTTAGGTCTTTTTAAAGATTTATTTATTTGAGAGAGAGTGTGTGTGTGAGGCATGGAGGGGCAGAGGAAGAGGGAGAGACAATCTTGAATAGACTCTGCGCTGAGCACAAAGCCCAATCTCGGGGCTGGATCTCACCACCCTGAGATCACGACCTGAAATGAAACCAAGAGTTGAACACTTAACCAACAAGAACCCCAAAATATGCTCCCCCTTTTAAACTTGGAGAATTAATTAGATCAGATCTGTTGTACTATTGGACTATCTTGGGGAAAGTGCACTCTTAACATGGGGTCTTTTCTTACTATTTGCCTTCTTTTAATCACTGAAGATTACTTTGGACAAATTGTGGACTATTAAAAAGTCTCAAAGAGTTGCAAGGTTGATTTTTTTTTCAATTTTTAAGGGAAATGAGTAATTACTTTCTTGATAAATTTAATTTCTACTTTATAAAGTAAAATTAAGAATAAGGTAACTCAGACTTGATTTCATAGTTAAGGCTATAAGTGTAAGACAATAATGTGACTATGTCTCATGAAGCATTACTAAACAGCTGTGAAAGGTTAGTTGCAAGAGATGTTTTATGAGTTTAATTCTAATTATAACAAATGTACAGTCCTATACATTTCTATGAATGCAGACCCAAGTATCTACTTGACCATCTATATTCCTGAAACAAAAATAATAGCATTCCTTTAACAAATAATTTTTATACTTTTAAGAAAATTATATCAGCACGAGGAAAAAGTTGTTTTGAATTTTGTCTTCATTGGAAAAGGCAAAAAACACACACACTAAAGAAAGCCCTTTAATTTCAAAGTAGAGAAAATTCAATCTTTATATGTTTGTCAAAGAGACAGTTCTTATCATTAATTTGAATTTGAATAATAAGGCACTAATCCCATTCACAAAGCTTCCACCCTGTAACTTAAAGTCTCCCAAGGGCCCTAACAACTAATACCACCTTTGGAAGTTAGGATTTCAACAGGCGAGGCAGACATGCAGACCACGGCAACTATGTTCCCCTAGCTCCATCACTGAGGATAGTGGCTATTTTTATTTTTTTGTTCTGGACCACAGAGCTGCTCTCAGTAGATGAGAGACCCTGCAGGTCATGACACCAGAGTGCCAGGCAGTCTAGAATCCTGCGCAGAAATCTTGAGCAAATGATTCAGGTCCGTGCTGTACACTAGTGACAGTAAGCCACAGTCCTTCAAACCATCAGTCACTAGGCTGAAATTGAGAATGTCAAATCCATGAACATCAAGGCTTCCTGAATGAAATTGTGCATGAGAGATGCACATTCTCTCAGACCTAAGCAAACATCCTCTTCAGATTAGGGACTGTGTTATGTAAATGTCAGTCTTAAGAGAAAAAAAGGGGGGGGGGTATCTTTCATCATAATTACTTCTTTAGTAATCATAGCTCATATAATTGCTTGTTCCCTAGATACTGGCTACTTATTTGGTGACTACATAATTACTGATTATAAATGTAACAGACTATTATTTCATCACTATTATTATCTTAATCTAGGGAGCATAATTTCCTTCAAGAAAAGGATATATTATGAAGCACGTTTGAGGGTGGAAAAAAGTATATATTCTGTGTAAAAGAATTGCAGTTGATTATCTCAGATGGATCACCCTTACTTGGATCTTGAAAGCCAATTCTTGTTTTCAAACTCTTACCGGCATTCTCATCTCTTTGGCTTATTAAGCACATTACTAACACACATGGGGTCCACGTATCTGCAGACATTAGAAGAGCAGAGCTCTTAAATCTAAACTATTATTTCTCTGCCCTATGGGAAACACAAATCAGCAGTTTTGTTACAAGCGCCAAGTCTGTGCTCATATTGATCTCTTCTGTTATTCTGAGAAGTAAAATAGTCCATCACCAGTGAGGAAGGGAAACATAGATTACTAAGTTTGCAGTTTGCTTTTATTACACTCTTTGAAGGGTACCATGAATGTCTGGAACCTTAGAAAGATCGTTACTGATGTAAATATGAAACACTTCCCAAAAAGAAATATAAATAGTTTAGCAATCACCAACCATTTTTAATGATCAGTTTCATGCTTTGGTTCTTTTATCAACCCCCTTGGCTTTTTTGTGCTTAAGAAGTTCACAGTAGGGTTCCCTGGGTGGCTCAGCGGTTTAGCGCCTGCCTTTGGCCCAGGGCGTGATCCTGGAGTTCCGGGATGGAGACCCACGTTGGGCATCCTGCATGGAGCATGCTTCTCCCTCTGCCTGTGTCTCTGCTTCTCTCTCTCTCTCTCTCTCTCTCTCTCTCTCTATCTCTCGTGTGTCTTTCATGGATGGGTAAATAAAAATCTTTAAATAAAAAAAAAAGTTCACACTAACTTAACATTAACTTGGTGGCATTAAGGCCAACAGCTGGGCAGAGATGCCAGGGTAGTTAACAATTGATTAGCCTCCAGGTGGAATCAAACTCTTATAATCTCTTCTGGAAAATGTCTACTGTCCATTAATAAGTTAATAAACTATTATTTCAGTGACAGCCATCATGCTCTATTTCTCCAACTAGAACTATATATTTTAACCAGGCACTTTTTACCTAACCATAGAAAATGATAGCAAACCCTTAAGAGTGAGATTTCTTGAATTCTGAATATATACAACTACTGTTTCATCAAAAGTTCATCTAGTTCCATTTTTACTACTCTAACTATTAGACTAGTGGGTATGGCAGCAAGGTCTTTCATCAGCTTCTCAATTGTCTTTAACAATTATTAAAACGTCACTCAAATTGGGGTGATACTCTGTTTATGTCTATCAGAAAAGCCACCAGCCATGAAAAATAGTTGCATGAAAGGAAATGTGTGTACTCTGGATGTATGAAGGAGTTAAAGAAAGGATAAAGCAATGGAAGGTGACCTTTCAATAGGAATTATTGCCTCAATACCACCAGATAAAAGTGGGATTTCTAAACCCAAACATATCAATGCTGAAAAAATTATTCTAGATCATTTATATGGTGATAGATGGGCTTTGGTTTGAAATGGTTTTGCAAATGAGATTGCCTCAAGCAGAAAAACAGAATCCCCATATTTCTCTAACCCCTTTCCATCAAGTCAACCTATTAAAAAATAAATTTGCTTTCTGTCTATCACTGCTTAACATCAAGATGTCTCAGATTGGCTTATGCTCAAAAACTGTTTCCTATTTTTTTCCTTTTTTTACAGTTTTAAACCGAATTTCAAATGGTATAAGATTAGATTAATGATAATTAATGATTGGTATTCATTATCAAACATTAAATATTGATATTTATACTTTTTGGAGTTAAGTAATTCTTCAGTTTCAGTTGACTATTACCATACTATGGCCAATAATAATCTAACCCTAAAAAAAGGGAAAACAGAAAATACTTCTGAGAAAAATGATTCCTGTTACCTAAACACAACAGACATACTGATTAGAAGACAGAAGAGCTGAGGCTAACACTGTAGAAATACTGCTCTAGAGACTGTAAAAGTGACTGATGTTTACCACAGTTTTCACTGGAATGATTATTTCCCTTATTTAACATGTACTCAACAGTGAGCCCTCCCCACAAGGCACAGAGATTTATAAGTAGTTTGTTTCCAAAAAGGCATCACTGTAATTGTACAGATACATAGAATGGATACATGTAATTATAGAAAAGAGCAGCAGAAAAATACAGTTGACTCTGAAACAAAGCAGAAGCAGAAGTTATAGGTGCTGACACTCTACACAGTTGAAAAATCCACTCATAACTTTTGATTCCCTGAAACTTAACTACTAATAGCCTATTGATGCCTGGATACCTTACCAATGTCATACATAGTTAATCAATCCATATTTCATATGTTATGTGTATTACATAATATATTCTTATACTAAATTAAGCTAGAGAAGAGAAAATATTAAGTCATAAGGAAGAGAAAATAGATTTACAGTACTATACCTTATTTACTGAAAAAAACCTCCATATATAAGTGGACCTGTGTGTTTGTTCAAGGGTCAACTGTACACAATTTCCATTGTGAAAGTCAATACTTGGAAGTATCCAGAAAGATATAAGTAATATTCTGCCAGCGGAGAGCTTGAGTGGACCATGATTCCTATAAATGCAGGAAGTCAAAGGGCAAAATAGCATAAATTTCTATCAGTGAGATGGTGGCAACAACAAAAAACAGAGATTTTCAATTCTCAAAAATATTTGTGAGGCATCTAGTTTCAGCTGGAAATGCGGAGACTGTTACTCTTACCTTTGCAACCAGGAAAAGACTGAACAACAAATGGACAACTTCTCTTAAACCTATGAGAGAAGTAAGGTTGGAGAGCAACCAACCATGATGAAATCTGGAGAAAGAAAAGTATCTACAGGGAGCAACAGAACCCAACCCTTTGCTTACCTGGAGCAGACTGCTGGACACCACAGAAACTGGTAAGAAGACTAAGCTGAGAATGTTTTTAATAAATCACTAAAGGCTAAGTGTGGGCTACCAGGAGGGGTCAATCCCTGGCGATGCAGAGTAAGGGACTTGTAGTCTTTTGTAAGATTCCTATCTATGAACCCAGCAGACATTCAGGCAAATTTGGTAAGGATCCTAAGGAAGCTTCCTTGAAGGAGTTGATGGGGGTAGAGAACAGTAACCACGCTAAGTGTGTACACACCTAACAAAGATTCAAATTATCTAAGGCAGGGGATCCCTGGGTGGCTCAGTGGTTTGGCACCTGCCTTCGGCCCAGGGCGTGATCCTGGAGTCCCAGGATCAAGTCCCACATCAGGCTTCCTGCATGGAGTCTGCTTCTTCTCTGTCTGTGTCTCTGCCTCTCTCTCTCTCTCTCTCTCTCTCTCTCTCTTTCATAAATAAATAAAATCTTAAAAAAATTATCTAAAGCAAAAATTATTAGTAGAACTGAAAAGAGAAATAGACAAATCCACAACTATAGCTGAGACTTCTCTCCTCTCTCAGTAGTTGATAGAACAAGTAGGCAGAAAATAAGTAGGGATGCAGATGATCTGAGTAACGCTATTTCTCAACTTGATTTAAACTACATTGGAAAATTAAAATAAAATAAAATAAAATAAAATAAAATAAACTACATTAGAGAACATTCCATCCAACAACTGCATGATGTATATTCCTCTCAAGTGCATATTCTGGGACATTAAACAAACTTTGACAGATTTAGGAGAATAGAAATCATACAAAGTATGTTCTCATATAATAATGAGATAAAACACTAAGTCAATAATAAAAAAAATGTATGGAAAATAACCAAGCATTTGAAAATTAAACAGCACATTTGTCAAATAATCCATGGATCAGGGAGAAAATGTCAAGGAAATATTTTAAATATTTTGAATTTAATAAAAATGAAAATACATCATATAAAATTTGTGGGACACAGCTAAAGCAGTCCTTACAGGTACGCTTATAGCATTAATGCTTACATTAATAAAAAGAAAGTTCTCAAATTGTTCACCTATACTTCTACCAAAGAAACCAGAGAAAAAAACATTAAATCCAAAGCAAGCAGAAGAAAGGCAATAAAATTTATCATTTATTTATTAAATTTTATTAGAATGGAAATCAATGAATTGAAAATAGCAAAAAAAAGAAGAAGAAGAAGAAGAAGAAGAAGAAGAAGAAGAAGAAGAAGAAGAAAAAGAAGAAGAAAAGGAAAAATCCATGAGATCAAATACTGGTTCTTAGAAAAGATTAATAAAATTAATAAAACTCTAGTTACTGAAAAGAAAAAAAATACCAATATTGAAAATGAAAGAGGGAATATCAGTATTCCCCCATAGATATTTAAAGGAGAATGATGGGATACTATAAACAACCCTATCCTCATAAATTTGGCAACTTAGGTAAAATAGATCAATTCCTGAAAGATATAAACTACCAAAAGCCATTCAAGAAAAAATACATAATGTCAATAGGCCTGTATGTAACAAAGAAATGAGATTATAGTTTAAAATCTTCCAAAAAAGAAGTTCAGTCCCATATGGCTTCACCCGTCTATAACTAATAAGTGAGTTTTTGAAGGCCACGGGATAGAAGGTCAATATACAAAAGTAAGTCTTATTCCTAATGTAAGCAACTGAAATTAAAGACAAAACAAACAACTTCCCCAAACCTCCAAAACACCATTCACAACAGCAATAAAGAGTGGGTGCAAAAACAGAGGAAATGCATGTGAGAAGAAAATATGTGCAGGATTTACTTGTTGAAAACTATAAATGTTCATGAAGAAAATTTTAGTCTTCAATAAATGGAGAATAAATTTTAGTCTTGAATAAGTGAATAAATATTTAAATATTTTCCATATTTACAGATTGGGAAATTCAATATTGTTAACATCTCAATTTTTTCTAAATTGATCTATAGCTTCTATAAAATCCCAATCAAAATCACAGCAAGTTTTTTGGTAGATCCTGACAAGCTGATTCTAAAACTAATAAGAAAGGCAAAGGACCTAGAGTAGCCAAACCATATTTTAAAAGATGAACAGAGTTGAAAGACTCATATTACACAATTTCATAACTTACTATAAATTTATAGTAATCAAAACTATGGCATTGGTGAAACCATAGATATGCAGATCTATGGAACAGAATAGAGAGCCAAAACTAGATGTGCACCAATGTAACCAACTGACTTTTGACAAAGATGCAAAAACAATTCAATGAAAAAATGAAAATCTTTTCAGTAAATGCAAAAATTAGATATCAATATGCAAAAAGTAAACCTCAAGGCTTACCTTACACCTTCTGCAAACACTAACTCAATAAGGATTATAACTAAATGTAAAACATAAAACTATAAAATTTCTAGAAGAAAATGCAGGAGAAAATATGTGATCTTTTTTGTAGAGGTTTGGAAATACAACACAACCATGATCCATAAAAGAATAAAGTGATAAATCGTACTCTAGCAAAATTTAAAGGTTTTGCTCTGTCCAACAGGATGTTAAAGAGAATGAAAAGACAAGCCACTGACTAGAAGAAAATATCTGCCAATCACGTATCTGATAAAAAAAAAAAAAAAACTCCTTACCAAAATATCTAAAGAACTCTTAAACTTGAACATCATCATGTAAAACAACAAAATCTAGGTGCTTACCCATTTAAATTGAAAACTTATGTTTATGCAAAAATCTATTAGCGGTTTAATTAATAATTGCAGCTTTATTCACAGTTTTTCAAACTGGAAATGACTCACACATCCTTTGGTAAGTTAATGGGTAAACTGTGGTATACCCATTCATATGAATATCACTTGTCAATAAAACAGAAATGAACAATTGATTCATGCACCAATAGGAATGAAACCTAAATGGATTTTTCTAAGTGAAAGAAGTTAGTCCCATGCAGCTATATATCATATGATTACATTTATATTACATTCTGAAAAAGGCAAGACTACAGGGGCAGAAAAGCAATCCCTTGTTATGGGTTGAGGGTGGAGTGAGTGGTTGACTACAACAGGGAAGTATGAGGGTTGACAACAAGGAAATATATTGTATATTGCAGGTTTTCAGCTTTGCAAATAAAGCTGCAAATAAGCAAAGGGAATGCTAGAAGGAACCTTGTGGTGGTGGTTGGGAGTTCAATCATCATGAACTCATGTTTATTTTGATAGATAGATAGATAGATAGATAGATAGATAGATAGATAGATAGATGATAGAGAAATAGAGAAATAGAGATAGTGCATATACATGTATTAGTACACATACATATATTTCCTGTCTGCTGAAAGGGACTAGAAACAGTAGCAACCAGCACATTTTTTGTCCATATCCTGGATTCTAAATAATATTTTCCAGTAAAAGGAATCAGAGTTCCTTGGGGAAAATGCTAATTTTAGGACTGTGACAAAGAAAATACTAGATGGACCTGGAGCAGCATCCTTCTGTACCAAAAAGAGTGCATATCCACAATCACCACTACCCTGCTCATATTACAACAACAAAACAAAACAAACAAAAAAAGAAGCCATTGGTCATATGGAAAGGACACGGAAGCTAAACAAAAAATGTCTCCAATGGCCAAAGCTGGAACAATTTTAGCCATGAAGTAAATAATGATAGTTCTGGATTCTAACACAAAAAAATAAAATAAAATAAAACTCCACCAGTCCATGCAGTTATAAATAAGTGATGGAATAAATAAGCAGATGGAGGGGAAGGGACAAGTTTTCCTTTCAGAAGAATTCCAACCAATAAATGTATAGAAAACTAGAAAAACAGAAAATTACCATAATTTACTATGGCAATACTTGCTGCAAGAAAAAGAATCCATTGATGAGTATTAAAATTAGTGACTTTAAGGAAAAACAGGACATTTGCATATCCTCAAACTAGCTCCACCAAAATATTAATTACTGCAGTGGTTTTAACATATGTGCAAATTCTTTGACATTCCTTCCTCCAGGAGGCAAACACTAAATCCCCTTCTATTGTGAATGGGCTAGATTTAACTTGCTTATGCAGAATATAGTATGCAAAGGGGGAAATAGTAACTTATGATGGAGAAAGAAACCTGGTAGACACTGCCTTAACCAAGGATCAAGGTTAACATCACCAGTAATAAAACATATTGATATCAAGTACTCCTGAGATGATGTGACAACAAGGGGACATTTCCTTTGGGAAATGTCCATATCCATATCCTCGGGTCACTGATTGAGAAAATATCAGACAAAGCCAAAGGGAGGGTACATTGTATAAAACACCTGGCCAGCACCCTTCAAAAGCATCAAGATCATGAAACAAAGATGGATGGAAGAACTTTGAGCAATTGGAGAAGACTAAGACAAAAAGAAAACAATTTGTGATATCCTGGATTGGTTCCTGGAATAGAAAAAGAACCTTAGCATAAAAACATGGAAAATCTGAATCCAGGTTGCCTGGGTGGCTCAGTCAGTTAAGCATCTGCCTTTGGCTCAGGTCATGATCCCGCCGGGGTCCTGGGATAGAGCCCAGTGTGGGGCTCGCTGCTCTGGGAGCCTGCTTCTCGGTCCTCTCCCCGCTTGTGATCTCTGTTTTTCTGTCTTCCTCTCTTTCAAATAAATAAATAAAATCTTAAAAAAAAATCTGAATCAAGTTCATAGCTTACTTAATAGAATTTACATTAATCATTGATTAGTATTAAATCATTATGTATATTATACTATTATACTATACTATAGTATACTATAATTATACTACATATAGTATTTTACATTGTACTATATTATTATATTAATTACACTATATTATATATTGATTAATATAACATACTATTGTACTATACTATGTTAATTCCAATTTACTATATTATTTATTATACTATACTATATAATTATACCATGTTAATATCAATTTTTAAATTTAAATAATTATACCATAGTTATATAAGATGTTAGCAGTCGGGGATTCTAGGTAGAGGGACTCATTCTACCACCTTTGCAATTCTTAAGTCTGTCTAAAGTAGTTTTTTAACAAAATATTTTAAATATATATGTATGTTGCTCAAGGAATTCTGATCTACATTGCATGGTAGACTGAAAAATTCACAGAAGTGGAAAATATCTTCAGTTGAAAGAAAATGTAAGAAAAATAACCAGTGTATACAGCATTAAACAGGGCTTCAGTCTCCAGGTATCTACAGAGGATTTGTGACCTTTGGTGGTCATGCCACATGTGGAAGATATAATAGCAAACCATGTACAGTTTCAGCCTCAAGGAAATAACATTAAATGTTTACAATCAACAAAACCAAAACATTTCAATTCACTAGAGAGGATGGAAATCTAGAGAAGGGAGCAATTAATTCAATCTGAAGGAGATTTAAAAAAAAAAAAAAAAAGATGCCTGGAGGAGAGGACAGGACTTTTAAGCTGGTTGGGTCTTAAGTTACCCAATGAATGTGGAAATTCTCATTCTTCTCTGCCCGCATTGCTTTGATGTACACCTGTTCTTCTCCAACAAATCAGTCTCTAGTCCTCTTCATTCTACCACTCAATTTTCTCTCATTTCAAGTTTCTCCTCTGCTCTATCCTCAAAGCAGATCCTTATCATCTCCAGCTGGCATAGATGCAGCAGGCTCCTAACACTCTTACCTGCTTCTCAACCTTCATGCTGCTGCTCAGGTGACCTTTCCTTTTTTTTTTTTTTAAAGATTTTATTTATTTATTCATGAGAGACATAGAGAGAGGGGGGTGCAGGGCAGGGACACAGGCAGAGGGAGAAGCAGGCTCCACGCAGGGAGCCTGACATGGGACTTGATCCTGGGTCTCCAGGATCACCCCTTGGGCTGAAGGTGGCGCTAAACTGCTGAGCCACCAGGGCTGCCCCCAGGTGACCTTTCTAAACTGAAGATGGACTCCTCATTCACTGAACAAACCTTTCCCTATTGCCTACTACATACATGTCAGGAAGGAGCCCTCAGCTTGTTTAAGACATTTCAATAAATATCCCCAATAACTGTTCCTAGAAGTATAAAACAATGGACAGAAGAAAAGAAGGGAAGGGAGTGAGGGAGAAAAATGAACCAAGGGGGGAGTGCAAAATGCATACACACAGGGAAGGAGGTACAGAGGATTGTGGGGTGGTCATCAGAAGGATCCACGTGTAGGAGATATGTGGGGTGCCAGGAGATGACACTGCTGAGGAGTTTAGGGCCAGCACAAGACATGGAGAGAAAGAAACGATAGTTTTAAACCCAGCTCATTATTACTCACAAAGAATGATGTGGAGAGTACAGACGCTTCTTTGACAATCAAACCTAATACTAGAAAAACATCAGAAGCCAGAGTAAGGATGATAAATAAGACTTGGTCCATTGCTTTGGAATTGCAAATTTACTCTTTTTTTTTTAGACATAGCAGGTGCTTGGATCTATTCATAGAAGATCTGCCAATAGGATTCTAAGTCCAAATTTACTTTAAAGTTTTTATTCAACAATTTCATCCATCAATTTGTGTTGATAACATCAAACATTGGCATCATTGATCAATATTACTCTTGAGTGAGTTTGTCATGGTCTGTGTCAGGTAGCTTCTCATCATATGAGAATAAAGTGAATCTCTCTTTTGTAGACAAGGAAGTCTGAAGGGGAGAAATAATTATTCAAAACCAGGAGATGTTTGCATAGTCATTAAAAAAAAATGGCTTCCAAGTTCGTTCGGTCACATTGACTTCCCTGAGCACAGGGAATGTAAGTTACCTCTTGAATAAAGCAGGAAGTTCAGCTTTGTTGGAGCTATGAATTGTGCTTATTCGTTTTCTTTACAAAAGACTCAGCTACAACAGGTGCATAACCATCCAATTCACACTCGTTCACATATAGGTATATTTGCACGCACACCTCTTCATGCAGCCGGCCTATACCGATTAATGATCAGCACACACTGAATATGTCATACTATGAATGGTCTTTATAAAGTACCTTCTGACTCATGAATCTTTTCAACTACTCAATCTAAGATGATTTAGTTCATTAGAATCAGTATTTAATTCAAATATAAAGGTTTACAATCCATGTGTTGACATCAAGAGAGAGCTCATTATGCCTATGATTATAATAACATTGTATTTAAACATCACTACACAAAAAGAAAAACATCTCTTCTAAGAGAGCACTGGATAATTCTACTTTCTGCTAGAAGAGGAAGAAACACTTCCATAAAGGCTTCTCAAAAATTTCTAATTTTCATGGAAAAGAAAATATGATTATATTTAAGTAAGTTATTAGCAATTTTTATTATAACATGATATTAATAGAAATAGCACAAAAGACAAATTTTTAAAAAGGGTAAAGCTGAGAGACTTTCTACAATATTCCATTATACCAGCCACACTTCGTTATTTATTACAATCCATTCTGTACTATTGCTGTGCATGCAGGAAGCCAAAGCAAAGCCATATTATTACCTAGGCAACAAAATAGATACACACGTTTTCTACTGAAAAATGCAGAGAATAAATACTCTACTTCAAGATAGCTGTGCCTTTGACATTTGCAGATCTGAATGCAAAGCTGAAACTTAGTCCCTCAATCTTTTCAAAAAGTTGATTAACAAAGCAGATTTTTTAATTCAATAATTTTTTGGCTTTAGATAGTTTTCTAATGATCGGCAGTGCAGCATAAAAGCAACAATTAATTGGTAGGAATCCAGGGATGGAAATCGGTCTGAAAATGAGAGAAATAATCTGTTTGGGGTCAAAATAATATCCCTCTTGCCAGCACTGGAGAATCTTAGGACTGAAAGGATTTTGAGAAGTCATGCATATCAGCAGCGGCAAAACAGCAGGCACTCACTAAATACATGAATGAGTGAATGAAGAGGTAGGGCATCCTCATGCTCCTGCCATTGGACAGCATTGCTCTTTAATCATCTTGGAAAAATTAACCTGTTTTATTTTAAAGTTTCTAAAGTAGATATTCCAAATATTGTTTGACAATTGCGTTTAAGGCTATTATCATCAGAATTTTTTCGACAAACTCAAATATTCTATTATGCCAAGCCAGTCTTTGGTTCCATCATTTCTAGCTTTCTGCCACATTTACGCTCACTTCTCCTTGTCTAATTTTTCAGAGAAAATAAAGAAAAGGCTCTCATTATCACTCATATTTCCCCAGTGCTCAGATAAATCCACTCTTCCTCACGACACTCCACCAACAAGAAGCAAATAAATAAACATTCTGAGCTCTCTGCTAGGAGTAGGATTGGATTATTCTTTGGGGGAAACTGAGGCAGTTAGGGCCATAGAAATAACCAATAGTTTAAAGCAAGAGAAGGTATATTGGGGTGGCTATTTTTATATTTGTAGACCCAGAACTGTTAGATATGAGAGAGTATGTAAAGTTTTTTTTTTTTAATTTCCTAGTCCTTAGGTTATATATGAAAAAAATGGATGTCAAAGAAGTTGTGTCAGTTTACTAAGGTCATATGACTAGTTAGTGTCCAGATGGGTTTAGAACATGGTTTGCTGATAGTTAGCAGGGCTCTATCCTCTACCTTAGTACATAAACCCTGGTAGGATATTTTATCAAGAGAACATGTGGCAGAGTGATAGAAGAAGCCCTCTGGGTCAGGAGAGCTGTTTTAGTGATAGTACTAACAGTTATTATCACAGAGAACACTGTTTACAATATGACGGGCACTGTACTATAGGCTTGTTGGTAAGTATCTTTTTTAACCTTCACAACTCATTGAATTAGGTGATATCACCACTTCCATGGTACTGATGAAAGTGAGGCACCAAATTTAAGCTGTTAGCCCAAGATCACAAAGCAGTTGGCATACCTTATTTTTAAAACTGATCCAACTAGATTATTGAACATCCCTCAGCTATGACTTAGTCAAGACAATGAGGGACTGAACTCTAAGGCCATATGGTTTATGAAATGAATGTAAAGAATAACATTCGCTGCTTTGTAGCAATTTTCCTGGAAGGCTCCAGTGCTTCATACATCTGTCTCCATTTGTACGCCCACCAGCACGAGAATGTGTACAAGCTCAGTAAAACCAGGGGGCAATGCAAAAATTGCCAATGTTTTTTCTTCTGAAAAATTACTGCTATTAAAGGGATTTTTAAATCCTTGATAGGACATATTTTAGAGCCCCTTCATAGGGTAGTAGGTATCCCTAGATGAGCTAAGGCTGGTCGTGGCAGGGCATTGTCCTTGGCTGCTTATATAGCTCTGGCCAGGGGAGCTGTGCACATCATACTTTTTAAGAAACCAGTTTTCAGGGGATAAAGAACAATAATGAGAAATGCAAAGCAAATCTGAACCATCGCAAAGTCCACAACTGCCATGGGATAAAACCAAATCCTCTGGGAAAGAAGCAATGTGACATTTATAACTTCAGAACAATGACATCTCTTCAGTTGGTGTCAGTGAACAGTACCTAAAAAGAATGACAAAGAGAACACATCTTTCCCCAGCAGGAGGGAATTTGCCAGGACTCACTGGCTGGCTCCCTGTGACCCACAGAGCTAACACAAGTCAGAGAGAAAAACATTCAAAGCCAATAGGAGATCCAGGCACAGATTAGCTTTATGAGGAGCATGCCTAATAGGAAGGATATTCAAAAGTGGGCACATGCTCAAGTTTTGCGTGCAAAATCAAATGTGTTTTTGAGATGGGCCCTAGGTGGGAGGCCAAAACTTTACTGTGTTTTTAGTTTTCCTAAATGTAAGAATCAATCAAGGGGGAGTCTGTTGTCTTCTAGTTAAGAAGGATAGACCATTAGGATTTATGAATTGAACATTTCTGCTGTGGTTATTTGAAAATTATTAGGCAATTGCACCTATTATTTTAGAATTTGGCTAAACACAAATTTGCCTTGTAAATACGAAGACCAAGGTTGGCGTATAAAAGTGAGTTAGCCAGGGAATGAGATAACTGATCAATACTTCCACAGCTCAACCCATTTCCATGATCCTTGGCTCCTGATTTTCATGAAACCATCTCTCACTATTATCTACTTGTGAAAAAATAAGTAAAATGACCATTTAATGGGAGAAAATTTCAGTAAATGTGAAAAGTATACCAAGGTGTGCTATGAGCCTTATGAATAGAAAACATATTGGGCAGCCCTGGTGGCTTAGCGGTTTAGCTCCGCCTTCAGCCTGGGGTGTGATCCTGGAGACCCGGGATCGAGTCCCACGTCGGGCTCCCTGCCTGGAGCCTGCTTTTCCCTCTGCCTGTGTCTCTGCCTCTCTCAATCTCTGTGTCTCTCATTAATAAATAAATAAAATCTTTTTAAAAAGGAAAGAAAACATATGCTTCTCAACAGAAACAAGGTCAAATCAAAGTCAGAAGCCTGTCCATATTTGGGAATTTGGACATTTACAAAGGTTTAGAGAGAAAACCCTTGTGAATATCTGGTGTCCACCATACATTGAATAGATTCTTTCAGAAATCTTTCAGAAACCATGCAGTGCTGCTAAAACCTGACAATCAGATTTAGATAGGAAGCCTTACTATTTAGGCACACACATGCATTCTCACACACCAGCCCCCAGCCCATGAGCAGTAGTCCCTAGGCACACCATGGAGTATAGGACTCTCCACTTAAACATCTCTCTCGAGGCAGTGGTTGAGGGCGAGTGCATAGCTGTGCATAGCTGGCACAGCTGGTTCTATTTGGAGCCCTTCTAGCCATGAAGGGTCCTAATCTGTCCATGTTGCAGTGTTAATCTCCAACTCAGGCTGCTATAATTATAGAAAATATACTTCTGAGCTCCTTGAAAAATGATGGAATATAAGTTTTATATGCGAGAGATAAATATGAGTGGCTGTGCACAATTTGTTCTTAGGTTCTGACAATATAGACCTGGGTTTTGTCACAGGCCACCTGCATCTCTGATTTACTTTATTAGGTAACTTAGAAAGAGGACATGTGCTTATCTCAGGCTTTAGAAGGGAGTCTCAACTTCCTATCTGTCGAGTACAGAGAGAAAAAGAATCTTACATTTTTCTAGATATTAAGAATTTCATTCCACAGAGTGTGAGGGGTCTATTACATTACTCAGCCTATTTCCCTAGTTAGTAGAAAGGGGTCCTGGGACCCCAGACATCTAAATGGGTTCACCCCCTAAGACTTGTGGATCATTCACATAATTAATATTTTCTTATTTTCTTATTTTTTATGTACCATTTGGCATAAATATTTGAACACACTAGTATGTTCTTTCCTATCTGCAAGTGACTCAAAGGCAGATTTTATAAACAGAACCTATAAAAAAGTTTAATCAAGCATAATGCTTTATTTCCATTTGGACAGTGCTAATGTTCTTTGGTGCTTCTATTTCCACGACAAAAGCCTAGCCATTGCAAAAGCTGAAATGCTGAGTAGAATGCTTTCTTCATGGACCTGGCATCTGACATAACTCTGAGCAAGTAGTACAGTGCTTTAAAAGACTCCTTGAGTTATTAAATGACCAAGCATAAATCCTGATTATTTTAGCAGGAATTTGTAATTACAAAACTGGACATTTAAAAAATAAGTCAACATCTGTTATTGGTCAGGTAGCTGCATCTCTTAACCATGGTTCCAAGCCTTTGGAAACTCAAGCTTATATTATTTTTATATTATTCGTAATCTGCCAAATTGACTCCATAGCCACAAAAATATTGGATACAAAACCACTTTCTGACAAAGCCAATTTGTATTATAGCTTTGAGTCACAAAACCTAAGCTTCTCATAAAAAAAATGTCTTAAAAGCCTCTTCAACCATCAGGTGAAATTATGGTTTTAAATCTCTTAATTATTTGCAGTAGACCACCATCTCCTGGGTTTCCTGACAAATCTCATATAGATGATAATGTTC
Organism: Canis lupus dingo; assembly: GCF_003254725.2. NCBI lineage: Eukaryota > Metazoa > Chordata > Mammalia > Carnivora > Canidae > Canis > Canis lupus. Next base: position 6,895,039 of record NC_064271.1, on the reverse strand, counting down.
AAAATATCATGTGATCTTTGGATGTATTCTGAGCCAATACAACACCATTCTATTTCCTGTTATTTCAAATTCTATTATTTAACATTAGTGCATATGTAGGATAAAATCCTGAAGTCTACTAATGAAATTACTTTCTTTCCTGTTATCAGAAGAAATCTTGTCCTTGATCACATGTCATTAATTGCTTGTCTTCTCATCTGAAGGGGAATTTAAGACTCTTTCTTTTATAAAAAAGAGAATTTATTTATTCGAGAGAGAGACAAAGAAAGAGCAGTGGGAGGCTCAAAGGGAGAAGCAGACTCCCACTGAGCAGGGAGCCTGATGTGGGACTTGATCCCAGGATGCCGGGATCATGACCTGAGCCAAAGGCAGGCTCTTAGCCAACTGAACCAGCCACCTGGGCACCTTGGAGCTTAAGACTCTTAATGAGATCCTGGAGAACAACCTGAGACAAATGGACCACATTATGGGATGGTTGGTGGAGATAATCATGACCTGTCACAGGCCATTCTGTGGGAAATGTTTCTGACTAAATCATTTCCTATATCAAACCTCTTGAATAATAAACAACCCCTGAATTATCTTTAATTGGTATATGATTATCTTGTCAACTGAGAAAGATTAGTTACAATTACTACTCCAACTAACTGGTAAAACAGAGTTGGATCAAAGCCCTAAGTCATTGAGTCTTTCCCTATGTACTGCCCATTATCTTATGATAAGGAACCAATTAATCATAGATAGAAGGTAATAGGACTTAACCTTAAATCACAGGATGAATTTTGTATTTTTTTTTCTGAAGAAATTATTCAATTAGACATTCAACAAGCATTACCAACTATTGTATGCCAAGTACCATGTAAGGCGCTGAACACTCAGCTGTAGATGCGGTCTTCATCCTATTTCTTTAGTGCAATCAACATTCTTTTGTTCTTTGGAAGGAGTTTGATGCAGGATGCAAAGAAATTGGTTTGCCCTTCTTTTCGGCGGATATAAATTCCATTTGTAGTGCTGCTTTTACTGTGAATGGAAACTGACCTACTGACTAGTTTATGCAAGAAATCCAGAAGACTTTTCTTGGGACATTTTTCAGACATGAAAGACAAAATATGCCATGTAAGCAAGTGGTATTACCTTACTTGCTTACAAGGCAAGCATGTTTGGGAAAGGCTAGTGCGCTGGGCCTTATAACCATGTTAGTTCAATTTAAAAAGTTTATTTTATTTTATTTTATTATTTTTACAGTTTGCTTAGTACTTTGCTAGGCAATGTTTGCATCACAGAGATAAGGGAAATTATAAGGATAAAAGTCAGCACCTCTGTGAGGAGACAAGAAAAAACATTGGAAGAATAGTGGAGACAGGCAGTCCAAGAAGAGAGAACAACACAATTAAAGGCATAAAGCATGAAACAATGTCACATGTTCTTGACTTGACAAATTTTTATATCAATATGGCATGAAATACAAGACAATGGAAAAGGGGAATACTTAGAAACAAGGTTAGAGAAGTCAGGAAGAGCAAGGCTATACTGATAAAACAGCAACAAAAACACACATTGATTGAGCCCATGTGACATGCCAGGAATGGCACCTCAGCATGCATGCATTAATCCATTTAATCTTCACCAGGTCGCTCATTGTGGCATGGGGCAGCAGGGGGGTGGAGGGGGTAAGCTACCAGCTGAATGCCCTGGGGTGGCAAAGCAGGACAACTGTTGGAATGAGCATTTGCAGCAACTCAAAGCCCAAAGTCTAGGAGAAGTTGTGAAGTGAGCACCTCCAGCCCCATGCAACAAAAGTATTTGCTCCAGCTGCAATCTGTGTAGAAGCAACACACATGTTTTCCTACTGCCATGATGAATAAACATCTTTCACCATCAGAGGAAAAGAAAACAATCAGATCCTATGCTGAAATCAAATCAACTCAACCAACAAACCAAAAAACAGGGTCAACCCATCTAGCTCTAGTTCCTCAAATAAATGAAACCTTGAACATTCCCATAATGTGTGAGGACCCTAACAGAAGCCATTGTATTTCTGGCTTTTCCATTGCTGTTGTCTGGAAATGTGTTTCTGACTTTGTGGATAGGCTAATCATGCATGAAACTGGCTAATCTTATGATCAGCAAAATTGTAAACTCATAAATTTGATACCTGTGTATATGTTTTAAATACCTGTGCTATTTTAAATTTGGCCAGCCCCCTTGTACTTCTGCACAAGTTAGTTTCTTTACTTTTCTGAATGTTTTTCACTCCAAGTTTCTTTTTTTATGTAAGAAAGAGGGAATTTAAAAAATCATATACGCATATGTATATGTATGCATTTTATTCGTATAAAGAAACTGAAAAGATGTAGAAGAAAATATATTAATTGTCGCCCATTTGGAGCAGAGGAGCAATCCTCTGGGTGGAGGAAGTGTGGGAATCAGGCTTTTCGCATTGGTTTGATTTTGACCCGTGGAAATGTATTACCTATTGAAAACTAAAATTTAAAAATGTTTTAAAGTTGCATATTATCATTACCTCCATTTTAGAAATGAGCAAACCACAGCAGAGAAAAAATGAGTAATCACTTAAGGCCCTTATCCTATAGGTGAGGGGAACCCTTCTAGCATTTTCATGATGGCCACGTGCATGCTACAAAGATCTCTGTCAGGACAGAGGGAAGTATGAGTGGAAGGGCTGGACCTAGAGACAAGGAGGACAGCCAAAGAGCAATGGCAGCAATGCAGGTCAGAGGCAGTGAGGGTCTGAGCTCAGGAGATACAGAGGGCGAATAGGCAAAGTAGCTCAAGGACAGTAAAGGCTGCATAAATGGAACTGGTTATTTGATTGGCAGGTGAAGGAAGGAAGGGTATGTAGCAATGCCACGGTCTGTGGCTAGACAGTGAATGGAGTGTCCCCAAAAGAGATAGGGAGAGGGTATGAAGATTTCAGCCATATTAGGCAACCGTGCAGAGGTATGCATCAGGGCTGGGAATAAAGAATAGGGCAACCTGAGGCGATGAGTGGGTGAAAGGCCATGGTGACCCTATGAGGTAAGGCCTATGCTGTCCCATTTCGTAGGTGGACCCATGGAGGCTCTATGCTCTAGGGAGACTTTCAGAAGGTCTACAGCTAAGTTCTAGGTGTAGGATTCAGACCAGGCTTTCCTCACGCCATGCCCCATTTTCCTTCCTTCTTCCCACTCTGCCTTCCATCAGATGCTATAACAGATGCCTGTAAGGATACATTTTCCATCAAATGCCTCATAAATAAAATTCAGCATCATCACCTCAAAAATATTCTTTAATTATTCAGGAAGACATTTTTACTTTCTCTGTCATAACTACTGAAAATTATCTTCACTATTTTCTGATCTGTTTCTTCATTGTATAGAGTATAAATGTGTAAGGATTTTGATCCATTTTTCCGCTCTTAACTGAAGAAATACAATCAGTGAAGTAAATATGTTAGCTATTTTCAGTAAATATTAATTTCTAGGAGATTTTTTATAATCTGATACCAAGAACATCACAGAAGAATTGACAGAAAATTATTAGCAATACTGCCAGGAAGCACAGAGTTGACTGCTTAAGAAGGAAGTGTAGAGACACTTTGACCTTCTGCTGTCTGACAGGGAAACAATGAGCTATGTATCTCACCCTTTGCCAGTTATGGCACACTCGCTCATATCCAGAATGTCAGAGGAAAACTGTAGTCCAGAAGTTCAAAATGTGCAGGGAAACACTATTATCTCAAGTGCTGACTGGCTGAAATGTTTCCACAGAGCCCATCGTCATGGTCTTTATACCTTCCAGGTGAAAATGAACACAACCAATAGGTATAAAAAGTGATGAACGAGTATGTCTCATGAGTATCTGTATTAATTTCCCATTGCTACTGTAACACATTACTACAAACTTAGCGGCTTGCAATAATACAACTTAACTTTCTTAAAGTTCTGTAGGTCAGTAGTTTGAGATGGGTCTCACTGGACTCCAGTCAAGGTGGTAGCAGAGCTGTGGCCCTTCTGGAGGCTCCGGGGGAGAATATGTTTTCATGTCTTTGCTGGCTTCCAGAGGCTACTCACATTCCCTGACTCATACCTCATTCCTTCATCTCTAGTGCCACCATCTCTCTGACCCTTCTCTAGTCCCATTTCCCTCTTTTTTTTTTTTTCCTGCCTCCCTCCTCCACTTTTAAGGACTCTTGTGATTATACATCTGAATAATCTAGGATACTCTCCTACATTAAAGTCATTCACTTGGCAACCTTAATTCCATTTGCATCAGTAAATCCCCTTTGCTTTATAAGTTCACAAGTTCCAGGGCTTAGGACGTGGACATCTTTGGGGATGCCATTATTCTGCCTTCCATGGTATCTGACATACCTTGATTAGCCCACCATGCATAATCTAATGATTGGAATATGCTGTAAACTTTAGTTGATGTATATGAATATAAATAATAGTGAAAGGTAATAGAAGGGAAGGGAGAAGAAATGGGTAGGAAATAGCAGAAAGGGAGACAGAACATAAAGACTCCTAACTCTGGGAAACGAACTAGGGGTGGGAAGGGGAGGAGGGCGGAGGGTGGGGGTGAATGGGTGATGGGCACTGAGGGGGGCACTTGACGGGATGAGCACTGGGTGTTACTCTGTATGTTGGCAAATTGAACACCAATAAAAAATAAATTTATTATTTAAAAAAAGAATGTGAATATGAATATGCATTTGGGGGAGGACAGCTACTGCCTGATTTGTGATAGTGTGAGACAATAAATTAGTTTCATAACTCAAGATACATGTAACATTATTAAATGGCAGATTAATAAAAGTTATATTAAGCGTTAAGAGGATGTTAGCTCACTCTGATAATTATTATAACAATCAATATTGATTAGGAGGAGAGTAAGAACTCCTTACATCCAATGAACTCTCTTTAATGGGGATTTCTTGGCTATGTAATATTCTTATTCAAGGTCCAAAACTTAACTTTGGAATAGTAGGTATTTCCATTGTGGTTCTACAATTCTAAGTTTTTATTTAATTAAAGAATCAGCTTAACACCATTTGATCTGAAATCAATAAAATTTAGTAGGATGGAATGGAGAGAGATGAATTATTTTGGCACACCAGTGTTTCTGAACACAAAGGAGGGAGGACTGCTGATCCTGAGTGTCCATTCAGTCATTATGGTTTTGTGAAAGGACCAACCTGATGCTAGACTCTTGTCCATCAGTATTATGTTAGAAATGGAAACTAAAACACAGAAGACCTTGAGAAAGTAACGAGTTGGTGCCCTTCTATAACCCTGAATTGATAACTTTCATATTGGCTTTGGCATTTACTGTTCAAATTCAATCTTCACAAAGGGATGAAACCACTGATGAGCATTATTGCCATTTTGCTCACCATCCTGTCTTCCTCCTTACAGTGTCCAGTTGAAGCAATCTTCTCAGAATCCATCAGCAACAGAAAGGTACAAAGAACTACAGAGCCTTCCCCAGCAACAAGGTCATAAGAATTAGATGAATTTCATATTTTAAACTATATATAAGACATTAGCAAATGGCACCAGGTATAAGAACTTTGGATCATGTCAATATCTCAATGAACACACGTTAAAAACCTGACAGCTTGCTCTTCAGAATTTAGTATGCAGCATGTGTCTTGAAAGAATAAAAACTAGATCAAAAAATATTTTTAAAGGAACATGATTTAAAAAAAAAAGAGAGATTTGTTTCTGAAATGCTTATTAAGAAGCAGTCTACCAGATGTGAAGTGGCTTTTCGGTGGCCCTGCAGTTTACTAGGACTGTCCGTGGGCCCACAGTTAATCAGTTAATTGGATACTGACAGACTGGTAAGCTCAGTGTTCAGTGTATACACTTTAGAGTTAATTGCCATGCTCTTGTTCATTAAAAAAAAAAAAAGGCAAAATGTCTGGAATTCTTTGCTCATATGAAAGAAAAGAAAATGATTATCAAGGGAAAACTGAGAAGGTGATTTGAAAAAAAGTCTCCAGAAGTGTAAGGATGACCCAAAAGAATTTTTTTTTAAATATTTATTTATTTATGATAGTCACAGAGAGAGAAAGAGAGAGAGGCAGAGACACAGGCAGAGGGAGAAGCAGGCTCCATGCACTGGGAGCCCGACGTGGGATTCGATCCCGGGTCTCCAGGATCGCGCCCTGGGCCAAAGGCAGGCGCCAAACCCCTGCGCCACCCAGGGATCCCGACCCAAAAGAATTTTAACACGGGATCCCTGGGTGGCGCAGCAGTTTGGCGCCTGCCTTTGGCCCAGGGCGTGATCCTGGAGACCTGGGATCGAGTCCCACGTCGGGCTCCCGGTGCATGGAGCCTGCTTCTCCCTCTCCCTCTGCCTATGTCTCTGCCTCTCTCTCTCTCTCTCTCTGTGACTATCATAAATAAAAAAATTTTTTTAAAAGAATTTTAACACAATTTTAACAGGAAAAGACACATCAGAGAGACATAAGAGTTAAATACAACAAAATAAACAAAAGCTAAAGTAAATAGATGAGATGGCACAGGGAAGGAGACAACAGGGCATCCATTCTTCCCACAGTTTTAATGACATCATAGCAATATTGTCAGAGTGACTTTCCTGACTCATAATATAAAGCACAGGAAAGGAGACAAGCATACAGAAGTATAAAATGGCTGTATTTAAAAATCATTACAAAGTTATAACCTATCCACCTCTCATGCAATTTAGAAGGAAACCAAACAGGGTGAAGGATTTAATGTTTGTCACTCATGTCCCACCTCCTAGTTTAAAACATCCTAGTTTAAAACATCTGTATCCTTGATGAAAAACCACACAAACACAACAACAAAAAAATGCGATGCAAATAAAAACCACTTTTCTATTCAAGGTCCCACGTGTCCAAAAATGAAGAAAAATGAAAATTTGGCTTATAGAGGAGTTCCAGGTTCAGGGAGTAAATGAGAAATGACCACTTTACTGGGCTATCATTAAGAACAACACATTTTTCTATATAGTTATATGATTCTTCTCTTAAAACAATGGGTATTGCTTTTAAGAGAAGAGTTCGGGATCTCTGGATGGCTCAGTGGCTTAGTGCCTGCCTTCATCCTGGGGTGTGGTCCTGGAGTCCCGGGATCAAGTCTCACCTCAGGCTCCCTGAATGGAGCCTGCTTCTCCCTCTGCCTGTGTCTCTGCCTCTGTGTGTGTGTGTGTGTGTGTGTGTGTGTGTGTGTCTCATGAATAAATAATAAATAAAAAAATAAAGAGGTCGGGGTTTCCCAATTTTCACAGCTGCATAATAAACACTGTAAAGTTATCTTCCATCTAAAAGTATCTACGCACATCGTGAAATGGCCTATTCCTTACCTTACTTCATTTTATAGCTGATCACTCCCTCCTCTTTGACATTCTGCTTTATACAGTTTCTGAATATCACACTCTCCTGGTTGCCCTTTACTTCCCAGGCCACCCCTTCTCTGGCTTCTATGCCCATTCATCCCTCACCTCCTTGATCACTAAATCTTCAAGTCCTGAAAGCTCAACCATTGTATATCTTCTCTTTTCATTCCATGCTCATTTCTTTGGGGATCACATCCACTTGCATGACTCTGAAACACATCTACCAGCTGCTGGCTCCCAAACTTGTACATCCCAATCTGGATATTGCACTAGTGGGTGTAATACTAGTTTGTATAGAAGGTAAACTACTAAATCTTAAGGCAACAAAAGCTTACTTCTTGCTCTCAGTCTATAGTAAGCATCCGCACTTGGCAGGTAGCTTTAGATCTGGTATTTGGGGACCAAAACTGCTCCTATCTTGTGGTTCTGCCTTCCTATGTCAGCTGTCCTTAAAGATGGGGAAGAAAAAAAAAAAAGATGGGGAAGAGACCAGAGCATCATGCTTGTGAGGGGTTCACAGCCTATGCCTGAAAGTGATGAATATCACTGTGCTTACATTTCCAGGCTAGAATTATCCACAAAGCCAGACTAACTGCAAGGAGGCCATGGAGGAAATAGCTAGATGCCATGGAGGAAAAAAGAAGACCTAATAAACATCTCAATCTTAGCATACCCAAGTACAAAACTCTTCAATATTCCTCCTCCTCAAAAAACAAACAAACAAACAAACAAAAAAAAAAACCCAAAGCACCCTCATTTTTTTTTTCCTGAGGTCTTTCTCATCACATTAAGTAACAATTCATTTCATCTAGTTGCTCAGGCCAAAAACAGTATATCATCCTGGATTCTTAACTTTCTCTCACACCCCACATCCAGTCCACCAAGAAATCTCTCGACTCCACCTTCAAAAGTTATACATAATTAGATGTATATATTCCTACCACTTTCGCCACTTATATCCACAGTCTAAGCTACCATCCTCTCTCCCTTAAAATTATGGCAAAAGCTTTCAACTTCTACCCTTGCTTTCATGCAATCTATTCTCAACATTTAGTCTGAATGAAACTTTTAAAATATTAATCTGACCATGACTCTCTGCTTGAAACCCTCCAATGGTTCCACATCTCACTGAAACCAAAAGACCATCTTTGCTCTGGTTAACCAAGTAGCACTGGATTTGGGCCTTATTCCTGCTCTTCATCCCCTCTCTTATTCCAGATTCAGACATATTGACCTTCTTGCTGCCCTTGAACATGCTGTGCAAGGTCTGTCTTGGCTCCCTCCACCTGAATATCCCCCAGATGTCTCATAGTTCACTAAATACCATCCTCTCAGGCAGATTTACATCATTCCTCCACTTCATTGAGAACTCCCTGGGCCAACTTCTGCTTTATTTTCTTCTGCACAGCATTTACCATCATTATACATATTATGTGCTTTAAGGCAGAGACTTCTGTGTATTTTTTGTTTGTTTGTTTGCATGCTTTTGCCACTGTATCCATAATACTGGCTAGTGTTTGGCACAGGATAAGTGCTTAAGGTGTATTTTTTTTTAATGAATAAATGAAATATTTGCTTTAAAGACTCAGGCAAGATTCCTGTTCCTACACCAACCAGCCAGTCTCCTCCTGCTTCATCATCAGGAAGACAGTGTTGGAACATCTCTACAGATTCGGGGTCTAATTGTCCCTAAGTATTACCATAATACTATGCATCATAGCAAAAAAAAAAAAAAAAAGAAGATACCTTCTATGGCCAAACACACAGACAATCGGATTGGTTAATTATTTGTTGCCCATAAAATATTTTTTGTCCCACAGTTTGGGCCAAGCTAGCACTATTACTCTCTCCCTTCCCCAACTCATTTACTTAATACAAACAGCCAAATCTACACCTTGCTACACATATATGCTTTCCCTACTCCCCATTAATTTTGTTCAAAGTAATGCCCAAAGTCATTTCTGAATACATCACACTTGAACCTGAGTGGGAAAGATATAAAAATGGGAAAGGTAAAAAGTATCCCAACTCATTTCATTTGTACTTAAGTAGTTACTTTCTCTCAGAACATATAGGCATTGACATCCTTATTTTTCCACAAATTTCTTTGACTCTCAACTACCACATTTTTATGAGCTTTCAGATGAAGAGATGAAGATTCAGGTCACTTTGATTTTGAAATGCCTCTTCACTGACATTGATTATGACATGAAGATTGTAGACATTTAAAATTTAGTGAAAATTTTGTAGATTAGTCTTTCTTTCTTTCTTTCTTTCTTTCTTTCTTTCTTTCTTTTCTTTCTTTCTTTCTTCTTTCTTCTTTCTTTTCTTAACATATTTCGTGATATTTGCAAGTTTAGTATTGCCAAAATTTTATATAAACTATTCAGGCAAAAATATCTTATTTGCTGGTATGATGATTAATGTTTTGTAACACTGGTAAAATTAAAAATACATAATTGTCATGAATAGTAATGGTGCATAATATGTATGAAGGTCATTACATGGTCAAGGAAAGATCTTAAAATAGCTGGCATTTTGATTAGCCCCGATTCCTTTTTTGTCTTCCTGTACATGGGTTCATTAATATACCTCTAACATGTCATTAGTCTCACATTGAGAGGTTCTTACAAATCAGCACTTTAATTTCAAATAAAGACCAGTTAAGCAACTTTGTCTTTTCATCCAAAAAGGAACTATTGGGGAAAACAAGCATGTTGAATTTTCATTGTCTCTCCTTCTATGGGAGCTGACCATCTTCCTTCCAAAGAGCCATCCTACTTCTTCTGTGCCACTAGGCGATAATTTCACAGATTTCACCTTTTGACAAGAAATGAACATCTTGCCTTCATGTGAATTCAAAACTCTAATCCTGAACACCAAACCTGAAGGATGATAGAGAGGACTCACTCCCTAGAGAGTGAGTCAAGGAGTCATCTCTAGGGAAGGAGAAAGCAGAACACACCATTATTTGGTCTGAGAAACGGCCCTGATTTTTGACCTGAGCACTGAGGTATATAGATTAACTTGTGTTAGGAGGATTTGGAATAAAACACAAAATAACTTTAAAAATTAGTAATGCAGCTTATACCTGGGTCAGACTGGACTCAGTCTTATTCTCTCATTTTCCCTCTCTCTGTAATCTTTAAATAAAAACATGTGTTAGAATACGACCTATGCTTCCCTCTTCACAGTCCGGCCATCAAAAGGGATGGTCCTGTGAGTATCTGTTTTGCCCACAGCGCTATCCTCAGGGCAAAAACAATTCCTAAACATCTTCTGAAGACTACTCTGTTGGGCTGACGGAGGTAGGGCCTCTCCAAAATGGGAGACCTAAGGCTAATAGGTGAGGTCACCTTTCCCCCACATGTCACCCCGGATAAGTTCCTGAAACTCATCAAATCACAAACAACTCACGACCTACCGAGACCAAACTAAAAGAGGAAGAACCTCAGAATCAGCCAAAAACAAGAACATGCACCCTGCTTCATTCACCCTATCACATAAAACCACGTCCCTAACCACCCCATTTTTTTCTTAACTTGCACAGGCATAAAAACCCACAGCCTTCCCCTCCTGGGCGTGACTTCCCTGACTCGGGCCTCTCCGAGTCATGGAACCTTGCCCAGGAGCGCTCCCCATTAAAGCACCTACCGCCTGACTCTCCGGTCTTTAATTTTCTCCACCGATCATTAAAAGAAAACCTAACATACTCTGTTCGGGACATTGTTCTAGCAGCTGTGGAAAATATGCAGATAAGAAGTTTCAATCTCTGTCCTCAAGGTACTTTATTTTTTTAGGAGTTCATCAGTAAAATATGCATAGTAGCTTGTTAGAGGCTGGATCTATGAACACTGAATAGCTATCTCTCTTCCAGGGTCATTTCCCCCACCAGGCAGCAATGGCTGAAAGTAGAAGAGTATCAGGGGAAGAGAGATGGAGAAAGAGGAGTAGGTAGGTCCCAATGCCTGTGGACTGCAAGAAGGTGTGGAGGTGTAGGAGTGTCAGGGAAGGATGCCTGTGTGCCCTGCCAGAGATGATCAATGTGACATGCTCAGGGTGAGCTACTGTGGGGCTGGTCTGAGCTGTGGCCTGGATAGAAGAGAGGACAGAGGTCTTAGTGTGGATCACAGAAGAGGGTGAAGGAGCCTCCTGAAGCAATTGTGTGTGCATATGTCCACACTCAAGTTTGAATATGCATGCAGGTATCAATGTCTGGGCACTTTTTAGTTGGCTTTCTCACTCTTTTAAAGAGCATTTATATAGTATTTATAATTACAGTTGACCCTGGAACAACTCAGGGGTTTGGGGCACTGATCACCCTCTATGAAGTAAAAAACCTGCATATAACTTTTGACTTCCCCATAACTTAACTAGTAGTCTACTGTTAACCAGAAACCTTACAAGTAACATAAAGAGTCTATTAACATATATATTCTATGTTATATACTGTATTCTTACAATGAAGTAGTAAAGTAAGAGAAAAAAAAGTCTTCAAAAAATTCATAAAAAAGAGAAAATGACTTCACAGTACTGTAATATTGGGGGAGAAACCCTGCATATAAGTGGATCTACACAGTTCAAACCCATGTTGCTCATCGGTCAACTGTATTTATAATAATGCTAATTATTTAACATGGTTATCTGTGGAATCAGAAGACACAGAATCCATAAAGATAAGCATAGTTAGACGGTTATGTTGAAGTGAAATCCTAATTGGAACCATAGGTCACCTAGAAAACCTGAGCTGCTCCTTTGGCCATTTACTTGGTCTGTTGTTTCTGTTTTCTCTTTTAGGGCCATAGGGTCTTAATTGTCTCTTTTGGGCAGCCCCTACCTAAACATGACCTAGTTTAATGGAAGATCTTGAAAGTCATTCACAATTAAATTGCAAACAGCTAACAATTAGTAAAAGTCTTCTCTTCCAAGAGGTAAGTTTAAAGAATTAAGCTTTAGATAGACTACCAGCTATATATTTACTGGAGGGAGGGTGGATTTATTTTAGAGAAGGAACATTATCATATTACTGAAATTACAACATAAATAAATGCTCTTGCCTGGGGACAGGTAAAGCCACATGTAGAAATGCATATGAATTCTAACTCTTTTGTACACTGTGAGATTAGTGGAAAATGTAAAGCATTATACAGCATTATATATATGTATAATATGTATTTTACACATTGGGTTATTACAGTTTTTAAATTGTGCCCATGTTAATACATACTATAAAGTTCAGATATTTTGAGATTTTGTTCAAAATAAATATCTCATATGGAAAGATATAAAATGGGTTTTTTTAAAGATTTTATTTATTTATTCATGATAGACATAGAGAGAGAGAGAGAGAGAGGCAGAGACACAGGCAGAGGGAGAAGCAGGCTCCATGCAGGGAGCCCGATGTGGGACTCGATCCTGGGTCTCCAGGATCACGCCCTGGGCCAAAGGCAGGTGCTCAACCGCTGTGCCACCCAGGGATCCCATAAAATGGTTTTATAAGGAATTAAAAAAACCTTCTAGTGTGGATTTTGGACATTTCAAACTGAATAATTAGAATTTTTAAAAGGCACAAGTCATCTAATTTCACATGATAATGTCCAAATTGTGCTCTTGAGATCCTACTGATTGCATGTTCTTTCTGTGCATCAAGCTTGCTTTCAAGGCAGGGATTCTGGGTAGTAAGTGGAAAGAATGATGATTTTGGAATCAGACTCTAGTTTGAATCCTGACTTAAAAAGTAATGATCCTAACAATAATATCGTTTATTCAGTGGTTACTGAGCTTTGAGTAAAGTGTTTAAATACATCCCCTTATTTAATCTTTACAACATTTGTAGAAAGAAGATATTATTTATCTTCATTTTAGAGATGAAGCTGTGATTTTAAGAACTTAAGGAGCACAGTTCCTTCAGCTACTAAGTTATAGATGTGAATAAGTGAACTCTCCTATTCCAAAAGGCCCTTCTTGCTCCCAAGCCTAGTGCTCTGCATCGTGCTGAGAACTGTGCACAGAAAGACAAATAAGGCATGGTTTGTATCCTTAAAGTTCTTCTAGCCTTGTGGGGAACCTGTCCCTGCACTCCTATGATCTCAGGACACTGTGATGAATGTTATGGGAGGATGAGAGACAAAGTTACACAGGGCTAAGAGAAGAATGCTTGCAGGCAGACTTTGAGTCATGTTAGGGAGGGCTTACTGGAGGAGGCATTGCTCAAGATGACCTCCAAAGGGCAAATAGAAATGACTGAGACAAGGATGGACAATTGGTAAGGAGAAGATCATGTGAAAAGATCTTTTTAGGTTCTTGAAAACACTATCAGATCAAAGGTATATGATGCCTAAATGAGAAGCAGGGGAGACTGGGGGGAGGGCAGAGGCTAGATTATTGAAGAATTTATCTGAAAAATGTAAGGTGCACAGCAGGATTTTAAGAAGGCTGACATGAATACATTGTTTTTTAAGACTTTGGCTTTTTTAAATTTTTTTTAAATTTATTTATGGTAGTCTATAAATAGCTCATATAGTCAACGACTATATGAGCTAATACATGCAAAGCTGTAGGTGATACCTATCCAGAGTGACTGCAGTGACAAGTAGAGAGGAACCAGGTGCTTGTAAACACTGCCCAGCTGGTAACCCCTCTGATCTGTGCTGCATCCTGAGAAATGGGAACTACTATTCACCCAACTTTAGCCAATGAAGACAGGTGAAAGAAGGGTTGAGCAATTACTCACCTGCCCTTTTCTGCCTCTCAAGATGGTGGCTGTGAAGGGCACATCACAGCCCACAGCCCACAGCAGGTCCTCAGGGAGAATCCAGGAGTTAGGGTGTGTACCATGATGTGAGGAGGAAACCAATCAAATCCACTGCACTGCAAAACATCCTTTATACATTTAAAGTAAGTCTAAGCCTGTGTCTTATATTCCAAGAAATACGAAATGAAATAAATATGTCTATAAAAGCAGAAATCAGAGTCTCCAATTGTATGTCATCTGCTTTGTACCTAGGACTGTAAAAAAGAGCATTGCTGCTGCTGTGTACTCGCGAATCTTCAATCCTGCATGTGAACCTAGGTGGCACAGAAGCACCGGCTCTAATCAGCTCCCGGTGCTGGCAAGATCCCATGAAAGAGAATCACCACTAAAGTAAAAGTATAGGATACAAGTCCTGCTTGAGTTACAGAAGCCATCACACTACTTGCTGGCTGCTGACATGTGTCCACAAACCACTCTTGCCTTTTCATTAAATCACCCATATGCTGTTGGAAAAAAAAGTCCATCTGATGGAATATAGCATAGGGTACCTTCAAACTTTTTTGCGGGAGTCTTATTCACAGAATTTTATTTATTTATTCAGAAACATTTAATAAGTCCTAATTATATGGAGACACTGTGAGAAGTGCTAGAAATATAAAGTTAAATATAACATGACCCCTACCCTCAAGAAGTTATGGCTAATGAAAAGTATTCAGTTGAACCACATAAAATTGCCCTTTTTACCAGCAAATGCAGGCAAACACTGGTAATTTCATGTGGTTCAACCTAATATAATGTTGATGGTAATAATAAATAACGCATTTTACAGGGAATTATAGAAACACAGAGTGAGGCACAAGAACTTCCAGGAGAGAATTATGGAAGGCTCTGCCAAGAATTCTGTTTTGCAAGATGAGCACACCCCGTGTACTCTTGCCTTTGGACTCACTCTAGACCTTGTCATTGCCAAGAGCTGCAGCCAGGACCCACCCTGAAATCTGAACCCCAAGCATTACCACTAACTGACCATCTCCTGTTTTCCTGCCAGTCCACACCTGGAGAATTCCAACTCCAACCCTACTGGAACTTTTGATCCATTGATCATACCAACTCTTCACTGTCTCTTACCTTCTCTCCCCTTCTTTCCCAGTTATATTGCATATCAACCAATTTAAATATGCCTTGCATTGCATACACATGGCTGCATTGTTCTCACTTGGAAAACACCACATCCTGATGAAATCGAACTTTCCATCTACTTCAGGTATTCACCCACAGCTGAAGTAGAAGCACAACCACAATGATGGCCTCACTTTAAATCCATGACCACACCCTTACTGTTTCTAGATAAGACCATATCTTCCTTGTGCACTTATTCTCTACATTTCTAGATGGTTCTTGTACTTCTTTACTCAAATACATAGCACCTTCTTCTCATCCTTACTCTTATCCAATTATTTCACTTAAAGAAGCAATTAGAAAAACCATATCTATCACCTATTCACCAACCACACCACCAGCTGAATTTAATGGCAGTTTACACAGTCTGGTACCATAGATGGCCTAGCGCTGCACATAGCTTCAAGCCAATCCTCTTATTTGTGCCCTAGGTTCATCCCCTCATCATCAATATCTCCTTCTTCTGGATTATCCCCACCAGCTGTCATTCCTCCTGTCTTAAACTAATAGACATAATCTTATCTTGCCTTCTTTTGATGCTCAATTTTGCATCAAAATTGTCTTGAAGGGTCATCTATATTTGATGTTTTCAATTCATTCCTCCTCCCATCTCTTAGTCACAGGCTTTCATCCTTACTGAACTACTCATATCAAGTACAACATGACTTCTTCAATCTTTATTCAAAAGATGCATCCACATAGTATTAAAACTGAATGCTCCCCAATCACCTCCTCCTCTCTTCATTAGTTTTTATAACATATATTGCCTTATAACATAAAATGTGTCTGAGTGTATGTATATACGTAAATCATTTATTTTGTTTATTGTCTCTTGTCTTGTCCACTAAAATTTAAGATCTATGATAGCAAAGATCTTTGCTTTGTTCACTGCCATATCTCAAGTGCTTTGAAATGCATGGCAGGGGATCCCTGGGTGGCGCAGCGGTTTAGCACCTGCCTTTGGCCCAGGGCGCGATCCTGGAGACCCGGGATCAAATCCCACGTCGGGCTCTCGGTGCATGGAGCCTGCTTCTCCCTCTGCCTATGTCTCTGCCTCTCTCTCTCTCTCTGTGACTATCATAAATAAATAAAAAATAATAATAATAATAAAAAAATATGAAATGCATGGCATATAGTAGACATTTAGTATATATTAATCTATCAAAAGACTACTTCTAAAAAAAATCTGAGATATATATGTTTCCCTCATACTTTTAAGAGGATAAGCATACTATTAAGGGTTGAAATAATGTTCTAAAATACTAAAACAGACCACATCTCATCTTATCCTCTATAGATGACACTGCTTTCCTATATCATTATTCTTTTAATCCTAAGAGAAAAAGACTTCTTCAATGCAAGAAACTTCACTAATCAAGTTACATACTTGAATTGTTCTATAACTAAGTAAACTCCATGTCCTATTCATAGATAAACATCCCCAAGAAGTCAGAACTATATAAGTCAAGTTTAGAAAATAAATTATAAGGGTTAGTTTAAACATATAAAGTAAACATATAAAGCATAGGTTCTAATTACTATAGTAAACAAAGTTGAACACCAATCTGTCACATGAATGGCTGTATAAGTTATAATAATGCCATACGATTGCTTCATGAGCAGGCTTTGCAAATATTTACTAAAGAGCTTGTAAAATTGGGAAAATGTTATTTCTTTTGCTAAATGAAGAATATAAGGACACAAAGCTCTATGTACAGTGGGATCAGAATCATACAATAAATGCAAAAAAAAA
This sequence comes from Canis lupus dingo, assembly GCF_003254725.2. Taxonomy (NCBI): domain Eukaryota; kingdom Metazoa; phylum Chordata; class Mammalia; order Carnivora; family Canidae; genus Canis; species Canis lupus. The sequence continues at coordinate 6,877,964 of NC_064271.1, read as the reverse complement.
AGAAGTTGGCTTCAGGTGGTATGACTATGGGTAATTTTTAAACTTTATTTTTACTTTTCTTTATTTACATATTTGCTTACAATAAGTGCACAGGAAATTGAAATAGAAAAGAAATACACTTTATGTTTGGTTAGACTTTTATGCCATTTTACAGCAATTAGCAATTTCCCTTCTACTCATGCATCCACCAGCTAAGCATTTTCAGCAGCCTCTTCTGTAAGCACTTACAAAAAGGGCAACCTGAAGGCTCATTCTGGGATTGGAGTGCCGTCTGTCAGCAAAGAAATATTGACAAAAAAACCTTTGGTCCGATTAGGCAAGGTTTCTCTATACCCTGTGATAGTGAAGGCTTCTTCCTTCCCTGCCTACTCTCCACAAAAATCGGTTGAAAGGAGGATCTTGGCCCCTCCATGAAAGAAAAGGAGGAGCTCTTAAATGGGTTTGAGGCACTCAAAGCCAATACTCTTGCCCTGCCTTACAGATTATGTTGTCCTCTTTAATACTCTTAGCTCACTAGTCCCAGCAGCCCACAGTTTGACCCTGGATTTAGTTCACTATTATCCAATGTGTATGAGGACAACAATGCCTAGGAGACATTTGTGGGTAATAAAACTCCAACTTTGGCTCTTATATATGATCTCTGCCTGTGGAAACCCTAACACAATCCCCTTCCTTGGTAGACTGATGACTACTATCCTGCTAGCTGAGACCTTGCCATAACATCAGGAGTGGTACCAAACTCAAAAGCCGTAGGCATCTTGTTGACCAACAGGAAAAGGAAAAAGAAAGGTCACCAACTCTGGATTGGTAAGCCCAAATCCCACTCCAGAGCTATCTGAAATATTTAAATCTGAGATGAATAAAAGCAAGAAATGCTAAAAATTTCCCAATTACTTTTCTCTTTTGTCTGGATCATACTGCCTTTCTACATTATTCCAACTTCATAATGACTGCATAAGTTCCACTTGTAAGCTTCCTACTTCTATTTTTAAACCTATTCATAAATAGCTCTATAAATTATGTAGGATATGAATCAATGTTTGCTTGACAGATTAAAAATAAAGTCAGTAAAGCTGCCCAAAGTCACACAGTATAGATGGTGGTTTGTTCTAGAATTCCATAGGATGACTGGGCCATGGGAAGTTGCTGTAGAAGGAATAGGAGCAGACACCAATATCCAGAGTAGGGCTGGGATAGGTGATCAATGATGAAATGTTCAGTATGAATGTGGTGGTAATAGCATCAATTCTGACAAGATAGGAAACAAGAAACCAGAGTGGAAAAGTCAGGATACACATAGGAGGAAATTTGGGATCTTGGTAAGTCAGCATTAAATCTGTATATTATCGACAGAAAGAAGCCAGTGCAGCATCATATGGGGTGCAACAGTCCAAAAGTAAGAATCAGGTTGTCCTTGGTGGATGATGTGGTAAGTTACCTTCTTTATTTCCCTGAAAGTAGGCAGAATGCACATTTTAAGTGGCATGAATCTGAAGGTCTGCAGGAAAGGCCAGTGTGAAAAACCAAATGTAGGGAAAGAACTTAGCAATGGATGTTGCACCACATTCTAACATGCTGAAAGTTCAGGTTGAGCTAGCCAAAAACCTAAAACCTTCCATTCTGAGAGCAGTAAACAAACCAACAGGTCCCTTGGCCAACTGATAGAGGGATGATTTAATTTTCCAGCTCCCCGTGCAGTAGGTTTGAGTTAAGATGACAGAACAAAGAATTATCTACAGGAACAGCATGCACCTTGAAACACAATGAAAAATGATTATATATATTCACTGAGCACCAATTTAGAAGATGATGTGATGTTCCTCTGAAAATTTGCTTTATATTTTATGGTGTTACTACATTTAGAATTCTGGATATTCTGTTCAGCTCCATTGCTAGCACTCTTCTTAGAGACCAGTTTACCAGGAAAGTTCACAGAGACATATCATTAGTGTAGCTCTGAACACAATGATGTGGGCCCTCCTATGGACGGACCACACCCCAGTCTAAGGGTGATGTAACAAGACTTTGACTCTGAATACTTCTACTTTACAATCCTTTTCCTGTCTCTTCATCTCCTAAAGGATTTTTAAACTTTTATTGAATTTTAAACCTATATCATACAAAAAAATCAAAATTAAGAGATTTCCATTGGGAAAAAGGCAATCTGTGCTCCATTCTTTTTTAGCTTGGATGCCCAATCCCACATCCCAGAGACAAATACTTTCAACCCTTTTAGGTATTTCTTCAAACATTTATCTCCAATCTCTTTATGTTCCTATTTGTTGCTTTATGAATGTTAGACATGATTACAGAATTAACTACCTACAAAGGGAAAGATCTAACCCTTCTACCCCACCCTGCTTCTGTCTCCCCTTACCATCTCACTTTGTGATGATGTAAGCATCATCTTCTGTTCAGTGATTACATATCCTTACACATATTTATCCAATTATTTGAATTTATACTTATTTGTCTTCTTACATATCTATTGCCAATGTCTTCCTAAGCATTCCAACAGACTTGCCAAAGCCTAGCAAGATATTTTTCCGCATGTACAAAAACAATAGCAAACAGCCTACCCTTTGTTCTCCCCATGGCGGTCCCCTCCCACAATCATGGTTCTCAACTCCAATCAAAATTGGCTGCTCTGGAAAGCTACTTGCCTATGCCCAAAGCCTATATTCTTTATCTCAGGACTTACTCATTCTGGAATAATTTTTTTGGCTGAATCACATTTTCTACAGCTTCTCAAGATAGGTTGCTTGAGAGGTACTCTTGTGTATATGTGTGAGTCCTTACATACCCAAAGGTGTCTATCTTGCTCTTACACTTGATGAATAAATGGCTGAATGTAGAATTTTATATGTAAAATCATATTCCCCTCAGAGTTTTAGGGTATATCTCCATTGTTCCTTATTACCTATTGTTGACTTGAGGCCTGACTGCTATTCCCTGTAAGTGGTCCTATTTTTAACACTTTTTAAGATTTACACTTTATCCCTATTATTCTACTATTTTACAATGGCTAACATGAGTATGTGTGTATTTTCTTTTAAATTAAACTGGATGTTTGGTGGTCTCTTAATTTAGAAATTTATATTATTCTTTGCAATTTTATCTATTATTTCTTGAATAATATCTTCCCCTAAGTTTTTATTTGTTCTTTTTTTGTTTCATTTTGTTTAGAATTTCAATTAGTTATGTTAAACTTTTCAGAGCAATCATTTAAGATTTTTATCTTTTTTCTCTTAATGACTTTACTTTCTATGAGACTTATTGACTTCTTCCAAACTCTCAGCATGTTTTCATTTTACCTTATTTTCAATGCCTAAGGGCTTTTTATTATTTTCTGGTGTTCCTCTTATTCCAATATTTATTTTGTATTATATGGAATATCTTCCCTTTAAAGATATATATTCTTATTTTGAAATTTTTCATTTGCTCCTATATTACATTTCCTCTAAGAATTCTTTTTTAAAAATGCTGGTAAGGTTGTGGGATTGGGAACTTGTATACATTGTTGGTGAGAACGCAAATTAGTATAGTTCCTGTGGAAAATAGTATGGAGGTAGCTCAAAAAATTCCAAATAGAACTACCATATGATCCAGCAATTCCACTTCTAGATATTTATTCAAAGAAAATGAAAACACCAGCTTCAAAAGATATCTGTACCCCCATGTTAATTGCAGCCTTGTTTGTAATAGGCAAAACATGAAAAAAATCTAAATGTCCATCACTGGATGAATGAATAAAGAAAATGTGGTATCTATACCCATACATACAATGGAAGACTACTCACCCATAAAAAAGAAGGAAATCGTGCCACTTGGAATAATATGGATGGTCCTTGAGACATTATGCTAAATGAAACAAGTCAGAAAGAGAAATGATTTCACCTATGAGTGGAATAAAAAAAAAGACAAAGAAAGAAGGAGAGGAAGGAAGGAAGGAAGGAAGGAAGGAAGGAAGGAAGGAAGGAAGGAAGGAAGGGAGGAAGGAAAAATGAAAAAAATGAAAATTTCAGAAAAGAAAACCAAACTCATAGAAAAATATCAGATTTGTGGTCACAGAGTTGGGGTATGAGAGTAGGGAAATTTGGTGAAGCTGGTAAAAAGGTACAAAATGCCAGTTATAAAGTAAATAAGTACTGGATATGTAATGTACAACATGATAACTATAGTTAATACTGTATATGTTACATTTGAAAGTTGCTAAGAGAGAAAATCCTAAATGTTCTCACCACAAGAGAAAAAAAATACTTTTTTGTTAACTATATGAAGTGACAGATCTTAACTGAACTTACTGTGGTCATTACTGTATATGTATGTCAAGTCATTATACAGTGTATATGTTGATTATGTATCAATAAAACTGAAAAAAGAAGAATTCTTATTCTTAATTTTTTTTTCTTCCAGTTTTTCACAATGGGAATGTTCTTCTAATATCTGTTGGGTTTTGCTATTTGTTTACATTAAGAGTGTTTGTGACTTTGTTTTCTCTGGGATTGTTCATTTTCTTCCTAGAATACTGAGAAGTATACAGCTAGTTGCAGGCTCTGGGAGAGCCTACTGGGGAGGGGCTGGAGATCTCACAGATCAGCAGGCAGCATTATATTCCATCTCTGCTTTCATTCTTACATCTCAACCCTACTCTTCCCTCAACCTGTTGACCCAAGTCAAGGCTCTTTGGGTTGATTTCTCTAGAGAATTTCTGATCTGCAGACAGTATAAGCAAGGAAACTCCTCTATCTATGTAGAGAAGGGAGCACAGGACACTCATGTGTTTAATCTGCCTTCTGTAAACAAAAGTCTTCTTGCTTAATCCTTACCCTGTATACCAGAGACATTTTCTGACTATGTAACTATAAATTTTATAGTGATCTTTCCCAGTCCGTACATATCGCCAAATCTCCAATTAACTGACCTATTTTTCTCCTTAATAAATAAGCTGCTTTTAATTATTTATAACTACTTTCTTCTGAAACATTTTAAGTGCGTTTAGGTTATTTGCAGCTGCAAATATCCTAATGATGGGAATGAATTCTTATCTCTACCTAAAGTGCAGTGTCCTTATGAATAAGCCTTTGGCTGCAGTATATCTCCAATGGAAAGATTTTCAGAGGCTTTTGCTTAGTAGCATGAATATGGAAAGGATGCAGTGGGGTCTGAGGCCAAAGGCAAGCCAAAGGAAGCTGTTTAAACATTTACAATACAAATTGTACACGGAACATTTTCTCAAGAATCTTTAATTTTTTAAATAGAAAAAGTTCCCCCAAATATTTAGAAATATTAATTTTGCTGGGTTTCAATGTTGCAATACATAGGACAGATATCAAACATAGAAAACATCACAATGTAAGAAGGATGTAAAGATTTTTCACACAACTTTTCCAAAATTTCATTTGTATAGAGACTCAAATACCACAACTTGAATTGTCAGATTGAAAATAATATTACTAAAACATTTTAAGAATTACAATAAAAACATCTCTTGAAATAATTGCTGAATTAGTAACAGAGTCTGAAAATAGATTTACACATTCTAAAGTTTGTTGAGACCAGAACAGAAATGCTACTAACCTTCCCTGTGTATGTACGGAGAGGAATTCAATCTTCTTTCCTGTCATTAATGGCCCTAAATGCAATCAATGGGCCATATACTCTCAAATCTGTGCCTGGGGCTGTAAGAAATGTCAATAGAAACTGTGTTGGAAGATCAAGGGCAATGAGTTTATCAATGTGTTTACCCTTCCTGGGAATATACTCTCATCAAGAGCATACTCTTAAACCAACATATTTTGTCAATTCCCCAATATCTTTGAATTGCCTATATATATAATATCTTCATGAAGTAACAAGCCTGGTTTTATTTTTTCCAAGTGGATTTGAATAGACTCAAGATAGAACCAAACCTAACAGTAGTAGAGGAAATATTTGATCCAGGACTCAATCTCTGTTTCCATGCTCAGAAGGGTAGCAGAAGTGGACACTTCACAGTAAAGATTTCACATTAAAACAATCCTTTCAAAGAGGGAGAAACTGTTATTAATTTGAGAATGTTGCCTTTGTATTACAACTCAGTGAAATGTTCTCAAGATCCACCATGTACAATAAAGTATGAAGAAACAAGTGATTCAGCCTGACCCACATCTCAGGTGTTTTATCTTTATCATTAAAGTGGATACTCATCTGTGAAGGTAGTTCTTCTCCTAGCAACAGTAGTGCTAATTTCCTCCTGGTCTTCTCTCCGGAAGGCTGAAGTGTTGGTATATATGCTCTTTGAAGGTCCACAGGTCAAGAATAGTCTTTGAATATTTTCTCCCATTAAGGTCCAAAGCTTTCAAAAATAACTGGCTCTTTCTCACTTACATCTTCCCTTGGGATAAAAACTGGAAGGCGAAAGCACTGAAAATGTCAATTTTTATATGTTTGTCTCAGTTAAAAGTTTTTCTACAGCACACTTGGAGCAAGAAACGTATGTAAGTTGGGGAAACACAGATAGCCCATCCCATTTATGTGGCAATTAAGATCAACTCTAGTGTGGACTTTGAGTGTTGATCATTCTAGACCAAGGGAGCACACTAAATTCAACTCAGGATGAATCTTGACCCTTCTGATTCTAGACCCTCCCAAGGTTGTACCAGAATAAAGCTGGTCAAAATACATCCCCTGAAATAGGAGCTATTGCCTCCAGTTCTTCAATCCAGCATGTCAATCTCAAAGCCTTGGGTTAATTCTTATAAAGAGCATGTACCATATTTCAATTTAGGTATTCCAATTATGCTGTATTCTCACACTTCTGAGGTGAGTAGGTGAGGTGTGTAAGCTGAAGTAACTTGGCCTAGGGTTGAATCTAGTTAAGAGATGAGCTGGAACTGGATCTCAGTGTCTCAGTCCACAATGTTGTGTGAAGTGTTCAGTTCTCTGATAAATATCACTTCTCATTTGGATACAATTCCTGAATTGATTGAACTCACAGCAAAATAAACCAGCTGACTTTCCCCTTTATTTAGTAATCAATGATCTAGGTGTGCCCAACTCTACAAATCATCAATATTAATAACTGTTTTCACTTTGTGTTTGGATGAGTACCATTGCTAGATTTAGCACATAATTTAAGTTACAAACAAGTTGGAAAGATTCAATTAAGCAGTGCTCTACCCTTTCTAAGTTTTAAGAATTTAGGAATCTAAATAACCAACCATCCATTTACCATTCCTTGGAAACAAAATAGAATTTTCAAAGCCTGTGTAAATTTTCTTAATTTTTGCCTCATTTAAAGGTTCTGTTTAAAACTTGTCTTTTTCCTGTGAAGGAAAGATAAATGGTACATAATGAACATCTTCCTGGATTTCAAATCAGGCCTTAAGACCTTCTAGAAAGTTCTCTACAAGTACATAATATCTCTTAGCTAGCTTTAAAAAGAGGATAGAAATATAAAAGACAACAAAATTATCAAAGCTGCTTCCTCATTAATTTGTGGTGAATCTGAGATCTATAGCCCTCTTTCATAATAAATATAGCTGATGTTAAAAGTACCTTACTCTGTTAATATTCCCTTCTTTTGGGAAGTTTTCTAGCTAAACTTAGTTCAAAGCTACTTTATTTTTTCCTATTGTAAGGGTGGGAATTATTTTCACTTAACTAGATTTTGCTGCAATTAGAAGACATATAAGATACAATGGGCCATCTGCCATCATGTCAGGAGCCTTAAAAACCTTCATGTTTTGACCTAGCAATTATACTTCTGGGAATTTAATTAAAAAAAAATAAAGATGCACACATAAAATCACTCACAAGACTTGTCATTGTATTTGGACAATAGAAATAGTGGCAACATTAGGGAAATGGTTAAATAAATTATGATAAATGCACCCACTGAGTATTAATAAGGCATTAAAATCCTGTTTTTGAGAGCCATCTAATGATACGAGGAAATGCTTATAATGAAATGTTAGGAGAAAACAGGATACAAAAACCATTTATATCTTGATTCCATTTCTATCTATGAATCGATCACTCTGTCCTTGCAGTTCAATATTGATAGTGAGTGGAGGGCAGAGTGATTTAAATTTTCTTTTTTTAAACCTTTCTAAATTTTTACAGGAAACATGTATTATTTTTATACTTATGAAAAACAATATCTAAATGTTTATTAAGTGCACTCTACATAAGTACCCATTTTTGCCACATAGTGAGGTACCTGTACTTAGACAAGAGCACAGCACCTGAGTTTTTATGTGTGACTTATTCACTGATCAGTTTGCGGTCATGCCATGTACTAGACGACAAGGAGAGACACAAGTTTGCAGTGTGACCAGCAGCATGTCTTTTGCAGATGAAGTGAGTGACAGAAATTCACCTCACATTCCTGTTGCTTTTCCCTTGGTCTCAGCTTCCTTCACTGTCAGATCTGGTATGAGGTCAGATAAATTTTTAAGGTCAGACACTGTCTTTTCAAAGTACTTGTGAATTTTACTTCGCAAACCAGAAATTCAGGTATAAATTCTAGATTTAATAATACAGTGCTATTCTTGTTCGTTAACTATTAATGTGCTACCACGTGAGATGGGCTGCTGATAGGTCATCCGAACTAGGTTGACCTAGGTTGTAGGTACTACCTACAGCTTGAGAAATGATAAGCAAAAACAATAAAAGGCATCCTTGCACAGACAAAAAGTATTAAGATGTTACTATTATTAAACTTTCTTTAAATACTGAAGGCAAGTTTAGTAATTACTAAATCAAACACTGTTACTTTCAACCAATTATAACTTGGCAAAGCTTCTGTTCCTTAAAGAGCTGAGATGCTATGGGGAAGGGAATATTAGCTCTCTCACTTACACACACTGAAACAGATGCATTCGTTCATACTCCATTCAGCCATCCGCTCTTTATGCTCCTGAGAAAGAAATGCTTTGGTACTTTCTGAGCATCAGACCCTGGGGATCTTTATGAAAAAGACACCATTCTCTTCCCATGGATCCCACAGTTTATTGGAGGATAAAAACATACAAGTAGTTGTGACATGTGATAAATATTATATGAGGGATAGTTACAATGGGTTATCCAAATCCGGAAGAAAAACATTTAATTGTCTGGTAACATCCAAACTGGGATATCCAGGATAAGGAGGAGTTCTCTGAGCAGGAAAAGGGAAGAGGGAGAAAGCGCAGAGAGTATGTCAAAGGCAGGGCTCAGTGGCATAAAGACATGTGGCCTGCTGATGGAATTATGACTGTTGGCTGGGATGTGGTATAGGGCACTGGTAGAGGTAGCATGAGTCGGCCTGCGGAATGGGGGAGTTATGAACGATCCTGCATGACTTGCTAAGTATGAGTGATATCCTTACAAAGATTATTCCATAATTGTTGGATGCTAAAATTATGTTTTATCTACATAGTCTGGAATAGCTAAATCTAACCCTCTATTAGCAACTTTCTCCCTCCCACTTCCTTCTTCAGCAACTCATACCGTATACGAAAACATACCAGCATCAGTCTGCAATAAATCTGCTGTGTTTAACTTCTAAGCACAGATTTGAATGTAAACTGAACCAAAACAAGAAGGGAAAGAAATGGCAGAAAAATGCAATTTCAGTTACAGTTACCCAGAGTGTTTGGGTACAGTTACAAAAAGTGTCTGATGATGAAACTATTGCTCTGATTAATTTCAAGACTCAGTTACATAAACCAATGACGATTTCACCAAGTAACCCATGAAATGGTGTCCCTATCATCTTAGAGGTTTAAAACACAATCAGGGTAAAGTTTAATCAATACACATCATACAGATGAAAAAACTGAGGCTTTCTGCTGACTCATCCATGAATATACAGCTAGGGTAGAACAGCCAGTCTAGAGTCTGCATCTGAGTCCAGCCAGTTCTTCCTACTGCCCTACGGTGCACCGCTGGAAGGCAGGCATTTTCAAGATAAATAACAGATCAAGACAGTTTCCTCTTGCACAAGATTGTTACCAATAAATAGCCAAGGTTGCCAGTAAGAGTTTTGATAGGCAAGCCTCCCCAGACCTCGCCCCAAATGTTGCTATGACAGGTGCGCATGGATTGTGCAGAAGATCTCAAAGAACCAGGCTCACATACGGCAACTAGCCCTTTCCTGATTTTGGTCAGCTGGCTGCTGCCCAGCTATGGTCCCAGCTGAGCTGTAAATCCTCCAAAGGGCAGAGCTTGGGGCATCTTCTGAAATGCTCTTTCCAGTTGATGGCCATGATGAGAGAATGATCGTTCTGTTAGTTATCAAAAACGATCCCCATGCTGCCAAGAAACCCTGAGAAACATTATGTAATGTCTAAATTTAAGCTTTCTCTCATTTCCAAAGGCTCCCCACCACCCTTTCCAGGCCTACTTCTCTTCCTTTCTCTCAGTCTCCTACTTGTGTCTGTGTCAAGGTTTTCAGATGCATCATCTCTATGCTCCTCTCTCCAGCTCCTGCCTCCTTGCATCTTCTCTGACTTTATATGCTTTGGCAAATCTCTCTGACAATATTAGTTTCCCCACCCCCTCAGCACTTGGACCAAGGAAATTCAATTGAAAAAGAGAACCAGCTGACTGAGGTAAGTGAAAGGTACAATTAGGTGATTCGGTGGCATTTCGAATACTTGGATGGGTCAAGCATGTTATAAAGAAGTCTTAGAAACTTGAATGACACAGCCAGCAAACTCTGCCTGCCTGAGATCCAGGGAAAGGTACACTGCCCAGTATCCAAATAAATTAATCATTGTTCCCAGGCAAAAACCAAACAGAACTATGTCTTAGAAGTAAAAAAAAAAAAAAAAAAAAAAAAAAAAATGTTCAAATGGTTCCTGGACAGTATTTTTTGAGGGTCAAGTGTCATCTAATTCAGTCATGGGAGCATTTGTCTTACTTGTATCTTGATATTACCTTCATTTTCAAGAATTAAAGGGTTAATAACAGGAGAGCAAATCATTAAGAAGGAAAGTCCGTTCTCTACTAAGAACTCCTCTGTGACAGAGTCAAGTAAGTCTATAACCAGCTTTGAGCCATAAATCACCAATTTTAATGTAGCTGCACGTAATTTTAATTTGCCCTTAAGCTAATTGACCACTTCATGGGTAGAGGTTTGGGTTTTAACTGTGAAAGGAAATAAAGAAAGGAAAAAAATCTTTAATTATTTCAAACACAAATAATAAATTACAATCTTCTATATAATTAAATTGGATAGACTTCAACACGGTTTGGTGGGGGTGGGAGAAGCCAGTGTATGAGTATTTTATGCCATCATATATATTACATTACTTGGCCTGATGATTTCACAGTGACATAATAAAGAAAGCTCCACATTGCATCCCAGCTCTGGATATGAGACACACTTTTCATGAAGGAAATCATGAGATCTCAACTGAAGCTATGATAATTCTTAAGAAAAGGAAGAAACTATATGTGTCTCTGAAATATTTCCTCCTTAAATACAAATGGCTCAAATTTCATATATCAGAACTTTATGATATCACTTGAACATTCATTGTTCATGTATTAATGCTATAACATGAACCAGTGTGCTTGTAAAGCAGCCCACACACTCCCTCCCCTTTTCTTTTAACAGGTTAGAAAAATGAGGAATGAGAGCCCAAGACCACCAAAAGTTCCAGCCCCTGTCTCTTCCCTATAGGACCTATAATCCTGTCTTCCAGAGCCAAAGAGAGCTACGACACCACAAAGGACAAAAGTCTTGACTCAAAACATGTAGTGGCTTTGGTTTTCTTGGTTTATGTCATGCTTCAGGCCATATTCTCCCTTCGGGCACAATTTCATATTTATGACAGGAAATTATAAAATATACAAAATACAACCAAAGTACCAAAGGCTGAAGGACTTGTGGTTTTACTTCTTGGCCACTGTTGGTAATCTATCCACCTGCCATCACACGTCTACAGTGGTGTGGTGGTAATTTATCCACCTGCCATCACACGTCTACAGAGATTCTTCTGAATGCTCTACTAAACACTACATTTCAACACAAATGTACAGGTGGAAGGGCAAGGGGCAAGCAATTGTTGAGCCTCCCATCTCTTCTCAAGACAAGGTTCTCAGCACCAGGCAAAGCCCCTCCATTCTGCATCATAGCTTCCAGTACTTGAATAAGCCACATATTCTGCTCATGATGTATTGGAAATAATTTAGTTTGTCTATTTAAGAGTCTGGAGAATCTGTAGAGCACGTAAATTAGAATCTGAATCATGAGGTTCAGCATAGAATAGGATGTTCCTCATAATTAAAAGATGAAAGAGGTTATTAGATCTCTTCTCTAAAGGTCTCTAAAAATAGGATAGCGATTCTTCCCTTTCAGTGTTCTCCACTCACTCCTGAGGCTGGTTTAACTAACCACTCCAGGGCTTTCCCAATCTCTTACTTATGATACTGTACTATTTGATAAGCTGCTTTATTTGGTTATTTTATGATCAGTATTTTTTCCAAACAAATCTTCAATCTCTTTTTAAACAAAAACAGATGTTAATTGAAGCTGTTAAGGTATGAAATGAAGCAGACATGAATCAACTTTCTTACATACCTGCATCTCACATTTACTGGGATGCATATGCTGAAAAAAAGATGTTTGACTTGAAAGATTCCTCAAACTCATTTTTATAAGGGTGAATACGTTTCATACTGTGACCTATCAAATTATACTGCCTTTGACTTTAATAAAATGCCCAAGCTATTTTTAAAAACAGCATTTCATTGTATTGTAGATGGCACAGCCTAACCTTCTATGGAATGAATATCTCTAAACCCCGACACCTACTGCTGGTAGAAGGAGTCTGACAGGGATATCTCCTCACTCAGAGGGCAGCTTTGTCAGAGGAACAGAGGAAGTGTTGGCTTTTCTCCCCTGCCTGGTATCAGCCATGCCTTCCATTCACACTGCCCACATCCTATCTCTGCCTAAAGACTTCACCTTGAGAAACTAAAAAAAAAACAAAGACCTGCATTGAAGATATTCAGGGTTCCTAACTTGGATGGAGAAATAAAATATTTTAAGCCTTTCTAAAAGACAGAAAAGATCTATTTCTCTCTAGAATTTTGCTGTCCAACACAGTCACCACTAGTGGCTATTTACACTTAGTTAAAATTAAAAATTGTATTTCTCAAGTCACAGTTGCTACCTTTGCCACATTTCAGGGGCTCCATAGTCCTGTTAGAAAGCATAGGTGCAGAAAATTCCCATCACTGCAAAAGTTCTGCAATGAGAAGTGCTACTCTAGAAAATATGGTACTCTGTAAGAGAATGGTATTTATCATATTGGAAATTGATTTGCACCTCATTGTAATTATTGCATGCTATTGACTCTGTTTCCAGAAGTCTCCTTCCTTAACCTCTTTAGAAACCAGAGGCTCCTACTTCTCATCCCCATCTCCAAGCTGTGCTTCCTGGAGGTTGTCACTGCTAAGTTCATGGCAGCTGTTTAAGAGGGCTCCCAGGATGTGAACTGGTGCAGCCACTCTGGAAAACTGTGTGGAGGTTCCTCAAACAGTTAAAAATATACCTGCCCTACGACCCAGCAATTGCACTCATGGGGATTTACCCCAAAGATACAAATGCAATGAAACGCCAGGACACCTGCACCCCGATGTTTCTAGCAGCAATGGCCACGATAGCCAAACTGTGGAAGGAGCCTCGGTGTCCAACGAAAGATGAATGGATAAAGAAGATGTGGTTTATGTATACAATGGAATATTACTCAGCTATTAGAAATGACAAATACCCACCATTTGCTTCAACGTGGATGGAACTGGAGGGTATTATGCTGAGTGAAATAAGCCAGTCGGAGAAGGACAAACATTATATGTTCTCATTCATTTGGGGAATATAAATAATAGTGAAAGGGAATATAAGGGAAGGGGGAAGAAATGTGTGGGAAATATCAGAAAGGGAGACAGAACGTAAAGACTGCTAACTCTGGGAAACGAACTAGGGGTGGTAGAAGGGGAGGAGGGCGGGGGGTGGGAGTGAATGGGTGACGGACACTGGGGGTTATTCTGTATGTTAGTAAATTGAACACCAATAAAAAATAAATTAAAAAAAAAAAAAAAAAAGAGGGCTCCCAGGGAAAGTGTTGGCTTTTCCTTGGGAATTTCAATCTTTTTCTTGGAGTAGGTAAGGAATGTGTACCCCAGCCCTCCTAGAATACTAGTAGTCAAGTCACTTTGTAGAACCTAAAAGGCATAACAAAAAACAGTTGTAGCCTTATATCACATTTCATGCTCTATGGTGACTTGGGTTACAATGTCATTTCATTGTTCACCTTTGCAAAGCATCAGTTCTACTTCACAGTGTAGCCAACTAGTAAAAATAAATCCAAGATAATATCTACATTACAACTAAGCCTAAAACATTTTTTCAAATCTAAACGAGTGATAATGTCTTTGTTTCACAAATAGTTCTACTTTCAATGATGAGACTATTCAAATGTCTTCATGAGACTGTAGGAGTCAACTATCCAGCCAACATGTATTCATTTTGCATCTACTGCACACAAGATGTACATGATGGCAAGACATAAATAGATGGCCCTGTTTCTTAAGGGCTTCGCAAAGGAAATGCACCTTCATGAGCATGTATTTAATTAAACGAGTTTATTTCAAACTCTAGACTATTTAAATCTATTTCAGATTTTTAAAAAACAAAACATCCTGAGTTAAATTATGTATGCATCAGGGCACCTGGGTGGCTTAGTCAGTAATGTGACTGCCCTGGGCTCAGGTCAGGATCTCAAGGTCCTGGGATGGAGCCCCAATTCAGGTTCTCTGCTCAGTGGGGAGTCTGCTTCTCCCTCTGCCCCCACCTTTACTTGTGCGCGCATGTGCGTATATGCTTTCTATCTCTCTCTCTCTCTCAAATAAATAAATAAAATCTTTTTAAAAAATGAAGTACATATACATCACAACTGAATGATTACTAAAATACTATGATCATCTTAAAGGGTTGTAGATTACATTTTATGTAATCGATCAGCCAAATGACAAGGTATTAAATACTCTCTATATGGCCCCAAATTATACCAAATATTGCTGGGGGGAGGGGCACTACAAAATGAATCTAAAACATGAGAGTAAACAATCCTTTTAGGAAAATTGAATTTTTAGAAAATGTTTTATGGTAATTGCAGTGTCAGTGATTTCAAACACAGATTTAAAATCTTTTCAGAAGAAGAAGTCAGTGTATCCTGAAGTTGTAAGAATGGCTTGATGGACAAAGTAAGATGTTAAGCAAGCTTTAAAAGGAGAGAAGGAAGTGGGAAGGACCAGAGGGGGCAGGGAGCATGAGTAGATTCAAAATTCAAAAATGGCCAAAGGGAACAGCAGTAGGAATGGGCAGAGGTGTTCTCTGAAGAAGGCAGGGGAGGGACTGAAGCTAACTAAGCACATGCATTGGGGAGAATGGAAAATAATGGCAATTGCAAAGGTAGCCTAGCTCCTGAGGGCCAGGACAGCATTTAATGTGTGTCATAAAGGTCAGAACTCAAATGGGCAGCCAGGGACCACACTTCACATTGTTTTGGTTTTGTCTTACAAAAATTTTTCCCAAAACACTTGAATTAGATACCAACATCTAAACCCAAGGAGGTTTCACAGAAAATTTTGGCTTCCCCAAGTCTTTTGAAAACCTGGAAGATGTAAAAGCACTAGGCTAAAATCCACCGTGGCAACAACTGCCTGGAGCTGAATAGTTGCAGACAATCATCTGAAAATGGGGGTTCCTACCACTATTTTTAGAGGAGCTTGTGCTGTTGGATTTTCTCAGTGTAGGGTAAAAAGGGAAATGGCTTTTTTAAAGACAGTTTTTATTAAATTAGGAAAATGAAAGACCAAGAGGTTCCTGGATTTCAAGGGAAATGGAACAAAGCATAAATCTCTGTGGACTTAAAGTATATTACTAGATGTATAATATGCAAAGGCCATCACTTGGCCTTCATGCACATGCACTATGCAGCCCCATAGTTATATGGGTGTGTAACTCCTGCTGAAGAATATTGACCAGAAGAGATGCAAAATTAATGTGTTTTTAAATAAAGACTAATCTGATCAGTAACATGATCAGAAATATTAGAGATGACAGAAATGCAGTTGAGGAAATCAGCCAAGAGGTTGTCATAATCATTCAGTTCTGAAATGATGAGGGTCTGCATTACGGGGAAAGTAATGAATAGTGAAAGGAAAAGTATCCATTTGGTATAAATGACAGATTAGCTATTAAAAATAAAATTCGGAAAAGAGTCAAAATCACTCCAGCAAAAAAACTACAGGGATTTGCTTTTCCTCTAAAGATTAAGCTCTTACACTACAATGTTCTTTTCTGCCTTTACTCAAAATTCCCAGATTGCTTAGTATTCTGACCTGCTCAGAGAAGGATGCCAAACTTGTTTGTTAGTATTGAAGGACAATGAAAAGCACATGGGTCATATAAATAAGGGACGTGGAGAAAGTTCTGCTCTGCAGCTCCTTCACGATGTGATTATGGTATTGTCAAGTTCTAGGGAATGTGTTTTATATCTCAAAATGCTCCAGATCACCTCTACTGTCTCTTTTAGTGGAAAATTCTAATCTCTTCTGTGCTGTCTCTTTCTATGAATAATGATTCCTACTCTTTCAGAAGTGAACAAAATGCAGTTTTTACATCATAAATATATTAGCTCTTTTGAGAAAAATCCAAAATGCAGTTATTATAAGTATACTAGCTTTTTTTTTTTTTTAAAGATTTTATTTATTTATTCATGATAGTCACAGAGAGAGAGAGAGAGAGGCAGAGACACAGGCAGAGGGAGAAGCAGGCTCCATGCACCGGGAGCCCGACATGGGATTCGATCCCGGGTCTCCAGGATCGCGCCCTGGGCCAAAGGCAGGCGCCAAACCGCTGCGCCACCCAGGGATCCCAAGTATACTAGCTTTTTTGAGAAAAACTGAAATTTTATCAGATTTTTTTTTAGATTTTTAAATCATCATTAAGAGGTAAAACAACTTTGAAGACTATTGGGCAGTGCCTACTGAAGGGGCACATGTATACACTCTATGATTCAGCAATTTCACTCCCAGTTGTCACCCAAGGGAAGTACACACAAATGCTCACCAAAATACATGCAAAGGAATGATCAGAGCAGCGCTTTCTGTAATAGCCCACATTGCACACAAATTTCAAACATCCAGCAATAATCGAATGAGTGGCATTTTTGTAGGATAGAATAATACAAGGCAATGAGAATAAATGAACCGTAACAACACACAACGACAGGGGTGACTGTCCCCAGTTTAATGTTGAGTGAAAAAAGTCAGAGAAAAATGAATATGTATTGTATGGGTCCATTTATGTGACGTTAAAAAATAGAACTAATCCAGAGTGTTAGAAAATGTGCTGATGGTCACCCCTGAAGGACTGGTGGCCAGGGGAGTCATGAAAGGGTCTGCTAGGCTCTGCTTCTTCATTGGGGTGATGAATACATGGATAGGCTCACTCAGTGAACATTCACTGAGCTGTATTTCATTGTACATAGGTGTACACACATGGTAGACTCTATATGTATATCCCTGAGGCAAATGCTTACTAAAACACAACAGGAAATGTCAACCCAAAGTTCCTAGCTTCAAAGTTCTTAAGACTGGTAAATTTGTTTACTAAAATTTGGAACTTTGAAAGAAAAAAATTGACTACTAAGAACTAATGTACTTACAGGTCTGGTTTTGTTTGTTTGTTTGTTTGTTTGTTTTTTTAATTTCTCCATATTTAAATCTCTGGAGGTCAACTCTCCAAATCTAAGTTGTGAAAAAAAAATCCATCTATGATACACTTGAAATGTTTTAAAATATACTTGAGTAAAAAAAAAAAAAAAAAAAAAGTTTAATGAATATTTTAAAATATAGAAATCTTTTCATTTTGAATAAGCTCATGGTCTTGTAAGAGGACTCAGGAAGATCAGATGGACATCTGAGCACCTCAGGAGTATAAGTGAGACCCAGGGCAGGGATAGTTGGGAGTAGGTGGAAAGGGCCCTTAGTAAGGACAAGGAGGTGAGAAAGGCACAATCATCCATAGTGTGAAGAAAGCCACTCTACCCTTTTCATTTCTGGAGAATGGGGAGAACTTCAACTTTGAGGAAAAATGGAGAGAGAAAGAAGAGAAAGAAGAGGGCCGCGAGTCAGTTTTAATAACATGAAATTCTCTAACTAGACCACAGATGGATAAACAAAAAGTGTTCAGGTAAGCAACAGAGAGTTACTGCCCTGGGCCCACTGTGGTGGAAGAATGGATATAGGGAGGAGACAATAGCTTATTAACAGCTCCTCAGAAGCCAGCAGTCATCAGGAAGATGCCAAGAAAAAATAAATAAATAAATAAAATAAAATAAAATAAAAAGGAGGATGCCAAGGCCAGAGGATGGGGAGAAAGGAAACATGGGTCCAGCCCTCTGCCTTACAAGGCAGCCAGGCTCAGGTTCCAACTTTCCATCCTGATGAAAAGGTAGAGCTGGGGAAGCATCTTTGAGAAATATTAGGCTAAGAGAGGGGTGCTGGGGCCAGCATGTCTTATCTCTTAGCTCTGCTGGCTCCCCTCCTTGGAGGCCAGCTTCTGCTGAGTGTAACCATAGAAGACCCCCACTCCACATGTCTCCCTTATAGCCGATTGACTAACAACAACCAAATTGAGTCAACTCTATTTTCTTTTCTGAGAGTCTGTAATTGAGATTCAGGGATTCAAATCTATGCCAAGTTGTTTTGTGAACTGTTACTGATCGACTAGGAGGAAATGGACCAGAGGTGGCCATTCCATTGAGGAAAAGAGAAAACAAGGCAAAAGCAGTAAGAGAGGCAGAAAGAGAGCCCTATTCCATAGACACAGAGAATGATCAGAACCATCATCCCTCACTGCCTAAGTTCCCAGACCCAGGTTAACCCAGCTTCCCCAGGATCTCTTTCCTTCGATTATGTCATTTCCAGTAGCTTTCTAATTTGTGAGACCCAACATCCCTTCAGGCACATGGGTTTTGGACTCCAGTGGGGATTGAGGAGGAGGAGGAGGAGGAGGAGGAGGAAGAGGAGGAGGAGGGATGGGGACAAAGGAAAAATCAGACATTCCAACTCTGGTGAGCAAGAACCTCAGATGCCTTTGATGCCAAAGCATCTATAATAGGGAGGAAGGGATTCAAGTGCTTGGAGTGGGGTGGGTGGGTGAATATATTCATTTGAATGCTTTCTTAAGAAAGCTTTATGATTTTAGCTTTATTTTTCTACCTGATGGAAATTATTCTCTCAGAAACAAGCCAGAAGTCCACTGGCAGGGCACTCTGTCATGCAAGCCAAGGTCCCAACTCAATCATCACACAGGATGGCACTTGAGCCAGGTAAGGACAAGTACCTTCTCCAACTAGGGAGCCACTGCAGCAACACTCAAATGGATATGTAATACATCTATCTCCCATTACACATTTTCATGTACATTTCAATATAAAAGAGAAAAAAGAGAGGAAGTTGAAGAGTTGAAAACCCCCAAAGCGATGTATTTTTTTTAGTGCACCTATAGTAAGGTAATAGTGGTAATTCTCAGTGCCCTGATGAACAGGGGCAGGAAAAGAGAACAACCAGCACAGAGGTGCTGGGTAGGGAGTTTGGGAATCTCTGTCCTAATTGGTGAGATGAAGCCATTCATTGAACTGAGATCTTCAGGTGTGGATATGTGGGGACCCAGCACCAAGAACATCCCTTAATAGGCTAAATGAAGATACGTCTCTGTCATATATGTGGCATCATAATCTGCAGTCCTTATAATGGTCTATGAACAAAATAATGGCCCAAATGCAAATATTTTACAGACTTCCACTAAGATCACAGTCTTCTGTTTTCACACTTGTCTTCCTAAGAGTTGAAATGGAGTCCAGGATCGGAAACTGATTATTATTTATTGGAATCTGCAGTTGAAACTCAATTTTGAGATAATTACATTGGAGAAAATACTCTCTCAAGATGGTACAAACTCAGAATAACTGAGAGACAGTCATTGTAAGGAAAGACATCACCTTGTAAAATGATTAAAAGAAGCAATATTTTTCTAATTTAATAAATAAACTAGGGTGTGAACTTTTTCAGCAAGTCTCAATTTTTGCTAGCTTCAAAACTGTTAGCTAATTGGAATGGAAAGGAATCAATGATTTGTAAATACATTAACTTTAATTATGCATAATTTGGTAAATTAAGGCCACGGCTTAATGGTGTACATATTCAATTAAGTAAAAAGGTTTCATTATTGTTTTTTATTGATGAGGATGATAGAAATAAGAGCTAACCATTCCTGAGTACTCTGACTGTGCTAGGCACACTTTAAATTTATTAGCTCATAAAATGCTCAAACAAATCTTGTGAGGTAAAAACTATTATTACTCCTATTCTGCAAAGGAGAAATTGGATGTTTTAGTTCAGTATTTTCTCAAAGAAGATAATTGTACTAAAAAGATTATTTTCTCTTAAATATTAGATTTATGTCTTCTTGGATCTTCATTTTGACAATACAGCACTGATGCCAGGTGTATGTCCCTCTGAGTAAGATGGTTTAGTAGAATCTATTGCAGTTAGAGCTCAGATGTATTAAATAGTATCACTTTTTTTTCCTTACAAGTTCTTTTCATCAACACAGTAGACCCTCTGGTACAGAGATGGGGCCAAAATTCCTGTCTTCTTCTCACAGAAGATGGAACATACTGTAAAGTCAGATGGTCATGTAGCAATTAGAATTTGGGATTCCAGAATTCCATCTCAACACAAAAAGATATACACACAAATACCATTTACACTTTCACTCTGTACAATACAGGGATTAAGTACAGAATTTGGAGATTTCGGACAGAAGAGCTGGCTCATTTCTTGTTTAAGGGTAACACAATTAATACATGTTCTTGATCTTGATCTCTCCACTCTATTTTAAGACTTCCTCCAACTTTTAGTTTTTCTCCTTCCTGCATATTCAGTTTATCTTCTTGCATGAGTCCTTCCCAAACAGTTCCAATTGGCCTCTCATCCCCAAGAAAATAAATAAGGAAAGCTAGACAAACAAAAGAATCACCTTCCTCAACCCTGCATCCCCCTTTAGAAACTTCCCTATCATTTTCTCAGCACAGTGCCTAGCACAATACAGACTCTCAACACTATTTGTCAAATAAATGGATGAGGTGAATGCAAGCCTCATTGCATAAGAGATAGCACTAATTGACAGTTATCTTTAATTAGATGCACAATCTTTGCGCTGAAGGAGTTTGACATCAATTCTCAGACACCATGGCTTAGGTACTGGTGTGGATTCAGGTGTGGATATGTGGGGACCGAGCACCAAGAACATCCCTTAATAGTTAGAGCATCTAAAAAAGAAGTTTTTTTTAACCAATTAGAGCATCTAAAAAAGAAGACTTCATTTTTCTAAATTATATTTTTTCTAGAAGATTATCTGAATATTTTCCTATGATTTAACATTAGAAACTTTTCTCTCCACTTTACCCAGACTCCATCTCCTTCTCATCTTCCCCCCAAGCCCACACTCCAGGTTACCCATTCTTGGAGGGCAAGAATAGAATGGGTACCTAAAAGCCCTGTTGTGTCCATTGGCTTTGATCTTGTCACCCATGGTATCTTTTTAACTAGCTTACTCATAGCTAGTAAATTTGCCTAAAGGAGCTAAATGCCAGCAAAGAAATAATTGGTGAGACAACCCTAAAACAAAAAAAGCATCCCTTGAACTGAGAAGCCATAAACAGAAACTTGCTTTAGAACCAGCCCCCTCAACCCCCTCGTACCCATTTTAAGGCACAAGCAATGGCAGAGTTTTGAAGACAATGAGCCAACCTCCTTCTTCCTGCCTTTGCAAATATAGAAATCTGTGTCCCCACTCCCCCCCCCAAAAAAATTCTTAGCCTAAAGATCTTGCCCTAGTATTAGACTTTCCTTAGCTATGCGAGATTATAAATTAAATATGAAGAAACAGCCACTCTTTCAGGACACCAGAACATACTAATTAACACCATTATGTGTGCCCTTTATACTAGATATTATTAAATACTCTATCCAAGTTATTTTTTCATTTCAAGGTTGGATCTTTGCTATAATTTTCTATGCACTGTCTATGTCTCTTATCATTCTTAGTTTTGGATTATTAGCTATGCAGATTATTTGGGGTATTTTTATATTTTCTCTCTTTGGTTACATAATCATCCCTTCAATAGGCTGAGAAAACCTCTTTCTTTACATTCCTCTTTAATTTAACTAAATGCCTTGATCAGAGTAGGTGCTCAAAATATAATTTGAATGGATAATAACGGACAACTGGGATAATCCCCTGAAAGATTAATTTTAAGATCTCTAGGCAGAAGAGGCCTGGAAGGAATTTCAGAAATTCTCTTGTTTATCTCCTCCTTCTCCCCTCTCCTTCCTTCTCTTCCCTACCCATTCGTTCCCCAGCCTACTGCCCACGTTTTTTGACTTTATATAAATCCTTCCCTTTTTTCTAGAAGATTCTTTGTCTGGATATCTTCCCAAAAATTGACATGAGTCTAGTCTTAAAGATTATAAACATAAAATGCTCACACTGTGAGTTCAGCTCCAGGACCTAAAAACTATAGTTCTCACAAATGCCTAGCATTATCTTTTCTTCTGTGGTTAAGGTCATAGATTCCAGTTCTGTCCTCAGTGGAAATGACAGACACTTAATCATGCTATATTGTAATTAGCTCTCTATTCCTTAAAGACAGGTGTCTTTTCAATGCTTTCTTTTACTCTTCTTCCTTGGAAATTCAGTTGTTATAAATTTAAAACTATAATACATAGAAGAAGCCAAAGGGTATTTAAAAAACTACTTTAAGAAAAGCTAAAATTGTTTAAAACTAAGCCAAGATGATTTAACAGATTTTCTTATTTCTTTGTACAGCTACTAAATTTCCCATCACTAATTAAAGAGATATTATCAATTTGTTAAAATACATCAGATTTATTGACAGTAAAAAAGAACCTGCAATTCATTTATTATCAGGGAATAAACATTATCAGGACCTATAGATCTGAATTTCTCCAATTATTATTGTTAGATTATTGGCCAAAGTTTCTGATAATACAACCAGTAACAATTTTTACACTATTCTTGGGAACATGCATTTTATATTTAATATACTATTACCTTATATACTACTATTTTATATACTTTGTTGGTGTGAGAAAGAAAATTAAAAGATAAGATCTCTATTTTAAATATATATATTTACAAAGCATTAGTTAAACTAATGCGATACTTGAAGGATAATTCATTCAGCTTCAATCCATAAGGGATAGACAAGTGAATATTCAGAAATTCTAGATTGCTCTCTCTGGAGAAAGGAAGATCTACCTGTCACTCTAAAACAATTCCCTACTCAGTTCAGGCATATCCAATAATATATCTTAATTATAAAATAACTGCATAATTATATTGTGATTTCTTTGCAGTAAACGCAAACTCTTGAACATGTTGAAAGAATATCTAAGAGAATAATAAACAAACAAAAATAATAAACATATATATTATATATATTACAATATATATGCTAATTACAATATAGCATGATCTCCAATCTCTTCTTTGAGGAGTCTTCCCACCTTCTCAGACAAGTGAGAATAAGTAGCCACCAGGCAAGAAGGATATGAGTAGACCTGCTTAATATGTCTGGGATCAGGGAGGTACCCAAAGGAGAATATAATTTAGACTCCTTTCTCTGGCTCCACTATCCCATTTCTTTTTCTTTACTGTGAGGTTTTCAAAAAGACTCACTATCACAGCTATAATGGAATAAATGGCAAAACCTTAGTTGTGACTTTACACTTCTATCCATTGATAACCCAACTATCTGGCTGATAAACCTGTCCTGGGCTTCCTCTCACCAGATTGCTTACATTACGGTGGTGCAGAAAGCCATGGTATCATTAGGTTGTGCTTCTTGTTACCAACTGAGGAAAAAGAGTTAACATTACAAGCAATTGAAAATTGAAGTTATTGGTTCAGGTAAGATTTTTAGAGGATCGACAGATTTCATTATTTCTGTTCATTATTCATGAAACACTGAACAAATATGAATGCATACATACATACATATTGGTAGATCCATATGTCTGGATTTATCATGTCTATCTATAGTAATTCACAATGTACAATGTATTTCTTACAGTGCATGCACTTTAAGAAAAAAATAAAATTGTCCTAGATCACTGCCACTAGGGTTTAAATACCAGTCTCTCTGTTTACTAGTTCTGTGACTTACAAGTTCTCTGAACCTCCTATTTTTCATTTACTAATTAGGGCTTGGATTGTAAGAATTATATGAGATAAAGTACCTCAAGTACTCAATGTGGTGCAGATGAATATGCTATTTTAACAAAAAGTATGAGCTAATTTCACAAAATTTGCTTCATTTGGTATAAGAGCCTGCCAAGACAGGGTTACCAATATTATTACCCTCTTACAAATGAAGAAACTACAGCTCAGAGATTATAGCTTGCTAGTAAATGGCAGTGGGGAAACCAGAAACCAGGTCCGTGATGTTCCATTCCACCCCCATTGCTCTTGGCCACCTACATAAGAGATACCCATGCAAATGGCGCACACCAACATGCTGGGAGGGATGAACAGGAAATGAATAAAGAAAGGAAGGAACAAATATAGATAAAAATCACTGGACTGTCTTTTCCTCTGCCTTCCTTTTGTCCTTTCCTAGGCTTTACATGAAAGCAGCACAGACCTTTTCTTTTTCAATTTTGCTTTCTTTACCTTTACGAAGAACATACTGGCTATCGCCATCTCCATAAACATACACAATAGCTTCCCAATATAGCAGAAATATTTTTAGATAAATCCAACTTATTTTGAAAAAAAGGAAAGAAATATCCCATTCTAAATAGCATCCACCAATCTAATATTCACCTACTTTCTCTCTTAGAACTCATATGAACGGATCTGGAAGTTCCTATTTGGAGAAAATCTTACTATATAACAGATAACAATATATTTGAGCATCACGGGGAAAGTATTTTTTTCTCTAATCAGTTGTTATAGTCCTTTACTTTCCTTTCAGTAATTGAAGAAAATTATAAATTGATTTCAGAGAAAAAAATTCTGTCTAGGAGAAAAACTTTTCCAAAGCATCAAAAAGGTTGAATTTGTGAGTCTCAAGTCTCTGTAGATCCTGTGGACTTTCTCACGTTCTAGGCAATCCATAACTGAAAAGCCTCAAACAATACTAACTTTGCTGCATCTCCCAAAATGTCAAAATATCTCTCATAAATCTTCATCTCCATTATTTGTGATTAAATATTCAGACAAAATTAAGTGCAACATAATTGTCTCTATCCATCTCTTTTTAATTGATGACAGTTACTGAGGGGAGCGAACTATATCCATTATGCATCAAAATACCTAATTTAAGACTTTGACAACTTTGACTACTAAATACATTCTCAGTTTTCCTGTGCCCTGGAGTGTTAACTTATTATTCAGTAATCTTCAGTATCACCCACTACAAGAATCTGCCACTCTCGTACTGATTTGCAGACACCAGATACCTCAGCAGGCAATTCCTATCCACAGAGCACCCTTTCACCCCATTCTGTTACATGAACCACTGAGATATACCTTGCAGATGATGCACTTATCGCTGGCAGAACTGAATTTATTGCATTTGATGGGAACCGCATGTGTGTGTCTTAGGCAGACTCCAATGCCTTTCACATGGAAACTTGGTTATCCATAGTTCTGTGCAAGACATACGTATGCTTGTCATTCCCAGGTCTCTGCACAGAGACCAAGTGCCAACCAGAGCAGATTAATAAATTACTTCCATGCCTGCACTTACTCTTCCTGGTAGATTTCTAACATTTACCTCTCTCATCTTTTCCATCATCAACTTTTCCATAGATTTGAGGCTGTTGTTTTCAGCAACCATTCCCATTTTTATGGCTGTTCTTGGAGAAATGGAAGGAGTAAGGCAGACAGAGTCCTTTTCTCTCAGGCAATAAAGCATTTCTCTCTTTCTCCCCAAATATGCCCAAACCTTTTCATCTTTCAAGGACCAGCCCAGTCACTTAGTCGCTTTCCACCCATAGCCTAACCCCACCGCAGCCAGAACCCAAACCCAGTGATTATCATAAGCTTCCAGCCACACTCACAATCATCAATGGCTCTACATAAAGTTATACAGGGAGTCAGCTGCTGCTGGGGCACCCCCACTGGGCTAACTGGACACCTGCCTTCTTCCTAGACCTCGGCCTCTTCCCTGTTCCTCTTACTACAATTCTATTCTGATAACATTCCAGGTGCACCATCTCCACCTGACACCTGAGTTTTCCCTCTCAAGGGCTCCTCAGGAGGCAGGTACAAGCTCTCCATTCCTAGTAGCCACACCTCCCTGAAGTGAACAGTCCACCACCTCAATTTCTGACAAGTGGTTCTAGCACAGAGGTTAATAGTATGTCCCCAGAATCAGGTACACCTGGACTTGAAGTTTAGCTTTGCCTGCTAATTACATGATTTTGGACAAGCCATTTAACTTCTATCTCAACCTCTTTGTAAAACAGGGAAATAAGAGTGCTTACGTCTTAGGAGTCATGAGAACAAAAGGAGGTCATGTGTGCAAAGCAAGGAGCCCGGCAACAGTATGAGCTTAGTACGCTGGAGCCATTGTTATCAATCCCTGCCATTGTGCGCTGCCCACTTGTGAGGATGTCCAGTTGCTTGGACATGCCCCTGGCTCGGCTGATGATATGGTGATACCACACCCCTCCAGCCTCCTGCTTGTCCTACCCAATGAAACAGCTCTGCCAGGACAGAAAAGTGATCATTTCATCCCGAGAATGATTTCCATGGAGCCATGCACTAAGCCAAGCGTTAATAGCACTTGTCCAGCAACAACATCAGGAATGTTGGGAAATCTTTACAAATACACTTTTGAGTCATGCAGTATGACTTATTTAACTCAACTAAGTTCAGAGGAAGCTAAAGGGAGACATTTGATGTAGCTGAAGTGGCCCAAGCTTCAAGGGAAGAGGACTCTTACCTAGGACAACAAAAGGATCTGGATCTTAAAAGAAAAGGTAAGATGAAAAAGGAATGGTTTCCCATTCCACATGTAATTAGATGATGTGTACTCCACTTTGTAACAAAGTAATTATACAAATGTTTCTATTTTGTTCAAAGAAAGTAGAGGAGGCCCATCAGAGCTGGCTTAGAAGGCTCTCAGAAAAATGATCTTAAGTAGAGAAAATTAAAACCTTCCAGTTTTTTTGTTTGCTTAGTTTAAAATGCACATGCAAATCACCTGGGGATCTTGTTAATACACAAATTCTGATTCTAATCCATTAAATTTAAGGTGTGGCCCAGAGGTCTCCATTTCTAATCAGCAAGTGAATAGCAAATTTGGATTTGAAGGCCCTGAGTCTCGCCAGTGGCAGTGCAAAGTAAACTGCAGGTCTACACTGTCAGGGACTAACGCCAACTTCCCTTTACCAAGGAGACTTGTCCATGCCTACACACACTTGCACACACACACACACACACACACAGTATAAGTTTTGTGAACTCTCTCAGAGACGATTCGGGGTCTGGTCATTTGGTTATCCATAATGTGGGGCTGCAGTCTAGAAAGACTGTCCAGAGCAAAGCCAGAAGCAGTGTGCATAGACATTGTAAACTGAAGCTCAGTCCAAAGAGGCTCATGAAAGACAGAGAAAATGTAGGGGACCTCTGGCCCAGTGGATCTCTGGTCCACCCCATTCCTGCCACTCCAGGGAATTCAGCCTGAGAAGGGGGCATCGCTCTCCTGTCAATGAGTTTGTGTGCCTCCTTCACCACTGATTGCCCAACCAGCTGAGTACTGCCACTCAGGGTGCTGCAAGAATGCAACACATCTCCTCTACCCTACCTCCTATGCCACTGACTGCAACCACCTGACTTTCCAGGTGACTTCCTCAAATACCATCCAGGAAAGCTTCCCTCAAGGTCACAAGGTATGGCAGTCCTGGACCATTTCGCTTTCCTTCTCCTCTTCCTTCCTCCCCTCCCCACCCTCTCCTGTCCTCTCAGAGCCTTCTCAACCCTATTCAAACAGGTTTTGGACTCTCCCATTTAAAATGCAAGTAACAGGGACGCCTGGGTGGCTCAGTGGTTAAGCATCTGCCTTCCGCTCAGGTCGTAATCCCGGGGCCCTGGATCAAGGCTCATCGGGCTCTCCTCAGGGAGCCTGCTTCTCTCTCTATGTCTCTGCCTCTCTCTGTGTGTCTCTCATGAATCAATAAAATAAAATCTTAAAAAATAAATAAACCAAATGTAAGTAACATCAACAAGGCAAAAAAAGATTCAAGTTCAATCACCACCATTGCTCTTACTTGGTCACAATGAGCAGTGACTTCTTAAAATGAAGTCACTTAATCCTGTCTGCTAAGGCTTGCCTCTAAGACAGAGTTGACTAAATCTTTCAAACAGAGAAGAGTGAGTGATGTTCTGGGCTGCAGCAAAGTCACGGTGGCCGTAACAGCCTGTGTGTCTTCAATTACCACTCATTGAGGATGCTCCCACTTAGACATGCAGAGTTGCACCTAGAGAAGTGCCCAGGGGAACACTGACTCTGCTTTAAGGGTCAAACACCTAAGCTGAAATGAGAGGCAGCAACATGTTTTAACATTTCTTTTCAGGGCATTTTAGCTGCCTTGTAACATAATGGTTTAAAAGTAGAGAAATCCTGAGTTTGTCACAGTTTCTTGCATCCCTCTGTGCTCCCACAGCACTAGATACAACCTACTGATGAAGCGCCTCTCTTGTGGCATTGTTTTGACTGGTTTTCTAATTGGTTTACCAACTGGATGAAATTTTCCTGAGGCTGAGGAACCGTGTCTATTCGTCTCTGAATTCCCTTTATTTTTTCTAAAGGATTCCTGTTAAGATTTTTTGAAAATAGCAAGTTATTATCAAGTTTATACATTTTAAGAAATATATTGTATAAGTCAAAGTATGCCTGAATTCTGTAATTGTGGTCAGTTTGGTGAAACACTTGATTGATACATGTTATTTGACCAAATGAATGAGAACATGTCTAGAAAATAACACTTTAGGAGATTTCAATGGGGAGAGCCAAAAGTAAATTTAACTTTAATTTACAGTGTTTTTTCAGCAGTGAAGTAGCTAGAACTGAAAATCTAATGGAAACTTATCATAGAATTTTTCTTGGTTTTGATTGGTTTATTTTCGTCCCTATTCTCCTCTCCGTCTCCCAACTCTACTCTCTGATTAGGAAAAGACAATTTTACTTTTGAAATGCATCTGTTGAAACTATGCCAGACGGTTTAAGTAGAGAAAGATTTATTGCAACATATTAGATCACTTGAAGAATTACTGGGCTGATCAAGGAACCAAGCCTGGATGTTCTGTGGCCCAGAGCAATGCAGCTGGAGAGTGCCTTACCACATCCTGAGACCTTTCTTCCAGCTACTCTGTTGTGGCTACCACCTGCTGCTCAGCATGAAGGACTACAGGAACAGGACATTCCAATCCCTGGCACAGTTTTCCCCAGAAGAAAAAAACACTTCACAGCACACAGCCTGCACCTTGAGTTGCTTACTTCATCATTCCAAATTACCATGAATGCAATTTTTTGCCAGAACCTGGGTTCTCTAGCTACATGAAAGATCTGAAAGTTTTTCTTCCTCTCTCTCCCTTATCCTCCCTCCTTCTTTCCTTCCTTCTTTTTAATTTTTTTTTAAAGCTTTCCAGTTTCTATCACATAAGACACAGAAAGAAGGGAGCTAGAGTGGGGGCTTGGTGGCCCAATCTATAATATCTGCTACATAAACAAGGGTTCTGTTTCCAGGGATGTGCAACCTGTGCCATAATACAAGGCCCTGCATTTGCTTTCAAGAGAAACACGGCAGATTTTATATATTGGGCAAATGCAAGCAGAGCCTGAAAATAAAGATGAATTTCTGTAATTGTAAGTGAAAATGTTCATCTTTCTGTGTACTAAAAACATTTCTGTGAACCATCTACACGTGTTCTTTGTCCAGTTTTAAGTGGTTAGTGGCTCATTTCTTCTTATTAACTGATAAGAATTTTTATGTTAGGAGAAATAGCCCTCTATCAATAACACATAATATGTGTTGTAAAGATATTTAGCCAGTGTGTCATATGTATTTTGACAGGAATGTGTGTGTGTGAAAGGATACTTTACTATGTTATTGGGCATACTGATATACTTGTAAAGAAATGAAAACCGGCAAGTTAATGTTGGTGGGCAAATAGTATTTCTTATAGTTTCCACACAAAATTTGTAGCCATCTGAAAAACACCTGTTAAATTGGATTTCTTTATTGGATGACATCAGGTGTACTTATTTCTCCCATCAACACCATATTCTATGAAAATGGCCTCATGCTAAGATTTATCATTTATATGTAAAAAGTGTCTTCATAGGATGAAGCAGAGACATTAAGTGTTGCCATGAATCTCTGCCTAACATTCAGTAGGACCCTATTAAGTAGTTCTAATGAATTCTTGACTTAAACATTTCAAGCATGAACAGATCAATTATTATTGAAGAAAACGATGGTGATCTTGTATTCTTATGTTTACAAATTTCAGTGTAGCCTTCCAGTTAAAAACAAGGATAATGAAAATAAGTTGGATAGTGTCTACATCTCTGAGAAGAAACAGTAAAACCACAGTTGAATTTCCATGTTATCCAGATGCTGAAAGGTCTTCTAAAAGAGTTTCAACACTTACTGTGATGCGATACAAGTAACTGTCATAAAAATACATTTGGTTTTGAAAGTTTGTGAGAATATTTTGAAAAAGATAAAAGTGAAAACAAACAAAAACAAGGAGACCACCATATTTCAGCCACTACTGCACTGCCAATGTCATTAACAGTAGTGGGCTTGAAGTCAAGTAGCTGCCCTGGATTCAGAACCAAACTGAAAGCAAGAGGAGGACTGGTCAGTGCCTCTTTGCCCCTGCCCTGGGGAGGGATGCAGTATGCTCTGCAAGAAGAAGACGCTGGGGAGAAGGAGCGCAGATGTAACTTGTGCCCACGTCACAAGAAATGCTAAAGAGGGGGGACAGTGTTGGGACAGGCAGTGATAGCAAGTAAATAATCAAGGAGCCCTGGAGAAGTGGTCACATTTACAGAAAGCATTGTGGCCAGTGGGGGGCAGTAGACCCAGCATGGCAAACTGGTAGGAGTAAGCCAGGGGAAGCATTTGGGAACCATCTCCAAGTTAAGAGGGGGAGTGCAAGGGGGAGGGAATATGGGGCACAAATGAAACATGAGAATTCATCTGGTTTTACAGAGAGTGGCAAAAAAGAAAAAGAAAAAAAATTAAATAGACTTTGAGAGATTGCTTTAAATAAATGGACTTTATGGTGAAAGGCAAGCAGGTAAAAATGATGTGCTAATTCAATTACTCTTGCCATTTGTTGTTTTCAATCAGAATTATTAAGTGTGGAACGTAGGTTAGGGTCTAAGAAAATGGTGCAAATTGTATCTTTTGCTCATTCCTCCTCCACAAGACGAAATAAGAATGGGACCACCAATAAACCAAGGCTGTCACCAGGAAGCCCCAGAGTATTTCCCCAAGGGACATCTGCTTCAGGAGCCTATTACGCAAAGACAAGTTTCTGAGGCTGTTTTCTGGAAAGGGGCAGCATAACCAGTAGGACCAAAGCTTCTCCTTCTTTAAGGGCCAGGCTCATCCAGGCTGGGACAGGAGACACAGTGTTCTCAGTGGGTAGCCATTCCTCAGATGTTCTTAAAGGGAACCCACAGGCAAACTCAAGGATGCAGTGTCTTTGCAGCCTGGAAGCTCTCGGGTCCTAATGCCTACACTCAGGGGTCAGAGTCAGTCTTGACTGCAGAAATCCTGTCCTTCCATCCATTGGCCTGATGTCAACTGCAAAATTTACTAGGGAGGGCTCCAGCCATGCTAAAAGAGGCTATCTTGGGCATCATATACTGTTTTAATTGATGGATTAAATTCACAAGGATACAAAACATATAGAAATAAGGACTACATACACCTTTCATTGGAATGAAAATAAAATCCTGTAAGAATTTGCTGGTTTTCATTTTATTCATTTAATCAACAAATACACATTAAATGACAGGGTGCAAGACACCATACTATATGCTGGGGATCCTGCAGAGAACAAATCTGTTTTTGCTTTCACAAAGCACACATTCCAGAAAGGGTCAGAATTTACAACTGAAACTAATTACTGTGAGGTTGACAAAACCAAGCATCAATCTTGGAATAACCATATTCAGAAATAAGCAAGTGTTGGAGAAGGTTATGGCAAGACCTGACCACCTATTGATCTGTGAGCTGGACCCAGGTGAGACCCCTCACCCTGGTCCCTTTCCCTGGAATGTCTTTCTGGCTCCCAGGGGCTGCTTCAAGGACAGAGCCTTGAGATAAGGATGTGGAGCTGAGAACGCCTTCACAGCGTACTTAACCGAACCCAGTTAAGGCGTCTATATAAACTCTAAGATTTGGCAGTGGGCACATGGACCCACTTATCTTGCTGCTGCCCAAGACAAGCCTCACATACGTAAGTTCCCTCTGCTTATTAAAACTGCCACCTACCTCTCTGGAATGGTCTGCCTCTTTTTCCCCCATCTCTCCCTGCTCCCCATTTCCAGGGACCAATTCTGAATTTCACCTGGGAAGCTCCAGAGGGTTGCAAACCAACAGCCAGAGAGATGACTGTAGTGCAAACCAGTATATAAATACTCACCAGTCCAAGTGAGTTCACGAGGCGTTTCTGCACACACCTGATCCACAACCTTCCTTTCCTGTCCTCTGCCATCCTTCCAGTTCTTCTTGCTCTCACTTCTCTAGGGGGACCCATGGGACCACAGGAAAAGCCTCAGGGGACTGCAAGTTTAATTATTTCTTATACAGAGGAAAAGAATGACAGCCCTTTGCTCCAAGTCACAGCATTTAGACTAGAGTTCACGTGAACATTTCTTTTTCTCTTGTTTTTGTATCTTATCCTTATTCTTAATTCAGTAGATTTCAGGGCTTTCATGTCTATATCAGATTAAAACTGTTCTTCCTTTCGGGCACAGGAGAAAGTGATTCTTCAGCATTTCTCTGTTAATTACTAAATAAATAAATAATATAAAAGTGCCCACACGCTGCCTACTCACAAATTATCCCATTCTAATCAACAAACTTACATTTATAGTGGAGACAGAGAAGCAAGCATCTCAAATCTTTTCAAAGCTAAAAGATCTCAACAGAATGACTGATGCTATTCAATGCACTTAGTAAAGTTTGGGTGTCCTTTTCTAGCCAGGTAGTCTTGCTAGAATTGTCTTTACATACCATGTAAAATTTTCAGTTCAAAAATTTGTATACAATTTTAAAACCCAAAAAGGTGGAGATACGGAGACAAATTTAAGAACTTGTATTGAAATGAATATTTATGCATAATGCAAAGACATTTGACACTGATACCCAGGTTGCTTTTATACAGTGCAGAGGAAAAAAGAAAATTATCTGATTACATAATTTGGACCAAAAAGGATTAACATGTTCATCTTATTTGTTGTTTTAGTTGAACAGAAGAGGACAAAAATTTCAATTGTCTGCTTTTAAGAATTACAAAAATAAAAAGGAATTACAAAAGTAATTCTGCTCAATCTTACCTAATACTATCACTATTCAAATAAATATTCTGACAAGGCCTTTTAAGAGGCAGAGAAACCAATTTTTCACCATTCATTTGTGTACAATTTCCATTCAAGTCCATTGGAGGCAAAAGCCAAACTGAGCAGGAGTAAGTGAATCAGGCTGCTGCTACCCCGGGGTAATTGTTCAAGTCTTTGGCACAACTCCAAAGTATTTCAGAAGGGGTGTGTGTGTATGTGTGTGTGTATGTGCACTGCATGCTATGTTTTTTTTTTTATCTGAAAAACAGAAAGCATTTACCACACAGTTACAGTTTTCAAGAAATAATAACTAAGCAAGTTTTTAAATCTGTGGAGATCACTAATCTGAAGGGTACATTATAAAAAAAGACTAGTGTTGCTCCAACAGTTTTTCTTTCATCCCTGTGAAACCAGAGTTGGTACCAGAACTCAATATCTAGATGCGGAGGCAGAATAATTTTGTAAAACTATTTAAATGCATCTTTGGATTGTGTAGTATTTTACTATAATTTAAGTGTTTATTATTTTACCCGTTTCTCATTTAAGAATTATTATGTGGTGCGTGCTATAAAGCAGAGATCCTAATCAGTAAACCACTCCAAAATTTTAGTTTATTTATAACCTGGACAAGTGCATGATATCTTAATTCTTTCTAGAATAACATTCTGTGTCTTGGCTCACTCATTTTGTGCACATGGTAGGTACTCAAAAGTTGTTTAATACAGAAATATAAAATAACACAATCACTTAGAAAATGGTTTGGTAATTTCTTATAAAATGAAACATGCTCTTCCCATGACCCCAGCAATTGTGCTCCTTGGTATTTACCCAAATGAGTTGAAAATGCATCTACACAAAACCTGCACACAAATGTCTATAGCAGCCTTATTCATAACTGTCAAAACTTGGAAGCAACCAGGGTATCCTTTAGTAGGTGAATAAATAATTGTGGTGCATCCATACACTTCAGTATCACTCAGTGCTGAAAAGAAATAAATTATCAAGTCACAGAAACATAAGGAGGAACCCTAAATGCATACTGTAAGTGAAAGAAGCCAATCTGAAAAGCCTATGTATTATTGCATGTTTCCAAATACATGGCGTTCTGGAAAAGGCAAAACCAAGGATAGAGTAAAAAGATCAGTGGTTGGCAGGGGCTGGGGTGAGCAGGGATAAACTGGTGATTTTTAGGGCAGTGAGACTATTCTGTACTCTACTGTAATGGTGGATAGATACCATTATATATTTGTCAAACCTATCGAATTTACTACATAAAGGGTAAACTCTAACGTATAGACTTTAGTCGATGATAACGTATTAGTATTGGTTCACAAATTCTATCAAATGTACCATATTAATATATAATGTCAGTATCAGGGAAGAATGGAGGTGAGGGGAAGTACCCAAGAATTCTGTACTTCTCATTCAATTTTTCTGACCCCAAACTGCCTGAAAATAAAAATAAAGTCTACGAACTAAAAAATTAAAAAATTGTTTAAGTGTGTTAAGTGGAGATGTAGTGAAACAAAAGAAGTCTGTGGAGTCTCAAAAGTACCTTCCTCCCAGGAATCGTCACCGAGCCAAGTACCATCGGTGGTGGAGTGTTCACCACATTCCAATGAAGAATGAGTGGCCCAGTCAGTCCAGGGGATGGTCCCTTACCTACAGAGGCCTTTCCAGGTTAGAGTTCCCCTACTTACAAAGAGAACAGAAGTTCATTTCCTAAACTAAGAAAGGTAAATCCTATTAAAAGCTAAAATAGTAAAAAAAAAAAAAAAAAAAGGGGGCTAAAATAGTGTCTAGAGCCAAGGGAGCTGAGGAAAAGGAGAGGGAATTTATAACCAAACTCCTTTCAGGCTCAGTAAGAAACCCATGAATGAATAGCAGAGGGTCACCTTTGGCTCAGGAGGTTAACCAGCAGGCTCCTTTACTGGGAATCGCTAATTAACTTCTGTGGGGAAATTTCATAGCTAACTGGTGTTGATTGTAAATGCAAACCCTCTTTCCAACATGCACAGATGTTAATGTGCTATTTTAAAAGTTCAGGGTACTTATTACTGAGTTGTCAAAGGCCCATTAATTATCCACTATACTGTATTTAGCTTTTCTCTGGTAAATCTTTTTTAATTGCCCAGTCTGCATTTACGGAGCATCTTTATTTAACATGCTCCCAACTCTGTTTATGTTTATGCCTTTTCCAATAGCTCATTAAATAGAGTTCTTACCAGTACTATCAGAATCTTCAGTGAGAACTGTCCAAGCCCACTTAAGCGCTTTCATTGCACTTAAGTCCTCATTATTTTCAAGTTTTGAATATGTTTCAAGTCTACCCTCATTCACATCTTTTCCCTGCCTCTGAACAAGTCTCTGAAGCAGGAGACTTTCTTCTCCAATATATACACTATTTTATAAAAGGTAACCATTAGAAAATACATCCCTGACAGTGTTCCCTGGGCTTCCACTCACCAACAGAATCAAGTCCAGATTCCTCTGGAAAGCACCGAGACCCTCTTTAGCTTGACCTGACACTCGAAACTCATCTGTTGACAGTCTTTCCCTCACATCTCTCATTTCAGCCCTTTACACAAGCACATCATGAGATGTCTTTGTCCCTTCTTTTCTTTCTGTTGCAACTCTCTTTGTTCTTACTCAAATGTCACTTCCAAGTGAAAACTTCTGGAAAGAGGTCCTCCCTCTCCATTTCTCAAACAATTCTATTCCTGCCTTTATTGATGACGTATTACCCTTGGAGGTATAAACAATTATAAATGAGAAACCCTCTTGCAGGACCGTGAACTCCTTCAAGTGAGGGAGTGCCTTTCACGAATCTTGGTGTGCACAGAGCCTGCACTCAGTGAAAGTCTGATAAATATTTATTAAATGAATGAAGGCATTTTTACTCCAGACCACCTGAGTTTTATTAAATTATTTCTGCTCTCTCCAACCGAACCTACATAATCACATCATCAGGTACGTACATAGAAGAAAATCATGAGAAAAATGACCACGACATAGATATATATGTATTTCTTAGAACATATTACTTAGGATAAAAAAAATCCAGTAAATCAGAATCCATTTAATGTCATAAACATCAAAAAAACTGGAAATCATTTAGTGTCTCTGTAAAAACTACATTTGCAAAGATACTCTTGAACATCAAGAAAAACAATACTGCATATTTTTCACTGAATGCTGCACACACACCCTAAAAGATCCCCCCCTTAAAAAAAAAACTATAAAAAGGACCAAACAGCAGTTGGTAAGCCCCTCCAAAGCAAATCATATCTACTTGGAGAGGTGTATCTTTTAAGTAGGCAGAGGGGAATTTTTGTTTTTAGGAATAAACATTTGGAATTGGCTTTATAAAAAGGAGCTGAATCTGATTCTGAAAATTCTGAATTGTGTGCATTTGAGAATGAATTTTCTAGCACTTGCATATGCTAGACTTTTATAGTGCTAGTCCTCTGAGATAGGTCTTAGGAGTTGCATTCGAAGTCCTGTTACATAGACATAAATCCTGCTGGTCTCAGAGAAAGAGATGTGACTGACAGAGAGGTTCTGTCTTGCATGCTTGTAGCTGAATTCATAATTCATGAACATATGTGGAGGAGAACGCTGGCATATGCAAAGCATGACTGGGTACAAAATGAGGATATAAATACAGGTTAATTACATACTATTCACGTGGGGCTGGAATCTACTTAGTATTCTTTAGTGTCGTGCATTTCCCAGTGGAAAGAACATGTATTTTATTAGTAGGTTATCAAATAAAAGTGACACATTATGGATAAAACTGATCCATAGTCTCTGTGTTTGAAGTTTGGTGTGAAATATCAATCTCAGGAGTATTTATCAAAAAACCTAGCCCAGGTCAATTAAGCATGAATATTGGTTTCCACATGAGTATTCAATAAGGTGTATCAAAAGAGTTGATAAGCTCCATGCAGGTACCAGGTTTCACAGAATTACAGAGCTGAAACGAACTTCACAAATTATCGAAGGTAACTCCCACCCACCATTTGATAGTTGAGAAGTTCACAGCAGAGTCAAGAATCAAATCTGACCTCTGTCATCAGGTATGTCTCTCCCTTTTCCTGGTAGTCAGAGCAAAATCTCAAAACTGGTCTTAGCTAATTTCCATGAATGACACAGTAAAATTGAACTCATTTTAGGTTTGAGCACAGTTGCCAGTCTGAAAGGGCAGGAAATACTCCTCCCAAGGATTCTCTTGGATTAATCAAAGAGTAGTAAGATATAGTGGGCAAAGCACAAGATGCAGAAACTGAAGTCAGATTGTGAGCACAGGTAAGTGCTATTTAGTAGTATCTGTGTGCACTTGGCCAGGTCTCCTACCTCCTCTGAACCTCAGTGAGTTCATCTTCAAATGAGAACAATAATAATACCTGCCTTGAGAGGCTGAACAGAAGATTGGATAATTTAATATGGGTAAATGTGCTTGGCAAGCTGCAACAGCATTTAACAAAGATTTAGTACTTATTGTCATGATCAAACACTATTTATTAAACCACCAAATAAGCACAGCATGTCACTAGGCCTTAAGCAAAGCAGAAAGCAGGGAAGACAATGGGCTTTATTCACATTAGGGGTTTTATCTCCCAAAGAGTCAGTTTTTTACCAGCAGGTAACCTTATTTGCAAAATCCATTAAGTCAACCTGCTTCCTAGTGAAACAACCCACTGCTCTTTCTCTGGTAACTTCTCGTAAATTGTTATCTTAGTATTTTGAAATCTTCACTTAGGATTTTCTTCTTACTTCTCAAGAACTGAATTCTGACATTACCTAGAGCAGAAATATAATACAAGCCCCAAATGTAATCTTAATTTTCTGATGGTCACATTTATGAAGTATAAAAAGCAACAGGTGAAATTAATTTTAACAATATATTTTATTTAACCCAATATATCTAAAATGTTTTTGGTTCAACATATAATCAATATGGATATTACTAATAAGATGTTTATTATCCCTCTTTTTTCCCTCACACTAAGTCCTCAAAATCCCCAACATATTTGACACTTATGACACACATCGATTGGGAATAGCCACATTTCAAACATTCAATAGCCATGTGCAGCTCATAGCTACCATATTGGAAAGCCATACAGGTATAGAGCCTGGCAGGGTGACCACACCTACTGATAGTGCAGACCTAGAAAAATTAACTTAGTAACTCTCCATGGAAACACTTAAGATCACTGATAGAAACAATCACATTCTAGCACATAGATGGGGGAAGAAGCCCTAGCAACATAAGTGACAGCATAGCAACACCAGCTGTTGTACAAAAGGGAAATTAGAAAACTATTACTTTGAAAAGAAGCATTTCTGGGAAGGTCATTCTTTTTCTATTTTGTTCAATTTGAACTAAGGAAACTGGTAATACCTTTACAAGAATATACATTTAATAAAGCAACATTCTCATTATCTTCTTATTCTACAATGCAGACACTGACGTATTTTGTCACAATGTTGAACGTCCTAGTTCTCACTTAGGATGACAAATAATAAGGCATGTAATCTGCCCATGACATAGCCTGCCTATCGGTCTTGGGGTCACTGGCAGTTGAACTGTGTGGAACAGGCTGGTCATCAGAAATCTTTCCATATCATTTTATAAAAATACCTTGCTAATTCCTGACCGGGGCCTAGTCTTGAGGTCTTGGAAATCTAGTTCCATTTTCTTCTGTTTCTCCTTCTCCTGGCAGATACAGAGGCTGCTTGAGCTATCAGGCTAAAAGCTGGGGGTAACAGATGCCCAGAACCTGACTTCTCTCTCCACTGCCCCAATGTCCTTTGCTCACACTCAAGAGTCCTTGCTTTTTCAGAAACTTATGAATAGGAAGGAATACTATTAACAGTCCAGCTCCAAGTCTCTGAGCAAAGACAGCAATCATTATGTCTTGGCAGGAACTGTCACCTTGCCTCCCTCTCCTCTCTCTCTATCCTCTGTCTGCTTACTTTGAATCCAGTGCTTTCCTTAATGTCTGTTTCTCTTTTTTCATCACACCTTGTCCACTCCATCTGAAGGATTGTGAGGGGTGCCTGAGTGGTTCAGTCGGTTAAGAGTCTGACTTTTGGTTTCGGCTCAGGTCATGATCTCATGGATTGTGAGATCAAGTCCCCTGATGGGCTCCGTGCTCAGCAGGGAGTCTGCTTGAAGATTCTTGACCTCTGCCCCTGCCCCATGCATGTGTGCATGCCTTTTCTCTCTCTCAAATAATTAATCTTTTTTAAAAAACCATAAAACTATGACAGGTGGGTGATCAATATGCTTCATCAATTTCCTAGAGATCAGTTTTGAACAGCAAAACTATAAAGTAGTGGATTTTTAATAAAGATTTTATTAAAACTTTTCCCTTTCTTCATCGATGAAAGATTTCATATCTTTGCTTATAGCATTGCCTATAAGGAGAGCCCATTGTTACCACCTCTAAGCACCAGCCCTTGCTTTCATAGCAAATAAGCTGACTTTGGTAAGAAAGCCAGTTAAAACATCCAGATCAACCATATTTTCCATTAATACTCAGTTCAGAGTAACCTTCCCTGATCATTTCAGTTGAATGGGATTACTCTCCTGCTTCTCAAACTTCAGTGTGCATACTAATCCTCAGGGGATCTTGTTCAACTGTAGGTCATGATTCAGTGGGTCTAGGTGAGCCTGAGATTCTGCATTCTTGAGATGCTTCTGAGAGATGTGGATGCTGCGGGCTGCAGATCCTACCTACAAGGAGTCTCAAGGCAATAGCTCCATTTTTAGCACACATCAGAGACAGATTTGGAGGTATGTATGTGACATGCCTCCTCTCCTAGATGATAAACCTTTTGAGAGTATATTCTTCTTCATACACTTTCCTTACAATGATTTGAAGCAAATGTTTGTGCCATTCATGATTAAAAGGTTATCACTGGTCTTTATTTTTGTCATTATATTCTCAGCAACTGATTATAATGGCCAAGTCATGATTTTGTCAGTAGACTGTTAATGAATTTGCACATATCAACAGTGGTTGAATGTGAGAACCTACCTATGATCCCAGATCTTTGCCTTCCCCTTCCTGGGATCAGAACCAGACCTCCATGCTGAGGCCTTACTCTCAATAACTGACCAGGCAGAAATTATGTAATAAGGACATAAATGAAGCACAAATGTCCCTTTAGATTTACATTGTGAAGCACGATGTTACAGTTTCCTTTCATGATGCACTTGATCTCAGATACTCACTTACCTTTACCATTAGCAGGTTTGTTCCTGGCCCTACCCTCAGGTTCTCAGGTTTGCATTATATTCCAATTTGTGATGGCCACTGACTTCTTCCCTACTTCTGTTCTGTGACTCTCAGATCTCAGACTCTCAGGGCTCTCAGGTCAAACACTTCCAAATTATAGATGCCACTGGTGCCCTCAATATCAAGTTGACTTAAACCTGAACATTTTCACAACTGAAGTTTTTCCCCTCCATTCCTAGAACCAGCTCACTTAGCCTGGCTAGTGAAGCCTTGCTTTCAGCTTTGCTGTGATGAGTTTTATAATGGATGTCAGTACAATTTTCCCATTCACACTAGTAAGGATTGAAATTTCACCCTCTGATTCTGGAACAAAATTCTCCATTTTTGTTCATTTCTGTCATGGCCTTCTTTCATGGCCATATTTTTTTCTTCCTCAAGCTAATAAATTCATGCCTTACCTACAATACCCTCATCTCCTATGAACAGATCAGAGAATGGAACTCAGTGACAGTTTCCAGGGCATTTGGTCATGCTTTCTTGATAGAAACTTCAGGTTTTCAGGGATCCCTGGGTGGCTCAGCGGTTTGGCGTCTGCCTTTGGCCCAGGGCACGATCCTGGAGTCCCGGGATCGAGTCCCACATTGGGCTCCCAGTGCATGGAGCCTGCTTCTCCCTCTGCCTGTGTCTCTGCCTCTGCCTCTGTCTCTCTCTCTCTCTATGTCTATCATGAATAAATAAATAAAATCTTAAAAAAAAAAGAAACTTCAGGTTTTCTCCCTCACTAATTTGATTCCAACCTTATTTTATTTATTTACTTATTTAGTTATTTATTTGGGGGGGAGGAGAGAGAGAGAGATTGAGGATCTCAAGCAGGCTCCACGCCCAGTGCGGAGCTGGTGCCCTCATTAGAATAGCCTCACATTATCTGTTCCTATGTAGAACTCAGTGTTTCAGACCCAACCATCACCAAATCAACAAAATTTCTACAGGATATCTGTGACTATTACTCCTAATAGTACATCCCCTGGAAATATGAAACCCTGTGGGACATACTTCCTAATTTATATTAAAATAACAGATCCAAGTACTGTAAATCGCTTTGGAGAGTCTTCAGGAATTGACCTACATTTTTAAAAAGTAACTGTTATCAATTTTACTTCTATAAAGCAGGAAATTAAAAAAAATATATAAAGCAGGAAATTAGTTAAAGAGCTGCAAATCTACCAAAATAAAGACACTTTTACAAATCCTTTCCCCTGCTTTTCTGAAGGATCATTTCTTCATTGTTATTGTCACCTTGATACTGTGATTAGGCCATAAACCAAAAATGCAAATAATGTAGGACCATTGTGTTATGGTCACTGCTCCAAGGGCTACCTTGGTTTTGATTATTGGCTTTCTGCTACTGAAAAAGACCTGATAAGTAAAGAATTTCCATATCTTTATTCATGACTATTATCTAAGCTGCAGAAAAAAGTCCAACTGCTTTTTATGTGGATGAAATCTCTCAGATTGGTGGTTCAGAAAGGTGACTTTGTCCTCCTTAAATAGAGTGTACTTGATGGGAAGCCAAATCAAAGTCATCTCAAGTCTTTTTAGACTCATATGCACTGTAGATCCTACTTTTTCTATACATGCATGATTTTCTGTTTGACTAATCCTCACCTACCCCACACACTGCCCACTGCCCTGTTTATATAAAAGGATTCCCCTGACAGGAAAACAGGCCATGTGCATAAATTAAACAAAAGAAGTAGAACTGATTCAAACAGCCTACTTATGAATCATGAAGATAAAAAAAATGGTTTTACATACTTCAGGTCATTTTAAAATAGATGCTTAAATTTTTTTTTTAAGCAAATATCTAAAATGTCGTCAAGGGGTTGAAAATTGTTCAGCTTCATGACAGATGTCTAACATCTTAGAGATCGAGGTAATTCCTATCCAAGAAAGGTTAATGCACTGTTCTCTTGTTCTAGCAAAGTGTAACATATCCCCCCTATTCCTTAATGAGTACAGGTCTGGAGACCGTCTCTGTACAGAGCTTAAATTCAATTCTAGCATATTTAATCAGTGACAGTGTAACCCAGGACAGGTTTTAATTTAAAAGCAAACCTAGCTCTGGCAACAGCTTTCGCACTGACATAATGGATAGTTCTTTTTAAGACCGTGAAGCATTGTTCTTATTTGCTAATCATAGCACTCCAGCTGTGCATACCTTACTACATGAAATGGAAATGGTAATTTTGGCTTCCCAGGTCTGTATGGTAGATATTTTAGAATTAGTGATATGGGAGCACTTTCCACATCAGCTTCAAATGCTTAGATATGGGTTTTTGTGAATATAGTGTTGATTATAACTAAAATTCAGAAATGACACAAAATAAGTTACATTATACAAACAAGCTGAAGATTCTCTCCTCATGTGTGAAATCATATTGGTTCCTAGAGATTAGACTCTAATGTTATCAACTCTGGAAAGTCCCTTGTAGATCCCCTTTGACTTACATAACCAGAGAAATACTATAATGGTG
Source organism: Canis lupus dingo (assembly GCF_003254725.2). NCBI lineage: Eukaryota > Metazoa > Chordata > Mammalia > Carnivora > Canidae > Canis > Canis lupus. The sequence continues at coordinate 6,834,452 of NC_064271.1, read as the reverse complement.
GCCTTAGAAGAACACACAGAGACTCCATGGTGCGTATACTCTGGGGATAGGCAAATAGAAAGAATTTATAATAAGAGAAAAACCAACATTTTGGACCTGGGAAAGAAGGTCCTGAATATTATTTTTTGACCAATCATATCACACCAATAGAAAATTAAGACTCAGAAGGAGGAAGCCAAAAGAATATTTAAAGTTTGTGGGGACCTAGGAGCTATTCTGTGTTGTCACACTGACATAGGTAACAAAGCACTTAGGTGACCTGCCTGGGGTCTGAGCTACCAGGCAGCCAATTCATCTCTTCTTACATAGTCCACCTCCCCAAAGGACAGCTGCCTCTATAAAGAAGGCTCATCACTGATACTCTAACTCTGGTCCATCAACTTAAGGTTGGAAAATATCTAATGTTGTCATTCAGCCTAGAAAATCTCTGGACTGACTTTTTTCCATTTTAACCCTTCTTTCATTGCTTTTGCAATCAATAATCTATATTAGTTTTGTACATATATAAGGCATGAAACTACTGTTTTATGGTGATAAGAATTATGGCATTGATGGGAGTGGTAGTAGTAACAGCAGAAGCTACGAACCTTCATTGCATAGACAAATAGAAGCATCAGAAATACAGAAATTGTCCCATAGATAAATATATTCTCAGGTAGTCAAGTGTAGGTAAGAATTAAGTGAAAAAGATCTATCCCAAAGCTATCTGACCCTGACTTTTCGATCAGCAAGAATAGGAATGTCAAGCTGGGCTTCTGGATGCATCCTTCTCAGAGAAGAACTAGTACTTTGTGAAATTTGTCTCCACTTCTCTAATGCTAGTGATCTAATAAAAAAGATTTAGGATAATGAGTGGTATCTTTTCTAGATAACACCACCCCTTATGATTCACTGTACCCTTAGAAATTCAAGAAGCAAACAAGCAACAATTTCTGCCCCTTTCTCATAAAGAAGAGAGAATAATGCCTGGGCTCCATTCACAGGTAGTAAATATTTACTGAGCCTATTTTCTTATTCATGTAACTTTTACAACCACTAGAATAACTTCTCAAGGACTTGCCTGTGGTCTTTCTTCCCTACTGGCCTTGCCATCAATTACCGGTGACACCAGTAGATAGGTGGAAGGGAGTCACTTGGTGGTGGTCAGAATTATGCAATGTCATCCAAGAGAATTTGTTTTTCCCTATTACAACTATTTTATAAAATTACATCTGATAAGTATTTTCTCATGACTAGCAGCACACTCCACCTTATATTTGATAATGCATAAGAATAATAAATCTGATTCTAATCCCTAAGTCTTGCTTCCATAGGCCTAGTCCGTGCACCATTCAAATTCTAAAGCAAGTCACCGGATTAGGCAGTGAGTCCATATAAAGGTATCATTCTGTTTATCTGTTACTTGGTGATTGGTGCTATGTAATATCATAGTAGACAATTTCATTCGAACTGTAAAATACAGAACACATTTAATAGCAGTTTGTGTACATGGATATTCAAACATTAAGGAATATTTTGTAAGTGACTGAGCAAAGACCTTCAAAGCTACTGACTCAAGGACTTGTGGATACTGTTAAAAAATGATAGCACCCATTTGTATAGATACTACTTTTAACTGCTCTATGAAGGAAGTCTGCAATTCCATCAGAATGTAACAAGCATAACACTTGTTTTCACCCTTCTGAAGCAGGATCTAGTTTAAGTGAACAGAAAAAAATACAACTTTTGCATTAGTTATTGCAAAGATGTTGAAATTAGGTATATTGATCATATAGATTTATGCATAAATTATTCCAACTCCTACAGAATCTCCAGTAAATACACAGAGGACCATCTGGTTTTGTGTGGATTTATATTCATTAGGTAACTCAGAGATTAAAGTACCAAGCCCAGCACTCAAGGATGTTACATAGATTTGTGATGCCCCAGTAAAGACACCAAGTCCATAAACCAATGAATAGATTCAAAGTAACATAACTGCAGTGTTTCAAGAAAACCCTTACTTCTTTCATGCACAAAAAAGCAAAGGTTAGTCTACTGTATTTGGAGCAGCATGTAATGATGGAAACTGTCATAAAATCTCAGGGCTGGAAGATGATCTTTTAGTTCAACCTTCTGTGTGATCCTTAAAAGTTTTTTCCAGGGCAACTCTACCTACACTTCTTGAAACTATGCTTAGACCCTCCAATGATGGGGAACTCAATGCTTCTAAAGAATCTTAGTTGATCTTTGGATGCCTTTGATTAGTCAAAATATGCTTCCTTGCATTGATTCAGAATCTCTCCTGTAACTCCTCTGCATCTTGTCCCAGAGGGCCTACACAAAAGTCCAATGCTTCCTCCCTGTTACAAACCTTAGTGCTTACCAGACACCATTGAACTTCTCCGCCTTCTTTTCTACCTAATGATCCCCAATCTCATCAACCATCTCTCGTGTTGCCTTCTTTTCTCTCCCACATCAATACTGAATTCTAGCCTAGAATCAGTGAAGAACTATATGAACTTAAGAGAGAAACATTTAACATTCTTGGTCTCAATTTCCACATTTGCAAAATGGAAGTGCTACCTCAAAGACCCTCAAAAGGATCAAATAAGAAAGACAGTGAAGTCCTCTAAAAAAATTGAAAACTGTTACAAAAATAGAAAGAACAAGTTTCTAAGGACCAGGAAAGCTAAATGTCAGTAAGGCAAAGACTACTGTATCCTAAGGGAAATCTTTCAAAAAGTAGCAGAAAATAAACTTTTTTACTTTAGTGTTTTTCTGAAAAATCACTCCCCTGCCTTGTTGGGCCTACTTATTATACACCCCAATTACATCCAAATTCGATCCTTTTAAAATCAATGAATTTTAATAAATGGAAAGACATGACAATCAGAGAGGAACTGATGACATGTCCTTGAAACTCAGCTTTGTGACATTCCTTTAGATAAAACAATGTTTTAATACTTTGTTAACAATCCCTCCCTTCCCTGTGCCTTATAATCCTTCAAGGATTCCTCAATGCCTTCTGAATAAAATCTAGATCCCTTTTATTGCGGACACAACAAATTCTCCCTCCTCATCTCTAGCTTCTATCTCTCAACTGCTCTCTATTCAAAGCACACACTTAGACCTTGTTCTTTCTTGCCCCACCACAACCACTGTGCCTTTCAACAAAGTCCTATCCAAATATCTGCAGCCAATGCCCCACTTTATTCAGACAGCAGATTTTCTCACCATTCAAACCTTCCCTCAAATGACCCCTGCTCCAGTGTCTCACCTGAATCACTAAGATGGTCTAGGTTTCCTGTTTCTATCATAGCACTTATTTCCTGGTATTGAAATGATCTGTTTACCTGTCTTCCACACCAGACAGTAGAATCCCTGAAAGATAATACCTATTTTATCCATCTTGGTGTAGTCAACTAGCACAGTGCCTTGCATAGAGTAGGCACTCACTATATGTTGAATGAATAAATTAATCAATATGCAGTAGAGAGAACACAAATATACAGGAAAGTGATAATCAACCCCACCTGACCTATATCAGAATTCAGAACTAACTCCCAATCAATACTTTTTCAGTAGTCGAAGGTGTAACCCAGATGCTATTTCCTCTACCCATTCTTGATCTCTAGAATCTCTTTATCATTTGCAAAGCACTTCCGACATGTGCACATGCATTCTGTCATTTAATCGTCAACTGCAAGATGGTGTTAGTCAGCTGGGTTTTAATGCAATAAGCTCAGCATGTCCACATGGTGTAGCAAGAAGATCACTGGCCTTAAGGTCAGCCAAGCTGAGCCCCAGTCCCTATTCTGCTGGTTGACTACTGGTGTGTTACTGGATAGATCTCCTGTCCTGTCTAAATGGCAAAGTCCCCAACTTTGTCACACTCGGTGGAGGTAAAGTGTCACTTTCATGAATTGTTGTCATTATAATCCAAGTTGACATTTGGAGATAGCTAACTGATCCGGAAAGAGCATAGTCTTTAGGGTAAGGTGGGCTTGGCTTTGACTCCTAGTTGTATCACATAATAGGTGGGGAATTTCGTGCCAGTTAATGAATGTCTCTGAGCCAGGTTACTCATATATAGAGATACTAATGATTTTCTCTTAGGTTACTATAAAATTTAGATGAGATAAAGAGTATAGAAACATTTATAAATTTTTAAGTGCTATATAAAGTTGTTACTATTATTATTATTTGGCCAGGTTTAAGAATGACTTAGAAAAATGTTTCTCAAAGTGCCCTGTGCGCCACATTGTCACAAGAGTATTTAATAAGTGTACCCTTAAAAAGTTATCGATAACTGCACACTAGCTTATTAAAGGCTCTGAGAAGTCCTGCTGTAGAGAGATCTGTTTAACTCCATTTATCCCACCATTTTCCAATTTATTTGAATAAGGGAACACATGTCATACCGTTTGGAATATCAAGCATGTGAAAAGCCAAAATGGTCTTTCACTAGATCTTCTCCACATGACTCTCATGATAGATATTCAAAAACAAAAATCAAAATAGTAAAATAGTAAAAATACCCCCCATTCTACTATCCATTGACTCACTGACTTATTGTTTGCAATATGCCTATTTGCCTTTGGAAGACAATCAAGTATGTACATACACAGGAAAAATTAAAGTATAATTTTAAGAGTGAGTCATGAATTCTGAAGGAAGAAGGCATCTAGATATAATTGATTATCAGTGTGAAGACTAAAAACGGTTCTAATTGGCTATTTGTGATTCCCACTGGCTGAAGTGCCCTCTTAGTAACTTCTGGAATCATATGAAATGAACAAGAAAAAAAAAGTAAGTATTCATTTGCAGGTACATTTCCTTTAAAGTCATAATTACTCTTTTCACATGGTAGCAAAAGTTCACTTCATTATTTCAAACGGCTGTTTCTCAGAATCAAATCCTATGACTTTAAAAGCTGCCATTAATTTCTCATTAGTAAACTTTAATTAAAATGAACATGTATCATTGCTCTCAGCAGTTGCATTTGTAATAAAGGTATAAATACATTCAGATTTCACCCAAAATGTTCCAAATAGCTATTTTGAACAAGCAAACACTTTGATGTTATTTCAAAGGATTGTATCTACAGAAAGCTTTTAGAATCTTGCCCTTACCTAAAATAACTAGCATTTCATGGAAATACAAGGAACAGTTACCAACCTAGCTAAAATCTATTTTATTGATCTTAGAAAGTAGCATGTTAAAACATGAAAAATGACCTCTGAGCTTTGAACCATTCAGTATCTCGGTGTTTCTGCAACATTTGTGTATAATGCTTGGAAAAGTAAAGCTAGAAGGAGCAGAGGGATGCTCCTAATTTAAAGCATCCTAATGGTCTAAGATAATGGTTTGATACAATAATCTGAGGTGAAACTGCATCTCACCAGCTTATTATCTCAAAGGTGCATCTGCTACCCAAAGTTCCATTCCAATATTCCACACACAGAGAAGTTGAAACCATTTCAGAATGCAACTGAATTCCATGAACTTTCTGATCCCTTTCCAATGTCCTACATTAGGCTGAAGTTTGTTTGTTTGTTTGTTTGTTTAAACATACTTTCTAAAGAGAAAATGAGGCTGGGTCTTAGATCATGCTTCCAACAAGTTACCCCACTAGTCTCCAAATAGCTTAACTAGAATCCAAGAACAGTTAGATTAGATAATTCAGACTTACATATTAAGCACATTATTCTGATAACATAGACTAGGATCTGAAAATATTTTCAACAAATACGTCCTCCCAGACAACCATGCCTTAGCAGGAAAAACTTCAAAACCACTAAGGAAAACACTGTAGAAATATTTAACAAAGAGGAGTCACGTGGGACCACAATTTCTCCAAGGGTTGGGTTGGTTAATGCATTTGTCCCACAGCCTCTGTGTGCTTTTCCTTCTGCACGCAACCTTCCATCCCTCCTCCTCCTGTCGATATGGCCGGTTGGCCCAGTGGCTGTGGTCTCACTGACATGTATTTAGGTCCTTCCTTTTCCGAACTATTTATCACTTTCTGCATTGTATGTCCTTAGATAACTAAATGTCGATTTCCAATTGGGAAAATATTGGGTTTAGAAGGTCCAGTAAACAATTAAAAGTATTAATTGTTTAATTAATGATAATTAAAAGTATTTTTTCAGTTCACCCAACTTGATATCAACTTTTTCACAAAGTATCAATCTGTAGGAAGCATGGATAGTTCTTCCATTAATATATTGAGAAGTGTTTGCATTATTTAAAGGTGATTGAAAAGAAGTGATTTCCAAATCCTGCATAAAGTTTGCAAAAGTTAACAAATGGAATGTTAAGCTTCATTTTCCACATTATCATTTAAAACTACTAATCATATGCACCTAGCCACTAAACAATTTCAGTAATTAACACGGACATTTGAGTTCTTCATCAAACTTGAATAAGAGCATCAACTTCTAAGTCTTCATAATAGTCACTCATGGAACATAACAGCTATCACACTTAACTGACATTTCAAAGTTGTTTGAGTCCAAAATACATTGGTTTCCAACATCAATTTGACCTACTGCATATCATATACCATTTTTCCAGAAAGTATCTGTTTGGGAAAAAAAAAAAAAAAGTTTTCACAATTTGAAAAGTCACCATCTATGGCAATGCTTACCCTGCTTCACAAAGCAATGGTCCCAGAAAGGTTGTAAAATAACCACATTTGCTCTTCTCAGCGGAAACACTACTCTTCGCCACGAATAAAAGAAGTTTTTAGTCCTATTCCACAAACTCTCTGAACTGTTTCTACACGGGATGCCTCAGCATAGCTGATGATTTCTGACACCTTTGTCACAAACATGTGACAAGTGAAATTGTAATGGACAGCATGTAGCCCCACATTGGTGCCCTTACTGAGAAGTTTTCTCATTTCACTTATGCTACATACTTATTAGTCATTGTAAACCAAAAAAAGCTCCGGAATGTCAACATCTAAGTGCTACAATCCAAAAAAAATTTTGCAGATGTAAAACATTGCTTCATAAAGCTATTAAAAACATATAAAAGTTGGTGGAATATATTTCTGAGCAAACCGTTTCATTATATTCCTAAATCTAGGCAGTGACTGTTTGAATGGCAGCTCCCTCTGCCCAGCAAGTTTAGCCTTGTATTCCAGTTTCTAAGTGGAAGTGATATCTGTGTAAAAAGACTTGGTAGCTCAGATGACAAGTAGCAGAGCAACCAATGAAGATGCCAAGTACGATTAAAGTTTACAAGATGCACTACCCCTTTTCCAAGGGTTATTAGTTATGTGAGAAATCAGAATATGGGGATATTGCAAGATAATCAGAAAGTGCATCATAAAATACAGATTATATAGATACAGGTATAGGTGTTCTCCAGAAAAAGACAAGCAGTCTCCCTACTAAGCTTTTTACTTGGAGTGCAGTGCTTCTCTAACGGTGAGATGTAAAATGTGGGTACTTCACAGCAGTAAGAATTCCCATATAACTAAAATTAGCAATAGGGAACAAAAGAAGCCATCCAAATTGCAATACACACCTCGAATTCAACGTAATAAAAAAGGATTTTTAGAAGATGTGACAGGAATCCTCTCCTACTCACTGAAACGGTATCACGAAAAATGGGGAGGGGGTATCATGTAAACATAGAGAAGCTAGCGAAGCAGAGTGAGAACACGGAAGGGATGGGTTGATCAAAACCACTTTGCTGCCTGTCCCTTGTTTCTCACTCCCCCCCCACACCCCCCCCCCAGGTTTTGATCACAAATCTTAAAAATGCAAAACCACCCAGTTTAAGAAAAAGAAAGAAAGAAAAAAAAAAAAAAACCCGAAAGAGTGTGCCTAGGGCTACTGCCAGAGCAACCCTAAACAATTTCCGTGCAAAAGCAAAGCAGCGAGGATGTAGTAGCAGCAGCAAATCTCCCTCTTCCCCGCCCCTGATACGGTACCTCCAGATTTGCCCGAGCTGCAAGATGTGGATGAGCGACTGCAGGAGCCAGATGCAGAAGGAGCAGGACGCAGACCTGCGCTGGCCGCTGGCCCGGGTGGCCCCGCTACTGTTGCTGCCGCTGTTGGCGGCGGCGATGTTGCTCTTGCTGGCGTTGGACGCTTGCCTTTGCGGCGTGGAAGGACGAGCCTCGCCTTCCGCGGCTGCAGACCCGCCGCCGGCCGCCGTCTTGCAATCGGCTCCGGGCTGCGGGCAGCTGGAGGCGGCTGCGGCCGGGGCGCTGTCCTCGGTGCTGAAATCGTGCACGAACCAGCGGAAGCTGAACACCTGCACCGAGAGCGAGCCGAGCACCACGAAGAAGAGCGTGAGCCCGAACCACCAGCGCTGGCCGCGCAAGTAGTAGTCCACGGCGAGCCAGATGTCCGTGCCCACGTCCGCGAAGTACACGGCCACGGCGGCCAGGATCCAGAGGCAGTCCCACAGCGAGTAGCGCCGCCGCTCCCGGCCCAGGCGCAGGCACAGCGCCGCCGAGCCCGCCCCGCCGCCGCCCGGGCCGCCCGGGCCGCCCGAGACCCCGGAGCCGCCGCCCGAGCCGCCGCCGGAGCCGCCGCCCGAGCCGCCGCTCCCCGCGCAGCAGCAGCAGCAGCGCGAGCAGCCGCCGCCGTCCGGGCAGCAGCCGCCCCCGGCAGCCTCCTCGTCCTCGGCCCCCGACCCCGACGGCAAGCCCGGCGCCAGTCCCTGCACCGAGCCCGACAGGTCCGAGTTCTGCAGCGGGGTGAACGCCACGTCGCTGCCCTTCTTCATTTTCAGCCTCCCGTCTGACTTAGCGGCCATGATGCCTCCGGAGCGGCGGGGAGCCCTCCTTTATCTGACACCTTTCCCCGCTGTCTCCTCCTCCCGCCACCACCTCGCCTCGCCCCGGCTCTCCTCCCGGGCGGCGCGGCTCCCCCTCCTCGGGCTCCTGCCCTGCTCCCGCGCCGGCCCGCCCGCCGCCCGCCGCCCGCCGCCCGCCGCCAGCCGCCCCCCGGGCCGGGCGCTGGGCCGGGCGCTGGGCCGGGCGCTGGGCCGGGCGCTGGGCTGGGCGCTGGGCTGGGCGCTGGGCCGCCCGCCGGGCTGGGCGCTGGGCCGGGCTAGCGGCGCGCCTGGGGCCGGCAGGAGCGCCGCCTGGCTGCCTGCGCCGAGCCAAGCTGCTCGCGGCGCCCCGCGCGCGCCCCTGCCCGCCGCCCGCGCTCCTCGCCCGCCCGGCCCCGCCGCTGCCGTCCGAGCCGCCGCCGCCGCCAGCAGCAGGAGCAGCAGCGGCCGCCGCGGCGGTCCTCGGACCTGCACATTCCTCTCCTCCCCGCGCGCGCGCTCCCTCCTCCCGCTTCCTCTCCTCCACCAGCTGACTCCGAGGGAGAGGATGACCTCATCCCTTCTCTTCCAGCTGCCGCCGCTCCCACCCCGGCACGGGCGGGGCGAGGGAGGAGGAGGGCCCCGGAGGAGGGGCCGGGGCCGAGGCGCGCGGCTGCAGCGGGGTGGGCGGCCGGCGGGCCCCGGGGGTCGGGATCGGCGGCCGAGAGGCCGGAGGGGGACGGTCGAGGGCCCCGCTCACGGGACTTCGGGGATCGCCCGGCGGATTTTAGCGACCAGGGGGAGGGGCAGGCGGGCGCCGAGGGGAGGGGTCCCGGCGTCCAGCCCTGGCGGAGGTCGAAGGACAGTGGGCACGGGCGGGCGCGGCGGAGGCCAGGGCTCAGGGGCGAGGCCTCTTTGTATTCGGCTCCGACCGCGGTACCCGGAGGAGGGGTGGGTGCGCGTGCGGCTGGGGCTGGCGGCGGCCGGGGGGCGCGCTTAGCTCGGACGCCAGGGCCCCGAGCGCCGGCGGCGGCGGTGGCTGTGCCCGGCCTTGCAACAGCTGGGGAGGGAGACGGCGCGCGGGGCCCGCAGAGGCCCCGAGGGGGCGCGGGACGGCGGCCGGGGGCGCCGAGGCGAGGGGCGGGTCCGGCGGGAGCCCCAGCCGGCGCCCTCGGCGGGGAGGCGCGGCCCGGGGCGTCAGCCTCCCGGAGGCGAGGCGGCGGCCGGGCGCCCTCGGCGGTCCAGGCCCGCGCCGCTCGGTCGGGAAGCAGCCGAGCCAGGTGCAGCGGCGGGCCGGGAGGCTCCCCGCGGCCGTCTCGTCGGCGGTGGGCGGCTCCGCACCCCTGGCGGCGGCTCCGGGCGCTGCGGGGCGGCGGGGCGCGGCGGGGCGCGGCGGGGCGGGGCGGGGCGCGGCGGGGCGGGGCGGGGCGCGCAGCTGCGGGGAAACTGAGCTCCGGCCGGCGGGTGCGGAGCCGCGGAGCCGCGAGCTGGCGCCACCTCCCCTACTCCAAGACGAGAATTACCTTCTCTTAGAGCTATAGGACTTACGGACTTGGTTTGTGGTCCCACAACTCCAGAAATGACCCAAAGCAATTAAATCTGTGATAGGGGTGGCTCACCAAATTAGATATAAAGAGAATATATGGGATATTTGGGTGCTTGAAAAAATTCTTAAAAACCCAATTCATATAGGATCCTCATTTTTTATTCAACAAAAAAAACTTAGTCTGATTTGCCTCACTTAACTTTTGCAGTGTAAGATACAGAGAGTGTAATTCTTTAATTACACTGTGACTCACATGTTTTAAGACCAGAGGGAAGTGAGGCAACACGTGTTACACTGCCATTAAGAGCACCAGTTGTGGTCTTCTAAATCTGGAGGCAAAACATAACACCCTCCCCTCCTTCCCTGTTGTAGACACAGGCTCGGGTTGCACTAGTGTATGTGCCATTCTTAATTAGTAGCATCATGGAGTAGAAATGCACAAAAAAAAAAATTTCTGCATGTAGAAATAGCCACCCCAGACATCTGGTGCTAAAGCTTATCTGCTGTTTTAGCACCAACCTGAACCAAGTAGAATTCTCCCCACCCCACCCCTCCCTACCCCACTCCACCCCACCCCACCCCCCACCCCCGGGACCTCCTTCATTCCTACAGATGGGCACTTTGAGAGCTGCTTTCCTAGGCTTTGCCTGACTGTGTAGCAGGAAGGTGTTGGGCCGCAGAGCCCATAAACATTACATGGCATGTACAAATCCGGTATTTCTAGCAAAAGGCATGGCTAAGAGGAATAAAGGTCAGCGCAGTACCACTGAGCCAGTTAGAATGCCAGGCAAAGGGTGTATTTTTAAATCTAGCTTTAAACTTGGATCCTTTTGGAGTAAGAAAATTCTCTTTAGAATAACACTCTGGTACTGTTTCCCCAAGGTCCAAATCTAAGATTCCATCTCCAGGGCACTACAGCTGATCTTACTGTGTGCCAAACCATCCGGGAGAGGTATGATCTCTTAGGTGACCGAGTCCTAAGGGATTGAGTGTATTCTAGGTCAAATGCACTGCCTTAAAAATGCACCAGGTGTGAAAAGGCCTTGCAGAATATCTGAGGTTCCTAAAGGCCTGGAGCTGACTGAAGGTTCCTTTAGAGCAAGGATGTTTCTTATGCACCTAGCACAGCACCTGCACAGACTATTAGCTCAGTAAATTATAGTTGAATGAATGCATGAATTTATAGAAAGAACATTCCACAACAGGAAGAATGCCACATTCTGTACTAACTATGTTCCCATGGAAACATAGGAATTATGAGACTTATCCTGTTAGGTTCTAAAAAAGAAATAACTAGTAATGGTTTCCTTAATAATACATTTATGCAAAACTCTCTAGACTCTTTTTAAAGTTTCTGTCTAGAACATCTCTGGAAAGTGATGGTGGATGTTAGTAGAAGGAGGGTACAAGTAGGAGAGCAGAGAATGAGAATTCACATCCAGGCTGTGCTACTTACCAGCCCTAGGATCTGGGCAAATTGCTTAATACACAAAATCAATAAGAGGAGTAGATGAGATAATGCATATTACTGGGCTTTATATACAATATTGTCCTCAAGAACCTCTAATCTCATAAGTCTACTATTCACATCTCAGGATGCGGATTTAATATCACCTGCTCTATCATAATCACTGTGGCAGTCAAGGAAGATGAACATAACCTTTAGGCACTCAGAGTTCAGACTCAGGCAGTGGTGTCCTTGGGCGTGTTATTTAACCTCCCTGGCTCTCCTGTTCAACATTTGTAAGGTAAGGTAGGATGACAACAGTCTCTAGTATTCACAGTTTATGCCAAGAATACACTAAATGACACAGTAAACTGACACTGCGTCCAGCCCATTGAAACACTAAACACACAACATTTTGTTAATAGTCTTCATGTTTCTTCTACCCCTTCATGTTTTCTGGTTCCACCCGAAAACTTTTTTTTTCTTTTTTTTTTTTCCACTCGAAAACTTTATGTTCAGTTAGTTAACTCTACCTAAAATGAGATTTCCTCAAAACACAGTCCTTAGACCGCCTTCATCAGACGCCGTTGGTTTTTGATTCAGTTTCCTGGCCTACCAGTATTGTAATCTCTCCTTCCATGATCTTATCTTCCATTTTATCTCAGAGGTTCATTTCCATTGTCGTAATCTAAACTGTGGCATTACGAACTTGCAAGCATAACCTCCATTGCAAGCATCTCACCGTGATTAATCCTTCCTAAGTGGTTAACTCACCTCCTCAAGTACCCCTGGATTCAATTCCACTTCATTTTTATGCCCTTTAACCCAATCTGGCCCTCACCTTTTTTCTTACATAGCTGAGCTTCCATGGTCAGCTGCCATTGGCTCTGCCTTGAACATATCTTCATCGTTTTTGTCCGTCCTACTTCACAGAACACCAAGTCTGTTTAAACCTCACTCTCCACCCACTGCAGGTCTGAGCCCCTGCAATTGGCCATGGCAGGACAAGGGTGCAGCCATGCAACTGAGCTCCCTTTAGATCCATCATCACAGGAAACCTGCAGCAGACCTCAGGCCCGCTCAGCATCACACATGCCTTCCTCATCCCTTTTCTCTTTTTAAATGGTTATTTCTTTTCTTATGTTCCCTTATCATACTTTAAATACCTCCTTCCCCTTACTCTCAGCGGATGCTTCCAATTTCACTGAGAAAAATGAAGCAATCAACACAACACCCAAAGCTCTCAGTACCTCCTTCCCACCAACCAGCATTTGTACCCACATACTCAATCTCCTGCCTGTACAAGGAGACCCTTCTTGATCACCAGCCATCCTCTCTCACTGGTCAAAAGCACAATTCAAGGCTAGTTTCAACAACCATAGATTTTTCCCTCTGCTCCATTAGTCCAGTCAGCATCCAAACATGCTGTTATTCATCCACTAGTTAAAAAACAAAGCAAAAAAAAAAAAAAAAGCAAACACACAAACAAAAACTCACCAAAACTTCTTTTGATTCCAATGCTCTTTTAGCCACCACAAAATCCCCCTAAAGCCTTTCACACCAAGTTCCTCTAGAGTGGGCTAACCTGGCTTTCTTCAGTTCCCCTTGCGCTCACTCAAATACACCCAGACCTGCTCCAGTGAAACTGCTCTCACTAAGTGTACACTATCAATTTCTACTTGACTAAACATCCCACTTCTCATCTTACTCAGGACCTTCAGTAGCATTGACCTAGTTGACCACTGGCTCCCTATTCACCGATATATGTTCTTCACTTGTCTTTCACTGTACCACACACTTGGTTTTTTCTGTCTCAAAGACTGCTTCTCTGCTAATTCTGGGTCCTTTGCTAATTCTTTCTCATTTCCTCTATCTTTAAATAGGCTCAGTCTTCAAATCCTTCTCGATGTACTCCTGCTCCCTCAATAATTTCATGAAATCTTATGTTTTAAAATACCATCTATATGGTAATAGCTCCCATATTTATTTCTCCAGGCTGGATATGCCCTAAACCCCAGAATATACCAAACAGCTTTCTCAATGTCTGTATTCAGATGCCTAATGGACATCTCAAATTTAAGTAGTCTGAAATTGCACTTCAAATCCTCCCTCACCCCTCAAAATCTGTTCCTCCTTCTTCCTTCATTAATGGCAACTCTTTCCTTTTGTTTCATAAATAAATAAATAAATAAATAAATAAATAAATAAATAAATAGTAGAGCCATCCTTGGCCACTTCTTTCTCTTAGGCCTTGTATCTAATCTGCTGTAAAATACTTTTGGCTCTATGTTCAGAATCTATTTTTATTTGATCATTTTTTACCATTTTCCTTGATGCCACTCTGATTTAATTCACAATTATCTACCCCCTGGATTCTTGCCTCCCTACTGGTCTTCCTGTTTGCTCCCATGCTTCCCTACAGTCAACATAGCAGTCCAAGTGGTACTTCAGATAAGCAAGTCAGATCATGCTATTCATCTACTCATATCAGGGTCAGCTACATAATTTGTAGGGCCCACTACAAAATGACCCTGGCAAGGGGCAAGGAAACCAATCTCCTTTCCCAGAACCTCTGCTTCAACACATACTGGACAAGCAATCCTCAAGCGATTACAATGTTCACAATGAGACATACTCAGGATCTAGATCTTGGATAGGCCAGACACCACTGCTGAATGCTCCTGGTGCTACCAACCCAAGAAAGGGAAGGCTACTACCCCTTGCCTCACCCTGAAATGCCATGGAGCACAAACTTGACCTCAATATCCCCACTTCTGTGCCCAGGGCTCCACTAACAGTGGAGGACAATGATAATGGGACCAGGTGAGAGTATGGGTGAGAGTATGGATGGGGAGATCAAGCAGAGCTCGAGCACTAGGAGGTGGAGAAGAGGTAGAGAATCCATCCAAGGGAAGCAGAAACAGAACCACTTGTGAGCTAAGGCTCCAAGTCTTTGGCACATGCTTCATTGTCCTATCAAAACTCACTTACAAAACATAGGTTCAAAGAGTAAACATTGGCAAATGCAAGGTGTTAAAGCATGAGGCCCTTCTAAGCATGGAACCCTGTGCACTTGCACTGGTCACACACTCATGAAGCTGGCCCCAGCTTATCTTTATCCAACATCTTCTCATCTCTCACCTTATAGAAAAAAAAAATTTTTCACATTAGCATGCAAAGCCCTATACAATCTGACTCCTGGGGAACCAGTTTCTTTCTGACCCTATTCATTCATTCTCTCCCTCCGCTGCATCTACACTGCTCTCCTTATGAAACCTCAGAAACACCTAGAAGGATACGGCCTAGGGTCCTTGCAGATGCTGTTCATGCTTTTTGGGATGCTTCTCCAAGTATCCATAAGGTTTATTTCATTTTTTTCAAGTCTTCACTTCAAATTCTCACTCATGAGGCCCTTCGCCTCCAACTTGGTAATCCTTATTTTGAATAGAGGGCGACATTCTTCACCTTACTTACACATTTAGTCCTTACCATCTAGGCCAAGAGAAAGAGGTCTGACTCTTTTGCCTATCTACGTAAAGCCCTTACTCAAAATTGTGATTTCCCACTCAAGGTTCTACCTTGTTCTATGGCAGCTAGCATGGGCAGCAGGATAACCTCCCTGTTCTGCAGAGAGTCCACATATTTCCTGATAAGTACTGAGCTTATCCTGTAGGTTCCAACATAGAAGCTATATCAGAATACACATTAATGCTAACATGTGCCCCAAAGATACATATTAGGTGAGGGTGGAAAGCAGACTTTGTTAGGGTCTACCTAGAGTGTTTCTATTTTTTTTTTTTTTACAATTCAACTTTAGAGAGGGACTATATGGACTCAGGAGAGAGTTAGGGAGTAAAAGAGAGCCATTATTAAATATTCTGATTTAATTTATTTTACCTTGAAAAGATAGAGGTGAAAAATGAAATAGATCCAGCTATTCCCTATGGTTAGCCAGGAAAATCAGTAGTTAAATATTAACCAAATTAAGGATTCTACTTGTGGTATGGCATGGACTGGGTATTTGTCACCACTAGTTGATGGTATTTTGTTATATCAGTCTAGTAGACTAAGACAGGGTGGTTGTCCATACTTATACTCCTCTCTTGTATTTTTGTTTACTGATAAGAACTTCGTTTAAAAAAAAATGTTAACCTTATATTACTGAAATAACTGAATGCTACTGAAATTGATGAATAAACCAGTGGTATATGACCCAGAACTTTTCTCTGGAGTCCATCCAGGAAAAATTGAAGATTTTTCACTTAAAGTATCAAGCATAATTCTGTGAGGATTATAAAACTTCACATCCAGTCATTTCAAATTAGTGCAGAAGTACCCTCTGGAGGGTATTCTAAGAATTGGTAGAAACCCCTAATTTTGCTCTTATTTATTGGCCAGCAACCCCTCCTATATGCCAGGACACCCTTCACTATACCACCCCCCAGATGTAGGGAGATCTCCTCTCTTCTCCAGACATCTGGACCATACCTTGCCCCACCACAAAACCGTTTTTCCTAACTCCTGTCCATTCTGCAAGCTTCCACTTAAATGAATAGAAGAATATATGCTTTTTTTTAAATGGAAAAAAAAAAGAAAGAAAAATAAGGGTACCTGAGTGGTTCAGTTAGTTAATAGCTGCCTTTGGCTCATGATCCTAGGGTCCTGGATGGAGCCTCCGCCTTCTTCCAACTTGCCTCACTCCCCCATCCCACCTCCCCCTCTCATCCCCCCACCCCTCCACCCCCCACCACCCCCAATTAGGCTCCTCTCTCAGCTGGGAGTCTGTTTTTCCCTCTTCCTCTGTACCTTCCCTGCTCATGCTCTCTCACATGTGTGTGCACACACTCTCTCTCTTTCAAATAATCTTTAAAAAACAAGGAAAAATTTTACAACCAAGAGGAAGTAAAATTATCTCCTACCCTGTTTTTCAAACACTATTGCCTCATGAGACATTTGAAAAACAATGCAGATGGGATTTTACCATCATTTGAAAAAAGAAAGAGAGTAAAATGAGATCTTGAAAGTTTGGAAGACTGCTCAGTATCACAATTCTTAAGGTATAAGCTAAGAAGATGCATCCCCCTCCCACAAAAAAAAAAAAAATAGCTATAGAGATTCTTGAAGCATTTAATATAAAAAGAACGGCATGACTAATTTTGCATTTTGGAATGAGCAATCTAGTAGCAGAGCAGAGAATTAAAGAGAGATCTTGTATAAGATCCTATATGATGTATGATATTCTACTAATTTTCCATGTCTGTACTCTGTGCCCTGAGCCTAATACAGTGTCTGCCATATTAACAAGCACTTGATAAATATTCTGGGAGAAGTTTTCTTGGGCAAATAACCTATACTTCTGAGGACAATCTTGAGAACTATAAGCGTGACTTTCAAAACACTAAAGTTCCAAAAGCATAGACATCTGGACTGCTCAAAAGTCAACAAAACTGGGCTTTAAAATAAAATTTAGAAAAGTACTATGGAATTTAAAGTTTAGAAATAAGTTGAAGAAGGAACAGATTGGCGATAAGGGATACAAGTACCAAAAATGATCATTAGAGGAACCAAGAGGAAGCTAAGGAAATGATGACCAAGTGTAATGTGGTATCCTGGATAGGATCCTGGAATAGACATTAGTAGATAAATCAGTACAATTCAGATTAGGTCCAAAGTTTGGTTAGTAGTAATGTATCAATGTTGATTTCATTAGTATGTACATTTGTACATACTCATTAGTATGGTAGATGTTAACAATAGAGGAAACTAAGTAGAGGTATATATAGGAAATCTCAGTGACATCTTTATAACTTTTCTGTAAACCTAAAACTAGATTAGAAAAAATTATGTTTTCTCATATAAAGCATAAAAAGAGAGTTTTATAAAGATATTGAAGGAGACCCTCCCACTCTCAAGAGCATTAGAAACTAACAGCAAGGATTCTTTATTATAATTTTACTTCAAAACATATAGTCTTTGTTTTCTATGATTCAGATACATCACTAACATTTTTCTTAATATAGGACTTTCGGGATGTAGAGAACAACAAACAAAATTTGTGTAAGACCAGGAGTATAAATAAGAAAGAAGTGAAGCAAGACTTTTGTGCGGGCTCAGCTGGAATTTGGAGGAATGAAAAGAACAAGAATGTAATAATAAAGAGATGAAATTGCAGAAAGGCTGAACAAGATGAGGAAAAGGAGGTGGGTGAGTCACCATAGTGTGGTGCAGCCAGCCCCAGAGTACCTTGTGTGTAGGGGGAGGGCCACATTCTCTGGCCCCAAAGTGCTATAGGAAACTAAGATTCATCTTTTAACAAATACATGTGCACTCCCACTTCACCCTGAGACTCACTGAAAAAAACAAAACAAAACAGCAGTTTGCAAAGTATCTAGACTTTATGTAAAGATTTATTGCAGGAGGTGCAGAGGAAAGTTGGACTGCTGGAGACAGAGGTACTGATGGATACTCTTTTTGTACTGTCCACCTTCCCAGATAGAACAGATGAGTGAGTTTGGGTGTGCCATCCTCCTGGTCCCTTACTTAACCAAGTAGGACTGGGCAATTGTGACACAATCCCACCACCTTTCTGAAACTAGTGAGCATGCCCTGCTGCCTATCCTTCCAACTGCCCAACCAAAGCCAGTGGGTATGCACAATCCACACAGGGAACACCCCTTGATTACCTGGCCCTGGTGGCCAAGGGGCTGGCATTCCTGAGCTCCATAGGCATATAACAATTGGAAAGACAGTTCTTAACAGCCCACTACTCCCAGGGCATTGCATGAATAGCGGACTAAAACACAACCTCAATATTCCTGTGAAAAGCTCATATTAGCCTGAAGCTTCAGCTTGGGTGACATACTTCAGGTTTCCCAAATATCTGGAGGCTAAGAAGGCCCTCCTGGAAAAAACATAGGCAAATAGACATCCTTTGACCTCACTACAGGTCAATGAGACTTCCAAGAAAGGAGCTTATATACTTGTCTGTTTTTTACAACTGTGACCCAAGGGACATCTCTTGACTTCCTGGTCTGTAGGCCAGCAAAGATTGTGATTACAGTTCTACACACTGTATATATCTGCATACTTTAAAAGTTGCATCCTGAGGGTCTGGCTTTTAATCAACCTGAAACTTGATACTAAATGAGATCCCTCCCATTATAACACTGACAGATCTTGGCACACCTTCAATAACAGGGTAATATTAAGAATAAATTAAGTGGTTTAAAGAATCACAAAGGTTTGGGAGATAGCCAAGAGTTAAGGCAATGTTGAATGAGAAGGATCATCATGTATACAAGGTGACTCCTTCAAGCCTGAGAGAGGTAGCCATTTCACCTCTCATATAGAAACAAACACAGAGAAGGCACCTGGATGGCTCAGTTGGTTAAGTGTCTGCCTTCTGCTCAGGTCATGATCTCAAGGTCTTGGGATGGATCCCCACATCAAGATCCCATCTCAGCAGAGTCTACTTCTCTGTCTCCCTCTGCCCCTCCCCACTACTGTGCTCTGTCTCTCTCTCAAATAAATAAATAAAATCTATTTTTTTAAATAAACAAACAAACAAAATGAGGAAACAGAAAAATATGTTCCAAATGAAAGAACAAGAACAATGCCAGAGAAAGACCTAATGACCTGGAGATAGGTAATCTACATGGTAAAGGATTCAAAATGAATGAATCGCTTTACTGGAAGAAAAAGCAATTGAACTCATCCAGAGAGAGAGAGACAAAAAGAAAAACAGAATTCTATTTTTTTAATTTTTAAAATATTTTATTTATTTATTTGACAAAGAGAAAGAGAGAGCAAGCACAAGCAGAAGGAGGCAGAGGGAGAGGGAGAGGGAGAGGCAGCCTCCCCAGTGAGCAAGGAGCCTGATGTGGGACTCAATCCCAGGACCCAGGAATTAGGACCTGAGCTGAAAGAAGACATTGTACCCACTGAGCCACTCAAGTGCTCCAAGAAAAGAGAGTTTTAAAAAATGAAGATAATTTAAGGGACCTATAGGTCAATATCAAGTGGAAAAATATTTGAATTATAGGGGTCCCACAAGGAGAAGATAGAGAAAAGGGGGCAGAAAACTTATTTGAAGAAAATGTTGAAAACTACCCTAACCTGAGGAAGGAAACAGACATTCAGGTCCAGCAGGCACAGAGAGTTCCAAATAAGATAAATACTACAATATCCACACCAAGACAAGACATTATAATTAAAATGTCAAAAGTCAAAGATAAAAAAAATCTTAAAGTCAGTAAGAAAGAGAAAAACAAATTATAAAATACAAAAGGAAGCTGCATAAAGCCATCAGCAGATTTCTCAACAGAAAATTTGCAGATCAGAAAAGAGTGGCATTACATATGCAAAGTGTTAAAAGGAGAAAAACTTCCAACCAAGAATATTCTCTCTGGTAAAATTATTCAAAATTGAAGGAGAGTAAAGAGTTTTTCAGACAAGCAAAAGCTAAAGGAATTCAACACTACTAAACTTGCCTTACAAGAAAAGTTAAAAAGACTTTTTAAGAAAAATAGAAACAGCTTAAAACTAATAGCAAGAAAACACACAGAAGTAAAAATTTCTTTGGTATAGGTAAATATATATTAAAGGAAATGGATTAATCACTTACTAAAGCTAGTATAAAGGTTAAAAGACAAAGAAGTAAAATTAACAAAAACTACAATGATAAGTTAAGGGGTACATAAAGTTTAAGAAATGTAAAATATGACATCAATAAAATAAAACATAGTGGGGGAAATTAAAATGTAAAAATTTGAAACATGTTCAAATTTAAGTTGCTATCAACTCAAAAAAGACTGCTCTCTACAAAGAATGATATATGTGGACTTTGTGGTAAGCACAGAGAAAACCTTATAGTAAATCCAAAAATGAAAATGAGAAAGGAATCTAAACATAACACTGAGGAAAACTATCAAATTACAAGGAAAGGGAGAAAGAGAAGAAAGGGACAAAGAGGAATTCCAAAAACATCAAGAAGATAATTAACAAAAAGGCAATAAGTACCTACCCATCAGTTACCACTTTAAATGTAAATAGACTAAATTCCCCAATCAAAACACATAGGGGATCCCTGGGTGGCTCAGCGGTTTGGCGCCTGCCTTTGGCCCAGGGCGTGATCCTGGAGATCTGGGATCGAGTCCCACATCGGGTTCCCGGTACATGGAGCCTGCTTCTCCCTCTGCCTATGTCTCTGCCTCTCTCTCTCTCTTTGTGTGACTATCATAAATAAATAAAAATTATTAAAAAAAAACACATAGATTGGCTAAATGGATAAAGAAATTAAAAAACAAAAAACAAGGCACATCTACATACTGCCTACAAGAAATTCCCTTGGTGGTAAGGACATACACAGATTGAAAGTGAATGAATACAAAAAGAAAGCTGGAGTAGCTATACTTATATCAGACAAAACAGACTTAAAAGACTAAAAAAAGACAAGGAAGGGGCACCATATAACAATAAAGGAGACAGTCCAGAAAAAACATGTAACTTTTATAAATATATTTGAACCTAATATAGGACTACCAAAACATGTAAGGCAAATATTAATAGACCAAAGGGAAAAATTGACAGCAATTTTTCCTACAATAATAGTAGGAGAAGAAACTTAAGTTTCCATCAATGGATGAATGGATAAAGAAAAAGTGAACACACACACACACACACACACTAAAATTGGCCATAGAAAGGAAAGAAATTTAGCCATTTGCAACAACATGAATGGACCTTGAGGGCATTATGCTAAGTAAAATAAGTCAGACAGAGAAAGATAAACATTATAGGATCTCACTTATATGAGGAACCTAAAAAACAAAACAAACAAATCCTAGACTCAAATGTAGAAACTAGATTGGTGGTTACCACAGGGGATGGAATTTGAGGGTGAGGCGGGAATGTGTGAAGTGGATCAAGAAGTACAAACTTCCACTTATAAAATAAATAAGGCATGAAGATATAATGCATAGCATCATGAATGTAGCCAATAATACTGTACTCTAATGACAGTAACTAAATTTATTGTGATAATTGTGTCAAATAACTATGTTGTATATCTAAAACAAGTATGATGTATGTCAATTACATCTCAAATAAAAAATTAAAAAATAGGGGCATCTGGATGGTTCAATCCATTAAGCATTTGCTTTCTGCTCAGGTCATGATCCCAGAGTTCCAGGATGGAGCCCTGTGTCAGGCTCCTTGCTCAGCAGGGAGTCTGCTTTTCCTTCTGCCCTTCACCTTGCTCATGCTCTCACTCTCTGACTCTTCCTCTCTCTCTCAAATAAATAAATAAAATCTTTTAAAAAAATTTTTAAAAATAATAAAATTGCTTGATGATCTTTGAAGAGGCCATAAAGAGGCCAAAGTACTAACTAAACCCAAGTTATTCAATATTATGTGGGTTGTGACAAAAACTTGTATAGGAACAAAGACCCTCTGTTTTTGAAAAGAAGACTACTTCAGAACTCAAAATAAAAACAAACAGAAAATGTCACCAGAAAGTCACCTGATTTAAATAGAACTCTCTCATTTCTTTCTTTTTTTTTTTTTTTTTTTTTTTTTTGTCGAACTCTCTCATTTCTTTACTAAAATTTTAATTTGGGGGTGCCTGGATGACTCAGTTGGTTGTGTGTCCAACTCTTAATTTTGGCTCAGGTCGTAATCTCAGGGTCATGAGATCCAGCCCCATGTTCAGCTCCATGCTCAGTGGGGAGTCTGCTGGAGATTCTCTTTTCTCTGCCCCTCCCCCCCGACCAAATACAATCTTTTAAAAATTAAAAAAAAAAAAATTTTAACTTATTTGGAATCCTACTTCAAATTCATGAGTTCAGATTACCCCTCTACTTCAAAATCTTTTTACCTGAGAAAGAAAGATTTAATTTTTGATAACACCTAATGTGTTTTGGAATGTTAAAAAATGATGGCTATTTGAGTCCAGAACAGCCTATAACAATGAATGTATAGATGTAGAGGGTCTTATCGACTGACAGCTGATCTACCAAGACAAGGCTCCAGTACTAAGTGAATAGGCATTTTTGGAGAGCTGAGGACAAATTCCTACAAGTCAAAAAACCTCCTGCTTCTAGTATGTAATATTTAGTAGTATTCCATACTCAAATCCTTCTTTGGAAAGCATATTTAGTTTGATGTCATCAAGTTGGACTGACACCAAGAATCAGTCTAATGTGGGCTTGATAAGAGCACAGATGCTTATCAAAGTGAATATTATGTTTGACCATCTTTAGTTTTAAAGGAGAAGAAGATCTTAAAGGATGAAGGCAGCTCAGAGAAGTACTTTAGAAAAGAAACAGAAAGTAAAAATATCCTACAGTAATGATGGAGTCAAAAGAAACATTTCATTGTTTTTTTTAATGAAATAAAGGTGATACATGATAGCTGTTGAATTGTCTTATTGTCTTCATATTTTCCTTGTTTTCAAGTCTTATATTTATTTATATTAAGAATATACAATATGAGCTATGAAATTTAAATATCCACGAGTTAAAATAAATTACTGTCAGTAAGGACAGAAATATGAAAATTATTAATTTTCTCATACATATCATTTAATTAGTCCTACTATTAAATACTACTGCTTGCCTCTGTTAACTAGTCCTATTGTTTTGTTTAAATAATAGCACAAATGTAACAGAAAGTAAATGATACAAAAAAACCCATAATTTTATTTATTTTATTTTATTCTTTTGAGAGATAGAGAGCACACATGTGAGTAGAGAAGGGGCAGAGGGAGAGAGAGAATCTCAAGCAATAACACATGTATACAGTTCTTTTTCAATGAGAGTGCCCTTCCTTACAAGACACAGAAAGAACACATAGAAATACAGAGGAAAAGGCAACATGGGAAGATGTTGGAGTGATGTGGCCACAAGCCAACCATCGCCAGGAGTCACCAGAAGCTAGAAGAGGCAAGAAAGGATCCTCCTACAGAAACTTCCGAGGGAACATAGCCCTGCAATTTCTTTTCTTTTCTTTTCTTTTTCTCTTTTATTTTTTTTCAAACATGCAAAAACATATTTGGTCAAATGTACATCACACTGTGTGGACCAGTAAGTGCAAAAGGCTAAAAGAAAATTAATTCCAGGGCGCTTGGGTGGCTCAGTTGGTTAAGTGGCTGACTCTTGATTTTGGAACAGGTCATGATCTCAGGGTCAGACTTCTGTACTCCAGAACTGTAAGGATCAATTTCTGTTATTTTAAGCCACCCACATTGTGGTAAATTGTTATGGCAGGTCTAGGAAAGCAATATACACATCTACCAAAAATATGCAGAGATGGGGTCATAATGATATAATCATATTACTACCTGCTTTTTTGGATTCATCGTGAATTTGTTTTTATTCCCCTTATTCTAGGTGTCAGAACCTGGAATTAATTTTTTCTTTCTTTCTTTTTTATGTATGTATGTATTTTACAGAGAAAGAGAGAGTGCAAACAGGAAGTGAAGGGCAAAGGGAATAGGGAGAAAGAAAGGATCTTAAAAAGGGGCTCAATCTCAACACCCTGGGATCATGACTTGAGCCAAAATCAAGAAAAAGTCACTTAACCAACTGAGCCACTCACGCACACCATACTTAATTTTGACCTAATATGTTTTTACTTGTTTGCAAAGGAAAAGTAAAGTTGGAAGGAAAGAGCACAGTAAAGATGAAAACTATTATTTTAATAGGAGGTGGGGTACAAGTAGGGTGTGAACATGCATGTGTGTTCATGCATGTGTTGCACACCGCTGTGCTCAAATCACAGGTCATAATACAAATTGGAAATAAAGTGACTTCCTTGTTGCATAAATTTCTATATGGAACACACAGTTTCAGAGCCAACCATATTATTAGATATAATAATTTTATTTTATCCTTATTTTATCTAGTAACAAGTTTTTCAGATCTATTTTGTAGGTTCTTTAAGATTAGAAAAATGTTTTTACATACAGTAATTCCTACCTATGTTTTATAGAATGATAAGAAATTATATCTTTATTGGAAGTAATTTTGTATAAAAAAGTAACATGTGAAACAGACTTTGATGATCAACTGAAGGGGGTACTGTGGTCCTTTAACACATTTATAGACTTGGTTCATAAGTTTTTATTACACCCTTCCCTCTCCCTCTCCATTCCTTCTTTCTTTGCCTCTTTGTTTTCTTTTCTGTTTGCTCCTTCAGATAATGCAGTGAAGTTATATGTGATGCTGTATTGACCTGGCTTGATGCGACTAATACTGTTTTGAAATTTTCTTCTAATTGTCCGGAGTACCAAGTAAAATTAGCTCTGAATTCCATTGATAATTTCCTTTGTAGAAAAGTTACTAAAATAAAAAAACTAAGAAATAGAAAATTAATAATGGTATTGTTAAAATAAATGAGTATTTTTTAAGTTTTATTTAAATTTCAGTTAGTTAACGTACAGTGTAATATTAGTTTCAATGGTACAATTTAGTGATTCAACACTCCATACATCACCTGGTGCTCATCACAAGTGCACTCCTTAATCCCCATCACCCATTCCTCCACTGATCTCCCTTCTGGTAACCACCAGTTTGTTCTCTATAGTTAAGATCTGCTTCTTTGCTAAGAGAATTTTTTAAATTAATTTATTTATTTATGAGAGAGAGAGAGAGGCAGAGACACAGGAGGAGGGAGAAGCAGCCTCCATGCCGGGAACCCGACGGGGGACTCGATCCCAGGACTCCAGGATCGGGCCCTGGGCCAAAGGCAGGTGCTAAACCGCTAAGCCACCCAGGGATCCCCGCTAAGAGAATATTTCTAATAAAAATACAAAATTAGAATTTTAATAAAGAAGTAATATCAATGGTTTTTTAAAGAGAATACTGCCTTTAGAATAAACCACCAAATTAAATCTAACTCTGATTCATGATTAAACAAAAATACAGATCAATTGAATTCAGATTTAACAAAATCAATCTCCTTGAAATTCTTCCTGCTTTTTGCATCTGTCACTGTTCTACATGGTCCTGAAAATACAGAGGTTTAAGGTTCTTTTTTCTTTTCCTTAATTTTTAATTTTAAGTTGGCTTTACACCAAATGTGGGGCTTGAAACTCACAACCCTGAGATTAAGAGTTACATGCTCTATGGACTGAACCAGCCAGGCACCCCAGAAGTTTCAGTAACAGAAGCTTCTCTGCCTTGGGAGTCAAGAAAGCTGGGTTCTAAATGCTGTATAGACCAGAACCCCTCTTTTTGTGGCTGTGGCATTTGGGG
This sequence comes from Canis lupus dingo, assembly GCF_003254725.2. Classification (NCBI taxonomy): domain Eukaryota; kingdom Metazoa; phylum Chordata; class Mammalia; order Carnivora; family Canidae; genus Canis; species Canis lupus. The sequence continues at coordinate 6,808,450 of NC_064271.1, read as the reverse complement.
ATCTTGGTTAAGAGAGAAATAAATGGATACAAAGCCTGGATCACAGAAACCTAAGAGACTTCTGTGATGTGGTTTTTCTAGCCAGCATCATGGGGACAAGTTTTGATGGTCTCCAACCTTAGTCAAGTAAGTAGTTTGGCCCAGGCTATATGCCACGCACACTTTCACCCACTGCAATATTTCCTCACCCTTTTTTAGTCTACACTGACTCTTCCCTTGCCCTCCCTGCAGTGTGTCTCATTGCCACAAGGACCCACATCTGAATAGCGGCCGCTTGAGCACTATTCGGAGAAACCACAAATGTAACTTTTACTGCCAACTCTGCTTTGGACACCTTCTCCCATATTCTTCTTGTGAGTTCTTGTCATCAATGCCCAGAGCAGAAATTTTTATAGTGGATCTGGGATTATTTCACACTTGGGAACCAAGGCAGGTTACACTAGGCATTTTATCCTTTGATACCCTCCCCCACCATACTCAGAGTCTAAGAGACATACAAAGTCCAAACATGTAAAGGTAAAGGCATGATCTTGTACAACAAAACAAGGTACAGGTTATCCTATTCAATAAAGAAGAAAATAAAGAAAAATGATAGGCTAAACCATGCCTAATGGTAAAGAACAGAGGAGTAAGTACTAACCAAGCATGTGCTGGTTCCATTAAGTCCAGATCATCACCTATTCTGGCTAAAGCTCCTTTAACAGTCCCCTACAGCTCCATAACAGTTATGCTTAACTTGAAACATGTCCTCCAACCTTGTGGGTTCTACTCCATTTATGGGACTGTGAGGGAGGTACCTTCAGTGTTTTGTGTATCTCACTTTTCTTAACCATGCAGCATCAACTTGAGGGAGATTTTCTGGGGAACTAGAAATGATGTAGTAGCTCTATCTTCTAGGATCTATTACTTCTAGAAACAGGCATCTGTCTTGATGACCAGGAGCTGATCATCATGCATGTAGTATAGACCACCAAGAGTGGTCTGAGTTTTTAAAATCAGTTACTTCATTAATTCAACAAACATTGAATTAATACTTTCTAATTATCTGTAAATGCAATCTGTATAGCAGTCTGCGGAACGTGAGTACAGTGGTACCTTAAGTGAGCCCAGACTTTAGGGTCCAACTGGCCATGATTTCATTCTGGACTAGAATTCTGCATGCTTCTCCTTGGGAATGTTGCTTCTGTGAACAAAGTACTCTGAGTTCAGTTTCCTCATCTGAAAATAAATTGGAGATATTATAGCCTCTTTGTGTGATGGCTATGAAACTGCTATAAAAATTAGAGCCAATATCAACAATTATGGATAGGATAGATAGATAGATAGATAGATAGATAGATAGATAGATGATAGATAGATAGATAGATAGATAGATAGATAGATAGATAGATGATAATATACATATATATGTCAGGGTTTTTTACTGTTAATTCTTGCATAAATCACATTTTATATGCATACAAAAAACAACTTGATGTTTTTTCTCCGACAAATTGTACATGTATAAACAAATTTCCAATTGGATATGAACTTAAATTTGTGGAGGTGCTCCATGTCTTGTGACACTTAAACAAAAGAGATTCCAGTTTTTATCTTCACAAAACAATGGGAGTTAGGGTAGTGAGGGTGGACAGGACAGAACAAGGCCAGCTACTCTGGGCAGCCAGCCGCAGTCTCTTTATCTTGAAGACCTCATTAGGGGCTCCTGGGATTCAGCTTCCCCAGAAGAAGTTGGAGGCTACATGGTGTGGGCTTCCTTTGTTTGTCTTGGTAAGTCCACAAGAAGTTCTTAAATACTGTTCGGAGAGGCTTCGGGGTCACCAGCTTCTACCGACCCCTCCCACCACCCTTTGAAGGTCCTCACCTCGGTGGGCCAGAGTTCACGGTACTCCCTCTACCCTAGTTACCACCACTCCAGACCCCTCTGGAATTGGTATATATATATACTGAGAGAGAGAGAGAGAGAGAGAGAGAGTGTGTGTTTTTGTGTGTGTGTGGAAACATGACACCTGATAGATGAGCTTAAAAAGTAGAGGATATATGCATCATTTCTTCAAAAAGCTTTAAGTCTAGTACAGCAAACACACATAAATACTGGTAACATAAGATGAAAAATTTATTAATGATACATAAAAGCTAGAATAAGGATTCATAGTGTATAATTAACTCTCTGGAATCAGGGATGAATTTGCAGAGGAGATGATATTTGATGAGGGTTCCTAAAGAATTAGTAGTAATTTATCAGGCAAGCAGAAGGGGGAACTGCATTCCATGCAGAGCTAGCAGAATTTCTAAGAGTAAAGAGGCATGAAATAAGTAGACCATAGTTGCTTAAATATATGCAATTAAATTTCACAAGAAGATAAGTATATAGGGATAAGAGAATTTTCAAAACCATGAATCTAAATGGAATAAACTCAAGATACCTAGTGAAAAATGAGTATACTAAAACCTTAGTCAAAAAAAAAATAAAATAAAACCTTAGTCATTGTAATATATATGTTTCTCGTACTAATATGAGTGAATTCTGTTCCATGGTACTTGCCCCCCACTACCGTCAATCCTCCTCTAGATTGGCTCCCTGGGTTTCCATCATTCAAAGAGAATGTACAAAGCAGGTCCTGAAGTGCCCAGAGATCCCATGCTCACCTCTCATCTCCTCCTCCTGAATCACTTTGGCATCAGGAGCTCCCTTTGAAGGCTGAGAGATTACTGGGCCCTGTACTAGAGGCTGCTGATTTCCGTTTTCCTAATTAGGTTTCCAGGTTCCTTGAGAAAGAGAAGTATAGCAAACTGAGGTGATTCATGCATGCCTTAGAAAATATGAAGGAGTGGAAGGCAGTAGAAATGGGAACTCCCTATTGTTTGTCTAATAAAACTGGAAGTCATTGAAAAACCCAGTGGCTTTACATTTCAACGTAACTTCTTCATGAATTATATGTAGATTTAAATTGTTTTTAATTATTCTGATAAAAAGATATGATTAAACATAAAAATTAAAATGAGAAATAGTGGAATAATTCTTTCTCTTACTCAAGCTTATACTACATTAAAAAAAAGACCCAAACCAAAAAATAAACAAAAACACCCAACACTCTTCCAGAATTATAATAGGTATTTAGTGTTTTAATGGTTCTGCTGCTTCCAAAATGCTCTAGTGTATGTTATAGATAAATTGTGGAAACATCATAAACTACTTGTCAGGAGTAATAAAGATGTGATAATCTTTTACATAAACAATCTCAGAAAAATTTAAATTCAATTGAATTAAATTGAATCATGACAAAATTTTTAAGGTGATGAGAAACAGACTTTGGCGAGTAAAACATCCACCAAAATATATAGATATTATTTTGGACAATGAGCAAATCTTAAGGAATTGCATAAATATATTCAAAATGTCTAGAAGATTGGTGTGAATAATTAAATTAAATAGCATAAAAAGCCTAGCAAAATAATTTCTCTACTCCATTGTAGTTTTTATTTTCTAAATTTATAAAGGTTAGGGCTAACTGCTTCACATAGGAACAAGAACAAAAAAAATTGTAGTCTCCCATGAAATAATTCTCATAAGGCAGAATCAGATGGGACATTTGGTTCACTTAACCATGCAAGAGATGAGCAATGGATATTAAAGCCTCCCCAAGAACTCAAAAGTTCCTGGACTTAAGCAAGAGGTCACATCATATATTTGACACAAGTATGTTTTTGAACAGGCAAGTTACAAACAAAATGGACATATGCTTTATTCATACAGGTTCCAGTTCTGACTGAGGCCTGGATGTCATTGAGTCTTAGGGCACAGAGGTCAATTGGACTTTGCTTTTTGTGAGATAGGATTAGGCTTCCCGCTTGAGGGGAATCAACTGACTTCTCTGAATCAATAAAATGGGGAACCTACAGCTTTTTTCATAGGTGATGGTTATAGGTACAGGAAATACTTCATGGAGAAGAAGAGGATCTGGCCAGAGTGGGAGAGAGGGAAGTCAAGAATTGTTATTGCCATGGTTCTAAGATCAACAGAGGGAATAAAGATTAGCTCTGGATTCCTGAATGTTGTGTTGCACTTGAACACAGAAAAGAATTGTATTGATAATCAAAATTAGCTGAAGCCCTCGAAGTACCTGTTTATAACAGGGTGTTCTTGCCAGAGTGTTCTTGCCAAGCCATCCTTGGGAATAGTTTGCATTCCCAAGTGCATCAGAAATGTAGGTATAATGACCTGTAAGATATGAGGAATGTGGAAAAAAGGATAATGGTCTTCACTCAGGAACACTATATTAATTACCATGCATCTTGCCACTTGCACCTTGCCAATACAGGTCCCCTGGGGTATCAGGGCAGAATTTCTTGCTCTTGGCCACCAATGAAAGGCCATGTCAACTTTTAAAATACGATTTGGCTATGGTTGTGCTTTCCAAATAAGTGAGTAAGTCAGATGAAACCAATGAGTGAAATGGACTTGTATTTTGAGATTTTAAAAACAAAATATTCAAGTGTACTGCTTAGCTTGTGCTGAAAGCACACGGTAAAAATCGTTGAAGGTGCCCATACCATAGAACAAATTATGGACAAAATTTCACTGTTAAGAAACCTTGAGTAGTATCCATTTTTTGTTCTATCAATAACAACTGTAACATATCCAAAGGGGTGTATTCAAGTGTGTATTGTTGGGAAAGACTCAATTGGACAAAACTCAATACCTTGTGGCATCCTACCCATCATCTAAATGGTACAGACAACAGAGGTAACAACTTTCTTCTAGAGTAATGATAGCCAAAGGAGACAAGATCAAAGTTATCAGAATTAACTCAGAAAATACTTGTCAGTATAAAAATTCTTATTCCTCTATAGATCTTTTTACCCTAATGAATTTCATGGATTTTTTGGAGTGATTTATTTACTAAAAGTACATCAGTTAAATATGTGTACAGGTATGTGACTATGTACCCACCTACCCAAAATCTCCGGTATTAAATATCTATATGAAGTGTTAGAAATTTTAGAAAGCAGAAAAAGAAATACTTTTTCTTTGTTAAAAGTCAATACTCCATACTTCAGTTTTTATCTTCTTTTTCCTTTTTAGATAAATCCTTTCTCGTTATTCATTCAATTGTTCTTCCCAGCACTCCATTCACATAAGCAACTTGGGAATTATTCTTCTCTTGAAAGGCCCAAAACGATAATTCCAAAGCACAATCTCTAAAATCAGAGTAGGCAGTTGGCACCCTCATTGCTTGATCAAAATAAAAACATATTTGAAACAGTATGGAGGTCAAAGTACATTCCCCATGTTGCTGATCCTCAGCGGATGAGCACATAGATCTGACATTCAGGTGTGGTAAAGGCTAGCTCTTCAGGCCCCAGGTGTAATACAACCACAAAAAGAAAGTATTCTTATCAGTAGTGGAAAACAAATAGATTAGTTAGGGCTTATTTGTGCATGAAAGTCAAATATGGTATTAAAGAGAATTAATATTACACACAATTAATGGAAAGGCACATTAATGAAACAGAGCACATAGCTAGTCACAATGAGGTGGTTTAAGATAATAAATATTGAAACCAAGTAACCATATTATACTCTCAGGATTGGAGATAAAATCGGTTCCAGGCCCTCCTGTAGCAGTACAAAAGGAAATTATGTTTCTGAAGAACTAATATTATGTCATTATTTGCCACTTAGATTCTTTCAGGAACCACTTGAATTATTACTTTTTGGGACACAGAGAAATAAAGATAAACTTCCAAGAGGATTGTATGGTTTTCTGTCGAGAAATATGGTGGAGTCTATGGAACATGGTCAGTCAATAGTCACTCCTGAACCTGATTTTTAAAAACAAAAAGGTTTTATTTCAATCTTGAAATTAGCATTCTTGCAACATATAGACTTTGTATTAAGAAAATAATTACTGTTTTGTACTTTTTGTAGGTTGTATAACAATTGTACAATGTGAATAGAATAAAATAAATGCATGTAAAATAGAAAAAAAAAGAAAATAATTACTGTAAAGATAAAACAAGTCAAGACAAACATTTGATCTATAAGGAAATATCAGGAAAGCTCGGGCAATATCAGGGTCTGGATCTGACATTTGAAACCTCCCATGTGTATGTAGAACTAAGACCTTTCAGGCTCATTTTTCCTAGTTAATTTTCTCCAACCTCTATACTTTTTATTTCTGATCATAGCAAGAGGCAGATGCCAAATCTTATAAGAAAGGCTGTTCACAGAGTATTTCTAGCCTGTCTGAAAATAGGAAGTACTAGAAATTTCATAAGGAAGTCAGTTCTTCTTAGCTTTCTGATTCAATTTTTGCAGACCAAAGTGATCTACATAATTAAAGCCTGTGATTAAACAATAAAATTATAATTATTAGCAAAGGTAGTGCTAATCAATGTGAGAAGGCAGCAGAATGTAATGAAAGACCACTGGACCATGGATCAAGAAGCCAGGAATTTCTTTTAAGTCTGAAATTTGCTGTGTTATCTTGGACAAATCATTTAACTTCTTTTTAGTCTCAGGTTTGCAATTTTTAAGATGAGGAGCTTAGACTAAACCAGTGGTTCATATATTTAACTGCATAATTGTTTATTCCAAATACATATTATGTGTACATCAAACAGTAAAAACAGATGAAAGTGGAAGCACTCTTCTTGAAGAGAGGACAGTTGTCACATAATATGTGTTCAATAAGTACTTTTTGAGTGATTGACTCTCAAACTCCTTTAAGAGGCAAGTGGGGAACTCTCTAAGGTATCTTGGCTAAATTATTTATGAAAATTTGAATAAAGAGTTAAGGCCTTTCTGAAACAGAAATATCCAAAGAAGAAGAGACAGAGACCTTGGGGAAATTATTGCTAAAAGGTGTATGATCTTTCTTTGATACCTGGAAGGTTGCAGCCATTAGCATGCCTTTTTTTAGTCACACTGGAAAAAAATAACCGGTTGCTGTCTAAGACTTTATTCAAACCACACATGCAAGAGATACCCGTTGAAAACCTACCTTTTAATCCCAGTTTTACTAGGTGCTGTGAAAAAATCTAAAGGAAAGAGTTGAAATGTGAAGAATTTTATTTTCTTCTTAGTTTTAGCTAAGTCAAGGCTCACTCCTTCAGTAGGCCATGAAGGCAATCCTATCCAAAGAACACAGCTGGGAATTTGTATAAAGAGAGAAAGAAAGGCCTTTCGACAAATATCCAGTCCAGTTCAGCTATTAATATTATTAATTTAATGCATCACCATGTTTCTTTATATAGATCAAGTGAAAGACTTTTTAGAGAAAAAAAAATGTATGCCCACATCTGATCATTATTCTCTCATGTCATCTTATTAAAAGTCACATGGACCATGAACTACTGAGTGGAAGGACAAAGAGTTGAATAGGAGCTAACTTGCGTGTATCAAAAATATACACAGACCCCAAACAGCACAAGACTTTTTTGTTCTTTATTTACACATCATTCTAGCAAAGTATGTAGTATTGTACATGAATGGATTACATATTATAATCTTTAAATTTACAATGTTATTAATGTATTGTTTTGATATTCTTCATAAATAATTATGGGACCCTCATAATTTCATATGAAGAAATCTGGGAAATAAAATTAGCATTTGCTGGAAAAAAGAGAAGTACATGGAGAATAAACATTGAGAAAAAATTAGAGCATATTCATTGGCAAAGCTCATGACAAGGAGGTAGTTGACATCATCATACTCTGTCAATCACCTGCATCAAAAAAAAAAAAAAATCACCTGCATCAGGGAGAGAGAAAACATGTTTGCCTCAGGTATAGCCCAACATAAATCCAAGAGGCAGTTAGTAAACATGCTCACTAATTGTAAGGATTAATCCCCACTTTATCTGAAACCCAATCAGCCTACTCATGTCCTGAAGATGAACTAAATTGTGTTTTTTAGTCACACTGGAAAAAAATAACAGGTTGCTGTCTAAGACTTTATCCAAACCACACATGCAAGAAATACCTATTGAAGACCCACCTTTTGCTCCCAGTTTTATTAGGTGCAGTGAGAAAATCTAAGGGAAAGAGTTGAAATGTGAAGAATTTTCTTTTCTTTTTTACAAATATATGTTTGATATAAAATTCTACATCACAAATAAGTATCTGGCTCCTTGAAGATATTGGTTGGTCTCATTACGTAGGAGAATGGCAAGTACTGATGCAGGGATGTAGGAATTGCTGTTAAAAATCCAAAGACAATGTACACCTTCTTCTGATCATGTAGTTCAAAATAGTGAGAAAGTATTGAACTGCATGGTGGCAGGATGCCAAAAGAACACACAGAAGCATTATGCCAGAGAGAGGGGGAGTGATCCTTCGCTAGAGAACTTTAGGGTCCCCGGGAGGGACAAAATGTGCTCATGAGTATTGGGTACACCTCAGTGATAACAGGTGATGAGTAGTGGGCCTGGTGAAGCCCCCATAACAATCCCACTCCTCTTCTGGATAAAGGATGTATTCACAGAAATTCTGCCTTCTGACTTAGGATGGATTTAAAGCTTTGTTAAGGCTTGCTGGGAGACTATGCACTATTTCAAATGACTAAAATCCTGCAGATTTCAACATTACAGTTTTATGAGCAGCAACACGGTAACATCAATGGTGACGTGAGACCCTGGTTTCTCAGCTGGCTCCTTGACTGACCAGTGAGTGAGTTCCACAAATAATTAAATCTTTCTGAGCCTCAGTTTTTCTGTGTAGTAAAAAGATCAAAACACTGTAGGGGTCTGAACTTTTTTTTAAAAAGATTTTATTTATTTATTCATGACAGACAGAGAGAGAGGCAGAGACACAGGCAGAGGGAGAAGCAGGCTCCATGCAGGGAGCCTAATGCGGGACTCAATCCCAGGACTCCAGGATCACGCCCTAGGCCGAAGACAGTGCTAAACTGCGAGCCTCCCAGGGTTCCCCCTTCCCTTTACTCCTGTATTTTATTCGAACACAGATTATTTTATGATTTTGAGCCTGTTGTGCCGGGTTGAGATGATTGAGAAGTAATGCTGAAGATAAAAGCAAAGCAAAGAGCCCAGGTGAGAGATTTATTATTTCATTTTTTTGGGATGGATTATTTGGGTATTTCAGGACAAGAGAAAATTCCTTCTTTATGTTTGCTATAAATGAGATAGTTCTTGAGCTATAGACTTTCTTCCTGGTTCATAAACCTCTTGGATGGCAGTCAGAAGAGGTGATCAGTGAGGATTTGGGGATGACATCAAAGACAGGAGGACAGCTTGAAGAGGAACATTTCATGTTTGAGCAGCGGTTCATATTTTGTATTTGCAGAAAGCACTACTCAAAAAGTTAAATCTGAACAACGCTATAAAGAAGGGCCCCTTCAGTGTTGGATGCTGAGTATAAATTCCCAAGTCAGCCTTGTCTGATGCCAGCTCCCTCGGAAGGGCATTTTGACTCATGCAGGAAACAGGTACTCATTAGGAAGACTAAAACTATCTTTATATATTAATTGTGTTTTCTTATTTTATTTGACTTGGCCTAGGTTATGGACTGAATGTTTGTGTTCCTTCAAAATTCATGTGTTGAAGCCCACATCTCCAGTGTGATATTTGGAGGCAGAGTCTTGGGAGGTAATTAGGGGAGGTCATGAGAGTGGGGTCATGGTTTGATGGGATTAGTGCCCTTATAAGAAGAGACTCCAGAGAGCATTCATTATCTCTCTCTTTCCCTCTCTCTTCACCCCCCCTCATGTCCCCTTACCCTTACTCCCCACCCCCTCACTTTCTCCTTGCATATGCACCGAAGAAAAGTCAAGTAAGGGCACAGCAAGAAGGCCACAGTCTACAAGCCCAAAGAGAGCCCTCACAAGAATTCAATCACCTGGCACCTTGGTCTTGGACTTCCCAGCCTCGAGAACTGTAGAAAATAAATATTTCTGCTGTTTAAGCTATTAATCTGTGGTATTTTGTTATAGAAACTTAGGAAAATGAATACAGCTTATCTACTTGGAGAGTTATAGTACTAGAAAATCTCACTTTCTAAAATGTATGCTGCACAATTTGAATGGTTCTGTTTCTTGGAAATGTATAACCACCAGCTATATGACATCCATTATATTCAAAGTCTTTAGCCTGATATGATCTGATCACAAATGATTTTCTAGCCCCATTTCTCCCTCCCTCCCCTCTGTGTTCCAGGCAACCCAGACTGCTCCCTCTCCCAGTTCTTCAGTGTGTCCACCTGCTTCTTCTGTTCTCCATCAAGCAGTGCCTTTCTCTTTTATCTGGCAACGCCAAGCCTATCTCCTTGCAAATGCTCCTTCCTTTATAAAGCCCTTCCTTATACCCTTTTCTACTCTAAAGTAGACCCTACCCAAAGGTAAAATGGTAGGAGAGGGGGAGGTGCCTGGATGGTTCAGTCATTTAGTCATCTGCCTTCAGCTCAGATCATGAGTCCAGGGTCCTGGGATTGAGCTCCCTTCCCCCGAGTTGGGCTCTCTCTCTCTCTCTCTCTAATAAATAAATAAAATATTTTTAAAAATATCAGAAGGGAATTGATTTTGGAGTTTGCATCTGCACTCCACATTTCCTAGTCTAATGTTGCATGATGATAAGTTCGTCTTTGTGAAAAAAAACTTATGTAGCTTGATAAAAGGTTGAATAACGTGCATTCTCTGTGCTGAGCACAGTATCTGGCAATTAGCAGTGGCTCAAAAAAGAGATACAATTCCTTTCTTTACTTTTTGGCTCCCTGAAGTCTTACCTTGAAAAAACATAGTTCAAATGCCTGCTTTTCACTTCCTAAACTCTGTCCTAGAAGAATGCCAATGTGCAAAGAGTAAGTAGCAGCATCTGTTATACTCAACTCCTCTTTCTCCACTCTCACCGCCACCTGCCAAAAGCAAACAAAACAAAACAAAAAATCAAAACGGAAAAACTAGACAAACTAAGGAAATCTCCTGCTGGACAA